>NC_140774.1:129830095-131080095 GCF_044657685.1 Stegodyphus dumicola | reverse complement strand
ATTGGACATTTGAGTAGTTAAAAGATAACTACTGTGAGATATTGTAATACTGCATGATAATTTGAGAAAATTTAAGCATTTTTGTTGTGATAATAATAAATTTTTGTTCATTTTTTATCGGACTTGTGCATTCATTTCGTAACGAATCCGTACGCACGCAACAATTTTTGGTGGCAGCGGTGGGATTTGAATGCCAATAACAAGAGCGATGGAAGAGCAATTAAGGCAGTTAATATCAGCCTTTGCCTCATTTAAAGAAGAAATTAAAGAGGAAATGAAATTGGGCCAGGAATCCGTTAACGACGAAATGAAAGCCGTTCAAGCTGGTCAAGAAAAGATTGAAGCATGTCAAGAAGAAATGAAAAGAGAAATTACCTGCATAATAGAAAATAAATTTGAAGCTATGGAAGGCAGAATTGACACAGTTGAAAATAAAGTTGGACAAATTGAAGAAAACGTTTCTTTCGTAAAAGATGAAATTGAAGAAAGAGTTTCTTCGGTGAAAGAAGAAATAGAAAAAAAAAGTTTCTTCTGTAAAGTTTCTTCTGTTTCTTCAAGAACATATAGAAGGGAGAGTTTCGGCTGTGGAGGAACGAATTGAAGGAAGAGTTTGTGCCGTCCAACACCAAATCGAACAACAAATTGATGAGAGAGTTTCTGCAGTTGCCAAAGAAATGGAAACTTTAAAGAAATTCGTAGCGACGGCAGGGAGCAAGAGTGATGATTTTAAATTCTTACCGATGCCTGCTCGTCCATCTCTGAAGCTATCCACATATGATGGGAAGACATCCTGGCAAGTGTACAAGACCCAGTTTTCTATCGTTGCGGATGCGATTGGATGGGATTCCCAAGTTAAGGCCTGTCATCTCGCCGCTTCTTTAAGAGCCGACGCAGCGGATATCCTTCAGACGCTTCCCGAAAACAAAAGGTTAGATTTCGAAGCTCTGTCCGGCGCCTTGGAGCTGCGCTTTGGGGAGAAGTGTTTAAAAGACTACAGCAGGCTCCAATTAAAATCCCGTCAACAGAAGTCCACAGAATCACTCCAGGAACTCGCCACGGATGTTGAAAGGCTGTCCCACCTCGACTTTACGGAGTGCCCGAGAGAAACGAGGGAAATTCTGTCGCTGCAATATTTCATCGATGGCATCCGGGACCCTGAAATAAAGCGAAATAAAGCACTGCGAATGGCGGATGTTAAAGATTTGAAAAGCGCTTTAGTGTACGCCATGAAGTTCGAGGCAGCCCAGCAAGCAACTAGTAGAGATCGCTACCAGTTAGAGCTGTGCGAGTCCATTAGCCAATGGATCAACTGATGGCTCGTTTGGATGATTTAGCCAGAGAATTCGAGGCATTAATACGGAGTAGGAGCGAGAAGAAAGTGGCTCTAAGGTGTTGGAGATGTGGTAGTGAAGGTCACCTAAGACGGAATTGCAGAACACCCCAGGGTACGGAATATAAAGCAGATGATTTTACCAGACAAGTCAGTGGCTTGAGACGGAACAGAAGTGAAAAGAAACTAATTCTAAAGTGCTAGAACTGAGGAGTTGAAGGCCACATACGAAGAAACTGCAGAACACCCCGAGGTACGGAAAATAAGACCATTTCCCAGCAACGACGCAGTAAACAAATTAGTGACCATATCGAGGAACGGAGGTTGCCAGATAATGCAAAACCTTGTTTTAAAGCGCTTAAAATTTATACAGTGAGTGGCAACAGTAACGGAATGTCCATTAATGGGAATATCGATGGAGTTCCTTGCAATATGATCATTGATAAAGGAGCTAATGTTACCATCATTAGGAAAGATTTAGCTCAACAGTTTAAAGATAAACTTATTTGGACGCCATCCTGTGTTACCATTCAGACTGCGTCTGGTGACAAGATCGAGATAGCTGGGATTTTAAACGTGAACATCACGTTTGGAAGTGCCGCCTACCATCACACGGCATATGTGGCGGATATTACAGATCCATGCATACTCGGATTGGACTTTTTAAGGAAATACAATTTTTCCTTAGACTTCAAAAACAACAAACTGCTTTCAGCATCTGGTGACACGATTATCCATCCTCAGAAGAGATCATCACCTGGAAATGCCTACGCCTTGTCCGAAAGACCCAGCTCGGGGAGCCGCCGAAATCATGCTAGGGTCGAAACGAAACGCAAGACTACCAGCTATTCTCCATCTCAGAAGCTCTTCGGTCGAGACCTTCGTCTGCCTTGTTACCGCCTGTTTGGTCGCCCTAGAACACATCCAAGATGTCCAGGCCCGGTTTGAGGGAATGCACCGTTCTGCACGAAAGCGAGTGAACTTGGTCACGGAGAAAGTGAAGACCAGATACAACACGAGAGCTACTGGACATAGATCCAACAAAGGAGACAAGTTGTGGTTGTGAAACCCGATTCAACGAAGAGGACTCAGGCCTAAATTACAGTCACCTTGGGATGGTCACCACACAGTCCTAAACAGGCTGAATGACCTTGTAGTTCGGATCCGTAAGTCTTCGAACTCTGATCCTAAAGTCGTTCTTTACGACAGGTTAGGTTAGCTCATTACTAAGGCCATAGTGCGTAATGTAAATAATTGTAAATAGTATAAGACCATGGTCCTTTTTTTGTTTTTAAATGTGTATTTGATTTGATTTGTATTTAGTATTTGATATGCATTTAGCTTTTGATTTGTTTAAGTTAGTTATTGCATTTATTGTTCATGTTGTTTGATATTGTAATGTTTATGCCTCAGTTGCATTTATGCCACAGTGGTAAGTTGAGCTTCCTGTCCAGGGATTGTACTGCCCGGGACGTGCAGTCCTTGGGAAGGGGGCAGTGTTACGAATTTGGTATTTAAAAAGCTAATGTTAGTTCAATTATAAATTAAATGGTTTTATTTCTCGCGCAGTGCAGCGCGTGAGGAATATTAAAAGAAAGCTAAGCCGGAAAATTGAAAATACAAGAGCGCGTGCATTAAATAAATATATCTCTCTTTTTGATTTCGAGAAAGTACTGGAAAATTCTAGCGCGTGATTTTTAAAATCTTATAAAAGGAGGAAAACATCTCAGTTCGTGGTAGTTGCTTAGTTTGTTGTTGTTTAGAAAACTGCTCTTGTTGATTGTAGCGAATTCGCGGATTAGCGTTCTTTAGCTGTTTTGAATTACACTGTAAAAAAACCTCGAAGTTTACAGAGAAAAGTCTTGTATAGTTACAGAAATGCGAACAATTACGAAGGAAATACCTGTAACGAACACAGAACCAAACGAAACTGTAAACTCTACAGGAGTTTTTCAAGAAGTTTTGCTTGGATTTTGTCCGTAGCGTGTGATCACGTGGCTTAAAACGGCTGAGAGAGAAGAACCAATCAGGAAGAAGGTGGAAAAACAGCGTCTTAGCGGGAGAGTTCCACGATAGTCGCCATGTTAGCCATTATTTTTGCTATGGTCGAGGTAAGTTCGAGGTAAGTTCGAAATAGTGTTTGACGTGTATTTTACTAATTTTATGTAATGTATTTGTTATGTTCTTTACACTGTCTATAATTAAATTCTTTTAATGTTTAGCTTATAATTCTAATGCTCCTAAATAAACCTGTGTTGAATTATTGTTAGAGTTCAAATCACAGAGCTTGTGTTCCATTTAGTAAAATAACAACTTTTATTCGTTACATCTGCAGGTGTCTGCAGTTAAACTGCTCATATTTATAAACAGCAACAAATTTGTTAATATGTTAGTTTAAAAACAAATAAGCTTAATATTAATGTTCTATCTATAGTCTAATAATTTCTCATGTTAAATATTTATGTATCTTTTAAAACATATCGCGTTAGAATATTCATATTTTTCATTTTGTTGACAGACGTAACATTATTATTCCATACATGTTATCATTAATCCCAGCGTGAACTGCTTTAGAATATTTTTCAGAGCATTATTACACTATGTATGTTATTATTAATCTCAACGAAAAAGAAAAATAAATGTAATATATTTAAAAAATTCGACAAAATAACTTAACATACATTAAAAATGGAATATCATTTCATTAATACATGCGATAAGTTCGCCTTAAAAGATTATATAGTCGGATAGCAATTGCATATTTGTAAAAGTATTCAATGTATATTATTTTTTGTGTTAAAGATAGTTTTAATCCAGGACAGTCTTTACCAACTTATAAAGCATCTATTAAGTTACATTATAACCAACATTTACAAAAGGCAATCTAAATGCCGTGACTTTGACATATTTTTAACTATGATGTAACATTCTAGGAACATTAAAGAAAAAAAATTCTATTTTTTCCTTTATGCTTGTTGAAAAGTAAAATATTAATAAAATGGTACAACATTCATTCTAGTACTTACAATGTAAATTTACATATAAATTTACTATAAATTTTGGTGCAAAGTTCATTATAAAATGCATTTGCTAATATTTAATAGTTATAGCATTCAATATCAAATCATGGAAATATTAGTAATGATACGTCAGTTGCATATATTAATTTCAATACTCAGCTCAATGCCAAATTTCTTCTATATCTGAGATAACATGTATTTTTTGAGAATAATTCTTTTGTGTCATCTTTTCATTTAAAAATCTCTTTGAGATATATTTTAATGTGAATTATTTTCAAAATTATCCTCATTAGAATGAATGTTGTTCTCTTTATTATGTTTGAAACTGCCGTTACGCTAAAAAATATATTCAGAAAACTATTTATTGCTGAATGTTTAAAATAAGTTCTACTGCTCCTTTTTGACAAAGAGTATCCATTTGAATTGCAGTTGGTTTTAATTAATCGTTGGTTGTATTTTTAAGAACTACTTGATAAAATTCAACAAATTAGTTCAATCTATGAGTTCATCTGAAAAACCTAAAATTTTTATTCCAATTCTGTCATGTGTATATATTTCAAGAATGAAAAAGAATTACAAATTCACTATCCAACAATACTGAGTAATATGTTTGTTGATATAGCCAAACTTAAAATGACCCATTTTAAAACCAGATTAAATAAATCATCGCGTATTTTCGGTCATCGAATTTCTTTGGCGTTAAAAGTGTCATAGATTTAGTAAATCCAAGGGTCAAGGTAAGCTCAAATATTTTTTTTCATAGTTCATATTTGCTAAGTTATAAATTTTGCTGATGCAAAAATTATGTAACTTATGCAAACATATGCTTAGAGTATTTGAACTAGTGTTGAAAAATCACTGGAATTTAAAATGTAATTGACAGTATGCCTTAAAGCTTGTTTTGGTAAAAGCATATTTATGGGTGCCCCTTGGCAAAATTTGGCGATTTTTGGCAGTACATGGATACCGAGTTTGTGCAATTCTTTGACCATGTTATTTTGGCTTGTGTAGCGACGATTTGTGTGCCAAAAACCGCCGCTACACGAAGACAGATTGCACATACTCGGTATCCATGTACACATCGACCTATTTTCACTTTAAAAAAAATCTGTGAATTATACAAACTTGGCATCGCGCACTACCTTGACTTTATCCATGTACACATCGACCTATTTTCACTTAAGAAAACATCAGAGAATTGCACAAACTTGCGCTCCCTTGATAATACAGGGAGCACCCTACAATATACTCTAACTGCTGTTTTTCATAAATTAAAACATTTTAGGCATTTAAGATATCTTCCTGTAAGTTACACCTAAATGAATGACTCTTAAGCATAAAAATTTCAAATTTTTATGCTTAAGAGTAGAAGGAGTTATACACTTTTTAAATAACAGTGTCAGAAAAATATACTTTTTAAAATATGTAAACCATTGTTTGAAGTATAGAAAAACCTTCCTTAGCAACTATACCTCTTTAAGTGATTATGTCAAGTATTCTGGTGATACAAACATTGATATTAATTATCACTGAGAATCATGCTTTGTGAAGTAACCACCTCCATTAAATATCAAAATTGTACAAAATTATGGAAAAGTTATAGAGTGGTTTTACTGTATACTTAAAGTATATCATATCACTGTTAGATATTGATGATGAGAGGAACATTTAAAATATTAAATCCACGATCAATTTTTGCGACATCTAAGATAGAAAATACCCAAACTGACTAGTTAATTCAGAGGATGAATGCATGTAACATCATTGTTCATGTGTTTGTTAATTGTGTAAGTATTGAAGTTCATGCATTAATTGTTGATAACTATATTATTGGCCTTATATATATATACTTGCATTTCAAAATTTTGTATATTTTGCCAGTGAGCTAAGTATTAAATGCTGTTACGTATAAGTTCATATTATGTGGAAAAGTAGTTTTTGATCTAACACTTTCTGAGAATTTTTTAATGTTGATCATCAAGCTTAAAGCATATGGCTGAAATTACCAGTATTAACCATCATTTAATTATTCTCCTGTTTCAGCGTTTCTCAAACTTTTTTCTAATAGAGATTATGTGAATTATCATAATTTGTGTCTCACCTTGCTGCTGTTCCCTTCGAAAGCAATTTTTTAGCATATATTACTACTAGTACACTTATATTTTAATATATAATTAAAATCCGTTATATTTCATAATTAAGTCCATTGAAGAAAAGTTATATTTCTAATATTTCAAGATTATTAATGAGAAGGATGATTTGTAATTCTTGCATGGCTCTTCTATATTTGGATATATGATGGTAAGACCACAGTCTTAGTGGATATATGATAGTATATTTGGATATATGGTGGTAAGTACCACAGTTATAGTGCTTTAAATCCATCTTTTACTGCTAAGACTGAGTGGGAAGTCTATAAGTAGGGTAACCAATAATAAATTTCATAAAATGTCTATCTTACGAGAAAGGTGATAGATGATTGTCATATGTAACTTTTTAAACTCTGAGATTTTTCAACTAAATTTTTTTGTCTCCTTTGGAAACTTCGGAGGACCATGAGGGCAAGCTGTATGATCCACAGATTGAGAAGTGCTACCTTAATACATTTCAATTTCTAGAGAAATTAATCTTAAAGAAAAATCTGATCATTATTAAAACTACTTTACAGATTTATTTTATATTACAAATAAATATAGTAAATATCTAATAAACCTCAAATTATTTTCTGCAAAATGAATTATTTAAATTTGTACTGTTTTTGCTTCAAAAATGGATGATACATGCAATTTATGATTTCATGAAAGGACCAAAAGGAATCTTGTTTGCAATTTAATTATTTAATTTAAAAAAAGATTTAAATCATTTGGAATATGTGCAACTGCATGCAATTATTATGAAGAGATTCTAAATTAAAATGTCACATAACAAATTTAGAATATGTTATGTACTTCTAACGAATGTGATTTTTTCTTTATTTAGGAGCCATGCTTTGAATCCTAAGAAGAAGAGGACTGCACCTTCAAAACTATGAATAATTAAAAATAACAATAATATAAATTTTACCTATTTTTTTATTTTATTTTCCTTTTGGATAGTTTTCAAATAAAAATAAACCTATTTTTGTTTCTATATTCTGTGTATTGGAATAAAGAGTCGAAATCCATTGCAATATCCAATATTTTCAAAATATGATATTTTTTGAAATAAAATATATGATTATGGAATATTACGTTAAAACGAAATGTTTCCTTATGTAACCTGTATGTTACACTAAAAGGCTTCATCGAATACTTGTAAAGTAATGAGCAAATACTAAGTTAATATCTTGTGTGAATGAATATTATCTTACAGAATTTTTTATTCCATAAAAATCTATCTAAAAATATAATTTTGTTGAATAAAGATTTAAACATTTTTCCCGAAGATTTAAAAAGTCGTTTGAAATAATGATAACAAAAACATTAATCTGAAGCATTTAATAAATGAATAGAAAATTTTGAGAACAATTAAATCATCCACAGGAATTTTGAAATAATCATCGTATTTTTGACATCAGTTAAAGAAAGAAAATCTGAGTCATTTTGATTATAGTGATAAATTAGTTCCATTAATAGTAGGATAGAAAATTAAAATTTTAAGGAGCCATTATGCATTATCAATTTTTCATTAAAAATTTTTTAGTTTATTACTACTATCATATCAATTATTAATGCTGAATTCTTTATCTTCAGTTTTTACATTCTTTTCTTAATTTTCTAGGCATAGCAGAGAAAAATATAATTATAGGATCAAGGCATTTCCAAATACATTATATTTTCTTCCTTAAATTTTTAAGATCATTCTATATTCATCATGTGTTATAGACACAGTATCAGGGGATTCTGTTCAATTTTTCAGTTAGAATTTGGGACGAAGTTGTGAAGTCATACCTACATTAAATGCTTGAATTGATTAGTTGAAATATGACAAAGCAAGAGAGGGCCATCTGTCCAAGGAAAGGAATATTTTAAGGAAAACTTCATGTTACACAAACATTTACACAGGCAGCCCATTCTCTAGGATTTAAATCTAGAGCCAAATGCTAGTGTTCAGCTTACTGTCTGGCTGCCTGTAGGCAATAAATGTTTTAGTAGAAGGAATACTTGAAAAATTAAATTTAGGACTAACTAATTCTTCAATTTTGTATTCAATGAGAAGAATGTAATTTATTAATAAAGTTTTAAATCTGGGAAAATACCTGTACAACTGTCCGATTAATTAATCTATTATTTCAATTAATGGTCGGTAGCAGAAGAGATTAAAAAGCATTTATGCCTAAAAGAATTATATGTTGTAATTAAAATGAATAATGCAATTAAGCATGAAAATAATTTTGGATAACTTGTGATAACTGAATTTAAGTTCATTGTTGAGTTACATAAGTAATTTTTTTTAGAATTTGAAAAAATATTTAGAATTGTTTATTGAAACAATTTCATTAAAATATTTTTTTACTGTAATCATATCCAATTGCAGTCTCTTTAGATTACACTGTTGGGTATAAGGAGAATGATTTGGTTTAGTTTACTTAAGTATGGCAAAGCACACTAGGACTATCTGCCTAAGTGGAGAAATGCCTTTGTGGAGGACTTTCGAAGGGAAACTGACTTATATACATGTTACACATGGAGAAAACCATGAAAATACCCATACAACCAGCCCATTCGCGGGATTTGAACCTCGGACCGAACTACCAGTGTTCAGCGGGGGAATTCTAGAACATTACTAATTTATTGCCAAAAAACCATTAAGTCTAATACACAAGTTTTTTTTCCAGCTATTTCGTGATGCATATGTAACTTTGAGATGTCTTAAAATTCAATAAAGGAAAGTAATGCAGATGTAAGAAAAACATAAAATTTGAGCTTCTTTTTAACATTGGGAATATTTTGAAAGAAAATGTTGTATATCTTTTAGAAAATCTAAGGTATTTTTCCTTAAAAAAAAAAAAAAAAAAAAAAAAAAAACTTAATATTTAAAGTTACATAACTTCCTTTTCCCCACAAATAAATAAATGCAGCATATTTTGTTACAAGCAGTAGCTGTAGACATTTCACATAAAACATATGTTCTACATGTGTAATTATTTATAGTAATATTACAATCAAAATATTTAATATTTAGGAATACATCATTTTTGTATTTTGTATAAGACAAATATGTTCTATATGCATAATTATTTGGAAGAACTTTTAAGTAAATTATCTGCAACTTTTACATATATATCCTTTAAAATTTCACATGAAAATACATGTTCTTACATAATCACTTGCAATAATCTTACAAGCAGAACACTAGTAATCTACAAATATTCCCTTTAGTAATTCACATTCAAAAATTACGATCTAATTACACTATTATTTCCTGTAATCTTTACAGATGTTTACATTGGTAAATCACATATGAAAAACATGTTATACTTACTCGATAATTTCCTGTAACACTACAGATGTTTGATCTGTAACCTTTACAGGCATATGCTTCGGTAATCAACATACAAAAACTTTGTTATGCCTACAGAATAACTTCCTGTAACATTACATGTCAAACATCTGTAACCATTACAGGTATAATCTCTGTAAAGTTACTAAGAAAATTCCTGTTTTGATTACTCAAATAATCCATGGCATCCCAGTTTCCACGACTTTTCTTAGTAACTTTACAGATTTTTTTTACAGTGTACGTTCTATTGGACATTTGAGTAGTTAAAAGATAACTACTGTGAGATATTGTAATACTGCATGATAATTTGAGAAAATTTAAGCATTTTTGTTGTGATAATAATAAATTTTTGTTCATTTTTTATCGGACTTGTGTATTCTTCGTAACGAATCAGTACGCACGCAACTATACTTTGTGGCAACAGTTTGAAAAGTGATTCGCCCTTTTGTATTGAATCGACGCAAAATCCCAAAATGAAAACAATAGTCCTTTAGGGATAACGTCCCTCTGGACTAAAAAAAGACAATTCTATATCTCCCGTTCTGAGCCGATTGACGAAATTCAAATTGCGTGTCTCATGTCTCGAAAGCGCGAATTAGGATGTATATTAGATTTATACATAGCATGGTTCTAACATCGGACTTTTTCTGTAATGATATGCGTATTTTTTTCCATATTTCGATTCTGCGATACAATTTGTAATTTTTGGTAAGAAATTTATGGGGAAATTTAAAAACTTATCTTGGCGCATTTTTTAGTTTGTGCCAAGAATTATTCACTTGACGAACTTCTTAATTTATAGCAACCTATTTTCCTTTCCTTTTCTTCATTGTTACACGAGCGGGAAAAAGTCATCATTCATACTTTCAAATAATTTTAACAAAGTGCGTAAACCACATTTGGCGTTATTATTTGTTAATTTCAAAAGGCGCCAATATGCAAATTCACGTATATGGTGGGAAATTTTGAATTAAAAAACTGTAAATTTTTGCAGGTGTGCTTAGAAATACATCTACTTTACGGTGATGGTAAAACGTTTATAGTTTATAATTCAAAATTCTTTTCAAAAAATTTATAAAAATTATTTAAAAATACAAATTTTAAAAATAAATCATACAAAATGGGCGAATTTTATTTGGAATGCACCTTAATTTCAAAATGTGAAAGAAAGAATCAAATAAGTTTAATAAAAAAAGAGATATTAATAAATATATACCAAATTCAATTAACATGGAGGAGATAAAATTTTGGGAGCTAATTGTGTAAAAACTGCTGGTGTGATTTTTACAAATCTTGGCACTTTGGCATAATTTGAGTTGTAGAACCAAAATATGGAAAAACATTGGTATGCTATTTCAGAAAAAGTCGGATTTTTGTGTCAAAATACCTAGGTTAGAACAAAGTTATATATAAATCTAATATATATCCTAAGTCGCGCTTTCGAAAAATGGAAAAAGTAAGTTGAATTTCGTCAATCGCCCCAGTAGAACGGAGACATAGAACTGTCCCATTTTTTTTCGCAGTGTACATGCAAAGTACTTTATGTACAATCAAACCTCCTCTGGTAAGCACTTCATATTATTGGACACTTCGCATTAATGGGTAATTCCTGAAACTTCCGGCTCTCAAATTAGGAGAATAATGCATTCCCATTTACACGCTCCGCAACAAGAACAAAATCCTCAGTCCCCTGAGAGTTCCCTAAATGGAGGTACGACAATATTTGCAGTAAAGAGGGACAAAATTGCTCTTTTATGATATTGAATGAGAATCTCTCGCTCATTGAACTGAATGAATTTTTTTATAACTTATTGCTCACTAACAGTAACCTTGATTAAAAACATCCAGAACGAGGAGTGAATCAAGAACGTTTAGCGGAGATGGAGGGAAGAGAGAAAAAAATCGACCAGAGGGTTCGGGAACGATAAGCGTGGTTAGACCAAAAATAATCTAACAGGTGTGAGATCGGAAGAAACAATTTAATCAAACTCCCACAGCCTGAACTGATTTCTTTCAACTGCACTTAAAAAAAAAACCTATTTCCTATCTACATCGAACTTCCTTTCTACATCTAAAACTTCCTGTCTACATAGAACTAACACTAAAATCCTAAAATTAAAAAAACAAACAAACAACCAAAAAAAAAAAAAAAAAAGTTGGGAAGTGATAAAAATTAAACTTACCTTTAAAGTGGAACAATAAACTTTCTTTTCTGCCCTAAAAGGGGAAACAAACTTTCCTGGCACGCTTCTAAGAAGAGTTCTCGGCGGGCGAAATCTAAAAGATTGCGCTTTTTCATTTACGAATCAGCGTTGGCTCGCTTAAAAAAGGGAATAATTTCGTAAACGAATAACACATTTCTATTCCTAATATGCTTCCAAAAAGAACTCTCCGTGAACTGTAAAAGAGCTACCACTCCATTTTCTGGAATCATGCTTATTCGCTCCGTAAAACGAATCGGTTTTTTAAATCACTTTCGGAGCGATTCGTCCAACACTAACTTGCAGTAAATTTTGGTAATGATTAAAAAATTACTAATTTTGGAAGTGGTGGAGATGGTAGCTTATCACTTGAGTGCTGTTGAGTGAAAAGATGAAAATAGTAGTGATGATGAAAAATAATAATTACTAAGATATTTCCTAATTTATTAATAAATACTTAGTTTTTAAGTTTGTCATGATTTTCTTAGTTTTAGTTTTTTTTAGTTTGCTGCAGAATAGATATAAAAGAAATAAGTGTATTTTTATCTGAAATGCCTTAAAACTCTTATATTATATTAAAAATCTCTAAGAAGAGCTCTTTTATTTTTATTAAACTCTTTTAAAACCTTTTGCACTTCCGTATGCGGTATTTCGGTCTCCATGCACATTTCGATGCATAATGTATTAATAATAATAATCTGTGCACTTGGTCTACTTATATCTGAAACTTTAGTTCAAGGTCAGCTTTCATTTATGCGCTTGAAACACGGTAAATAGAAATGAAGTGACGGAAAAAATAATTAGGGGACTCGATCATGTGACGCAGCTGTTGTTGCCACGATTATGAGTTACGAAGAGCCGTGGCAAATTACTCTGAAGTGCTTAATCTAAAGAAACAGAAATGATGAAAAGAAGAATAACGCCCATACAACGAAATCTATTAATCTAATTTTGCATTGTCAAAATTATAAGCGAACTGGTTTTACACAACGGTTTGCTAGCCACTATATGTTTCTAAATCTTTCAAAAGCACCTCACTTTTTTATTATTCGTGATATAAAATCATGAATGAACTTCTTGAAGAGAATTATTTACGAAACTATATGATAAATTATTTTTCTTTAGTTCGTGAATTATTTAATGAATTTTAAATAAAAGTTAATATTATAAAAAAATTTAACCTTATTTTAATACATTTCAAAATATGGTAATTCTGCAGGGGCATAGATATATAAGAGTTCATTTAAATGAAATGGTGAGATCGTTTAAATTCTACCTATAAATAAAATATATCTTTAAGCAGAGTTTGGTATTCTTTGGTAGTATAAACTAAGTGCAAACTCCGTGTAGACTTAGAGCGAATTATAGCTCTGTCTGAAAAGAAGTGAGAAAAGAGTGAGTCTTAATCAGATCAGATTTGGAATATAAATGCACATCTCGTGCTTGTAAAAATCAGTCAACCACTTGAGGCTATGTAACTTGAAGTAACAGTCAATTTCAAGATTTAAAGTTAAGTTTAATGACTTGACAATTAATTTAACGCAAATGTAGCTCAAATTTCTCATGGCGTAACAATTTCAATGCCGTCAACTATAATGCAAAGCCGAAGAATACACTCTTATCTGAGAACCTATAAACCTAGTAACGTAGCTTCGAGGTGCAGAAACACGCTGTGTCTTACAATCCGAGAAACCTCAGATTAAATACTCTTAAACCTGATTTGCATTCTGGTAGGGAAACGGAAAGAATTGACAGTAAAGTTTAAATCATAATGACTAGTAGTTAGATTAACATAATGGACCCTGACACAAGAAATAAAGAAATTTAAGAAATTTTAAAGTATATATTTAGGTTTAGTTTTGGAATATAGTATATATATCAGAGCTCATTTCATTAGCAAATCCACATCTGATATTTTAGTTTTTTTGAATTTGAGCTCATTAGTTTCCTTTCACTTAAATCAAATCCTCCTAGATTTGAAAATCACTAAACTTTCAACAATAACTTCGATTTTCATATTCCATAACAGATTCTAGAATGCGTTACTGCTTCATTATATATATATGTATACTAAGGTTTTACATTCTTTTGAAAGTTTTGCTTGCTGGGGTTGGGGCGAAAAAAGAGCGAATTTGTTTTAATGGAGATCTTAATTGAATTTTCGTCTTTTCAATGCAAGCGGTAAAAGTTCATTAAACTAAAGTATTGATTCTTACAGATTTTACTTCACTTGCAGCCGAGAGCTGAGCATAAAAGAGAATTAGCTCAATAAAAGCGATAGAAACGAAGAGATGATAAAGTTTCCCTCTAGATAGAAAATTGAAAACTATTATTGCTTCTGCACTTCTCCCCCCTACGTCCTGACTACTCTTTCCCCACATTCACTTGCATCGGTTTGCCGTTATTATAACTTATCCTTTCAAAGCGAAATCGATTAAGAATTCACGATATCCTTTGTCCTCCAGGCGGCGCTACTTGTTTCTGCTCATTGTACAAGATGGCCACCTTCCGGCATTTTCTAGCAGACGACATCATTTGTTAGCTATGACGTTACGGTTACAATTACAATGAGCGACTAGTATTAGGCCTTTAAAACTTCGAAAGTCTTAGCATCGAACTGTGTAGTATTATGCAAGGATACATTACAGTTGAATATTAAGACCATTTATCAACGTTCTTTTTCAGATTCGAAGAGAAACTCTCACTTCTTATCGGTGCATTAGAAAAGATGAACATTCTTTTTTCCCCTTCTCTGCAACTAATGGATCGTCTGCGTCCCCAGGATCCTACTATTTTTCTGCTTTTATTTCATTCTACCGAAAAGATACTTATTTTGTTACTTATTTGCTTACTTAAGAAAGTTTCTTTTACGAATTTTTGATTTCGTAGGAAGAGGTAAATTCAATGCTTAAAGTTTTTTAATGTTATTTTAGAAAGTTATAATCGATCACTTTTTCGCATGTCTGGCTCCAAGATTTGATCTGGAATGAATGATGACAGATTACAGCTTCTGTTGCTAATTTAAACTTTTGAGTTTTTAAGTAAGAACTGATCGCCATTAAGAATGATTTAAAGCAATGGAAGTAAAAAGCTGTCAACGATATTTATTTTTAGAGATTCAGAAGCATTAAGTGTCTCCCTCCGAAAAAAACCTTTTCTGTCTTTTAATTTATTATTTGAACAATTGTTGTATTTACGTACTAAAATATGCAAGATCTATTATCTACTATTGAAATTTAAGTTAAAATCGTTACAATTATTAATCAAGACAAGTAAAGTATCACGCCTTTCAATATATGAAGCTAAATGCTATTTTCTATAAATTCATGAAGTCTGAAACTGAAACCTAAGCCAAATATTCTGTCACTGAAGAAAATCTGCATCTGCAATTTATCTTCAGAAATGGAAAAGGTTTCTTATTTCATTAACTGAGAATGAAGGTTTGAGATTAATTAGTACTATGACAACATTTTCGTAAGACACAGTAGCTATACCAGAAAGGCACATTGAGGTAAACAAGCTGAAATTATGTTTCTTTGCATTTTATAGAGCCCATACAAGGACCAGGTAAAAGCCCACTAAACGAAAGAGCACACGACACCTCTCCCAATCAAAGAAACCAAATTCGCGATAAAAGCGTAAATGGATAAATGCCCACACAGATAAAGCCACATATTGATAAAAGCCCATATTCACTAAAGACCATACTGCCCATGAGGACGGATGTCTATGTCGTCTTAGAGATAAAAATTTTTCCATTATTTTCAGTTATTATTTTTATTATTATTAATTATTTTTATTATTATTAATTATTTTTCCATTATATTCAATAGGTTTAAGCCAACATGCGCCCTAATCATTTCTGTGTAGCCTTTGGTTAATTCCAACATTTTTTTAAAAGTTTCAGTTCCAAGAGTTCCAGAACATTTTTTTAAAAGGGTTCGAACCTCTAATCCTGCGAATGCTAGCCAGACCAGCTACAGTAACATCACCAAAGCAGGTACACGGAAGGCTATAATTCCTTATGTTCTCCCCCGCTTAAGGGTCGACCAGAGAGAGATTAAATAGACCCTGGCGGGTTCAATCCGAGTGGTGACTAATTATCATCCACCGCATTTTATTTAAACGTAAGTGTATAGATATCACGTTTTCTGGAGCAGGAACTATCAAAAATTACATATGATCTCTCCGGGATTTGAACCTGGGATATTTCAGTGCTGATTGAATGTGCTGCCACATACACCACACGAGCTCGTATAGGTAATATGATAATTCTTTATGACTGTACTTCAAAAAGTCTTTCGGTATACTACACTATTTCCCTCAGAATAAAATTTGTTTATTCCGAGAAAATTATTTTAACTACCGACAAATTCTTAGAAGGCAATAAGCAAAAAATTTTGAAATTAATTAATTCTAATGCTTACGACATTTAAAAATTTTTATTAGCAACATATTCAATAAATTAATTTACGCGATTTTTTCACGTGCAAGTTTTTAACTTACCCGTGTATGAATTAAATAAAAGATCCCTTTAAAAATAAGTTCTCAAGGGAACTGTAATTAAAAACTATTTTGCAATAATTTTGTGCAACCAAATGACTTGAACATTTACAGGTATTTTTTAGTTAAAATTTTTTAATCTTATTTTCACCAGTGGCTCTTATGTTTTATTCTAGTAACTATCAATATTACTTCATACTCAAATTTATTTTATTCTTAAACTTTTATACTGGGCAAAGCTATGTAAAAAGGTTTTATAACATTATAAGCACATAAGACAAACAATTAAGAATATAGGATTATTGCAAATGATTCATCAAACTTGTAAAGACTGTGTTTCATAAAATATTGCAACTAAAAAAATAAGTGTTAATACGAATGTAAAATGAAGTAAAAATCTCTTAAATTTTAGTCGTAAAGCTGTATATTGCGAAGCGTTACGAAATTTTCTGAATGTTTTATATTTTATGAAATAACTATGATTTGATGCAACTAATTTATAACAGAAATTATTAATAATTAAAAGTCTTTTGCTAAAACGTGTGTTAAAATGCACTGTTAATAAAAATATGAAAACATTTCTCTGGACATTTAGGAATATTATTGATTATTTCCCTTAGCGCTATTAACCTGATAGGATTTCTAAAATGAAGTTAATTAAATTCTTTAAGAACAGCAGCGAATCAAAAGGAATGGAGTAGTCGTAACGATACTTATCTCTGAAATGATTTTGCGCAAAATATAATGCTGATATTCATGCATTCGTAATATTGTATTCTGAGAATATGAACTGTAAAGATATGAAACCTATTAAGAGAATAATTTCCATTCTGCACTTTATTTCATATATCTGCTATAAATTGGGCAATCTCAAAGATATTTTTAAGACTCCATCATTTGATTGGAGACTTAAAAATTAATTAATTTATTTACTTTAATTAACTAGTTATTTTATGTTAAATATATTTTACTGTCATTTCTCTCTTTCCGCTTTACTGCAAGAATGCTAGTTGTAATTCTCGCTTATTTAGATGAGGAGAAATAAATAGTAAAGGGCAGTTTCAGATTGATTAGGCAGAGTGTGCTCCGCCTGCTGAAGACCACGTTACTAGCTGATACTCTACGTTAGCAGTCTTGTTTTCGGTGTTGCTTTATTCTTGATAATAGCGCTTTTCACGCCGGAATAGGTTTAAGCCAACATGCGCCCTAATCATTTCTGTGTAGCCTTTGGTTAATTTACGACTCTATTTTAACTAATTAATTACGACTCTATTTACGATCTATTTTAATTTGAAATTCCTTACTTTTTGAGTTACGCCATAAATGCTCTTTGGTTTTATAAGCACAAGATGTTCCTTCTATTTAACTATATTAAGTTTCTTAAAAGGGTCTTTTGGACCCTTCTTACGTTTCTGTAGTTCCAGACACAGCGATAATTCGCTTAAGCCTACAACTAGAGTCTTGACTTAGTGGATGCTACCTTAGAAGGTGAGAAGATACCTTAGAAGGTGGATGCTACCTTAGAATATATTACAAATGTACTTTCTCCTAAAAATTTAAAACATATTTTTATATCATTCATAAGATGTTAAGAAGATTGATATTCCTCCTCGAATGCAAAATACAATCAGTTATTCTTTATTTGAATGTAAAAAACAGCGAACACCCAGTGTCAAAACTAATTTTTATTTTTTAGAGATTGATTATAGTACTTTACCTTTCATAGATCAAATCGCAGAGTTTTAAATGACCTATTTGTCCACATTTTTTGTACTAATATTTTTGTATAAAAAATTAAAAATTAGTAAAAAGATTAAATTAACTTATGTAAAAGAATTTTCGGCTCCACCTGCAGCATTTTCGAAGCCCTAGGTAATCAGTACTTTTATTTTTTACAATCAAATTAAATATGCTAGTACTTTAAACAAAACATACTTTCATTTAGCTCATATTGTTAAATAATGAAGAATCTATACGTATATATGTTCCTCGGATTGTAAAAAATAAAAGGACGAACGTGAACATGTATACATCGATGACCCAATTTTTAATTTTGGATTTCGAATACATTTTAGAATTTGTGCGAACACAAAAATTGAAATTTTGATTAAAATTAACAATTTAAAAGCAATGTATTGCCACTCTACAAAGCACATGATGTTTTTCCTTCAAATTTAATCGTAAAAGTGAGCAATTTCAGAGAAATGTGTTGTCAGTAGGCAAAGCGTAACATATTCATGTTTAAAATTTAATCATAAAATTCGGCGAATTAACAGACATGTGCTGGCACTGCTCGAAATAAAATAACCTCGTCCTCTACGCAACAGCTTATTTCCATTTCGCAAAGAGTAAAATACTTAATATTTCTTTTTAATTTAATCTGTTTGTTATTGACTAACAAATTTAGCGATTTAGAAGCAATAAACGCAGTTCTAAACCAATAAATATTCTTTATTTTTTTTATTTATTGTTACTAGCTGGAACCGATAAATTATTCTAACTAAACGCATTTAAATCATTAGGATTTTTTTCTTTGTTTTACAATAAATGTTTTAAGCTTCTGGACGTAAAAGTGCTAAGTAATGAATGATAGCATTTGCAACCTACATTACATGCTTTTATAAATACCCATGCCATCATAAGGCACGATCATCGATGATATTATCACACTGGAATACTTGGTCAATATCGTTTTCTTTTGCATCAATATAACATTCTTTATCAATATATTTTTCTATAGACATAAATGCAAGAAAATTCATCTTTTCTTGATTTAAACATGCCTTTAAACATGCTTTTAGTAAACACTTAGAAATTCTGTTCTTTGCTGCTGCTATTCAAAACCAGAAATGTTTAAAAATATTCATAGCGATACCTGTATGTCAAAATAATCTTATTCAGAGAAATGCAGAAAGCAACGTCTTTTGACTTTTTGCCACTCCAGAAATGGGCTTTATCAGTGATGAGTGATTAAGACAGCTGAACAGTGGAAGTTAGACAAGAGTTGCATGGTTAGTTTTCTTCATGTGTAACGTCAATAGGGGCCAGTTTCCCTCAAAAAATCTTCAATGAAAACTTCCTTCTCCTTAGAGAGATAGCCCTTGCGAGCTTTGTCATATTTGAATAACCTAACCTAACTTAATACCGGTAATGAGATTCTTTAAACTGCGCACTTCTACGTCACCTTTTCACCACTGAATGGCTGCTTACTTTGCTGTCATTTGTGTTAAAGCATGTTATAAGGCGGTTTTCCATTGATAAGGTCTTATTTAGTTTCTGGAGACCATAGAAATATCAGTATATACTTACCAAGTCTTCAATTTTTTACTTCACTTATGAATGTGCTTGACCAATATAAGAGGACTAAAGGAACAAATTTGAAACTTCTTTTATGGATCTATTTGAACTTCGTAAGAAAGTTCAGAATAGATTTGTCTTGTCGAACTGGGATAGTTTTGAATGCAGGTTCAACATCTAACATTTCTTTCAAACCTTCAGCCTCAGTTATAGCCTTCCCAAAGTTGATGTAATGAATCAAGGACGCACATCTTTCAAAAGTTGAATTCCCTATAAGGTTTCACACAAAGGGTTTAAAAATACCTGTATAACCTTTACGCTTAACAATAGTGTAGTATTTTTGCATGTAATTAATATACACTGGTGTGCAAAAATTAAGGACGAAGTCGAAAAATTAGCATATCAACTGAACGAAGAGGCAGAGCGGACAGAAAGACCAATCAGGAGATTAAGTAAGGTGATGAACGGTAGCATATGCGCAGATATGCAGGTAGACGTAATGGGGGGAGTGTCTGAGTAATATAAAGCATGTTGTCGGTGTAAGATCAGTATTTCTGGCAAAGAGATTGCACGCCGTATAGCAGTTAAAATCACACCGAGTTGCTGCCTCAGCGAGAAATAGCGAATAATCAATCTGTTAGACGACATCTGGATGCTTTTACCCGAGGTCGAATCATTGGGAAGTTGGAGGAAGGCCGCAGTGTGACAAGTGTGGCTGCAGAGTTCGGAATTGCTCACAGCATCGTTTCACGACTTTGGAGACAATTTCAAACTACAGGAACAGCTATCCGGGAGTTTAGTAGTGGTCGTCCACGAGGAACCACACCCGAAGATGACCGGCATATTGCCTTACAGGCCAGAAGAAACAGGCGGCAGACAGCGGGAGAAATCGCTAGACACACGACACAGGCGACTGGACGACCGATATCGCGTTTTACCGTGGCCAGAAGACTGCACGGTGGTGGTCTGTTTGCACGACGCCCTGTACGGTGTGTACCTCTAACGTCTGCCCATCGGAGAAGGCGTTCTCTGTGGTGCCGGGAACACCGGAATTGGAGAGACAATGAATGGGGACGAGTACTCTTTACAGATGAGAGCAGATTAAGTCTGAGTAGCGATTCTCATCGCATACTCATCTGGAGAGAGCGGAAAAGTCGCAATCATCCCTCGAATATCATTGAAAGGGACAGGTATGGAGGTGGCGGTGTTCTCGTTTGGGGAGGCATCATGCTTGGTAGTCGTACAGACCTTCATATCTTCGACGCAGTTTCAGTCAACGGGACCCATTATTGTAACGAGATTCTTCTTCCATATGTGCGTCTTTTTAGAGGCGCTATGGGTCCGCAGTTCCTTTTCATGGACGACAATGCACCATGTTATCGCACAGTAGCTGCCGAACAGTTCTTAGAGAGTGAGGATATTGAACGTATGGATTGGCCGGCACGATCTCCGGATCTCAATCCCATCGAGCATGTATGGGATTTTCTAGGCAGACGCTTGGCAGCTCGTACCTTACCACCAGTAACGATTCCGGAGCTTCGATTGGCGCTGCAAGACGAATGGGCAGCAATGCCTCAACAACTTATTGACACCCTCATTCTCAGCATGGGCAGACGCTGTGAAACCTGCCTAGCAGTCAGGGGAGATCATATCCCCTATTAAAGACCGGATGTTTCTTGCTGGACACCCATCACAGGGATGTTTCGGCCTTAAGTCGCATTGCGCTCCATGCTACTTTCTCAATAAAGCTTCTTTTTGTCCCTCTAATTTCTCTTTTAGTAAGTGTTGCTTACATTACTCATGTCCTTACGTATTGGGGATCTTACGGTATTAAATCTGTTGATTTGGAAAGCTTTTGTACAAAGTTATATTGAAAAAACCGTCTCGTCCTTAATTTTTGCACACCAGTGTACTCATATTAAGCTTTTCGTTTGGAAAATTAGCTTTTGCGAATACTTTCTGCACTCACTAATTCATAAGCTTATCTTGTGGGTTGAAAAAGAAAGCGCTGAATTTAAACTGCAAAACTGGCTGTAAACATTCAACTGCTGTGCTTCGGTAGATTTAGAAGTCTAGCCCTGATGAGTCTATCTCGAGAATAATTTAAGTAGGTTTTAGTATAAATAAAAACATATTCTACTTGAAGCTTGTTGTTGATAGTGCGAGTGAGAGGGAAACATCTTGAAGACTTTTAGTTTCAGTATGTTTACTTAAATTACTTTATTAGCATATCCATCACAAATGCGTAACATTTTATGGATCGCACTTTCGCTGAATGAGTAATGACGTTACAGATGATCTTGCGTTTTTCATAAAACGAAAAAAAAAAATGCTTGCCATATAAGACGGCTTGACAAGACGTGAGAGTAGCATGTTTGAGTATATATAAACACATCCTAGTCATGAACTTGCTATGCTAAAAATGTTCCATAAGAAAATAAAATTAGTGGTCTAAATGCGATACCTCAAGATAGTAAAGTCAGTTTTTGAATGCAAAACTTAAGAATAAATACTGAATTATCTTAGTATGCAAGGTTTTCCAAAAATCTCTCCTGCATTTAAATTTGCTACAACTTTCTAACGAAAGGATATACCCTATATATATGAATTATAATTTTGTGAAATAGAGTTTATACTGCACATTAGAGGCTTTGCAACTTTAGCTGCAACACCGCATATTGAAGAAATAACTTGACTAAGTGCAATCATGTGGTTTAAATACAGTATCGATTTAGGAGAAGATTCATTGCGTGTTATGGTATAATGAGCTGACATCAGGCTAATGTATCGACAATTCCCCTGCGCGTACCAAAGTGCTTCTGGACGTGAGAAATATCAAGAAATGGTGTGAAAATTCTCCAAAGAAAAGAAAGTCACTGATTTGCTGCGAAGTGGTCCCGAGCAAGCAAAAAGAGGTGCTAGAAAGTGTGAAGGCATTGCGATGATGCTAACAGATGATTCACAGCCATCAGCATATAAACGTCGAAGAAATATGATTCTGAATGATCATAAAGAGCGGATTACGGCATATTATCATTATCATTATAAGGGCACAGCCGCGATCCTCCTAGTCGACATAAGCCCGCCGTATGATAAAAAAATGGGACTGGCCACAAAAAAATATAAGAAAAAAGGATTACGGCACATAGAAGAATTGACTTTCTCTATCTCTTCGTAGTCCTTTACGAAGACAACCATCTCTCCTCGCTCACGAAGGCTATTTCGAGGTAAATCCATAGAATTTTTGTTTTTTGCATACCACTTCTTGATTTCATTTACTTGCAGATTTGTTTTCCTTTTTGATATACTCTGCGGAACTTTCGACGCACCTATAGTTTACGATTTGAGCTCTGCATACCTCAGCGTGCTCTCTTCCTTTCTACTTTCCACCCAGGAATTACGCCAGTGCTCGCAGTCACATGATAATTTCAGGGTATAATGTTGCTATTCGACGAGTGCTGCGTATTTCGCTTTATTCCACTGAATTAGCTCTGTTCTTTCTGAAGTTACGTTGTAACTTTGGCTTATCTCACTTGTGTGACCTAATCAGAACAAGTCCACGAATTTTAGAAAGATTGCAACTGTCGTTGGCAGGGGCCTTGAGCACCATATAGGTTACAATACAACTTTACCTAGCTTTCCCACAATTCAGATGAAGAGTACCCCTTGGAGATGAGTTCAAGAGTCTCCTACCACTCAACCCTTCGATGGTACTTTCGGCTCGCCATGCATTTTGAATGCCTTCATGCCCCACAAACATTATAAACATGCAAACATCCATGGCGTTTCCAGGATTCGAACCCAAGCCCGTTGCAGCAGCCCGCAACACACTGAGTATTATACCATCAGGGTGGAGTTGATGAAGTGAAGTTACAACTAATTTAATTCCAGGAATAAGTTTTCAAAAATCCTGCATTTTCTATATTCTAGGATACGTGTTTAAGACAGTTGTGTTTCCTATAATGACATTTTAAAGGAAGGAATGTCTCACATTAAAGTCATGATATTTGTTCTTGAATTCCTAGCCCAGCATAAGAAAGAGTACCAAGAAGAAATGTAGATTCAACGAAGATCTTGCGTTTAGATAGACAGAAGTAAATTACTTGTGATATATCTTAAGAATGGGAGCTCGAATTCGTTCTTTATTCTTTTACTGTTGTGAAAAGTTTCGCGTAAAATATTCATCAAAGCATCAGACTGCATAAAAGCATGAAGCTACCAATACTTACGATTTTTAGGAGAAGACACACTTCTTGAATGATGTCTTTCGTTTCAAAGTGGCGCTGTACAGGAGAATCTCATACATCATTCAAAATTTACAGCGGTTCAGCGAGCTATCGGTTAGAACAGAAGACGAGGGTTTTTTTTCGCGGCAATATTCTTCTTCTTTTCGTTATAACGCAGAAGAATTTCCCTAGGATTTCTTTCTTTTGTTTTAAAATTCTAAAGAATCTTTGCTAGCTTTTATTATTATTATTTTTTTGCTAGTGAATGTTGAGGAATATTTCATAGGTATGCTATTTTACAGGCATATTTAATAGTTCTATGTTAATCCTTCAAATATTCATCTAACGTTTACTGAAACTCATCAAACGTTTGTAAATTGTTTTTAGTTTCTACGTTAAATAATACACCATTAGACTTATACGCGTTTTTAAAGATGTATTTTTGAATACTTATATAAGTTTGATACTAAAGCCTCGTCCACATGAGGCAATATATTTCCAAATAAGTTTTTCCCTATTTCTGCAGCTTTCGCATTAGTTCACCTACTCAGAGAAACGTATTGCGAAATCACCGAATATACAACGGGAAGCAAAGTTGCTGGCTACTTAATTGGCAACAACCTATGATACTGTCTACAGAGGTCGCGATTCATATAAACCCTCTCAGTTTCATTTTGTTATTCTATTTGCTATATTATTTCACTTAATTTTTATATTTTCATTTCTTTATAGTAACGTTAATTAAACTTGAGTTATTAAGCTCTGCAAGTTTACCCATTGAACCTGATAAACTCATCTGATGAATCCGATCCTGTGCCCACCTGATCCTGAACCCACCTGATGAACTTATGTCCATACTCTAAATATCCTTTGTTTACAGATGTAAAGAAGATACAGAAAGGAATAACTGAATACTGACAAATAAGAAGACTATGTAAACAATGTGCACACTGCCGTCAGATTTCAGCCGAAATTTACGTTTGTTTTCTGACGTAATGAAGCCCATGTACTGGACAAATAACGCATGGTACTTTTCCTGTCTGAATGCGTTAGTAGCTCACAGCAACTATGGAGCAAAATCCCCCTGTGTAGACGCAGTGCTGTCAGGCAACAAGTGTAAGAAGGAAACTTATTAAGTTGCCGAGCAGTTTTGTCGCCTCGTGTTAAATGGGCCTTAATACCAAAACAACAGTACATAGCCGATGTGTAAAATCATTGCCTTTTGAATAAATTCTATAGTTTTTCTTTCTGGGTCCATGTAAATGATTTTCAAGCCGTTTACATAGAAGTATCTCTGGTAATGATATGCTGAAGGACGGTTAGTTGTTTTTTCGCCACATGCGCAATAAAACTTTTCTGTATTTAGTTGCGGCGTCTCCCATGTTTGACGACAAAATTCAGTCACGTTTCTATGCGATAAAGAAAGAGACAGGCTTTCGCACCTTCAAAGAGAAAACATATTGGAAGTTTCCACTTGTTACATCGAAATATTTAAGGCCATAGCTATATACAGCTACAGATTCAGACACGTGATCTTCACAAAACCCAATACACTGTTGAAACTTTTCATAAGAAAAGCAGAGGTAATATCAAAACGTTTTATTCATCCTTTGTATGTGCTTGTCTTTGACAATTATTGCCCACTCAACTACAGAAGTTGCGAGTGAGGTACACTAAATATATCATATTCTGTTGATTACCACCTACGTAACTAACGACAAATAAACATTTAACCGAATGTTGTCAATCCTGTGCCACACTTGTAGATTTAATCTTAAATTTTACTACGCAACGTTAATAGAACTGCTCATGAAGTGGGAAAAATAGTGGTAACATGTTTATGTATAATATAATGTCCTTTCTCAGAACAAGTTTATATTCATTTTCTTCTGCTATATTTATGACATTTAGCCACGTATACGAAGGTACAAGACACCATTAAGAGATACAAGCTCTTGTCAGCATATGAGCCCCGTATATTTCGTAGAATTCGTTTTGTACATTGAGAATACTTTCTATTTTCTTCACTTTTGGGAAGGGTTAAACGTATATTACTGTCATGGCTCATGTCAAGAGTCTATATTAAAAATTAAATCACCTCTTACCTGTGTCGCAGTGAGTAATTTCTTGCAAGAGTACATATGTAATATCTAGCATTATTATGCATGACAACAGGTGCACTTATTTTAAAATTTCTTTGTTTTTTCTAACAGCAGGGAGTAGAAGTTGCAGAATATCTTGGTTTTATATCACATTTACTTAAATACTGATAGGGACTGCAGCAACCGAAATTCATTTTATGGTACCAGATAAAAAGAAAATACCAGTATTATGTACGGAAGAGTTCCAGTTTGAAATTCAAAATCAAACCTTATTGGTTTCATACTATGCTTTTCGTTGTTTTTCAAATGGTTATAATTTTTTTCTCAAATTAGCCTCAGTTTTGAGATATAATTTTACTGAATGTTACATTTATTGTGGTTGCATTTTACTATAGAATATAAGTAAAACATCAATAAAAATTTTATGCTGCAAATACATGCATATATATGTACTTACATTCATACTCTTCATAAAATAATGGAAGGACGAATTTATGTGCTGCATAGCATTTGATTTATTCGCATATATTATTTCAGATTATTTTATTGAAAGTCTAAAAAATATTAATGTTTAAGTAAGTAATCTAGCTTTTAAAGCGGTCTCTTGGTTCATACACTTATATTTGGGAAAGTTTTATACTCATTATGATAAACTAAAAATACAAGAAATTTAAATGCCATATGACAAAAATTGAGCGGGATATTTAATTTCAAAATTTGCAGTTTAGATTGCATTTTCAACTTGGCTTGAAGGATGCGTTAATTAAAGTTAGAATAAGTCGAGAAAATAAGCTTAAAGTGCAAGAAAAAATGTGTATAATTTTAAAGGTCGTACAAGGAAGTCATGTAGTAAATTTGCATCTTTAAATCTTTGATTTGTATCCTGTTATAAATTAATTAGGTGCATATTTAGATTTTCTGGTGTGTTGCTCATATTCGTGTTTAATGGAAATGAAAAAAATATAAACTCGACTTCAAATAACCAAAATCTTAAAATCTTTCAATACCTTATTTGTAACAAGATAAATGAAATGCGTTCACCGGCCACATAATGTAGCTTTGGAGGTCGTATGCGGTTTGCCAGTCTGTAATCTAAAATATAAAACAAATAATTCTTTACTGTGGCTGCATTATCACTTAAATTTGATAACATTAGTTTCATTTGTTACTATTACACTTACGTGCACGAAATATAGCAACACGAAGAACTACTTGCTACCATTATTATCATTATTCATATATGCTTTTGATTTCCTACTATTTTGAAAGCATCTGCGTGAGAAGAATTAATAGATACTCCGGATTCTCAGAGTAAGGAGCACTATTACAAGAAAGATACAAATAATTCCTGTCATGAGCAGCATAATTTCCCAAGTTTCATCTCCCTCTTCTCTTTGTTTATTAGCAGTTTTAACCCATAACATCTCTCCCCGCACAGATGTGAAACAACGTGTTATAACAGTTAAATAATCTTGTAATCTTCTCGAAGAAAGAGAATAAATATGCATAAATCTTCCTCATATAAATTCGGAGCAAAGGGTTTATTTCTAGAAAAATTTTCCTTCTTGCGCTTTTCGTGAGAAGGCGATGTGGTTACGAAAAAGGTGGCTGCGTGCAATCCGATTTGTACGCTCCGAAATGTTCGCATATTGTGTGAGAAACGCTGCAGGCTATGAGAGTTGTTAGCATTTTTCTCATAGATCTATGAACTTTAGACAAACATTCCAGTTTTATAAAACTGTTGCATGTAAATTTTATGCAAAGCGTGTTCCACTTACTTTACATTATGTCTAATGTGAATCTCTAAACCCGTTTTTCCAAAGGCCTCTGATTTGCTCTAAACACAGAAAGGAAATAAAATAAATTACGTCTTAAATTCCTTGCAATAAGGAACTGAGCGCAGCGAGCTCTTTCTTTCCATATATTTATCATTTAATGCAGGGATAATCGTTACTTTTCAGTAATGGGAATTTTTTTACTTTGCTGCTGAAACTTAAATGTAAATAAAATTATTTATAATTTTATGAATCATTTATACAACTTATAAAAAATTATAAACTGATACCAAATTTTGGTCCTCTATTTGTCGAGTGATAAGACGCTGAACACTGGTAATTCGGCGCGGGTTATAATCCTGGCAAATGCACTAGCTGCATGGGTTACGGTTAGGGTTATTGAAATGTGGCAAAGCATACACTAGCTATTTGCCTAAGGTGTGGAATGACTTTTGGGCCTTATTAAGAAAAACTGGCTCGTATTCATGTTATAGTGAGATAAACCACGAAAGCCAATCATGCAGCCAACCCGTTCACCTGGTATCGAACTTCCAGGATTCAGTTAACCTTCTCGGCCGCTGGTGGGAGCCTGGCTGCATAGGAAGTTTCATAGTTTTGTCCATGTTTAATGTGAATACCAGTCAATTTGCCTAGGTAAGTCTTCCACAAAGGTCCCTCACAATATAGATGCACATTGCGTAATTACCAAACTCCCGTGGTCTCGCCTTAAAAAAGTGACAAGGACAGCAGCTCAGCATCAGTGGCAATGGGAATGGGACTCTACCGAACAAAACAGGAAGACCTATGAATACTACCATAAAGTTTCGCTCGATCGTCTCGAGTCATCCCCACAAATAACGAGATTTGTGACGGGGCACGGGCCTTTCCCCTCCTATTACTATGAGAGAGGAATTGCAAATACCGAAAGTTGTGTCTGGGAAGGCATTAGTAAACCAGACCATTACTTGACCCAATGCCCTCTAACCGCACAGTGGCATGTGCAGCTTCCGGAACAGGCAACTTCTCATAAGCGTTATCTGATCAAACAGTCAGCATTTCGCATCAAAATATGCAAGGTAATGCAGAAACTGGAGGAATTGGGAACAGATTTGTGCAGTGTGGAGTAGTTCCTTGTCAATCTCTCTTCTCTCTCTCTCTTCTATCTTATTATTATTATTATTATTATTATTTTATTTTTATTGTATATAGTATGAAACATATATGTACTATGACCAATGAAAATTATTATGAACTATGTATGTATTATGTAACATGCTCAATATATTATGAAACATGTATGTACTATGGCCAATGAAAATTATTATGAACTATGTATGTATTATGTAACAGGCTCAATATATTATGAACTATGTAAGCCACTATGTACTATGTAAGCATGTATGTGTATGAACTATGTAAGCATGTATATGTATGAACTATGTAAGCAAGTATTATGAAAGATCTATGTATTATGAACTACTTGTATATAAGCATGTACTATGAACTATGTAACTATGTAAGCATATATTATGAACTATGTAACTATGTAACTATGTAAGCATGTATACAGGACCAATGTATGCCCTTATAGGCCCCATGAGGTGTTGCCCCGGATAGTTGCGGAACCTGGACTAGACCCGAATAGTCTTAGTAAGCCGCACGAGTATCCAGATTCTGCTCTCAACTTAACTCAACTCAAATTCCGCAAAGGTCCTTCCTTTCCTAGGCAGATAACCATGTAGTCTGTTGCTTTATAATAGGCACTTCAAGACCATTTCTTCCCCCTCCCAACCAGAACTTCTAACTATGGAAATGTCCCTTCTAAATTGCTATAACCACCTAATTCCCTCTGAGCGATGAAGACGATAAACGTTACGATCGTTAATGAGGAAATTGTCTGTACGACTCTGAAGTGTGTATTTTAAGGTAGCAGACTATAGTGTGCTTTGTCATAATCCAAATTACCTCATATGATACCAACTTGCATCACATTGAAATACAGGCAAGATAATCAAGTTTCTTTTTTATATTTTACAAGCATTTAATTGTGTCCATCTTCATTGCTACAGCAGACATCTATGTATGTGACAGAATTTAGGACCCTCAGAGATTGCTACGAATGGCAAAACGCCTAGGTTCGGCCTTGGTGTTTTGTAACTAGCAAAGTACCATGTAACACCTTCAGCTGTATCCAAACATTGCATACATCCATAGACGTTCAACGAATTTTTAAGTGAACTTAAGAAGTTAAGTGTTTCTTGTTTGATGTGCAATGCTTAAATATTTGTATTGATTTCGTCTGTACGTCTATAACTGTACTTACACCCCGTTCTTATTATATCTGTATGCTCAACTTAAACTATAATAACAATTTCACAGCACCTACTTTCCTAGACTCTTCTGGTACTTCTTTCAAAATTCTTCATTATGCATATTCATATTTCAGAGTCCATGACACTCAGCTCTAATTTTGCTTTTCTTTAAATTTATTAATTTTTATTCTATAGACGAGATTCAACAGGCTAATGAGGGCTTAACTCAGTAGACTAGTTGTTATGTAGATGGCGGAAAGAAATGAAATCTAATTTGAATTTGCTGATTAAATTCGAAACGCAAACAAATTACATTTTACGGAATGGCAACAATTTATTTCTAAACAGCTGAGTTTGTTAACCAAAATTTCATTAGGTTTGCATGTTTGGGTCGAAGAATTACGTGCATTTAAAATTTGGAGGCCTTAGGTGCTGTCGTTTTTCCATAGTACTAGGAACATTCTTACATGCATATACAGATTCTTCACTATTTAATAATAGAGAAAGAGAAATTAGAGTCTACTCTTCATTACCGCATAAACAAACTTGGAGAATTACATAAATTTTAAAGCAAATATGTTCATAAAATTATTAAAAAAATTTCGTTACTTAGATACATGATATGGCAGGCGTTGGTTTGATTTAAACGAATCGTATATTTTCTTAGAATTTTCTCCGAAATCATAAGCGTATAGTTAAATTTAATTTTATTAAGTAGGCATGCAACCTAATTTTAAAGAGCGAAATACATATCCTATGTATAGGATTTATAAATAGTACACTTATAATTTCACAGCAGAGTCAGGACTATCGTCTGTTTTAATTAATTCTGCTTGTCGCGCAACGTATCATTACGGCGGAATAGTTATTTCGTTATCATGCCTGTCATTTGAAGCACTGATAGGAATTTTGAAGGACCTACAAATTCATGAGATCCAAGTTTTAATTCCTATTTTATTCAATCGCTGACCCCTACTTGCTAATACCGAAAATGAGACAGTTATTATATTCAATGGCTTGCCGGTTCCATTAAGATTTATAGCGTACTGAATCTTTATTAGGATCACGTAACTCCGTGGAGAGAAAAGCATTTTCAAATTAATACCGGAAAAGCCTGCTCTGGAGCTGTGAACAGATGAATAATCAATCAAATTACTTCCGACGAAACGGACTTAAAAGTTAAATTAATTATAATAGAGATTCTATGACCGGAATTTGAAACTTATGTGAAATAAACATTCAAATCTACTCTCTCATCGGTATTCTTTTGTTCCCTTTTTCCAGTCTTCGAAATACTTGCATCTAAGAAAAATATGTTTGGATGAAATTTATTATTGAGAGTTTCTGAACTTAAGAAGTTGTAATATAAAATCAGGCTGAATGATGATAAATTACAGAGTTTATATTACAGCTGTTGACGCCCTAATGCTTTAAGAAAGTACCTTTATTCAATAAAGCAAGGAAAATAAAATACAATTAAAATGTTTTTATACAATAAGCTTTTATTAAAAATGGGTACGATAATTAATGCAATAAAAAGAGAAATATAATTTATCATGCAGTTTAAAGGAAATAATTGATTAAGTAATTCTATTTACAAAATTCATCTATAATTTTGTATCGAGAACATTAAAAGCGCCGGGCGCTCATGATAAATTAAAAATGATAATGGCTTATGCTTTTGACGATGCGATAAAATTAATAGATTTCGTTATTTAGGCGCCCCCTACTTCGATTATTCGCTATATAAAATTATAGAGGAATTCTATAGATAGCATTTCTCTATAATTTTATATAAATAGAACTTCTATAGATAGAAGTATTTAATCTATTGTTGACATTAATGAATATGATAAATTACTTTTTTCCTTTTAGTGCATTAATTATGATGTCCGTTTTAAAAATAAGCCCTACTGTATAAAAACCTTTTTATTAACTGTATTTTACTTTCGGCATTTAGTCTCAGTTACACATTATCAATGATGAAATTTTTGGTCATTATTAAAACACAAGCACTAAACTATAAGAAAATTATAAAGTAAAGGTTAAATAACTGTATTCACAGAATAAAGAAATCGCTTTGAATATTCAGTTTAAAAAAACTGGATGTAATTACAATGAGCATTTTACTTGAAAATAAAAAATGAAAAAACGAATATCTCCAATTTGTCATTAATTACGCTAAGATGGCAAACTCAAGAGAAAATTTTCCGCTAAAAAAACGTTTTTCCTAGTCTGCCTCAGACTGCAACACATTTTATTAAAAAAGGCAGAAAAATTGCTCAATTAATATTTTTTTTTATTATTCTTGTTTTACAAGAAATTTAGATTGTCGAAATTTTAAAATCATAAACATCAAAATGTCTCAGTTTTCAAAAATTATCCACAAATTCAGAAAGTAAGTGACAGTTTTCATACAAGTTTCACTGAAAAGGTTTTTATTCAACTTTATTCGGTGCTCCAAACAGTAAAATTCTGATATGCCTAGTTTGTCAGATAAAAGAAGGAATGTGCAAAAACTCGTTTAAACAATAAATAAAAAAAACTAAATTGAATTTTGAAAAAAAAAATCACCACATTGTAATGTTATTAACAAATAATGCGCGTACAAAAATCTACTCGATAGCTTATTAGGAAGTAGTTTAAAATCGATGACAAAATTCTACTCACAGTGAAATCACCATGAGTGAATTAAAGAAAAGTTTATAAAAAGTTTTTATGAAATAAATTTTCATTCAAAATTCATAAAATAATCAAAGTGAAGCCGCATTAGGTTTTTTGAAGTAGAAGATGTGACAAATGTGCAATGTCCTCTCCGGGACGCGAACTTGGACCTCTCGAGTACGCATCGAGTGTGCTACTGTTACACTACGAAGGAATGCTAGAAGGAGGGAGAAACTACATTTTAAGTTGAACTCAAAGATGGAAAACTATCATACAGCTTCAAGGGAGCAAGAGATTAATAAATTGATCTTTAGTAAATTGATCTAAAATACAAGTCTAAAATACAAATACTAATAAATAGATCTAAAATACAAATAAATTGATCATAACAATACAAGTCTCAGGTGCCATTGATACATTTATAAGGCCAATGGTTTATAATTTCGACAGCACAGTTCGATTGATAGATTTTATTACTTGGACTTCCCCGCTTTTATTATTCGTGATATAAAATTATAGATGAATTTTATGAAGACAATTGTTTAAAACCTTGTTTCTTGAAATTATATGATAATTCGTCTTCTTAATTAATTAATTAAGTAAAACTTCATTAATTCGCTTGTGAATTTTAAATAAAAACTTATTTATAAAACTTTTTTTAATCTTATTTTATTTTCATTTTTTAATCCCAATGACACGTTGTCAATAAAATTATTCGGCCGAAAAAGCTTTTTTCAGCAAAAAAATCATTCTTTCCCTCCAACAATCCTGTTAAACCAAATACTCGAAAATTTTCGAAAATTCGCTCAAAATTCACAAATTAAATAAAAAAAAATCATACAAATTTCATTAAAAAAATTTTTTCGCTACATCAGATGACGTTAACTATAAATTCTGATTTTATTAGTTCGTTCGTTAAAGGAAAATATATGCGAATGAAATGCTGTGCCATGTTTGCCTTTAAATTAAATTTTGAAAAAATTGCTTTAACATGTTGCATTATCTCGAGGAAAATTGTGTGCACACAATTTTAACTCGATAGCTTACCAGGAAGTAGGAAAAAATTCGATGAGAAACTTTTGATCATAAAGCTCATAAAAAGAATTAACTTGCAAGATCCGTTTTGATAAAATTGTTATATCGAAAACTAGAATCCTTTTCTATTCATATGTGGTAATGTTATGCTAAAGCAATTTGTATTATCTACGCGATTTTAGTTTAAGAATTTCATTCCAAAATTTTGAGAGTTTATTAAAAATCGAGAGAAAATATAATTGAATTGGGTATTTGTAAGTGATTTGAAGCTAAAACTATAAATTATATTTAGGTAAATGAAATAAATTATAAACATCATAAGGAAAAATAAATTCCTCTTATAATGACTTATATAATTAATGAATAAACATAAAATTAGTGATGGCCTTTCAAACACTATTTCGATCTGCAGCTTTAGTTATGGAACGTTGTAAAGGAAATACATTATAAACATGATAATGGAAAATACATTCATTACACATTGAACCTGAGTTAAAATAACGCGCTAAATAACTATTATTGGACGTACTAAAGCACCAAGAAAAAACATGACAAACATGGCACAGGATTTCAAAAAGCATAGCAACAATGGTGGGATCCACCGAAAAGGGCAGGCGCACATACGACCTATATCCAAATGCAAACTCCACCCCAAAGTCGTCAGTAGACAAATAATATGGTCACAGCCCTTTCTTCACATATTTCTTCAAGAAGAATCTCATACATTCAGATGTATGCATATGTGGGGAGAGAGGTGATCCAGAGCATTATCTTTTCACAGGTCTGCACATGAGAAGAACAAGACTAGAAAAAGATGGGATTCGGTACGTCAAATGCGCAATCAGCCATATGAGGAAGCGCATAACCCAAATAATGGATATTCTGGCATCAAGTGGTCTAGTACTCTGCAATACAGAGTGATGCCACCCAAATCATTATGCAAACAGCAGCACCGGAATGATACCCTGGGTCCCAGGAAGGCGTTGCAACTTTGGACAGCTAGTGTAAGTATACTATACTTACTTACTCAGGGTAAATAGTAGGTTGCTCCTGCACTTATACCTAGCCTAACCTAACCTATAATAAATTTTTCTTCAGCTGTAGAAGTACCGAGACTCATATGGAAAAATTTTAATCCAAGAGGGAGGACACATGAGAACAAGAAAATCTGGCAGAAAACGGCGACCACACTAGGTGGAAACCTGCAGAAAAAAAAAAAAAAGACAATATGTCAAATCTGAGTTAAAATAACATACCGAATAAAGATTATTGAAGGTGCTAAAGCAATAAGATTCAGTCTTTTGAAGGTTTAAATGTAGATTTGTTTTTAACAAATTTCATAAATCTCTGTTTTACATTTCGAAACTCTTTTTTCATATGCTTCATTATCTTGTGAAAATTATGTTTAGGTTTTTAGAAATAGTTAAGCATAAGTTAAACACTGTCTTAGCTTATACCTTAGTTTACGTCATATGTATTCGCTCCGATAAGAACATCATGCAAATTAAGAGTATGCGAAAACGTTTAAAAGTTAGATAGGTTAATTATAATTTTGTTTTTTCGAGGGAACGCACTGTATTGTTAACTCCAATTTCATTTTTCGGAGGATTTCATATTCCCTCTTGCTAAGTTCCGTTAAGTGCTTAGTTGGTAGAAAAATAATTGGATGAGAAGTTTGAAGGAAATATTTTTCTCTAAACTGTAATCCTCGACTAGGCAGATCTCATTTTGTGTAATTTATGGTCGATAGGTTATGGACTGTGTATTTTGTTGTATATTTGTTTGCAACTTACCAAAAAGGACTAAATAAATTCTATCTTTGCGTTTTTACTACTTTATTTGTGCGTGAAGTTGCTCGATTGTTAAAGGAGGATCACTCGTCAGTTGCCTTAGGTATAGATTTCTGGGAAGTTCCATTTTGGTTGGCTATGCTGCGACAATAGTTGAATACCAAATTTTTTGTTTCTTTGTCGGTTTAATATCATAATTTCCATTTTATTGCCGATTAGATTTCTCGTTTTATTGGTGATTATAAACTGAATTAACGTATTATATTTTTAAAATTCTAGGATTTTATTACGAGTTTGTTTCGGTTTTATTTTAGACAGTGCGCTGTCTATCTTTTGAGAATTTTAGAAATATTAAATAGATGGATGCTCGGGTTAAATTTACTGATAAATATTGACTAAAATAAATAATTAGGTACTTGTAGATTTTAGTGGCGATCAAAGCATCCAACTAAATATGTCGCATAAAATTATATAAATAAATAATACAGGGTAATTAAATAACAGAATTTTAACAGAAAATTAACTTTACTTAATTGTTTCCCAAAATAAAAATTAATACGTATTTAAAAATGAAGATATAATTTATTTCTCGGATGGCTATAAATCGTGAATAGACGCTTATAGTTGTCAAGAATGTGATTTTTTCAGCAGCGAACCCAGTTACCGATGCAGAAGCCTCAGTTTTTATGTCGCAAATTTTTGTATTGGGTCCCATATGAGGTATGTGTAGCTTCATTTCATGCCCAGGTTTTCAAATTCAGATTTAGGGTAAAATACCTGAAGTATGCAACAAGTTCATTTTTACGTGATGGTAAATAAAAAATTGTTATAATTCTGAATCCTGAAAAATATAAGATTCTTTTTGAAAGAATTCACACTCCTTATAACTTGGTTTTTGCAGTGGTTTTGGTTTTGCTATAGCGTTTGGTGGCATCCGAAAATATCGCGGATGGATAAAATGTAAGAGGAAAATGTTGCCGTAAAAATATCGTTAGAGAAAATAAAAGGAGAAAGAGGAAACGTGGCACATCTAAAATATCCTGATATATAACATCATGATAAAAAAATGAAGCGGTGCAAAAACTTCAAACTTTTAAAACATCACATTTCGAATTATTATGGTAAGAAGTAAAGCACCCATAGATCATGGCGTGATAGTGGACAGACTTGTAGTTTATGACTAAACATTTAAAATAATTTTGGCGTAATGATTTGTGAGCGTCACATCTTCTGATGCTCACCAATCACTACACAAAAGTTCACAAATTACGAGTTATAAAATTATTACCTCTATGTTTAATATCTTTTGTATGAATTAATAAATGTTTATTGAAAAAGTAAGAAGGGAGCTTAAGCATTCAAAATATGGAAGTTCGTATAACTATTTTTGCTACGTAAAGAAGTTAACAGAAATTTTAACTTATGTTACCTGCCTGCATTTAATTAAAGCCTGTATTCATAATAAAGCAAATATTAAACTTAACCCCTTTTATAAAAGCAGACGGATACATTTGGTTGAGAACATAGAGTGTAAAAAACATTAAAAAGAGGAAAATACATAGGTTTAATATTCTTTTAATTGTTATATGTAGCATCGGTTTTTACTAATTTCCAGATTTTTAGTGCTAAGTTTTCTTTTTGCTCATTTAGTAAAAATTTACTAGTTAACTTGAAAATAAATATGAAATGAGAAGTAAAAATATTGCATTTTGTGCTCCCAAATCGTTATGAAAAAATTCAAATATAATTTTTATAATAATAAAACGCATGTCTGCGGTGATTTATTGTAGCTTTATTTTTACGACGATGTTTTAAAACTGTTAAAGTTTTTGCTTCGCTTTATTTTCTATATTGAAGATTTATACCACGATATTTTACCAGCTGCGATTATTTTCTAGCTTTCTCTTTTTCCAGGATTATGATTCCCGCGATTACGATTACGATTATAATTCCCAGAACTACGATTTCCTTTTCTTCCATGATTCTCCACGACTGTGTTATCCCTTGCATTGTTTTCTCTACGACATTTTTGCCGCGATGTTTTCTGCTACCTATAATTTGGCAACCACGAAACTTAGAGGCTAATTGCTAGTTTCCGATGAAATCCACAGCTAGTATAATTTGTTTAACAATTCTGGAATGCTGAGTATAATTCGAATAGCGGTAAGTGTTTTATCGTGAACTGCGAACAGTACCATTAGTAATGTACCGCTTATACGGAACTATAATTTTGTTATGCACCGAATTCACAGTTATTAATAATTTGTATCATTCAAAACCGATTCAATAATTTCTCCAAATAATAAACGAAATTTTAAGTTATGACTGAAATACTTTATTAAATTCAATTTAACCAAAACCTTAACTAAAACTGAATATAGTGTATTTTGTGTAGTGTTAGGGGTTGCTGGGTTCGTGCCTATTGAATAACCATTCAAGACAACCATTAATAAAATAATAATAAAGTAAAACAAATAATCCACTGATTAATTTAAGTTTATTTGTATCCAATTTAATTCTTTGTACGAAATAAAAAGGAAGTATTGTAATAGCGAAAAATTTCGGTATCAAATTTCAATGAAAATATCCATTTTGAGCGCTATCGAATGTAATTTAACGATGTTTTTGCTTGACATCTGTAGGTAAAGATAGAATGAAAGACACTTTTTTCCCGAAACGAATTATAAAACGGATTAAAAATGAATTCAGAAGAGATTTTTTCGTGGCGTCTGTAAGTACGTATGTATCTCGCATAACTCAAAAACGAGTAGCATCAGAACGTTGAAATTTTCTACGTAGGACTACTTTAACATGTAATTGTGCACCTTTCTTTTTGGTTGCTATCGGACGAATCAAAAAGTACATAAATATATATATATATATACCCACTTTGTTACTTAGCTCAGTGAGCTTAGTTTTTTTTATTCTTATATGTTGATATGCAATATTTGTAGACTTATCAACAATTTAATAGTTCAGAAGGCAAACAACAAAAATCAGCGTTATATTTTCAAATTTGAAAATATAAGGCTGATTTTTGTTGTTTGACTTCTGAATTAGTATTTGTTCGGCGTGTTATTGTGTCTTAATTTAATAGTTGTTTAAGTGCGGCTAAAGTAGCCTATACCATAGCAGCCATATTTGTTTACATTTGAAACTTAACGGAATAGTGAATTAGTAACTCTTTCTGCATCTTGAGTGCCTTTTTGCCGAGTGGCACCAAAAGGAAACTTTTAGTTTTATGCAGAGAAAATTCTGCGTTCTTGCCTGCTGGCCGAATTGCTTGCTTTTGCATAGAAGCTGTAATTTTAATTGTATATTTCTAAAACTTAAACTGCATTTGGTGTTTTATGGTTTTCTATATCTTTCAATTTTTATGAAAATATTTTGAGTTTTCATGTATTTTTGCCCTGCTGCGAACTGAGATCTGAATTAATTGAATGAGAAATATATCCCTAATGAAATTCCAAGAAAAAAATTTAAATGAAGTGCATAAAAATGCTTATAATTTAATATTCCGTACAAGGAAGTCATGTGGTGTATTGATAAGCTTTTTATTTAAACGTTTAGAACTTGAATTTTGAATTTAGTATTTTTTTACAATGGAAACATTGATTAAGTAATCATTTCATGAGAATAGTTTCGGTACCCAATATAGTGCCAATATAACATTCTTTCTTTTCTTTTAATAATTGTATACCAGGTTAACTATAGAACTACTGGAGTACACCACTCCATTAAGCATTAAGTCAGTTACAGAAAAAAAGGGGGGGGAAACCACTATTAACCATTCGTTCAAGAATAAAATTCTTTCATCAGCCAGATAGGGAAAAGAGGTATTTTCTTAATACAGTAATGCTATCAGTTTAGCCCTCAAGTTATTGTGATGATATTAATTCAAAATCAAGAGAACCTGCAAAGTTAATTACTCTCCATTAATATTCCATACGTTAAGCCGATGAAAATGTAAACAGGAAAATAAAGATAAAGCCCTCAACTCAGATATTCGTGAAGACTGGATCTCAGGAACAGCACACCTGGGATTAGACGAACACGCTTATGGTTCTTGACCGCACTCGTTGATAAATGAGAGGTAGGCATAGTTTACAGCCCTAAGCACTAAATGCTAGATACAGCCGCAGAGCTCACTGGAAGAAAAGTTTCTTTTCTCGAAGGAAAAAAAAAACCCAGCTCGGCCGAAGAATTTTGGAGCTTCTTAAATTCCTCCAAGCTAGAACTCACAAAAGCATTTCCGTCGATAGTAACTTCAGAGGAAAATCTTAAAACGCACTGCATAATTTCACGCCGTTTTAGCTTAGTTGCTCATGGATCGCTGCGAAGAGCACAGCTATCGACATGGTCTTATCCAGACGAAGAACAGTCGAAAAGTGACGAGATCACCAAATCTTTCGCACGACAACGAAAAAATACCAGGATACTAAAAGTTTTAAGTTTCGCACCCCCATAACGACAAAATACTACTTTCCCGCCATATCAGTCAAAACCAATCCTTTGAGCAAGCGCGGCCAGTAAGCCCAGAAGCCAAACGTGGACACAGTCATCGCCAAACCCGTTGACCTTTTCCCGTAACCTAACGTTAAACCTTGAGCTTCAATGAAGGAGACTCGCGTACTGAAGACTCCATGCAAGATAAGAAACAATAAAGCAAAGTTCGAGAACATTCTACTGCTTTTTCGTAATTTGAAAATGGCCCAGCATAAATTTTGCCAGCTCTCCTGATTTTACACGCAAGAATTATTTCCTTACTTTTACAATTTTCCAATTAAAATTTAATAAACAAAAATAACACTGAAACATCAGTTTTCAGATAAATAATTTAGTGAAATAAAAACTCCCTATTAAATCGAAGAATAAAACAAAATTACACTACAATAATTCTAGTTTCTTAATAACTACAATTACGCTAATTAATTCTCTTGTCGATAAATTCAGACATTTTACTACATAACATAAGTTTAACATATAGCTGATACAATAATTTCACATTTTAAAGCACTAATATCTGCTCTGTAGCACTTAAATGTAGGTATCCTTAGGTTATGAAGATTCATGGCAGGGAATTCCAATATGAAATTTAATCTTTTTTGATGTGTCATCAAATGTAATCAAGTAATTACGTCATAATGGTTAGCAACACGTAAGATTTCACTTACACTTGATTAGATGGCGAAAACTCCTCTTCACCCGGTAGGAAGAGGTGCGTGAATATCTGTAATGTGTTATAGATAGACAACAACTACAGAAATATCATTTAAGAAGAGGAAAGATATTTCCTTTATTGTTAGAACTTTACAAGAAACTTACAAGTCTATGATGACGAGACTTTCTTACTGTCTTAAAGACCTTATTGCGTGACTTTATTGAGTTGCAATTGCCCTGTAAGCCAACCATTAAAATCTCTTCCGCTTCACATTTTCTTCAGGACAGTTTCAAAATAGATGCACTCAATGTCCTTTCGTGTGTCTGTACGTACTGCGTGCGAAACAAAACATTTTATCTTTGGAGGAGATTTTACTTTTCAAAAATGCTTTTGTGAAATTATTATTGGATAATGTTTAATTTAGGAGAGTGGAGCTTTTCAGCCATTTAATGGAATACGTTAGTTAACATTTTGAGAGTATTTAAACAAATTCATTGCTTGGAGGAGGTTATCAAATGGCTATCCTATAACAGAGTACGTAATATATTGTAGATACCATTAAGGTTTATCCTGAGCAAAAAATATGAAAATTTATGTACGTGCTCTATTAATCACACACAGGATTTGATATATCAATCTTCTAATTACTATCTGCACGTATTAGCATTTACATTATGAGAGCACCCATACAGGAAGAGAGATGATTTCTTCAGATACCACACGACAGAATTCACAGAAGAACGCGATAATTCCTTATAGTGTTACTACAAGCTAACGGCTCATTTTTTTAGAAAAAAACTAACTACAGATAAAAAGTGACAGTTAATTATGAAAATTCATGACTCACTCCATAATAAATTATGAGTGGACAAATAAGAAAGGTACAAAATGACAAGCAAGGAAAATATATAAGGACAAGCGCGGATAAGCAAGGCTGGTACAAAAGGACGAGCCTGGACAAGCGATGGTACAAAAATTTTGGATCGTAGTGATCCAAACGTTTTGGAGAGTTTCCAGTAAGAAAGTTTCTACCCCAAAAGGAAAGTAACTTGGCGTCATATCTGATGATAAATTTTTACATTTATTACGACTAATTCTATGGTTAATTTGTAGAGTTGTTAAGCTTATTTCAGAGCAGGAAAGGGGAAAAGTCAGCTATGTCCTTGCCGGTATTCGAACTCCGGAACTTCTAGTTGCCTGCCGGCCATACATCAAATTAAGCCTCGAAGGCCCTCGTAAAGAGGAAGAAATACTTTTTTTATTACCTTAAAGAGCTTACACTTAAGGAGCGACTGAGGTGGAAGGACCCAGTCGCCTCGGGCGCCACTTGTAGAGTCATTTAGAAAATTTTATTTTTGGAAGTCTGAAGGATGAATGATGCCCTCTTTGGAATCCGAAATCCGAACCTCTCAACGGCTAGCTGAAAGGGCTTAAGTTTACACCATGAAGGCACGTTGTAAAAGAGGGAGAAAATTAGTAAACAAATTTATCATGATCACTACTACTAATCTATCTAATGAGTTTGAAAGATCATTTACTTCAAAAAGTATGGCGTTCTACCTTAAAAGTATGACACTTTTTTAAACTGAAAGAACTCCTTTTTCATTCGAACTGTATAAAACAAATATGCTGTTAACGGCTATGGATTTGTGTTCACATGAAACTAGATCGCTTGCTTTGAATAATCGTCTAAGATGAATGACTCTGATTCAATACTTCAGAACAACATTTGATATTGTTGATCTTTCAGCTGCTTACGAAAATACTGCTTACAGAGTTTCACCTTTTATTTAATTTCTTTAAAAATCTGAAACAATATTTCCAAGTCTATTAAACAGCTAATGCACGCCTCGTATTCAGCTTTCAAGATCAATAAAATCAAGTTGAACAATAGCATTTCAGAAAATTCTCCTTATAATATTTTTATAAATCAGATTAATATACTCCACTTTACATCCTAGTTCAATTTTCTAAATTGAAAACTCAGATGAAGTTTTACGAAAATATACAAAATATTTTGAATTCTTAGAGAGTAAAACCAATGCTCTTACTCTCTTAATAATCACGCTTTTAGCTCCATCTACTCCCGAAAATTCGAGTTCCGAAAGTCAATATTAATACTCGAGTTAAGAGGCATTTTGTTTGACGGTTTCCGTGGAAACATACTGTATTTTTAATGTGCCAGCATCATTTTATGATATGTTATGCGAATCCCAACTTTGTTTATACTTGCACCGATAACTTTAAAATTAATATTTTCAATGGGATATGCTATTGAATACATTATGAAAGTGGTTTTAATATATTTTGGATCTCTGGAAAGCAAAATGTTTATGTACTTAAAACACTCACTAAGTTAAATTCCGATGTTTTGATGAAAGCTTTTAAAATGACTTCTATAACTAAATCTTATTCTGAGTGAGTGTGCAGTTGATGTTTAAAACATTTGAAATATTTGACAGTTGAGTTTTGCTACTGCTTGTTTAAATAAAACCCCAGACAGTTACTTGTTTACTAGCTCATTACTGAGTATTAATTGACTTTTATTAGTTTAACACCGATAAAAGAAAATGTAATCTATGTAACCAGTATGGAGGATTTGGAAGAACATATTGGAGTTACGTATACCACTTTGGAAATGAATAAACCAATGGTCTCAAAATGGCGGTCCATGGCCCGCAAATTTTATGAGGATCTCGAATATAGTTCAGTTATGCATTTATTCCAAATATGGTGTTGCAAAGATTTTAATTATTTAAAAGTCCAATTTTACATTATTTTCATTGCAATACAAAACGGACCTGAGTAAAGACCCCGAAAATCTACAAATGGAGCTAATTAATTTGCAGTGTACAATCTATAAATAGAACTAGTTACTATTATAAATAGAACTAATTAACAGTATAATATAAATCTGATCCAAAGATTTGAAGGTACATATTCAATTAACTTTTATTCGTACTTGTCGAAAGACAGACAAGCTTATCGAAAACTTTTTGCACTCAGAATAATGGCTTTGTTAAGGAATACATTTATATATGAAAAGTTCTTTTTCCACAATTAAAAATGAATAAAAACTCGCCTGACCGATAAGCATCCACAATCCGTGATGAACATAATATCTAGTAATTTTTTGAAGGCTATAAATTTTATCAGATTCGAAAGGTCAACAAGTGTCAGACTGTAATAAGAAATTAAGAAGTTTATAACTATTTACATACAAACAAATGTATTTTTATTTATATGTCGAAGAAAATTTGATGAATATATCGGGTTATAAAACAGAGAAATCGACAACCTTGATGCCGAATACGAGGTTGTCAATTTGTCTGTTTTATTTTACAAGTCGGCGTGTTTCTCTTGCGTCTTGATATAAGGTTATACTTGACCTGGTAACCCCTAAAACCCAATAACCTGTAACAGATATGAAGGCAACTTATCACTATGTCCGAGAACAACGAAAGAGTCTTAGGAAGGTTATAAACCTTTTTATTTAATTAGAACTTAAAAAATAAGTGTACGCTCTTGCGCTGCAATAACCAGAACTCGTAATGATGCAAATAAATAGAACAATTAAGTTAAAAATAAAAGATTAACACTAGTCAAAGCCTACACAATTAAATACTCAACTAGAAGATGGCTCAATGACTTTACCGGCGTGTTAGATTTAAAGCTGTCGCAGAGAGAGAGACCGTAAAGCCGAACAATAGCAACTGCTACAGCTGGCAAGAACTCACAACACAGCCCGCACGCAAAGCCAGAAACACTCTCTGTCTCAAATCCAAAAGGTTCCGCTTAAATACTCACAATTAATTTGCAATCTCGTGAGAAATACGGAAAGCAGAAATTATAGTTAGATTGAAATTATAATACATGTTTAATTAATATAGGATACTTTAAAAATAAGAGAAAGAGACAAGCTTGTCATTGTTTCTTCTCGAGTTTTTTCTGCAAACTTAAAACGGTTTTATATCCTATTTTCTTTTTACTTTAATTTAAAATAAACTATTTAATTGTTAATTAACACATTTAAACAAAGGTCTCTCTGAAAGTTTAACATTTATCTGTCAGCATATTTAAATTACAAGGTGTAACGCGCAGAAGTTCCATGCAGAGTCCATTGTTTAGGTGGTATCTGCATGGAATGTTATGTGGTAATAAAAGAGGAAAATGTAAAACATTTATTAAATAAAGTTATAAGGTATTTCTCCCGCCTTCTTAGCATGCCTTCGTAGTGTAGCGGTCAGCACGCATTCCAAAGGTCCGCGGTTCGATTCCCGGCGAAGGCATTGCTTATTTTTCCCATCTCCTGCTTAAATAAAATCCTAATGTCTCTACAGTGGCTTCCGAACTAAAAGGGTGGTGGATGATGATCCTACACACCCAGGATTTGGCCACCCCCTAAACCCCAGTCGCCGTTTAAAAGGGGGAGTACATAAAGTATTTCTCCCGTCTTTTTAGCATACCTTAGTAGTGTAGTGGTAAACACGCTGGGGGCGTAATCCAGAGGTCCGTGGTTCGATTCCCGGCGAGGGCGTTACGAAATCTCATTAAACAAATTTCTTCCGTATCAGGTAAAATAACAAATGTTTATCTAAAAGAAAAAAAAAAGAAATCTAAAAGTAAAAAGAAGGAAAATTATTACTTTAGATAATTCATCAGAAGAGATGGTCTAGCCTGGTCGGTCCTCGGATCATCAAGAGGAGTAGTCACGGTTGTCGTGATTTTCCATCGACCTTTTCAGCGGGCTCAAAACCTATGTAGTTCTAACGAGGACCTCCGCTTCGAATCTCCCTCCAACGCTTGTTCTTACGGCGACCACTCTCGTGTTTAAAGGTGACGAAGAGGGACGCCAAGCATCAACAACCTACGATGCTCCTCTCAGGGGATATCTTGAAACATTACTTTAAGGGAATTAAGAGATTTTAGAAAAATATAGGATTAAACTTTGGTTCCGCAGCAACCGTTTTGTGATGTTCACAAAAGTATGATTTTGGAGAGAAAATGGCCTTGAGTTGCCTATTCTAAAGTAAGAAAGTCTAGTGATATATCACGCTTCGGATTTTTATCAACGTGAAGTGCTTTCTAGACAGAAACTATGGCCGTACGAAAAAAATATTCATTAACTGGTGCTTGAAATTTCATGGTACTATCTTTCTTTATCTTCATGAATTCTTGCTATTTTGTTTTTCAGAGAAGCTGGATTCTAAAATTCGGAATCTTTCGCTGTATAATGTCATGCCATGTCACAATAATCAAATATTTGTCATCTACGTAATTTGGTAAATGGGAGCCTCTTCATAAGTGATCTTCAGCTTAAGTTATGTGCTGCAAATCGGTCATTGTTCGAAAAGACAGGAGCCTTCTTTTAAAGGGTGTCCTGGCACAACCACCTTTGCACCCTTATAAAGAATAGTTTTCAACCTAAAAAAAAGCAACCTTCACAAGGGTTCTGAGAATCTTAACTGGGAAGCGCAATCCAAGTCTGAGGTTCGTTTGCTTTACTGATTAATTATTTAAGTAAGGCATGAAATAATTGTACGACGTTTTTATAGAAAATATTTTTTATGTGAGACTTCTTTAGTTCACTTCACTTTATTTGTGAAAATCATTTAAAATTACTTTACTTGCAAAGGATTGGACACCTGTAAGAAAACAATGCATGTTACAGGCTTATCGAAGCTTTTGTCAAGATACAAAATCTTTAATTCATTTTTACGCTGCGGATCAACAATCAGTTGTCACGTTGTGATATTTCGACTTTTTATATGATTTCTCTTTAAATTACAATTTTAGTTGCTTGGCTGATTGGGCAATTTAAAAGCAACAAGCGTACTTCCAAATATTTGTATTTTTTATTTATATATATCCAGTTGTAGTAATATATTATATTTATAATATATCCAGCTGTTAATTAATGAGCATCTGCATTATTTTTATAATTAATAAAATATACTGAAGATAAACGAAACAAGAAGAATCAACATAAATTGCATAAATTTGCAAGACTAATTTTGAAGGTCTGAATAGAGCCACTTTTATCAATTGAAGGAGTGAAAATGACGAATGAAAAGTCCGTTCTCAAGCGGTAACAACAGACGAATATATTTTGAGAAGGTTCTAATAAAAGAAAGAAACAAATCTACAGGCAGTTTATTGTTTCTTTCTTTAACTGGAACCTCTTCGAAGTTTCTGTTCTAAGGTTCACTTCAAACCTTCGAAACTAGCCCTGAAAATGTGTGCAAATTAACGCTGATACGTGTTTTACTTCAGCAGCTCCAGCATTGGTTCATCGGTCTTCGAAGTGTAATTCATTTTTAATAGGAGATGTCTATAACGTCCTACACTGAGTACCGCAATACAAAAATGTTTAGCTTTATTGAAAATTGAAGACTTAGTTTTAATTATATAATCAAATTATTATACAGTTTTTGTCAGTTGTTTGAATTTAGATGTCAAAAGTTTAAATTAACAGCTACTTGTCATTAAATTAAATTATTTAAACTTTTCACCTTTGCTGTTGGCAACCAGACACTTCAATCATGCTCCCTTTATTTTTCAACGCTCACATAAACCCCATACATAGATTTTTATCTTTTATCTCTGCAACATAATAGCTAATTTCCACAGAAATTACATCGGAGCTTCGTGTGAAGCATACAAAATATAAAGTAAATTGAAAATAATGTTCTTTCTCAAGACATTTTCAGATAACTATGGCTAATGCGTACATTAAGACTATTCCTCATGAAAACTTAATGCGTAACAGCCGGTAGTACATAGAATCAAGTTATCAATATAAAAAAATGGAATAAATGTATATAGTTAGTTGCATAACTAGTTATCTACATAATATATGATATAGCTAACAAGCTGAAATTAACCAAGAATTGCAAGATCAAATGCATTCTTTTGAAAAAACTGCTTATTTTAGTTTAGTAATTAAGTAACGAAGTTTGTTTTAAATTTGTAATAACTTCTGTTAGATAAGCTTGTTAATTAAAAGATAACATACGTTTGGGATTTAAATTCTTTCTCCTGTGTTCCCTTAAATTAAAGTCATATTTATTTTGTCTTTAAGGTTTTTAATTTTCTCTTTATTATATCATCTGCAAAGAGTTTATTATAGTTTTTGATTTTAAACGTCGTTATAATTTTTTTAATTATGTTGCCTAAGGGAACGTATTGCTTACAGAGTCTCTTTAGTATTTATGTAAAGAGGAAAAATGCGATTTCGTATTATTAGGGTAATTATGCACAAAGATGGCTTGCTATGAGAAATTTCTATAATCGAGCTGCAACACATGCTAATAATAAAATGCATACTAATTTGTTTTATATGTTTAAATCCAAATAGCATACTATTTTAAGAAGCTTTTATTTGGTTCATTCATTGTGTTTGTTGTTAAGCTCAAAAGTTTGTCTTCGGTTTTTTAAACTACTTCCTGATAAACTCTCGAGTTCAAATTTTGTATACACTGTTTGTCGATAACAACGCAATGTAGTAATGTGATTTTTTTCAATCCTATAACGGATTAGGATATATTATAATGTTATAGGGTCCTTAGAAAATTTGAAATTTACATTTTCAGTTCTCAGTTACTACTCAGTTTTATCAGAGTTAACTGTTATCGATTAAGTTCTGAATTATTGCATTACTTCTAATCTTGTCAAAGATATCTGAATTTTGAATGACAGTCGCAGCTTCTTTTTAAATGGTGGAGGCATGGTTATTATACTGCTGAGAGCTTTGTGTAAAAATTGAAATCCATCAGTGAACATCATAGGGTGTTTTCAGTTGGTTCCTTCGCATGTAGATTACTATGCAAATGAAATTACTGATAGGTTGGCTAAGGCATGTAGGCTTAAGGATACACTCGATTATATTTCTCTTTGTTTTGCTGAACTTGCTTCTAGCTCGAACTCAGTTCATTCTGCAGAACTAGTCTTGATCAGATTGGTTTGGTTGCGAATTGCTTGGTGCCGCCCTATTTGAGGACATCCGCAAAGAGACCCAAACCTTACTAGCTAGATTTCGCGGCGGTCATCTTGGCTATTAGAAATATGCTTCTGAACAGAAGGTTATCCTCCATGCCCCAAGTACAGCTCTTCACAAGCCACTCCTCCGCATGTTCTCTCGTGCATTAATGTCCTTAAAGACCAAATTTACTCTTATTAAGATTTGGTTCTAGAATGTCTGCTCTATCGCGATCTCATGGACTTGATTTGATTGTAAGATAAGTGAGATAAGCCACGTCAACAACAGCACATGTTCAAATGAAATACAAAAAAGTATGATTCAACTTTCCATGTTGGTGTTTTTCTGTTTAAATCAAATATTGGTTTTTATAATTATTATTGGAATAATTATTTAAATGCGAAGAAAAGTTAAACCATAATGCACTTTTTACGATAGAATGGGCTCTTATAGGATTAATAGTTTGATTACATATAATCTTTACTACTTTTGTATTCCGCAAAAATGATTTCTTGTCTGATTGACTGCATAAGCCTTACGTATGACTATATTAGTTCACTGTCTTCTTAACAACAACATACATCTCTTAACAACAAATGACTACTTAAAGGGATCCGTCATAAGGCTAGTGAAGTATTTAATAGACGATCCCAATTTTAGTCATCCTTCGGCGAAAATTTGCTTTTGCTTTCAGTACCCAAATAGTAAAATATTTACTCCAGTATTTTGTGCAGGTAAGAGGCATCCGAAGTTAACTACTCTTTGAATACGTAATATTTCTCGGTGGCATAAGAGCCAGCGTGTAGTTTATACACGCAAGATAAAGGAAGGGCATTTTATATTTGCAGCACACTATATGGTTTTGATTTTTAAGTCACTATATTAAAACCACTTTTTATACCTGGCAATTAATTAGTGGTCTGAAATTCCTCGGCCAGATTATTAAATAGCAAATTCAAGTGCAATGAATCAACTTCAACCAGACAATTCACATGATTGCGATGGGTGAAAGAAATATGATGGCGGTAGTGTTGTAATGTCTTAACAATTTGTCACGCAAGGTGAAAAGCTCGGATATCATTTAGAGCTTCTATATCATTAATTAATCATTAAAAATGTAGATTAAGAGCTATTCAACTGTGGCTGATACATAACAGAGAAACAAACGCTCGACAAGTTATTTTTTATATTCCCTCAATAAGGAAAAAGCTTTAATTTATTTAATTCGAAACATTCATCTTTTTATTCATGATTCATTCATTTCGTTACAAAGGCATTGTTGTAGCAGTTTTTGAGCCTTTTTTTCTTTTTTGTTTCTTATCATAATTTTTCACTTGATAGCAAGCAGACTCAATTAATAATTTTAAACTACTAACATTCAAAACATTGAATACTTTTCTTCTTTTACTTAGATAAAAGTAGGCCACAGAAAAAGGCTTCTTGGGTCGAAGCCATATCCCAGAGTAATTGAGAGTTGATTAGAAGGCGAGGGCATCAATGTTTTGCTGAGGAGTCAAAAGGTTTTGCACTTCTCTAGCACCTTTCTGTAAAAGTGAAAAGTTTTCAAGGTTCAGTACTTTTCCAACACTAATGCTCGAGCAGATCTATGAGAATAAATTCGTAGTATGCGTGAGGCTGTTTTACTTATAACGATGCAATGCTTGTAATGATGAGTTTTTATCATAGGATTTGGTTTATAAAGATATCTGGTGAAATGACTAATGACGAATTGAATGTTCTATGCGCGCAGATAATCTAAAGCCATAAAACCCTTTTGAAGTAATGGAGAGTACTTTTTTTTTAGCTGAAAAATGTTTCATCAGACATGACTGTGCAGGCAAGCCTCCACATTTATTCAACATAAAGTCTGTTCACTGCGACCGCTCAATGACAGAGCGGTCGCAGTGAACAAACTTGATGTTGAATAAATGTGGAGGCTTACCTGCACAGTCATGTCTGATGAAACATGGAATATTACGCATTTCTTAATTTCTCGTAATTCACATTATTTGAAGTATCATCCTTTGGGGGTAAGTTACTTTAATTCCATATTTTCTTTTAGACCACACACTTCTATCATCACATTTGCACATCATTATTATTAGAATGACATAAATCTATGCTATATTTACTACTGTATTCATAATTTTGATGATGTGTCTTCTGTATTCTTTCTCTTTCACAAAGAAGGCTAAATATTTTGATGTTATTTGTGATGAAAGACGGATGCGGAAATCTTTAATTGATGGGCATCTGAATAGATAATGCGGACCGTCTCCTAGTTCGCCGCAAGTAGATGCAAGTTTGCATAGGTGAAATGTTTCTGGAGTAAAAGCAGGACTCTGGTGAGCCTGACAGACTCAGTTTAATTGGAGTAGCTATAAGTCTGTTGTTATGACACTTTGTAAATATATTGAAAGTCATCCTTCATTTCTGTATGATATCTCATTCCTTTTGCTTTACTATTATTAATATACTATATTGCGGATTAGTATGCTATATGATTTCTTAGCCATGGTATATCGCTGTTTCTCATAGATGTGTCTTGTCCAGTTTCTTTCGAAAGTTTATCTGCTTATTCGTTTCCATTATTTAATTCGTGACGTTCGATCTATGAGCTAATAATATATCGTTTTCATCTTTTTCAAATTTGTTTAATTTTATTCATTATAGAGCAACTTGATGTATGTTTCAAATAGCATATAATGCTGATTGACAGTTTGATTGGATATGCAATTTGTTAATGTTAGTTATTCTTGCATATTTTAGTATCTTTTGCATTGCAGTTAACTGATTAGAACATACTGTTTCCAACGTCAATACTTGAACAGATTTTTGAGAACAAATCTGTGTGTCCTTTCTATGTTTTAATAATTTTGTTGTGTCTGTTGAGTGTAACACTTAAATGATAATATGGTAGATATGCTAAAGTCTAATGCCTTGGTGATGACGTGATGTGGGAGGTCCTTTTGAGCTGGGTGGTTATCGAGATAAAAATTCATGGGCTCATATTTAGTTGGACTGAAGCCATTACCAAAGCATTCTTTAGGACATTAATTTGTAGGCTGTAACAGCTTCGACTTCTCCTTTGATATGGAAAACTATTATTCCTTTTAAAATTTGCAATATAAAAAAACGTAGTTGTATACGTTCTTGATATACTGAAAAGGTAAGAACACTGAATACTATTAACCAAGTTATCCTTTTATGTTTCGTCATAGAAACCCAAGTTGATGCTGCATTCGTGACCTATTTTCACATTATAGTGTTATATACAAACCAGCAGAAATTTTCCAGAAACGGTAGGGCAGATATCCTTAATGATACGTAATAAGCCATCTTGCCAGAGCGTTTCACCAGGCAGTATACCGTGCCTTCTTGCTTCCCAGTTTATTGCAGGATCTGTGAATCCTAAATGGTTAGATGGTAGAGATGCTAAAGTCTAATGCCTTGCTGGTGACCTGATGTGGAAGGTTTTTGTGATCTGGTGGTAATCGAGATAAAAATTCATGGGAAGCTATTACCAAAGGCATTTGTTAGGACATTTATTTGTAGGCTCCAGTAACTTCGATATGCAAAGCTATTATTTATGTTAAAATTTGTAATGCAGGTATAGAAGTAGTTCTACATGCTTATGATATACTGAAAATTAGAGAACACTGAATACTATTAATAAGCAGCCTTTGCTTTTCCGTCATAGGTATAAGGTATTTCTCCCGCCTTCTTAGCATGCCTTCGTTGTGTAGTGGTCAGCACGCTCAGCGCATATTCGAGAGGTCTGTCGTTCGAGTCCCGGCGAAGGCGTTGCTCAGTTTCTTGTCTTTCAGCATAAAAAATTCTTAATGACTCTAAGTCGCGCCCGAACTAAAAAAGATGGTGGATGGTAATTTTCCACCACCAGGATTAGGCAATTGGGTTCCCTAATCCTAGTCATCCTTTAAAAGGGGAAGTATATAAGATATTTCTCGCGCCTTCTTAGTATGCTTTCGTAGTGTAGTGGTCAGCACACTGGACGCGTATTCGAGAGGTCCGAGGTTTGAGTCCCGGGGAGGGCACTGCTCATTTTTCATCTCTCCTACTTTAAAAAAGTACCTAATGTCTCTACGTAGGAGCAAAAGCCGATGATACATACGTGACGAATTTTCATATTACAATGTTACATAAACATCAGCAGAAAGTTTCCTTGATGATTACGTGATGAGGTCTTACATCTTATCAGACCATTTGATCGGGGCACCACTGTATCTTAATAAGGGCTTTCCAGTTTACTGCAGGCTGTTCCGGTCCCCATCAAGAGAGACATGTGGTTTATGCACTATGGATCGGAAATGGCGGACCTGTGGCTTCGCCTCCTCGGAGGACGTAGCTGAAAATGTGGTATCGAGAATTGTTGTTGCCGTAGACAAAATTAACACAACACTAGGAATTTTCGAGACGGCACGCCAGTCATTCTTTCGCTCCTCTGAACAACACTCATGGCCGCCACTTTGAGCACTTGTTGTGAGTTTTTCTCTGATCAATAAATTAGACAGTGCAACTTTTGGCGTTGCTCATTCACTTTCCCAACACTATAGTAAGTTCATGTTGGAATTCTAATTTTATTCATTTCTGCCTCTCAGAATGGAATGCGACCCTATGTTTCATGATAATTATTGCTCGTCTGGATGAGTACTATCACCATTCTTATTTTGTTAACACAGTTTAAACTCACATTGTATAATGTTTTGAATCGTTAGTTTTAAATCCCAGTTAGAGCCCTGTAGTCTACGGAACTTTATGGCAATTAGATAGGTTTTTCGTTTCAGCTCATTAAGATGAGAAACCTCCAAAGAAATGTGTTTCCTAAGTGTTTAATTTCATTACGAATCTTGATGTTTTCCCCGTTTATTGTAAATATTAGGTTACGGGTTATCATTTATTGCGGTATGGGGAAGATAACTGCTTGATAACTTTCTTCGAAATTATTAGTTTGAAATATGTGCAAAGTTTGCTGAAAATATTTATGATTTTTGAGCTACTGTTCTGCAAAATATTCTGAATGCGACCACTGTCAACAGATGCTATGTCATCAGCAAACGCAATCGCTGTTGTATGAGGTGGCTATACGTGAGATACAATGAAATAAAAAACTAAATTCAAAAAGTCTGCTCTCATGCATGAGCCCCTTGAGGGCATCCCTTTTGTTGCTGTACTTTTATGGAGGTATTATTGTATCGGGTGAAATTAGTTCTTTATTGAAATAATTTTTGATTAGACGGAATAAGTTGGATGGGTAAATTGGTTTTTCTGAGCGCTTCTAGGAAGCTCGGTGACCACTTTCTGCAAGAAAATATATTACTTACCATTGTGAATACATCTTACTCAGACAATTATGCATATAACAAAGTCCAGAAAATTCGTAAATGATCCTGAAGGCTTTGCGCATGTTAATGAAGAGGTATGGCAGAAAACAGTGAGTCACGTTATTCACAGCCAATTAAGCGAGCAGGCTTTAGGAGCAATCAGTAACATAGATGAACGATAGTAGAAGCAAATAAGAATACTTACAAAGGCAGAATTGTATAATTGCAGAATTTATATAATAGACTAAATCAAGTGAAATTATTTAGATTAATTAAAAGCTTACACATATATACTGAAAAAGGCCAGCATTCTTTCATTTATACTATCTGTTAAATTATAATTTAGTCTACCGTTAAATTAGTAATTAGTTATTAGTTAGTTTTTCTTGTATTGTTGTGCATTTGTCTTCAGTCTGATGACTTGACTTCCCAATGATACTATTTCATTTGTTCTAGCCATAATACAGTCATCATGTGATATAATCAAGAATGTAGCTATTTTTCTGCTTTATCCTGTGCTTTATAAATTGAATGTCATTTCATTAACAACCAAAGATGCTACAAAATTACCTTACATCAAAAGAAGATAGTGAATTAATTTTTATATCTTCTATTACTCGGAGAAGAAAATATGCAAATACTACAAACACTCAGTAGGGATTCTTCAATTTGAGGCTCACATAACGTTACGATTTTGTTAACATTCTCTTGCATTTATGTAATTGACCTGGAGTGCAGATTCTGTATGTTTACATTTCATTTTACTACAGTTATTTTGCATGCAGTGATGTTGCATTATGTTCGTAATTAAAACAATACCTTCAGCAGTAAATTCTATTTAACGCTCTGTATTCGAGATTGAAAGAGTTTCTTTAAAGGAAAATTTCTTAAATGAGTTCCTAAGAGAACAAAAAAACTCGTTTTTATGTTCCTGAGAATTCTCCAGCAAGTTTACATATATTTCTTCATTACTATCGATCCTCAACTCACAATTTAAACGACTTTACTTAAAGCTGCAGACTTCATAATGAATTTAACAGATAATGAACCATTCAGAGACTGTCTGAAATTCTCGTCTTGAATGAAACTTTAATTAAAGCCATAAAGTATAACGTGTCAAGGAGTTCACTGGCATTTTTTGAATGCCTTTGGCACGTACCTGAATTTTTATTTAGTTACTAGCTTTCCTAATTAAAATGTGTCAAGAATTTGAAATAGTTTTATTGTTATTAAGAAAGTTTAAAATGATTTGGACCTTTTTTGTTTTGATTTTATCGAAATCGTCATATTGATTTTCTAATGAATATCTTCTATGGAATTCTGGATGAATTAATCAAAAAATACTTTAGAATAACAAAAGAGACCTTACAATGTTCTGTATATAAAACAGAACAATGGCTTTTTTTGCTATTATATAAGAAGTTAAATAAGTGGTGAAATTTCCGAGTTTGCTATATTTTTATAATAACATCTAAAATGAATTCTTTCAGTACAATTCTTCTATTTTTATAAAAAGTAGATTGTAGCTTGCATGTATGTAACTGTCCTGTGCTCAAATAACTGCTTAATAGTAAAACGTATATTTCATTAGTTAAAGATCAGTCTTTTCCATTCGAAATGTTATTGCGTTCAGTGAAAAACAGCAGTTTGAACTTTTATTACAAATACTAAAATAATTGCATTATCATTGTTTCCAATAATTCTAGTTTAATTCATTTCACTTTTGTCAGTTACTGACAAGCACGAAGATACTGCAAGAAAGAAATTCTGTTGTTCTTGTTGTGGTTAACTGCCTTCTGCCTTCTTAAAAATGTCCTGCCTTCTTAGCATGCCTTCGTGGTGTAATGGTAAGCACGCTCTGCGTGTATTCTAGAGGTCCGTGGCTTGAGTCTCGGCGAAGGCTTTGCTCATTTTTCATGTCTCCTGCTTCAAAATGACCTAATGTCTCTACAGTCTGACCTAATGAGAACAAACCTACGAATTTTATCGCGGCAAGGAGTGCAAGACTGCGTCTGTCATTCGCATGAGCCTTGAGCATCATATAAGTGACATTACGACTTTGCCTAATTCTTGTCTAATTGTGAAAGAGAGCACCCCGGGAAACGGGTAAGAATGTACCCCACTACATATTACGTACTATCAAACCACATAAGATAACCTTCAGCTCGACATATATTTTGAGTACCACTATTCTGCTCAGACACTATACATTTGCAAACATGCACACCTTTCCGGGATTCGAACCGGGCTCATCGGGCTGTCAGTGGGTTGAGATATATTATTATTAACCTTTTTTTAAATATAGGTACCAACATGCAATTACCAAAACCAAAAATTAGATATAATCAAGTTAATTAAATTTAACTGCTACCACTACTAGCAAAAACCTACTGGTAAAAACAAAATAACTCAATTTAACATTCATTTAAGCATTCATTCATAATATATATGTGTTGTGAAATTGAAAGGCAATAACCCATTCTAGTAGTTAAAAATGGTCCAATGTTCTAAAATATTTAAAATTTAAACAAAACAAGTATATAAAGAAACATCTAACTTTTATTTTGGTTAACAAATAAAGTGTACATAGTTATATTTTGAGGAAAAAAAAACAGGTGGCGGCGTGTCAATTCAATGAACTGAAGAAAACTATAAAAATAACATACCTCTAAAATTATTAAATTTCATCAATGTGCGGGGCCCCACAAATTTCTTGAACATTAAAACATAAAATTCTTCTCGGTATCAAACAAATGGATCACATAATTTTCCAGCAGGACAAAACCAGCTGCTCTCCCTCGTGGGTCAAGCGGACTTTTCCGCATATCTATAGAAATAAAAGAAAGGGGTACAAATAAGTCGAGCAAAAAGATGACTTAAAGAACGAGTCCAGGCTCTCCTTCCAATTTTCGCCTTGGACAGCACTGCCCAGCACCGCAAACAACAGCACCGCCTTGGACACACTTGGACGCTGCCCGAGATAAGGAAATTCTGAGAAGAGATAATTCCGTTTCCACCAGTTTTGTCGGAAAAATAAAAATACGATATAATTTTCATCATAATTAAACAATTTATAGATACCGTTTTTTAAGCACTAATATTTGACAAATTCAATTCAATCAAATAGACACACAATAAAAATGTTTTTACAGTTGAAATAAGGATGAGTAATCATTTCTAAAATTATGTTCCTTCAACACTTGTATTGGCATTAATTACCACCAGAGTCAGAAAATATGTATTCATGAAACTTTACCAGAAAGAGGGTAAAACGTTAAACAAAACTTATTAAATTACACACCAAGTAGTGTAGCAACAAAACTTTAAAATTTTAAAAGTTAAATAACTTAAAGAGTCAAAATTATCAGTAAAAAGAAAACCAAAAGAAAAATTTAGTTCTTAAACAAAAATAAAAAGTTAACCAAACTTCACTTTAAAGACAAAAATTTTAAAACTACCAAACTTAAATTTAAATTAACTAATTTACAGCTTACCAAAAAACTTACTTTCAACCATTACTTTAACCAAAACTATAAAGTCAAATTAATAAACTTCAGTTACTGACAAAACTGAATTAAGAAGCAGGAAGACTGATAAATTTAATTTTATGAAACAATGAATACATAACATGTCCCCCAAAATATGCCTCTCAGAGCGGATCGCCCTCTCTGGCTATGCCATTGATGCTAGGGACGGCATAAGATAGTACCATATTCCATGTGTTTTAAAATACGAACAGAACAGAAGCAGTAGAATATCTTTATGCATTAACATGCCTTCGTGGTCTAACGGTAGCACACTCGGCGCGTATTTGAGAGGTACAGGTTAAAGTCCCGGCGAAGGCATTACACATTTTTCACATCACCTAATTCAAAATAACCTAATGACTCTACAAGACTAAAAAAGTAATTAAGACTTACAGTGTTGAAAAGACAGACACAAACTAATGGCAACTGAAATAAATTTTTACAATCAGCTTCATGTCCGTTTATTCATGCAGCAATATTTGTACTACTTCTATTCTGAAATTTGGTTTCTTATATATAATTCCTTGTGGATGATATTTGCAGTGAATAAAATTACTTGTCTCAATGATATTTACAGTGAATAAAATTACATGTCGCCACAGCTATCATTTCACTTCTTTATTCTCTTCGAAGAATAAAATAAAGAGTTGATCCAGAATACAGAAAGAGAGACAGACAGAATAGGTATGCGAATACGTCATAAAACCTTAAAATTCGTAACATTCCTTACAATCTTTTTAATTACGAGATGTTCCCCTTTTGAATTTATGTATCTAAATAGATTTCGTATATTTTTAATACATCATTTCTATAACTGGAGATAGCTTTAGTATTTTTCCTACCGAATAACCACCGATGAAATAAATATAAAATTAAACACCATGTAATTCGAGGACATATTGCGCTTTTTCCCAGAGGTGTTAGAATAGCTCAGTTACATCGTAATATAAAGATGAAAAATGCTGCCTAATCGGATGTGATTTCCTCTTAAAAAACATTTGCTACAGTATCATCAGGCTGAATTTAAAATAATTTTGTAGGAATTGCTCGCTAAAGAATTTAATTTCATGAAGCCATTTTTCTTTCATTCCTATGACTTCAACTCCCTAAAATGTAAAATTCCAGTTTTTAAATTTTTTTCATGAATGCAGGTTATATTTTAGATCAGATTGGCGGCGTCAAGTGTGGTATGCCAAAAGTTTTTATCTAAGTCACTTTTTGTCAATTAAAAATAAAAATATTTTCGAGGCCTGAAATGAAATAAAGCTTATAAAAATTTAAATATTTAAGGAAAAACAAAAGAAACCATGCAGGAAATATGCTCTCATCCTTAGGTAAGAAGAGTTACCAATTAAATATTTGTTAGTTTTCATTAAACATCGACGGTTTAAGTTTCCTTAAACCGTTGATTTGTCAGCTAAAACAAATATCCAGAATTCAAAAAACTGAAAATCTGTCTTTAAAATGGTTTAAATGTTTTTTATACAGTGCATGATGTACAGGCATATGAGATTTCAAATATTTGGAATAGTAGTTAAGTTGTCTTAGATAACGTATTAGTTTATTGTTAAATCCTTTCCAGTAACTTTTATTTCTGCCATCGGCCTCATCAGAATGCGAATTAGGGAAATTTAAATAGTGAAAAAATGTGTAACACGAGAAGTGAGTTTCGGTAACCTATCAAGAAAACAATAAAGCAATTTAGTCCGTGAGAAGAGCTGTGTCTAGGATTTTCAGACTGAACTAGGGTTTCACACTGAGTTAGGTTTTTTAGGCAACTGAAGTTATCGCGCCTCCTTCTGTTTGTCAAGAATGGAAAACAATTTATTCTAAAACTTCCTAACATCAGTTTGTCGTTTCTGTCTGGATACTGTAGCCGGGACAGATATCTCTTCTTATCCCTCTCAAGCCACGCCACTGTTTGTAAGTCACCCATCTGTAAATCTGTTTGTAAGTCGCCCATCTGATCTGGTGAGAGGATGTTTGAATTTGTTTGCGCACAGAAGTCGCGAATATTTGGAGCTGAACTGCTACGTCATGAAATTGTTTTCTCTACTATATGTACTTATACATTTGCATAGCTGAGATTCCGAAGAGACCAAGGGATAAGTTTAAATTTTTATTGTAACATCAATAACATAAACTTTAAGTTTTAGATCTTGTTTGTATTCTTAGACTTACTTATTACAAAGAAGTGGGAAAACCATAAGTCTTTCGAAGAGCACGAAGGTAGCTAGCTCAATTAGGTATAATCCTGCAAAGCAGGTTTAGATTTAGGCTATATGGCAAATCCACTAAGGCTGCCTGCTTAAGAGAAAGGATGCATTCGTGGAAGGGTTTCTGAGGAAATCTGAATCATATTCCCGTTACATATAAGAAAAAATCTGATGTGTACACCACATGACTTCCTTGTACGGAATATTAAATTATACGCATTTTTTTCTTGCATTTCATTTAAACTTATTAGATTGAATTAAACCCACTTCGCCGACAGCGCATAAACCACAATAGAATAAATTCATTCTTTAAAATTCACTTTGTTTACCATAGCGACGCTCTGGCGCTAGGTTTACTTAACAGTATTATATTTCGTTCATATTACAACTCAGAATGCACAAAATTTATATCATTTAAAGAATTATCTAATCGTTGCGACATGTTCTATTCAAATACTATAATAAAGCTAGAACTACGTATAAAAGAAATTAAGCAAACAAAACAAAAAAGAAACAGTTTTTCACAGACGATTGAGTATTTCTCATTCAATTCATTCAGTTTTCACTTCGCGACAAGGCAAAAATACATAAAAACTCAAAATATCTATATTAAAAATTACGAAGTAAATCTCAAACGCTTATTTCCTCGAAACAATTCCAGAAAGAATTAAGCATGATTTAATTGGCAATAATAAATGAATGAGTTATCTTTGTTGTTGCGAAGCTAAGTTTCTCTAGATTGGCAACAAATCCACTAGTGTCCCGTTTCAAATGTAAACATCAATGTCCGCCATTAAAAACAGGCTTAGCGGCAATTAAACAACTTTAAAATTGCTGATAATTCTAAAAATATTGCACACAGATTTACTAAAGGCATAAAAACCTTAAACGGAAGATAAAAGCAACATAATTCAATCATTTTTAAAGAAAAAAATGCACAATTTACAAACATATAAGAGTAAAGAAACTGAGATCACTGAGCCAGGTAACAGAGTGGATATATATATAAATATATTTATATACGTTTGGCGCGGCCGATTGAAACCAAAATGCGAGGTGCACATCTACATGCTATAGTAGTCTTATATACAAAATTTCAACGTTCTAAGGCTACTCGTTTTTGAGTTATGCGAGATTCGTACATACATACGTTCGTACAGGCGCCACGAAAAATTCTCTTCAGAATTAATTTTAAAGCAGTTTTTTAGTTTCTTTTGGAGGAAAAGAGTCTTTTATTCTGTTCTTACGTACAGATATGACGCAAAAACATCGTTAAATTGCATTCGAAAGCGGTCGTGGAAAGTGGTTATTTTCGTTGAAATATGCTGCCTGAAGCTTTTTGCGATTACGATACTTCCTTTTTACTTCATGCAAGGAAGTAAAAAACCACCGAAGCCAAACATAAAGCTAGCCAGTATGCCTTGTTGAATACCTGGTTCAACACAAACCAGGTTGAATACTAGTTTAACCATTCATTCACTGGTGGGGTCATTATGAAGTAAGTTCTATTATTATCATGCAATATTTTACAATAATTTTATTATTTTATTTTACAATAATTAAACGCTTTTTTATACTTCATGCTGAAAATTCGTCTAAGATATATTTTCTTGTAGAAAATTAAATATGATTTTTACTTCGATATCATTCTTCAGAGAATGGAATTTCAGTCTCGTGTGCTTCTCGCAAATTTTCATTGGAAGATGTACAGCAGAGTAATCGATGCTCGGGGCGTTTATTTCCGGAATGTTATTCCACCAATCCGGATTCTTATTTTGCCAGAAGTTCTTAATCAAAGATGTGAAAAAAAGTAGCAAGGGAACTCAGACATCAAAAAGATGAAGAAAGTTTCTTCGATGTAAGAAATAGGCACCCACAGCATTCATTTCCAAGCTGTTATTCCGGCTATCCGGATTTTTATATTATCCCCATATATTAACCACCAACGATTGGAAATCCTTTTCACGATTCGGTAGATCCTGATAAAAATTACTACACGTCGAGATTGCAATTTCCCCAGAGCAAAAGCGCGGGCCGCGAACGGAATTAAAAATACCCCATCTGACCTTCCAGGTTCCGGAACTTAGAGAGTGACGACGATCTTAATGGTTTGGAAAGTAATCAATACGATTACGGTGAACATCTTTTTCTTTTCCTTTCCAACGACTTTTATTTTGTTTTATGGAGGAACTTCTGAGTGAGAATCTGCCTGTTAATTGGAAGAGATTTCCGGAATTTTTATGGCGGCATTTGTTAAAGCCTCTCGGTTGAATGTGTGCACTTGAGGAGGATGTTATTAAGTAATTGTCATTTCTGCTACATTAATGGAGAAACTCATCAGATGAGTTTGGGTTTGTTAATGCAGTAATGTCACGTAATAAATGTTTCGGGTTGTAGATTCGCATATATTTCTGTAACAGGAAATAGTTTTATTGTTGCTGTAGTCACAGGAAAGTCACAGTTAAGGGAGCCGAAATTGTAGAAATGGTGAGTAAAATGGTAATTCTCAGAAGTTCCGCTAGAAGAGAGAAACTAAATTATACTGTTAATGAATCAATATGTATTAAATGCAATTTCCTCCAGCTCATATGCACATAACTTTAAAAATGTATGTAGGGGTTTTCAGAAGGTTTCAGAAAATTCTTTCTTTCTTTCAATCAGTCTGCAATGCAGATTATATTACAAGTTTTGCTCATAGAATATAGCATAACGAGAAAGTCACAAGCATTCTCCACTCAAATGTGATACATAGAACTCCTGATAAATTGAGCAACAGGAAATCTTAGAGCAGTGATTAATGCATTTTGCATATTTTGAACTTTGACATTGTGTTTTTCTTAATGCAATATAGAGGGGGAACGGAAACTGCATATCAAACAAACCTTTCTATGCTCATCTAGAATGACCAAGATCATTCTGTGCATTTTCCTGTAGATTATTTATGATGCCGTCAAAATAATGTGGTGCTGATATGAAGTATAAGGTCTAATTGATGTTATCATTACCATGTCATCGAAAGTCCTTACCCGGCTTTTAATTTCGTAATCGTTGGCAATACACTTATACATCCAGCTACAAAAATGTTATGAAGGACGTAAATATTCGGTTTTGGAATATTTAAATTTAAAGAAATCAATTTTGCAAAAATTAAGAAATCTAATTTTTTTATACATTCCTCTGGTCCATACTTAAAGAAATTTTATACTCGTTATAAAACATTAATTACAAAAAAGTTTGACTTTATTAAGACAAAAATAAGCAAAATATTTGACATTAAATTCGGGAATTATATTGAGGAACACTACACAAATTGAATAGCGAAATGTTTGCATGTGTATATAATTAAAAATGAAGTGCCAGTTTAGAAAGGGGTGTTTTATGCTAAGAGATTAAGTGACGAGCATTTCCGTGCAGATTATTGTGAAAAGCATTAATTAACATAAAATCTTCTTTTCATTGCTGTTTAGATGACATCTCAACCATTAAATGATCTGGAGAATTTCTGATCTCACAATCTTCCTTAACCGTTGATCACCAAATCTCGAAATTCGCTTCCCTAGCCCCCAGGAAAACACGATCTTGAAAAATCGAAATATACTGTAGGTCATGGTCGAAAAATCTGCATAAAATGTCTTTACTAACGATCAACTAAAAACTGCCGTGTGTAGAGTCCTCTAGGAAAGGATTCTAAGAATGTTAGATGACATGAATAACCGAAACTGGATGAACATTCACCTATGCTGAGATGTCCGAAGGACACTTTCGAATATTTTGAATTTCAAAGCACATTAGGACTATCTGCCTAAGGAGAGGGAAACTTCGTAGAGGACTTCTGAGGAAAACTAGCTCGTGTTCCTATTACTAAAAGGAAAATCCAGGAAAACCAACCATGCAGCTAGAAAGTTCACCTGGATTCACCTGGATTAATCCAATAAGAACTAGGAGTATTCAGAAGTCTCTGATGGAACTTGCGAAATGTATATCCTTCGATCATACATGTAATTAGAATTCTAAGAGGTAAGTGGATCTCGTGAGATAACCGTTGTTTTCAGGATGTTAAACTTATAAGAAGTAATTGCATTCCCTCGTGTGTGTTTTCGGAGTATAAGCGATGGAACATTTAGCTAGAAAGTGGGGGATATGTGACTCGACCTTTCAAAGGAGTAAATCTTTCACACTTTTCATAGCTTTTAAAGCTATTTTAAAAACAATATACCTGCAGTCGCTTCTGAACTAAAATGTAGTGAATGGTAACTTGTCATCACCAGGATGTGTTCGACTACATCTCGTACTTTATCCCGTTAACCTCTAAAGGGAGACGAAATGTAAGGAATTATTGAATTCTCTTGTGCATGCTTGCATAATGTTAATACGTTCAGTCAGTATTTGGAAAATCCATGTTTCGAGTCCAAGCGATGGAGTAGTCGAATTTTCAAGTTCCCCTATCTCTCCAAATTATGGACTGGTTGAAATGGTCTCTCCAATTTAATTTATGTTCTTTATGTGTTATAAGCATAGTGATAACAATCAGGATTTTAGAAATGAAATTATTTCCTATAGAAAGATATTATCAAAACAACAGAATGATATTGATTTAATTAACTTAATCAAAATAAGCGGCACGTGTTTAAATTTTGTGTTATTTTTAAATTCAAAATGATTGTCACTTCTGAAGCACATTTTATGCATTATTTTTGTGGGATTGTTATGTAAAGAAGGGAATAAAATTCAAAATCACATAATAGACCGTATATCTGCGGACACGCCCATCGGTCTGATGGGAAATATGACGTCAGGCGATAAAATCGAAGATAATCACCGATATAGTAATGTGCACCTAAGGTTAGACAAAGCAGGTTTAGGTTCTTCCCAACACTGACGTCACTTACTTTCACAAGTGGTAGAAATGAAGGCACAGACGGAGTAATTGTGTTTAAGCAGATTAGGAGTCAGTGACGTCACAAAATAACAAACCTTGTAGCATAATAAACTTGATACAGCCGAGACAAGAGAGACATTCTCCGATTTTGAGGTTTTTGAAAGTAAAAAGCCGGTAGACGTACATGAAAAGATAAAAAGCCTTACAGTGAAAGCTTGTATATGGTTTCAATAGATTTCTGAGTAAATCTTTTGGTATTTTGCGAATGATAAATATTTCAGTACAAGTAATGAAATAAAGAGACACTGCAATGGTAGCTATGCAATCGATCAAAGAAGAACTTCCTTGCGAAGTATAGGCATTGTTGAAACTTATTGAACCTGAATCGAATCATGTTCTGAACATCTTAGGAAATAAAGGTGAGTTTAAGAACATAAAGTTTCGATCTGTTTTAAATTATTCGACTGGTGCCAAAAAGCAAGAAAATATTTTCAATTCCATTTGTGTTAATTTATTAGGAGAAAAATATTTATTTTTTAACTCTGTCCCAGAAATCGTTGATTTAAACGACAGATGATTGTTTAAAATCGTTACTGCAAAATGTATCATGATAAATCTCTAATTAAGAAATGATTTTTTCAAATATATTTTTCAAAACTTCAAGGAAAACAGTCTTTTCTTTGTTTCGCATATTATAAGAGCAAAGCACCATGAAAGTATTAACGGTAAGCTTTGTCCTATATTTAGGGTGTAAACCAGTTTCGGCGTAAGTCATCTTGTTTATCTATATTATGCTAAAATAATTTTGCTTTGAGTTTAAACTTAGCTAACTATCTCATCTCCATAGCTGGTAAATGCAGATTTAAGCAAGTGGAAAGTACATCAGACTGGCTGCTTTATTAAGTTTCAAGATTTACTTCGCTCGTTAGAAACTTCGTTAGAAAGTTAATAAGTACATTCGAAACATTTAATAGTGTTTTGGCTTTAATTACTTACTTGCTACTGATAAATTAACTACTATTCCAAAAGAACTGCATTCGTCCTTTCAAATTACTGAATGTGTTAATTCTATTTGTAACTCACGTGATTCAATTTGTAATTAGAATTTAGGATTTATTTAGATAGAAAACTCAAGTTAAATTAACATCATTTTAAGCGTAGATCAAAGTTAGACTATTATGCATGCATTATAAATTAGTATTATTATCTGTTCTGTGTTTCTATTCAGTTTGTAAATATACTGCATGGAATGCAGTATATTTACAGTGTTTTTCACGATGCAGTGTAATGTAGAAATTTATTTATTTACTTATGTGTTTATTTACTTGTATATTCGTTTTATATTATTGTCAGTTTGCAAGTATATTTTAGGCTATCAAAATAAGAAAATTCCCAAGTATAAGCAAGCTACCAACAATGTTTAATTTGTGAACAAGCGTGTCCAGAGAGATTTAAGCCGAACACACATGATATGAATATTCCAAATGACAGGACATTCAAAGATGTATACTGGAGAAACCTGTGTTCCAGGACAGTCAGGGCAGCAATTTATATATCCTTTGACAAATTTATTTAAATAATAGTTACTCAAATTTGTATCTTCAAATCTTTGCAAAAGATTTATATCATAGCGTAAATTAATTAGGTCAATTTCTAGATTTTCCGGAGAGTTACTCACGTTCGCGTTTGGTATTGAAAATAATGAAACTTGACTCCAAACAACTAAAACCTTAAAATATTTCTACAAATTCTTGTCATAGTAATTGTACTTATTTATGGGATACGTATTCGCTGACAACATAAGAATGCTTCGGAGGCTGCATGCGACCCGAGGGAGTCAAATTTTAGACCACTGCCATTAATGTTTTATAACTGCAGTGTCTCCTTTTTGCTTTTCTTTCTCCCGCGATTGTTTTATACAATGACGTTTTACTCTTAAGTGTTTATATTTGTAACGTTTTCGTCCGCGATGTTTTTTGCCTCTAACCGAAAGTTGAACTTATAATTCACTGCATACTGCAGCAAGATGGTTAGGTTATTTGTTATTTTGGCACAGCTTTGAGAAATGCCTGCCTAAGAGGAAGGACGCTTTCTCGGAGGTCGTTCTGACCGAAACTGGCTCGTATTCACATTACGCATGAAGAAAACTATGAAGATCAACTAAGCAGCCAGCTAGATGGCCCGGTTTCGAATCTTAAATGAAGAAGTTTCCCACATTGTTTGTTTCAGTAAATACTAACCATTCTTCTAAGCATGTTCACTACATGACTATCCCCAGGTGAAACTCAAATCCTCGTTACCATTTTCAGAAAAGTCTTAACAATTCTACCTCTGGGAGACACTTCATTATTTTCATTTTTATTTATCCTTGATGATAGAAGTGTGCGTTTCTTTCTTTCTAATTAAGGGGCAGGACGTGTCTGGGGCCAAGTGTAAAGTCATTTGAAAGCAGAGCTCATTAATCATTCAGGATAAGAAAGTTTTTTACAAGTGTACAGTTTCTTTATTCGGTTTTTTTATTTGAATGAAACAGGACGATCCTAACAACAAGTTACGTAATTAGAATTATTAAGTTGAAAAATTCTTATTGCTTTTACAGATAAATGCATGTAATTTACTTATTAATGAAAGTGAATACAGGTGCTGATTTAAAATCTTTATTTTTCATTTCTCTTGAAAAATATTTATATTTTTGAAGGGAAAAAATTGTGCTTTGAACAAAGTGGTTTATATTTCTTAGCCTTTCGTATATACACAGAGTAGTTTTCTATAAATACAGGCTATGAATTTTGGATTAGTTATTTTAAAAATAATATATTCCGCTTTCGAGAGAAACACAGTTCCAAACATTTTAATTTACCGTTTTTTGTTACACTTGTCCATTTATATGCATGCCACGCAGACTCTAAATTTTGCGTTTTTAAATTGCTAAATTTTGTGTGCATTTGGTACAGTTATTTGTGACATTTATATGTTTGGCAAATGGCCATTTCACTTTTCTTAGCAATGTAATATACAAGACGATTACAGGCATTTCGCATGACCCGATCAAACGCATTAGGAGTTAAGTTTGCAGTCACCTCTCCGATTGTTCCTTCAGCTCTTCCGTACTTATCACTCTGTTTTCTTTCCTTTTTTTTTTTTTTTTTTTTGCTTATTACGTGCTCCGCCCTTAGGCACTACACGGAAAGGGAAGAATGCCCCGTGGAGGTCGTTTTAAGGGAAACTGACTCGTATCCACGTTACAAATAGGGAAAACCACGAAAACGCCCATGCAGCCAGCCCGTTCGCCGAGACTCGAACCCCGGACGAACTACCAGTGTACCACTCTGGTTGCTAATACCTTATTCCTTCTCTCAATGTTCTCACGATACACCTCGGTATTTATTTCTTTTGAAATTTCGACTAAAATTTTGTCTTTGCTCATTGCAAAATTCCTTCCTAAAGGCATGTTGCATTGTTACGACTGACTTCTTTTCAATAAACCTTTGTGCACAAATCCACGATGTTGCCCGAGCCAGCACTCCATGCTTACTGATAATCAAGGTCACAAGGCTGTCTGTACACGTTTACCGTAACTACTCAGTGCAGTTAATTCTCCATATCCAAAAATGTCCATTTGCCAGACATAATGTTTCACAAATTACTGTAATAAATGCACACAAAGGATATTAATAAAATCTACGTAGCATGTAAATAGATAATAGTTGAAACTGAGAAATAGTTAAGATTACTAAATGAGTATTTCTTTTTTTTCCATGATAATACTATAGTAATAGTAATAATGATGGTATTGGTTAGACATATTTTAGTAAGTTTTTAGTTAAATAAAATTATAATTTATGTTTGCGTAGTAAAAAAAGTTAAAATAAAATATCTGAAGTTACACTATCTCTACATCAGAGTAAGTTATTTTCAAAATCGGTTATGCAAAATGGTCCGTACTTTATACAGAAAATACGTTTTGAATATTTCTAAAAATCTGAAAATTTCAAGTGTAAAATACTTAGCCTAATAAATATGAAAAGTTTAATGAAAATTAACAATTTTATGGAAGAATCAAAGATAGGGTTTTCATAAATTCAAAATTCCAAACGTATAATTTTAATCATAAATATTATGCACAAATTTTTAAGAGCCAGGAAATATTCGAAATTATTATTCAATGATTAGCTTGGATATTTTTATATGTCTTTTCCGTCAAAGAACTTTAGTAGTGGTATTTTATCATAGCGTAATAAATAAGCACTAGTAAAATATAATTCCTGCAGAAATTTTTGTTAGATTTTTATATTAGACTAATTATTTTTAAGTTCCCCTTCCCCCCCAAAAAAAAACTGAATTTTTTGAAGAAAAATCGCGGCTATGCTTTCAAATGTTTAACTTATTCTAAATATTAAAAAAAATATAAGAAGAATATTTGGAATTTTTATCAATGCAAAATATGGACTAACTATTTTTCGGACATCTAGTGGATTGAATTTATTATAACACTAAAACTATATATGCATTATATGTTATTGCAATAAAAACATTCATTGAATTTTTTAAAGTAGATATAATGTGTCTTCTTTTAAGTACTTTCAGATTTACATTTTAAACAAAAATTAAAATTGAATTTTTGAGCAATATTATTTTTTACATTTACTAGCATGAAACTTGCTTCCGAATATATGCTTCCAAATGTGGTCATTCCCATACTCGCAATATGCTTGCCCTTTTATTTGGTGGACTGACAAAGATGGGCCAATCATGTTTTCTATTCATTCTGTTGTTCTTGCACCAGTCGATTACCTATTCGCATTATTTTAAAGCTTGATTTCATCCAACATGAGCATCAATTTCTTAGAAGGATAATCCTTTTTCTTTATAAACCACAATACTATTTCTGTCAAACGTAGAAGCTTTTTGAGCGACTGCTATTTTTTTATGAATTACATTGAAGCTTCCCATGCAAAGGAACAACTAGAAAACACAAGCCTAAAGTTCTTCCTTTAGCGTGTCAAGCAGGGGCTATGGCACATAAAATTTGTATATGCATTGCAGTGCTAATTATTTTATATCCTATTGAGGTTTATGCACTGTGAAAACTTTCAAGCCTGTTGGATGCTTCCTTCAGGGTGTTGCATTTTGGTCATTAGTGGTATATTTCTGTTTGGGGGAATGCCTTTTGACAGATTATGCATCCATCAAAGGAAATAAATAAAATTTTAGTCGATTTTGTATGGTTTAAAATTTTTTATACTTTTCTGTGTCAGTTCCAGCTATTGTCCAATAGAGAGAATCTCGAAGTGTAATTGGAAAATCTGGGATTTATTGAGATAATAGAACAATATTGCATCATTCTCTACGTAAATAATATTTTATCACTTTGTAAAAGTTTCGCTGAAAATCTATATTGTGATGCATTTTGAGAAAAAATATTTTGGGGATTGCTTTGAATAATGATTAAGAATTTTCTTGCTTTTTGAATGCATACTTAAAAACTCGAGTTTCTTTCTTTTGTTAGAATGTTGCTAAAGAAGGCAGGCACTTATCTATCTTGTAAAAGAAAATTTTTTATTTTATGTTTTTAATGATTTATTTGGATTAATTATTTTCACTTCCTTTCTCTTCAACTGCTGTTTGTTCAGATAGAATTATGGTAAATTATAACTACTCCAGTGTGAACACCTGATAATTATTGTATAAGCTTATTTCTTCTAGATACAACTGTGAGTATATTTCACTATAGATAGAAACACTTATTTCCATCATCATTATATTCATTTCGCTATACAAACATAGTTGTATAGAAAATTGAAATTGTATATATGCATAGCATATATGTTTATTTTAGGCATATACTCGCTTCCAGACTTTATTCAAGATTGCATTAAAATCTATAGAAGGAGATTCTTTACTCGGTGTATATAAAAAAAAAAGCCAAAAATCATAGCATAGTAGAAAATTTTGAAAGACAAAACTGTAACTTCATATATGATGCACGAAGAAAAGTTTTATTAGGAACATGATATTGATGTATGCATGCGTCACTACATTTACAAGATATGATCTTAAAAATGACCTTCATGCTTATCCAAACACACTTACGTAATTCTTGAAATGACTGACTGAATGCGATCCAACAACATGATGTCTGCAAAAGTAAATGTCGGATGAAAACGAGCTACGAATTGTCTTCCTTAAGTAGACCCTTTCCTTCAGATGCATTTTCCACAGAAAGAAATTCTAAGATTCCAGGTCTGGGAATCGTGGCTGTCATAGATCGTGGCTGATAGTCTAGTCGAACTAACTGGATATTCTGTATGCAATTAATCACCTATATGACAGCGAAATGTATTTCATGTAATGCCAATAAGAAAATTAGTTGAGAAAAAGAAAATAATTACATCATGGCGAAGAACTAAATATGAATGTTTGGTGAACCTTGAGTAGTACAGTAATAGGATATTGACTACTATGATCCGGTCTATTCAACTTTATAGATTAGCCAACTTTTGCGCGGGATTATTGCATGAGAATTGGACTGTGACCACACATGTCTATTTTAACTGTCGAAAATCCAGTTACGAGTTAAACACGCTTTAATTATCCAGAAGACTTGCAATTACAGCATTGTTAATTTCATGTCTCTGCAACATCCAAGCTTAAAACTTGATGTCACAGTCATTTGGTTGTAGGACAATTCGGTAGTGGAAATGATATAGTCTTGTTAGCCTTGTGCCCAGTCTCTGTACACCCATTAAATTGTCTACTTAATGCATGTGTAATGGCAAGCGCGTCGTTCAGCTGCATCACAGGTCTGGGGTTCGATCCCCGGGCTGGGCAAGATTGACTCTTTGAATTGATTTCATCTCTTGAATGGGTCGACAAAATGAGTACCAAATTTGCTTGGGGACTAAACACCGGGGTCCTGCGACAAGCTGACCAATTGCCCAGGACATATGCTGATGCACTAAGGGGCTCAAGGTCAAGAAAGCAGAATTCGGGACAGTACAGGCAGTGGCCCACTAGGGCTGTTGCGCCACGTAGTTTAGTTTAATGCATGTGTATCAATATAAATATCACAGTCTACTCATATATATCACTTTGTAATATCACTTTGTGTTCTGTCATCAATATTTTTGTCGGTAAAACCCTTCCAGTATTTATCATCTAGGCTGGAAACCACATTGGTATCAGCATGACGGCGTAACTGATAATCACTGCAGTAACGTAAGAAAAAATATATGTACCAACCTTCAAAAAAAGAGAGCAGTATCACCATGTAAAGAATTCCTGGGATCTGGTAGCTTTTCAGACGCCATCTTTTTGTAGAAGCCAAGCAATGGCTATTTCTTTAAGTCAGCGGTCATCAACCCTTAGAACTTTACGGACCACTACATATATAATTTTATATTTGGTGGACCACTAATATGAATTAAAAAAAAGGAAAATACATTTATACAGTAATAATCAACAAACTACGCATATTTCGTTCACATTGAAAATTACAAGAAAAGTACAAAAATCTTACTTTCTCGTACAGAAAGCTTCACATTTCCATTTCACTGAAAAGGAATTTGACAATATTATGCCGCCAATTTTTAATTATTGTAAACGTAATAATCATCGCTTACTCAGCAATGGCGCCATCGATCAATAGACAAAACAAAAGCAGAAACTCCCAGTGATGCAATTATAAACAAAAATGCAGATGGCTCTCATAAAAATCCATCAAGATGACTATTGGAACAGAAAAATTTGTATTATTAACGACCACAATAACATATGTTTGTAATTCAAAAGGAAGGGAAATTCCAGATCGCGCTATTATTGATAACAACAGCGTATCCATGGATGCCAACTCTCAATTTTAAATGTCGCTAGATACATCTGCAAAAGCAGCTAAAAAGTCGCTAATTTCCGAAGGAATTTCACTAAAGGTAGTTGCTAAAATTTAAAAAAAGTATAATCCATATTCCATAATAGATTTTGTTACTCTTCATTTTTAAATTGAATCTTCTTAAAAATATAAATAATATCCTAATTTCTCTGCAGACCATCAAAACATTTTCACGGACCACCGGTTGGCGACCGCTGGTTTAAGTAACAGATATGCAACTGTAATCAATGGCTTATTATGCGAAACGTGTTCTGAAAGCATAATGATGAACTAGACATTTTTCTAGACGTCTTAATTGCTAAACATTTTAATCTGCAAAGGTCATATATAGATGCTTAAAAAATCACATTTTTCGTCATTTTTAGTCGTTCACTTAAAACACCAAGCATAATAATAAATATATGTAATAACGTTTTAATTATAATTAATGTATGCAGCTAGAATTCTTAAAATAGCCCATGCCTTCTTTTCCATGGATGTGCACTCTTATCATCCAATCACATTAGCAATTATTCAGACAATTTCCATTCATTTAACTGATCCATTAATTTTTCCCAGCGAGTTTACCTATTGCACTCATACTTTGTATCTGAAACAAAACTATCCTAGCTACGTGCACCAACTCTGTGGGTCGATACGTTGGTTGCCGGTGGAAACAAATTTGAATTACATCACATACTAATACAGAAGTCAAACAACAAAAATCAGCATTATATTCACAAAATTTTCACAGGACTAGTTTCGATGGTTTTACCGAACCATCATCTTCAGCTACAAAACCGCAAATGAACAAGATAGGAAATAATGATTAGATAAGATAAGAAAGCCTGGACAAGAATAAGCAAGTGGCGCCATCTGTTGGCGAAACCAGAACTAAAACATAATTTCTCTAAAAGCCGAAGGCAAATTTGGATTGGAATTAGGATCGTTAACTAGAACAGAAAGATTTTTATGAATGTGAAATGCCTCTAGAAAATCCAGTTCTCCAATGGAAGATTTTTTTTGAATAATTTTGGCAGCAGAAAAATTGAAAGTGTGATTTTCGGACCAACAATGTTGAGCAACAGAAGACTTCTGTGTTTCCTTTTTTCTAACATATGCCTCATGTTCTTTGACGCGAAATTTTAAGGCTCTCTTAGTTTGGCCAATGTAAATTAAACCACGCTGGCAAGGAATCCTATAAATACCCCAGGAATTCATATCCGGAATGGGGTCCTTGAGTATAGAAGTTGGAATTTTATTGATGGGAGAATAAACAACCCGAAAGTTAAATTTCTGCAAAATATGTGCAACTTTATAGCTAATTGATGGAAAGAAGGGAATGACAACAGAATTTTTATAATCTCCTAAAAAAAGTGTGTGGCTTTTAGTGTGTTCAGATGAGAATTTTTTAACTCCTTGATTAATAATGTTGGGTGAAAAGCCCCTGTCAATAGCTATTGCTTTTAAATAATTTAGTTCTTCATCAAGGGCTAATTTGGAGGAGCAAACTTGAAGAGCACGGAAAACATAGGAATAAAATGAAGCTAACTTTTGTTTAGTCGGATGACATGATTTAAAGTGTGGTGGAAGGCAAACCGATGAAGGTTTACGGTAAACTGTAGTACTGAAGTTGGATGTGTTACGTGTGACCAGAATGTCGAGAAACGGAAGAGAATTGCAAGTCTCAAGTTCAAAAGTGAACTGAATAGCAGGATCAATAGAATTCATAGTTGGAAGAACTTTATTTAAATCATCTTTATTACCTTCAAACAGGGTAAAAGTATCGTCTACGTAGCGGAACCATGTCGGGAAGTTTAAAGTTTCAAACAATTTTGATTCATAATAATGCATGTAGATATCAGCCAGGATGGGACTGAGGGGGCTTCCCATGGCTAATCCCTCAGTTTGCTTGTAATATTTATTTTGGAAAACAAAATGTGTTTGTTTCAAACAGAGTTGAGTGAGAGAAATTAGCTCATCAATTTCGATGCAAGAGAAATGAAATTCGCGAAGTCTGGTTTCTAGACATCTTAATGCACCCTCCACTGGGACATTGGTGAATAATGATTTTACATCAAAAGAAACCATGAGTAAATTACTAGGAGAAATGTTTTTAACCTTTTTTGCAAACTCTATTGAATTTTTATGGTGTAAATGTTATTGTCTAATAGAGTGGAAAATCTAGAAACTAAATATTTAGCTAATGGATAAGAGGCAGTACCTAAATTTGATACAATAGGGCGGAAAGGAATACCACTTTTATGAATTTTGGGAAGAGCATATAATCTGGCACAATTCGCAACAGATGGGATAAGCCAGAGGTCTCCAAACTTTCCAGCCTTAGGGCCATACTGATTACTCCAGTAAGTTCCGAGGGCCAAAACCATATTATCATTGTTGCCGGTGGTAAAAAGTGAAATAGTCCACTGATGAAAAAAAAAGTCCGAAAAAGTAAGCAACGTTTAAAAAAGGCTGCAAATCGGACTAAAGTCCGCAAAACGGCAACACTGCATATTATTAATTTTCCTGTCATTATCTGTAATTTCTAGATTAGTCGTAGAGTACGAGCCATGAGGAGTAACGTGGCACGACATCTGGTGGACACAAGCGGAAATAGGTAGTACCTTCTATCGCTAACAGATGGCGCTAATAGCACGTACAGAAGTCACTTCCTATGACACTGTTGTGAAATAAAATAGTGCGTACCTCCTTAAAACGTGTTTGTGCGTGTTTAAGTTTAAGACATCTTTGTAACAGTATTTTGATTTGAATTGTTGCTTTTGTGTGTGATTTAGTAGTATGGAAAAGAAGCGAAAAATTGATAGTGAATGCAGAAAATTCAAAGATCAGTGAAACATTCAGTATTTCGTAATTGAGTCCAGTAACAAGGCGCTATGTTTGATTTGCAATGAAAGCATAGCCGTTCTCAAAGAATATAACATTAAACGTCATTATGAAACAAAACATTTTCAAAATTACTCAAAATATACAGGAAGTTTGCGGACAGAAAAATTCGAAGCTATGAAGCGCGGATTGAAATCGCAGCAATCTTCATTTACAAAACTCAAAACTGAACAAGAGGCTGCAACTCGTGCCAGCTTTAGTGTGGCTCTTGAAATTGCGAAACGTGGAAAACCATTCACCGATGGAGAAATGATCAAAGAATGCATAATTGCAGTAGCCGAAGAAATATGCCCTGAAAAGGTAAATTTATTAAAAACTGTCAGTATGTCAGCAAACACTGTGGCTCGAAGGGTAGAAAACATCGCTGAAAATATATCCTCTCAACTGTTCGACAAAAATGGACATGTTGAGTGGTTTTCTTTGGCCTTGGATGAGTCAACGGATGTGTCAGATACTGCTCAGGTGTTGATTTATATTCGAGGAGTAGATAAAAGCTATGAAGTGCATGAAGAACTTCTTGATATGTATAGTATTCATGGCACAACTACTGGTGCAGATATTTTTAAAGGAGTTGAAATGGCCATTAATCAAAAGAATTTTCGATGGAAAAACTTGAAAAGTATTACAACTGATGGAGGCAAAAACATGAGTGGGAAAGATAAAGGAGTGGTCGCTCTTGTGTCAAAGGCTGTAGAAAATGACGGTGGTTCAAAACCATTAGTCTTACATTGTATCATTCATCAACAGTCTTTGTGCGAAAAATGTTTGGATATGTCTGAAGTTCTGAAACCAGTCATATCAACTGTTAATTTTATCAGATCTTTTGGGCTGAATCACCGAAAATTCCGACAATTTATTGAAGAGATTGGAGAAAATGACTTACCTTATCATACTGCCGTACGTTGGCTTAGTTGTGGGAAAGTCCTTCAGCGCTTTTTTGAACTTCGAGCAGTGATTGAAATTTTTTTGAATGAAAAGCATCGCCCTCTTACTGAATTACAAAACAACGCATGGCTGTAGAAGTTAGCATTTTATGTTGATTTGACAAAACATGTGAACGAACTGAATTTGAGATTGCAAGGAGAAAACCAGCATCTTCCTGATTTATACACTAATATCAAATCATTCCGGAAGAAATTGATACTGTTTCAATCACAACTACGAAGTAAATGTTTTTCACATTTTAAAACATGTGAAATATTCAGCCACACCACTGAGACTGAGTTTCCTATCGATTTTGCAATCGAAACTTTGAGTGCTTTGAAAATAAATTTTGATACTCGTTTCTCGGACTTTGATGCCATTGCGAATCAAGTTAAGATTTTTCAGAATCCTTTTGATACTGACATTGAAACTCTAGCCCCGGAACTTCAAATGGAAATGATTGATCTACAGTGCAGTGATATAATTAAGAACAAATATCAAAACTCATCTTTGTTGGAATTTTATAAGAGTCTTCCACTAATAGACACAATTTGATAATTTGCATAAATTTGCTCGTGGGCTGTTTTCTGTTTTTCGTACTACTTATTTGTGTGAGAAGATCTTCTCCAAAATGAAGTACGCAAAAAATGTTTACAGATCTAAATTAACTGATGAGCATCTTAAATCTCTTTTAATAATTGGTACAAGTAAAATTAGTCCACAACTACAAACTATTGTCAGTGGAAAATCTCAATTACATAAATCTAATTAGTATTTCATATGTCATTATGCTTGTTATAAGTTATGTTTTTATTTAAAATGTATAAAATGTTAGTTGGATTCATTTCAATAATTTGTTAGATTTTATATAATTATTAAGAAATTTGCAGTATTAATTTAAATTTATTAAGTTAATTAATTAAGTTAAATTTTCTGCATATTATACATGTCTTTACTCATTACAATTCTGTGTTTCTTTATCCAACTTATCACAAAAACAATAACAATAAGCCTACAACAATGTTATGAGTAGTTAGCCCATGACCATATCAATGTAGATGTCATATTAATAATTATTCATCATAAAATTAGAATACTTCAGTAAACTAAATTTAATTTGCTATAAAAAATATGATTTCTAAAAGGAGTTTTCAAGTATGCTAGCTCTCCGCCGGCCGGACAAAATCTGTCCGCGGGCCGGATGTGGCCCTCGGGCCGTAGTTTGAAGACCCCTGGGATAAGCGAATGTTTTAAGTTGCTTGAAATGATTTGCGAAGATTTGATCGCAGTTTTTATTTTGGATAAGTCCGAAGGTGAAGGATCTTTAGGGATCGGATTATATGGTCCTTCGTTTAAGAGTTTAGTGACACCATCGATGTAAGTGTTCTTATCCATGACGACTATCTGGCCACCTTTGTCGGCCTTTGAAATGATAATATCCGGGTTAGAATGAATTTCGCGCATTGTAGCTCTTTCTCTCGCAGTTAGATTTGGTTTCAAAGGTTTATTATTGAATTTCACATTATGAGCGATAAGATGCCTAATCATTTCTTTCTGTGAATCTGAAACTTTACTGAACTTGAAAGCTTTTTCTATAGGAGCCAAAATCTTTGGAATCGAGGGTTTACAGGTTTGTGAGAAGTTAAAATTATATTTTAGAATTCTCTCTTGTTCTTCTGAAAGACTAACATTAGAAATATTAACTATTGGCTTGATGTTTACAATGGGAAGATTTTTTGAGCTACTTGAACTGGAAAACTGTAAAAGAAGTTTTTCGAATTTAACTGCAAGGGTGTTTTTATGACGGATAACTGCATTCTCCGTTCTAGACCAAGACTTTTGTTCAAGGGCAGTGAATTTTGGATATGATTTAGCGAGTTCCAGATGAAGCTTATAGAGTTCATGTTCAATTTTGGACAATTGTTGACGTGTCTTCCTTATCACGGACCGAAGTAAGGAGAGCTTGCAATTTAACAGAATTTTTGAAACGCGACTCGAAGGTTTTTGATTAGATTTTATTTGAATAAAATTAGGGATCAATTTTTTACATTTACATTTAAGTAAAAAGTCAAGATGATTCAGGAATTTTTGCCGTTTCAGGCGTAATTTAGTGAAACGATTAACGGATGAAGGCATGATAAACAATGCAGAAAATCAAACTAAATAACTGAGCAATAATAAAGTACACACAATGCAGCAGAAAAATCCCTCACTGAAATGAATAGAAAACAAAACGTTTGTAAGCAAAATGCATGAAATCAGACAAGCAAAGCACAATATCCAAATGTACAAAACATAAACATAACTTGAAAGTTGCAAAAATGTACTCACCGAAACTCCTACAATCACAAAATGGCGGCCACACCACGTGCAAAAAAGAAAGCAAAATGTAAGCCTGTTTGGGGATTCTATAATTAAGACACAATAACACGCCGAATAAGTACTAATACAGAAGTCAAACAACAAAAATCAGCGTTATATTCACAAAATTTTCACAGGACTAGTTTCGATGGTTTTACCGAACCATCATCTTCAGCTGCAAAACCGCAAATGAACAAGATAGGAAATAATGATTAGATAAGATAAGAAAGCCTGGACAAGAATAAGCAAGTGGCGCCATCTGTTGGCGAAACCAGAACTAAAACATAATTTCTCTAAAAGCCGAAGGCAAATTTGGATTGGAATTAGGATCGTTAACTAGAACAGAAAGATTTTTATGAATGTGAAATGCCTCTAGAAAATCCAGTTCTCCAATGGAAGATTTTTTTTGAATAATTTTGGCAGCAGAAAAATTGAAAGTGTGATTTTCGGACCAACAATGTTGAGCAACAGAAGACTTCTGTGTTTCCTTTTTTCTAACATATGCCTCATGTTCTTTGACGCGAAATTTTAAGGCTCTCTTAGTTTGGCCAATGTAAATTAAACCACGCTGGCAAGGAATCCTATAAATACCCCAGGAATTCATATCCGGAATGGTGTCCTTGAGTATAGAAGTTGGAATTTTATTGATGGGAGAATAAACAACCCGAAAGTTAAATTTCTGCAAAATATGTGCAACTTTATAGCTAATTGATGGAAAGAAGGGAATGACAACAGAATTTTTATAATCTCCTAAAAAAAGTGTGTGGCTTTTAGTGTGTTCAGATGAGAATTTTTTAACTCCTTGATTAATAATGTTGGGTGAAAAGCCCCTGTCAATAGCTATTGCTTTTAAATAATTTAGTTCTTCATCAAGGGCTAATTTGGAGGAGCAAACTTGAAGAGCACGGAAAACATAGGAATAAAATGAAGCTAACTTTTGTTTAGTCGGATGACATGATTTAAAGTGTGGTGGAAGGCAAACCGATGAAGGTTTACGGTAAACTGTAGTACTGAAGTTGGATGTGTTACGTGTGACCAGAATGTCGAGAAACGGAAGAGAATTGCAAGTCTCAAGTTCAAAAGTGAACTGAATAGCAGGATCAATAGAATTCATAGTTGGAAGAACTTTATTTAAATCATCTTTATTACCTTCAAACAGGGTAAAAGTATCGTCTACGTAGCGGAACCATGTCGGGAAGTTTAAAGTTTCAAACAATTTTGATTCATAATAATGCATGTAGATATCAGCCAGGATGGGACTGAGGGGGCTTCCCATGGCTAATCCCTCAGTTTGCTTGTAATATTTATTTTGGAAAACAAAATGTGTTTGTTTCAAACAGAGTTGAGTGAGAGAAATTAGCTCATCAATTTCGATGCAAGAGAAATGAAATTCGCGAAGTCTGGTTTCTAGACATCTTAATGCACCCTCCACTGGGACATTGGTGAATAATGATTTTACATCAAAAGAAACCATGAGTAAATTACTAGGAGAAATGTTTTTAACCTTTTTTGCAAACTCTATTGAATTTTTATGGTGTAAATGTTATTGTCTAATAGAGTGGAAAATCTAGAAACTAAATATTTAGCTAATGGATAAGAGGCAGTACCTAAATTTGATACAATAGGGCGGAAAGGAATACCACTTTTATGAATTTTGGGAAGAGCATATAATCTGGCACAATTCGCAAGAGATGGGATAAGCCAGAGGTCTCCAAACTTTCCAGCCTTAGGGCCATACTGATTACTCCAGTAAGTTCCGAGGGCCAAAACCATATTATCATTGTTGCCGGTGGTAAAAAGTGAAATAGTCCACTGATGAAAAAAAAAGTCCGAAAAAGTAAGCAACGTTTAAAAAAGGCTGCAAATCGGACTAAAGTCCGCAAAACGGCAACACTGCATATTATTAATTTTCCTGTCATTATCTGTAATTTCTAGATTAGTCGTAGAGTACGAGCCATGAGGAGTAACGTGGCACGACATCTGGTGGACACAAGCGGAAATAGGTAGTACCTTCTATCGCTAACAGATGGCGCTAATAGCACGTACAGAAGTCACTTCCTATGACACTGTTGTGAAATAAAATAGTGCGTACCTCCTTAAAACGTGTTTGTGCGTGTTTAAGTTTAAGACATCTTTGTAACAGTATTTTGATTTGAATTGTTGCTTTTGTGTGTGATTTAGTAGTATGGAAAAGAAGCGAAAAATTGATAGTGAATGCAGAAAATTCAAAGATCAGTGAAACATTCAGTATTTCGTAATTGAGTCCAGTAACAAGGCGCTATGTTTGATTTGCAATGAAAGCATAGCCGTTCTCAAAGAATATAACATTAAACGTCATTATGAAACAAAACATTTTCAAAATTACTCAAAATATACAGGAAGTTTGCGGACAGAAAAATTCGAAGCTATGAAGCGCGGATTGAAATCGCAGCAATCTTCATTTACAAAACTCAAAACTGAACAAGAGGCTGCAACTCGTGCCAGCTTTAGTGTGGCTCTTGAAATTGCGAAACGTGGAAAACCATTCACCGATGGAGAAATGATCAAAGAATGCATAATTGCAGTAGCCGAAGAAATATGCCCTGAAAAGGTAAATTTATTAAAAACTGTCAGTATGTCAGCAAACACTGTGGCTCGAAGGGTAGAAAACATCGCTGAAAATATATCCTCTCAACTGTTCGACAAAAATGGACATGTTGAGTGGTTTTCTTTGGCCTTGGATGAGTCAACGGATGTGTCAGATACTGCTCAGGTGTTGATTTATATTCGAGGAGTAGATAAAAGCTATGAAGTGCATGAAGAACTTCTTGATATGTATAGTATTCATGGCACAACTACTGGTGCAGATATTTTTAAAGGAGTTGAAATGGCCATTAATCAAAAGAATTTTCGATGGAAAAACTTGAAAAGTATTACAACTGATGGAGGCAAAAACATGAGTGGGAAAGATAAAGGAGTGGTCGCTCTTGTGTCAAAGGCTGTAGAAAATGACGGTGGTTCAAAACCATTAGTCTTACATTGTATCATTCATCAACAGTCTTTGTGCGAAAAATGTTTGGATATGTCTGAAGTTCTGAAACCAGTCATATCAACTGTTAATTTTATCAGATCTTTTGGGCTGAATCACCGAAAATTCCGACAATTTATTGAAGAGATTGGAGAAAATGACTTACCTTATCATACTGCCGTACGTTGGCTTAGTTGTGGGAAAGTCCTTCAGCGCTTTTTTGAACTTCGAGCAGTGATTGAAATTTTTTTGAATGAAAAGCATCGCCCTCTTACTGAATTACAAAACAACGCATGGCTGTAGAAGTTAGCATTTTATGTTGATTTGACAAAACATGTGAACGAACTGAATTTGAGATTGCAAGGAGAAAACCAGCATCTTCCTGATTTATACACTAATATCAAATCATTCCGGAAGAAATTGATACTGTTTCAATCACAACTACGAAGTAAATGTTTTTCACATTTTAAAACATGTGAAATATTCAGCCACACCACTGAGACTGAGTTTCCTATCGATTTTGCAATCGAAACTTTGAGTGCTTTGAAAATAAATTTTGATACTCGTTTCTCGGACTTTGATGCCATTGCGAATCAAGTTAAGATTTTTCAGAATCCTTTTGATACTGACATTGAAACTCTAGCCCCGGAACTTCAAATGGAAATGATTGATCTACAGTGCAGTGATATAATTAAGAACAAATATCAAAACTCATCTTTGTTGGAATTTTATAAGAGTCTTCCACTAATAGACACAATTTGATAATTTGCATAAATTTGCTCGTGGGCTGTTTTCTGTTTTTCGTACTACTTATTTGTGTGAGAAGATCTTCTCCAAAATGAAGTACGCAAAAAATGTTTACAGATCTAAATTAACTGATGAGCATCTTAAATCTCTTTTAATAATTGGTACAAGTAAAATTAGTCCACAACTACAAACTATTGTCAGTGGAAAATCTCAATTACATAAATCTAATTAGTATTTCATATGTCATTATGCTTGTTATAAGTTATGTTTTTATTTAAAATGTATAAAATGTTAGTTGGATTCATTTCAATAATTTGTTAGATTTTATATAATTATTAAGAAATTTGCAGTATTAATTTAAATTTATTAAGTTAATTAATTAAGTTAAATTTTCTGCATATTATACATGTCTTTACTCATTACAATTCTGTGTTTCTTTATCCAACTTATCACAAAAACAATAACAATAAGCCTACAACAATGTTATGAGTAGTTAGCCCATGACCATATCAATGTAGATGTCATATTAATAATTATTCATCATAAAATTAGAATACTTCAGTAAACTAAATTTAATTTGCTATAAAAAATATGATTTCTAAAAGGAGTTTTCAAGTATGCTAGCTCTCCGCCGGCCGGACAAAATCTGTCCGCGGGCCGGATGTGGCCCTCGGGCCGTAGTTTGAAGACCCCTGGGATAAGCGAATGTTTTAAGTTGCTTGAAATGATTTGCGAAGATTTGATCGCAGTTTTTATTTTGGATAAGTCCGAAGGTGAAGGATCTTTAGGGATCGGATTATATGGTCCTTCGTTTAAGAGTTTAGTGACACCATCGATGTAAGTGTTCTTATCCATGACGACTATCTGGCCACCTTTGTCGGCCTTTGAAATGATAATATCCGGGTTAGAATGAATTTCGCGCATTGTAGCTCTTTCTCTCGCAGTTAGATTTGGTTTCAAAGGTTTATTATTGAATTTCACATTATGAGCGATAAGATGCCTAATCATTTCTTTCTGTGAATCTGAAACTTTACTGAACTTGAAAGCTTTTTCTATAGGAGCCAAAATCTTTGGAATCGAGGGTTTACAGGTTTGTGAGAAGTTAAAATTATATTTTAGAATTCTCTCTTGTTCTTCTGAAAGACTAACATTAGAAATATTAACTATTGGCTTGATGTTTACAATGGGAAGATTTTTTGAGCTACTTGAACTGGAAAACTGTAAAAGAAGTTTTTCGAATTTAACTGCAAGGGTGTTTTTATGACGGATAACTGCATTCTCCGTTCTAGACCAAGACTTTTGTTCAAGGGCAGTGAATTTTGGATATGATTTAGCGAGTTCCAGATGAAGCTTATAGAGTTCATGTTCAATTTTGGACAATTGTTGACGTGTCTTCCTTATCACGGACCGAAGTAAGGAGAGCTTGCAATTTAACAGAATTTTTGAAACGCGACTCGAAGGTTTTTGATTAGATTTTATTTGAATAAAATTAGGGATCAATTTTTTACATTTACATTTAAGTAAAAAGTCAAGATGATTCAGGAATTTTTGCCGTTTCAGGCGTAATTTAGTGAAACGATTAACGGATGAAGGCATGATAAACAATGCAGAAAATCAAACTAAATAACTGAGCAATAATAAAGTACACACAATGCAGCAGAAAAATCCCTCACTGAAATGAATAGAAAACAAAACGTTTGTAAGCAAAATGCATGAAATCAGACAAGCAAAGCACAATATCCAAATGTACAAAACATAAACATAACTTGAAAGTTGCAAAAATGTACTCACCGAAACTCCTACAATCACAAAATGGCGGCCACACCACGTGCAAAAAAGAAAGCAAAATGTAAGCCTGTTTGGGGATTCTATAATTAAGACACAATAACACGCCGAATAAGTACTAATACAGAAGTCAAACAACAAAAATCAGCGTTATATTCACAAAATTTTCACAGGACTAGTTTCGATGGTTTTACCGAACCATCATCTTCAGCTGCAAAACCGCAAATGAACAAGATAGGAAATAATGATTAGATAAGATAAGAAAGCCTGGACAAGAATAAGCAAGTGGCGCCATCTGTTGGCGAAACCAGAACTAAAACATAATTTCTCTAAAAGCCGAAGGCAAATTTGGATTGGAATTAGGATCGTTAACTAGAACAGAAAGATTTTTATGAATGTGAAATGCCTCTAGAAAATCCAGTTCTCCAATGGAAGATTTTTTTTGAATAATTTTGGCAGCAGAAAAATTGAAAGTGTGATTTTCGGACCAACAATGTTGAGCAACAGAAGACTTCTGTGTTTCCTTTTTTCTAACATATGCCTCATGTTCTTTGACGCGAAATTTTAAGGCTCTCTTAGTTTGGCCAATGTAAATTAAACCACGCTGGCAAGGAATCCTATAAATACCCCAGGAATTCATATCCGGAATGGTGTCCTTGAGTATAGAAGTTGGAATTTTATTGATGGGAGAATAAACAACCCGAAAGTTAAATTTCTGCAAAATATGTGCAACTTTATAGCTAATTGATGGAAAGAAGGGAATGACAACAGAATTTTTATAATCTCCTAAAAAAAGTGTGTGGCTTTTAGTGTGTTCAGATGAGAATTTTTAACTCCTTGATTAATAATGTTGGGTGAAAAGCCCCTGTCAATAGCTATTGCTTTTAAATAATTTAGTTCTTCATCAAGGGCTAATTTGGAGGAGCAAACTTGAAGAGCACGGAAAACATAGGAATAAAATGAAGCTAACTTTTGTTTAGTCGGATGACATGATTTAAAGTGTGGTGGAAGGCAAACCGATGAAGGTTTACGGTAAACTGTAGTACTGAAGTTGGATGTGTTACGTGTGACCAGAATGTCGAGAAACGGAAGAGAATTGCAAGTCTCAAGTTCAAAAGTGAACTGAATAGCAGGATCAATAGAATTCATAGTTGGAAGAACTTTATTTAAATCATCTTTATTACCTTCAAACAGGGTAAAAGTATCGTCTACGTAGCGGAACCATGTCGGGAAGTTTAAAGTTTCAAACAATTTTGATTCATAATAATGCATGTAGATATCAGCCAGGATGGGACTGAGGGGGCTTCCCATGGCTAATCCCTCAGTTTGCTTGTAATATTTATTTTGGAAAACAAAATGTGTTTGTTTCAAACAGAGTTGAGTGAGAGAAATTAGCTCATCAATTTCGATGCAAGAGAAATGAAATTCGCGAAGTCTGGTTTCTAGACATCTTAATGCACCCTCCACTGGGACAATGGTGAATAATGATTTTACATCAAAAGAAACCATGAGTAAATTACTAGGAGAAATGTTTTTAACCTTTTTTGCAAACTCTATTGAATTTTTATGGTGTAAATGTTATTGTCTAATAGAGTGGAAAATCTAGAAACTAAATATTTAGCTAATGGATAAGAGGCAGTACCTAAATTTGATACAATAGGGCGGAAAGGAATACCACTTTTATGAATTTTGGGAAGAGCATATAATCTGGCACAATTCGCAAGAGATGGGATAAGCCAGAGGTCTCCAAACTTTCCAGCCTTAGGGCCATACTGATTACTCCAGTAAGTTCCGAGGGCCAAAACCATATTATCATTGTTGCCGGTGGTAAAAAGTGAAATAGTCCACTGATGAAAAAAAAAGTCCGAAAAAGTAAGCAACGTTTAAAAAAGGCTGCAAATCGGACTAAAGTCCGCAAAACGGCAACACTGCATATTATTAATTTTCCTGTCATTATCTGTAATTTCTAGATTAGTCGTAGAGTACGAGCCATGAGGAGTAACGTGGCACGACATCTGGTGGACACAAGCGGAAATAGGTAGTACCTTCTATCGCTAACAGATGGCGCTAATAGCACGTACAGAAGTCACTTCCTATGACACTGTTGTGAAATAAAATAGTGCGTACCTCCTTAAAACGTGTTTGTGCGTGTTTAAGTTTAAGACATCTTTGTAACAGTATTTTGATTTGAATTGTTGCTTTTGTGTGTGATTTAGTAGTATGGAAAAGAAGCGAAAAATTGATAGTGAATGCAGAAAATTCAAAGATCAGTGAAACATTCAGTATTTCGTAATTGAGTCCAGTAACAAGGCGCTATGTTTGATTTGCAATGAAAGCATAGCCGTTCTCAAAGAATATAACATTAAACGTCATTATGAAACAAAACATTTTCAAAATTACTCAAAATATACAGGAAGTTTGCGGACAGAAAAATTCGAAGCTATGAAGCGCGGATTGAAATCGCAGCAATCTTCATTTACAAAACTCAAAACTGAACAAGAGGCTGCAACTCGTGCCAGCTTTAGTGTGGCTCTTGAAATTGCGAAACGTGGAAAACCATTCACCGATGGAGAAATGATCAAAGAATGCATAATTGCAGTAGCCGAAGAAATATGCCCTGAAAAGGTAAATTTATTAAAAACTGTCAGTATGTCAGCAAACACTGTGGCTCGAAGGGTAGAAAACATCGCTGAAAATATATCCTCTCAACTGTTCGACAAAAATGGACATGTTGAGTGGTTTTCTTTGGCCTTGGATGAGTCAACGGATGTGTCAGATACTGCTCAGGTGTTGATTTATATTCGAGGAGTAGATAAAAGCTATGAAGTGCATGAAGAACTTCTTGATATGTATAGTATTCATGGCACAACTACTGGTGCAGATATTTTTAAAGGAGTTGAAATGGCCATTAATCAAAAGAATTTTCGATGGAAAAACTTGAAAAGTATTACAACTGATGGAGGCAAAAACATGAGTGGGAAAGATAAAGGAGTGGTCGCTCTTGTGTCAAAGGCTGTAGAAAATGACGGTGGTTCAAAACCATTAGTCTTACATTGTATCATTCATCAACAGTCTTTGTGCGAAAAATGTTTGGATATGTCTGAAGTTCTGAAACCAGTCATATCAACTGTTAATTTTATCAGATCTTTTGAGCTGAATCACCGAAAATTCCGACAATTTATTGAAGAGATTGGAGAAAATGACTTACCTTATCATACTGCCGTACGTTGGCTTAGTTGTGGGAAAGTCCTTCAGCGCTTTTTTGAACTTCGAGCAGTGATTGAAATTTTTTTGAATGAAAAGCATCGCCCTCTTACTGAATTACAAAACAACGCATGGCTGTAGAAGTTAGCATTTTATGTTGATTTGACAAAACATGTGAACGAACTGAATTTGAGATTGCAAGGAGAAAACCAGCATCTTCCTGATTTATACACTAATATCAAATCATTCCGGAAGAAATTGATACTGTTTCAATCACAACTACGAAGTAAATGTTTTTCACATTTTAAAACATGTGAAATATTCAGCCACACCACTGAGACTGAGTTTCCTATCGATTTTGCAATCGAAACTTTGAGTGCTTTGAAAATAAATTTTGATACTCGTTTCTCGGACTTTGATGCCATTGCGAATCAAGTTAAGATTTTTCAGAATCCTTTTGATACTGACATTGAAACTCTAGCCCCGGAACTTCAAATGGAAATGATTGATCTACAGTGCAGTGATATAATTAAGAACAAATATCAAAACTCATCTTTGTTGGAATTTTATAAGAGTCTTCCACTAATAGACACAATTTGATAATTTGCATAAATTTGCTCGTGGGCTGTTTTCTGTTTTTCGTACTACTTATTTGTGTGAGAAGATCTTCTCCAAAATGAAGTACGCAAAAAATGTTTACAGATCTAAATTAACTGATGAGCATCTTAAATCTCTTTTAATAATTGGTACAAGTAAAATTAGTCCACAACTACAAACTATTGTCAGTGGAAAATCTCAATTACATAAATCTAATTAGTATTTCATATGTCATTATGCTTGTTATAAGTTATGTTTTTATTTAAAATGTATAAAATGTTAGTTGGATTCATTTCAATAATTTGTTAGATTTTATATAATTATTAAGAAATTTGCAGTATTAATTTAAATTTATTAAGTTAATTAATTAAGTTAAATTTTCTGCATATTATACATGTCTTTACTCATTACAATTCTGTGTTTCTTTATCCAACTTATCACAAAAACAATAACAATAAGCCTACAACAATGTTATGAGTAGTTAGCCCATGACCATATCAATGTAGATGTCATATTAATAATTATTCATCATAAAATTAGAATACTTCAGTAAACTAAATTTAATTTGCTATAAAAAATATGATTTCTAAAAGGAGTTTTCAAGTATGCTAGCTCTCCGCCGGCCGGACAAAATCTGTCCGCGGGCCGGATGTGGCCCTCGGGCCGTAGTTTGAAGACCCCTGGGATAAGCGAATGTTTTAAGTTGCTTGAAATGATTTGCGAAGATTTGATCGCAGTTTTTATTTTGGATAAGTCCGAAGGTGAAGGATCTTTAGGGATCGGATTATATGGTCCTTCGTTTAAGAGTTTAGTGACACCATCGATGTAAGTGTTCTTATCCATGACGACTATCTGGCCACCTTTGTCGGCCTTTGAAATGATAATATCCGGGTTAGAATGAATTTCGCGCATTGTAGCTCTTTCTCTCGCAGTTAGATTTGGTTTCAAAGGTTTATTATTGAATTTCACATTATGAGCGATAAGATGCCTAATCATTTCTTTCTGTGAATCTGAAACTTTACTGAACTTGAAAGCTTTTTCTATAGGAGCCAAAATCTTTGGAATCGAGGGTTTACAGGTTTGTGAGAAGTTAAAATTATATTTTAGAATTCTCTCTTGTTCTTCTGAAAGACTAACATTAGAAATATTAACTATTGGCTTGATGTTTACAATGGGAAGATTTTTTGAGCTACTTGAACTGGAAAACTGTAAAAGAAGTTTTTCGAATTTAACTGCAAGGGTGTTTTTATGACGGATAACTGCATTCTCCGTTCTAGACCAAGACTTTTGTTCAAGGGCAGTGAATTTTGGATATGATTTAGCGAGTTCCAGATGAAGCTTATAGAGTTCATGTTCAATTTTGGACAATTGTTGACGTGTCTTCCTTATCACGGACCGAAGTAAGGAGAGCTTGCAATTTAACAGAATTTTTGAAACGCGACTCGAAGGTTTTTGATTAGATTTTATTTGAATAAAATTAGGGATCAATTTTTTACATTTACATTTAAGTAAAAAGTCAAGATGATTCAGGAATTTTTGCCGTTTCAGGCGTAATTTAGTGAAACGATTAACGGATGAAGGCATGATAAACAATGCAGAAAATCAAACTAAATAACTGAGCAATAATAAAGTACACACAATGCAGCAGAAAAATCCCTCACTGAAATGAATAGAAAACAAAACGTTTGTAAGCAAAATGCATGAAATCAGACAAGCAAAGCACAATATCCAAATGTACAAAACATAAACATAACTTGAAAGTTGCAAAAATGTACTCACCGAAACTCCTACAATCACAAAATGGCGGCCACACCACGTGCAAAAAAGAAAGCAAAATGTAAGCCTGTTTGGGGATTCTATAATTAAGACACAATAACACGCCGAATAAGTACTAATACAGAAGTCAAACAACAAAAATCAGCGTTATATTCACAAAATTTTCACAGGACTAGTTTCGATGGTTTTACCGAACCATCATCTTCAGCTGCAAAACCGCAAATGAACAAGATAGGAAATAATGATTAGATAAGATAAGAAAGCCTGGACAAGAATAAGCAAGTGGCGCCATCTGTTGGCGAAACCAGAACTAAAACATAATTTCTCTAAAAGCCGAAGGCAAATTTGGATTGGAATTAGGATCGTTAACTAGAACAGAAAGATTTTTATGAATGTGAAATGCCTCTAGAAAATCCAGTTCTCCAATGGAAGATTTTTTTTGAATAATTTTGGCAGCAGAAAAATTGAAAGTGTGATTTTCGGACCAACAATGTTGAGCAACAGAAGACTTCTGTGTTTCCTTTTTTCTAACATATGCCTCATGTTCTTTGACGCGAAATTTTAAGGCTCTCTTAGTTTGGCCAATGTAAATTAAACCACACTGGCAAGGAATCCTATAAATACCCCAGGAATTCATATCCGGAATGGGGTCCTTGAGTATAGAAGTTGGAATTTTATTGATGGGAGAATAAACAACCCGAAAGTTAAATTTCTGCAAAATATGTGCAACTTTATAGCTAATTGATGGAAAGAAGGGAATGACAACAGAATTTTTATAATCTCCTAAAATAAGAGTGTGGCTTTTAGTGTGTTCAGATGAGAATTTTTTAACTGCTTGATTAATAATGTTGGGTGAAAAGCCCCTGTCAATAGCTATTGCTTTTAAATAATTTAGTTCTTCATCAAGGGCTAATTTGGAGGAGCAAACTTGAAGAGCACAGAAAACATAGGAATAAAATGAAGCTAACTTTTGTTTAGTCGGATGACATGATTTAAAGTGTGGTGGAAGGCAAACCGATGAAGGTTTACGGTAAACTGTAGTACTGAAGTTGGATGTGTTACGTGTGACCAGAATGTCGAGAAACGGAAGAGAATTGCAAGTCTCAAGTTCAAAAGTGAACTGAATAGCAGGATCAATAGAATTCATAGTTGGAAGAACTTTATTTAAATCATCTTTATTACCTTCAAACAGGGTAAAAGTATCGTCTACGTAGCGGAACCATGTCGGGAAGTTTAAAGTTTCAAACAATTTTAATTCATAATAATGCATGTAGATATCAGCCAGGATGGGACTGAGGGGGCTTCCCATGGCTAATCCCTCAGTTTGCTTGTAATATTTATTTTGGAAAACAAAATGTGTTTGTTTCAAACAGAGTTGAGTGAGAGAAATTAGCTCATCAATTTCGATGCAAGAGAAATGAAATTCGCGAAGTCTGGTTTCTAGACATCTTAATGCACCCTCCACTGGGACATTGGTGAATAATGATTTTATATCAAAAGAAACCATGAGTAAATTACTAGGAGAAATGTTTTTAACCTTTTTTGCAAACTCTATTGAATTTTTTATGGTTTAAATGTTATTGTCTAATAGAGTGGAAAATCTAGAAACTAAATATTTAGCTAATGGATACCAGGCAGTACCTAAATTTGATACATTAGGGCGGAAAGGAATACCACATTTATGAATTTCGGGAAGAGCATATAATCTGGCACAATTCGCAACAATGGGATAAGCGAATGTTTTAAGTTGCTTGAAATGATTTCCGAAGATTTGATCGCAGTTTTTATTTTGGATAAGTCCGAAGGTGAAGGATCTTTAGGGATCGGATTATATGGTCCTTCGTTTAAGAGTTTAGTGACACCATCGATGTAAGTGTTCTTATCCATGACGACTATCTGGCCACCTTTGTCGGCCTTTGAAATGATAATATCCGGGTTAGAATGAATTTCGCGCATTGTAGCTCTTTCTCTCGCAGTTAGATTTGGTTTCAAAGGTTTATTATTGAATTTCACATTATGAGCGATAAGATGCCTAATCATTTCTTTCTGTGAATCTGAAACTTTACTGAACTTGAAAGCTTTTTCTATAGGAGCCAAAATCTTTGGAATCGAGGCTTTACAGGTTTGTGAGAAGTTAAAATTATATTTTAGAATTCTCTCTTGTTCTTCTGAAAGACTAACATTAGAAATATTAACTATTGGCTTGATGTTTACAATGGGAAGATATTTTGAGCTACTTGAACTGGAAAACTGTAAAAGAAGTTTTTCGAATTTAACTGCAAGGGTGTTTTTATGACGGATAACTGTATTCTCCATTCTAGAACAAGACTTTTGTTCAAGGGCAGTGAATTTTGGATATGATTTAGCGAGTTCCAGATGAAGCTTATAGAGTAAAATTATTCAGAAAACATCTTCCATTGGAGAACTGGATTTTCTAGAGGCATTTCACATTCATAAAAATCTTTCTGTTCTAGTTAACGATCCTAATTCCAATCCAAATTTGCCTTCGGCTTTTAGAGAAATTATGTTTTAGTTCTGGTTTCGCCAACAGATGGCGCCACTTGCTTATTCTTGTCCAGGCTTTCTTATCTTATCTAATCATTATTTCCTATCTTGTTCATTTGCGGTTTTGCAGCTGAAGATGATGGTTCGGTAAAACCATCGAAACTAGTCCTGTGAAAATTTTGTGAATATAACGCTGATTTTTGTTGTTTGACTTCTGTATTAGTATTTATTCGGCGTGTTATTGTGTCTTAATTATAGAATCCCGAAACAGGCTTACATTTTGCTTTCTTTTTTGCACGTGGTGTGGCCGCCATTTTGTGATTGTAGGAGTTTCGGTGAGTACATTTTTGCAACTTTCAAGTTATGTTTATGTTTTGTACATTTGGATATTGTGCTTTGCTTGTCTGATTTCATGCATTTTGCTTACAAACGTTTTGTTTTCTATTCATTTCAGTGAGGGATTTTTCTGCTGTATTGTGTGTACTTTATTATTGCTCAGTTATTTAGTTTGATTTTCTGCATTGTTTATCATGCCTTCATCCGTTAATCGTTTCACTAAATTACGCCTGAAACGGCAAAAATTCCTGAATCATCTTGACTTTTTACTTAAATGTAAATGTAAAAAATTGATCCCTAATTTTATTCAAATAAAGTCTAATCAAAAACCTTCGAGTCGCGTTTCAAGAATTCTGTTAAATTGCAAGCTTGCCTTACTTCGGTCCGTGATAAGGAAGACACGTCAACAATTGTCCAAAATTGAACATGAACTCTATAAGCTTCATCTGGAACTCGCTAAATCATATCCAAAATTCACTGCCCTTGAACAAAAGTCTTGGTCTAGAACGGAGAATGCAGTTATCCGTCATAAAAACACCCTTGCAGTTAAATTCGAAAAACTTCTTTTACAGTTTTCCAGTTCAAGTAGCTCAAAAAATCTTCCCATTGTAAACATCAAGCCAATAGTTAATATTTCTAATGTTAGTCTTTCAGAAGAACAAGAGAGAATTCTAAAATATAATTTTAACTTCTCACAAACCTGTAAAGCCTCGATTCCAAAGATTTTGGCTCCTATAGAAAAAGCTTTCAAGTTCAGTAAAGTTTCAGATTCACAGAAAGAAATGATTAGGCATCTTATCGCTCATAATGTGAAATTCAATAATAAACCTTTGAAACCAAATCTAACTGCGAGAGAAAGAGCTACAATGCGTGAAATTCATTCTAACCCGGATATTATCATTTCAAAGGCCGACAAAGGTGGCCAGATAGTCGTCATGGATAAGAACACTTACATCGATGGTGTCACTAAACTCTTAAACGAAGGACCATGTAATCCGATCCCTAAAGATCCTTCACCTTCGGACTTATCCAAAATAAAAACTGCGATCAAATCTTCGCAAATCATTTCAAGCAACTTAAAACATTCGCTTATCCCATCTGTTGCGAATTGTGCCAGATTATATGCTCTTCCCAAAATTCATAAAAGTGGTATTCCTTTCCGCCCTATTGTATCAAATTTAGGTACTGCCTCTTATCCATTAGCTAAATATTTAGTTTCTAGATTTTCCACTCTATTAGACAATAACATTTACACCATAAAAATTCAATAGAGTTTGCAAAAAAGGTTAAAAACATTTCTCCTAGTAATTTACTCATGGTTTCTTTTGATGTAAAATCATTATTCACCAATGTCCCAGTGGAGGGTGCATTAAGATGTCTAGAAACCAGACTTCGCGAATTTCATTTCTCTTGCATCGAAATTGATGAGCTAATTTCTCTCACTCAACTCTGTTTGAAACAAACACATTTTGTTTTCCAAAATAAATATTACAAGCAAACTGAGGGATTAGCCATGGGAAGCCCCCTCAGTCCCATCCTGGCTGATATCTACATGCATTATTATGAATCAAAATTGTTTGAAACTTTAAACTTCCCGACATGGTTCCGCTACGTAGACGATACTTTTACCCTGTTTGAAGGTAATAAAGATGATTTAAATAAAGTTCTTCCAACTATGAATTCTATTGATCCTGCTATTCAGTTCACTTTTGAACTTGAGACTTGCAATTCTCTTCCGTTTCTCGACATTCTGGTCACACGTAACACATCCAACTTCAGTACTACAGTTTACCGTAAACCTTCATCGGTTTGCCTTCCACCACACTTTAAATCATGTCATCCGACTAAACAAAAGTTAGCTTCATTTTATTCCTATGTTTTCCGTGCTCTTCAAGTTTGCTCCTCCAAATTAGCCCTTGATGAAGAACTAAATTATTTAAAAGCAATAGCTATTGACAGGGGCTTTTCACCCAACATTATTAATCAAGCAGTTAAAAAATTCTCATCTGAACACACTAAAAGCCACACTCTTATTTTAGGAGATTATAAAAATTCTGTTGTCATTCCCTTCTTTCCATCAATTAGCTATAAAGTTGCACATATTTTGCAGAAATTTAACTTTCGGGTTGTTTATTCTCCCATCAATAAAATTCCAACTTCTATACTCAAGGACCCCATTCCGGATATGAATTCCTGGGGTATTTATAGGATTCCTTGCCAGTGTGGTTTAATTTACATTGGCCAAACTAAGAGAGCCTTAAAATTTCGCGTCAAAGAACATGAAGCATATGTTAGAAAAAAGGAAACACAGAAGTCTTCTGTTGCTCAACATTGTTGGTCCGAAAATCACACTTTCAATTTTTCTGCTGCCAAAATTATTCAAAAAACATCTTCCATTGGAGAACTGGATTTTCAAGAGGCATTTCACATTCATAAAAATCTTTCTGTTCTAGTTAACGATCCTAATTCCAATCCAAATTTGCCTTCGGCTTTTAGAGAAATTATGTTTTAGTTCTGGTTTCGCCAACAGATGGCGCCACTTGCTTATTCTTGTCCAGGCTTTCTTATCTTATCTAATCATTATTTCCTATCTTGTTCATTTGCGGTTTTGCAGCTGAAGATGATGGTTCGGTAAAACCATCGAAACTAGTCCTGTGAAAATTTTGTGAATATAACGCTGATTTTTGTTGTTTGACTTCTGTATTAGTATTTATTCGGCGTGTTATTGTGTCTTAATTATAGAATCCCGAAACAGGCTTACATTTTGCTTTCTTTTTTGCACGTGGTGTGGCCGCCATTTTGTGATTGTAGGAGTTTCGGTGAGTACATTTTTGCAACTTTCAAGTTATGTTTATGTTTTGTACATTTGGATATTGTGCTTTGCTTGTCTGATTTCATGCATTTTGCTTACAAACGTTTTGTTTTCTATTCATTTCAGTGAGGGATTTTTCTGCTGTATTGTGTGTACTTTATTATTGCTCAGTTATTTAGTTTGATTTTCTGCATTGTTTATCATGCCTTCATCCGTTAATCGTTTCACTAAATTACGCCTGAAACGGCAAAAATTCCTGAATCATCTTGACTTTTTACTTAAATGTAAATGTAAAAAATTGATCCCTAATTTTATTCAAATAAAGTCTAATCAAAAACCTTCGAGTCGCGTTTCAAGAATTCTGTTAAATTGCAAGCTTGCCTTACTTCGGTCCGTGATAAGGAAGACACGTCAACAATTGTCCAAAATTGAACATGAACTCTATAAGCTTCATCTGGAACTCGCTAAATCATATCCAAAATTCACTGCCCTTGAACAAAAGTCTTGGTCTAGAACGGAGAATGCAGTTATCCGTCATAAAAACACCCTTGCAGTTAAATTCGAAAAACTTCTTTACAGTTTTCCAGTTCAAGTAGCTCAAAAAATCTTCCCATTGTAAACATCAAGCCAATAGTTAATATTTCTAATGTTAGTCTTTCAGAAGAACAAGAGAGAATTCTAAAATATAATTTTAACTTCTCACAAACCTGTAAAGCCTCGATTCCAAAGATTTTGGCTCCTATAGAAAAAGCTTTCAAGTTCAGTAAAGTTTCAGATTCACAGAAAGAAATGATTAGGCATCTTATCGCTCATAATGTGAAATTCAATAATAAACCTTTGAAACCAAATCTAACTGCGAGAGAAAGAGCTACAATGCGTGAAATTCATTCTAACCCGCATATTATCATTTCAAAGGCCGACAAAGGTGGCCAGATAGTCGTCATGGATAAGAACACTTACATCGATGGTGTCACTAAACTCTTAAACGAAGGACCATGTAATCCGATCCCTAAAGATCCTTCACCTTCGGACTTATCCAAAATAAAAACTGCGATCAAATCTTCGCAAATCATTTCAAGCAACTTAAAACATTCGCTTATCCCATCTGTTGCGAATTGTGCCAGATTATATGCTCTTCCCAAAATTCATAAAAGTGGTATTCCTTTCCGCCCTATTGTATCAAATTTAGGTACTGCCTCTTATCCATTAGCTAAATATTTAGTTTCTAGATTTTCCACTCTATTAGACAATAACATTTACACCATAAAAATTCAATAGAGTTTGCAAAAAAGGTTAAAAACATTTCTCCTAGTAATTTACTCATGGTTTCTTTTGATGTAAAATCATTATTCACCAATGTCCCAGTGGAGGGTGCATTAAGATGTCTAGAAACCAGACTTCGCGAATTTCATTTCTCTTGCATCGAAATTGATGAGCTAATTTCTCTCACTCAACTCTGTTTGAAACAAACACATTTTGTTTTCCAAAATAAATATTACAAGCAAACTGAGGGATTAGCCATGGGAAGCCCCCTCAGTCCCATCCTGGCTGATATCTACATGCATTATTATGAATCAAAATTGTTTGAAACTTTAAACTTCCCGACATGGTTCCGCTACGTAGACGATACTTTTACCCTGTTTGAAGGTAATAAAGATGATTTAAATAAAGTTCTTCCAACTATGAATTCTATTGATCCTGCTATTCAGTTCACTTTTGAACTTGAGACTTGCAATTCTCTTCCGTTTCTCGACATTCTGGTCACACGTAACACATCCAACTTCAGTACTACAGTTTACCGTAAACCTTCATCGGTTTGCCTTCCACCACACTTTAAATCATGTCATCCGACTAAACAAAAGTTAGCTTCATTTTATTCCTATGTTTTCCGTGCTCTTCAAGTTTGCTCCTCCAAATTAGCCCTTGATGAAGAACTAAATTATTTAAAAGCAATAGCTATTGACAGGGGCTTTTCACCCAACATTATTAATCAAGCAGTTAAAAAATTCTCATCTGAACACACTAAAAGCCACACTCTTATTTTAGGAGATTATAAAAATTCTGTTGTCATTCCCTTCTTTCCATCAATTAGCTATAAAGTTGCACATATTTTGCAGAAATTTAACTTTCGGGTTGTTTATTCTCCCATCAATAAAATTCCAACTTCTATACTCAAGGACCCCATTCCGGATATGAATTCCTGGGGTATTTATAGGATTCCTTGCCAGTGTGGTTTAATTTACATTGGCCAAACTAAGAGAGCCTTAAAATTTCGCGTCAAAGAACATGAGGCATATGTTAGAAAAAAGGAAACACAGAAGTCTTCTGTTGCTCAACATTGTTGGTCCGAAAATCACACTTTCAATTTTTCTGCTGCCAAAATTATTCAAAAAACATCTTCCATTGGAGAACTGGATTTTCAAGAGGCATTTCACATTCATAAAAATCTTTCTGTTCTAGTTAACGATCCTAATTCCAATCCAAATTTGCCTTCGGCTTTTAGAGAAATTATGTTTTAGTTCTGGTTTCGCCAACAGATGGCGCCACTTGCTTATTCTTGTCCAGGCTTTCTTATCTTATCTAATCATTATTTCCTATCTTGTTCATTTGCGGTTTTGCAGCTGAAGATGATGGTTCGGTAAAACCATCGAAACTAGTCCTGTGAAAATTTTGTGAATATAACGCTGATTTTTGTTGTTTGACTTCTGTATTAGTATTTATTCGGCGTGTTATTGTGTCTTAATTATAGAATCCCGAAACAGGCTTACATTTTGCTTTCTTTTTTGCACGTGGTGTGGCCGCCATTTTGTGATTGTAGGAGTTTCGGTGAGTACATTTTTGCAACTTTCAAGTTATGTTTATGTTTTGTACATTTGGATATTGTGCTTTGCTTGTCAGATTTCATGCATTTTGCTTACAAACGTTTTGTTTTCTATTCATTTCAGTGAGGGATTTTTCTGCTGTATTGTGTGTACTTTATTATTGCTCAGTTATTTAGTTTGATTTTCTGCATTGTTTATCATGCCTTCATCCGTTAATCGTTTCACTAAATTACGCCTGAAACGGCAAAAATTCCTGAATCATCTTGACTTTTTACTTAAATGTAAATGTAAAAAATTGATCCCTAATTTTATTCAAATAAAGTCTAATCAAAAACCTTCGAGTCGCGTTTCAAGAATTCTGTTAAATTGCAAGCTTGCCTTACTTCGGTCCGTGATAAGGAAGACACGTCAACAATTGTCCAAAATTGAACATGAACTCTATAAGCTTCATCTGGAACTCGCTAAATCATATCCAAAATTCACTGCCCTTGAACAAAAGTCTTGGTCTAGAACGGAGAATGCAGTTATCCGTCATAAAAACACCCTTGCAGTTAAATTCGAAAAACTTCTTTTACAGTTTTCCAGTTCAAGTAGCTCAAAAAATCTTCCCATTGTAAACATCAAGCCAATAGTTAATATTTCTAATGTTAGTCTTTCAGAAGAACAAGAGAGAATTCTAAAATATAATTTTAACTTCTCACAAACCTGTAAAGCCTCGATTCCAAAGATTTTGGCTCCTATAGAAAAAGCTTTCAAGTTCAGTAAAGTTTCAGATTCACAGAAAGAAATGATTAGGCATCTTATCGCTCATAATGTGAAATTCAATAATAAACCTTTGAAACCAAATCTAACTGCGAGAGAAAGAGCTACAATGCGTGAAATTCATTCTAACCCGGATATTATCATTTCAAAGGCCGACAAAGGTGGCCAGATAGTCGTCATGGATAAGAACACTTACATCGATGGTGTCACTAAACTCTTAAACGAAGGACCATATAATCCGATCCCTAAAGATCCTTCACCTTCGGACTTATCCAAAATAAAAACTGCGATCAAATCTTCGCAAATCATTTCAAGCAACTTAAAACATTCGCTTATCCCATCTGTTGCGAATTGTGCCAGATTATATGCTCTTCCCAAAATTCATAAAAGTGGTATTCCTTTCCGCCCTATTGTATCAAATTTAGGTACTGCCTCTTATCCATTAGCTAAATATTTAGTTTCTAGATTTTCCACTCTATTAGACAATAACATTTACACCATAAAAATTCAATAGAGTTTGCAAAAAAGGTTAAAAACATTTCTCCTAGTAATTTACTCATGGTTTCTTTTGATGTAAAATCATTATTCACCAATGTCCCAGTGGAGGGTGCATTAAGATGTCTAGAAACCAGACTTCGCGAATTTCATTTCTCTTGCATCGAAATTGATGAGCTAATTTCTCTCACTCAACTCTGTTTGAAACAAACACATTTTGTTTTCCAAAATAAATATTACAAGCAAACTGAGGGATTAGCCATGGGAAGCCCCCTCAGTCCCATCCTGGCTGATATCTACATGCATTATTATGAATCAAAATTGTTTGAAACTTTAAACTTCCCGACATGGTTCCGCTACGTAGACGATACTTTTACCCTGTTTGAAGGTAATAAAGATGATTTAAATAAAGTTCTTCCAACTATGAATTCTATTGATCCTGCTATTCAGTTCACTTTTGAACTTGAGACTTGCAATTCTCTTCCGTTTCTCGACATTCTGGTCACACGTAACACATCCAACTTCAGTACTACAGTTTACCGTAAACCTTCATCGGTTTGCCTTCCACCACACTTTAAATCATGTCATCCGACTAAACAAAAGTTAGCTTCATTTTATTCCTATGTTTTCCGTGCTCTTCAAGTTTGCTCCTCCAAATTAGCCCTTGATGAAGAACTAAATTATTTAAAAGCAATAGCTATTGACAGGGGCTTTTCACCCAACATTATTAATCAAGCAGTTAAAAAATTCTCATCTGAACACACTAAAAGCCACACTCTTATTTTAGGAGATTATAAAAATTCTGTTGTCATTCCCTTCTTTCCAGCAATTAGCTATAAAGTTGCACATATTTTGCAGAAATTTAACTTTCGGGTTGTTTTTTCTCCCATCAATAAAATTCCAACTTCTATACTCAAGGACCCCATTCCGGATATGAATTCCTGGGGTATTTATAGGATTCCTTGCCAGTGTGGTTTAATTTACATTGGCCAAACTAAGAGAGCCTTAAAATTTCGCGTCAAAGAACATGAGGCATATGTTAGAAAAAAGGAAACACAGAAGTCTTCTGTTGCTCAACATTGTTGGTCCGAAAATCACACTTTCAATTTTTCTGCTGCCAAAATTATTCAAAAAACATCTTCCATTGGAGAACTGGATTTTCAAGAGGCATTTCACATTCATAAAAATCTTTCTGTTCTAGTTAACGATCCTAATTCCAATCCAAATTTGCCTTCGGCTTTTAGAGAAATTATGTTTTAGTTCTGGTTTCGCCAACAGATGGCGCCACTTGCTTATTCTTGTCCAGGCTTTCTTATCTTATCTAATCATTATTTCCTATCTTGTTCATTTGCGGTTTTGCAGCTGAAGATGATGGTTCGGTAAAACCATCGAAACTAGTCCTGTGAAAATTTTGTGAATATAACGCTGATTTTTGTTGTTTGACTTCTGTATTAGTATTTATTCGGCGTGTTATTGTGTCTTAATTATAGAATCCCGAAACAGGCTTACATTTTGCTTTCTTTTTTGCACGTGGTGTGGCCGCCATTTTGTGATTGTAGGAGTTTCGGTGAGTACATTTTTGCAACTTTCAAGTTATGTTTATGTTTTGTACATTTGGATATTGTGCTTTGCTTGTCTGATTTCATGCATTTTGCTTACAAACGTTTTGTTTTCTATTCATTTCAGTGAGGGATTTTTCTGCTGTATTGTGTGTACTTTATTATTGCTCAGTTATTTAGTTTGATTTTCTGCATTGTTTATCATGCCTTCATCCGTTAATCGTTTCACTAAATTACGCCTGAAACGGCAAAAATTCCTGAATCATCTTGACTTTTTACTTAAATGTAAATGTAAAAAATTGATCCCTAATTTTATTCAAATAAAGTCTAATCAAAAACCTTCGAGTCGCGTTTCAAGAATTCTGTTAAATTGCAAGCTTGCCTTACTTCGGTCCGTGATAAGGAAGACACGTCAACAATTGTCCAAAATTGAACATGAACTCTATAAGCTTCATCTGGAACTCGCTAAATCATATCCAAAATTCACTGCCCTTGAACAAAAGTCTTGGTCTAGAACGGAGAATGCAGTTATCCGTCATAAAAACACCCTTGCAGTTAAATTCGAAAAACTTCTTTTACAGTTTTCCAGTTCAAGTAGCTCAAAAAATCTTCCCATTGTAAACATCAAGCCAATAGTTAATATTTCTAATGTTAGTCTTTCAGAAGAACAAGAGAGAATTCTAAAATATAATTTTAACTTCTCACAAACCTGTAAAGCCTCGATTCCAAAGATTTTGGCTCCTATAGAAAAAGCTTTCAAGTTCAGTAAAGTTTCAGATTCACAGAAAGAAATGATTAGGCATCTTATCGCTCATAATGTGAAATTCAATAATAAACCTTTGAAACCAAATCTAACTGCGAGAGAAAGAGCTACAATGCGTGAAATTCATTCTAACCCGGATATTATCATTTCAAAGGCCGACAAAGGTGGCCAGATAGTCGTCATGGATAAGAACACTTACATCGATGGTGTCACTAAACTCTTAAACGAAGGACCATATAATTCGATCCCTAAAGATCCTTCACCTTCGGACTTATCCAAAATAAAAACTGCGATCAAATCTTCGCAAATCATTTCAAGCAACTTAAAACATTCGCTTATCCCATCTGTTGCGAATTGTGCCAGATTATATGCTCTTCCCAAAATTCATAAAAGTGGTATTCCTTTCCGCCCTATTGTATCAAATTTAGGTACTGCCTCTTATCCATTAGCTAAATATTTAGTTTCTAGATTTTCCACTCTATTAGACAATAACATTTACACCATAAAAATTCAATAGAGTTTGCAAAAAAGGTTAAAAACATTTCTCCTAGTAATTTACTCATGGTTTCTTTTGATGTAAAATCATTATTCACCAATGTCCCAGTGGAGGGTGCATTAAGATGTCTAGAAACCAGACTTCGCGAATTTCATTTCTCTTGCATCGAAATTGATGAGCTAATTTCTCTCACTCAACTCTGTTTGAAACAAACACATTTTGTTTTCCAAAATAAATATTACAAGCAAACTGAGGGATTAGCCATGGGAAGCCCCCTCAGTCCCATCCTGGCTGATATCTACATGCATTATTATGAATCAAAATTGTTTGAAACTTTAAACTTCCCGACATGGTTCCGCTACGTAGACGATACTTTTACCCTGTTTGAAGGTAATAAAGATGATTTAAATAAAGTTCTTCCAACTATGAATTCTATTGATCCTGCTATTCAGTTCACTTTTGAACTTGAGACTTGCAATTCTCTTCCGTTTCTCGACATTCTGGTCACACGTAACACATCCAACTTCAGTACTACAGTTTACCGTAAACCTTCATCGGTTTGCCTTCCACCACACTTTAAATCATGTCATCCGACTAAACAAAAGTTAGCTTCATTTTATTCCTATGTTTTCCGTGCTCTTCAAGTTTGCTCCTCCAAATTAGCCCTTGATGAAGAACTAAATTATTTAAAAGCAATAGCTATTGACAGGGGCTTTTCACCCAACATTATTAATCAAGCAGTTAAAAAATTCTCATCTGAACACACTAAAAGCCACACTCTTATTTTAGGAGATTATAAAAATTCTGTTGTCATTCCTTCTTTCCAGCAATTAGCTATAAAGTTGCACATATTTTGCAGAAATTTAACTTTCGGGTTGTTTTTTCTCCCATCAATAAAATTCCAACTTCTATACTCAAGGACCCCATTCCGGATATGAATTCCTGGGGTATTTATAGGATTCCTTGCCAGTGTGGTTTAATTTACATTGGCCAAACTAAGAGAGCCTTAAAATTTCGCGTCAAAGAACATGAGGCATATGTTAGAAAAAAGGAAACACAGAAGTCTTCTGTTGCTCAACATTGTTGGTCCGAAAATCACACTTTCAATTTTTCTGCTGCCAAAATTATTCAAAAAACATCTTCCATTGGAGAACTGGATTTTCAAGAGGCATTTCACATTCATAAAAATCTTTCTGTTCTAGTTAACGATCCTAATTCCAATCCAAATTTGCCTTCGGCTTTTAGAGAAATTATGTTTTAGTTCTGGTTTCGCCAACAGATGGCGCCACTTGCTTATTCTTGTCCAGGCTTTCTTATCTTATCTAATCATTATTTCCTATCTTGTTCATTTGCGGTTTTGCAGCTGAAGATGATGGTTCGGTAAAACCATCGAAACTAGTCCTGTGAAAATTTTGTGAATATAACGCTGATTTTTGTTGTTTGACTTCTGTATTAGTATTTATTCGGCGTGTTATTGTGTCTTAATTATAGAATCCCGAAACAGGCTTACATTTTGCTTTCTTTTTTGCACGTGGTGTGGCCGCCATTTTGTGATTGTAGGAGTTTCGGTGAGTACATTTTTGCAACTTTCAAGTTATGTTTATGTTTTGTACATTTGGATATTGTGCTTTGCTTGTCTGATTTCATGCATTTTGCTTACAAACGTTTTGTTTTCTATTCATTTCAGTGAGGGATTTTTCTGCTGTATTGTGTGTACTTTATTATTGCCTCAGTTATTTAGTTTGATTTTCTGCATTGTTTATCATGCCTTCATCCGTTAATCGTTTCACTAAATTACGCCTGAAACGGCAAAAATTCCTGAATCATCTTGACTTTTTACTTAAATGTAAATGTAAAAAATTGATCCCTAATTTTATTCAAATAAAGTCTAATCAAAAACCTTCGAGTCGCGTTTCAAGAATTCTGTTAAATTGCAAGCTTGCCTTACTTCGGTCCGTGATAAGGAAGACACGTCAACAATTGTCCAAAATTGAACATGAACTCTATAAGCTTCATCTGGAACTCGCTAAATCATATCCAAAATTCACTGCCCTTGAACAAAAGTCTTGGTCTAGAACGGAGAATGCAGTTATCCGTCATAAAAACACCCTTGCAGTTAAATTCGAAAAACTTCTTTTACAGTTTTCCAGTTCAAGTAGCTCAAAAAATCTTCCCATTGTAAACATCAAGCCAATAGTTAATATTTCTAATGTTAGTCTTTCAGAAGAACAAGAGAGAATTCTAAAATATAATTTTAACTTCTCACAAACCTGTAAAGCCTCGATTCCAAAGATTTTGGCTCCTATAGAAAAAGCTTTCAAGTTCAGTAAAGTTTCAGATTCACAGAAAGAAATGATTAGGCATCTTATCGCTCATAATGTGAAATTCAATAATAAACCTTTGAAACCAAATCTAACTGCGAGAGAAAGAGCTACAATGCGTGAAATTCATTCTAACCCGGATATTATCATTTCAAAGGCCGACAAAGGTGGCCAGATAGTCGTCATGGATAAGAACACTTACATCGATGGTGTCACTAAACTCTTAAACGAAGGACCATATAATCCGATCCCTAAAGATCCTTCACCTTCGGACTTATCCAAAATAAAAACTGCGATCAAATCTTCGCAAATCATTTCAAGCAACTTAAAACATTCGCTTATCCCATCTGTTGCGAATTGTGCCAGATTATATGCTCTTCCCAAAATTCATAAAAGTGGTATTCCTTTCCGCCCTATTGTATCAAATTTAGGTACTGCCTCTTATCCATTAGCTAAATATTTAGTTTCTAGATTTTCCACTCTATTAGACAATAACATTTACACCATAAAAATTCAATAGAGTTTGCAAAAAAGGTTAAAAACATTTCTCCTAGTAATTTACTCATGGTTTCTTTTGATGTAAAATCATTATTCACCAATGTCCCAGTGGAGGGTGCATTAAGATGTCTAGAAACCAGACTTCGCGAATTTCATTTCTCTTGCATCGAAATTGATGAGCTAATTTCTCTCACTCAACTCTGTTTGAAACAAACACATTTTGTTTTCCAAAATAAATATTACAAGCAAACTGAGGGATTAGCCATGGGAAGCCCCCTCAGTCCCATCCTGGCTGATATCTACATGCATTATTATGAATCAAAATTGTTTGAAACTTTAAACTTCCCGACATGGTTCCGCTACGTAGACGATACTTTTACCCTGTTTGAAGGTAATAAAGATGATTTAAATAAAGTTCTTCCAACTATGAATTCTATTGATCCTGCTATTCAGTTCACTTTTGAACTTGAGACTTGCAATTCTCTTCCGTTTCTCGACATTCTGGTCACACGTAACACATCCAACTTCAGTACTACAGTTTACCGTAAACCTTCATCGGTTTGCCTTCCACCACACTTTAAATCATGTCATCCGACTAAACAAAAGTTAGCTTCATTTTATTCCTATGTTTTCCGTGCTCTTCAAGTTTGCTCCTCCAAATTAGCCCTTGATGAAGAACTAAATTATTTAAAAGCAATAGCTATTGACAGGGGCTTTTCACCCAACATTATTAATCAAGCAGTTAAAAAATTCTCATCTGAACACACTAAAAGCCACACTCTTATTTTAGGAGATTATAAAAATTCTGTTGTCATTCCCTTCTTTCCAGCAATTAGCTATAAAGTTGCACATATTTTGCAGAAATTTAACTTTCGGGTTGTTTATTCTCCCATCAATAAAATTCCAACTTCTATACTCAAGGACCCCATTCCGGATATGAATTCCTGGGGTATTTATAGGATTCCTTGCCAGTGTGGTTTAATTTACATTGGCCAAACTAAGAGAGCCTTAAAATTTCGCGTCAAAGAACATGAGGCATATGTTAGAAAAAAGGAAACACAGAAGTCTTCTGTTGCTCAACATTGTTGGTCCGAAAATCACACTTTCAATTTTTCTGCTGCCAAAATTATTCAAAAAACATCTTCCATTGGAGAACTGGATTTTCAAGAGGCATTTCACATTCATAAAAATCTTTCTGTTCTAGTTAACGATCCTAATTCCAATCCAAATTTGCCTTCGGCTTTTAGAGAAATTATGTTTTAGTTCTGGTTTCGCCAACAGATGGCGCCACTTGCTTATTCTTGTCCAGGCTTTCTTATCTTATCTAATCATTATTTCCTATCTTGTTCATTTGCGGTTTTGCAGCTGAAGATGATGGTTCGGTAAAACCATCGAAACTAGTCCTGTGAAAATTTTGTGAATATAACGCTGATTTTTGTTGTTTGACTTCTGTATTAGTACTTATTCGGCGTGTTATTGTGTCTTAATTATAGAATCCCCAAACAGGCTTACATTTTGCTTTCTTTTTTGCACGTGGTGTGGCCGCCATTTTGTGATTGTAGGAGTTTCGGTGAGTACATTTTTGCAACTTTCAAGTTATGTTTATGTTTTGTACATTTGGATATTGTGCTTTGCTTGTCTGATTTCATGCATTTTGCTTACAAACGTTTTGTTTTCTATTCATTTCAGTGAGGGATTTTTCTGCTGTATTGTGTGTACTTTATTATTGCTCAGTTATTTAGTTTGATTTTCTGCATTGTTTATCATGCCTTCATCCGTTAATCGTTTCACTAAATTACGCCTGAAACGGCAAAAATTCCTGAATCATCTTGACTTTTTACTTAAATGTAAATGTAAAAAATTGATCCCTAATTTCATTGAAATAAAATCTAATCAAAAACCTTCGAGTCGCGTTTCAAGAATTCTGTTAAATTGCAAGCTTGCCTTACTTCGGTCCGTGATAAGGAAGACACGTCAACAATTGTCCAAAATTGAACATGAACTCTATAAGCTTCATCTGGAACTCGCTAAATCATATCCAAAATTCACTGCCCTTGAACAAAAGTCTTGGTCTAGAACGGAGAATGCAGTTATCCGTCATAAAAACACCCTTGCAGTTAAATTCGAAAAACTTCTTTTACAGTTTTCCAGTTCAAGTAGCTCAAAAAATCTTCCCATTGTAAACATCAAGCCAATAGTTAATATTTCTAATGTTAGTCTTTCAGAAGAACAAGAGAGAATTCTAAAATACAATTTTAACTTCTCACAAACCTGTAAAGCCTCGATTCCAAAGATTTTGGCTCCTATAGAAAAAGCTTTCAAGTTCAGTAAAGTTTCAGATTCACAGAAAGAAATGATTAGGCATCTTATCGCTCATAATGTGAAATTCAATAATAAACCTTTGAAACCAAATCTAACTGCGAGAGAAAGAGCTACAATGCGCGAAATTCATTCTAACCCGGATATTATCATTTCAAAGGCCGACAAAGGTGGCCAGATAGTCGTCATGGATAAGAACACTTACATCGATGGTGTCACTAAACTCTTAAACGAAGGACCATATAATCCGATCCCTAAAGATCCTTCACCTTCGGACTTATCCAAAATAAAAACTGCGATCAAATCTTCGCAAATCATTTCAAGCAACTTAAAACATTCGCTTATCCCATCTGTTGCGAATTGTGCCAGATTATATGCTCTTCCCAAAATTCATAAAAGTGGTATTCCTTTCCGCCCTATTGTATCAAATTTAGGTACTGCCTCTTATCCATTAGCTAAATATTTAGTTTCTAGATTTTCCACTCTATTAGACAATAACATTTACACCATAAAAATTCAATAGAGTTTGCAAAAAAGGTTAAAAACATTTCTCCTAGTAATTTACTCATGGTTTCTTTTGATGTAAAATCATTATTCACCAATGTCCCAGTGGAGGGTGCATTAAGATGTCTAGAAACCAGACTCCGCGAATTTCATTTCTCTTGCATCGAAATTGATGAGCTAATTTCTCTCACTCAACTCTGTTTGAAACAAACACATTTTGTTTTCCAAAATAAATATTACAAGCAAACTGAGGGATTAGCCATGGGAAGCCCCCTCAGTCCCATCCTGGCTGATATCTACATGCATTATTATGAATCAAAATTGTTTGAAACTTTAAACTTCCCGACATGGTTCCGCTACGTAGACGATACTTTTACCCTGTTTGAAGGTAATAAAGATGATTTAAATAAAGTTCTTCCAACTATGAATTCTATTGATCCTGCTATTCAGTTCACTTTTGAACTTGAGACTTGCAATTCTCTTCCGTTTCTCGACATTCTGGTCACACGTAACACATCCAACTTCAGTACTACAGTTTACCGTAAACCTTCATCGGTTTGCCTTCCACCACACTTTAAATCATGTCATCCGACTAAACAAAAGTTAGCTTCATTTTATTCCTATGTTTTCCGTGCTCTTCAAGTTTGCTCCTCCAAATTAGCCCTTGATGAAGAACTAAATTATTTAAAAGCAATAGCTATTGACAGGGGCTTTTCACCCAACATTAATAATCAAGCAGTTAAAAAATTCTCATCTGAACACAATAAAAGCCACACTCTTATTTTAGGAGATTATAAAAATTCTGTTGTCATTCCCTTCTTTCCATCAATTAGCTATAAAGTTGCACATATTTTGCAGAAATTTAACTTTCGGGTTGTTTATTCTCCCATCAATAAAATTCCAACTTCTGTACTCAAGGACCCCATTCCGGATATGAATTCCTGGGGTATTTATAGGATTCCTTGCCAGTGTGGTTTAATTTACATTGGCCAAACTAAGAGAGCCTTAAAATTTCGCGTCAAAGAACATGAGGCATATGTTAGAAAAAAGGAAACACAGAAGTCTTCTGTTGCTCAACATTGTTGGTCCGAAAATCACACTTTCAATTTTTCTGCTGCCAAAATTATTCAAAAAACATCTTCCATTGGAGAACTGGATTTTCTAGAGGCATTTGACATTCATAAAAATCTTTCTGTTCTAGTTAACGATCCTAATTCCAATCCAAATTTGCCTTCGGCCTTTAGAGAAATTATGTTTTAGTTCTGGTTTCGCCAACAGATGGCGCCACTTGCTTATTCTTGTCCAGGCTTTCTTATCTTATCTAATCATTATTTCCTATCTTGTTCATTTGCGGTTTTGCAGCTGAAGATGATGGTTCGGTAAAACCATCGAAACTAGTCCTGTGAAAATTTTGTGAATATAACGCTGATTTTTGTTGTTTGACTTCTGTATTAGTATTTATTCGGCGTGTTATTGTGTCTTAATTACATCACGTAGTCAATTAGTTGCATAACATCAGGTATTCAGACAGAACATTATGCTGTAATAACAATATCTTTCCTTTCTTCACCTTCCATAATATATTAACGTGGTGTCCAACTCTCATCTTCTTAACTTCAGAAATAATGGAAAAGATGAACTACTTAAAGAAACATAACTAGATTAAAATGCATTATAAGTACAAAAACCAAATACACCACGAAATGTATCACTGTATTAGTGAACTCAAATAGTATAACGAAAGTAATGGGAGAAAGCACTTTAAGGTCACATCTAATTTCTCCATATGTCGACTCAGAAAGTGTAATTTAAAGATACATTCTGAACCAATATATCTCGAGATGCAGACCTCCCCACCACATACTCCTTCTAAAGATGAATCACTTCCGTGGAGGTTTGTATTTGTGACATGAAAGTGCGACTTCGTGTACCAGATTTACTCCTCCCTATAATTCAAGAATATCTTGCTATATCTGGTACACGTGACGGAGCTGCTCTAATAGACTGGGCAGCGGAAATCAATCGTCTGCCCTTGAAGATGAGTGTAGTAATGAAACACGTAGCCACTTGCGTTAACAACATTTCTGAAGTTAAAATTCATACTATTCAGAATCTGCACGCTGATGGTCTCTGTAACGAATTCGCCCTTCAAATATTCTGTGAAAACGTGTAATTATGATTTATAATTTTACATAACTGCTGTATACAGCAGTTATGTAAAATTATTACTATTTATTAAATTAAAATAAATTTATTAAATTTAAATTTTAAAATTATCACTATTTATTGGCATATATGCCAATAAATAGTGATTTCATTTCTATTTCTATAATTTATAAAGACTTTTCCTCAAATATTCCCTATTTATTTGTAACCTTGTTGCACCGTTCTATGTTTGCATAGCATACACCGCATTTGTGCAGCATATTATAATGTAAACAAATGCACCTTGAAATGTTCCAGTTAATTTCCTCTAGTTTTCCTGAAGTGACATATGTGAAGATGGCTTCCGATTACCATTGGTAGATGTACTGAATACTTTACCTGCAAACACAGGTTAAACAAGCTGAGGTATTATTTTCTTTGTGATTAGGTGTTCATTCAGATGATATATTGATCTTGTTTAAAGGCTCCAGATAGCGAATTTATTTATTTATTTATTTACCATCAGATGAGCAGCTGTACCGCCTTTAAGACATTCAGCTTTTACGCTCAACTGATGGAATCATCTACCAACTGTGTTGTTATGTAAAATACAATAAAATTTTAGAATTTTGATAATTACATAATAAAAATAAAATATCAAGAAATAAATATATAAGTAATACAATAAATAATAAACATAAATAGATACAATAAATAAAAGTTAAAAATTTAGAATAAGATAAATACAATGTTGTTATATATGAAGTCAAATAAAGTATCAGAATTTTGAGAATTATATAATAAAAATTGAAGAAATTAAATATATAAAAACATAATACCTAAAAAAATAAGAAAGTAAATGAAACGTAAATAGATAAGTAAATACCTAAGAAGATCATTACAAATTTTGAAAATGAGCAACATAATGTATGAGAATAGTAGAGGCTGAGAATGTAAGCCTCTACTATTCTCATACATTATGAATATATCTCATACATTAGCGAATTTATTATAAAATTGTCACCTTATGCTCGAACTCCTCACAGAATAACCGGACTATGTGGAGCTGTAGAATGATTCCACGAAAATAAACCACGCAACTAGCCCGTTCGGCTGGGATCGAATGTGGAGCATTCGGTAGTTTCAGCAATCAGACACTCGTGAAACGATTGACAGAGTCGTGGTATTTACCTGGTTGAAAGAACACGCAGAGTTTTGTCGCAAAGTTATAAAGCTGTATATCTTTCTTGCTCAGGGAAAGGAGCATGAATAACAATCTATAACACTGCTATGCAACGCGCACCTCTGCAAAATTAAGTATGCCGTAAATAAGTTTATGTACGTAAAAGAAAACAATAGCTTAGTTATAACAAAGAATCTTGCATTAAGATTAAAGAAAGAAGCGAAGAAAAAAATTCATATTTCGCTGCTGGAGAGCGAACATATTTTGTGAGCTCGTGAGAATGATACATCTGTTCGATACTCCTTGAGAAGTCTACAGTAAATAGAACATACTAACAAATATATCTGTAAAGAAAAACAGGCGGCTTGCGCCTGCTTGTGAAAACAAATACCATAAGTTGGATAGCATGAAATCATTTGGAAATTATTTGTTTTAAATCCGTGTAAGTAATCATGGTTTTTGCCTTCACAAGGGATGGCCTCTTAGGTTGACCACTAGATTACGGTTCGGTTTACTGCTGACCTTAATACGTCGTTAATTTCAGTTCTCAAAGGAAGTTTCTTCAAAGGACATGCAGAAATTAAACAAATAAACAGGTCATATCACATAAAATGTTGTAGGGATACATTTCAGTCTTTTTTAAAAAATAATAGCATTTTTAATAAGGTGATTCACATCTTCATTAGCTTCTTTTGACATATAACTCAGGTGTGCAAAAGATTAATTTTATAAGCACCATGTTCAAACTGACACTATGAACTTTTAAAAGAAAACTGCTCCCTCTTACATTTATTTACTTCTTACATAAATAAAGAAAAGGCAATGACTCCATGTAACAGTCCATTTCTAACACATGGTACCCTGGCATCCTCCCATCACCGCATTTTAAAACAATCTCTAGAGGATTTCATCTTCTCCAAATGATGGCAACACTAGACGTCTTTCACTGTCTCCCCTCCTCTCAGAGAACAGTTGGGAATATCCACCAGAGTCTTCTGCCAACGTTTTGATAACAGGTGTTTGACCCTTGGGGGACATTTATCTTCCACCTACATCCGGTCGTTGCTTCAAGGATCTATCTTTTACCCACTTCCTTTAAGAGCCGGGGATGATGGAGGCTCACTCCTCTCGTGATGTAGGGTTGTTGTTAAGGGATCGAAATTCGAGGCCCTTTACCTTATTCCTCAGGGTTAGGTGCTAGTATCGGGAAGCTGCAGTGGCCATGGGGGAATATTTCTTATGTGGATTGATTTATTGGTGCAATTACTCATGTTGTGAAGCTATTCGATGGATAAGAGCCTGTAAATCAAGTATTTTCTTCTTCAAGTGAGTTGAAAACACATTCGCACCTATATAGCTCAAAACTTAAAGCATTTAAGATTTTTTCCCCGAAAATTTTGCTTTATCTTAAAGTATACAATTTTTTTAACATTCAGATATTTAAAGATTTTTCTTCCTAAACAGCCTTACATTAATATTTTTCATCTTACCAGTTGAAAACGTCTTCATTATGATTTTTATGTATCTGGAAAGTTGTGGGGTTTTACTGTAACTGGAAGCTTGTATTTAAATCCGGTTAACTGCAAATGAGTTGTCGTAGTCCTTACTAGACTAAAAACGAGTTGTCGCTTGGCCTTAAACAAATCAAAAATGCTGAAGAGGTTTAAAATATTATTTTTATTTAATTTTAAATTTAGCAGATTAGGCACTTTGTGCTACAAAAAGCTTCCGCTAAATTGCGGCCATTCAAATTAACATAACATAAAGTTAAACTTCAAATGTAAATAACGTAGCTCAAAATTTAACCGGCGCTTATTTTAAAATATCGGCTAACAAGACGTTAAAGCTGGAAAATAACTTCAAGCAGAGCTGGCAGAATAACAGCAAAACGGTGGCTGTTAGAAGCTTTCATCTAAACATTCATAACCCTCATCGTAAATGCATACAAAAACCTAATTTGCATACGGGTGAGGTATACTGAAAAAAGTTATAGTAAAACTTAAATCATAATAATTGGTTGATTAAAATAAAATACCTTACTAAGTTATTAAATCGTTAAATTTTTCTTTTTTTCTGTCAGTCGCTCTCTTTATTTTTCTAGAGATTTTCATTACCCTCTGTGACAATTAAATTATCAGAATGGTTTTAAAAAGCGATGAAAAGATTATGGTTGAAAACTGTCAACTTTACCTAGGCTGACTGGAAAAGCTTGAGACTGATTATTTTATTCAAGACCAGAAGGTTCTATAAGCCCTGTACTTTTCTTCTTTTTCAAATTTAAATTCTTCCCATAGAATTACAATTTTCAAAGAGTCTTATTAGCAATTCAAAAATATGACTGAGACTCAAATTAAGTTATATACTCTTCCGTTATGCTGAGGTGATGTTTTGCATTTCTGCACCGGAATAGAATATCTTCCGGCACTGTTGATCTTTGTAATATTGAGAACTTTAAGAAATTGAAAATCACTAAGTCTAGACTAAAATAAGAGTATTTCAGTCTTGGAGAATATATCCGCAACAGAAGTGCCAGTGCAGTAGCAACAATAATTAGAACCTAAGGATTGTCTTGAAGGAAAATAACTGTTCATTGACCAAAATTCGTTATCTTCTTTCTCATGACCCCACGTAAATGGTACTATAGACATTACTTAGTTATCACTGTTTACTGCCTTTTTATGTGTGTGCAACGCTGACATACGAGTATGTTAATCACATTAGAAAGCATACTGGCTATATGTTTCGTCTCTATACACACTCTGAAACATTTCGAATGCTTCGTTAAACTTCTTCCCAAGTATTCATGGAACCGGTTTACACTCCATGAAAGAAATCACCAGGTACACTCTCTGACCAAGTACTCAAGGCCTGCTACTATGATGGCTGTGAAGGTTAAAATGCATCGATATATAGATTTCCTAAAGCTCAATAAAGCCAGGCAAAGACAACTATGGACAGATGATTTTCAGCTACTGTTAATTGACCTAACGATTAAAATATTCTAATCTCAGCACAATAAAAAACAGTCTCTAGTTTCAGGAGACTACTAGAATCCTGAAGTCATTCCCTTCTTTTCTTTGATTAGCTATAAAATTGCACGCATTTCACAAAAAATTAACTTTTGTGTCTTTTTTTACTTTGCTATAAATTGAAGAAACTAAGAGAGCTTGAAATGTTCACAATAAAGAACACAAGACGTATTTTAGGAGCAAATATATTTTAGGAGAAGCACAGAAATCCTCTGTCGTCCAGCATTGCTGATCAAAAAATCACGTTTTCCGTTTTCCTTTTGTCAAAATTATTGAAAAATATCTTCCGTTGACGAATTACCAAAGGCCTTTCACATTCACAAAAAGTCTTCCAGTTCTAGTCAATGATTAAAATTACACTCCGTCCTTACCCACAACTTTCAAGGAATTGTTTTCATTGCATTTTCTCCATTTTATCAATGGATGGCACAAGTAGTTATGCTTTTGAAGGAAGTTCACATGATGGTGTAGTCGTCGTTATTGTCATAATGTTAAGGCATTAAAGTCATTACCGTTGTTCACACATGTAGAATAGTGTTTAAGCCATAGCTAAGAAGGTAAAGTTGCGTAAGTGAGAATTTGTAACTCGGTCAGCGAACTTGTCGATCGAATGTAAGTTCGTGTTTCTTTCCTGTGACTGATCAGTTTTTATACCAAACTTGCATAAATCTGAAGAGTTAGACTATTTAGATAAAATATTTTTACCGGTTTCTGTGACATAGCAACGTCTGGTTACCGAGCAAGGAAGTTCGGTCACTTGAGACCGCAAAGGCATTGCATGAAACGAATTAATTAGGAACTGAAATATCCAAAGCTTGATTACCGGTGAAGAGGCAGTTAATTTTCTCTTTTTACGCTCCGAAAGCTAATACGTTTTACGCTAATAATGTCAAGAATTAAAAAATATCTTTTAGAAACATAAAAGGAATTATAAGAAATCCAACGCATATCTCCTTAACGTGTTACTTGTATTCAGGAGATATGCTGTATCTCCAGAACACTAAATTCGTTAAACTCTGCAACAATTAAGGTAATTTGAAGTTACGAAAAGTAATCCATGTAAAATATGTCCTGATAAGGTATTGAATTTTAACTATGCACATATTTACAGATTTTTTAGTTTTCATTTTTTACAGTTCTTAATAATTATTATTAAAAGTATTAAGAGCAGTGCTATTACTTAACCTCGAGACATTTATAATTTTTTTAATAAACTGGGAAAGTCTTGAATTTAAGATTTCGCCTGTCGTAATGAGGAAAATTATTATGAAGTATTATTCATGAAGGCAAAATATTAGACAATCAAAAAGTTGATTTCATAAATTTGAGGACTCCATTCGCCAGATTGCTAGAAGATTTTATAATAACCGAAGCAATATACTTTCACACACCAATAAAATAAGGTTTCCTTTTGGCGTTTTATTCTATTAAACTTTACTACCAAAGTCAAAACCAGCCGGGGGTTGAAACAAATATGATCGCTCATATTATCTTAAAACAAGATTTATTTCTTTCACAAAGTGATGAAAAAACTTCGCTTTTGGATGTTATATATCAGAACACCTGCGAGACATCAGCTAAGTTTTGCGGCTTTTATATCGTGAACTACTTCGACAAGATTGAAACAAAAGAGCAGCGATAAAAAAATCACGAGAAAGAGCTTCGTGGGTTGGTGGTTTGACTGAGATTTATTCGCTAAGGGTGGTAAAAAAAGCGCTCTGTCAAAATTCGCAGTTCGATAAGGCCATTGTAGAGTTTCTGGTGTTATAAATCAAACCAAAATCTTTAGATAAAAGCCAAGAATTGAATACAGGAAGAAAACCATCAATTCATCAACTGCAAGGTAGAGAAGAAAGAAAACTTAAAAAAGTTTTTTTGTCTTATTGATGACTCAGGTATGTTACGATTACTCTTCTCTTTCCCCTCCCGTCTCGAATATACACAGTAGACCTATGTACCTCTCAGACTGAGATCATGCAAAACCGGAAGTTGAAAACAAACAACATTTTCACTTTTTATCCTTCAATCTCAGTAAGTCTAAATGTTGCTTGGAGTGTATGAGAAACATACTATATTCTATAGAATGCCTAGGCCAGTGGGCTTAAACTGAGGAACCGAACCGAAAGCTGCCCTTGAAGCAATTTTATGCGGCCAACAAAGACATTTGAATAATATATTTATTACCTATGAGATATTGTAAAGATTTATTTAATATAAACACAAATTTATATTATTTTTATTATCTTAAGAAACAAACATGAATAACTCACCAGAAAATCTATAAATGGAGCTAAAAAATTAAAACTTGATAATAATCTTATTCAAAGATTTGAAGATGCAGATTTTTATTAACTTTTCTTGTCAAAAAATAAATAACTACGTTCGAATTTTTGAACTAAGAATAATCGCCTTATTTGGGAATTGATTAATATATAAACAGTTTTTTCCAAATTCAAAACTAATTAAAAATAACTCGATTTACCGATGAGACAAATAATGATGCCAGTTGATGACAATACTTCATGAAGGTAATTTTCAGCAATTTCAATCAAGGCTCGCAGAATTTATCAAAATCGAAATGCCATTAAGTGTCAAGCTATAGTAAGAAATAAAGAGATTTATAGTTATTTGTAAAAATGCATATGTTTTTACTTATGCGTCCAAGAAAAAGTTACTCAATAAGAAAATGAGTGTTATTATTTATTCTCAAATTTTTTCCCATTTAGTAAATTTTCCCTGAAATCATAGAAAGAAATGCTTTTATTCTTAGAAAGCTCTCATAATTTGTTTACTTTTATTTAAAACTAAAGTAAGTTATTTAATGATTAATTGAAAACGTTGAATTATTTGAGAAAATTGTCAATCTAAAATAAAAACTAAGCTAAATATAAAAATATCTTCTAATAAATAAATATAAAAGTAATTTTGATATATAGCTATCAATATATTTGAATTACAATGTGTAGTCAACAAAAATTTCTTGAAGGTATCCGACTTTAGATTTCAGACATAAAATAAATATAAAATTTAATTTATTTCTTTGAGATATTATTATTATAGTTTATGCATATTTTGATAACCATTTATTAAACGAAATTAAAAATTTATTAGTCCAAAGGGGCAATTTGTTCAGAAGGAATATTGATTTCGTTTTGGCATTTTGCGTCGATTCACTACAAGCGTTGTTTAACTTTTCAAATTGTTGCCACCAAATATTATCGCCCTGTATTATATTAGAAGAAAATTAAATACTGAAGAATTTAAATAAGAACAGCCGGTGGTAAGTTTAAAATTACTGTCATGTGGTTAGAGAATGAGAATAGGCTATAAGATCGTCGTTTTTTAGTCAAAATTGACCTTAGAAACGTATAAGCAGGGAGTTGTAATCTACATGCAATGATGTTTCATTTCTTAATTAACAGCAAAAATTAGGTATCTGTGCCTGTTTTTAATATTATTGACTATAAGAAAATTTGCTCACTTTCAATTTAAAATTTCGTTTACTGCTTTTTATTGGAATTTTAGTCAACAGGTTTAAGTTAAATATTCTTAAGAATCGGTGCGTTTGAGAGAAATATTCAGGTTTCAGAAAGGGGATCCCATGTCATATATGCTTTTAGTTGAAATGCATTAAATCTCTTTATTTCAAATTAATGCCAAAGAATATGGAATATTGACAGTAGTTAATTACATTAGTGATTACTTAATTTACCGATTTATATAGAATTACATTTATTCAAATCTTAGTGAACAAAACGAGAAATATTTAAAATAAACTACTGCTTTAGACAAATTTGGAAATACTCATACATATAATATTAGTATTTCGAAATAGAAAACGTTAAAAAAGAAAATCATTGTCACTAAGATACAAAATAGGGATTTTTCGACTAATTGGGTCACTACCTTAATGGCAACAATTGCTGTCTGTAAATACAAAATAGGGATTTTTGAACTGCTGGCTGATTGTGTTAATCGCTGATTTCACATAAATGTACCTTGCACCAAGGTTATTCCTTGTATTTTCTCTCTCATTTAAAGGAAAACTAGGGAAAGGCGTGAGCTCCAGTTACCGTATCACCATGGTCACAAACTGTCATACACTATTTCTAGATCGAATGCTATTGAAGCGATTATTGGAAATTTTGGAGCGGGAAGCTTAAAAACAGCTACTCTTTAGCCGAGATTCGAAACATGGATTGCCCATTTACTATAGTTTGTTACTTTAAAATTGGCAATTCAAGGTCATAGCAAACTCTCCTTATTTACGATCATAATGTTTTAATCATTACCACACAGAAGAAATTAGCGATTTCATTCATTTCCAAGGTTATAAGGTACTGTTTTAGGAAGAATGGCCCTGAAATTACTTTTCCAAACGAACAGACTACAGCTAAATGTGTTATCAAGATATTCAAAAGTTGTATGCATGGAAGTATGCGAACATTCTTTGCGTAGTACGTTTCTGCAGGAATATGAAACTAATGTAGAACTCAATCGTCATTGCAATTTAAAACTGTAAAAAAGGAAACAACACACACACACACACACAAAAAAAAAAAAAAAAAAAAAAGTTTTAACGACCCCTCCCCCCCCCCAATTATAGCATTGCATTTATGTGGAGATCATCGACGACCGATGCTGACTTAGCGAATACCTAGCGAGGTTACGTCATCGCAGCTTAGAACAGTGTGGAGCAGTCGAGACAACGCCAGACAGCTTCCAGACGTGGAAAGGAGCGGAGGCAAGCAGACAACTTGCAGTTCCTCGAAGAGTTGGTGGAAAAATAGGGTTTCCTTCGATGCTCGAGTTCCTTGTAGCCAAGCTGATCATATTATCTAAAGCTAGCTGTGGATGTTACGAGAATAAACGTATTCTCTCAAGGTATGAGCCTACGTGCCTGTGGAACTGATAGTGTGTGAGAAATGTTCATCATTACATGAATCCTGTGTGGACTGAGACTTTAATTGTGAGGTTACCGGCTGTACCATTCATTTTCACCTTAATTCATCTTTTTATTTCAATTATTTAATATTAGTAAAATAAAGTAGTAATTATGCCTTAAATGTGCTCTACCGTGTGTTTTTGAAAGTAAATACTGCATTTACAAGCTCTTAAGCATAAAAACATACGAAAATAGTTACCTTGATGATGCATAGAACAGTCGGCTTTATATTCAGCAATTTAAACATTCGAAGATATGCTTAAAATTTTCAAATCCGTTACTTTTAAAATAAGAAAGCTTATGTCTTTTTAATACTATGGAGAGTGATGAAAATGTAATCACTCAAAAATTAAATAAATAAGAAAACAAGTAAAATAAATTTGAGGATTTTTTTATTTTGATATTAAAAGAACAATTTATAGATATAGATATTACATTTTAACAGCAATCATTTCACGATCAGCGAAACAGCATACATTTTTGACACAGCCCCTAAAACTGAATTTCATTCAGTTTCTTTAAAAAAAATATTTCGCACGTTTCTCTTTAAAATTTTGTACTATATATATATAGACAGAAAGATACAACTCACGTGGGAAATAATACATAAAGCACACTTCAAATCATCAAAGTGTGAACTAAAGTACAATTTCTTATAAGTTTTGTCGTCTCCTCCCAAATATTCATCTTTTTCAGAAAACGTTAAACAGCAGCTTCCCGGGAACTAAACTCTTCACGAATGTTTTTCCCTAATCCAGGGAAAATAATCCCTTTACTCGAACAACCAGTTGAGCTGCTTCTTTGGCAACATTGGAGTTCAGTGAAACGTTACCAAATTTATTATCCTCGCACTTGCGAACGGAACTCGGCTGACAATAATAATAATAATAAAAAGAGACGAGCGCGTGCAGCACCCATGCATAACGTCTTCCTACTAAATCGATACTGGATACTTGTTTCCTGGAGGGGACGAAGTGGCCCCCAGGCGTCGTCCGGAAACGAGACTCTAACATGGAACTCGGATACCGGAAATGAGGAAGGGTAGACCAAAGAATATTTCTCGACAGGGATTTAAGGGGATCCGCAGAAAAGAGATTTAGTTTTGTTTTATATGTCAGTTTGACAATATGCAAGAAATTTTGTATTTTCTTTGAGAATAAGTAATAGATATTTTCGTAGGAAATATAAGAATGGAAAGAGTGCAAAGGTTTCGTTTAGGCACCACTAGAACTACTTCTGCGACTTGCAGCAGCTTATGAAAGAGAAAATACATGGCTAATGAATTTGTTATTGCTATTCAAAATGCTTTTATCTTTTTTATTTCGTTTAAAAGTACAGTGAAACTTCGATTACCAAAGGTGAGGAGGGGACACTGATTTTGCTTCAGATAACCGAAAATTCGGTTAAAAAAAGAACGCCGCGACTATTTTAGATTAACATTTATGGATATAAAATTATACAATTTATATAACACAATATTATGCTTAACGCCAATCTACAAGATACAATACTGTTTTTATTCTAGTCTACGTATTTTGTTTAATTGAATCTGCGATATATATTAAAATAAATCATCAAATTTATAAATTTTAATGAAACGCCTCCCCGCTTCAAAGGGCTTGATGCGTCACTCTGCCGCATTCCACTTCCCTGCAGTCTCTCTATGGTGCGACATCTGTATCCCAATGACTGGTCAGAACTAACATAATGACATTCCCAGTACGACCGAGGTGAATACACATTGCTTATTCTCGTCTGCTGTTTCCTGAATAACCCACTCTAAAATATAAACTGCATATATTGAAATGTGAGGCGTGTTTAGAACCCCCAGTCTTTTATCATTTTAAATCAGAAATATATTTACTCAGAAATATATTTCTGAATAATCTGTTACATTATGTATTTTTTGGAAGCAGAAGAGATGAAATATGAGCAACGCCTTCGCCGGGAATCGAACTGTGGACCTCTGAAATACGCGCGCATCATGCAGACCACCACATCACGAAGGCGGGAGAAATACCTTATAAATGTACCTATAAAAATAAAAATAATATTTTAATCAACAGCCACTTGTGATTTTTCTCACCGGTTCTAACAACAATCTTCTTGGCCATTAGTTAAGTGTGATTTGGGTTTCAGCTTCCCCCCCCCAAACACATCATTACAGAGATCATTATAGAGTATCACAAATAAACATCTTTACATAACCATTACTTATTATACTTAACTATAATACATGTAAAATTTTGTGACATTAATTTTTGTATTGATAAATTATATTTGAAAATTATAAATATAGTAGGAGTAATATTTCCGAAATTATAGTTTTACTGTTTCCTGTTACTCCAATTCCTTATTTTATCAAACTAGAAGGATCGCAGTACATCTAAACAAACATTTACATCAACAGGGCTTATCCACTTGAGCTGATTAGTTTGTTTGTTTTGTACTAGTGACTCAGGTGTGCTATGGCAGTTACTTGAAAAGGCCTCATTTCTTGCATCAGGTAACTGGCCTTTATAAACTGCACTAATAGAATAAAGAAATATAATATAATAATAATAATATATATAAAATATATTCAATCAAATAATGAGAGCCATCAACATTATCTTATACGAGAAAGGCAACAGGAGCAATTGTACAGAGGAAATTATAGGCATCTGTTTCAGAACCAGTACTCTCTCAGCATTATCTATACTTAACATACAATCACCTATAAATTTTAACAAGCATTTGCCGTAATTTCCTATTACATATTTTTAGTAATTTCACATATTTTTTATCTTCGCTTCATTCTCAGAATAATTATAAAATTCTTAGCATTAATTCAAACACTTTTAAAATAACTGAAAAATTTAATTATCTTCCCTGCAAAAGATATTAAAATTCTTTTCTTAATTCAAAAATGTTATTTAAATTTATATTTCTAATACTAATAAAAATATTTAACCTTTCATTTTCATAGAACAGTTCGATATTTTTAATCTAGTATGAGGAAAAATATTAATGTGTTTAATTTTCAAAATAATATTAATTAATTAATAATTTAGCTCACAGTTAAGAAAAATATGTAGACATACTGTATTAGCAAAATATAAAATAAAATAGGGTCGAAGCGAATAAGCGCAAAATTAACAAATGCGAAACAACTCAATAAAAATAACCGAATATTTGTGTTCTTATTCTTTAAACACTATGTTTTTCTTTTCTAAAAACAATAAAATGAAATTTTAAAAACTTTAACTAATACTTCATACAAAATTTAAAACCCACTGCAGCAGTATCGGTGATGTTTCACTGCAAAACAGTAATTTAATACATTTTGACCGAAAACAAATTATTATGGATAAAACATCTGCAAGCCTGGATATTAAAAACACAGTAATCAGAAGGCGGATGACAAATATTTTCTCAGTTCAACATGTACAAATAAATGACACTAAGATTTATGATCTGATGATTGATGGCAGACTTATAACTGAATCGTCTTGTAGTTCATATCTACTGAGTTTGAAACACTAGTTAAGTACAAATTGCTGATTAAATAACAGATGATCATACAGTAATTTGTTTTCGTAGAAATAAAAAAAAAAAAAGGATCATGTAGACTTGCATCAAAATGCGTTGCCCCGTAATTCACTGTCACGGGGACTTTGTGATAAAAAAGCCTAGCAGTATTGATGGCGTAGAAACGTAGACTATAGATCCAAAATGAAAAGCAACTTAGCTGCCGAGGCAGAGTAAATATTCATTTTTATTTTAAAAACATCTTACGGTCACAAACAACTTGTAACACTACTGGTGCCTACTTCAAAATGTTTGCATTTTTATTAGCTTTGCAGTGAGAAGAAAGCAGCAAGCAGCATTTCATATAGGCCGAAGCGTACAAAGCCAGTCCGTTATGTTCAGAATGTAATCTTAATTCACAGATTTAGATTTGGTTTTCAATGCATTTTGATTGGATAATTAATACTGATATAAAATTATTATTGATTGTTTTAGTTCCATTTACATCGTCAATTTTATGTAAGAGTCATATGACAGGGATTAGTCTTGAAATGAAGCTGTGCAGAAAGAGATTACTATTTTTGGAACAAAGACGGAACATACTAAATGTAATTTGCGCATTAAGCTACTGATAATTTAAATTATAATTTATCTTTTACATATTTTTTTCTTACATATTATATGTAAAATATAAACTATGAAACAAAATTATTAAACTTAAGAGGAATAAAATGGCAATAGATCTTCAGATTCACAAATTTTAATTAAACGCAACTCCGCTTCAAAGGATACACTTTGCTGCGCCAATCTGCTGCATACTTCTTCTCTGAAAGCTCTCTGAACTGCTACATATGTACCCTAATCACTGCTCAGAAATAAAGCAATGACGTTCCCACTAAAAATAGGTGAATACGAATTGTTTTTTCTCGCTTGCTAATTGTATGAATAACCCATGTCTTTTCATTCCTCACCTTCTTCATTGTCTAAAATGTAACCTGTGTGTATCCGAGCCATGATGATGTAATTTCTCTTTCGTACGTATGTATAGTATATACATGCCTTCTTTGCTTCGCTATCTCTTCTGTACGAAAGCATTCCAAGTTAATCTCTCCCATCAAAAATGTTGATTGATGTTATAATCTGCTTAAGTTAGTTTTTTCCTTCAATATATGTGTGTGTGGGCTGTGATATGCTTTTAGAGGTTCTCAGTCATGGTACTTTGATAGAATTCAACAGGCAGGTGATTAAAGAAGATGAAACCTATCACTTTTCAGACATGGCCAAAAAAAAAAACTGCCGCGTAGATCTGATTGCAATAAACGGAAATCACAAGTGGCTAGATGGTTAAAATATCATTTCAATTTTTACCAGGAATATTTATTGAGAAATACCTCTTTACTTAAATTGATAGAACATTAGGAATATTATACGGAACCCACAAATTCTTTATTTTAGATTAGATCATCTCTTTGCTAAGAAGGAGAAGCTTAGCAAAGAGATGATCTTTCGTTGGCAAAGCAAGCAGTAAAAGTGTGTTGCGCACTAACTGCAGTCGTAGTTATAAGCTCGATAAGTCTTTGCAATTATGAATATAATGTCTGCTGACAGTTCGCTCCAATTAAGTTTAATTTGGTGATAATTTTTCTTCATATTTTGATATCTTACATATCCTTCTTCAAGGACAAAAAGTCTTGGCAATAGCCTTTTGATCAAATGCAAAATGAAGGAAATTCAAGACATGATTATGAAACAATGTAATTCACGTGGCAGCAGACGATAATCTCATATCTCTGCTGCCCTTCTAAATTACTTTCCGATTGAATTTTACAACTTTAAGTTTAAATTTTGAAAACACTTTTAAACTTTTGAGCCAATAATTAAAAACTAAGCTAATATTCATACCAGGCACAAATCTTTTAAATTTAAATATATTTCATTTTACGCCGTACCTACCTCTATATATAATTTCTAATATGCATTTGCCCCCTTTTTCTTTCTAATTTAACAGCTTGAAAACGAGAGGAGGAAATTACGCGAGAGGGGCAATTTGTGCAGAAATTCTATAAACATTTTATAATGATTTTTCTTAATATCCCATAAGTAAAATTTTACATAATGAATATAGAATCAATTAATGTAATTCTAATTTAAATATCAGCTCCAGTTTATTGAAAATTGGCAAATCATACTCATGTATTCCAAACAAGCTTCCTTGTCGTAAGTTTGTATAAAAATACTATAGAATTTTTTGTGTATCTAAAAGCATTATAAAACAAAGCCTTTTTTGGAGATTAAAAGGAATAAATTAAATTTCCATTTGTGAATAGAACCGTTTAACCTTCTTTTCAAAATTCGCGAAAATTACTGCATAAATTTAGAAGCTAAAAATGTTAAGCCTGTTAGAAAAATGGCAAAAATTCCCAATCAAATATGATTCAACACTTATGAATAAAAGCTGCTTTTTGTTTTTCTACATTTCATATTGTATTTCAAAAATCGAAAATTTCATTAAAGTTTGAATGCTTTTGAGATTTGTATAAAATACCATTTTGTAAATGCTTTGTAAAGTTTCTATATCATTTTACAAAGCAACATTTCTACATAACTCTTCTGTGAAAGCTTTATAAAATTTCCTTAGAACTTTATACAGAGGCACTTCAAAAGATTACTATATAAAAAGTTTTCTAGGAATTTTTATAGAGATCTACCAATCTTTATAAGAACGTTTTAGGCAGCTATTCTGTCATAGCTTAATTTACCAATAAGCTTAACATTGTCAACATATTGAAAGCTTGAAAGCACATAAAGATTGCCCTACCAAACTTTTGTTAATGTAGTACTTAACATACGGACTAGAACTAATTCTGTACCAAGCATTTTTCTACTAAAGGTTGTTTTACTAAAAATTTCTAACTTCGCGGCAAAGAGTTTTTTTAATTTCATCATCTTTTTCTAGCAAAAAAAATGAGTTTGCGAAAATCGCACCCACGATTTTTTTTCTTTATTGTCCTAACGTTTCAGAAAAATTCAAAAATTGCATTTCACTGCTATGAGACGAAATAACATTCAGCACGTCTAGTTAAAGCAATTTCATGCAATATCTTCAAGTATGATAGCATAATAAAACAAATGACCATCACAAAATAAAGCAATTTTAGCTCAGCGATAAATAATGGGATTGTCTAGATTACTTACTTATATGATTTCAAATTCTACAGAAGACTCGAGAAACTGTATTTCGGTATGAGAAAAAGCATTTTGTTTTCAGTTACGGCTTTTTATGTTATCCCTTTAAACAAATATACTGTGCTAAAGCAAATACCTTCTTTCGAAACGAAACCACGTTTAAAAATGTTTGTAAGGAGGTAATGTTTAATTCCTGAACTTCCTCTATATAAATTACGAAATTTTCATAAATGAAATAAGCTCTAATGGAAAAAGAATGGAAGAAAATCTAAACCGGCTATAAAAAGAATAACCAATGGGAAAATAAAGTTTATTTTTTAACCTGTTTTAATAATATATGCAGACAAATTTCCCTCAAAAATGTTTCACGGAAGAAAATCTCCCAAGGCAGTATCTCTGGTATGATTTTAAATAACTGTTATCCGTATCGTATGCTTCTTAAATACTGAATTCATAAGATCCAGGATTTACTTAACAATAACCCAGGGTCAAGAAACAAAATGCTTCTGATGGCTCTGACGTCACATGTTTCTATAAACTTTGACAATCAATTTTCTGTAATGAAAACGTTACAGAATATTTCAGTTCTAATTATCAATGTTTTAAAACAGAAAGAGACATTTTAAACGCTACTACAAAAAAAAAAAAAAACATTCAAAATCATTTTCAGCAGACGATTATACTGTCTTATAGCTTTCTAGATCCACCAATGTCTTTCCATTCCGTTTGACGATTTTAATACCTTTTTTTCGATCGTTTTTCAAGCAGCTTACTTTCTTATTTTTTATGCTTCTAACTGTAATCAACAGATGGCGCTAGCTGTTTATTTTTCTTTCAATGGAAATTCTTAATTGTGTTTTCCAGAAACTCTCGCTCTATCTTTACCTGGGTATTAGTCTCAAAACATGATTTTGTTTCGTTTCACTTTTCATTCGGGTTTGTTGCCAGTCGACAAAAAGCAAAGTACTTATCTTTCAATTTTAATTAACCTGTCATTAATTAACAGACTAAGTTATTAAAAACAATAGGTATAGTAGTTCTCAAGATTATTTAATTGATATCTCAAAATGACTGATTAAAAAAATTCATTTTATATCTGATTGAAAACATTCAACATTTTTATAGAATTGCGTTGCATATTTTTTCACTTTTCAATCATACAAAAGATATAATAACGTTTTAGCTTTAAAGTACTGTATTGATAATCTTTGATAAAAAACCATATTAAATTAAAAAGAAATTTTTTGAGAGATCGTTAAAATCTGATCCCTTCTAGATATACTGGGTGACACAACATTATTGAGAACAGAACAAAATGAGGTACTTACGTGTTTATCGTTTTCTTGGAAAGGCAATTTAAATGTTTTACACAACCAAATTTTAAACATTACATAACTTCTGAATAATAATTTCTGGAACACAAAATATTCATTTGTTATTCAGTTTCACGCCAAGTGTTCTGCAGCGTTTCAGTAGGTGTTCCTCCAATGACTTTAAAGATTCGTCAATTTAGATCATCGATATTCGGACTTGGAGTTATCTACCTCGGTCCTTAACATACGCCCAAAAGTAAAATTCAAGGGATTTAGTCGGGAGATCTTGGCGGCCATGATATCCAACCACGGCCAATCCAACGACCAGGAAGTGGTTTGTCCAGCTGCGTTCGAACCATGGAGCCCCAGTGTGGTGAAGCACTGCTGAAAGATAACTCGAAGCTGAAGCCGTGTTGATTGAGAAAAAACATAGCACTCTAGTATATCTAGATATGTAACGCTTGTCACTGACTGATGAAGCAAAATGGTCCGAAGATCTCATCTGCAGCCAATGCAGACCAAAAATTCACTTTCGGGCTGTGTGCTTTTTATCTGACTGTGAGCTCTGTGGGCTTTTTCTTTCATGAGGGGATTCAATTTTACAGATCCGACAACTATGACTTTTAACATAACCAGAAACATGGAAATTAAAATGTTGTGTAAAACTGTTTTAAATGATCTTTCCAAGAAAACAATAAACATGTAAGTACTTCATTTTGTTTTTGTTTTCTTTAAACATGAAATGCACTGAATGATTTTGAACCGCCCTTTATTTGTTTCTTAATATACAGAGTCATCCAGTTTAAATTGTAACCTTCATTTAAATCAGTTTTCCCCCTCGATATCCCTCATTTATGCAGTAAATTAATGAGGTAAAAAAACATTTCATCAGATGAGAAAAATTATTTCTTATAACACAGTTGATTCCCCAAGTACAGCAGTTCTAATTATAAGCGAACAAACCTTTCGGTGTGGTAATTTTTACAACTTCATTCCCTTTTACGCCATTCTTAAACTATTTTAATTGATCTTTGAGCATCACGGGTAAGGGATTCGGTGTAACAAAAATTCGCTTATGACATGTGATGATCAAAATAATTAACTGCAAAAAGTTTAATATCGAGTAAAGGTTTCTCGTTAACATAGGCATAGTAGATTAATGAACACATATTTTACATCTTTTAGATATTAAATGCTGATTTATGAGATACACTAAGCTGAGAACAGAAAATATTATAAATTAATATTAGGAAGAGAAAATAGGGCACTTTTCCATCATTGGGCGCCAGTCACTAAATGTGGTAGTCTGCTTATATCGCTTCATGAACAGTTATGAAAAGATAACATGCATAATGTTTATTGAGCGTGCAGCGTCGGCATTGTTCACATTAAACATTATGTGTATTATATTGATTATAAAAGAAATAGTTCTCTTTTCAGGAAGTTTTATGCTTGGCTAAGATTGCAGCCATTTTAGTTAGATTTCGCGCCCAACACTAAGGGGGTTTGGCAGCAAAAAATCTGCTTTTGGCAGATTTTCTTTGCTGTTGATGAAGAGGGGCCTGTATCTGTTTACCCTCGAAATTGATTGAGTTCTTGAACACGCCAGCTTTGTTAATTTTGTGTTTCACTTTGCCGTGTTTCTCTTCTGTTTGGAAACAAGAAAATTCTTAAGGTATATTGATTGCAAAATAAACAAGAAATTATTTGATACCGCTTGATAATTTATGCTGCAAAATGAACAGAAAAGTATTTGAGGCAACTTGACAATTTATTCTGCAAAGTAAACAAGAAAATGTTTGAGGTAGTTTCGCAGTTTACATTGCAAAGAAAACAAGAAAATAATTGAAGTGGCGGGATAATTTACACTGAAAAATGAAGTCAGAAGTGAATATGAAAGTATGTATGTAACAGCTTGATAATTTATATTGCGGAATAAACATGAAGGTTCAAATTTTTTACAACATAATTAATAATTTTCAGGAGGAATTCTCGTGGTTGCCCTGCTGTTATCAAAATAATTATCTGGTCTTTACATCTACATATGCTCATTAATTCTTATTATGATTGTTATGATTTATTTTATCTGGTCTTTCCATCTACATATGCTCAATAATTCTTATTATGGTTGTTATGATTTATTTTATTTGTGTGACGTCTCACTAGTGGCCTAGTTGCTAAGATCGCTAGTTGCCTAGTTAAACAAAAGTTTGAATGCGCTTGTTACATGGTTGTTATTCCCATATGTAATGTGGAAAACTTGCCAGTTCCCTTAGAAAATCCTCCACTAAGGCATCGCTCCCTTCGGGCAGATGCGATTGTATCTGTTTCCATATTTTCAGGTAAAACCTAACCTAAGTTAAGTTACCTTACAGTGGAGATCAGATCAAGTCTACAAAGTTCATAATAGCCAAAGGCGGTGGCCTACGCCTCCCTTTGACCTTGAGCACTTTACAGATAATAATAAAAATCTGGGAGGTGATTTCTCGGGTTGACAGATCTTCCAGCCCTTTTCATCTTTCACTAGCCTCTCAAGGGGATTTTCAGCTGGATAGGTTTTAAGTACCTATTTGTCACAAAGACATTACAGCACTTACTATCCAGGATTTGAGCCCAGAGTCATGGCTACGTAGCTAGCGCACCGACCATTGTGCCATTAGTTAGGATACTTGGATTGTAATTCTGGCAAAGGCAACAAATAATACATTTTGCAACAAGTAGCTCTTCATTAAATTAGGCCAAAATTGTATTGATCAGTTATAACAAATTTAAAAACTGCCTAGCCCGTGATACGCATTTCGCTTAATTTTAAATTAATCTTAAATCTTAAATTTGATACTTGTCTTTATTCGAACTGACTGGTTAAGGGTAGCGGGCTTTATTACTATTAAACTTTGCTATGCGAAAATTGCCTCAGCTATTCTAGTGTCAAAGGTACTTTTTACCTATTTTGATGTAAAATTTAAGGCGACTAATTTAGGAAAAAACACAATATAGTGACTTAAAAATCATGTTCACTTTTCTGCTGACTTTGTATGTATGCAATATTTACTTTGGAAGATATTTCACTTCCTTGCGTGCTATAATATATCTGGCAGTATTTTTTTTCTTCTCTGTGGTATCAAAATTATTCACCACTGGGATCTGGACGAGAAAGAAATAGCCGATGGCATGGACGATCAGTGGCCGTGGGGAAGGATGTTGGGAAGATGGTAAAGTAGGAAGTGGTAACGGTCACGTTCTACTCCAGTGGGAGTAGCAGATGGCCAGCAGCCTGACACCTAAATCCCTCAGCTGTCGTGTGCAGTCAGCCAGATGCTGAACGGTCCAGGGAAATTTCGTGAAGTAGAGGGATTTTTGATGCTATGCAAAAGTTTTCTTGTCCTTAAAAAATATATTCTGAATTTTATTAGACGGTAAAAGGATTGTTTATTGTAAAGTGGGTAAAGTTTTGAGCTTATTAAATTCAGAAAGCTATATTTTCGATGCATACTACTAAAAGCTTTTTATTTACCGTTCACATTTTAAAATATGAGTGAGCTTTGATTAAATAAAAGCAACTGAAAAATCGCTTGTCTCTTATTAGAACAAAGCCACGAAACTTATTGCCGCAAGGAGTCAAGATTGCGCCTGTCGTTGACGAGAGCCTCGGGCAGCATACAGGTGACAGTACGACGTTGCTCAGTTACGGCCCCAATTTTGAAGGAACGCACCCCTGGACACGGTTCAGAGTGTCTCACATCCCTTTTGACCTATAAACAACCTGTCGAGAGGATAATTGGACTCTATTTTGAGTGCCCCCACTCCGCACAGACATTATACAAACATCCATGCTTTCTTCAAAATTCGAACCCGGGTCCTTCGGTACAGCAATCAGCGTCACTAACCACTCACTATCTCGATTGGTTGGTATATTGTGACACAGTAAATCTGGTCTTACAGTGTTACAATAGTAAATGGCGGGTGAGAAATTTTATTCATCACAGAAATTTACAAAACGACTGAGTCGTGATGAAATGCGGTCTCTTAATATATGATAAAAGGAGAGTTTAAAAAAATTAAAAAGATGAAATACGAAAGTAGGCAGGTAAAGGAGATTAGGTAAAGAGAATAACTCTTGTTACATATATAAATAACATTCAAGTACCTGTAACAGACAAATTGTGCCTAGTGAATAAGATCAACTAATGTTATTCGATTCGTTGTGAGTTGGCTGGCTGTATGAACATGTTTGTATTTCCCCTATGTTTAATGTGAATACCAAGCCTTTCTACCTTAAAAAAATGCATCACAAAAGCATTACTCGCTTTAAGTGATCCTCAGATGTTTAACATCACAATTCATTAAAAAGGAACATTTGCGAGATAGGGTAAGCAAAGCTTAATGGCGTCAAATAAAAAATAATTTATACTTTAAAATTAAACTGCATATTTACATAAGCAGATTTTATACAGATTTACTAGCTTTTATACTCGCAATATTAATATAATAATATAACAGATTTTATCACACAAAATTAATACATATTCAAGTTTTTGCATGAAACAAAGTTTTGCATGAAACGTAAACGTATTTATCAAAGAACAATTAAATTAGTAAATACATTTAGTTAGAATTTTATTAAAATTTTTATTAATTAGGTATTGAAAACTTTGTCGTATCTAAACAGTTGCAATCATTATTTAATTCAGTTTCCTTATTATACATAAATTTTAAGAGATTTCCACCCATTTATAAAATTGTAATAACAAATCCTTTGTTTACAAAATATTGCATTAATATTTGCAGCTACTTACATATATATTTGCGAAACATTTCGTTCCACGTGGTTTTCGTGGAAAGTTTCATTAAATTCCTGCAAATAATACATTTTCATGCTCTTCTTGCCATGGAATTTCCTCGTAAAAGTTAAGTACACAGTTTTGTGGATGTTGCGACAAATAATTTGCGGCTATAATATGAAAGACATGAAATCTAACTGAAAATATTTCTCAAGCAACTATCTTCTATGAATAACTGCGTTAACAGCATGAAACGGTATAGCAAAGCATGAAATATCTAATTAAATCTTTGGTAAAAAAATACACGGACCACTTTTTATAGCGAGCATTTTGTTATAAGGAATAACACAAAAATCGACAAACTGATGAGGGGATATTAAATTTATTTCCGTTTACCACTTATTTACCTTTTAGAGAGCTTTAAGTTTTTTGGAGTAAGAAATATGAAAGATAATGTATACACACCCTGATATTCAAAATACTAATATTTCAGTAGCTATCTGGACTTGCTTACTATTTACGTCACGGAAGTACGGACGCCTGAATGCGATAATTCCTTATATTCACCACCAGAATATGCACGGGTTGATGTGATAATGCCTTACAACATTTTTTCTCTGTAAAAAACCGAGGGTCGTAATAACTGGTATAATCAACTGTATTTTATATTTAATACTGCATTATATCAGTGACGTAGCTAGAGGGAGAGAGAGAGGACTGCTCGCTACGAGCGACACGTTTTTGAAGACGTCATTTTCCCGATGAAACATTATTTTATACGGGTAAGCCATGTGGTTTGAGGCAGGCGATGAATAATGAGCTTCTGAATTGTCACAAGGGACTAAACTGAGAAGAAAAATAGTTTTCACTCTATGTGTAGTACTGAAAGATATCGTCATGATATTTCAACAGCTGCATAATCTTGTTATAACCTTTGTATTCCATCGGAATGTTTGAGTGGAAATTATTAATACACTATTAAAAATTAAACTATTATTGTGTCGACATTAATAAGGAAGAATTCCTAAGAGAAGAGTCCCCCCACAGTATTGTCCAATTATAGTTTCATTCATAAATAAGCGCAAATCCATCTCATAATTAGCTAATTTTATGTTTATCGCTTTTGTTTATCGCTTTCCAACCTATGTTTATCGCTTTTGCATCTCAAATACAAGTAAAAGGGTCTGTAGATTTGAAAGCTCACCTGACTATTAAGAATATCCTGTCTGCAACATGGACTCTTTTAAGAAATTTACCATCAAAACTGTATATCGTTTAAGAATACATTGCTATTTCAGTTACGAGGCAAGATACTTGTCAAACCGATGGAAAACGCCAATAGAGTTCAGAAGTGATAATTACAGAATACTTTTGTAGCTTTATCACAAAGTGTTTAACAACTTTATATCCAAAGAACAATCAAATTCTAAGAACTGACATAAACCTCTAAACATAGTAATTAAAATTTTACTTTAGGTTATAATAATTGTAACATGTGCACTTTAAATGTGCACTTTAAATATTTATGAATAATTTTACTTATAAGTGTATAAATGAAAGACTTGTTTGCATTAAAAAATTAAATGGATTTCAGTTTAAATGCTTAAGTTACTTTTTAATTTAAGTAACTGTAAATTTATAACTTGTGTATGCTTTTAATATTTAATTTACTTATTTTTAAGAGTTTAGTTACATTGTTACACTTATTTAGTTATGCTTTTAGTGTTTTATTTAGTTACGTTGTTAATTTTATTTAGCTATGTTTTAAGTGTACTGTATTTATATTTATGTTATGTACTGTACATATTGTATGTACATCATATTGTCATACACATAATATTGGATATATGTCTGTAAACACAAAAAAAATGTTGTATATGAGCAGAATTTCAGCCTCCTCCATAGTTATAGACGAACCTCCTTTTAATATACTCCAGACAGAAAGTATTTAAGGATCTTACGGGAGGTTTAAGTATCTTCAGAAAGTGATATATAGTCATTAGGTTTCTGGAAGCAGTAAGTGAGAAAAAGATACAAGGCCCTCTCCAGGATTCGAATCCTGGTCCTCTGCAACACGTATCGAATATGCTTTCAGTTACAAGACGAAGACATGCGAAAAGAAAGGAGAAAATATAAATATAAATGTATTATACCTTACACTCCTCCTTTTAGAGGGCTACTGGGGATTATGGGATCCAATCACCAAATCCCGAGGGTGAAGAATTATATAACAACCACCTTTTAGTTCGGGTGCCACCTGTAGAGTCGTTAGGGTTTTTGATGCTGGAGACGTTAAAAATGGGAAATGACCTCGCCGAGACTAGAGTCCTGGACCTCTCGAATATGCTACGAAGGCATGCAAAAAGGAGTGAGAAAACAATTTATAGTGTAAGCCGTGAAATAAATACTGTCTACCTTTGTCAGATATCAGGAATCCCCGTCTTCCCTCATTTGCCAACTACTACTTACTTATAAGATGGTTTCGTAGCAGAAAACGTCTTGCTGTAACCGCGGGTATGTACGCAAGACATTTTGCAACTCAAGTGAATATGTTTCTCTTGAAGCTCTCCCTCGCTTGAGTTCCCCCTCCCCCAAAGTTGTTTCCGTGTAAATAAACCAATCAGATATCAAAGAAGCGGAAATTCTGGGAAATCGTTCTTTCCATGCGCAGTCACGAATAGTTTTCAACCCTGATAACTGTGAAGCGCCATTAGGTTATTTCAAAGCAGGAGAGATGAAAAGTGTGCAATGCCCTCGCCTGGACTCGAACCACGGACCTCTCGAATACACGCCGAGTGTGCTGATCACTACACCACAAAGGCATGCTAAGAATGCCGGCGAAATACCTTATATACATCTCCTTTTAAAAAGCGACTGAGGATTGCGGCACCCAATTGTCAGATCCTGATGGTGGATAATCATCATCCTCACCTTTTAGTTCGGGTGCCACTGTACAATGATTAGGATTTTTGAAGCAGGAAACTTGAGGAAATGAACAGTGCTCTCGCCGGGACACGAACCTCGGACCTCTGGAATACTCGCCGAGTATGCTGACCATTACACCACAAAAGCGTGCTAAGAAGGCGGGCGAAATACCTTATAACTATATAAGTGATCTTAAGTTCTTTTCAAGGGATGTCCTTCCGTTCAACATATTTATTTGACAGTTCTAAGAATATTTACTATTTCAGATTCTTGTGAGTCTTAGAATGAAATTTCAGGTAACTAACGTAAACTTTTAATTGAACCAAATATTTATTATGTAGGCAATGGGGTTATTCACATTGTATTTTTAATAATTCAGATACAGGGTGAATTTCAAAACCAGACTTCAGATAGCTGAGGCAGCTCAGATAGCTAAGCGAATTTATTAAAAAGCGAATATGTTCCAATAACCGAAACTGATCATACATTATTACAAGTTTATATTTATTCCATTGCTAAATCGAAATATATTCCTTAGTTTAAATCAAAAAATCTCTGTGCTTCTAAAACATATTTGTTTCAGAAATTTTCGCATATTGCTAGATAAATATATTCAAAAATAATTTTCAAAGTAATTTTTTTTAAATTGTAAAATAAATTATAAATTTAAAAACTAAATTCAGAGAGAAATCGTTGCTTGCATTTTTTTGTGAATTAAATATTAATAAAATATATTTTTGTTCCAGAATTAATTAAATGATAAATTAAACTTCTTCAATTTCCTTCGCAATATCAGTTCAACGACATTGTAGAAGAGAATAATAAAAATTAAAAGGGAAATTTTAATTTTTATTATCCTATTCACGATTATTCAGCCTTTAGGCAAGTAAAAAATTCTTTTATTGTTACGAATTTGAATATATTTCAATCTATTTTCTTCATCACCGAACAAATTTATGCTAGTTTTGAAGTGATTAATATTTTCGTAGCTTTATGAAAAAGGGAATGTAATTCATTATCACGATATTAATAAATAATCAAATGATTAAATTAATAATGCACAGATACGAATGTTAAGGCTTTCCATTAAAAGGAAATTAAAAAAAAATATGAATTAATTTTAAACGCAAAGTAATCTAGCGAGGCAAATAAATTACTGTTCTTATAAAAGCAATTTATCGAAACATTTCATTTTTAGTCAAATAATTAATTTAGACAATAAACTATTCAACTGTTCAATAATATTAAGACAGAACTCTTATTTTTATTGTGAATTTACTAGGAAATTAAAATATAAAAAGTATATTACAATAAGTTTATATATGATTTTTAAGCTTGTAACAATGTTATTTATTAAAAACGGGGTAAAATACGAGATGAAATGGGTACTTATGCAATAGTGGGAAATTTGGCAAATTTTTCAAATTTAAAGCAATCTGAATGATGTTTGTGATATGTTTATAAAAATTGTTTGTTTAGTAGTTCGAAGATCAACAGTAATAAAGATTCTTTGACGCTGCTTAGACATTTATTTTAGACAACTAGACATCTATCCTACAAGCAATCCTGGAAGCGTCGCCACTGCATGAAACAAGAGATATTTAATCCATTTTCACGCAACGTGGAAAATGGCAGTTTTGAGATGGTTGCTATTCGATCCTCAATACGATCTTACTATCATAATGTTACAGCTCAAAAGCTGAGTTATTTAAAGGAAATAAATGTGCTTCTTAATAATTCATATATTTATTTTATATTTCAGTTCATTACAATATAACGACTCTTAGATTTTTCGGAGCAGTAGAAATCCTCTGTGTCTTCACAAAGGTTTTAACCAAGGATTTTCAGTTATAGTAGATGATCTACTTATTACCACTTCTCAAAAGCACGCATGAGGAAAAACATCAGAAAACTACAAAATATCCAACTAATAATTTTCATGAAAAGTTTCAGTAATATGCAATTTAAAGGCTACTTCGTATATCTATTGCACTTCGATACAGATTATTAGTCCTCCATCCAGATACTCTAATAGGTTTCTTTGTTAGTAACAAAAGAAAACATAATAAACATAAAAGAAAACGTATAAACATAAACGAAGCACTAGTGGTAATTCGTAAATATGTGATATATTGCTAGAAAACTAATAAAAAGTTCTCTGTTGGGCACCACATACTGAAATAAAAGTAAGATAATTTATTATGGCAAAGAACTCGAAAGCTGCTACCTTAGGAAACATTTCTTCGCAAAAGACATTCGAAGAGAAACTAAATCGTTCTGCCACTTCCGCTTTCATCCCTTAGAAATCATATTGATGCAGTATTTGCCCTAAATATGTATGATTATTAGATTAATCATGAAAATGAATTCCGGTAAATCTGTTTAGTGTTATTAATCTTTAAATGAGTTGCTGGAAGTCAGTATTAAACTTTAACGAAAAAGGAAAGGCATCTCAGTTCTTTTTAATTTAGGAAACTGCGGAAGCAGCTAACGGAATAGCACCTGATGGAATGTTTTAAAGAGTACCAGAATCCATTAAATTTGTAAGAATCTAAGTACCCTAGAATCCCTGCTGGAAGCCATCTGTAACAGATTCAAAGTCACAAAAGTATTAAAATACAATTTTAAGTATTATTTAAATAATGTAAAAATTAAAAGGAAACTTATCACATATACTTTCTAAAGAGACCTCTTCTGAAAATAACCGTTTCTCAATATTTTTGAGAATATAATTAAATAACAGCATTTAACACCACCGGTGCACAGCAGATTAGAAACGCCAGGAACTGTGGATTCTGTAAGATGCTTCATCGTATTTCTAAAAGAACAAAATGAAATACTGCGATGAAGCATCTTTAGGATGAGCACACGCACAATTCCAAAAGTTATGAACGATTTCTGCTTGTATTGAAAGCCATCTCTTTGGAAGAGTAATACTCAACTGATGTTTATTAATGTTCTTAGAATGCTATGTCTACTAGCGACGGTCGTCTATAGGTTCTATAGGGTGATGGTCATTACGAGAGGTTTCAATGTATTATGAAAGTTCTATGTTATATAGTCATATAAAGAGTCTATTTTAACAAACACAAAGAAATTTTCTTTGTGAAATTAAGAAATTCTTTAGCAATTTACACAAATTCTTTAGCAATTTACAAAATGCATTATATTGCAAGAAATTTTCTCCCTCCTTATCGTGTGCCTTCGTGGTATAACTAGAAGTACGTTTGGCTAGCATTCGGGAGGTCAGCAGTTCTAATCCCGTCAAAAGTACTGCTGGCCATTTATGTCTTCTGACTTCCAAAACATTTTAAACCGCTTTACAAGTGGCTCCCGAACTAAAACGTAGTCCACGATAATTCGTTACCACCTTTATTTAGAGACTTGGTCGCTCTTTCTAAGTCGCCCTCTAAGTGGGGGAGAATGAAAGGAGTTTTCGGTTTCATTATCACGTGCCTCAGTGATGTAACTGAAAGCATGTCTGGCTAGCATTAGGAGACCCGGAATCCGAATCCCGGTGAGGGCATTGATGATTTTTCATACTTTTTTCTCAGAGATAAGTCTAACAACTCTATGGTATGATATAAATAAAAATCTGTTTTTTAAAAATGATAGTTAGACTGTATTTAAAACACTTTACGTACATTAGGTAACCGGAAGTGCAAATTCAGCTGATTTTAATACGGTAACCGATGTACCTTTGCTTCTTCTTGATAGATGCTAATTTAAAATATTAAATTTCTGTTTCATTAAAGCAAATATTCCTTTTATTTCGGATCAAACAAAATTATGCATTTATAATTTTTCTAAACTATTCAGACAGATTTAAATTTCCCAACTGTACATATTCCTTGCATAAAGTATCTTAAAATGCATAACAAGATGTCCACTTTTAAGTTTAATTTTTTAAGCTAAAATTATAGCGTATCTTAAATAAAGAAAGTTCTAAGCGTAGAGGTATCAATTTTGAGTTTAGATTAAATCCCTATGTAATTGCCTTTAGATGGAATCTTTATCATTTTTACGATAAATTTATAAAAAAATGCAAACATGGAAGCTAAACTGATTAAACTTTATTAAGAACGTATTTTAAAAGAACTTATCTTTGTTTGAACAGAGATTACGGAGATGAAAAATATATCGATTCGTAAATTGGAAGATTTTTCCTGACGATAAAATATAAGATTTTCTTAAGGCTGTGCGTCTTTTTAAATGAAACATCACTATCATTTGAAATTTGCCTATAATACCCTCGTATTATATTTTGAGAACTAGAATTTGAATACATGTTTCTAACTTGAATTTTTAAATGTCATCATAATGCTTTAAGTCCGTGATTTTTAAAAACATTTTTAAATAAAAGTAAAAGCAAAATATAGGTATCATCTCTATAAGAGTACTCTTCTAATACAAAACTATAAACTGACTATTTTTCAGATATTTAACGAAATTTATTTTCTGTTTATACGTAAATCTGTTGAATCCTTTCAGCGATGCAGATAAAAGCATTTTGGAATATCTTTGAAAAAAAAATTGAAAAAATAATAACGTGACAAAAAAGTAAAATATTCGAAGAAAATATTCAATAAAAGGAATCACTTTAAAATAAATAGAACGAAAAAATAATGCGCAAGTTTATCGATTAGAACTCTTTTCAAATTTTTAGTAAACATTTCTCCTACGCATACTGTATGAAAGTTAAGAAAAGATGCAGGTGATATCTGTCGTTATCCCAGGAATATAGATTCGAAACTATTCAAACACTTATTTTATACTTCCTATAAATAACAAGAATGATAAAAATAATTAATATTTGTGAAAATTGTTCTACATTTATACACATATATACTTGTTTTGCGTTTTAGGAGACTTTTAATGTGCATTTATTTTAAATTTTGTGTTGCTGTTTGCTGTATTTACTCGCATATACCCTCCTCGACTTTCTTGCATATGATTTAGAAACTACCAGTTTACGCTAAAAATCCAAAATGCATGCACAAATAGGACGATATTTTGTGTAACTAAAAAGACTATTTGTGATATTGTTAAGTCACTTAAAATGCATAGCATTATATTTTTAGTGTGTCTTTAGGTATGCGTTTTAATGTGATGTGTTTATTATTTATGCCGTCTCTTAAGAAAGGGTATACACCGCGTATATTTTCCCTGCCAGTTCTCAAGAACTAGAATTAGTAGAGAAAGAGAGAAATACACGAGCAAATACATTATCTGTACATATTTAGTTTTATAAGCAAATAGCTAACAGTTTTGTTGTACTAAATTTTTAGTTCACTCTGTGCATTAGCTTTACCTTCCTTTCCAAAAGAAAAATAGTTTAGAGTTTCAACGTAGGTATATCTGCATATTTTAAAATTGGTCTTCAAAAAATTTGCGTAAAATTTTCAGACTCCTATTCCAAATGAAGAATGATGCATAATGATCTCCAAGTTTAAGGAATTAATTAAAATGACCAATATGTATTATTAAGAGCTTTTGTAAATGATGCATTTATTTCCGTCTGCAAATATGTTAAAATTATTGCTTAACATCTCTAATGTGTCAAAATTGCTATTTATTCTATGTAAATATGACAGTCAAGATGTTTCGGGAATTATAACAAATGTGTGTTATAATGGGAATGATAATAACATGTTTAAACAGCATCCTTACAGTGGAGTTTAGTTTAGTGACGGAGGACATGGGCACCACCCCTTTACCATTATGGTTAATTGGTTTAGCGCCACGTCCACCCTTATCTAAAGCTGACTCATGTTAGAGCCACACGAGATCCACTCATAGAGCACACTGATTAGTGTTACAAAACATAGATATTAAAAATGGTTACATCTGTGTGAACACAGTACTTATGAACAAAACTTTAGCAAGTGACACATAAGATTACAATTCAATACCCTAGCAAGTAATTTTAGCAAGTTACATATAAAGTTTACAATTCAATACATAAAGAAGATATATCATACATAATGATTATATTATACTGTTGTGATTGATAAGTGACGACATTGTCAACATGAATTTACTAATGCAAAATTCAACATTTAAACTCAGTATACAAAAACCCAAGAACATACAAATGCTTATATTTCACACATTGCCATCTTAAAAAATTTATAGTGGAGAAGTATAAAAATACTTAGATCTCACATAAGTCTCTAATATTCTGAATGTCATTGTTAACTTTTATATTACAGCTTACTACTAAAGACGCAGTTATTATATTAAAATTGGATATTAATACAGTTAAATGAATAATTGCACTTAGACTATAAATACACTATAAAAACATTAATTCTTTACAATTTATAAAATGTAATGATTCAAAACAATGATTATATGCGAATATTAGAACGATGATTCACTATAAATATACAATGATTCAATACTATTACTTAAATTAATGATAATACTATTCATATTATTAATCATATATGCCATGTTGACATCAAAATAATATTTTTTTTTTCATACAGTTGCTTATTACTGAAATGATGTTACATATTACTAGCAAGCAATTCAAAAATAAGATTATGTACAGTACAATTTTACTTGCACATTGGAAATACTATACAAATAAATAATTCAATACAATGATTCCGTATGATTACTCATGAATAATTCAATATTATGATTCTATACGATTATTCAAATGCAATGATTCAATACAACAATTCTATACGCTTATTAGAACAAAAATCTATATAATTATTCAAAATTTCAATATTATTGCTCAAATCAATAAAAATATCATTTATATTATAAACCTCACTACTCAAGTGACACAAACATTTAAATTACACCATTAATTAATCATTACAGCAATGATGTTACATGTTACTTGAAAGCAGTTAATTATAAATTATGTACTGTACAGTTTTACCTTGCACACTGAATATTATAAATAATGTAATGATGCAATACAGTGATATTATACTGCTTCTTTAGAACATGTACCAAAGCAATAATTATATGCAGTGACTGAAGTATAAAGATTACGATACAAGTATTCAGTGATTTAATATATATATTCAGATTTTTAGTAATACTATATATGTTATTAATAACATTTAAATATATGGGTATAGTCATTTAAGTACCTATTATAGTATTGATGTTACATTTACTTGTAAAGAAATCAATTGTTAAATATGTACAGTATAACTTGCACTTTATTTGTTGATTACAATTCAGTGATTGAATAGAATGATTCTTTGTGATTACTAAAATATAATAATTTAGTACAGTGATTCTATGCATTTACTAAGTACAATGATTAATAATACCATGCCAGTTAACACAATGATGCTATAAAACAATACAATTACTCTTATTCAATATGATTACTCTATTTAGTAACAGAACTATTCCGCTATCAATTATACTAGTTAGGTAAACATTAAAAGTAACCTTATCATCTATACGATCATCAATACGATTACTCTATTACAATGTTTTAAAACTATGATACAATAAATTAATACTATACACAATTTCTCTGATACAAAACGATTACAGTGGAGTAGAGAGTTAAAACTTTATATCACTGTTTTCATATAGGTACGTCGACTCCATCAATAGCCGAGTGCTTAAGACCATTGAATTCTAACGGCTCGACCACCTTTGGGTTCGAACCGAAGCAAACGGCCTGGCTGCGTGGCTAGTTTTCATGGATTTTCCCATGTGCGACGTTAATGTGAGAAAGTTTGCCTTGGACAGTCCTCCTCGAAGGCATCCCTTCTGCTAAGCAAATAATCCTTCTTGCTCAGGTCACTAATACCGTATGGAGAACGTCTAAACGTTCGTGGGAGAGCCTGTGAGTGTAGCAGATATATCGTTACGCATTAATTATAAGATAAACGAAAGATCTTTTATCCCATTGAATGGTAACACTTTGAGAACTAGGCTAAAGGCATTTTCGAAGATAAGTAAATTACAGATTTCAAATCTTACGCAATGTCATTTCTTGCCAAATCTCGTGAATAATAAACACATAGAGATGTGACATTATGTTATACAACATAGCAGCAAGACTCTTTGGAAAGACTTTGCTACAGATATTTCTGATGTCAAAATCCAGGCGCGTGAAAGTTTTGAGATGTTAAACGGCTTCACAGTGGTAAACTCCAAATACATAAAATATACTAGTAAAACTAAACGTTCCGAAACAAAAATAAATAAATAAATAAAAATGTAAAAATAAAAATCAGAATTATGAATAAAACACAGGTTAATAAAAGGCAAATATATACACATATAGATAGGCAAACAGCTCCAGCCAAAATCTGTAAAAATATTTCTCTATTCCTTTTAAAAATTGCTTTGCGTTATTTATCTTAGACTACTCTCTATCTCTTATTTATTCCGGATTATCTTTTACTTTCCTCTGTTTTACGCATAATAAACATTCCAGAGTGATCATACTATTAAATAATTCGTATTTATTGAGTCGTAATAATTATGATTTGTTTCGATTTCGCATACACCTTACGATGTGTTTCTTCAAAAACCTCTTTTTCGAAATTTAAAAAACTGATCATTTGGGTTCAAATTTCATTAGGTTCAAACTGATGCACTTCCAGGGGGTTCAAAATATAATTTCTGCATTTAATATGAAAAAAAAATGTGAACATGCAGTTTACCTATTTTATTTGACCAATGACTTTAATCCGTTCTGCTTCTCATCTTGGGTTTGGATTTTTGTCCACTGTGGTTATATGAAAGATAATAATCGCACGTTTGAGTCCCTCCTTCTATTCCTTAATTTCTTAGAATGAGTCATAAGTACGGTTACATATTTTATCGCATCTTATGATGACAGTACTATGATTAGAGGATGCTAAATAGCATGCCGGAAAAGTAGAGCCTTTAAACTGAAGAATAATGGGCAATGCCAAGTAGACTCACTTTATTCTTTTAAAGTGTTCGATAGTTCCCCATCGAACGCTTCCACAGCCCTTTACGATGTTGTTACATTCTTTCATGAAGTTCCTTTTCTGAACGTTTCCAGGGTAAGCGCTCATTTTTTTCCACTTTTCCTCAGTCAACGTCAAAAATACTGAATTGAAGTCATCCCTTTCCAGTCTTACAGCTTTATGATCATTCTTATGTCTTATCGCCTTCTCTTCAATTGTAACGTACTGTACTCTGTGTTACTACTGTTTGGTTTATGACATAAAGTCGGCAAGTGGCATTCATTTGAGATGAAAAAATGAAGTTTCAAGTTTGATGTACCATTCATCATTTCACTCTATAATATACTGAAAGTAAATTACATTTATTTCAGTAACACATTACATTTATTTCAGACCTTTAGCTATGTTTTCGACTCATTGCAGATATTATTTGTATACATAAAAATACTATCTGCAACAGAAAATCTGTTTATATCGAATTTCCACATCCTTTTCCAATTCGAAAGGATTCTGAGTAACTGTGTGAAATACTCTGCAGTATAAAGTGGCTTTCGTTTTGTGTCTTGATTTGTTGTCTTTTTTAGGAACATATTTCTTCTTGCGAGCTTGTTTTGCATTGATAGAGTCTAATCTTTCAATAATTTACTTTAAGGTTTTTTTTTCAGTTTTAATAACTTGTGTATGCATATAATAAGATGTGTATACACCTTACACCTAGTTCAGTATATATTGCATTTGACCACATAAACTCTAGTTATGTTGCATGAGACGTTTATATTATTTATAGCACTTGAAAATTTCATAAGTGATATGGTGCATATTGTTGCGTGCGTACGGATTCGTTACTAAATGAATGCACAAGTCCGATGAAAAATGAACAAAAATTTATTATTATCACAACAAAAATGCTTAAATTTTCTCAAATTATCACGCAGTATTACAATATCTCACAGTAGTTTTCTTTTAACTACTCAAATGTCCAATAGAACGTAATTCAAAACAGCTAAAGAACGCTAATCCGCGAATTCGCTACAATCAACAACAGTAGTTTTCTAAACAACAACAAACTAAGCAACTACTACGAACTGAGATGTTTTCCTCCTTTTATAACATTTTAAAATCACGCGCTAGAATTTTCCAGTACTTTCTCGAAATGAAAAAGAGTTATTTATTTATTTAATGCACGCGCTCTTGTATTTTCAATTTTCCGGCTTAGCTTTCTTTTAATATTCGTCACGCGCTGCACTGCGCGAGAAATAAAACCATTTAATTTATAATTGAACTAACATTTGCTTTTTAAATACCAAATTCGTAACAATATATTTAACAAGAGATTTTCTTAAATTTTAATTATCAGTTATTTACTTTTTCTTAATTCCGTTTTGTCAATAATTGACTGAAATGAATTTCGTTTTGTCAGTTTGGTTTTTAACTTCTAATTTTTAAGAACGTAAAAGTTAAACATGAGATTTTACTTAAAGTATAAACAGATTAACACTCCCAAACTTAAATTTAAAGTTAACAATTACAACTTAAAGAAATTAACTTACAATTATAACTTTAAATAGAACATATAAAATCAAATTAACACAATTCAGTTACCGACAAAACTGAATTAAGAAGCAGTAAATAACTGATAATTTAAATTAAGAAACAATATTATGTAATACATCTCACATCTGATGGATCGGTCGAACGGCGATTGTTGGGTCTCTTCTTAAGTTTTTAGGTGTGGAGAGTACAGATTTTTAAGACATTTTGTTCTTCAGCTTTGATGTGAAAAGGATATTATGTTAATTTGGTAATTCGAAGGAAGAAAAATCAGGTAAGTATGAGGAAACTCTAATTTTCTTATGATGCCTCTTTTTGTTATTTTGGTTAAAACCATTAATGAAGTGGTTTTATTCTATGTTTAAATCTAGTGTCACTTGTCAAAAAACGATTTGGTTCCCAAAATGAACAGTACAAAAGAACTGTTTTTTTCTAAGCTCATATTTATCTATGCTTTATAATTTTGATACCCTTTGTTTACCATTAACACTGTACCAAATTTTAGAACAAATATTTTACCTTTTCCAATTAAATCCCATTGTAGAATTTCTAAATAACAATGGATATTTATTTTCAAATTTATAATTGAGCTTAAATTAACTGATATTTAGCATTTAATACGTGCCTCCAACTTTCTGGGTTGGATTATATTTTATATCTTCTTGTATAAAAATGGTTATTTATATTCATATTTCTAATGTCCTTTAATTTGCAACATCTGTTAGTGCTCGGTATGTAGATATATATATAAAAGTTTGTTGTAACTGCCAGATTTGGAAGATGGTGATCGTCAGCACTCGTAGCAAATCGCTGTAGCAGCGTGCACTACGAATTTAAGATTTTTAAGGATATCTTCGAATAGGAAATTGGAGATTTTTGGCTGCGATCACTACTGAATTCTTTATGAAATCTGTTCCAGCAGTTAGTTACTTTCACAAGACATTCTACTTAATTCATTGATATCTGTACATAACGTTTCCAAAAAGCTTCACGTAACCAAGTGTAGGTAACGTGTAGTCATCATTTTAAGTTCAGTCTTCGATTACTAACTTTTGCTGAGTTTGAATTTTATTTCCTCGCTTAGTTTTTGCTTCAAGTAACCCATTACTCTCAAATGTATTTTCCTTATTCTCTGAGCGAAAATCTCAATTGACGTTAATGAATTACATTATGCTTTGTTCAGTTAATTTAAAACGAGCAAGACTGTTTGTTATCATCACAGTAAAGCAAATCTAACATCACAGTAAGCACTAAGCGATCATCACAGTAAGCACTAAGCGATAAATGATTCATTTCGTAAATTAATTTAGTAGAAATATGTAGTCACTGGAAATCGTTTGCAATCATTATTTGATAAAAATGATGCATAAAACATTAAAGTTTGTATTTATTCTGTGTTAATTCCGATTTTGATTACAGAATATAATCTATTCATACAATTAATTTATTTGGCTATTTCGTTACATGAAGCTTATAAATAATGTTTTTCCAATATGAATTGAAATTCCAATTTTTTGAAATTTTTAATGCTATATAGTTATCTAGTTTTCCTCGTGTGCGTTTTTCATCCATTTGCATTCACTTATATTAAAAGAAACAAAAAATTCATAAACAAATTTTACACTGGGTGAATGAAAGAGCAAAAAATATCCAACTAAAATACATTAACGTTCTAACAGGAAGCTCAGTGTTAAAGAAATGCATGAGAGCTGGGAAAATATACCATACCAGTTTTTCCAAGTTTCCTTGAAAATGTTCGACCGATTGAGTAAAATTAATCCTTTCTTCAAGCTGAGTAGGTTCATGTCTACACAGAGGTATCCTGAGGAGAGGGCCTGAGGGAGTCGGTTATAGTATTCTTAGAACTCTTTTGCATTTTCTTGCAAATTATATTACTCCTTTGATGACAAATTCGATGCAATATCTATAACTCGCCAATAATATATTTTGCGTCAGCTGCTTTTGGAAATGCAGTATGTTTTTGAGATTACATTTTTATTCTCCAGTCATTTTGTCGAAGCCAAATTTGTTAAAATCTATGCATTAAGGTCTAGAGAAATTTTAAACTGATTTCAGCTCAGAGCTGCTTTGACGCAGGTTTCGTCCCATTGTAGAAGAAATGGTAACAAAAATGCTGACTTTTTCACCAAGACAGGGTACACAATTATGCAGAAAACTAATAAGAACATTAATTTCTAAAGCTGTTGTCAAGTTTAAATCACAGATAGACTTTCCGTATATACTGCAAACATATATTGAAAATACCCGGGAAGTTCTTTGAGCGAATCATTTTAAGATCCTAGATTTCTTAGAATGAGATGTTGTCGCAAAATTTAAACTCTATACTGTTCATATTCCTTCAATCTTACATTCATTGATTTGGACTGTCAATTCCTCTTCTATTCAAAGTATCCGGTTGCTTTTATGCTCTTCTAGACAATAGTTATGGCTAAGTAGTGGAACAAATGTTCTACATTAATGTATCCCATTCTTTGTGCATTACGTATGAGAGTTGGCTCAGACTTTAGCCATCGAACAATCCATATACGATTAGACTCAAACTCCGGATTCTAACTAAACTGCATACAGCAATATGCGCAGCCCAAGCAAACATGACAGTCCCCTTACAGTCTCTGTCGAGCCAGAACGAATCACCGTAGAAATGCAGACTCTAGTCGTTGTGAATGCAGCTAATCTGCCCCATGCTGTCCACTCCCAATTTACGGATATCAAGAGTTGCCATTGTGTTGGGTTGTGTACCCTGTAGAATAAATTAATTATTGGTCTATACCACTCTCTAAAAAAATTGAGATTCAGTAGCATAACTCCTTTGAGGTCAATTGACTAAGTTTTGTAAAATAACACATAAATAACTTTTGCACTTTTGAAACTTCATTTTTACCCTTTCCAAAAATATCAATACTTATAAATAACTTTGTCCTAATCTTCAAGTTTCGCTTTTCATTAAATATCACCTACTAGTTTATTATATAAGATAATCCATCGTACTCCACTCCGCTAACTATCTGAGATACAGAAACAAAATATGTTAAAATATTTTGCCGTTAACGAAATTAGGCCATGATTTTTAGTTACGTCTTCTCGTCAGAGTTTGACTGTAAAGGTTGTTTTTCAACACTTTAACAACAGCTACAAGAAAGCAAACTTCATTCTTTGAGTCTATCTTTTCCTTCACTAATTTCCCATATTGACGAATTTTGAATTATTCCTGTATTCTAAATGATAATTAAACTTTTTTTATGTTATTTATGGTAGTAATAATAATGACAACAAAGCTGAACAGGTAATTCCAGTTCTTAAGTAGATTAAAAATTAAATTCTCAAAACTATATGTTAATGAAAGTCTTCGAAATTCGAAATTTCAGTTTTGGGGCACTAAATCCTGGTGATAAATTTGGTCTATAAGTGGGAACGAAAGAACATTTTCGTGTTTTAATTAAAACTTCAGTAAGTTGTGGAAACTGTGAAATGCAGTGAATGAGAAAACGAAACATTATGAAATATTTTAGATACGTTGAAGACAGATGAAAATGTGTAATTGAAGAAGTTGTAGACGTGCGCTCAATAGTCTTTTGTTTTTGAAGAATGAATCGGGACGATTATATTTTTAAAATATAATTATGAAGACAGACGACGCTAGAGTTTAATTAGCAAGAACGCCGGAAATAAGATGAATTCCGAGAGGGAAGACTAATTTAAAAGGAGTTTGCAGTTTTCTCATTGCTTATAAAATTCTTCATAATAGTTGTTTCGATTTCAGTTTGGTAACTTCAGTTTGGTTGGTAGTTTGGTGCTTCGATTTCAGTTTAAGTATCTGCTTATAAGTGTTATATATAGGATCGAATGTGGGAAATATCCAAATAAAATTAGAAAGTTATGGGACGATTGCAAATTAAAATTAACATTTTATTTACAGATGTTTTAGCCTCACCGATATATCCGTATACGCGGGTGTGTGTGTATTATGTATTAGAAAAGAATCTAAGGCGAAACTTTAATGAAATTGCATATAATGAAATTGCTTTCAAATAGCCTTCAACATTTGAACGAATAAATGATTTAAATGACTATATTCATATTCAGAGCGCTAAAGTAAATTAAAATGATCGCTTCTATTTTGCATGATAGGAAATTAATAAATAAGAAAGATTATTCACGTGTTACTTCAATGAAGACAGTTAATCGGTATAAATTTCGGTAATAACAATTTTTAGTATTAATAAAGCCCAATTTACAGACATTAATGATAATTTCCTCACTTGTTTTCACGCAAACTAAAAATCTCGTGGAAAACATTTTGCAAATATCGGTACTTTTAGAATTGAATTAAACGGATGCTATATAATGACCACTCTAAAATTTCTCGTTCAAATGAATTCAATATCGCCCTCCACTCGAAATGGTTAGACTGCTACAAAACATTTCCACGTTTCAGATACGAGTGGATGTTCTATAATTTTATACACACGATGCCACACTACACGAGAAATTGCCTTTCCATAATTTGATATAAATAATATTGCATTTCAACTGCAATAGCTGCCGTGCTGCAGCAGCGGTAGCTCAAACTGAAGTGTTTGGTGACCTCTCACTAAAGGTTGCTAATTTCAATCTCCCTCATGAGAATGAATTACGGCAGCTCTGTCGTTGTTGTGAATGGATTTCCCTCTACACATGGTTTAACTCTGAATATTTGGCTTATCTACTGTCAGCAGCTGACGTGTTCTTGTCATTGCTCCTATATATCCTATAACCACAATAAACCTGGCACAGGTGACGCTGATGCTTCGCTATTCGTTGCTGGTAACCTAAATATTACACTGCAGGCTTTGCAATGTGATTTCAATATAATTCATCAATGAACAGATGTAGGCAAAACTGTAATCATATATGGATTTTATATGCTGTATTTGTATGTAGCTTATTATTGAAAAGCTAAACTTTTAAAATATTGTAAAAAGTATATTAAATACATTTAAAGAAAATAGAAGAATGTACAAAAAGGTTTCAGGAATTTATGGTGAACTCTTCTTTCATATTATTTCGTGAGTCAAGTACTTGTTTAATTCAAAGGAATTAGTCATACAAACATTAATCTTAAAACTATCAAATAAAAAAATAATAATAATAATTTTATGTGTGTGCATTTTAGAAATATAAATAACTTCAATACTGATAACAAGAAAATCATTGTCATTCCATTGTTCAAATTGCAAACAGTTTATTAACAATTTAATCTTGCTATTAAAAATTATCCAAACATTACTGGCTTATTCTGTTACGCTGTTATAATAATATACTGTTACAGAAGACACACTTATGACAATTAATTTTGTGGCAATTATTCTTAAATATTACTAAGAGGACAGGAACAAGTGGGCGAGACACCAGAATTTTACCAATGGTTTTACAGGTATAGTTTCCGTCGCAGTTTTGAAATTGAACATTCCGTAGGACGGATGTGAGGGCCTTCCACCCTTCTTTCCACACAAACAAACAGTCTGAGAGGGCCTTCTGCTCGTCAGCATTTTAAATGCTCCTGTGTCCACAGATATGATGCAATTAAAGCATCCAGCCTTTCTCCGGGACTCACATCCGGGCCCAACGATATGGCATCTGCTGCTAACGACTATATCATTCAGGTTAGCAAGTTTTACTAATATTTCGTGTAAATCCTAACTTATTCTTTTTAGCTCATGTCACAATATTCGCAGAGACGAGAAATTTATACAAATTTAATTGCATTTTTTAAAGTTTAATTTTAACTGTAAACTTTTGGAGTATCTGCCGCATCGCCATACTGAAGACTAGGTCCTACTGTTTCCTTGAAAAACTAAAATTTAGAGTATGCAGATGTTGGTAAGTGCTCCAAGTTTACTTTCTAAATTAGAACGTTTATTTTTGAAATTAAAACCTTGTTTATTGATAACTGAAATCTTGATTACCAAGGCGATTAGCCTCATCTTATATTATCCATGATTTTTCTTATGGTATATTGTTACGTTCTACGAGTTCCTGGATTTGGAGTGATGGATTTGGATTTGAATGACAACATTTGATGAAGAATCAAAACACAATTTATTAGCCAGTATTACTCAGGACAATTCCCAAAACACGTTTACAGACGTCGAAAACTACGAAAAACACGCTGAAACAATCAGTAGCACTGCCTTAAGACTACCAGGCTATGACGGTGAAGACAGCTTCATGGTAAAACACTAAATACAGTTCCCAACTTAGTCGATCGGTTTCGAAACTCAATATACTCAAGGTATGCTTCACGAAAAACTGAGGATACACTTTCGCGATGCACCGCTACTCCGCGTACAGGTAGAGTTTATATAGCTTTTGGCCTGCCTTCGAGAACATTTCGGGGCAGACCAGGAAGAATTCTTTCTAGCATGTTCTCGCTCAGTCTATGGTATATCACAAATATGGTCGCCATGTAGGCGATTTCGCGCCAAATCTTGCAACCCTAAATGCGTTTTGCGGGGAAGCTATCTTACCGCAGCTGGGCATTTTGTAACAATATTTATGGTGTTATTCCGTTTTCTTCGTCTTCCGTGAAAGATTAAATCTTAGCTAGAAGGGAGGCCATTGATAAGTGCTTTAGGTAGCCAAGCGCTCAAATGTGAAATTATCAACTTCTTTATAGATAACAAGTGTTATTTTGGATATCACTGCCTCAATGCTTATCGCTTTAGACTTACAACTTGAATTAGTCTTAACATGTTTTGATTAGATTTGGAGTTCTCCAGTGTTCTCCTCTTTGCGTCTTTGGACAGGTCATGAACAAACAACATCTTAACACATACTCTACATTTAAGTTTTTAAAATCTGTCATACATAAGTCCTGTATGTGCAGCTAATGTTATAAGTGGCCAAAGTCAAGCATATTTAAATAAATAAATATATAATATTTTTTACGAGAGTGGATGCATAAAATTTATCTCGGTTTTAAATTTAGCTTGTAGCTTGTGTTGATAGTTAAATAGTAACTGAAGATGATGATACACCAACAAGGAAAAGTAATTCCTCATATTAGGCGTTAAGCTGAATATTCAGCTTAAATTAATTTAACCACGCAAGTTATTAAATATCACATGTGTTTAATATAATCATCAGTTTCCTTTGTTACAATTTTATAATTTTGTCTTCCCTTTACTACGGAAAAATAGCTTTGGCACGATTTTAAGCTGATTATTTCATATATAGAAAAAATATAGCAGTGATTTTTTTTTATTTTTCGAGCTTCCTATTTTATGGCTATGAATGAAAGGGCTTTCATAATTAGAGATAAAAAATTGTTTGATTAAAAGAATAGGTACTAATGTCATGTCAACTTCATTAACTTTGATTAATGAACATTTCTCCACATTGCTCATCTGGACAAACTATCCTTGCCGATTTTATCATTAAACGAAATAGAACATAAAAATGTAAATATATGGTTCGTTAGAAGTTACTCCGAAAAATGCATAAGCTCGTTTTATAGTTTTCAGTGTTTTTTAAATTTAATGTTTTATTTAATTGATTTGTGCTTTTTGTTTTATAATACACTGTTTATTTAATGACATACCGGAAACATCGGATTTTATCAATTGCTTTTTGTTATTGTGATGTTTCTCGAATTACATAAAATTTGTGCTTAAAATCAAACGATGGAAATATCGACTGCTTTTTATTTCATGTAGATTTTTAATTCTTATTTTCTTTTATGCCGAGTATCTTTTAACATTCAAATTAATGCTAAAAAACAAGTGCTAGCTTTTATGCTAATTTGAGTACAGTCTTGAATTAGAAGTTTCTAAATCAACAACTCATTTTTACTGCTATTAACTGAGTAAGAAACACAGATCTGTAAGAATATTTTATAAAACTCTAGTTTTAAATTGAAAAACGTAGTATTTAATAGGAGCCTTTCAAAGAATTCACCACCAATAAATGCAGATTTCATAATTCATATTCAGATTTCATCACAAATACAAAATTAAATATTGAAGCATAATTTTAATTCTTCTTGAACTTCTGAACTCTTTGCTACGGAATTATAGGTCCAATAAAAAAGTCCTTAAATTCACTAAAATTTCAAAACACGGAGAGAAGCAATTCGTTATAAAAATTGTATTGTATGCAATTAATTTCAATTTTTAACTCTAATAAAAATCCAATTCCTTTCGAAAATAGCTTGCGAAATAAGAGTAATAGAAAAAGTGCGTTTGCAGTTTAAACTAAAATAAATCAGTGCTGTACACTACAATTTAAATATAACAAGCTTTGGCTCAAATTACTTTCATACGCGATGTGACTGCGGCTATAAAAGTGGCTAAGGTCGGATAACTGATTCACAGAGCTGGACAACAGAATCGCACTACGATCAGCGTTGCTGTTAAAAGCTCTTTATCTAAACTTTCGAAAACTCTACCTGAAATGTTTTTATCTCTCATAAAACGAAGACTAAAAAGAAAAGTGAGTGTTAAGTTTCATATAATAAGAACATGAGTTAACTAATATAAAATATACTTCACAAATTATTCATGATAAAAATTTCAACTCGAAATTATTTATTGTAATCTAACTATAAACCAATTATTTCCAATTGAAAGAAAAATGTCTTTGTGGAGAAATCATCTGAATCCAAATATCACTAATTTCGAAACTGCAATCGAAACTGCAACTCTTGTAAACAAAAATTAAAAACAACAGAGGTTTTTTGAAAATTTTTCATTGTGTATAAAGTGGCTATTTCATACATAAAGATGCTTAAAATTTTGATCTAACTGAATTTAAAGTGGATACCTATACACATTTACTTTGAAATTCCCCAAAATAAATCATTGATTACATTTGCACCCGTTCATATATTAAATGCTCTTGCCACAATCTATTCCCATATGAATATATAGGGTCAGTAGGTTTATCAAATAAGGAAACATTAAAAAATGATCCGCCCAGACGGTACAGTGGTTTGGGGAGCTTACTGCGGTACCGAAGTGCCCTCCGGGATGCCATGCCTTCTCCGGGATTCGAAAATCGAATTTCGGAGAAGGCATGATTGTTTGTAACTGCATGTGTACGTGCGGCATGGGGGCACTCTAAATATGCGGCGAGCCGAAACTCCTCTTGAGAGGCTGCTGGTAGGGAACGAGGGGTGGGAAAACCTCGGACCCGTCCTCCCCCCACCGGGATGCGCTGCATCAAAACTGGGGGCGGAATTGAGCAAAGTCTTACCGTCATGTGCAGAGTGCTCAAGAACCTTGCCAACGATATGTGCAGTTTTGCATTCCTTCCTACTATGAATTTCTTGGGTTTGTTCTGATCTTGCGATAAGAGAAGTGTTGTAAGTCACACAAAACTCAACACATGAAAAATGTGCAGTGCCCTCGCCGTCGCTTAAACACCTCACCTTCCGATTGCTAGTAGGATGTGCTTTCCAGTTACATCACGAAGGCCCACGGTAAGGAGCAAGAAAAATTTTACAAATACGAATAACATAACCTGAGTTGTGCTCATAGTTTAGAATCGTTTCATTCATCTTTCAGACCGTTCTTTCCATGTTACTAAAAACTGCTTTGCATTTATTAATCAAATGTTAAATTATTAAACACATTGTTTTTCAAAGGTATTAGCTGTATAAAATTTATCTGAATTTGTTCTGAAACTTATATGTATTTTATTTTACAGTTCTTGCCTACCAATGGCATGCAGAAAACGACAACTGAACACTGGCAGTTCAACACAGTTTCAAACTGCTGCAATTATGCTAGGTGCAAAGAGTTTCATGGATTTCCTTATGTGTAATATGTTAAATATGAGCACGTTTCTCCTAGAAAGTCTTCTCCAACAGCCTTATCTCCTTTCATATATAGCCTTCGTATCTTTATTTTAATATGTTAACCAAATAATTAGTCCTTGACAATTCCGTCATACGGCTTTCTAGGAGAAACGTGCTTATATTTTTTTATTTGACTCCGAATCCGATTAAAAAAATAGTTTTCTCGCTTTAGATTTAATTGAATGATGATATCTTCCCATCTTTCGACAGCAAGAAATGAAGATTTCAAAGTACTTTACGAGATGATTTCTTTTGATCCTGTGCTTCTTAACATTGGATAAATTAATATACTTTCTTTTCTTGACATTTTTTACTTTGAAACATGTTTTGTGTTCTTTGTGTCGTATGCAATCGATGCTTCTTCTTCACAGTTTGCTCTCATCCATAAGCTCGGTTATTAAAAGGTGATGTCATTCGCAGAATTTCACAACTTTTGTTACTGAGAATTAGGAGATAATATAATCAATATTTCTTTAGTAAATAAATTATATATATATATATATAATAATTTATTTACTAAATAATATTGATTAATTGATTATATATCTATCTATATATATATATATATATATATATATATATATATATATAATAGACAGTATTCTTCTAGTAAAAACAATCTTAGTTATTTAACTGTCACAGATATTGTTCTTTATTTCTGCTAGGTGCATTCTTCGTAGGTTCTATTTCCAAGAAGTTTCCCTTTCTTTTCACAAAATTCCTGCTTGTTAGCACTTTGCAGTATTTGTTATTTTTATTACATGTTTCCTAGAAGTTTGTCCGTGAAATGCCTGCATTCCACTAAACAAAATATTAAGACTTCACTTTTATTACGAACGCGACTGCTTTAGTCTGGATATTTCTTACATATCATCAGGTATTCCGTATTGCAAATTATGAGTTCAGGTTCACCTACGAACCAATTCAAAATTATATAGGAAACTGAACAGAAGAATAATACATGCATAATGATTCTAAAACTTTGCAATTAATGAAAAACGTACAAACAGAATTACAATGTATAGTAAATAGCTTATATACCATAATAAATATATACCATAAGAATTATGTGTACTAAATTCTTATCATGGATTCAAATTACATAAAATGCGCAGCAAACCCAAGAGCAAGAATGCAAATGTTTTCAATCCAGCATATAATATATGGCATTAGAAATGTATTTTGTTCATAATTTTAATGATGTATTTGGTAGTGAAAAAGACTAGTTATAAATTGCATCAGCTATATATAAGTGAAGTATCAAAACGTTTAGCATAACAGCCTAATAATTATCAGCCCTGTAGAACTTCCGAAAATACGCTTCACAAAAACATGAAATTATTCCATAGGTAACGAACATTATATTTTATGCAGAATTGTCCATAATTTTGTTGTTTTCAGGCGTAAAGGTTTTATGTGCTCGACAATGTGTTTACAAGCACCTCAAATGTACACTGGCTTCCAAACGTTAAGCAGACAATAATTTCTGAAAACGCAGTCAAGTTTGAATAGATGAAGATCGCTGGAGATGCAGACGACAGTATGCACATCACATGTGACAACCAATCACAATGGAATATCCGAAAACATATGCTAATTAGGCAGCAGTTGAAGACCAACGTTGCTATACTATAAGTTTTCCTGTTGTGTGACGTCACTGAATCCTAGTCTGCTCAAAAGCAACTTCTTTCCCACTTCTTTTATGTCCTCGTACGTAAAGTATTTCTCCCGCTTTCTTAGCGTGCCTTCGTGGTGTGGTGATCTGCACGCTGGCCGGGATTTTCAGAGGTCCGTGGTTCGATTTCCGGCGAAGGCGTTGCTCATTTTTCAAGTCTTCTGCTTCCAAAAAATACCTAATGTCTCTATAGTGGCGATCAAACTAAAAGAGTTGTTAATGATGATACTCCACACACAGGATTTGGTGATTGGGTCCCCTAAAACCCTAGTCGCCCTTTAAAAGAGGAAGTGTATAAAGTATTTCTCCCGCCTTCCCCTCACCTTAGCTTGCTTTCGTGGTTTAGTGGTCTGCATACTGGGCGCGTGTCCAGAGGTCCTTTGTCGATTCCCAGCGGAGGCGTTGCTCATTTTCTTTTGAACTCCTGCTTAAAGAAAAAAAAAACCCTAATATTTCTGCAACTTCTGTAAGTGAGTCAACGTAGACACTGACCATAGTTGAAGACACCAGCATTCTGGAGGGTTTAACGAGGTTCATTTAAAAACAGATATGTGTTTCAAACTTTTGTAGGATAATTTTTGATGATAATCGTGTTTATTTAGTTTGTAGAGATTTATATTTATTTTAACTAACAATTTGAATTTTAAGTTCAAACTTTCCTATAAGCCTTCATTCTTCTAATTCGCAGTGCCAGAATAGTTAAATGTAGTAGCGCGCGTGAAGGAATGTAGATTTCTACTTTGTAGACAGAATTTAAAGCCGAGTTTCGGTAGGAGAAAAAGAGAGTTAGGCTCTAGCCGCTGTTTCTGCCGTAGGTACGTCTGCGTATTGCTGGTTCAAGTGTCTTAATTGCATTTATTTGCGGCCACTAGCTTAAGGGGGTTTAAGTTACGGGACCTCGCTGAGCCCTGTAGTCTAGTTCTATCGTTTGTTAATATTTTCAAATTTTTAGTTTCGTTAGCTGATTTTCAGTTACCGCCCAAGCAGAGGCGAAGTTTGTTAGCATCGAGTTGACGCACTGTACATTTTCAAAGAGTTAATATAGGATATTTTAACCCTTCTCTTGTGTAGTGTCCTGCTACTCCAGTTTCAGACAGAATTTCATCTATTGGACTCTACAAGTTGAATGAAACCCAATGGCAAATCTTGACCGCCGCAGGCATTGAAGCAGAGTAATCAATCAAATATATAGCTCTTTACATTATTGTTGACCATTTGGTAATTTTTCGTGTGTGGAAACAATTCCAAGGAAGTAAAGTAGTTGTTCGTTATCAACCCTTCTAAAGATTGGTAAATTGCTACGGAAGCAAAGCGTAATCAACAAGCGACTTCTGCATCTGTTGCATTCATGGCTGTAGAGTGTCACTTAGTAAGACACTATCTATCAGTACTGTACACCGAAGGCTTCATATGAAACAACTATACGTCCAGATACCGAGTGTTTATGTTCCACAACCGCCAATCCAGAAAGACAAAACTTTAGTGGTGTGCTCAAGATTTCTATTGGAATCTCTCAGATTGGTACAACGCCCTATTCACGGAAGAGCACAGATTTGCCTTGGACTCAGATGACAAGCATGGAAGGGTTTGGAGAGAAAGAGGTATACGGTATCAAATCCAAAACATCATTCGAGCGTCACACATTCAGAAGCTGCAGCATCATGGTGTGAAATGGCATTTCAATGGGATATAGCACCGAACTGCACATTTCAAAAACGATTTATACTGAGGGTAAAGTCCCACAACACGCTGTGAGACTTAACGCTGCAGCAGTTTGTCCTGACTTCTTCTGTTTGGACAATGTTCACATTGAGCTAAAGTCATAACGGGTAACAAAACGAAGGTATTTCTAGTATGGAGCAGCTGTCTTATCCTCCTTACTTGAATCCCATCGAAAGCATGCAGGATGCATTCGCACATTTACATCCTCTAGCTAAATTGCTTTAATGGAGGAATAATCACTGTTAGCCCCTTCTATTGCTGAACTGAAAGCATAGGCAAACGATATAAAGTTTCTGTGAAGATCCAGGATAGTCGCATACGTAATTAATGCACGTTTTGTTTGTTTTTACTTTTAAATATTAATATTATTATGACCCAAACGTGATTTTATCATAAAATATATGAAAATTAAATATATTTTTTTTATTTTTGATACATAATTCTTGTTTTTGGATGCATAAACTAATTTACTATTTTCATGCGCAATTTGCTGTTAATCAAAGATTTGCGTTCCGATTTTTGTTGATTTTACTGTCACGTGTTTAACTTTTGAAAGCTATTAGACAAGACTGAGGTTGGCGTCTGAGCGGCCATAGTAAAATATCAAACTCAGATAAACGTTGTTCTAGCCACAATTTGGGCATCTACAGACTTATATCGCGACGCATTATCCTGATGTCACTCGAGTAATAGCGTATGATATAGCTAACGTATAATGCAGCCATAATCATAAGCGTATAGTGTCTTTCCTTCAAGGTAGCACTCAAACTATACGGCAAGCAGAATCCCGGGGTATCTTCCTTCAGAATTCCATTTGAGACAGAAACTTAATAGTTAGCAAGGTCCGGCGATGCTTATCACACTTACTTGGACTTCGCTTCAACCTGTACCTGTCATCGAATAGTTGAAACACATCAGCAAGAGCATAGGAAATGAACGCATCTAAGCTCATCACAAATAGATAGCTTTCATCTCCCAGGGACGTTTGTAGACATACAAGGTACCCAATACATACCAACTAAACTAAACACCATCCTATTAAAGAGCCACCATAGCCTCTATAATCCCTGTTAACAAAATGGATTTATGAGCTTCATTCTGCCAAACTGCGATTAAACGATTAAATCAATCAAGCAAGCTCTTATAATTACTTGAGAATTACTACATTTATTACTAAGGCAAAGATTTAGTAACTAAGTGTGTAAGAACTTATCGCTCTCCCTTGAGCGCGCTTGGATATAAATGATCAATGCTTCCATCTAGCAGGTGGAATAGCCGTGGTTTGAATTCTGGTGAGAGCACAATTAATGTTTTATATTTTCTGCTTCGAAAAGTATATGCTTACAAAAGCGCCCTAACTAGCAATGAGGTGAATGACAACTCGTTACCAATTGGATTTGGTCAATTAGGCGGTGTGATTACTTTTCCTCAAACCTCTTTTAAGTGTATGTAAGGAATAAAAATCCTCTTTTACCTGTTGGAGCTTTTATATTGTAAATGTTTACGAAATTCAGCTAGCAGCTGTAAGACTTTCCATTTCGAATCCTGATAAAGGTATATATAATTGTTCGTGTTTCTCTCCTCAGAAGCCTAATAGCTTCTATAAATAAAGCAGTTTTTTATGCTTGTGAATTTTATTTTTATCGTTGTATAATGAATTGCATTTTAAGCAATAATTAATTAAACTTAAATTCACATGCAAAATTTATTTCCTTTGAAAGAAAAATGTAATATATTTGAAATCATTAAAAGGATTCATAATAATCACATTTATGTGGTTTTAATTATTATATACCTAACTGTATTTCTGTAAATAATTGACCTTTCAATGTATTCATGCAAAACCTTGTAGTCTCAGATCAATCTGCGCTTAACAAATGCATTATCATACCAAATTTTTAAGTAATATAATATTTCAAAGTAAAATATAGTTCGTTTAGCGGAAATACCTTCTAGCTGCATTGAAATTATTTGTAATTAAGCAAAAACTGCAAATAGAAATTATTGAAACATATTTTGCTGTTATTATTAAAAGTACCCGAGTCAGTTTTATTACAATTTATTTTGATACAAATTCCCCATTTAGAATTCCTCCTCATTATCATGAAAGCTTTTTATAAATCTTTTCAGTGCTTTTAATGGAGAGGTTTTTAAATTTCTAGAATAAATATTTTAAGTATTTTTCATCTTTTCTTGGGTATAAAAATGTAAATGATGTTTGTATATAAACTTTGGAACTATAATTTAGTTAAAAGCAGATACAAATTGATTATTCATTCGCATATCCTTACTTAAAATAACATTCAGGAAAGAAAATCCATTCTCATTTGCATTCTGAAGATGTTCTCATTAGGAAACAAAGTTATTTTTTAAGTAAAGATGAACGAATAAGTGTGACATTTTATATCGACTCGAATGAGGTTTCTTTGAAAGGATGAGCTTTTTTAGTGCAAGAAAGATTTTTTAGACAATCTTAAAGAAAGTACACACCGTGTCTACGGAAGTCTTTACCTTCCCATTATTTTCATAACCAATGATCGTAGACATATACTTAAACTTACAAAAATGCTTTAAAATGCGAAAATATTCATGTTTTGGTATTTTGCATTTTAAGAAATAAATTTTGGTAAAGTAAGAAATTTAACCTTTTATAGTTCCTCCGGTCTTTATTCTTATATTTAGGAAAAATTTGTTCTCATTATCAAAAAAGTAAAATACAAAAAGAAAAAAATCTGAAAGCTCAAAAGGTATTTCCCCCAGCTTCTTGGTATGGTGGTGCACGCTGGTGATGGTGCCTTTATGGTGGTGCCTTCTTGCACTCTTTTCACTGGGCGCCTATTCCACAGGTCCGCAATTCAATTCCCCGCAAAAACGTTGTTAATTTTCATTTTGAAAGCTTCCAAAAAAACAAAATATAATGCCTCCACAGTGGCGACCGAACTAAAAGGTGGTTGGATGATGATTTTACACAACCAGGATTTGGCGACTCGGTCCCCTAAAAAAACCTCAGTCGCCCTTTAAAAGGGGGAGTATATAAGGCATTTCTACCGCCTTCTTGGCATGCCTTCATGCTATTGTGCTTTGCCCCTGGGCGCGTGTATTCCAGAGGTCCGTGGTTCAATTCCCGGCAAACGCATTGCAAATTTTTTATCTTTCCTGTTTCCAAAAATACTTGATGTCTCTACAGTAGCGCCCGAACGAAAGGGTGTGTGATGATGATTCTCCTCACCCAGAATTTCGCGATTAGTTCCCCTGAAAACCTCAGTCGTCCTTTAAAAGGGGGAGTATATAAGGCATTTCTGCCGCCTTCGTGGTGTGGTGGTCTGCACGCTGGGCGCGCATTCCAGTGGTCCGCGGTTCGATTCCCGGCGAAGGCGTAGCTAATTTTTCATCTTGCCTGCTTCCAAAAAATACCTAATGCCTCTACAAGCTTTTGGGTTTTACATTACGCCAAAGAGACTTTTTTAACGTTTTGTGTATTTAACTTTATTTATTAAATATCATGCTCTTCGCGCTTAACCCTCTCAGCGTTACGGCCGGAAAATTCCGCATAGAAGGCTGCCTACCATAAAAGTCTATTCAACAGCAATACCACAAAATAATTTTGAAATGAGCATAACTTTAGGATTTCCGATACACAGTCAATGCGCGCTGGAGATAATTTTTTTTTCGAACATTCCATTGCCTTCTTTGAAATCGTTGAGTTTGTTAATAAAAAATTCGTTAAAGTGTTGCAAAATATGAAATCTGTAATGAAACAAATTCCAAATTATAAATTAGAGCTTCCAGATGCCCATATTCGGTGGATGATTACGTTATTCAAAATTTGATAGCTCTACGTACCGTTGTTTTATCACAATGCGAGAAACATACATACTTTTATGCAGATTCTTCTTTACTTAATTTCTTTAAATATAAAAGAGGGCGATTGTACTTGGTGGCAACAATTTGAAAATTGATTCGCCGTTTATAGTGAATGGGCGAAAATACCAAAACGAAATTAATAGCCCTTGCGGGCTAACGCCCTACACTGGAAAGGCAACTTCACGACCTACTTAGCAGAGAACTTCCATCACTGCAGAGCTGCCACAACGCCGCAGACCTCGACCAGTACACAAACCATCTAACGCAGGAGCTACAAAAATGCTGTGACAGTACTCTCCCCATCCGCACAGCCAAGAAAATCCAAGGTCTTTCATGGTGGTCGAAGGACCTTCGCCAGCAACGCCAAAAATGCCGGGCACTAAGACGCCGCCTTACCAAAGCAGACACCCCAGAGGAACGCGCCTTCTTCCTAACACAGTTCAGAAAAGAGAGAGCTACATACAAACGAAGCATACTGATTGCAAAAACTACCACCTGGAAGAAATTCTGCAGCGAGAACTCTGATCCCTTCGGAATTCTCCACAAAATATCAACAAGCAAAGTTTTTCGACCCCACCAAATCTACTTGCAGCAACAAACTGCCAACTCGAACACTAGCCTTACCTCAAACACTGCTGCAATTATCTTGAGCACCGTCTTTCCCTCAGATAACCCAGCTGATGATTCACCGGAACAAAAGCTTCTTAGAAACAACCACGCAGCACCGATGACCCAAGACGACATTCCCTTCACCAGGCAAGAAATCACACAAAGCTATCGTACCCTGCCCAAGAAGAAAGCACCAGGCCCTGACGGCCTAGACTATAGCATCCTCAAGGTCGCCTACAAATCACATCCCATCTTCTTTCTTCACTTCTTCAACAACCTACTGAAACATGAGCTCTTCCCAAGCGCCTTTAAAACTGGTCATGTAGTCTTCTTCACTAAAAAGAACAAAGATCCCCAAAGCCCAAGCTCTCTCCGACCGATCTGCCTGTTGCCGGCTCTAGGGAAAGTCTACGAAAAACTAATAGTACAAAGCCTCATCTTTCATCTGCAAGACAACCGCATCCTAAGCAGCAGGCAATTCGGCTTCCGCTCCGGCCTCTCCACACTGCATGCTCTGGAGGAAGTTCGACGGATAATCCACCATAACAAAGAACAACAGCTTCACACGGCCTTTGTCTCAATTGACCTTCAGAGTGCCTTTGACACCCTCTGGTGGCCGGCCATTAAACAAGCTCTCCGCTCATCTCGATGCCCCCGTAACATCTATGGCATATTTGACAGTTACCTCCAGAATCGTTTCCTCCTGGTCCCACACAACAACGGGACAACCATCAAACAGCAGGAGAGAGGATGCCCGCAAGGATCTTGCGCCGGCCCAGTGCTCTGGAATCTAACTTTTAATAGCATCATCTCCACCAACTGGCCACAGCATACACAACTAGTTGCCTATGCAGACGACGTTGCGTTCCTAATCCAGGGTCGCACCAGAAACGAATTGGAACACAGAAGCACTCAAATATTACAAAAATTCAGCTTCCTCTGTCAAGAACTCAAATTAACCATCTCCACTGCCAAATCAACCGCTCTTATCATTCCCAAGCCAGGCACCAACCCAAGCAGAAATCCATGTATTAAACTCCAACAGAAAAATCTAAAAATCGTCAAAGAGCTCAAGTATTTAGGCTTAATATGGGACAAAGGCCTTACATGGATCCCACATCTACAGCAACTCAAAATTAAGACACAAGCCATTGCACGCAAGGCCTGTCAATTTCAAGGTATAAATTGGGGACGAAACCCATATATTAACAAGATTTTGTACACGACAGTGATTGAACCCATAGTCCTGTACGCTGCCGCAATATGGGCGAAGCCGATGCAAAGCCGGAAACGTAAACAACTACAGACCATCCAAAGACCTTTCGCACTAATGATGTGCAAAGGTTTTCGCACCACAGCCACCTCTGCGGCCATCATCCTTGCAGGCATACCGCCACTATATCTTAGAGCCGAGCAACAAGCTACAATAACCAGAGTCCTGCAACTACGCAAAGACGCCACCTTCCACGATACAACCCACAGTCCGACCTTATATGAAAACCCTCGCCCCACCCAACGCCCACACCCAGGCATTCAAGGAAGAAACTTCCGCATCACCATAGACAACACTAGCAATTCTAGTATTCCCAACGCTACGTACGTCTACTACACCGATGGATCCAAGATTGAAGACGGAGTTGGTAGCGCCTACATTTGCTACCACCAAAATGATGAACATACCAGTTGGAAGGCAGCACTTCGGCACTTCAATAGTGTGTTCCAGGCAGAAGCCTTGGCCATCCTCAACGCCACCAACGACATACTAAGTAACGGCTACCACCAAGCATGCATCTGTACAGACAGCCAATCTTCACTCCTGGCGATTCAAAACTTAAGCCACACCTTCCCAATTATCTCCGAAATCCAAAAGCTACTATCTGTAAACCACCAGCAACGCATTCACCTCACCTGGGTCAAGGCGCATGCTCGTCTAGTTGGAAACGAGGCAGCAGACACCCTAGCCAAAGAAGCCGCCATCAGTTCTGAAGTTCAGCAAATCCGTATTCGTGCACCACCATCGCATCTAAAGAGGCTTCTCAAAGAAGACCTACTCAAAATATGGCAAGAGGAATGGAACGCGTGTGACACCGGACGACGGACCTACAATCTCCTACCCAAAGTCTCTCTATCACGCCTCATAGCTATACTCCAACTCACCCGGTTCATAACGGGACATGGCCCCTATCCAGCGTATTATTATAGGCACAACATCTCCACTACAGATGCTTGCGTGTGCGGCCAACTTGGATCACCAGACCACTATATCTACTCTTGCCCACTCACAGCAGACAACCACATTAAGCATCCCACTCCTCCTACAGACGCCTTTCAACGGTTCATTATTAAAAACAAACCTGCAATCAATAAAATCTGTAAGGTCATTGACCAGCTCGCCGCTATGGGCCAAGATATATGCGACGCTGCATAATCCCACAACGTCCGCCACTAACAGAAGTCAACATGAATATCACCCTGTGCTGCTAACATGTCACCGCGCTCGGCATGCTCATATACTCAGCAACCTATGCGCTCCACAAATGTATATTCGCCGGACCTCCATATCAATGTCCAGCAATCACATGTTATTCCCATCTTATGGCCCCTCGTCTGTAAACACCCCCACAATGTACAGTATATGTGATCAATGAGGCCAAATATATATCTGACATGTGGTATATGTGTATTATTATTTTTTAAGTGTGCTTTATTTGTCATAAGTCTTCAGTGTTAATCAAGTGTAACCCTCTCCCCCCTTTTTTCCCCTCTGCGTGTGTGTTTTCTGTTCATTTTCATGTTTTTGTGTTTTCATACATTTAGTACCTAGCTCTGAGCCCCTCACCTGTAAATCCGTCCCACAAGTCTCATACCTGTAATTATGTAATTAGTCAAGCAATGTTAATAAGTCGCCCCTGTTTGGCCATGTAAACTCCTGCACCCTTAATAAGCTCCCGGTGTGGACTCTTGAGGCCACAGGGAGTTGTTGCCATTAGATAGTGGAAGGCGAGGGACACATGCCTGTTTATCTCTGGTAGCCACCAGGCGTCCCCGTCTTCCGTCACCTACCTACCTTTGGGCTAAAAGCATTTGACTCCCGTGAGACAAAAACTAACCGATATATTTGGTAAGGCAAACATCATATACAGGGACCGTACACAAATTGAAGATAAAAATGTTTGTATTTGTACTCTACTAAAGATAAAATAGCAGTTTAGAAAAAGTTTCCTAATGTAAGACATTAAAGGAAGAGCATTTCCGAGCAGATTTTTGTGAAAAGTAGAAGTGTTAATCAACATAAATTCTTTTCAGAATGGGGACTTGTTCACATAGAATTTGTGTTCCAAAAAAATGTATTAGGAAATTTCACATTGCCAACTAGCAATATTATTTACAATAATTAAAAATGAAAGTATTTGCAGTTTAAGGAATTTGTCTTTGATTGACAGATTATGATTCTATAGCAATAAAATTTCATAAGAATAATAAAAACATTTTTTTTTAGTTTTTGAATATTTATAAATTACACGTGTGAAAATTCTTTCGGTATACCAAATGCAATAAAATTATAAATTAAAGACACATGTGAATCGCAAAAGCATGTAAATGAATCGTATATTTAAAGGGGAACTATTCTAATTTATTTATTAACAGCTCCCTCAATGTAATTTGAAAAAAATGACATCAGAAATGGCAAATTTGGGAATTATGTACTTTGAACTTGCTTCATTAATCATGGCAGACCAGCAAATGGCTTTAGGTGAAGTAAGTATATTGAATCTTAGAAAGTTCTCCATGCTATGCTACTGCAGATAGTCTTCGACTTTCTGCCATAATACCGTACAGTAAAATGTTTTTAACCAGCAACGACGGACCTTCGCTGATTCCGAATAACTGAATTTATGTAGTATTTCTAGAACTTACTCGTTTTTGCTTTGTGATTCAATCGTAGAAATTTGAGCATACGAATTCCGTCTGTAGTATTTTAATCTGTCGGCCATAATTAAATAAATAACATCCAAAATCGTACAGCTGATTTGAAATAAAACATGATTTTATATTTCATAAAACCAAAATTGAAAAATTACTATATTTATTATCAAATGAAAGTTGCGAATTCCTTATTGTAATGGCACATAACGTCGAATGTCTGCTTGCTTAAGAGACTTTCGCTGCAGTTTTAAAATTCGCTGGGTATGCAAAAAAGCTTCATAATACGAGTATTATCTATTGACATCAATGAACATTTCTCGGCAAATCTTACGAAAGTTTGCAATCCTTCGTCAGCTTCCTTCTATACAACATTCTTGTTCTACGTGTCGTTTTCATCTTCATCATCCCATTCCTCGTTATTACCTTTCTCCTTTTTCAGTACATGACTGATTATTTCGTCGTGATCTTAAGAGAATGTGACGGAAAACGAATTTGCCTACACACATCCAAGTTGCACTTTCTCTTCAATAATACTAACTTTTATCGAAACGATGTCGGCCACAGGCACCGAACGTATTTTAAACTCAAGAGAATATTTTCACTCGACTCGTCTCCTACAAGAATGATCATGTGGCAGATATTGGGTAAAAAATGATGTAATATTCTTAGCATCTTCCCACACAACAGACAAAATAAATCTGGCGCCTTTCAATATGAATTGTTTCTGGAAATTATGAACAATACCTTCCAAATTACATGGTTTGTTGGCTGGACAGGCTTGTTACGCTAGACGTCAGAATCATAACCTTAAGTGATGTAGTAAAGGTTCCATATTTACAGTTATCCCATCATATATACATATTCTATCTCATAGTCGTAATTTCGAATTTAAATTTTAGACCTTCAATAATGGCATTATTTTGAAATTGGCGGCTAACTGGGTGCCAGTTAAGAGAGAGTTTACTGTATTTTCTTATATGAATTTAAGTAGAGTATAAAATGCAAGTGTAGAGGAAAGCGAAAGATTCGAAAGAAGAAATAATTTTTTTTTTAAATCTCGTATTTTATTCAATGGATGGCGCTAAATTTTCCTTATATTTAGAAGGCATGAGCCATCCTACATGCTCAGAGCAACGTGCTCCAGAAGAAAAGAAACCGTTTACAAGGCATCTAAATTAAGATTTTTCTATTGTTAATAAAAATAATGACAGATTTTTAGGCGTATATTGAAATAGGTGATTACGAATGCCAGGATCTTATGCTTACTGAAAGAATTTCGGTACCATACTTTATTGAAGATACTACGGTTTTGTGTCTCTCTTCCAGTAGAAGACCATAAACGATTAGATAATATTTTCAGTATCGCAATGCAATTGCCTCTTTGTCTGCTGACATAAAAATTGAAATGGGAAGCATATGAGTGAGTGTTAACTAAATATGTATTTAAACGTTTCCACACTGATTACTTAATCACTAGACGACAAACTTTGCTTAGAATTTACCAAACACAAGCAACCCACATGATCATCTTATCGGAAGTTTCCCTCTACAAGAGTTAAAATTAGGATGGACAGTGAACTGCGTAAAATATATCGACGCAATCCATCACGCCACACGGACGAGATGCAAGTTGTTCATTAATCATGGCGCCAATTCCGTGCATGCGATAAATCAAGTCTGTAGAAAGCAAGGGCGGGAAGAGGTTGCTAAGGAAGGGGGATCACTATGTTCGGAGGTACGAGTCTGTGTCCATGTTAATGCCAGATTCACGCGGCTGGTGAGAAACGATATTGATAGCGTATCTGTTGATACTGGACTCTGCAAATATGTCGGCAAGCTCGGTTTGGTGGAAAGTTTCACGTCGGGAGGGAGGAAAAGCAGGTAATAAAGAGGGGGAAAGGAATGCTTGTCAGGAGAATCAATGTCGCTGTGGTGTTTCGGCGAAGTTGTTCTAGTGGCGAAGATGAGTCGTTGCAGATCTTCTTAGAAAGTAGTATATTATGTTGGAGAAGAACTTATTCATGTTATAAATTTATGATAAGTTATGTAACGTCCTTACATCTTTCCGTTGAATCAGCTACGTAAAACCTTAATTTTGATTGGATCTGCTTTTTAAAAATCTTGATTTTCTTAATCCAGTTCACTGTGGAATTATCATAAAAGTATTGTTGTTGAAGATTAGATTGGTTGATTGATTATTTAAATGATTTATATTTTCAAACTATTGAGACTATTTTGTTATTACATGTATTATTAAACCACAACCTTTATCATAACCAGCAATGAAATATTGTTCTCAATACTGAAGGAATTGCTAAAATTTCAAAATTATCGAATCAAGCTAAAGAAGGTATGCCAAATAACTTAATGCGTAATTTTACAATTACGTATTTTATTTTGTTAAACGTAGGCTAATGCTATGCGAAAATATGGACTACATAGTTGCAATAGTCTCCCTTTAGCATTAGCTGTTAAGGGACAAAATTTTTAGACCGATTATTGTTAGTACATCGTGTTGTTCTTTTTATTTTTTTATTTACTTACATATCTGAAAAAATATTATTTAAAACATTAAAAGTAATGAACAAAGTCTAATCCACAAATCTAGATATTTTATAATGAGTGAGTAGTAAAGGTTTTCCACATTTATTTCGAGAGAAGAGTACATACTTCTGCAGGAGCGACTTATTCTGAGAAGGCACATTGTTTTAGTCGTTTTAAACACAGAAGCTGTTGAGAAAATGAGAAGAAAAACTGGAAGAAAATTCATAATTTCCAAATGATTTTGGATAGATAATTAAATAGTAATGGCATATTTTTATTGAATGATAAAAATGTAACCGACTCATTGAAAAAAAATCAAATAATTTAAATAAAATTAAATTGAAACAAACTATTGATAGACCATTTATAATGAATGACGGCAAGATCGTAATTTCCCATGGTCTTACATGGCTCACGTTTTTTGAAACACATTGTCTGTTGTTCTTTACAGCTCTAATTTTCATAGATATTACAGAATGGTATTTTTAGAAAGATAGAAGTATAGAGAATTTGAAAATGGAAAAATCCGAAATCACCATTTTTTGAAGATTTTCAGGTTCCAACACTCCTTAACTGTCGACAGTTAGAACAAGCTACTTGCATGAAACTTGAAATAATACTTGGATATACTTGGATACTACTTGGAGTATTATTCAGAACTCTGTTGTGTTTTATTGTTATAAATAAATATAAGTAACATTTCTTTTGCATATTTTAGTTTAAATATTTCTATTTTACTTATATTGTTAATACAATTTAAAGTATCCTCAAATCAATTTAGGTCCCACATTTATCGTATTTCCTCAATTTTATGAAATATCTGCTGCATGTATTGTTTCTTTCAGTGTGAAGCATTTTCCATATTTGTATTTATACTTAATTTTCACTGTGATGTTGTACGAACAGAAAATACTTTTACTGACGTATTACAATACTTAGAATATGGATTTCAGGTGGTTATACTGTCATTAGGATATTTTTGAAAGCAGGAGAGATGAAAAATGAGCAATGCCTTCGCTGGGACTCGAACCACGGACTTCTCGCATTCGCGTCGAGCGTGCTGTCCACTACACCACAAAATCAGAAGAAGAAGCCGGGAGGAATACCTTATAATACTAGGGCTTGATTTTTCTTTCTTATGTCTACTTTAATGATATTAAGAAACAGAAAAATTAAATAGTAATTTATTTTTTTCCTACCTGTACTGTTTTATGAACACTAAAACAACTAATATTTTATAGTTCCAGAATGGCTCAAAATTTTTGCAGATTTCGGGTTAATTAGTTTTGAATACTTTTAGCTTCAAAAAACATTCTTAAAACTCATACAATAAACATTGTCCGATATGCTAATTATAATTTGCCATTTTAAAAAGCCTGAGTTTTTTTTTTTTACGAATAATTTACTTTTACAAGCAAGTTATATTTATAGGCTGTCTGACTGCACGTTTTATTGGCTGACAACTCCAGTTATCACAGCGTCAAATATGATGTGAAACCCTTTCGTAGTCTACACCTCTAAAAACGCGTAAAACATTTTACTCATTCTTAAGTTATCCCTTTAATCTATTTTATTTCCTCAGAATTACAAACTTTCAACAAATATCATGCTAAAATTAGCGCTTTTTGTTACTATACCATTCTCCTCAGTAAAAGCAAGAGTTTTATGTCTCCTATATAAATCAAAGGCTAGAAGAAATGTTTAAAATGAATGAAATTTTAGATATATGTTAGCCAATAAGATTTGTCTAACGCCAAAGAAGGCAGAAGACTAATCTCTTGCATCAAACGTATAGCGAAGTTTAAACAGATTTTTTAAAGAAAATCAAAGTGCTGTTTCAACAAAAAATTTAAACTTTAAAAAAGGGTAAGAGGCTTATTGCTTTACATTCAGTGTATTTAATTTTACTATCAGATATTTTATTTTCATTGTGATAACAAAAAGTTTGCGATTCATTTTATTGCGTTATTCACTATTGCATGAATTAAAACCAAATCCGCAGTATCTCAGCTTAAGTCCGCACAGAGCAAAGATGATTAGAAATGCAGATGAAAAAATTAAGAAACTAAAATTATGGGGAAAAAAAAAAAAGAGTACAAACTGCAAACTTCAGATTTCCATCCAAATCCCAGAAAAGGATTTTACTGCTTAACATTTCAAAGCATTTCCAAAAATTATAAAATTGTAATGCATTATAAAATTTTTGCAAAGAAATTTAATTATCAATTACGTAACATATAACATTAGAAGTAATATTTACTAATGTAATCAAAGCTGTATATGTTCATCAGTATTCATTGTTGGATATATAGTAAACTTACATTTTAATTTATGTTCATGTTGCATTTTAATTTATATCTATTTCATGCGTTAATTAAAAGGTAAACAAAAGTCAAATTACGAAGAAAAAGCGTTTATTGCGCTTGAATATATCAATGTTTTAATTAATAAGAGATTGATCAAATCTGGAACATTAATTAAATTTTTTACGCCTTGCTAATGGTAGCACTCTGGGAATACGCTATGCGCAATGGCGCATACAGGTTCAGGTTCAGGTGGAAATGTAGTGGGACACCCAATCTTTACTGTAAGTAATGTAGGTATAGTCTCACTACACTTCGATTTATTTTTAAAGTTAGTATTTAAAATAATACATAGTATAATATAACACATATACTATGTACTATTTTAAATACTAACTTTAAATGGCGCATACAAGACGAATTATAATTTTTTTATCTGTCCCACTGTGACAAAATTATTAAGCACTGCTTTTGAATTCTTTCCATTCTTCTCCTACCTCAGCGCTCCGCCAGTTCCCGAGTGTATAAGACCGCTGGATACTATGAGTTTGACCTGCTTTGGATCCCAAGTGAATGTGATGGCTCCATAGTTGATTTCAATGGTTTTTTCCTCGCGTATAACTAGAATACAAGCAAATGCTCCTTAGAAAATCCTCCACGAAGGCATTCCTTTCCTTATACAGATAGTCTAGTGTGTTTTGTTATATTCAAATAACCTAACTTAATCTAACCTCCATCATTTCCCGAGGCATAATCCAGGCGGCCAAACGGTAAGCTCTTGGAACACTGGTAGTTGAATCGCAGCGAACGGGCTCGCTGTAGGGCTTTTCGTAGTGGTAACAAGGATACGAGTAGTTTTCCTGACACCAAACCGAGGAAATGATTCTGTTCATAGATTTTACTTTAGACAGATTTTATATGTTAAGTTAAAGCATTTAATATGTTAGATTAAAACAATGTACCTCATTCAAATGTTAAAAAAAGATAAATATTTAAGAAATTATTATGTAAAATACACAAAATATTGCAAGTAAACAAGGAGAGAAAAAAGAAAATGAAATAATACTATAGAAATCCTTAAAAGAATTCAGCTCTCAGTATTGCATTTGGCTATTCTTAGATTAAAAACCATCGTTTCAGCAAAAGAATTGAGAGAAGTACAGAATGATCACGTACCTCGGCAAAAGAATCTCTCTCTTCCTAAATGAAAGTACCAACAGAATTGGTGTTGCCAATCTAAGCTATTGAGCGCTGCCCCTGCGATCGTCGTTCCGTGGACATCAGATGTCGAAGAGAACAAAAAGACAAACCCAAGAAACTTTATCTCTCACCAGTCTCTGATCATACAATGGGTGCTGTCCTCACCAGCGTTTGTCCCTTTGTCAACTGGAAAAGGGGATATCATCTGAAGGTACGAGTGAAAGTGGTGTATGTGCTCCCGATCGAACATTCATTTGTAGAATTTTATGGCTGCTGTTGCTTTTAGTACGTTTTAGCATGTATTGACCTGCAGCAGTTTGCTTGATTTCTATTCATAATTACTAAATTTCAATACTGTTGTTATTTTGATGACTGAATTTGGATATGAATGGAAATTGCTTTAAAAAGCTTACTAAAATACTTCACGAGAAAAGTTACAATCACACTCGGAATAAAAGTAACCGTGAAGCATAACATTTGTCAAGTATTATTTTCAAGAAATATATTTCAACAGAAAAGCTTCAAAGTAATTAAAAACACAAAGTCACAATTAGCCTCAGTTGTACAAAAGCAGCTTCCCAGACGGTATAGCGTTTAGCGACACTGACTGCTCTAGCGATGACCCCGGGTTCGAATCCCGGACAAGGTTTGGATACTTGTAAGTGTATAATGTCTGTGAGACAAGTGGGCACTGTAAATACACAGCGAACCGAAATCCTGTCGAAATTAGAGCGGAGATGCGCAACTGACGCAGTGGGACTGTACTTGTAAAATCAATGGTAGAATTCAGGGTTCTACCTGTACAAAAGCATTAAGTATGTTTTTTTAAAAAATATGTTTATCATCCGCATTTGTTCAAGTTTGTATTATATCTATATTAAGGCACCAGAAAGGATTCCATCAATAAATTTAGTTTTCTTTAGTTAACTAGTTTATGAGCTTATTTCTATAGCCATCTTACAAGAGAATTTTATTCTACTGCTTTGGTATGAATATAGGTCCTAATCCTTGAAATCCTTTAATGTTAAATCCTATTAATATATCATACTGATCTTGTTAGTTGTGATAAACTCATGTTAATAATCCTCATGATAAACGTTTTCCTATCTTTAAAATTTTAATTCTTAAGAAATATTAAACCTAAACTGCAGATTCTGGTAGGAAATGTAAGCATTTTCTTTCGACTTAAGAAATATTAAACCCACCACTTAAGAAATATTAAAACTTAAGAAATAACTTAAAGTTTAAACCTAAACTGTATATTCTTGAAGGAACTGTAAACATTTACTTTCCATCGTATATGTATCCAGATAGGTCATAGTATTATTCAGCACTCTGGAGAGACATTAGGTTTCTTTCGAATCAGGAGAAGTAAAAAAAATATGCAGTTCACTTGCCGGGACTTCGTACCATCCAATTGCTAGCCGGACGTGCTTTCCAGTTACACTAGTAAGGCACGTGATGACGGAAAGGAAAACATTGCAACTTTATTTTAGATAATAAATGTTAACCGTAAAAACTGTTGTATCCATACAATCTTCTAAGCAGCAGTTTAGGGAATACTTAGTTCTACGAGACCACAAAATGCATTTAGACTTTTTGTTTAATCAAAACCGTTTCGTTACTACTATTCTTTGGCGTCATCAGCTTTATGACAAAACATTGTAACAGTAAGACTACATACTGATAAAAATTTCACATTTCTATCATCCACGGCCATTTTGTGTAAAATGCTGTAATCAGGGAAAGACTCTTTTGCTCACCCTGCATTTTGAGGATTTTTGTTGCCTGCAAGTTTTATAATATTTATTCTAATAATGTAATTAATTGAAAAAAGATTCCAAAAGCATAACTTTGCTTACTTCCGCTACAGAATTTCTTTTTAATTCTTCTATCACTATAGTGTCATCTGGAACAGGAATAAAACATATAACAGCAATAAAAAAATTCTGGAATAACATACAGATTACAATCATTTATGCACTTATTCTATTTTTTCTAGTTTTAGGGAAAGACTTTAATAGATAATAATAATGGATATTTTTTTTTAAATTAAGAAATAGAGGTAAATATTCTTGCACTTTTTTACAATAGTCTGTGGTTCAGCAAGGAATCTTTATAACTCTTTCAGTTGATATATACTACTTATATGCAAGTAAATATTCTTCACATTAGTGAACATTTCAAGGTTCAAAACTTCATATTTTTCAGGTGCCAAGCTGGAAACTGAAATTTTACATCTAATTTTAAGTGAAACAAAATTACAGCAAATTAAGAGTTACTTTTGGATTATTGTATGAGCAATACATTATTCTATATACTACTATATTGAAAGATATACTATATCATTTAGTAATATATTTTATAGATATAAAGACTACTATATTATTTTGCGTATATGTAGCCAAAGGTTAGAACGTTATGAATTTTGTGCATTTATTACGCATCCAGTTATCTTATATTACTCAAAAATCACAAAAACATAATATTGAGTCATTCCATAAATAATACATTTTTTACTCTTCCGTATTTCAAAATTAAGACAAAATGTTTTTTTTTTTTTTTTTTTTACCTAAAATATACTGTACTACATTCTTTGCTAATTTCTGTTATGATGGAATATTTTCACACCAAAGTTTGCAAGATGTAAATATGCTTGTAAATATGCTGAATATACTCCTTTGCCGCTTCAGTTTAGCTTTTAAAAATAACTGTTACAGTCAAAATGCACTCTTCAAAATTTATACTCAGAATCAGATAAAATGACTACTTGCTGTAATAGCAAAGCTGATGCAAGTGGTTTATTTCGTCCTTCTCCGATTTCTAGTTTAAATGAAAAAATTGCATTAGTTATAGGATGGCATAATACTTATATAAATTCTATCTCCTAATTTCATTAAAATTTATTTTTATTTATTTTTCTACAGCTGTGGCCTTCTTCATTAGAAACGCGGGTGCTATTAGTATGGAAATTGAATTTTTACATGTATCACCTCTGTATCCGAATCAGTTTTAAAATAGTTGCCAAATATTATCGCCATGTATTATATAAAATTTTGAAAGGTTTTTCAGATTTTAACTATCGCTCAAAAGGGTTTGATATGGTTTTTCCAGTCTGCTCTTGCACACACTTCTGCTAACACTTTCTTTTTGTCTTTTTAGCTTTATTATTAAGCATCAGTTTCTTCACACTTACGCCATACACAATTCAACAGCAGAATTACAAAATTTTAAAAGACGCGTGTGTTTAGAATTCCCGATGAAGTGCCAAGTGTTGGCATACATTTTTCGAAATTTTCAGTCTTTTCAGTTTATCAAATCAATACAAGGTTTTCTTAGTAACATGGCTAAATTATTAATTAAATATCATATATCTTACGCCACGTAAAATTAAGTTGAATAGCAAAATCATAAAATATTAAAAACAGTATATCTTTAGAAGCTGTCTCTCGCGCTGGAGATAACAATGTTTTCATCCCTACAATGTTGCCACTACTCACTTTCAAAAAGCTGAGTGTGTTCAAAATTCATTTATGTTTCACAAAATATGAAATATAAAATTTGAAATTCAAAATTTGGACTTCTAATAACGTAACCCTCCACATGTTCAGCTGGAGTTATTAGTTAAGTTGGAATACGTTATTAGAAATTTGGTGGCATTAGGTACCCTCGCTTTCGGACATTTGATATGTTATATGTCGTCAAATCCGGTTTCGAGACTAATTCGGGACAACGGACTTTTGGGCAAATAATGGCGGGTCACTATGTATGTATGTATTTTCCTAACCTCGTAGAAAAACGACGGCACCTAAGTCACTCAGTTTCGATACACATAGTCCTCCACCAGAACATGTTCACTTCGAAGCCAGATTTTTGAATTTCAAATGTGTTTTTGATTTATGTCATATTTTTTCACTTAAATTTCAGTGAATGTTTGATTAACAAACTCAGCGATTTGAAAGCGGAAAGTGGCAACACTGTTTAAAATAAAACATTTTTATCTCCAGCTCGCCGTTGTCGCTATTCGCCAAAAGGTAAGATATTTGTCTTTAAATTTTAATCGGCAAATTTGGCTATTTTAAAACAATGCTTTATCACTGTCGGACATTTCCACGCCTCAGAGTCGGTTACGAATCAGTAAAAACCTAAGATATTTAATTTTTGGATTTAATCTGAAAAGTAAATATTTGAAAAAGTAAATATTTCCATAAAATTATAATAGTTTCATTACACATTTTCTTTACCTTTCATGAAATTACATATTACATTAAATCATTATATACTTTTTTTTAAATAACTAATTGACGCGAGTGATAACGACAGCGGCTAGTTTTTAAATAAATAATATGACGAATTAAAAAAAAAACTGTATGTCAACAGTTAACTATCACTAAGAATTGTAAAGATATTCTGCTTTTAAATATTTATAATTTTGATATAGAATTTTATGCGACCTAAGTGCGAAGAACGTGAGATTTAATAAATACAGTTAACACATTAAACGTTAATAATAAAAAGACAAGAAAGGTTTTGTTACGTCATCTTACTAAGAACACTGAACATTGATATGATGATTTGCGAATGAAAGAATGGTATAACTTTATGGTTCTAAACAAACGCTGCTATGCAGCTTTTAAAAATTTTGTGATTTTGTTGTTGAACTGTATGTAAGCGCAAAGAAAACGATACACAGTTATAAAGCAAAAAAGACAAAGGTAATGAAGTTGTAGAGACATTAGGTTATTTGGAAGCAGGAGCTGTGAAAAATAAGCAATGCTGTCACCGAGACTCAAACCACGGACTTCTCGGATACGCGCCGAGTGTGCTAGCAATTACACCACGAACGCATGCTAAGAATTCGGGAGAAATAATGACACAAAGTTAGAGAAGTGAGACTAAATCGGTAACTGTGATGCTCAGCGAGAGCACAAAAAACCTTAAGAAATCTCGTGGAGTAACGTTAAAAATCTGAATACTTGCAGATTTTCTTTCCGTCTGTTCTTTCTTTCTTTTTATTTTTTTCCTTTTTGTCCAAATGTAACAGAAGTATCAGTAACAAAATGTTGCAAAAAACATCCTTCCTTTATTTTAAAATGTTCAATTTACTGTTATGCGTTGCAGATATGTGTAGCTTAACTGTTAAGCTTTGTTTTATTTATTTATTTTCAGCGCATTTTAAAGTTTTTATTTTCCCCCTACTAAATTTAGAAAAGCAATTGTAGCTTTCAAAATCAGAAAGCCTGTGATTTATTTTCATCAAGCAAAATTAATGGTCTGGATTCACATTTCATATTTTATGCTATGTTTAGCAGTAATGAAAGATTTAATTTCAAAGTTCTTTCTACTCTACTTAAAACGGAAAAAAGTTTCTTTTATGTACACGGCAACACGTTAATAAAATGCAGTTAAAAAACGACATGCAAAAACAAAACATTGCCATTTGTAATCGAAAGATGGAAAAGAGTTTGAATATTGATATATTTCATTAAGTTGGTAACGTCATGGCTAAATAGTATCCAGAATTTGCTTTTTTAATGTTTAAATGCTATAATTGAAAAAAAAAAAGAAATTTTGTAACTAAGAGTTCACTTATTATAAACTCTTTTTTTGTTCCAAATAATCATAAGAAACAACTTTTAAAACTTACATTGTCAGTGGATAAATAGTTTTAAGCAGAATGACATTTTTTTATTAAGATATATTACAGAAATAAGGATAAACTATTCGACACTCGAATTTTCACTTCGAAAAATCTGGCATTCGAAAATTCTGACATTAATTTTACTTTTTTGCTCCATTGCGCTCTAGTACCACAATATTAGCTATGCATATTATATTATATTTTTAGTTGTTATGTTCTACTATTACAATATTAATTATTCATCCCGATTAGCAAATTGCTAATTTTGAGGCTTCTTGCCAAGATTGAGTGAGAAAACTTTAAATATGCATATTCACAAATTGTAAATTATGAGAGCTGTGATTTGTAGTTTAGACGATTTTAAAATTTATTAACCCTAATGGAATATTAGTTTCGAATCATGATTTCGCGTTAATTCTTAATTATCCTCCAGTTTAATAGAATGTTTCACTTTTCATTCGAATTTGTTACCATTCCACAAAATGAAAGATATCCTTCTTTCAAACTTAATCTGTCTATTACTGATGAATATATTACGAGTGAGTTATTTAAAAGCATTAGATACAGTTCTTTAAAAATATTTTTTAAAACTCTTAATCTCATTGAATAAAAGTGCGTTTAATTAATGATACATCTAATTAAACATGTACAACAAAAATACATTTAATTCATGGTACATCTAATAATATAACATAATTTTATAAATATTTGTATAGAATTTCTTTATATAATTTTCACTTTTCAAATATACAAAAGATATATAGCTAACCTCTTCTAGTATCCTATAAAATGTTTCACTATTTCACCTGAGCCCCAAAATTATATTTAAAGAAATTAATTAATGAAGAATCTGCTTGAATGAATGTATTTTCTCGCATTGTGATAAAACAACGGTACCTAGAGCCATCAGAATTTGAATAACGTAATCTTCCATAGAACATGGGCACGTGGAAGCCCTGATTTGAATTTGAAATTTGATTTATTATTGATTTCACATTTTGTAACATTTTAACAAATTTTTGATAAAAAAACTAAACTATTTCAAAGCGAGAAATGGCAACACTGTACCAAAAAAAAAAAAACATTTTTATCTCCAGCGGACGAGTCTGTGTATTGGAAATTCTAAAGATATGCTCATTTTAAAATTATTTTGCTATATTGCTCTTGAACTGAATTTTATGGTTTGAGAACGTAGAACATCATATTTAATAAATTTTTAAGGTATCACAAAACGTTAAAAAAACACCATTTTGAACGTAATTTAAAATCTGGAACCTTTCAGACTTTTTGAAAGTTTTTTTAAAGTTCTTTTTTATAGATCTTATTACTTATTTCTTACTGTTTAAAGATCTCATCATTAACTATTTATAATTTTAAGATCTTATTACTTAAGAGTATAAATTTATCTTTCAAATTATAACACAACACATCAGTGTAGCGTATTGAGAAATTTAGAAGCCATATACGTTCTTCTTAGCAACTTTGAAAGTTTAGTTTATTTTTAATCGCTTATGTATTTGCTGTAATTCGCAATACATATAATTTGTAATTTACATAAATGTCTACTCAATTAGCGCAATTAATGAAACCTTTCTAACGCCTTATATTATGTTCTTGGTTGCAAAAAAATCGTTTAGTCGCCACTTTGCAACGATTCTGTCATATTTTTAGATCAGTATTTGTATTTTCCTCCCCACCCCCTGTAAACGAGCTTTACTGTATTAAATTTACTAATATAACTTACAATAAAATTAATTCCCGTAGTTACATACTGGCTTTTAAGTACCTTTATGTTAAAAAACCCACAGTATATGCACGTACTTCTTATATTTTACCACTGCAAGTAAAGCCATTTCCTTTTTCACTGGGCACAGTGGCCTAATGCATCTTTTTTACTGACTTACTTCATTTCATCCATAAACGAATCCTGTAGGCTGAATTCGGAGGAGAATTGTAAGGCTGACCGCTCTGAATCGATGGGCCAGATGAATTTGACTTCCAAGTCGGTCAAGCAGTCTATTATGGGTATCTTCGGTTTTGGGCTTATCAGAATCATTCTCGACGGATGCATCGGTGGCAGAAAGAAAGATCCCCCGCCTCCTGCTGATTATAGGGGCATTGAAAACATTGAGGAGCGGACGCACTTATAGCTTCGTTCCAAGAGCTGTGTCGCAGATAAGATTAATAAGACCCCGTCTTGGGATCAAGGGATTTTCATCGGCGGCGAGTGGGGCATAAAATTGTGGTTTTGTGGTGTGTTTGATGGAAGTTCCGTAATCTTTTGTGAGCGAAAAATTCTACTTTAATTTATTTGTAAGCTTAAATCCTGTAACAATAAAAATACGATTTTTTTCTCTTAAGTATTGTGACGATTAAGCCAAAGAGTATACAATATATGGCTGTTTAATTTATCAGGTAGATGAAGAAATAACTAAAGTATAATTTTTTTTGTCACTGTAAAAATAATACTGCAACATTGTCAGATTCTAAAACAGCTGGTATCATGTTTTTTTTTAAATATATAAACGGCTCTTGTAAAAGTATCACATTTGTTATTAATTCTAAGAAATTATATTGATAACGGATTGTAATTTTAACCTCGTTCTTAGAATTCCTCTGAAGCTTTCACGTATCGAATGTATCGAATGATTTCAAGTATCAACTTTTTATTTCACATCCAAAATGACCAACAAATTTTAGGTGCTCGAATTAAGTTTTAATAATTACAGCCTTAAAAACATGTATAACTTGAATTTAAGGCAAAACAACAATCAGAATTTTTTGGCACATTATTATTATTATTATTGAAAAATAGAGATCTCTGTTTAATCGCCATCATAACTGTTAGAATATATGCGAAACATTTTAAGAAATTCTAATCTTTAGGAAACAGCCAAGATTTAATTTCAAGATTTAACTCAAACAAACAAGTGTAGAAATTAAATTGGTTAAATTGGAAAGGAAAAGATGCAAAAAATAGAATGTGCCTTAAGAAATCCCTTAAATTTATCCAAACTAATATCTGAAGCATTCTTTTCTTACTTTTACTGAAACGATATTGAACGAACAACTCATACGGCTCAGTTTAAATACTTATTTCGAAGAAAATTTCAAATTAACAGAAAGCAGCAGCTTATTTCTTAAGCTTCTTCAAATTTTTATTCTAGACATTCGCAGTTTTTATTTATTTATATATTGATAGAAGGGTGGTATTTTTTAACATATCCAGAGATCAAGATTTTAAAAACCAACGAAAGCAAGAGGGATTGTTATGAATATTTTTAACATATTTGGCTGCTTCAAAACCCTAACTTTCGTTTCCGCACTAAAAACCCAGATGTTGTTCCAAACTTGGAGCATTTCGTAATGACCTATGCTTGCAAACTAATAACACTCGTGTTGTAAAAACACATGCTTGTTTGTTTAAATTTGAGACTAAAAAATGCACAGTAATAGGAGCATTTAAAAGTCTTTACATTATGGATTATATTGGATTTGAGTGCTTCTTTAAGTGCAGACTTTTCTAAAAGGTTTACAATACACATATTGAAAGGTATTAGTAGCTTGAAATTATAAAAATCAGTAAACCTGGATTAACTCTCATTTATTTAATCATTGTGTAAATGATGGTAATGAATCGATTGAAGACCCAAGAATCGATCACGCTGTACTAGAAGCCATAAATGGGATAATGAAGATTTTCTTATGTTACCCAAGGGTGCATTGTGCTCCAAATAGCCCCACTGTCCATAAACCCTCTATAGCAGAAGTTCCGGAAACTTCTGATGACTTTCTGTGTTTTTCCATAAGAAGGTTCTAAAAGATAGCCTATGCCAGTTTTGATGGTATGGTTACCCTATTAATGAATTTCAGCATTTTCTGTCTACTTGGATAAGCTACAATAGATGCCTTACATAAATTTAACGGCGATCATATTTCTGCGAAATGTATGTTGCGAGCAAGTCTAATAAAAGTTTAGTGATGCCATCCGCATAGGTTTGAAAAAAATATGCTGAGGTTTAGAATATCAAAATATGAAATTAAAGCGCTCGTATCCAAATTCTTGAAGTGGATATCATAATTTGTATTTGTATCATAATTTGTATTTGTATCATAATTTGTATTTGTTTATCATAATTTGTATTTATTATTTGTTTTAAAATTTGTATTTGTTCATAATTTGTATTTAGGTTAATGGGAAAAGGTAAATTTTTATTTATGTATCATAATATCAATGCCATAGCAATTTAGACTAATTCCTTTAAAAATAATAACTTTGTATTACATGAACATTTAAAAAATTAGGGAAAATTTAATTTACTTCTTAACCGATAACATAACATTCATTGTTCATTATCGCAATACGGTGAAAGCATTTGCAGCACAAACACTTGGATAAACTGGTTCACAACATTCAGAGATATCTCTCAAGTCTTAAGCACTGGCTCATTACTTAGAAAATCAAAATTAATGTCGCTAAATGTGCTGCCAATGATATTCACACGCTTTTAACTCCCGTAGCCTTCCATTAATTTAAAATTCTTTGACGACTATATTCCCTGGTCAAACTCATATAAGTATCTAGGAGTGATACTTGATTAAAATTACTCTGGCATTTACACATTGAGAATACTCTTAATAAAGCGAAGAGCGTCGGATCCCAACTTTTTCCCTATTAGTTCGAAAGAGCCATCTGTCTCTCAGAAAGAAAAGCTCTTCTCTATTCTTCGATTATTCGATATTTTTATGTACGCATGTGCCATCTGGGGTACGGCTGCGAAGACTCACATAAAAAAAAAATTACAAGCTTTTTCAAAGTAAAACCCTACGGTTAGTCCTTAGTGCAGCCTGGTGTGACCGTGCTAATGTGATTCACTCGGACCTTAACATTAACCATATTAAATGATGTTGTTATTAAAAAACTTAGTCAAAATTTGTTTCTCAAAATTGAACATTGATAACAGAACACTTCAAAAGCTTCCTGTCTACGATCCTGGTATTCCAAGTTCACAAAAACGACCAAGAGTCATCATGAGCCGAGACCATGGCATCTATGCTCCTGCTAAAAGGCGTAGACGGGCCCCCGCCTCTTCATTTCCAGGCCCCAGTCCGTGAAGCACGGACGTCTCAACCTTCTAAAATTACTATTCCTCATTGATTATGCCAAATTGTTATCTTCTACTCAGTTTGAACTGAAAAGTGGTCTTTGAACTGTTATTAATCTGCTCGTTTAAAAATCACATCATGCCCGTAGAATTAATTTCTATCTTGTGATTTTTCCATATTGTTTCTGGGTCCTTCTTATTATTATAATTCAATATTTTTTTGCATTTTCGTTATTATTGCTTTCTACCTTGGTCTGTTGCAGCATATTACCGTATCATTTGTTCTTTCCGCTTCATTTAAAAAATTAAACGAAAAATAGTTTATTGATTAAACGTAAACTGCTGAGCAAGTTAGATTAAAACATAAACTCACAACGCTGTTCAAAACATTTGTGTTTAGCTTCATTGTTTAAAACTTTGAGTATTAGGAGTAAAACGGCAAATACTATTCTATTCATAACATTTAACTTCGTTTCTGATATTTATGTGTAACAGATATATCATTGAGTAAATATTCTTTCACAGAAATGTTATAGTTAAAATTTTGATAAACAGCTTATGTTTATGTATTTAAAAAAAAGATACATCTCTGCGGCATTTCCCAAACACATAAAATACACTTTCCCTGTATACCTGAAAGTGCTGTAAATGTGAGAATTAAATAAATAGTTTTAATATAGCCGTCACTGTAAAGAAAATTTTTTCTGCTGAACTGTACATATTGTAAATGATATAAATAATTGTATCTTAAGAATGAGATCTATACTGAAATCTAGTTACATGGTTAAAATCTAATAAATAGCCTCAGAGGCAGCTTCTGTCATTTTTCCATTTCAACTCACCCCTACGTTTACTATTTTTAAGTAAATATTAAAAATTTTTACACTATTAGTATTGCAAGTGAAAACTGTCTCTAATGGATTATATCAAGTAACTCGACTGTCTTACACAAATAGTTTTAATATATCCATTGCTTAAGGCTATGCTGCTATACTGAAATGATATACAACGCTATTAGTTTACAAATTTCACTTTACGAACTTTCGTAAATGCGAAAAAACCTGTTTCCAATGAGTGAAATTTGTTTGGAATCAAAATAATAATAATAAGAAGAAGAATAAATAAGAATAAGAAAAATGTGAAAGTTTTCAGATTTTAAATTTCGTCCAAAGGCGCGTTTTTTCTTTAACATTTTGTGTGTTACCTGTATCTATTAAATATCATGTTCTTCCACCTTAAACCATAAAATTCAGTTCAAGAGCAATATCGCAAACTGATTTTAAAATGAGTATATCTTTAGAATTTCCGATACACAGTCTCGCGCGCTGAAGATCAAAATGTTTTTTCTGTACAACTCTGCCATTGCTCGTTTTGAAATCCTTGAGTTTGTTAATCAAAAATTCATTCAAAATTTACAAAATATGAAATCGATAATGAAACAAATTCTAAATTTCAAATTTGGGCTTCCAGATGCCCATATTCGCAGGAGGATTACGTTACTCAAAATTTGATTGCTCTACCGTTGGTGCGCTGGTCATATTTGAATGGAGGACTACGTTATTCAAAACTTGATGTGTCCATTGGTTTTTCACAGTGCGAGAAACATACATTTATGCAAATTCTTCATTATTTAATTTCTTTAAATATTATACAGGCCGATAATATTTGGTGGCCACAATTTGAAAAGTGAAACAACGCTTGTAGTGAATCGACGCAAAATGCCAAAACGAAATTAATAGTTCTTCTGTGCCAATTGCCTCTTTGGACTAATAATAATAATAAACGTATTCTGAAATTTCTTTTCTGAGAAGTTTGTTGTACAAGATGCCATATAGTACTATCGTCTTATGTACGATGAAAGAAAACGAAAACCTATTCATACTAGTACAGCCACGTATTTTCTTAAGAAAGACAGTCAGAATTCAGTTTTGCTGGCCCATCTATCATGTCACATTCTCCCAACTCTTCTATCATAAACCTCCCTTTTACCTGCCAACAAGCTTTCAGAGGACAAGTCAAACGTTGGTTCATCCCTACTCCTACATCCTAAAGATCTATTAGCCTCATCCTACATCCTACATCCTAAAGATCTATTAGCCTCATACTCACCCCAACCGCTTAAAAGTAACCATTTAATTTACACACTCTAAAGCAATGTAGTTCTTTATTTATTTATGATATATTGCTTTTAAAATTTAAAATGCATTATTTATTTGTTTTAGTATTTTTAATTCTTTATTTGATTGTATTTGAAGCTTTTATCTCATGAACATCGTTAGAAGACAGCCGTAGAAAACCTAGTAACATTTTATAAACAAATTAGTGGTAGAAACCATCGTTCGGAGCGTAACTCGTTCGTAAGGTGCAAGAGACTGTTACCATAAACGAAATAATAGTTATCATCTATACAAAAGCGAGACTGTGTACTAGTACTATGAAGTATTTTCTCCTTCGTGGTGTAATGGTAGCAGATTCAAAATGTATTTGAGAGATCCAGGTTCGAGTCCCGGCGACGGCATTGCTCATTTTCTGTTAAAAAAAAACCCTACTCACTCTTCAGTGGTGCCTAAACTGAAATGTTGTGGTGGTGATTCTTCACCACCAAGATTTGATAATTAATCCCGAATATCCTTTTAAAAGGAGGACTATATAAGGTATTTTCTTCCTCCTTTCTGCATGGATTCGTGGTGTAATAATAGCACACTCGGCTCGTATTCGAGAGGACCCAGGTTCGAGTTTCGGCGAGAGCAATGCTCATTTTTCATGTCTCCAGGATCAAAATAATCTAACAACTCTTCAGTACAAATTTTAAAAAAAGTCTTCAGAGCTCATTTCTCTCAGTTTTCGGCTTTGAATAATCATATCATTAGGCTTAAGTTTTATAAGTTCATTGTTTAAAAATTTTATATCATTAGTGTAATTACTGACAGATTTTCTCGATATATTATGTTATATACTTCGGGAAAAAATAACTATTGGCTTATATAAGTGATTTTACTTGATTCATAAGAATATTTATTTCGTTGAACTGTATGCACTTGAACTGAGATAATTGGAGTTTTAGGTCAACACCAATACAGAAGCCTAATTACAGAGAAGTAATTTAAATTTCCTTTAGGGTTAACGTCTCACATTTTCCCACTTTGTTAAATTTGTGTTTACTGAGGCAAACATCGAAGCTACGAGTAATTAGATATGGTGTCCTGCTTTGATACAATACCAACATAAATTTCAAGCAATTAAATTTTAGATGAAATTCAAAATGTGTAAACATACTTCCGAAATTTTACGAAATAACTCATTCATTTATTTCCATTTTAAATCGAAATACTAAGTTGCAAACTTTTCAGATAACTCAGCAGTAGAAGCAGTTTATTCCAAAAATATCTGAACATTTCCGAAGGTATAATAAATCCACATGGAAAAAACTTTCTCCAGTTTCTGGTACGCCCCGTTCAGTCGCAGCCGGATAAAATATTCTGATTTCTCTGCTGCAGTGATCAATAAAGAAAATAGAATGAGGCACACAATTGCCGGAAATCGGAGAACTCCCGGAGAAAAGGTCCTGGAAAAATGGGAGCGGCCTTCGCTGAGAATGGCCGTAATAAGTGTCACAAGCAGGAGCACTCATTTGGAAGGGTTGAGTAGTTCCCTGCCTTTGTCATGTAAGCAGATTTAGCACGGAAAATGTTCGAGTAAAAGTTTTCTTCAGTGTTCAAGTTGCAAATGGAAGAAATGGAGAAGGCATGAGAATATGCAGATAGTAGCAGGTGTAGTTTCAGAATCCTTATTTTCCAGGAGTCTGCCTAATTATAGTTGTGGGGTTGCACTGCTTTTGCCCCGGTAAAAGACGCTACTAGTTTGTAAACTTTGAGTGAAGTGGAAATGGTTGATCACATTTCGCAAAATCGGAGATGAAGATATATCTTGGACAAGAAATTGCAGTGGTTGCAGTTTCAAAAAGCTAATATAAGAAAAGTGTTACTATGCAACGACTAAACAAATTGGAGCAAAGAAAAAAATTGTTTCCCTTGTTTTTAACAATATATTTATTCATCGTTCAAACTTAATAATTTTCTCTTAAAACCCAAAAGTTAAAATAAGGAAAATAAAAATAAACAGCAGGAAAACAATGTAAAGGATGCAATAGGAAAATAATCTAAAATGCATAAAACGGAAATGACATAAGATGCATAAAATGAAAGTCATATAAAATATATAATATGAATTACCAACAGGAAAGAATAAATATCCGGAAATAAAATAAAATGTATGAAATGAAAATAATATGAAAAGTATAATATGAATAACGAAAAAATAATAATAAATATAAAGCAAGAAATTAAAATGAATGAAAAACTAAGAAAGAATTTATATGGAGAATTTTTTAATTAAAAAAACCATGAATTTTTTAAATAATTCGCTTGTAACTGTTCTTCTATAAACACAAACGCCGGCTAGCTTTAAAAGTATTTATTAACAGAGCACAGGAACAGCTAGTATTGAATTTATTTTTTTATAAATTAAGATAAATAAGATAAAATATTTTATTAAAGAAGTTTAATCTGAGTGTTTACAATATTTCATTTCCATTCTCATAAATTAAAATGATAAATATAATATAATTTTAATTCGAAAAGGTTAAATATGAAACTTTTATTTCATATCCATCATCATTAAGTAAAATAATTAACATGAAAGAACTACTATATAAAGAAATTTAATTTGAATATTCAATATTTATTATATTACTTTATAATAAATATTCTCATAAACGAAATCTTATCATATACGAAATGCAGTAATAATTTAAGGCTATTATTACAAGAGTTTAGTATAAATTTTAACAATACTTTTACTTAAGTGCTCTAAAACTAAACGTAATAATACGGAAAATTTTTCCACTGCTTCAGTTTTTTTATATGAGAACTCATTCACTTTCTAGAAGCTGCGTTTTTCAAATAATGTCTGCTTATCAGAATAAAAATGCCCCAAAGGTCTTTGAGACAAAAAAAGATTCAAAATTTAAACTATTTTTTAACTAATATCATATTATTCAATATATTCCCACCTTCAGAAAGCTTGCCAGAAATGCTTATACGGCTGTTTTATTTGAAAAATAATGAAATATTACCTACTCCATTTCGCAATAACAACCAACACATGTCTGCTTCTGAACACCTGATACCCAAGAAACATTGAAAGAATGTATCTTCTGATGTCTGTAATAGACTGGTTGTGAGACTATTGCTGGACAGCTGAATATGTTTGAAAATGTTAGCACCACAGAACTATGTTACAGCAAGGTCAGAGGGTGAAAAAGACATTTTTTAAACTCCTTATGTGCAAAATGTGGCATCGAGGTAAAGAGCCGAATGATGATTTAACACCGTTTGTACTACAACACAAACTATAATTTCCCGGATGTCACTTCAGACCTTTGAACTTTAAGGAATATATCAGAAGTCTCTAAAGCCAAACTAAAGTATTGCAAGTTTCAAGAACTTTCAGCGAGCTTAACATAAATGAGAGTCGCATTAAATTCTTTGCCATTGAGAACAAATGCGAGGTGGAAGCAGTATTAGGACAAAGAAATGAGTAAAGAAAAACAAAGCAATCTTGTCTCCAATAGATTATTTATTAACGCTGCATTCGGCCAAAGGTTTCGCCAAGAAACCTCAGATTTTGCAAACTTGAAAGAACTATATTCTTAATTTTAATTCGAACATGTCCCTCGTATTTTATGCCTGAATTGTATGTACTTTTAATATATTGCCTTCATATCATGGACATATTTCAAGATGCTCTCATATGTAATTTTTAAAGACCTTACAAAAATATTGTAGGTCATTTTATACATATATGATCTTGCCGGCAGACACTTTCAAAAACAACAAATAATAAGTTAATACTGATGAGCTTTTAGGCAGAAAGACAGTTGTTAGAAAAGAAAGCGTAATCGAAGGCCATTAATTGCAATAAAGAGCAATTCCGACGCCACCCTAAGGTATAGATGGTAAAAATAGCACTATTTGTCTTACAGCTCTTTTGAGAATTAATTGCATTAGTATTTCCAAGCCTAACATCGTAACCAGAAGTATATTAGAGCTATATCGTATCGTAAGACACATGCATAAAATATCTCGAAAAAAAAGAGGGATATAAAGAGCATACTTTGAAGAAAATAATCTTTTAATTAATTAACAATAAGTAAAATTGTTTTCTCATTACGAGTTAACCAAGCCGATTTTACTTTAAAATAAATATATACAATTATATAACTAAACAAAAAATTTCAAGTTAATTTCATTACCCACTGTCTCTCGATCCATTACTGGAGAGGGGGCAATCTTTATCTTAACTGTCACATTCTGCAGCCTATCAGTCTTTTTACTCAATGAATATATACGCGTTTAACTATTTATTTGTTTTTAATGATAAAACCGTATTTCCCTCCCTTTTTTTCTGTTTATTGTGATTCGACTATATTTCAGAAGATGCTAATGTAGAACTCTGTCTTTTAGTTTAGTTATTGCATCTTATTATATTTATTTAATTAATCTTCCTTTCTGAAACACATTTCATCTTAGATATTGATATCTAAAACATTTCTAACTAAAACTAAAATATTTTACATTTTGTTTTAAATATTAATAACTTATTAAACTCAATTTAACGAAATATATTTATTACTACTCATATAGCTTTATAGTTTAGGTTTAGTATTATTTAGATTATAGCAAAACATTCGAAGGCTATTTACATACGAGGAAGGATATATTTGTGAAAATTCGTTAAGGCAAAATGGCTCGCATTTATGCTATACATGGGAAAAACCACGAAACCACACATGCAGCCAGATCGTTTGCGGGGATTTACTGGCTCTGACTCCAAATTAATCGTTATTTTTACAACTCCGTTTCATCAAATAACGTCAATCCACGTTTTAAATCAAAAATAATCTTTATTTCGTTTTTAGCAAATGTAAACACCTCTTTAGAACAATATCATTAATAATCTTTTGTTGTCATTCCAAGAACAACAAAAATTGAATAATCTTTTTGTTGCCATTCTCAAAACAACAAAAAACAAATAAAACGATATTAATCAGCATTTAAAGTTTCTGTATATGTTCACGCCACAACAGTACTCCCTTCCCAGTAACTAAGTTATGGTAGAGAATAATATAACCTTTAAAACACACTATTTACAAAATAATAATAATAATAATAATATTGATACATATAAAATGCTAATCCCGAAATCGCACAGGGGTGTTATAGTCCGTCCGGTACGCGACTGGTTTGCAGGAAACTTGTTAATTTTAGGAGGTAAGTCTGTTGGAAATTTGAAAGGTTGTCTTATTGACGGTGTTGGTTGCTTCGTAGTAATGTCTGGTGTTTGCAAGAAATATGCAGGCTTTAATCTATCAATAGACACTGTAACATATTTGTGATTAATTTTTCTGTAAAATATTTTTCTTTTCTGTCAAAAACTTGAAAAGGACCATCGTAAGGGGGTCCTACTTGCTTTTAAACTCTGTCTTTGCAAATAAACACATATGATGTTGTTCTTCACTAGCAGATGCTATCAGAATGTCATCTAAGCAAAATTTAGACCAGAAAGATCTGTATTTATAAATCTTTGGAACGTTGCTGGTGCATTCTTCAAACCAAAATTCATAACATTAAATTCAGTAAGGAGTAATAATAGCAGTTTTACATCTGTCTTCTTCGGCAATGGGATAGTAGGCTTTAAAAAATCTATTTTGGAATAAATATTCATACCTTTTAAAATATGATGGAAGTCCTCTATCCTAGGAATAGGATATCTATCACGAACTGTTCTATCATTTAGCTGTCTATAATTCCCACATGTACCATCTTTTTTTAGCACCACATGCAGAGGACTTGCCCACTGAGAACTCGAGGGTCGTATTATGTTATTCTCCAACATGAATTGGAACTCGTGCTTAACTACTGCAAGCTTTCGAGGATCCATCTGTCTTGCTTTAGAATGCACAGGTTGACCATGTTTTATGCTATGATGTTGAACATTATGTTTTAAACCTGATAAGAATAAATTTGGTTTGCATCAGTCTGGATATTGTTTTAGAAAAGTATTAAATTTTGTTGAATGGGTTACTGTAACGATATCACTATTTTCACTGATGGAAGCAATTTCACCAGTTACTTTTAGTTGAGTTACTCCATCAATCAGTTTCTTGCCATGTAAACAAATTTATAATTTAAATTTGTTAAGGAAATCAGCTCCTAAAATTCCTTTATTAATTTTGGCTACTATAAATGGAAATTGGAATTTACGCCTAAGTCCTAAATCAAGTGTTAACCTTTTTGGTACTATTCGGTTTCGAGGGCCGTAAAAAATCACCAAACTATTGTTGATGCCAATGCTGCCAAAAATAATTGCGGCAAGAAAGGAAGTATAATAGAAAACAGCTATTTAAGATTGATGTTTTAATTTAGATGAAAGGTTAATTTCATATACTACTTTCTTATTATTATAATTTATATAAAAAAGGCTAAACATGGCTGAATGGAAGCATAAGAGTAAAAAAACATTTCAAATCATTATTATAATTTATATAAAAATTGCTAAACCTAACTGAATGGGTGCCTGCATCGCTATTTCGCTACAGAGTAATCGCTAAAGCATAATTTCATCTCATTGGTTGTTCAAACATAATTTTCTATAATGAATGATGCCTTTTCTTTGAAAATATTCTCGGTAAAGTGCAGAAATCGCTCACTTACTTGCCGCTTTTTACAAGGGTAGAAACAATTGGATTTCTGTCAATTTTCTTTTACTTTTCAAGTGAAAATAGTTCGATGTGTACATAGATTAAATCAAGAGTGTGCGCAGTGACATTTTTGTGCAATTCTAGGATTTTTTTTTAAAGTGAAAATAGGCCGATGTGCACATGGATACTGAGTATGTGCAATTCTTAAAAACGCGTCAAGCAGTGGGAGATTCTGCACTTTACCCAAAATTCTATTGCCGAGTTTTCGTCATGGGCAGTTTCCAAATTGTTAAATCCATAGCATATCAAAAAATGATTTAAAAATTAAACTAGTATTTCAATGGCGTCTTAAGAAATATAGAACTACATAAACTTATGCAATTTGAAATCAGCACGTACGCTAGATTTGGCGCGCTGTTGAATGGGCGCGTTTGTTAGATTTAGCGCTTTTGCGCGTACATTTTTGCTGCAATTTTTTTACGGCCCTCGAAACCGAATAGTACCACATTTTTATACCATATGTTTCGATATGTTTTTTTATTAATAATAATCGTGTGAATGTCGGAATTTTGATTTAACGTGTGTTTAATGTTTTTATGATAGAGCATGGTCTGTGTCTTGTGTTTTGTTCTTTTGTTTAGTTAGTTTCTAACCATTGATTCTACTTATTTTAATTATTATTGTGCCGTTAAGGTCCATTAGGTTATATCCTAATGGTCGTATTTTATTATGTGGTTTTTAACTTGGCGCCCCCCTGGAAAAGTCATAAAATCAAACGATTAGGTGGATGGGGGACTGCGCCTCTTTCTGTACCATATGTTTCGATTTCGGTACCATTCGCTGCATACAACTTGAAATACGCGGATTGTTTGTCTTGTGCTGATGCAGGTAAAATGCTAACATCTGCAACGCTATCAACTAAGAAACGCACTTTCGATTTTTTATCTCTGCTAAATAGGCGAAATTAGCGACATTCTTTAACATTATCGGCAGTAGAGCTTGTCGCCTCTTCTACTGCGCATTGTCGTTTCCCTGATGGGATGATCTATCAGTTGACCAACTGCACGGTTGAGTACATTTATCCTGATGACACTTGTTACTGAAACGGAAATGATAAAAACAATAGTTTCCTTTAGGATTAAATATTTTCCTAGAAGTACTGCGAGATCGTCTGCAAGACGGATAGTTGTTTCTAAATCGTGGTCTTGATATATGATGAACAGTCATTTCGGCAATTTGTTGTTCAAGAGATTGAATTTTCGGTAAAAGTTTACATTTGGATGCCCCTTGTTTCTTGGCGATTCTTTTTTGACGCCAAGATCGGCGCCAGGAAGGCACAATTTCAAGATGGTCGCTACACAAAACCAAAATAAGAAGTCAAAGAATTTCACAAACTCTGTATCCATGTACACATCGATCTGTTTTCACTGAAAAAAACATCCTAGAATTGCACAAACTAGGCATTGGGCACTGCCTTAAATTTGTCCATGTACACATGTATCTATTTTCATTTAAATAAAATCAAGAATTATTTATTTAAATAAAATCAAGAAGTAAAACAAAGTTAAAACTATCATGGTAACCAGAAGTGAGGTTTCATGACCAAAATTTAAGAAAAATTGTCGCTCATCGAAGGGGCACCCAATTCTACACTAGAGCCGAATTTTCATTAACAGTTCTGTATTCGAACAATTACTAGCTGTTAATACACCACAAATCTCTTTAGAAGGTGTCATATCTGAATTTTTATCAGCCATGATCGCTAACTTGGATAATTCTTCGTCACTAACAAGTATTATATTACGTATAGAATCCGGAAATTTCTCTAACCATAACGTTTTAATTAAATTTTCGGACACATCCGATGTTGCAACAGATTTTAATTTTTGTAATAATTGACTGGGTTTTAAGTTACCTAAATCGATTCCTGTAAGAAGTTTTGGTAAAAGCGCAGAATAGGCTGCATCAACAAAGTTGAGTAGGAGGAGCTGTGTGACGTCCATAAATGGATGGGACTAAGCTTATGACGTCACAATGTAGTCTCGCATTTAGACTACGTGTACTTTCTATTTTCTCTTAAAAATAACAATAATAAATTGTTTATTATTGTAAATTAATATCAAATTCTTTACTTTTAATTTACATTTATAACATTTAAGCTTAGACGTTACTGATAATAAGTATAATAAATTGTTTATATTTAAAATTACCATGATACAGTGAGCGAATTCTACCAATTATTAAAACGATAAACAACGTCCCAGTCTCCAATACTTGTAGAGCTTCAATATTTTCAAAGATTTTTATTAAATTATTATTGTTATTTTTATTAATTTTTTTACTTATACAAATAAAATATTTTTTTAAATTTAAATTCATATTGTGGAACATTTCAATTTTATCATTTTTACAAATTACTTTCTTGCTACGTAACGACATAATTCTTTACATACCAATAATTAGACAATTTTCATTATTTCTAAAAATTTTAAACTTTACATTAATGAAAAAAGAAGAATATTTTTATTGCATATGAAAATCATTACACAGCTTTCATATCAGTTTCTAAAATTCCTATCATATCAGTTTCTAAAATCACGCCATATTCTGTGTCAGCATGCTAGAATTCTACGCATTAATAAATAAAAAAGTCTAATTTCTCAGAATGAAAGAAAATAATATAATAAAATAAATACTACAAACTTCGAACACTAAGCAATGCTTCACATACGCACACACACACATATTATCAATGAACTCATATTATCAAGTGCAATTTCGATACCAAACACTACGTATTAAAATATGAGGTAAACGTTACTTCAAGTGTTAAAGTTAACAATTTTGCTACTGTTGAGTAGATCGTCGGACTATCGATATATGTCGTAAGTCGGAAAGCGTTATAAACATATCAAAGCCAAAAAATTAAAAATACAATTTAAATGAAAAATGACGTCTTAAATATAATTCACAATTAAAACAACAATACAAATTTAAAATACACTAACGATATGTTAAACATTGCACATAAATAAAGTTACATTACTGCTCGGCATCACACACAACCTCGTTTTCTCTTCTACACAACAATCCGTATTCGCTCGAAAAACATCAAAGAATTCTACAAACTCGGTGTCCATGTGCTCATCCATCTATTTTCACTTAAAGAAAAATCAGAGAATTGCTCAAACTCGGCATCGCGCACAACCTCGGCATTGCGCACCACATTGGCTTTGCCTATGTACACATCGATCTATTTTCACTTAAAAAACATCCCAGAATTGCACAAACTCGGCATCGCGCACAACCTCGGCATTGCGCACCACACTAGATTTGCCCATGTGCACATCGATCTATTTTCACTTAAAAAACATCCCAGAATTGCACAAGCTCAGCATCGCGCACAACCTCGGCATTGCGCACCACACTAGCTTTGCCCATGTGCACATCGATCAATTTTCATTTAAAAAAAACATCTCAGAGTTGCACAAACTCGGCATTGCGCAACACTCAAAAACGTCTATACGTCCCAAAACCGTCTCTCTACTAGTTTCATATTTGTACCATAAATTGGGCACTTATACGATATTGCAATCAAACTTTTCTCCATACACCACTCAATAACGCGCTTTTTGCTTCTTCGCTCCAACTGATTAAAAAAATCCAGATTCAGATACTCATCCATTCTGCAGTAAGCACCGATTTTGACACACTCATCAATAATCAAAACATTCTTTAAGCAAAAGAATTCTTTTCTGTATTTTCAGAAGTTACGGTTATAATTTTTAACTCATGCATTCAATATTTTCAATCGTTTGGTAATGATCGTTTTCAATCGTTTGATATCTTAATAATACATTTGTCAGAGATAATTCGTTGCGTTAAATGCTAACACTACCACACACCACACAAAAGTAGATTTATAATTAAAAAAATCTTTTTAAGGAGAGGCGTAACCAATATTACGTCATAAAAAGGCGTGTCCAAGAATAAGAAGTAAACACAGCATCGACTGATGCAGCCTATTCTGCGATTTAGCCGAAGTTTTTTTTAATTCTAGAACTTTCGCTTTCTTTAAACAAATCCTGAAGCCTTGTTTTGTATTCTGTATATTTAGTAACGGAATTACTTGTTAAGATATCCCAGATGTTCTCAACATATTTAGGTTCTAATTGTGATACTAAATAGTTAAATTTCGTTTATTCCGAAATAATTCCATTTTTCTTAAACTGGGCCTCAACTTGAAAAAACCATATTTCTGAGCGATCTAACCAAAATGGAGAAATTTTGACACTTACCTTACACAGTTCGTGTGAAGGATCCGTGACAGTTTTATCGTCTACAGACATATTTACTTTAAAATCGAAAGGCCGGTTCACCAGTTATTGGCTTTGACTCCAAATTAATCGCTATTTTTACAACTCCGTTTCATCAAATAACGTCAATCCACGTTTTAAATCAAAAATAATCTTTATTTCGTTTTTAGGAAATGTAAACAACTCTTTAGAACAATATCATTAAAATCTTTTGTTGCCATTCCAAGAACAACAAAAATTGAATAATCTTTTTGTTGCGATTCTCAAAACAACAAAAAACAAATAAAACGATATTAATCAGTATTTAAAGTTTCTGTATAAGTTCAAGCCACAGCAGATTTGGACCCGAATCGAACTTTTAGAGTTTAGCAGGTTTTAGGTTCAGCCGCTGGTAGGTGCTTTTAGCTCACAATCAACAAATATTCAGAAATGAAGGGCGATAATATATGTGCTTAACTGAAGGGATTCCTAGATAAAATTTCCTGAATAAAGTAAAATCCAGCTTATCTAGTTTGTTTCCTTGTTTCTTTGAATTTTCAAAACGTATAGAAATGAATTTGCAAATTTGCAAAAATGGCAATATTATAATTAAAGGACAATTTTACTTCCTTTCTAAAACGGCTCTTCACTTAGTCGCCAAAACTGAGAAACATTATTAGTCTAATATAAAACGGGCAAATAAACCTTTTCGATGGCCGCTTTAGCATAGTACTTGAATGCTTCAAACACTACTCAGAATCCCCAGTTTTTTCAAAGATTTCACTTTCAAATATTAATTACCACACTGCATAGTTTTTTTAATTATGATACTTCTGCCAACATCAAATTTTGAACGTTAAATGCAGGATGATTATAATTTATGTTGGGATTTCAAAACGCTTTAACTTTAAAACTACTTGTCAGAATGACTTTATTTTACTAGAATAATAGTGAGACAATAGAATTTTGTTTGGAGAATGGAAAAATAATTTTAAAATGTACGGATAGATGGCGCTGTTATGGTTCACACTGCCATTGTATGAAAATTACTAAGACATAACATGCGCACTGCAGACCTGACTAAAGTAAATATGCAGAGCACTAACGACACGAATAATATTTTACCTGAGTGCTTCAAAAAATCCTGAATCTGACAAAGAATTGTCGCGCTCTTCTCGTGAAGCTTTTCTATCAGAATGGTGAGTGTGTGTTAACAGCTATCAGGAAGTTCCCGACATTTAAAATCATAAAATCCGGCCCAATGACCACATATAGACTGCTGAAAATGATAAATTTAATCCTGCTGTTATGGAAACACGTGAATCGTTTGCACTACCATTTCTTGCCTGAATGGAAGTGGTTAAGGAATGGGCTCCGAGCATTCTGTTGTCTGACGACCCTGCTTTCCATTTGCAAGATTTCTGTAAATACTCAAAATTGCAGGATATCGACGAACGAGAATACGTTCCAACTAAAACCATTACATCTTCACTCTGGAACGGCCACTGTGTGGTGCAGAATAACGGCAGCGTTTGTCGTCTGTTCGTTCTTCTTGATCACATCTACGAGTCACGTTGCCTACGCAGTTACTGGCAAGAGTGAAGAGGTAATAGTTCCCGCTAGAACCATTACCTCTTTACTCTGGAAAGGGCACTGTGTGGTGCGGAATAACGGCAGCGTTTGTCGTCGGTTCGTTCTTCTTGATCACACCTGCGAGTCCCGTTGCCTAAGCAGTTACTGGTGTGAAGCACTTTTGCGCAACCATGTCCTTCCGGCACTTCAGCAACGTCAATGTGTGTATCACACTATGTTCATGCAAGATGGCGTTCCTTCGAACATTGCTATTCATATGAAGCTGCTGCTAATCGTTCACTTCGAAGATGATAGAATCATAAGCCGCCATTTTCCAACAGCGTGGCCTCCACGTCCTCCCGACTTAAACCTGGGTGACTTTTGACTTTGGGGATATCTGCAAAAATGTTTACAGTAGGCGGATTGCGAATCTGGCCGACTTGAAGGCAAGCATCACGCACCACATTCATAGGCTCAGCACAGAAACCCTCCGATCTGTTATGGAACATGCAGTTTTACGCTTCCAATGGTGCTACTTTGGTAGACGGTTGCACGGATTTTGGCGATTGTTTGGCGAGTTTTCTTTTGGCGAGTAATACAACTTATGGTAAACCCATTGCTGGATAAGTTATTTATGGTAACCGATACTTGGTTGTCATTTTATTAAAAAAATAATGCATTTTATTATGCATAACTTCCGTGTTTTAAATATTATTTATGGCTTCTAAATATTAAAAATCAATTTAATTTTACATTTTTATTTGAAATAAAAATTTTGTTGTTTATAATATTTTATATAATTTTATGTTGTTGATGATGTAATCAATGACGTCACCTTACTTAAAAAGTAATTGGTTTTATTAATATCTATAAATTTAATCTAATGTTTTAAACATTATTTATGGCTGTTAAATATTAAAATACAATTTAATTTTGCATTTGTTTTAAAAATGATTTTATTATGAATGATTATTTAAATAATTTTAATTCTATGCGTGATGTAATCAGCTCCCTGATTGGTTACTGAATATTTGTGCATTACGGCGTCATTTTAAAATTTTATTATTCATCTCTTCGAATTCGTCAGATTTCAAATGGAATGAATATCTTCGTTTCGAAGATGAATGTTGTTATTGGTAATTACCAAGAATTATTGGTATTGGAATAAAAAAATTGCCCTTTGAAACCTTATTTTGGCCAACCTGTCTTTCCTAATCAAAGATTTATTTAGAAATTGTTAATAGCGTCAGAGGAAATTTATTTTAAATTTTTTGAGGAAACCGCGCTAATTGTTTCTTCAATGAAGTGCGAGATATATGGATAACAGATGAAGATGGTTAAAAGAGCCAATTCAATAATGATTTCGATTTTTTTTTGTGGTACTTATCAATAAACAAGAGGTTAAATTACTCAAAAAATGTAAGTACAAATTTTTTATTTATTTTATACTTGTATACTTCAATTTTTGTTAAAAAAATTAATACACAATTTTCAAAAATTGCTGAGATAATTATTGTCACATATGTTTTAATGTTAATTATATTTTATATAATGTATTTTAAAGTATTTGAATTTAATAATATTCTAATTCTTTTAAATGTTGGTAGGATGGTTTTTAATTCGATATTCAATTTCAGTAATATTTTAATGTAATTAAACGTTGGCACAATGTTTTTATTCTTTTTTTCGCTATATGAAAGTAATAATAGCCTCACTTTAGTATTTTATACTCATAGTAAATGTATTTATTTACACTTGCCTGCCATCTTAAAAAACAACATTTTTAACAAAAAATTAATCCATTACTTCATCAGGTTCAATGTTCCGTCTTACTTTCTTCGGGAACATGCAAGGACCTGACTCGGAACAGAGAGCTTACTAAAGCTATGTTCAATAACTGTGGGAAGTAGACAGGATACACAAGAAGGGTATACAAAACCCTTTATTTTTCTCTATTTACAATAACTTCCGTACTTCGGAATACAAAGACCCACTACTTGTGGTCTAAACGTAAAAATATAAAAATAAAACTAAACTCTAATTTGACTTTAAAATAATAAACGTGGAAGATCGGCCTTATATTAACAGGAAGCCGTATGTAGTACAGAGAACTGTGAACACTACAATACGTTTAAAATTATCAAAAGGATTTAACCTCTGGCCTGGAAGGCAACCAGCAACTGAGTAAAACTTCTAAGGTAAGCGGCCTGCTTCGACTAACTGCTTCCTCTCTTTCGCTTGGCAAAAAGCCACAACTTAAATACTTGGCGCTCGCCAGACAAACTTTGCATAAATACCTTAACGCTTATAATTCTGGCCGGAAGTAGAAAATAAGAAGTGATAGTAAAGATTTAAAATAAAATAAACGTTAGTAAAACTTAAGATCCTTACATACTTCCCGCCAGAGTTAATTAGTTTGAAACTGAGGTCTAAAACGACCTTGTTGAAAACTTTTAGCTCTAGAATCTAACGCGAGGCCAGTCTTTTACAAACATTTTTCGCTAGAAACTAGAAATTTAAAAGAAAGAAATTTGTTTTTACAATAGCAGCTCCCAGGATACGCAATTTTTTCATCTGTACTGCATCTAAACAGGAGCTTTTATTCAAATCTGGTTCCTTCCAGAGATCTGGAAGGAAAACTAGTTTAATGAAATGTTACACAATGAAATGGCAAGTAACATGTATAATTATATTTCTCTTAACATTCTTATTTCATTCATGACTATTTTAATTATCTCTCCCCGTGCTCTCTGACATGTGTTGTAAAAGAACACCAAACACGAATGTGTTTATGTCTATGTGTTCAACACTTCCTCCTACAATCAAAGCACTAACGTGTTAAAAATTCAACATACCAAGACCTCGTAACATACCCTAACTTCAACTCTAAACCCTGAGGTACTATTCTGAAAGTGGCTAACTCTGAAGTGTAGCGTCAGAGAGCCTAACTACATTCATTCAACCTTTAACACATATTCACCATGATTTAGTCTTTTTTACAGTCACACGAATAAAAAAAAATTTTAACATTACTTTCACTTTTACCATATCACGGTATTTCTTAACATTTGAAATAACAGTTCACATTGTATATAAGAACATATTAACATGCCGTTAATTTTACGCATTTGACAACATACATTAGTAGTACATTGTTAACTTCTATTCTTTTCAAAGCAAGTGCCAATTTTTCTACATTGAAATACTACATTTCAAAAAGTCTTTCAGACTAAAACTTCTTTCTTGCCAGAAAGTTTTAAATAAAATTTATACAATAACTTTTACAATCTTTATGTCTTTACACATCGCTATTATACATCAACTTTAGTTTTACACGCGAGTAATTGAAAACCATACTACCAAAATCGGTAACAACTCATTTCTCGCCCTTTTGCCGATAAAGGTAGACCTCGCATGAGGTAAAACTTCTTGAAATCTGCCACTTGCAGTATGAATGAAAGATTAACTTAAGTTTGCAAAGTAACATAAAATTTTACTTATCTTTGTGATATTCGCACATTCTTTTCTGAGCCCAGTCCTGGAAAGTAGCGTAGATTCTTGTTTGATTTATCCTCCTTCGTGTGCGGGCTCGCCCTTCAGTGCCTTCCTCTAGAAGCTTTCTTTTTTTTTCAGTTCGGTCACCCTTGAATACCTTCTTTTTCGCCTCTGCCTGTGGTCTTGGCCGTTTGAAGGCAGCTGGTCTTGGCGGAACCGGGAAACTTCTTTCGTGTTCCTGCTTGGACCTCGTTGCTGGCCGTTCAAATTTTCCTTGTAACTTTTCCTCCGCCGCTGGCGGCCCTTCCGCAGTTCGGCGACATTTGCTGCGGAGAGTCCTGTCGGATGAGTAGATCTTCCGTTTTAGAGCCGGGTTAATGTTGCCCTCATTTCTCCTGGCTCTCTTTGCATACGTCGTCCTTCTCCCTTCTTCATTGTGGGGGTGTTCGTGAGCTCTCTTTTCTGGACGGTGGAACGGCTTCTTTTTCTTGTTACCTTCAATTTTCCAGCGGGGAAACTTTCTTTTCAATTGCTCCTGCCTCCTAATGGCTTGCCCTTGTACTTGTCGTTGTTCCACCTCTGGAGCTTGTGCCTGCCGTGCCGGATCCTGCAAAAGATCTTTGAAAATTTGCATTTTATTACGATCATAGTAGGGTTTTATTTGATCAATGTTTGCGGAGCATGTTTCACCATTCCTGGCTTTTAACACCACTACAGCGTGAGTTATTTTTTCTATGACATATGGTCCTTCAAATCGTGGAAAACATTTGGCGGTTTTATCTTCTGGTGCTGAAGAAAGTGAATGCTTAATTTTTAACACTTCATCCCCTACTTTATAAGTTACTCCCCGTCGTTTCAAATCATAATAAAGTTTTTGTTTTCTCTGCGCTACTTCAGTGTTCTTTTTTGCTTCTTTAATTAATTTTTCTATATCACCCATTTTAAATTCTGGGGCTCTTTGTTGCACATAAAATAATTTATCTAACGGCGTTATAATCTTTCTGCCTAAAAATAACTCAGCAGGAGTTTTGCCCGTTGTATCATGTTTTGCGGTCCTAAGGGCGAAAGCAAATTCATTGACATAGTTATCCCAGCTTTTATGAAAATTTTTAACATAACTACGGATAATTTTCACTATATTTCTATTGACCCGTTCCGCTATATTTGATTGCGGCCGATACGGGACCATTTTTAAATGACGTATGCCCAGTTTTTGGCACATGTCTTCAAATACATTACTTACAAATTGAGGACCATTATCCGATATAACTTTTATGGGCGCCCCGTATTTTAAAATATATTTATTTAAAATAGAATCGGTAACTAATTTCGCGGAGGCTCGTTTTAAGGGAACAATTTCGGTCCACTTACTAAAATGATCAACCATAACAAGGAGATAGCGACTTTTATTTAACTGACTTTTTGGGAAAGGGCCCAATAAATCGATGCCAATTATTTCATTTGGAAATTCGGATTTAATACTATTTAGAAACCCGGCCGGGCGGAAATTAATATAATTAACTGCTTGACATGTTGGGCAGGACTGGACATACGCCCTTGTTAACTTTTGCACTTCAGGAAAATAGACTGCCTCGCGTACGCGTTGTATAGTTTTTCGAATGCCAGCATGAGAAGCTAAAGGGCTGTCATGCAACTCCTGCAGGATATTTAATCTAAGACTAGCTGGGATAATAGGTCGAAATTCGTTGTTGGAATTCGTAGTTTTTGTATAAAATAATAGACCATCTATTAGTTCGTAATGTGCCGCCCTATTTCTTATCGCCACAATATCTTGGTGGCTAAAATTTTCAGGATCCTTTAAATACTCATAAATGCTTCCAAACTCAGGATCCTTACCCAGTTCGGTTATTACAGTTTCTCGAGAATTTATTGTACATGCTGTGAGCATTGCCCTATTACAGTATTACCTTCTTCATCTATTTTAATTCTGGATAGGGCATCTGCTACGATATTTTCCTTTCCGGGGGTATGCTTGATTACCAGATTATATTCTTGTAGCTTGAGTGCCCATCTTATTAACCTTGGGGATAAATTTTTCCCTGAGTACAATCTAGTTACCGCCGCATGATCAGAGTACACTGTTATTGGCGCCTTTCCAAAATAGACTCGGAACTTTTGCACTGCTAACAGAACTGCAAGTGCCTCTCTCTCGGTCGCGGAATAGTTTCTTTGTGTTTGATTTAAAGTTCGGCTAAAATGCCACGGGCTGCTGATTTTGCGAAAGTACCGCTCCTACCGCATAATCCGTAGCATCCGCTGAAATTTCTAAATTCTCATTCTTTTCAGGAAATTCCAACACAGGGGCTTGCGTTAATGCTTGTTTTAATTTTTCGAAAGCACTATTGGCTTCGGCCGTCCACGAGAATCTTGCCTTTTTCCTTTTTAATTTTAAAAATGGCTCGGCAATAGCTGCAAAATCTTTTATAAAGGACCTATAATATGAACAAAGTCCTAGAAAAGAAGAGAGCTTCTTCGCCGTGTTTGGAGTCGGATACTTTTGTACAGCGATTATTTTTGATTCGTCTGTTCCGATTCCCTTCTGAGATATTTTGTAACCTAAATATTTTAATTCAGGGGCTGCAGATTTGCACTTTTCGACATTAACTTTTAGACCGTCCTCATTTAATAAAGAAAACACCTGTCTTAAATCCTGTACATGTTGGTCGAGATTATCACTAGTAATAATGATATCGTCTAAATAGATAAATGTGGACTTTCCAAGAACAGGTCTTATCACAATGTCCATACATCGCTGAAATGTTGCCGCTGCCCCTGAAAGGCCAAACGGCATACGCAAAAATGCATAAGTGCCAGACTTGGTTATAAAAGCAGTCTTAGGCACGTCCTCAGGCCTAAGCCCTATTTGAAAATAACCAGTCGTTAAGTCTAAAGTCGTCATATATTTGGTGGATGTTATGTTCCTTAGAATTTCTTCAATAATAGGTAACGGATATACCGGATATTTAGTTATGGAGTTTAATTTACAGTAGTCAATTGCGAATCTCCACCTTTTTGGATGTGTCAAAGGATAGTCATTATTTTTCTTACATAAAACCACCGGGCTAGCATAACTACTTGAGATGGGCGTTATGATTTTTTTACGTAGCATATCGGTGATATGCCATTCTATAATTTTTTCCTTATTCTTATCATACCGGTATGCTTTGTGACGAACTGGCATTGAATCTCCGGTGTCAACTCTATGGTTAGTAATCTGAGTAAATCATGGAATATCACTAAATAACGAAGCAAATTCACTTACCACTTGTCGGATTCTTCGCTGTTTATCATTAGGCAGGTGGTCAAGATTTAACATCGGCGGTTCAGCCTTTTCTCCACGAACTGGTTTCATTGTCAGCTTAAGGGACGCTTCATTAAAATCCAGCGTTGCTTGTGCCTCTGAAAGAAAATCTATTCCTAAAATAATATGTGCTTGCAGATTCTTTACTATGAAAAACATCACCTTTACTTGTTCGTCCTTGATACGGACATACAGCGGTAATTTACCTATACACTTACATTTTTCTCCTTGCGCCGCTAACACTGTCGTATTATCCGAATTATATATGCGGTATTTCCGAAAATACTTCCTAAAAAAATCTTCTGCCACACAGGAACACTGCGCGCCTGCAGATTCTTTACTATGAAAAACATCACCTTTACTTGTTCGTCCTTGATACGGACATACAGCGGTAATTTACCTATACACTTACATTTTTCTCCTTGCGCCGCTAACACTGTCGTATTATCCGAATTATATATGCGGTATTTCCGAAAATACTTCCTAAAAAAATCTTCTGCCACACAGGAACACTGCGCGCCTGTATCCAGGAGTGCGGTGGCTGGGATATTATTCACCAACACTTCAATCTTCGGAAGAGCCAAATTTTTCACCATCACTGTATTTAACTTCAAGGAAGAGGGGTTTTCTTGGCCTTCGGATTTCCGCACCCTCCCGTCAGCAGAAATCCGTTTTAGTTTAAAGTATTTTTCATTTCCGTGCTTTCCTTCTTTTTCCACTGGCCTTGAAACTTTTTTCCTGGATTGCTATTGAATTGTCGACGTTCGCCGGCTGTTTTTGAATGCTCGGGTTTCCTTGCCCACTGATTCGCTTTGCTTCCGTAGCCGTGTGCTTGAGTTTGCTGTAGTCTTGGCGCACCAAATTGGTTTCGCTGTTGATATTGGCGTCTTCTTTCAATGTCCGCCGTTCTTCTACTTTCAAACTGGATTGCTAGCTCAAATAACTTTTCCAGTGTAGTCGGATTTCTTAATTCAATAAAGTCTTGCACTTTTGGAAGTAACCTCGGCAAAATCACTTGAATTATCTCAGGATCCGGACGGTTTCCATACAAGTGTTTGAAGACGTGAATTTTTCTTAAAATAAAGCTTGAGAGATTATCGATTCTTTGCTGATATATACTAAAAAGCTCCGTTTCTATTTTCGCACGATCCCTTACAACAGGGAAGGCTTTTAGTAGGGCAGTCTTGAAATTTTCGTAAGTATAGGTGGGACTTCCTGCTTGACCCAAGAGTCTTCTGCCTATACATTTGAACCAATTAAGCGCTTGGCCCCTCAAAGCGCTGGTAGCTAAGGTAACGTTTTGAAATTCGTGCACGGGGTAGAGCATGAAGTGGTCATCCAATTTTTCCAAAAAACTGGTTACCGGTGAGTTTCCATTAAATGTTGCTTCTGGTTTCATCGAAGCGCGCATGGTCTGGACGATGTAACCAAATCCTTCCAGGGCGGCAGCTGGCATTTCTGGATTCTGAGCCGCTTCTGCAGGCAGCACAGGTTCTTCTTGAAACTCGGCCATGGTTATTCTTCTCCGTTGGGCGCCACTATCAGGTTCAATGTTCCGTCTTACTTTCTTCGGGAACATGCAAGGACCTTTCTCGGAACAGAGAGCTTACTAAAGCTATGTTCAATAACTGTGGGAAGTAGACAGGATACACAAGAAGGGTATACAAAACCCTTTATTTTTCTCTATTTACAATAACTTCTGTACTTCGGAATACAAAGACCCACTAGTTGTGGTCTAAACGTAAAAATATAAAAATAAAACTAAACTCTAATTTGACTTTAAAATAATAAACGTGGAAGATTGGCCTTATATTAACAGGAAGCCGTATGTAGTACAGAGAACTGTGAACACTACAATACGTTTAAAATTATCAAGAGGATTAAACCTCTGGCCTGGAAGGCAACCAGCAACTGAGTAAAACTTCTAAGGTAAGCGGCCTGCTTCGACTAACTGCTTCCTCTCTTTCGCTTGGCAAAAAGCCACAACTTAAATACTTGGCGCTCGCCAGACAAACTTTGCATAAATATGTTAACGATTATAATTCTGGCCGGAAGTAGAAAATAAGAAGTGATAGTAAAGATTTAAAATAAAATAAACGTTAGTAAAACTTAAGATCCTTACAACTTTTAACGATATTTATTTTTTTTTAAGTTTCGAATACTTTACTATGCGTAGAAACAGCGTTTTTCAAGATGGCTGATGATTGTAAAAATCGCGCCAACAATTGCGCCAACGTAAATCGCCAAAAATCCGAGCGGCGGAACAAGGAAGAAAGCATATTGAACAACTTATGCAATAATCATCCGTAACGTGTTTGTTTTCTGAAGCTTCTCTTGTCACTATACATGTTTTCTCTGTAAATACGTACTCTTATCTTTTCGCTGATAAAATTGTCGTAAACCCTGGTAGTATATTGTTTCCTTTCGGTTAGACAATCCACAACAGCAATGTTAACTCTGACAGCGTCATATAACGAAAAATTTTGGAATTTTGTTTTTCCTTCGCCAAACAAAATTCGATTACCTCAAGATTGTTCTAGTAAAATATCAAGTCATTCTGACCTGTAGTTAGAACGCTTTTGAAATCGCAATTTTAATTGTAATCACCCTGTATAATAATAGTTTAAAAATAATTTGAAATTGAATAGATCTCGTGGTTTAAAATATTTTCTTATTTTATAAATCAAAAACTCGTGTTTTAAATATTATCTAATACGTATTCATTGTTAAGCCTTGCACTAAGCACGTATTTCGTCCTCGAGATCGCTGTCGCAGTCGTTCAAAATTTTTGCTCCTCAGCCTGGCTCTGATCAAGTTTAATTCTCGCCGCGTTGGTTGAAATTCCATTTATGTTGCACTGAATTATCCTATGTAGACGAGCTTTGGGAGACCGTAATTGCTTTTTCCGGACGAGACCTCTTCCTAAACCTCGAATACGCCCCTTTTGAACCTGCGCGATGGCTGAGGCAGTATGAACATTAGTAGGCGGCATAACTCATAGACGGAGGACTAAAGGAGCCTCTCTTAGCCCAAAGACCTGAGCACCAGATCCAGAGGACTGACTTAGCTCCTTTGCCTGTAGGTGTTTAGCTGGATATAGTCGAATGACCTTCACGCCTTGGGTGACCCTACCAGGAGAATACTCTCCAAACGTATTTCACCCATTCTACCCAGTGACACCCCCTCACCACGATGAGGCAACCTACAGGATTAATAGGGGATTGTATCTTATTACATTGTTTTAATAACTCCGCCTATCTGAAACCCATTTTGCCTTAGATATTGATGTTTAAAACATTTTTAACTGAAACTAAAACATTTTATATTTTTTTAAATAGTAATAACTTCTCAAACTCAATTTAACGAAATATATGTATTACTACTCATAACTCTTTATAGTTTAGGTTTAGTATTATTTAGATTATAGGAAGAATTCTAAGGCTATTTACCTACGAGAAAGGATATCTCCGCGAAAATTCTTTAAGACAAAATAGGTTATACATGGGAAAAAACACGAAAACCCACATGCAGCCAGCTCCTTTGAGGGGATTTGGACCCGAAGCGGACAATTAAGATTTTAGCAGGTTTTAAGCTCGGCCGCTGTTAAGTGCTTTTAAATCACAATCAATAAACATTCAGAAAAAAAGAGCAATAATATATGTGCTCAACCTGAAGGATTCCTAGATAAAGTAAAATACAAATTACCTAGTCAATACGTACTTTTTGGCGCTTCTAAGCTTAAATAACAAAAGAATTATTCAATTAAAATTGTTTCGTTTCTTAGTTAAAAAAACTATTTCATAGTTTTGTATATGACTAAAAATTTGTAATACAAGATTTCCCTGCCCCATTTTATATCATATTTCTTCATGTAAAATTTATTTATATATTTTTATTTTTGCAAAATAAGAATTCTGGGTCTTGAAGATATGTCAAACATGGTAAATTGAATATCTTGTACGAATTCCGTGTCCTTAGCCGTAAAATTATTCAAATTACATGAATTTTTATATTTGTATCGTTAAATTTCAAAGAGTATAGAAATGAAGTTGCAAATTTTCAAATATGGCAATATTATAATTAAAAAGTAATTTTACTTCGTTACTAAAGAGGCCCTTTACTTAGTCGCCAAAACTGAGAAACTTTATTAGTCTAATATAAAGCGGGCAAATTTTACATAACGCCAAAAACTTTCCAAAGGCCGCTTTAGCATAGTACTTGAATGCTTCAAACACTAATAGGAATCCGCATCTTTTTCAAGGATTTCACTTTCAAATGTGACTTACCACAGTGCAGAGTTTTTTAATTATGATAATACTTCTGCCGACATCAAACATTGAACGTTAAATATAATAATAGTTTAAAAATAATTTTTTAATTTAATACTTCTCGTAGTTTAAAATATTTTCTTGTTTGATAAAACAGAAACTCGTGTTTTAAATATTATCTAATACGTATTCATTGTTAAGCCTTGCACTAAGCACGTATTTCGTCCTCGAGATCGCTGTCGCAGTCGTTCAAAATTTTTGCACCATTTTAATCGCCGATTTCAAACTGTTCCCCGAATTTTCTCTCAGTACATCAACGTTTTAATTAATGCCTTCAATAACCTAAAATAAACCCTACTTCCTTGTTTAAATGATGAATACGAGTAAAAACGATGTTCAATCCCTTAAAGAAGCCAAAGGATTCTCAGGAATGGGTGCGAAGAACAATGCCCAACCTCAAACAGGACTTAGACGTCTGCTTCTGAATGCCATTCGCAAACTTCAAGGCAGAAAAGGTGTCACACTTCGGGATGTCAAGACCTACTTGAATAACAATCAAAAAATGGATGTTAAATCCAATGAGGCTGAAATTAAATTATTCATGAAGAGTGCTGTAGATCGTGGCATTTTGTCGAAGCTGGATGGACATTACAAAGTTATGGAGAGAGGAAGACGTCGTAGAAGTTCCAGCAGAAGAAGGCGAGGCAAATCGGCAGGGGCTCCAAAAAGTCGCAGGCGAAGGAGGAGGAGTTCATCGCCTAAAAAGGGAAGGTCTCGTCGAAGAAGATCTTCTGGGCGCAGGAAATCAGGAAGGAGTTCTAGACGTCGTCGCCGTAAGGCCGCTCCTGCTGATGAAGCCTGAAATCAACTTCTGTTTGCAGGAAAGTTGAAAACTGAGGGAAAATTCTAGATACAAAATTTATGTATTTTCCAATGTTGTCCTTCTTCCTTTTTTCCTTCCTGAAACTGTTCGGTGAAATAAATTTAAACTTAACTATAACTTTTCTGAAAATAATAGCACCTCATAATTTTTGTAAATGTTAATATTTTTAAAATGGAATATGATCTTTAGAGAAAATAATTTGATAATCTGAAATTAAATTATATATTATTTATATTTATGTTTTTGTCAGTTATTAAAGTTCCATACTAATATAAATGATTTTATATTTCATTATGAAACTGGAAAAGATCAAAGAAATTTGAAGATATTTATAATTATGAAATCCAAAATAAATAAATCTAAATTCCAAAGACATTAAAATAATTTGGGTTGTGCTTTGCAAAATCACATCAAATGTACAATTTGGAAAAAAAATATACTTTGATAAAAGTTAAAATAAGTTAAATGTTTTTTCTAAAAATAATAACTAATGTATCTAATTAACTAAATTTAGCAGAAAATATATATTGTTTAATTTAGTAATAATATGAACAGGATATTTGTAATTTTTCAGAGTGTCGTTTATATAAAAATATTGGCAATCAATCATGGTCTCATTAAAGTAGGAAATCAGTTATTTTAACGGTACTTAGGTATATGGTGGTATATTGTATATCTTGCATAATATAATATTGGCCAGATAATAAAATCAAAGCGGTAGATCACATCACCAAAATCGTAGTTTCAAATTCATTCTCAAACAGAAATTTACTTATATATTAGAATATGGTAAAAACTATTATTCAATGTTGAGTAAAAATGCAGTTTAATACCTGAGGTTATTAGAGTAGCCTGATTACTTAGAGAAAATAAAATCTCGGCAGGATTCCAAAAATTTACATACATATTTTTTTCACCGTATCAATTTCACCGACTACTGACATCTGCCTTCTTTCCAAATTCCTTGAAAAATATAATAACTACAATAAAAAGTACATAATAACTACAATAAAATATGTAATTGCAATAATATATAACTTCAATAGTCTATACAACTGCAATAAAGAATATATGAAATTTTTAAACCCTGTTCTCTTATTAATACATTTATCTTTTATTTTGAAATTTGTTTTATTCCGTTTTGTCATATTCCATTCTCAATTTCAATTGAAATTTGCAATTTTGTGTTCTAACGTTAGGTAACTGGTCATTATGTTCAAATATTTAATTTGCTGTTTAGTTAAATTCAGTGTATTCTTGATAGAAGTGGTAATTAGCGACACTTACTGCCGAGTCATTCGCCTTAGGCTCAAATCGCAGTAAAGACATGGATCCTAAAATTAATAAAGAAACAACCTTGTATTTGGCGAAGATTTAGACAAAACGTTCAGCCGATTTCGAGGGCAAATAGATAACTCTTTGTCAGGAGAAAGGAAATTTGTCAGACTGGAAAGCAGTTTCTTCTGATCTGAATGGCATGGAAGTTTTTAAACTTATATTGCTTTTACTACATAAGGGCACATAAACTATCGTCTATTTGAGAGTTCTTTCTGAAGATTGATGGCACAGAAAGAGGGTTAGGAACAGCTTTAGTATAGCCCACCTTCAAAGTTTGGCGAATTTGGTTTGGCGCCAAAGCACATGAAATACGTTGTTTTGAAAAATGGTTGCCAACCAGATTTTCGACGAAACTCCGTGTCTCAAAAAATGGCGGCCATCTTGATTTCACCAGAAATCGTGGATAATAGAAATAAGTTTACGACTATTATACACGATTTTAAGAGAAGGAAATATTAAGAAATGATTAATAAAAATGATTAAGGTTAAAAGGATGTAATTTTAAAAACAATACCGGAAACCTTTAGCTATTTCACCTTTAATAAATAATTTGGTGTGACGTCACAATGTATTCTCCATGCTACGCGTAATTTCTATTTTCTCTTTAAAAAAAATAATGAATTGTTTATTATTGTAAATTAACATCAAATTCTTTAAATTTACATTTCTGAGCTTAGGCGTAACTGAAAATAAGTATAATAAATTGTTTATATTTAAAATTATCATGATGCAGTAAGCGAATTCTACCGGTTATTACAACGATAAAGAACGTCGCAGTCTCTCATACTTGTATTTCATACAGCTTCAGTATTTTCAAATATTTTTAAGCTTTAGCATTTATACAAATAAAAAAAGGTTTTTTTAAATTAATACTCTGGAACATATCAATTTTATCATATTTACAAATTAACGTTTTGCTGCGTAACAACATATTCCCTTATATACCAGTAAGCAGACAATTTTCATTATTTTCTAAAAATTTTAAACTTCACATTAATGAAAAACAGGTTCTGAAATTCCTAAATCACATTATATTCTCTGTAGGCAGGCATACTAGAATTCTACACATAAATAAATAAAAAATTTAATTTCTCGCAATCAAAGAAAATATTATAAGAAAATAAATACTACAAATTCGGAACACTAAGCAATGCTTCACATACACACACACATACAGTGTCTCACAAAAGTGATGGGACACTTGTGCTTTACAAGAGGAAACTGTAGTAAAATAAATTAAAAAAAACATGTAAAAATTTTTTGTGGGTGTGTTTCATACTTAAATTTAGTAACAATTATTACATAACATACATTTTCTCAAAATATTAATTTAATAAAAGTACAATTGTTTAGAACGGAGCAAAAAATGGCTCACATAAGTGATGGGACACTTACTTTTCCATCAAATATTTATCCAAAAATTTTACTTTATAAAAGGTTTTAATAATTTGTTGGATTTCCTTTTACTTTTAAAACATGATTTAATCTTTTTGCGATGGATTCGACTAATTTTTTTGCGATTTCTGGAGTGATTTTACCCTATTCTTCTTGAAGCACTGATTTTAATTGTTGTTTTGAAGAAATGGTGTGTTCGCGAAATTCTTCTCTGGGTTTTATCCACACCAAGATTCTACCGTCAGAATCAAATATATTAAATTTACTCTCATCAGCAAATATAACTTCATTCCAGTAATCAGAATTCTTATTTATGTTGGATTTTGCGAAAGCCAGTCTGAGGTTTCTATTCTTTTCACTCACGAAGAATTTTTTCCTGGCTGCTCTACCGTGATATCCAGCAGATCAAATTACTCTTCCAATAGTCTCAGGATTAACAACTACTCCATATAATGCTTGTAAATCAGCAGCAATTTTAGGAGCCCTCATTCTTGGATTTTTTTTTTTTTAAATATTTCGAAAGATAATTCGCTTTATTCCATTGGATAGCTTTAATTTGTGCTTTTTGCTCCTCAGCCTGGCTCTGATCAAGTTTAATTCTCGCCGCGTTGGTTGAAATTCCATTTATGTTGCACTGAATTATCCTATGTAGACGAGCTTTGGGAGACCGTAATTGCTTTTTCCGGACGAGACCTCTTCCTAAACCTCGAATACGCCCCTTTTGAACCTGCGCGATGGCTGAGGCAGTATGAACATTAGTAGGCGGCATAACTCATAGACGGAGGACTAAAGGAGCCTCTCTTAGCCCAAAGACCTGAGCACCAGATCCAGAGGACTGACTTAGCTCCTTTGCCTGTAGGTGTTTAGCTGGATATAGTCGAATGACCTTCACGCCTTGGGTGACCCTACCAGGAGAATACTCTCCAAACGTATTTCACCCATTCTACCCAGTGACACCCCCTCACCACGATGAGGCAACCTACAGGATTAATAGGGGATTGTATCTTATTACATTGTTTTAATAACTCCGCCTATCTGAAACCCATTTTGCCTTAGATATTGATGTTTAAAACATTTTTAACTGAAACTAAAACATTTTATATTTTTTTAAATAGTAATAACTTCTCAAACTCAATTTAACGAAATATATGTATTACTACTCATAACTCTTTATAGTTTAGGTTTAGTATTATTTAGATTATAGGAAGAATTCTAAGGCTATTTACCTACGAGAAAGGATATCTCCGCGAAAATTCTTTAAGACAAAATAGGTTATACATGGGAAAAAACACGAAAACCCACATGCAGCCAGCTCCTTTGAGGGGATTTGGACCCGAAGCGGACAATTAAGATTTTAGCAGGTTTTAAGCTCGGCCGCTGTTAAGTGCTTTTAAATCACAATCAATAAACATTCAGAAAAAAAGAGCAATAATATATGTGCTCAACCTGAAGGATTCCTAGATAAAGTAAAATACAAATTACCTAGTCAATACGTACTTTTTGGCGCTTCTAAGCTTAAATAACAAAAGAATTATTCAATTAAAATTGTTTCGTTTCTTAGTTAAAAAAACTATTTCATAGTTTTGTATATGACTAAAAATTTGTAATACAAGATTTCCCTGCCCCATTTTATATCATATTTCTTCATGTAAAATTTATTTATATATTTTTATTTTTGCAAAATAAGAATTCTGGGTCTTGAAGATATGTCAAACATGGTAAATTGAATATCTTGTACGAATTCCGTGTCCTTAGCCGTAAAATTATTCAAATTACATGAATTTTTATATTTGTATCGTTAAATTTCAAAGAGTATAGAAATGAAGTTGCAAATTTTCAAATATGGCAATATTATAATTAAAAAGTAATTTTACTTCGTTACTAAAGAGGCCCTTTACTTAGTCGCCAAAACTGAGAAACTTTATTAGTCTAATATAAAGCGGGCAAATTTTACATAACGCCAAAAACTTTCCAAAGGCCGCTTTAGCATAGTACTTGAATGCTTCAAACACTAATAGGAATCCGCATCTTTTTCAAGGATTTCACTTTCAAATGTGACTTACCACAGTGCAGAGTTTTTTAATTATGATAATACTTCTGCCGACATCAAACATTGAACGTTAAATATAATAATAGTTTAAAAATAATTTTTTAATTTAATACTTCTCGTAGTTTAAAATATTTTCTTGTTTGATAAAACAGAAACTCGTGTTTTAAATATTATCTAATACGTATTCATTGTTAAGCCTTGCACTAAGCACGTATTTCGTCCTCGAGATCGCTGTCGCAGTCGTTCAAAATTTTTGCACCATTTTAATCGCCGATTTCAAACTGTTCCCCGAATTTTCTCTCAGTACATCAACGTTTTAATTAATGCCTTCAATAACCTAAAATAAACCCTACTTCCTTGTTTAAATGATGAATACGAGTAAAAACGATGTTCAATCCCTTAAAGAAGCCAAAGGATTCTCAGGAATGGGTGCGAAGAACAATGCCCAACCTCAAACAGGACTTAGACGTCTGCTTCTGAATGCCATTCGCAAACTTCAAGGCAGAAAAGGTGTCACACTTCGGGATGTCAAGACCTACTTGAATAACAATCAAAAAATGGATGTTAAATCCAATGAGGCTGAAATTAAATTATTCATGAAGAGTGCTGTAGATCGTGGCATTTTGTCGAAGCTGGATGGACATTACAAAGTTATGGAGAGAGGAAGACGTCGTAGAAGTTCCAGCAGAAGAAGGCGAGGCAAATCGGCAGGGGCTCCAAAAAGTCGCAGGCGAAGGAGGAGGAGTTCATCGCCTAAAAAGGGAAGGTCTCGTCGAAGAAGATCTTCTGGGCGCAGGAAATCAGGAAGGAGTTCTAGACGTCGTCGCCGTAAGGCCGCTCCTGCTGATGAAGCCTGAAATCAACTTCTGTTTGCAGGAAAGTTGAAAACTGAGGGAAAATTCTAGATACAAAATTTATGTATTTTCCAATGTTGTCCTTCTTCCTTTTTTCCTTCCTGAAACTGTTCGGTGAAATAAATTTAAACTTAACTATAACTTTTCTGAAAATAATAGCACCTCATAATTTTTGTAAATGTTAATATTTTTAAAATGGAATATGATCTTTAGAGAAAATAATTTGATAATCTGAAATTAAATTATATATTATTTATATTTATGTTTTTGTCAGTTATTAAAGTTCCATACTAATATAAATGATTTTATATTTCATTATGAAACTGGAAAAGATCAAAGAAATTTGAAGATATTTATAATTATGAAATCCAAAATAAATAAATCTAAATTCCAAAGACATTAAAATAATTTGGGTTGTGCTTTGCAAAATCACATCAAATGTACAATTTGGAAAAAAAATATACTTTGATAAAAGTTAAAATAAGTTAAATGTTTTTTCTAAAAATAATAACTAATGTATCTAATTAACTAAATTTAGCAGAAAATATATATTGTTTAATTTAGTAATAATATGAACAGGATATTTGTAATTTTTCAGAGTGTCGTTTATATAAAAATATTGGCAATCAATCATGGTCTCATTAAAGTAGGAAATCAGTTATTTTAACGGTACTTAGGTATATGGTGGTATATTGTATATCTTGCATAATATAATATTGGCCAGATAATAAAATCAAAGCGGTAGATCACATCACCAAAATCGTAGTTTCAAATTCATTCTCAAACAGAAATTTACTTATATATTAGAATATGGTAAAAACTATTATTCAATGTTGAGTAAAAATGCAGTTTAATACCTGAGGTTATTAGAGTAGCCTGATTACTTAGAGAAAATAAAATCTCGGCAGGATTCCAAAAATTTACATACATATTTTTTTCACCGTATCAATTTCACCGACTACTGACATCTGCCTTCTTTCCAAATTCCTTGAAAAATATAATAACTACAATAAAAAGTACATAATAACTACAATAAAATATGTAATTGCAATAATATATAACTTCAATAGTCTATACAACTGCAATAAAGAATATATGAAATTTTTAAACCCTGTTCTCTTATTAATACATTTATCTTTTATTTTGAAATTTGTTTTATTCCGTTTTGTCATATTCCATTCTCAATTTCAATTGAAATTTGCAATTTTGTGTTCTAACGTTAGGTAACTGGTCATTATGTTCAAATATTTAATTTGCTGTTTAGTTAAATTCAGTGTATTCTTGATAGAAGTGGTAATTAGCGACACTTACTGCCGAGTCATTCGCCTTAGGCTCAAATCGCAGTAAAGACATGGATCCTAAAATTAATAAAGAAACAACCTTGTATTTGGCGAAGATTTAGACAAAACGTTCAGCCGATTTCGAGGGCAAATAGATAACTCTTTGTCAGGAGAAAGGAAATTTGTCAGACTGGAAAGCAGTTTCTTCTGATCTGAATGGCATGGAAGTTTTTAAACTTATATTGCTTTTACTACATAAGGGCACATAAACTATCGTCTATTTGAGAGTTCTTTCTGAAGATTGATGGCACAGAAAGAGGGTTAGGAACAGCTTTAGTATAGCCCACCTTCAAAGTTTGGCGAATTTGGTTTGGCGCCAAAGCACATGAAATACGTTGTTTTGAAAAATGGTTGCCAACCAGATTTTCGACGAAACTCCGTGTCTCAAAAAATGGCGGCCATCTTGATTTCACCAGAAATCGTGGATAATAGAAATAAGTTTACGACTATTATACACGATTTTAAGAGAAGGAAATATTAAGAAATGATTAATAAAAATGATTAAGGTTAAAAGGATGTAATTTTAAAAACAATACCGGAAACCTTTAGCTATTTCACCTTTAATAAATAATTTGGTGTGACGTCACAATGTATTCTCCATGCTACGCGTAATTTCTATTTTCTCTTTAAAAAAAATAATGAATTGTTTATTATTGTAAATTAACATCAAATTCTTTAAATTTACATTTCTGAGCTTAGGCGTAACTGAAAATAAGTATAATAAATTGTTTATATTTAAAATTATCATGATGCAGTAAGCGAATTCTACCGGTTATTACAACGATAAAGAACGTCGTAGTCTCTCATACTTGTATTTCATACAGCTTCAGTATTTTCAAATATTTTTAAGCTTTAGCATTTATACAAATAAAAAAAGGTTTTTTTTAATTAATACTCTGGAACATATCAATTTTATCATATTTACAAATTAACGTTTTGCTGCGTAACAACATATTCCCTTATATACCAGTAAGCAGACAATTTTCATTATTTTCTAAAAATTTTAAACTTCACATTAATGAAAAACAGGTTCTGAAATTCCTAAATCACATTATATTCTCTGTAGGCAGGCATACTAGAATTCTACACATAAATAAATAAAAAATTTAATTTCTCGCAATCAAAGAAAATATTATAAGAAAATAAATACTACAAATTCGGAACACTAAGCAATGCTTCACATACACACACACATACAGTGTCTCACAAAAGTGATGGGACACTTGTGCTTTACAAGAGGAAACTGTAGTAAAATAAATTAAAAAAAACATGTAAAAATTTTTTGTGGGTGTGTTTCATACTTAAATTTAGTAACAATTATTACATAACATACATTTTCTCAAAATATTAATTTAATAAAAGTACAATTGTTTAGAACGGAGCAAAAAATGGCTCACATAAGTGATGGGACACTTACTTTTCCATCAAATATTTATCCAAAAATTTTACTTTATAAAAGGTTTTAATAATTTGTTGGATTTCCTTTTACTTTTAAAACATGATTTAATCTTTTTGCGATGGATTCGACTAATTTTTTTGCGATTTCTGGAGTGATTTTACCCTATTCTTCTTGAAGCACCGATTTTAATTGTTGTTTTGAAGAAATGGTGTGTTCGCGAAATTCTTCTCTGGGTTTTATCCACACCAAGATTCTACCGTCAGAATCAAATATATTAAATTTACTCTCATCAGCAAATATAACTTCATTCCAGTAATCAGAATTCTTATTTATGTTGGATTTTGCGAAAGCCAGTCTGAGGTTTCTATTCTTTTCACTCACGAAGAATTTTTTCCTGGCTGCTCTACCGTGATATCCAGCAGATCAAATTACTCTTCCAATAGTCTCAGGATTAACAACTACTCCATATAATGCTTGTAAATCAGCAGCAATTTTAGGAGCCCTCATTCTTGGATTTTTTTTTTTTTAAATATTTCGAAAGATAATTCGCTTTATTCCATTGGATAGCTTTAATTTGTGCTTTTTGCTCCTCAGCCTGGATCTGATCAAGTTTAATTCTCGCCGCGTTGGTTGAAATTCCATTTATGTTGCACTGTATTATCCTATGTAGACGAGCTTTGGGAGACCGTAATTGCTTTTTCCGGACGAGACCTCTTCCTAAACCTCGAATACGCCCCTTTTGAACCTGCGCGATGGCTGAGGCAGTATGAACATTAGTAGGCGGCATAACTCATAGACGGAGGACTAAAGGAGCCTCTCTTAGCCCAAAGACCTGAGCACCAGATCCAGAGGACTGACTTAGCTCCTTTGCCTGTAGGTGTTTAGCTGGATATAGTCGAATGACCTTCACGCCTTGGGTGACCCTACCAGGAGAATACTCTCCAAACGTATTTCACCCATTCTACCCAGTGACACCCCCTCACCACGATGAGGCAACCTACAGGATTAATAGGGGATTGTATCTTATTACATTGTTTTAATAACTCCGCCTATCTGAAACCCATTTTGCCTTAGATATTGATGTTTAAAACATTTTTAACTGAAACTAAAACATTTTATATTTTTTTAAATAGTAATAACTTCTCAAACTCAATTTAACGAAATATATGTATTACTACTCATAACTCTTTATAGTTTAGGTTTAGTATTATTTAGATTATAGGAAGAATTCTAAGGCTATTTACCTACGAGAAAGGATATCTCCGCGAAAATTCTTTAAGACAAAATAGGTTATACATGGGAAAAAACACGAAAACCCACATGCAGCCAGCTCCTTTGAGGGGATTTGGACCCGAAGCGGACAATTAAGATTTTAGCAGGTTTTAAGCTCGGCCGCTGTTAAGTGCTTTTAAATCACAATCAATAAACATTCAGAAAAAAAGAGCAATAATATATGTGCTCAACCTGAAGGATTCCTAGATAAAGTAAAATACAAATTACCTAGTCAATACGTACTTTTTGGCGCTTCTAAGCTTAAATAACAAAAGAATTATTCAATTAAAATTGTTTCGTTTCTTAGTTAAAAAAACTATTTCATAGTTTTGTATATGACTAAAAATTTGTAATACAAGATTTCCCTGCCCCATTTTATATCATATTTCTTCATGTAAAATTTATTTATATATTTTTATTTTTGCAAAATAAGAATTCTGGGTCTTGAAGATATGTCAAACATGGTAAATTGAATATCTTGTACGAATTCCGTGTCCTTAGCCGTAAAATTATTCAAATTACATGAATTTTTATGTTTGTATCGTTAAATTTCAAAGAGTATAGAAATGAAGTTGCAAATTTTCAAATATGGCAATATTATAATTAAAAAGTAATTTTACTTCGTTACTAAAGAGGCCCTTTACTTAGTCGCCAAAACTGAGAAACTTTATTAGTCTAATATAAAGCGGGCAAATTTTACATAACGCCAAAAACTTTCCAAAGGCCGCTTTAGCATAGTACTTGAATGCTTCAAACACTAATAGGAATCCCCATCTTTTTCAAGGATTTCACTTTCAAATGTGACTTACCACAGTGCAGAGTTTTTTAATTATGATAATACTTCTGCCGACATCAAACATTGAACGTTAAATATAATAATAGTTTAAAAATAATTTTTTAATTTAATACTTCTCGTAGTTTAAAATATTTTCTTGTTTGATAAAACAGAAACTCGTGTTTTAAATATTATCTAATACGTATTCATTGTTAAGCCTTGCACTAAGCACGTATTTCGTCCTCGAGATCGCTGTTGCAGTCGTTCAAAATTTTTGCACCATTTTAATCGCCGATTTCAAACTGTTCCCCGAATTTTCTCTCAGTACATCAACGTTTTAATTAATGCCTTCAATAACCTAAAATAAACCCTACTTCCTTGTTTAAATGATGAATACGAGTAAAAACGATGTTCAATCCCTTAAAGAAGCCAAAGGATTCTCAGGAATGGGTGCGAAGAACAATGCCCAACCTCAAACAGGACTTAGACGTCTGCTTCTGAATGCCATTCGCAAACTTCAAGGCAGAAAAGGTGTCACACTTCGGGATGTCAAGACCTACTTGAATAACAATCAAAAAATGGATGTTAAATCCAATGAGGCTGAAATTAAATTATTCATGAAGAGTGCTGTAGATCGTGGCATTTTGTCGAAGCTGGATGGACATTACAAAGTTATGGAGAGAGGAAGACGTCGTAGAAGTTCCAGCAGAAGAAGGCGAGGCAAATCGGCAGGGGCTCCAAAAAGTCGCAGGCGAAGGAGGAGGAGTTCATCACCTAAAAAGGGAAGGTCTCGTCGAAGAAGATCTTCTGGGCGCAGGAAATCACGAAGGAGTTCTAGACGTCGTCGCCGTAAGGCCGCTCCTGCTGATGAAGCCTGAAATCAACTTCTGTTTGAAGGAAAGATGAAAACTGAGGGAAAATTCTAGATACAAAATTGATGTATTTTCAAATGTTTGTCCATTTAAGCTTAACTTTAACTTTTCTGAAAATAATAGCACCTCAAGATTTTGTAAATATCAGTATTTTTAAAATGGAATATGATCTTTAGAGAAAATAAAATATGCATTATTTATCTCTATGTCTTTTTCAACTTTATCTCATTCTTTTATTTAATAATTAATTTTTTAGCATTTTGCTACATTAATAATTAATTTCGTTGCATTAAATATTCTCCAGTTTTATATAACTACACAGAAATACTATTTGGATGTCGACATGGAGATGCAATAGGAAAGATGATGATTTCATGTGGGAAAAGTACAATATCTATTGCACTAATCGTACACAAACAATGTGATGAATAGAAAGTCACAACTACAGTGTGAATATGAAGACTTTATTAAATAAGCGAACATGATTCGACGTGACGTTAATATATTATTAAATGGTGCAATAACAAGTTTTGTTTGGTAACAGGGTGTGTAGTTTCAAGGTCCCATCTCAAATGGGACATATGCAAACTTTTAATGGTTGCAAGATAATACATTAAGGGAAGAAAAATCAAGTAGAAGCCACATAAGCGATTATAATTTTGAAAAGGAATTTACGAAATATTGATGAAACAATTCTTGATAAGTGCTAATAAAATGGTGCTACCATTACAATGCACAAATAAATAAGAAACAGAGGTATTTATGTAAAATAAAAATATGTAAATCAGGTTTATAACTTAATTTACAAATAGCCTCATTATTTCTCATTTTAATTTTGGTATTTCCTCCCTGTATTGTAAAAGTAGTGCAAGATCCTGCACTACGTTTGTGCACAATGCAACAGTGTGATCCAGAAGCAAAATTGAGACACAGAAATGTGTAAAGGAAAATTGAGCAATCTGGTCTCCAACAGATTATTTATTAACACTGCATTCGGCCAAAGGTTTCCTCAAGAAACCCCATATTTCTCAAACCTGAATGAACTATATTCTTAATTTTTATTCGAACATGTCCCTGGTATTTTATGCCTGAATCTTATGTGCTTTTAATATATTGCCTTCATATCATGGACATATTTCAAGATGCACTCATATGTACTTTTTAAAGACCTTACAAATATATATATATATATACCTTGTAAGAAGACACTTTCAAAACCACGTATAACAAGTAATGAGTTAATACTGATAAGCTTTTAGGAAGGAAGAGAGTTGTTAGAGAGGTAAGCTTAATCGGTGGGCATTAATTGCCATAAAAGAGGAATTCCAATGCCACAACACATACATAAAATATCTCGAAAACAGAAGAGGGATATAAAGAGCACAATTTGAAGAAAATAATCTTTTAATTAACTAACAAGAAGTAAAATTGTATGCTCACTAAGAATTAACTAAACCTATTTTACTTTAAAATAAATATATACAATTATATAGCTAAACAATAAATTTAAAGTTTTTTCACGACTGACTAAAACTGTCTCTCGATCCATTACTGGAGAGAGGAAAATCCTATCTAAACTGTGACGTTCTGCCACTTGATCAGTTGTTTTACTATATATGATATATGCTATATATATATATAGAGAGAGAGTATATATGGTATTATATATACTTTATATATTTTGTATTACTATATATATGCGGTTCACTATTTAATTGTTTTTAATGATAAAATCGTGTTTCCAGCCCCTTTTTTCTCTTTATTGTTATTCAATTATATTTCTGAAGATGCTAATATAGATGTCTGTCTTTTAGTTTAGTTATTGCATTTTATTACATTTTTTAATAAATCTTTCTTTCTGAAGCCCATTTTGTCTTGGATATTGATATCTAAATCATTTTTAACTAAAACTAAAATATTTTACGTTTTGTTTTGAATATTAATAATTTTTAAAACTCAGATTAGCGAAATATATTTATTACAACTCATCTATCTTTATAGTTTAGGTTTAGTATTATTTAGATTATAGCAGAACGTTCAAAGGATGGATACTAGGAAGGATATCTTCTCGAAACTTCTGTAAGGCAAATTGGCTCGCATTTATTTTATATATGGGAAAAACCAAGAAAACCCACATGCCGCCAGAACGTTTGCAGAGATTTGGATTCGAATCAAACAATTAGACTTTAGCGGGTTTTAAAGCTCGGCCGCTGGTAGATGCTTTTAGTTCAAAATCAATAAATATTCAGAAGAGAAGAGCGATAATATCTGTGCTCAACTGAAGGGATTCTTAGATAAAATTTCCTAGATAAAGTAAAATCCAACTTATCTAGTTAATACGTACTTTTTGACGTTTCTAAACTTAACTAACGAAACAATTATTCAATTAAAAGTTTTGTTTTGTTTATCAATTAAAAAAACTGTTTGATGGTTTTACTATATAAATGAAAACTTTTAATACTATATTCCCCTGACCCATTTTATATCATATTTCTTCTTGTTAAATTTATTTTTTTGCAGAAATAAGAATTGTGTGTCTTGAAGAAATGTCAAACAGGGTAAATTAAATATCTTGTGCCAGTTCCATGTTCTTAGGCTCAAATTCATTCATATTGCACGAATTTTTATGTCTGTTTCTTTAAATTTTCAAAACGTATAGAAATGAAGTTGCAAAATTCCAGAAATGGCAATATTATAATTATAAAGCAATTTTACTTCCTTACTAAAGCGGCCTTAGTCGCCAAAACTAAACACGTTTATTAGTCTATTATAAAACGGGTAAATTTTAGGTATCGCCAAAAACCTTCCGACGGCCCTTTTGATAAAGTACTTGAATACTTTAAATACTACTCAGAATTCCCAGCTTTTTCAAAGATTTCACGTTCAAATCTGATTTACCATCCTGCATAGTTTGTTAATTATGATACTTCTGCCAACATCAAACTTTTAATGTTAAATATAACAATATTTATAAATAATTGTTTAATTTAATACTTCTCGTAGTGTAAAATATATTCTTATTTGATAAATCAGAAAGTCGTGTCTTAAATATTATGTAAATCATTGTTAAACCTCAAAGTAAGCACGTATTTTGTACTCGAGATCACTCTCGCATTCGTTTGAAAATTGTTTCACCATTTTAATCGCGGATTTCAAACTGTTGCCCGAATTTTCTCTCAGTTAATAAAAGTATTAATTAATGCCTTCAATAATTTAAAATAAACCTTACTTCCTTCTTTGGATGATGAATACTAATAAAAACGAAGTTCAATCCCTTAAAGAAGCCAAAGGATTATCAGGAATGGGGGCGAAGAACAATGCCCAACCTCAAACAGGAGTTAGACGTCTGCTTCTAAATGCCATTCGCAAACTTCAAGGCAGAAAAGGCGCCACACTTCGGGATATCAAGACTTACTTGCATAAAAATCAAAAAATGGATGTTAAATCCAATGAGGCTGAAATCAAATTATTCATGAAGAGTGCCGTAGATCGTGGCATTTTATCAAAGCTGGATGGACATTACAAAGTTATGGAGAGAGGAAGACGTCGTAGAAGTTCCAGCAGAAGAAGGCGAGGCAAATCGGCAGGGGCTCCAAAAAGTCGCAGGCGAAGGAGGAGGAGTTCATCGCCTAAAAAGGGGAGGTCTCGTCGAAGAAGATCTTCTGGGCGCAGGAAATCAGGAAGGACTTCCAGACGTCGTCGCCGTAAGGCTGCTCCTCCTGATGAAGCCTGAAGTCAGTGCAGTTTGCAGGAAAGATGAAAACCGAGGGAAAATTCCAGATAATAAATTTAAAATAAATTTAAACTTGATTTTAATGTTTCTGAAAATAATAGCAACTCAAGATTTTTGTAAATATCAGTATTTTTAAAATGGAATATGATCTTTAGAGAAAATAATTTAAAAATCTGAAAATAAAATATGCATTATTTATATTTATATTTTTGTCAGTTTTTGAAATTCCATACTAATATAAATGATTTTATATTTCATTGTGAAACTGGAAAATATCAATGAAATTTGAAGATATTTATAATTATGAAATCCAAAATAAATAAATCTAAATTACAAGGATTGTATTTCACAAAATCCCGTAAAATGTACACTTTGGACCGAAACTTTACTTTGATAAAAGTTAAAATAAGTTAAACGTTTTTTCTAATAACAATAACTAATTAGCTAAATTTAGCAAAAAACTTATATTGGTTTATTTGTTAGTAATACGAACTTCATATTTGTAATTTGTTCCGAGTGCCGTTTACATAAATATATTTGCCACCAACCATGGCATCATTAAAATAGAAAATCAGTAATTTTATCTGTGCTTACATATATGGTGGTATATATTATTGGCCAGATAATAAAATCAAAGCGGCAGATCGCTCAAAAATTCATCCTCAAACAGAAATTTACTCAAAGAGTTGAATATGGTAAAAACTGTTATTTAGTGTTGCGTATAAAGGCAGTTTAATGATTGAAATTACTAGAGTAGCCTGATTACTTAGAAAAAATAAAATCTCGGCAGGATTCCAGAAATCTACATACATATTTTTTTCACCGTATCAATTTTACGGACTAATGACATCTGCCTTCTTTCCAAATTCCTTGAAAACTCTGAAAAATATTATAACTACAATAAAACGTATGTAATAACTAGAACAAAAGATATAATTGCATTAATATATAACTTCAATAGTCTATAAAACTGCAATAAAGAATGTATGAAGTTTTTAACCCCAGTTTTCTTTATTATTTCACTTCTCTTTTATTTTAAAATTTGTTTTATTCCGTTTTGTCATATTCCATACTCAATTTCAATTGAAATTTGCATTTTGTTTCTAACGTTAGGTACCTACCAATTTTGTTAAAATATTTACCTTGCAGTTTACTTAAATTCTGTGTATTCTTGATCGGTGTGATCATTAGCGACGCCTGATGCCGTATCATTGGTCTCAGGGTCAAATCGCAATAAAGACATGGATCTTTAAATTAGCAAAGAAACAACCTTGAATTTGGCGTAGATTTCGATGGCAAATTTATCCCTCTTCATCGGGAGAAATGAAATTTTCCAGATCGGAAAGGAGTTTCTTCTGATGTGAATGTCATGGAGGTTTTTAAATGTATCAGATTTTACTACATGAGAGCACTTAACATATTGTCTATCCGAAAGTTTTTTCTGGAGGTTGCTGGCAGAGAAAGAGGGTTACATCCTTCTTTGATCTTTTCCCCACGGTGATCTTCATCTAAACTGGTATGAGGCTCAGGAAATTCATATATTAACCTATTACGTACCTCTGTCAAAGGCTACTTCTCCACTTTTGGCAGCGTTAAAATCCATGGATCCGATCTGAAATCGATTCAAGCTCAGAAGGATTAGAAAAATAAACAAAGAAACTATAACATGATTTTTGCATTTATCAACTCTTTTTTTTTTACGATTATTGGTAGATTTATTTCCAGTATAACTTGCATTATAACGTTAAGTGCTAAATTTTAAGGTTTAGTGTTACATGCATAAAGAAAGATTTAATGTTTATAATGATAATTTTGAACCTTGTAGGGTTTATATTTATTTTAACTAACATTTATTTTAAGTTTAAACTATCTTTCCTGTCAAGCCTTACTTTCCCCTGGAACTGCCAATGCCAGAATATGTAAATTTTAGTAGAACGCGCAAGGATTCAAATTATCAGCGGAAGTATTATGATTTAAATAGTAAGGAAACGAGTTCGGTGTGTGATATTCTTACTTCACGAGCGCGGAGTTAGTTAGCGAGAAATTGAAGAACCCCGCGTTTCGGCCTATGTGCTTGGCGGGAAGTAGTGTTAATCGTTCAAGTGAGCTTCACGTTTGCTGAATTAGCAGCGGTATTGTAAAACGCGGTGAGTTAGTTGTTTTAGAGAGCCTCGTAGTTAGAGTCTTGTCTTTAGTTTCTTTTCAGGTTATTATTTTTATTTGACCGCCGAGTTGGCGCAGTCTGTGAGCGTCAAGAGCACGCAATTGTAATTTATTACGTTGAATAAAAAGGGACTTAAACCCTTCACAAGACTCTATCTTTTATACAGTTTTCACAGTCACCGCTTGGTTGCGTGCAAGTTGGAGGCGCGCAACGTTACATTGGCGCCCGAACACTTATCGAACTGAAATGGCCGAAAACTGGATGGAAGCCGCTGGACAACACCAAGAAATGACAAGCCAGTTAGAAGGCTTTGGATACCTGGTCCAGACTTTGAGAGCGTCAATCAAGCCAAACGTCCATTTCGACGGAAAAAATTCGGTGGCGGTATTTCTAGAAGGTCTATAAAACCACTTTCAGCTCTACCCTGTTCCTGAAAGACAAAAAGTTGCCATCGCCACATCAGCACTAAGAGGACAGGCCGCGCTATGGTGGAAAAATATAGGCAAATTTTTATTAGGGGAATTTGGAAGCCAGACATATATATTTGAAAATTTCAAAAAATCGTTAGTAAAGGCCTTCCCCATAGTGAAAGATCGCGCACGGCTGGAAACCGAGCTATATAGTTTCTATCAACGTGATATAGCAGAATTGACGGACTTTATCCTACGAAAAATTAAGCTAACGGATATGCTGTAAGGGAAGAAACCCGATGCGGAGATTATTGAAATAATATTACCAAGATTGTTACCCGCTGTTCAAGACTACTTTGAAGTTAGAAACCCAAGCACATTGCAGGAACTCTTCGAATTGGCGGTGAAGTTTCAAAATCGCAGAATAGCGGAAAAAGCGAGTGGGGAAACATATTCTCAAAGTACCCGAAGGAAATCTTCAAATGAGGAAACCAGAAATGGAAATCGCTCTTATGGGGGAAAGAACTATCAAGCTAACTCATCGAAACTCGAAGGTCAAGGCCCAAAAAGAAAATTTGAAAATAAACATCCGCGTACCCAGAAGGCACAGATTGAAAGGAAAGCTTTAAACGAGTAGAGGGGCCTGTGAAAGGGAGGGTCCAGACCCCAGAAGTTTTAAAAAAACCCTCAAATAGACATTTAAATACGGTCATCGTAAAAAACTCACAGCTACCAATTATACAAGTCCTGGTTGGCGATGTACCAGTAGAAGCCCTCATCGATACAGGAGCAGAAGGAAATTTTATGAGTGAAAATTTCTTCAAAAAGAATTTTTATAGGGTACGATTATTTAAAACCAAAAATACGGAAATTATAGCGGCGCAAGGAAAAACATGTCATTGCATCGGGAAATTATCATTAAACTTACAGGTAAAAGAGGAAAGTCTCAAAGTATTAATTTTTGTGGTGAAAGATCTGCAAAACTCTCTTATTTTAGGTATGGAGTTTTTAAGGGCCGCGAGGGCCAAATTAAATTTTCAAGATAGTTCCGTGGTGTTGGAGATGGACCAGACGGTGGTGGAACCTGTGGAGACACCGCAATTGGACCTTAGCCATCTGAATGACCATGAAAGTAAAGCAATACAGCAAGTGGTGAGTAATTTTTCTCATTTGTTTTCAGAAAAACCAGGAAACTGCCAAATAGTTACGCACAAGATTCAATTAAATGCCGAAAAACCTTGTAGGACTAAACCTTACCGGTATGACAAACAAAAAGACGTAATCATCGAAGAACATATTCAGGAGATGTTAAAGAATAAAATAATAACGCCCATAAATAGTGAGTACGCGAGTCCAGTCGTACTATGTAGGAAAAATAACGAGTTTCCTCCTTCGGATAAAAGGGCTTGGAGGTTTGCTATTGATTACAGAAAACTAAATAGTATTACCAAATTTCCAGTTTACCCTTTGCCGGTTATAGACGAGATCATTAGACAGATCAAATCGACAAGATATATGTCTACTTTGGACTTAACGTCTGGCTACTATCAAATAGCTATGAGACCCGAAGATATACATAAAACCGCGTTTATAACAAAATCGGGCACTTATGCATTTTTACGCATGCCCTTTGGGTTGTGTGGGGCCCCATCAACATTCCAGAGAGCTATGGACATTGTTCTAAAGCCTGTCCTAGGAAAATCGACTTTAATCTATCTACATGATATAATTATAACGAGTAGTACGTTGGAACAACATATTAAAGATCTAGAAGAAGTTTTTAAATTATTAAAAGAGGCCGGTCTTACAATTAACGCCTCAAAATGCAAGTTCGCAACTAAAGAACTTAAATATCTCGGTTATAAAATTTCGCAAAAGGGTATAGAAACGCAAGATTCAAAAATGAAAGCAATCAAGAATTTTCCACCGCCCAACACCGCCAAGAAACTTTCTTCGTTCCTTGGGTTATGTTCTTACTATCGATCTTTCATAAGAGATTTCGCTAATATTGTTGAATCACTCTTAGTAATCAAAAGGAAAAGGGGTAAATTTACGTGGACAGCGGAAGCTAACACAGCTTTTGAAAGATTAAAAGAAGCGCTCATTAATGCCCCTGTTTTAAAATTCCCGGAGGGGGACGAAAACCTGGAAATTGCAGCAGATGCGTCAGACTATGCGGTGGGTGCGGTTCTTATGCAAAATAGCCATCCTCTGGCATTTTTTAGTAAAACGTTGAATCAAACACAAAGGAATTATACAGCTACAGAGAGAGAAACATTAGCCGTATATGGCTGTACACAAATTTCGATTTTATTTCGGCAAAACGCCAGTAACAGTCTTTTCGGATCATGCGGCTGTTGGTAGACTTTACTCGGGGAAAAACCTAACGCCCAGGTTAATAAGATGGGCTTTAAAACTCCAAGAATATAATATCACAATAAAATATAAACCGGGTAAGGAAAACAATGTAGCTGACGCACTTTCTCGTATAAAACTCGACGATGAAGGAAATGAACTTAAATGCGCTGTGTTGACTTCAAAAATTTTAGATTCTAGAGATACGGTTATTACTGAACTGAAAGCTGATCCGGAATTTGGAAATATCTATGCTTATTTGAAAGACCCCGAAAGCTTTGAGCATACAGATATCGATGCGATAAGAAATAGAGCAAAAAACTATGAAATAATAGATAATTTATTATTTTATACGAAAACAACAAACGAAAATCTTGAGTATAAACCAGTCATCCCAGCCTCGCTTCGATTAAGCATTTTGAAGGAGTTGCACGAAGCAAAAACAGCGGGCCATTTAGGGGTCAGAAAGACTTTAAAAAGGGTACGCGAGGCGGTATATTTCCCGCAATTATACAAAATAGTAACGGCGTATGTCAGGTCCTGCAATCAATGTCAGTTAATAAATGATATTAATTACAGCCCGGCCGGGTACTTAAATAGCATTCGCGCTACATTTCCGAATGAAATTTTAGGCATAGATCTTCTTGGTCCCTTCCCCCAGAGCGAGTTAAATAAAAATCCTTTTCTTTTAGTAATAGTAGATCATTTTTCAAAATGGACAGAAATTGTTCCACTTAAACGCGCGTCAGCCAAAACAGTCGCAGATGCATTCTTACACAGATACTTTTTAAAATACGGTGCACCGATAAAAGTTATTAGCGATAACGGAAAACAATTCATTAGTCAAATATTTGAAAACATATGCAATGGACTTGGCATACGCCATATCAAAATGGTTCCGTATAGACCACAAGCTAACATAGCAGAAAGAGTTAATAAAAATATAGTAAAAATAATTCGCAGTTACGTGAGCACACATCACAAGCGCTGGGATGGCTACATAAATGAATTAGCTTATGCTTTAAGAACGGCAAATCATGATACTACGGGAAAAACTCCAGCAGAATTATTCTTAGGCCGAAAATTAATTACGCCTTTAGGTAAATTATTCTTTGTGCAACAAAGAGAGCAGGAGTTTAAACAAAAAGATGTGCAAAAGCTGATTGATCAGGCGCTTAAAAGCTCGGATACGGCAAGAAATAGGCAGAAAATATATTATGATAGAAAACGCCGTGAAGCAGATTTTAAAGTTGGGGATAAAGTATTGAAGCGGAAATTTTCTTTATCAAGTGCCCCAGACAATTTTACGGCAAAGCTAGCTCCAAAGTTTGAAGGCCCCTATGTAATTCAGGAAATCAAAGGAGTAGTATTATATCTTAAGAACGAGAGAGGGGAAATCTGTAAAGCAAGTCCCGACCAGGTGAAAAATTACTATAATCCAAATGATTTTGAAATCCTTAAAAGTTTCTTGCAGGACTCAAGTCTAAACGAAATAGAAGGTCCAGAGATAACACCAACTATTCCACCACCCAAGAAACAGAGAACTGAAGAGAGACCTAGCCCTTCTACAACCCGGACGTCGGTATCAAAAAGAAAAATAATTTTCAGACTCCAGCATTTAAGAAAAACAAAAATACAGATGCACCGGGTAAACAAACCGTGGTAAAGAGAAAAACACCACCTACAAAGGATTGCAGGAAAAATTATACATCAAGGAGAACGCGCACACGGCCACAGAGTCAGGTGCCAGCAAGGCCGCCGTTCCGGAAACTGAAACGACAACAGGAGGCACAAAAATACGACGAACAGAAGAAATTCAAGAAGGACTCCAGATCGGAGGACGTCAAGACCAGCCGTCCCAGGGAAAAACGGAAATGCCAACCACCAGATGATTACTCCGCCAAGAGGCCAGCATGTAGAGGACGCAAAAGAAAAAGTAATGTGGACGACACTCGGAGGGCAGTAAGGAGAAGATTAACATCCATGAAACCTCTAACTTGGGACCAATTTTGCCAAAAACGATTGACGGAGTTTCAAGCATCGAAAACTCAAAGATAAGTTAAAACCTTCTATAAATTTTTTTTCTCTTTTGTTCCGAAATGTTATGCATAAGTACGAAGTTCTATGTTTTGACGAAAGTCAATATGTCTCGGTTGAGACTTAGTTTTGTTTTACTTTATTTAGCTAAGGCAAAAGTATTATTTTCTTTAAGTGTAAAAGCTAAAAACAAGCATTTTCTGTTGGTCGAAAGACTAATTCTGTTATGTTAAAGCCAAAATTTGGCCGAAGATAAAAATAACTTCGTATTCTTGTATTAATAAGAATTTTAGTTTCAGTGCCGCCAGCTTGGCGAAGAATGAGTAAAGTAAAAATTTATTTTCTCCTATTCATTTTATGGTAAATTGTAAAAATCATATGTATTAAAATTTTGTAAATGTACGTAAATACTTGAATGTTATGTAAAAGTAGAATTTAGTCTAGAAGCTTAAAATTGTAGATGCTAAAAGTTAATGCTTAAAAGCAATGAAGTCAAAAATTAAGTAGTAAATTGCAGATAAAGTCATGCTTTAGAGCGAAAGCCTGCATGTTTAAAGATGAATGAGGGGGAAGTTAGAATGAATGTGTTTTGAGGGTTCTCCACCTACATTTGAATTTTTAAGAATATTAAAGTAGCTCATTGAGTTGTAGAATGTCGAGTAAGGTGTGTCTATTTGGTCGTTGAATTCTAACAAATCATGGTGGTTAGGGGAAGTGTTGTAAGACTAAAACACGAATATTCCCGTTTGACACCACACACGGTGGAGAGCCAGGGTAAAGTTAAATTAATGCTTGAAAAATTGAATGAATGTGAAGTAAGCAATAACTAAGAAAAACGAATCGTTTAAAAACAAAAATTTATTGTGTCAAGAAAGTGTAAATTAAAATGTATATAGAAAGATACTGATACTTATTCCTTCCAGATGCTGGAAGGAAAGACCAAGATTGATTGATGAATTCCAGGAAAAGTTGCTGTAAGAAGAGAGCTTTATAACGATCAACAGAATTTTAGTATACAATTTGTTACATAAGATTTTTTTTTTTTGCAAACGAGGTTCTCGCCAGTTACTTCAGAATTAGAGAAACTTACAACAGGTCGTTTGTAGGACCTGCTTCCAAGTTTTCCAAATTCTGGCAGCGGCAAATGTAGGGTTTATATTTATTTTAACTAACATTTATTTTAAGTTTAAACTATCTTTCCTGTCAAGCCTTACTTTCCCCTGGAACTGCCAATGCTAGAATATGTAAATTTTAGTAGAACGCGCAAGGATTCAAATTATCAGCGGAAGTATTATGATTTAAATAGTAAGGAAACGAGTTCGGTGTGTGATATTCTTACTTCACGAGCGCGGAGGTAGTTAGCGAGAAATTGAAGAACCCCGCGTTTCGGCCTATGTGCTTGGCGGGAAGTAGTGTTAATCGTTCAAGTGAGCTTCACGTTTGCTGAATTAGCAGCGGTATTGTAAAACGCGGTGAGTTAGTTGTTTTAGAGAGCCTCGTAGTTAGAGTCTTGTCTTTAGTTTCTTTTCAGGTTATTATTTTTATTTGACCGCCGAGTTGGCGCAGTCTGTGAGGGTCAAGAGCACGCAATTGTAATTTATTACGTTGAATAAAAAGGGACTTAAACCCTTCACAAGACTCTATCTTTTATACAGTTTTCACAGTCACCCCTTGGTTGCGTGCAAGTTGGAGGCGCGCAACGTTACAACCTGTTAAAAGTGTTTCTTGAAACATCACTAACAAAAATTAAAATTTATGGAAAACCCTCCCTTAATTTTTTTTTCTCAAGTTACATCTTACATAAAGTTTAGTACTTAATGAACTTTTTCACTTTGAAGTCTAATACTTTCGCGCTTGATTTTAATGTTTTTCTCGTAAAATTTCTTCATGGTCTTTTTTCGTTTTTAGATATTTTTTCAACTAACATTTGAAATATAAGTGTGATGGTGTGTGTGGTGTCTGTAAGAAATGTGGCTTTGCTGATGATTCTGTCAACTGCTCTTTGACCAAAGATTGAGGAATTATAAGCTATATGTTTATTGTTTTTGTATTAATTTCCAATGTAATTAATGTGAAGCTTGATTTCCAAGGTTTTGCTTCAGGCAGGGTCAGGCAGGGTGAGATTTTGGTTGATATATATTTTACGTATTATCTCATTTATTTATTAAACAATTACTTCGCAGCATTTTTCTTGACATCCTAGTTATCCTCTAGTTCCATATAGTTCCTCTAGTTCCATATAATATCCTCTAGTTACATATAGCTACGCACAAACGCTATTTGGATGTCGCCATGGAGATGCAATAGGAAAGATTATGATTTCATGATTAAGAACAATATTTATTATACCAATCGTACACAAACAATCTGATGAATTCACAGCTACAGCTTGAATATGAAGACTTCCCGTAAATAAATAAGCGAATATGATTCGACGTGACGTTAATTTTGTTACAAATTTGGCATTTAAATAATTAACGTTAGTTGAATTGTAAATTAAATGGTTTTATTTCCCGCGCAGTGCAGCGCGTGACGAATATTAAAAGAAAGCTAAGCCGGAATATTGAAAATACAAGAGCGCGTGCATTTAACATTTAATAAATATCTCTTTTTGATTTCGAGAAAGTTCCAGAAAGTTATCGCGCGCGATTTAAAAATCTTACAAAAAGGGGGAAAACCTCTCAATTCAGTTAGTCAGTGATTAGTTAGTTTGTTGTTGTTTTAAGAGTTTGTTTAGAACACTGCTCTTGTTGACTGTAGCGAATTCGCGGATTAGCTTTCTTTAGCTGTTTTGAATTAAGTTCTCTTGAACGTTTGAGTAGTTAAAAGATAACTACTGTGAGATATTGTCATACTGCTCGAATATTTTAGGAAATTTAAGCATATTTGTTGTGATAATAATAAATTTTTGTTCATTTTTCATCGGACTTGTGCATTCATTTCGTAACGAACCCGTACGCACGCAACAATATATTATTAAATGGTATGTATAACAAGTTTTATTTGGTTATTAGAATGATGCCAGACACCTGGGGTCTAGGCTCAAGGTCCTATCTCAAATCGAACATATTTAAACTTTGAATGGTTACAAGATAAGGAATTAATGAAAGATAAATCAAGCAGAAGCCACATAAGCGATTATAATTTTGAACTCAGGAACTTAAGAATTATTGATGGAGAAATTGTAGATAAGTTCTAATCAGTGGCGGCTTGTAGCTAAAATTAGTGGGGATGCTGTTCCAAAAAAATTTAACCTTTGTTTTAAAATTGTGTAAAAGGAAACGAACAGGTATAAAAAGAAAATTTATTTTGAAACTTCATGAAATCTTCCAAGAAAAAAATTAAAAATTTCTTAATTACTTTAACCAAAATTGTTACATTTCAATCTTTTTCTATTCATTTAAAAATGAAATCCTTTCTTCTTGTTTTAATTTGCGCGAAATGATCAATAATTTTGTCCTTGATCTCTGGATGAGAACTGAGGAAATTTTAATATATTGAAAGCAATGCAAGCGCCTTAGTCTTTCCGAATTCCTAGTGCTTCTTAGAAAAGTTTTCATTCTTTTCAATGTTGAAAAGCAGCGTTCTGCCTCTGATATAGTCTTGAGAACTCTCAAGAGAATTTTTATCAATTTCGTAATTTCACTAAGAACATCATCTAGATTATTTTCGAAGATAAATTTCAGTAGCTCAATTAATTTGCAGTATTCATGGATATCAGACCTACGATAGAATACTTTTAGTTCAGTTTCAAGCTCTTCTTTGTCAATCATTGGATATGCTTCAGTGGTCAGTACTATTTCTTCTGTAGGATGTTCATTCCTAAAACTAGCGTAGCATTTCTTGTTAAACAATTTAGCAGCTGCTAAGTGTTTAGTGGAAGAATATCTGCGCATTATATCAATACAGAGTATAAAGTCACATATTTCCTTAGCTTCTGCCATCAGTGTCTTTGAAAAATTCTCACAGTACTTTGAGTTTCTTAATTCTAAAATACCAGTTTTTAAATGTGTTACATATTCATTAACTTTAAACACACTAGTTTCTCTGGATTGCATTTAGTTGTATATTATTTCAACATGAGGCATAATCTGATAAAAAAGCTCTAACCAAAACTTGAAATTATCCTCATTTAGATATTTTTAAATTCTTGTTGCTTTTGCAATAGTTTGATCTGCATTTGATGATGATTGAATTTCAGTAAGGCAACTTTTTAAAGCATATTTATTTATATTTATATATTATTATTTTATATTTTTTTTGCACATTTTCATGAACTCTGTTTATGGTGAAGTTCCACTTTGTGGAGGAATACCACACGCGCGGAGTAAAAACCAATCACCTTTTCAACAACACGCCACAATTGCGGCACTGCAAGAGCGACAGTGCTCTTCGCTCTACCTGGCTTGCGTGCTGTTTTCTGTGTGCGCATGCGCAAAACAGCCAAACACCACGTCACTGGAACTGTGAAGCGTGCAGTTCCAAACACAGATTTTCGTAAATTTCTCACAAACTGGAGAATGGCTACTGACGTCAAGCTTACGGATTATGTATTTTAAAAGTATAAAGAAAGAATTAAAGACTAAAGGTAACACTATATTAAATATTAAAAATAATAATAAGTGGAAATAGGGGTGCTGCAGTTCCACAGTGCTTATTACGAGCCGCCACTGGTTCTAATCAAATGGTGCTACCATTACAGTACACAAATTAATAAGAAACAGAGGTATTTATGTAAAATAAAAATATGTAAATCAGCTTTATAATTTGATTTACTAATAGCCTCTTTCTTCCTCATTTTAATTTGGTTATTTCCTCTCTGTATTGTAAAAGTAGTAGTAACCTTTCTGGACTGAACCATTTCTAGATTAACATATGTCACATGGCTTGCGTTACGCTGATGTCATATCTAAATGGGAACTTGAACGCAAAACTTTGAGAACTGAAACCTTTCTAATCTAAATCAAAAACGCCTCTTCGTGAATATCTAAGTTCGATAACTGCGCACTTTCGCTTCAGCTCTCTTGCAATCAAAACGCTACTTCGCGTCTTTTACCTTGTCGTGCTGCTAACTACGCCATTTTCTGTAATATGATGCTCTGTATAATATTGTGGTGTATGTATTGCGGCCATGATCATGTGAGACGAAAATATGTTTTCGCTAATTAGTTCGTGTCCAGCAATAAAAATTATATTCAATAACGCCAAGTTTGTCTACAAGTCTCTCCTTCGAGTGTCGTCTTTCTAACTATGCAATCAAGTCTCTTTATGCGTAATTAGAAAGTTAGGAAATCTTTAGTTAGTATGCGTAGTTTGTAAAGGTATAACACAGAGAACTATAGACAATCTGTTGCAGCTCACTTTAAGTCATTTTATTACACATGCTCGGTGGTTATAATTAAACGTTCCCTATAAACAGCATCCTGCAGCGCAAACGGGTGAACGGAATGCAAAGAAATTTTGTATACGGGGTATACATAAAATGCGATCACGGAATTTTGAAAAAACATTTTAATTCCAAAATGTCCACCAGAGGACGCCGTTTCGGTAAAAACATGAAATTCAACTTAATAAGCGACCAAAACGGAGTACAGAAACAATATTAACATTTATTGACTAGTTTCTGATCACCTTGTCATCGAATCGCATTAACCTCTTCGTCGTCCGTAACGCGTCTAGCGCGTTCAAGTGAAACTTCCGCAGGGCGGCCGTTACGCGCCTCAAGCTTTCTTCTGCATTTTAAAACTTTTAAACGTTTAAAACGCTTTCTAAATGTTTACTTGTTTGAGTTTTTATTTTTGTTTGTTCTCATACCTCCTAGAGGGTAGCATTAATCAGGCATTCTATTTCTAATTGAATTTGCCCCGGGTTTTATGAATATTCGCGTCATTTTACAGAATATACATGACAGTGAGCGATGGCTTCAACGTCTACTCAGCAGAAAAAGAGAAAAAATGAGGTTGTGAAAGACAAGAAGAATATACGTTTGATGAGTACAGTCCATAATAACTCGATGATTGATGTTGGAACATGGAAAAGAACTGCAAAAAATGTAATAATTGTAAAAAATTACAACAAAATGGGAAGAGTGGACCGCCTGGATCAGATGTTATCAAATTATCCTGCTGTTAGAAATAAGAAAAGATATTATTATTTTGCCATTATGCTTTATTTCCTTATAATTTTACTTAATATTCATTGACGTTCATGCACTACGAAAGTCATGTATGGAAAGTTATGATGTACAGAGAAAACAACATTACACTCTACGAAAAACAGACGGCTGCTGGGGGAAAATTTTCGCGGACAGGAGAGGACGGCGAAAGGGTTAAGAAAAGGTAAGAGAGAAACAAGAACATATTAGGACGAAATTGCACAATAGAAGCAGTTGTCAATTGTGTCCAGGACAATGTAGGTAAAGATGCACTACATAATCACCCTCATTCACCTGCAACATTTTTTAAATGGATGTACAGTGTGTTCAACAGCAGATCGTAACTGATCAGTTGTGAGGCTTCGCATATGAAGCGTTTTGAAGTTCTTTAAATCATTCAACTTCTCAACACCTTCACGATATACCAGACGTTTTAAACATTCCAGATAACCAGAAATCGCGTTAGATCCTGCGAACATGATGGCCATGGATCAGGAAAGGAGCGACTAATAACACGTTCCCTTGGGAAGTGTTGGAACATTAATGCCTTCACGGACTCATGGATATGGTCGATGTAAGGACCCACCTTTGCTGTAGTTGCGGCACAACAAATGTCTGCAGCATGTCATGGTACCGACGGCCCATAACGGAACATGCGACAGGCCTACGTTCACCGATTTCCTCAATGAAGAATGGTCCAAAGATGAATGTCGCCGTGAATCCATACCAGACAGTGACCTTTGGAGACTGTAGGGAAATTTCAGTGTAGATCTGCAGATTTTCCTTAGCCCAAATTCGGTAAATCTGTGTGTTTACTGTTTCATCGAGGTAGAAATGAGCCTCAACGCTCCGCAGATTATTCCAAGGCCATGACAGATCAACAGTCATTCTGTTGATGAAACTGACTGCGAATGTGAGATATTGTGGCTTGTTTCTATCAAGCAGCTTATGGGTATGACGGATCTTATTTGGGAAGTAGTGCATCATGTTTCGGAATACTTTTCGGACGGTGCTGTAAAAATAGCCTCTCTGTCGAGAAACTGCACTCGCGCTACTGCACCTAAATTCTGAAGTCTGGGACTGTGCGTCAACAGCTGTCTTGACGGCATTAACAAGTACCGCTGTGACACGTTTACTGCGTCTTCCAGGTTGATCTCTTAATTTCCCCGTCTCTTCAAATCTTTTAATCATAACCCAGATACCTTCAGTAGACATTGGTCCACGCAGTAGGTTCTTTCTACTACGAAATTCGCGAACTGCAGCAGAAGCATTCCCCTTGTTTTCTCAATACAGCTTCACCAATAACGAATGTTCAACTAACGAGAAACTAAACTAAAGAGAGTACGTCATTAGTACAGCCGAAAACATCGACTTAAACATGACAAATCACAGATCACAGATCATCATTCGTGTAAAAGGCATGCGCCCTGTTGAGGCCTTTACCAGTCTATATTTCTTCAGTTTCTAATGGCATAAAAATGAGAGAAAAAAATCCGAACATGCGGAAAGTCTTAAAGCACCGGTTTCGGATCTCATAAGAGAAAGAAGTACGACGCCATCTATTGACTTGTGTAGAATCTTCAGTAATGGCATAATTTTGGAGTGACGTACATGTGGCGCCATCTGATGCCATGGGATAAAGCAATGGCATAATTTTGAAGAAGTAGATTTTCCGTGAGATAGTTTTCTTGAGACAAATTCTATTTGGCATAAATACAGTGAAGAGCATAAAAATAAGTTGCAAAAAGAGAAACAATTTTGTACAGATATTATGTGCGTAAACAATTCTATCGGGACTCGAACCGGTCATGGAAAGTTTCCAATTGTTTGTCTTATTTACTACGTTATAGAGCTGTCGCATACAGAATATAATAGAATATATACGAATACAGTGTACAAAACCTGCTAAATCAGATACAAAAATCTTCTTTGCTAGGTACGAAATAGAAACTTGGTTAAATATGAATAAAGTATAAAACTGGTTTAAATGAAGTAAATGAAAAAATATTAGATAATATAGACAAACTCTACCATTTCGAATTATGATGGATAGTTCAAGGTCTTTTATGATTTTGCTCTATGACGTAGTCATAATTCCCTAATTTCTCAATGATTTCCTTGCTGTGTTGATCACATTTCAGGAAGAATTTATGCGAGAATTTTAGAATTTCTGAGTCTGTAGGTTTAATCTTAAGGTCATTATGCAGAGTGGAGTTTCTTACGAACCAGAGAGCATTGGCTATGATTCTCAAGGCTTTATTTTGCATTCGTTTCCAATCTGTTCGTACGAGCTGTAGCCGCCCAGGCTGGAGAAGCATAGAGTAGTATATGTCCATGCTAAGAGTTGAGTGTCTTCCTATTAATGCATAAACACTTCCAATAGCTTGGTTTGCTTTCTTGCAGATATAATTGATGTGATTTTGAAAGGTTGATTTTCTGTCTAAGTGAACACCCAGGTATTTGATGAGGTATCACGTGCTATTTCAATATTATTAAGTTTGATATTTTCAAGAGGCTTTCTGTTGGGTTGTTTTTGAAAATAAACAACTGTAGATTTTTCAGCGTTGATTTTTATCTTCCAGGCTTCAAACCATAGATAAATCTTATCAAGGACTGCTTGAAGTTTGAAGACGGCTTTTTTAGGATACAAATATTTGCTTAAAATCGCATTGTCATCGGCATAGCATGCGATGAGGGCTTCTCTAGGATAATTAGGGATATCGTTGATGTATATGTTGAAGAGCACAGGCTTAAACATGACAACGTCTGCAAAATTTTTATACACTAACCTGTTTTGCATAAAGCTTCCTCTTCTTTCCAAGCATGCAAATCTTGACATTTTTCTCCTACAACTGACAGCTTTTCCCGTATTTGCGTTTTATTACTCATAATTCGAGTTCTAGATTGTTAATATTGTTTCTGTATTACGTTTTGGTCGTTTATTGTGATAAATCTCATGTTTTCCCGAAAAGGCGCCCTCTGCTGGACATTTTTCAACTAATTTTTTTTTTTTCGAAATTCAGTGAGCGCATCACGTGTATTTACAAAATTTCGTTGCATTCCGTTCACACGTTTGCGCTGTAGGATGCCGTTTATAAGGGAATTTTAATTATAACCATTATTATATATAAATTTAACAAACATTCTCTATTCGTAAAAAGCAAATTTAAAGTTAATAGATTTAAATGAAATTTAATGCAAACAAATAAATGATTAATTATTGTTGTGAACTAATCTGCAATATCATTTAAATTCTGAGAGCATATGTAAATAGAGTGCAAGTATCAAAATCCATGAATAAGTATAAAATTCCAAAAATTATTTAATCCTAAAAATTTATTTATAAAAATGCATAAGTGAATGATTTTTAAGCAGGCAGGAGACAGACTTAGCAAAGGGAAGTTGCCCCCAAACCTAACTCTTCAATCATTCAATTGGTGTTTCTTCATCCATGTAGGTAAAGGTAAAAGTCAAAACCTAAAGTATTACCAAATGTGGTGAGTTATTAAAAAGAAATTTAAACAAGTGGAATTTTGAGAAATTAGCAATTAAAATACTAGAATTAAAATTAAAAAATTATAAATAAGAGTAGAAAACTAAAATTTTAGAAAAACAAAGTAATTTAGAAAGTCTTGCCTACAGAAACTTTCCTGACACGAATTATGCATATAAATTAAAAAGAAACTATTCATTATCTATAAAAATAATGCATAAATTATTCTTAAATAATACTAAAAAGGCAAGTAAATAGTAAGTTTTAATTTAACTTACCAACTATATTTGTTTTTGGGGAGTGGAGAAGCATTGCCAAACTAAGTGATGTTAAGTAGTGCGGATTAATATACGAATATTATTGTGGGTCATTGGAGTGAATGGATATTCTTGTTTCTAAGGCTTAAACTTAGAGCACTGATCTGTCAAACAGATAGAGCTGTAAGCGATTCTGTAAGCGGGTGTTCTGCAAAATTTAAATAAAGGGCGATAATGTAAGGTTAAGTTGAGTGTAAAGCTGCTATCTGTGATCAAATTTTTAAAAGATCTATTCTGTAATTTTTAAGTAACGTAAAATGTGTGTTCTGTTGTAAAAATGTGTAAAAAATTTTAAAATGCAAATTGTAACGTTATGTGAAAAAAAATGTTGCAAACTATTAAAGAATGTAAAATATTAAGGATGTAAAAACTGAAAATGTTTTTTAAAAAGTACGAATAAAATTATTTTGAAGTAAAATTTAATTTTAATTTTAATTTTGAAAATTTTTTTAAATGTATTTAGAGAAAGGAATTTATTGTAGTATTCTAACTTTATTAAAATTGGATTTCAACTGGTTTAATCAAAACTTTACTAAATACTGGCCAAAAGTAAGGAAAACTAATGTATTAAAAGAAGTGGCGACCATACATGGATGACGAAACACGAATTGAATGATTGAAGAGTTAGGTTTGGAGGTAACTTTACCTGATAAGTCTGTCTCCTGCCTGCTCAACAATCATTCACTTATGCATTTTTATAAATAAATTTTTAGGATTAAATAATTTTTGGAATTTTATACTTATTCATGGATTTTGATACTTGCACTTAATTTACATACGCTCTCAGAATTTAAAATATATTGTAGATTAGTTCGCAACAATAATTAATCATTCGTTTGTTTGCATTACATTTCAATTAATTTTATTAACTTTAAATTTGCTTTTTACGAATAGAGAATGTTTGTTAAATTCAAATTTCATTCCTTGTCTCAATGGCACAAGAGAATTATTTAAAATTAAGTTTAACTTTACTTTATTCTTTTGAAGGAAAATTAAATATAACTTTCCTTTATTCTTTTGAAGGAAAATTAAATATAACTTTCCTTTATTCTTTTGAAGTAAAATTAAATTTAACTTTATTTTATTCTTTTGAAGCATTATTATATATATATATATATATACAGAGGGTGAGTAAGAGAGATGTGTGTTTAATGATTTCTTCAGTTGTAAATAGCTTGACAGCTTGAATAGGAAAGGCTCCAATTGTGTTTAATCGTGGGCAGAGTGAAATAAAATTCGAAGATAGCTGAAATACAGTAGGCGTAGTCGATGACTGGAAGTGGCGAGCATACTGGTAGCGTCTTAATTAGATGTAATTTTAGAAAAAACACAAATACTAAGATAATCGCAACATAAATTTATTTTCATGAACATTCTGGCGGTCCACAGCATTCTTGGGTGCGTGATGCACTCCCACAATTTTTGTGCATACTGCTTACATTTTAAATAATGCATAATGCAGCTAAGCGAAGAGACTCATTTAACAGGCAAATATAAGCAATAAAAAAGAAAGGACGCGTAGTTGGTTGCAGTGATATTTATAAGCTTGGCTCCTTTGTTTTAATCCTTAGTGGACTGGAGTAGAACTTTCGCAGTGAGGTTTTCTGCAGAAAAAGAATGACGTCAATGACGCAGTATGGGTGAAATTAGATGATTTGGATTGTAATTAGATGCTTTGAAGGGGTTGTATTTAAATTAAAATTACGAATTTAAAGGATATTGTAATTAACGTAGTAATTTATTCGAATTAAGTTAGTAATTTGTTAAAAATTTATTTTCCTTCATATTTTTATATTTTACATATCCCCTTCCGTTCAAGGCAAAGAACGCTTGGCGTAGAAAACGCTTTTGAGAAAAAATCATTACAGCGTTAACAAAAGAAGATAAATTTTGTACGTATATAGTTATTGGATTATTATAATCATAGTTGTAAATCCTAATTTTCAGAACTATTAATTTTCCATTGATTTTCTTAGAATGTTTTACTATGTATTAATAAAGTGGAATACCTTTTAATTCCTGATGGATCCTACTGTTTCTTATGTACCAGGGGGAGTTAGAGATTTTCCTGAGAACTCTATTCTGGTCAGTTTGTAGTTTCTTTCTATTGGTTTCTCAGGAATACCGCCAATTGAAGGTTTTAGTCCACTACCTAGCATTGCCATTATGAGCAGGTCATATTAAATAGGAGATTTTTATGTTCTGTATCTCAAATTTCTGGACATTTAGTCTTATATTACAGTTCATAACTTCAGAATAAACACTTTAGTGTCTTTTTTTCCTATCCAGCTAGCCTCGTAACCGTGCTAACGACATTTGCGGCGGCTGACAAAGTCCGTCAGTTGTTTTTTCCCCACTTCATTTCCATCTATCGTATTTCGTTTTGTGAGAAGCTCACGAATGAAAACTGCTTTTAAATATTATTTTCGATGAGGTGAAAATAAGTGCTTTACATCGCTCCTGAAAATTCGTAACCACTGTAACACGCTGTATGTTTGAGAATCCGACGAAAGGAGGGAAAACTTCAAATGACTGTTTATTTATTTCAAATATTTCTCTAAAATTGAAGAAATTTGATTCCAAAATTTGCTGAATTTGTCAATAAATTTGATGAACTTTTGAAGCATCATATAACTTTCGAAATACCTAGCTCTTTACAGAAGCTTTACTCAGAAAATGTGGGGCAAGGCAAACAAAACTATGCTGAAGAAATACAGTTGCTTTAGCATTTGAATCCCAACACATGTATTTTTCAGTTTAGTTTACAAATATCAGTTACGAAATATTTTAGGCCCAAATATTAGCAAATTGCTTTGTTTTTCTTTCATGTCTTTCATATTGATCATCTTTTTTAAGACCTGCTTGTTTTCGTAAAAGGTATTCGAAACCTTTTTCTCTAAAAAAGTGTTTATTCAGATCGTTCTGAGAATGTACGCCGCATATAAGTATTCAGAAACTTTGAAGAAGAAGTTTATATTTCATAAAAACATAAAAATAATGGACATTCAGTAATTCATTAGATATTATCTAACTAAAATTGCACATTTCATGTAATTTGGCATGGATTTGACTGTTTGTTTTCTGTGTTAGGATGTTTCATTTTGTTCTAGTCCCGCGTAAGAATTGTTTTAAATATAGCGTTCGAAAAATGTCATTTTTTACTTATTCTTTTCTTCAGCTCTCTTCTGCGTATTCAATGGGATTTAAGTCTGTAGAATATGAAGGAGTTTAGGTAACTTCAGAACATATATACTGACAGAAGAATGTAACTTGCATTCTAAATTTTCTTCCGGATACTTTCATATTTTAATTGAGAATATTAATGTATTGATACCTATTATTTCATATAAATAATTAATTCCCAATCTCAGAGGCAGCGAGACATACCCAAATCGTTATTCATTTTGTTTTCTTGTTGAAGAAGGATTTTTCTCCTTATTTATCACTCATCGCATCCATGTGCCCCAAAGACATTTCTAGCATTTTAAGGTTTACCCTTTATTGTATGCTATTCTTCTAAATCCGCTGCAAGTTTTACAATTCTAATTCTAGGGGTTTATTTCATTTTTATAGGATAAATCTCAATTCGTTCATGTTATTTTTCAATGTGATCTACACCATGTGCATCTTGAGAAATTCCACGCAGTTCTCCTCGTTTTAATACATTAGAGATAGCTGATTACTTTGTAGCAATGATTTTGTGGATATTTCGAATACTCTTACCATTTTTAAAATGATGATTTACTTAACTTCTAACAGAACTTGTTGTTAATTTCTGGCATTTTGCCCCGTTCATGCCAGATATGGAACTGTTAATATAGTTTGCTAAACAAGTAATAATTTCCAAATGTAAAAGATAATCCTTGTAATATATTTTTATTTAAAGCAAAGAAATGCTACAGTAAACTTCATATTCCAAAACATCTCAATAAAATTTTCAAGTGTCCGAATTATTATATAAGTTACTGACTAATACTTTGGAGATAAATAATTTTATTGCAAAGAATATTTTCATGATCTCTATATGGCTACAAGCAAGTCTTAAAATAGAGGGTTTGCCAGCGAAGCAGGAAAATTTTAAATTCCTATAGTTCATTTTCTATTCACGAGGGGGGGTGGAGGTTTTGGATTATTGCTTGATATTTAATGAAATTAGTTTAGCATGAAGCAAGGGTACGGTATACAGTGTACGTTCTGTGTGTAAAATAATTTTTTGAAGAATGATGGCCGTCTGACTTTACTTGATACTAGAACGATAAAAACTCAGTTGAGTTACACAGAAAGCCATTACTAAGTCCGAAAGCTACGGTATGATTCGCATTTTCATCATCTGGCATTATTGAGCCATATTTTTCCCAAGGCGATAACGTAAACGCCTCAGCTTTTCATAAATATCGTTACACACACATGATCAGACACTTTTTATGCAACAGCTCCCTAGGTTTCTGGAAACTAATCTTTTCCACCAGGATGGATCCACAGTTCACACTGTTCGTGTATTCACGAACGCTTTAAGAAAACTCATACCGGACGGACTTACCAAACATGGCGACATCTCGTGGCCTGCAAAATATTTCCAGTTTTAGATTTCTGAAGAACATGCTGTACACTGACAGACCTCAAGACATACTGGAATTAAAAATGTATATTGGACAAGAATTTCATCGAGTAATTGAAAATTTTCGGCCAAGAATAGAAGAGTGATTGCAAATGTAGGTACGATTGTAAATTATTTATTGTTATTAGACAGAATATCTATTGAGAAATGGCAACAGCTAATTTTTGGGTATCGTTCTATTTATTTTTGTTTTGTTTTTTTAAAGACAAGAGGAATGGAAGGAGAAACAACTAGCAAGGGTACCGAAGCAGATGACGACGAACAGCAGCCACGACTCTATACATTGTCCACCTTATAGACCAAGAATGGATTGCCGAAGGCTCCACCAAGCTGATTCACGTGCTAGAAACAGAGCTTCAGAGGCCATCATTTTCAGAAATACAGAAGAAAATGACGACAATGATAATGACGAACTTAAAAAAACATCAACCCAAGCGAACAGTTCATAAACCACTGCGTTATAGAGCCTTTGTGGAGAACTTATAGAACTTTTTAAAAAATTATATTTCATTTTATTTTCTCCTACTTATTATTATTATATTTTGCTGTTGTTTATTTGTTGTTTTAATGCATGATAAGATTTGGTTCAATTGAGGACAACTGAAAAGTCAGGATGGTCGAATGTAAGCGTGATTGTTAGTCGAATGAGCTAATTGGTAAATGTCTTTGTAAATTATTTATTGTTGTTAGACAGAATAACCATTGAGAATTGGCAACAGCTAATTTATGGATGTCGTTCTATTTATTTATTTATTTATTTTTAAATATTCAGATGAGATGTACGCTTGAAATGTATATCGGTACGATGCAGTAAGGACATCTGTTATGTACATTTACAGATACGTTACATGTAGGTTATTAAGATACGAATACGATTTATCTTTTAATAAATATTTGTTTATCTTTTGAAAACGTCTTATGAGTGATTAATTTAAATACAAAAGGAAGCTAACACACAGAAATGGCTCTCACGTGAGCGGCCTTATTTTTAAAAAGTAAAAGAGTATACTTAACTCAAATCTGTAAAAAAAAAACGTTCAGATAGTAAATGTTTCATGAAAACTTTGAGTGCTTTTAAAATTTCTCGGTTCACTGCCGGAACTTTTATATTAGGAAAAACTTCTCAATCGTTGTTTCAATATTTGGTACAAGACCTATGAAAATAAATTTCAGAAAGTGTCTTAAAACAAAAGTGAGCCACTGTTAATACATATATGTATAAAATTTGAATTATGTTCTACAAATAGAAAGTTTGCCGAGTGTTAAATCGAATTAAAAATATGTGAGAACCATTGCTCTAGAAGCAATATGTTATACTATAGCAGTGAACAGGAAAGGTTTATTACACATTCTGCTCGGCAAAGAAAAATAGAATTTGGCGCTATTGTGTCCTTCCACACCGACTGTTTCAAAGGGGTATTTAATACTGCATTTTTTCGCAATTCCTAATGAATATTGAGTATCATGTTACCATGAAACTATATGTTAAATTATTTTTTCTTTTTTTAAGTCATTATTTTACGTTGAGTATGTTATTCCCATGAAATGATATGAGAGATATAAGATTCCTTACTTTAGCTCATTAATAATTTTATCAGTTTTAAACAAAAACTTACAAAAAAGAAGTTTTTATTATCTTTTCTAATTGGTAAATGTCTTAAGCTTAGCTGCGACACTGAGATAACCATGTACAATGTTCCCCAGTGTTACTTTGATAAATTAGGAATATTAGATTTTTAACATAATGCTGCACTGACTTGTTTTTTGCAATTCATTAGTTAATAAAATAGTGTATTATATTTGTTGCCGTTTGCAGAAAGGTGTATGATGCGATTACATCAAACTGCACGAGGGCCAAATACAGGATCTGGAAATAGCTGAAGGAGATTTTTCCCCCTTAAAAAAGTAAAACATTTATTAACAAAATAAAAAAAATATTTAAAAACATTTCGCTCATTATGTATTTACCAAAACATGGAAAGAATTTTCAGACTGACAAATAATTTTAACAGAATTAATCATCAAATAACTTACTTTATTTTAAATTAATAATACACAAGTTAAGGAAACTTTCCAGGTGGGACAAAACTTGAGAGTAAAATAATGGCAATCCAGTCTTTTTCTCTTAAATTTTTTACACATAAATAAAAATACCTATCTATGTAACCAATTACAAACTTCTTTATTTATTACTTTAGCTTGACACTTAGTCCGTTTCGTTTCTGATAAAATTTGTAGCCTCGGTGAAAAATTACTAGAAATAATCTTCATCTCCAATTGTAAATGCTCATTAGTTAGTTTTGTTTTTATCTTGTTAGTTTTCAATTGTAAATAAAATCTGATCACATTATAAGGTATTATCTCGCCTTCCTAGCGTGCCATCGTGGTGTAGTGGGTCTGCACGCTGGGCCGGTATTCCAGAGGTCCGTGGTTCGATTCCCGGCGAAGGTAGTCGCTAATTTTTTATCTTGCCTGCTTCCAAAAAATACCTAATGTCTCTACAGTAGAGCCCAAACTAAAAGGGTGGTGGATGATGATCTCTCCCCACCCAGGATTTGGCGATTGTTTCCTCTAAAAACCCCAGTCGCCCTTTAAAAGGGGAGTATATAAGGTATTCTCTCCGCCTTCCTAGCCTGCCTTCGTGGTGTAGTGGTTCTGCACGCTGGGCCGGTATTCCAGAGGTCCGTGGTTCGATTCCAGGCGAAGGCGTTGCTAATTTTTCATCTTGTCTGCTTCCAAAAAATTACCTAATGTCTCTACAACGTATAAATGTATTCCCAAACAAAGCGATTACTCTTAATACAAATTTTCTTAACTGGGTGTATTTATTTTTTGACAAATGAAGAATAAAATTAATAAAATCTCTATCTTAATACTCCTGATAAAGATTTATATCCCACTTTGGATTAATTAGCTCCATTAGTAGATTTTTATGGTGCCTTATTCATAATCGGATTTCACGGTGACGAAAATAATGTAAATTCGGCTTTCAAGAAACTAAAATTCTGAATCTACATATGGAATGGAAGGGATTTTAATAAGCGGTGTACACTACCTATGCTGTCAAAAAACTACCAAAAAAATTAACCAAACATTTAAGGCATGGGAAAAAGTAATGTTTTTTCTTTTATCCTAAAATCATTATTACATTAATGTTTTTGCTCCTCTTTCAACTGGAGGTCAATATTTATTGTTAATTTCGCCATCTCATCACTGATAATATTGTCCAAGAGAGTCGAACAATATTATGCCCCCCTCCCGAGATTGGGGGCAGTATGTGGCGCGCTTTTCGCCAGTTCAAGATTACTGGTTTAAATAATTAAACTAATTTTCCAAAATATTGCTTTGTAATTAGCAGAAAAACATATGGTATAATGAAAAAATGAATTTACAAAGCAATTTTTATTTTCGTTTGAACAGTCATAACTGCTATCCAGGGGTCATTTCTATTTCCTTTTATATAAATGATTTATTATTTGCTGCTTTTCTAGAACTTCAAACTACAGTTCTATAATAAGAACTTTTACTTTTGTTTCAAGAAAGAATATGGTATAAACATAATTATATTTTTCTCAGCTGTACTTCCTATAAATGCACAAATAGATGAATATTCCATTCCAGATGCCAGCCAGCTCTGGGTACCAAACAAAGAACAAAAACACAACAGAACAGAAACGAACAAGACGATGACAGATGGATTATGCGGATATAGACCACTCCATTGGTGTCGATGACGGAGCGGTGGTAGTAGTGGGGAAGAATCCATCGTCATCAGCCATTCATGTAGTGTCGTCTGGACGTGACCACACTACTGCATAATTAAGGAATAATCCAGAAATTGGATCCATAATAACGATTTCTGATGTCCATTTTCCCTATGATTCTCATGATCCATTCTATATTTATGTATGAATATAGCCAACTTTAACATGTATACGTATGCAAATAAACTTACGAGGAATCTTTTATTTCCCAATGTTGAAAAATATTTTTTCTGTTATTAAAAATAATAATTATAATCCTCAGAGATACATATTCTTCATGTTTATTTTTCGGTTGACTTATAGTGGTTTGAAATGATTTCTTGGATTAATTTTTTTTAGAATTTAATATATTTACGTATAAAGAATTAATTAAATGTATATGTAGAAATTAAAATATGAGTAATGAACGTCAGTATGCTGAAAACTCCAGTTTACAAAGGAGAGCTGTGTAATAGAACGATCTATTCTAAAAATTAAAATAAAGTGACATTACGTATAAATGCTTTGGAATAGTTAATTTTAATATCAGCAAATAATTATTTTTGAATTAGTATTTTAAATTCTTCAATACATTAAATAGAGTGTGGTAAAAGAATTGCTGAACTCATTTAAATGCTAAACAATGAATGACTTTAAAAGAGCACGACAGTTTGTAATACACCAAATTACAGGGTGCAAATAGAACGAGTCCCGACACAAGCGCGACACAAGGGATGTTACACATTCCGTATTTGATCAAATTTAGAAGAACATCAAGTATTTTTCTGGCATATGTGTTAAATTTTAAAGCATTCCTATAGAGCGCATATAGAATTACAGAAGGCATAGCTCAATGTGATCACATTTGTCCACTGCCATTGTGAAAATATAAACCTAATGATAACATTAGATGATGAGAAAAATAACTTTATATAAAAGAGAAATTATTATTAAAAAAAAAGAAAATTTGAAAGGTTTCAGATTTTAAATTACGTCCAAAGGGGCGTTTTTTAACATTTTGTGTGTTACCTTCATTTATTAAATATCATGTTCTTCGCCCTTAAACCATAAAATTCAGTTTAAGAGCAATATAACAAAATAATTTTAAACTGAGTATATCTTTAGAATTTTCGATACACAGCCTCACGCGCTGGAGATAAAAATGTTTTTTCTGTAGAACGTTGCCACTGCTCACTTTGAAATCCTTGAGTTTGTTAATCAAAAATTCGTTAAAAATCTACCAAATATGAAATCGATAATAAAACAAATTCTAAATTTTAAGTTTGGGCTTCCAGATTATTCGTAACTTGTTGATGTGTGGATTTGTTGAAACATGATCAAGATCATCTCTTGGGAAAACATTATAAGTTCTTCCTGCTTGCGGAATCATATTCCAGTTATTTTTTCAACTGTCTCGTGATATTTTTCCAAAGACTGATTTTAATTGAGAGTTTAGCCCTTTAATAATTAGTTCATATAACAAATGACTGCTTTTTTGAAGACTTATCTGCAAGTTCATTCCAACTGGCATACGTGGGCTTTGGCCCAATTTATATTACATATTTTTAGTTGTGCCGTTATTACCGGTGAATATTAAACTTTTTTGTTCTATATTTGACTTTTATCAAAGGTTGCACGAATCGTAGAGAACAAACAGGCGAACACAATGAATCTGGGTCTATTTAGGCTACTGGATGATAGAGTAGGAAACTATATAGTGATTTGGCATAACTCGGTTTGAAATGTGTTGTTATCTTTGGAAAGCTGTTTGATAATTTGTGTGGAATTTAGTTCAGATCTGTAAAAGACAAATGCACATTTGATACCTGAAACCGATATATAGGATATATTTAAGCTTAATCAATGCCTATGTATAAGTTGAAAGAAAAATGATATGCTCTGTCTCTTCCTGAGGTAAATTTTGTTTGACCTTCACAGCCGGATATTTGTCATAATTATGAGATCTACTCTACCCTCCATTGAGATGGAATCCAACCTAACTCTTTATATAGATTGAAATATTTAAGTCATTCCAATGGTGTATTTTTATTGAATCTCAGTAAGAAATTTTCAAAATTTACTTAGGTTTCATTGTTACATTTCCTGGAACATACTGCACTTTTAGTGCCCCGAACGATGGATATAATTTGTATATTGATATTTAAGGGAATCATGTAGTTAACCGTTTTACTACTACGCGGCGCAAAAGCGCTGGGTTTATTTGTCTCGAAAACCGCGAGTTTCAGTGTGTCTTTGTGCTCCGTGGGTGTGAACGTACGTAGTCGGTTACAGCCGGAAACATCGCGGACGAAAACGTGCCGGAGAAACCAACGCAAGGCTAAACGTCGTGCTACAAAACATCGTGGGAGAAAACATCGCAAAGAGAAAACATCGCAGGTCTAAAACATCGTGGTACAAAATATCGTCGTCGAAAATAAAGCTATTAAAAACTTCGCAGCTTAAAAACATCGTCGTCGAAAATATCGTGGTAAAAAATAAAGTATTTACAAATCATCGCATGACGATAACATCGCAGACATGCTTTATTCAGATTATACTTTTCATGAAAAATTACCAGTGAAAACTTTATAAAAATAATTTATTAATGACCTTTGTTAGTTAACTATGTCGGTTTAAAATTCTGTTAAGTTGCATTAATTTTCTATGCTTAAGTTACCCTCTTACTTTATCAGCAAAAATGTATTAGTTATTAAAAAATATGAAAGTAAAAATTATCCTTCTTTCTATCTTGCGCTCCCAAATCATTATAGGAATATCCATTTACAATTATTAAAGCCTGAAAAAAGCATGTCTGCGATGTTATCGTCATGTGATGATTTGTAGATACTTTATTTTTTACCACGATATTTTCGAAGACGATGTTTTTAAACTGCGAAGTTTTTGGACCGCTTTATTTTCGACGACGATATTTTGTACCACGATGTTTTAGAACTGCGATGTTTTCGCCCTGCGTTGTTTTCTCCGCGATGTTTTCGCCATGCGTTGCTTTCTCCGCGACGTTTTCGTCCGCGATGTTTTTGCCGCGATGTTATCGGCGGACACCGCGTACTCTGACCTCACGCGTACTTTGTAACACGAGTGCATCCTAAAATAACTAACTGCGTCGCGGTTTTCGAGACAAATGAACGCAGCGCTTTTGTGCCGCGTAGCAGTCAAACGGTTAATAGTGTATAAAATCAATTCAATAGTAGATAACTGATGTTAGATAGTAAACGCTTAATACTGAGTATTGTTCTGCTGTTCTCTGAAGTAGAACTCTAAAAAAGGATAGAACGCGTTGATATATAGAACGCTGATACCTCGACTTAGAACGCTGAACTTGTGCTCGAATTTTCTTTCGAAGAATAGGAGCATAAATTCGTTAATAATGGCATCAGTGTGTTATACGGTAGGCTAATGTCATGACGTTTGTCCAAGGCTACTTTCATGCCATTAAACGATGATAATATTAAACGATGAGAAAAAGTGTTGCTCAAAATTGCAATAAAATGTATCTAATTTAAAATAAATATAACTAGAAATATATAAATAGACCTTTTCAGAACATTTTAGTTATAAAAATGGAAAACTTTGTTTAAGAATTAGCTAAAGCGAATTTACTTTAAAATAAATGTACAAAATTATATAACTAAACAAAAAATTTAAAGTTTTCCTACGACCCCTAAAACTGTCTCTCTATCCATTACTGTTTAGTGGGCAATCCTATCTTAACTGTCACGTTCTGAAGCTGTTCATTCTTTTTACTCAATGAATATATACGCGTTTCACTATTTAATTGTTTTTAATGATAAAACCGTATTCCCAGACTTTTTTCTGTTTACTTTGATTCATTTATATTTCAGAAGATGCTAATATAGATCTATGTCTTTTAATTTAGTAGTTATTTATCTTATTACATTTATTTAATGAATCTTCCTTTCTGAAACCCATTTTGTCTTAGATATTGATATCTAAAATATTTTTAACTAAAACATTTTACATTTTGTTTTAAATATTAACAACTCCTTAAACTCAGTTTAACGAAATATATTTATTACTACACATATATCTTTATCGATTAGGTTTAGTATTATTTAGATTACAGCAAAACATTCTAAAGCTATTTACCTACCAGGAAGGATATCTTCGCAAATATTCTTTAAGACTCGCATTTATGTTGCATTTATGTTATACATGGGAACAACCACGAAACCCCACATGCAGCCAGTTCGTTTGCGAGGATTTGGACAAGACTAGAACTTTTAGAGTTTAGCAGTTTTTAAGCTCGGCCGCTGGTAGGTGCTTTTAGTTCACAATCAATAAATATTCAGAAAAGAAGAGAGATAATATTGTTGCGTGCGTACGGGTTCGTTATGAAATGAATGCACAAGTCCGATGAAAAATGAACAAACATTTATTATTATCACAACAAAAATGCTTAAATTTTCTCAAATTATCATGCAGTATTACAATATCTCACAGTAATTATCTTTTAACTACTCAAATGTCCAATAGAACGTAATTCAAAACAGCTAAAGAACGCTAATCCGCGAATTCGCTACAATCAACAACAGTAGTTTTCTAAACAACAACAAACTAAGCGACTACTACAAACTGAGATGTTTTCCTCCTTTTATAAGATTTTAAAATCACGTGCTAGAATTTTCCAGCACTTTCTCGAAATCAAAAAGAGATATTTATTTATTTAACGCACGCGCTCTTGTATTTTTAATTTTTCCGGCTTAGCTTTCTTTTAATATTCGTCACGCGCTGCACTGCGCGAGAAATAAAACCATTTAATTTATAATTGAACCAACATTAGCTTTTTAAATACCAAATTCGTAACACTGCCCCCTTCCCAAGGACTGCACGTCCCGGGCAGTACAATCCCTGGACAGGAAGCTAAACTTACAACTGTGGCATAAATGCAACTGAGGCATAAACATTACACTACAATATCAAACAATATAAACAATAAATGCAATAACTAACTTAAACAAATCAAATGCTATCAAATACTAAATAGAAAACAAATACTAAATACAAATCAAATACTAAATAAAAATCAAATACTAAATGCAAATCAAATACTAAATACAAATCAAATCAAATACGCATTTATAAACAAAAAGGACCATGGTCTGATACTATTTACAATTATTTACATTACGTACTATGGCCATAGTAATGAGCTAACCTGTCGTAATGAACGACTTTAGGTTTAGAGTTCGAAGACTTACGAATCCGAACCACGACGTCATTCAGTCTTTTTAGGACTGTATACGGGCCATCCCAAGGTGACTGTAATTTCGGACAAAGTCCTTTCCGTCGAGTCGGATTCCACAACCACACCTTGTCTCCTTCGTGGAACTGATGTTCAGTAGCTCTTGTGTCGTAGCGGGTCTTCATCTTCTCCGTCGCCAAGTTGACTCGCTCTCGTGCAAAGTTGTGCATCACTTCAAACCGGGCCTGGAGATCTTGAATATATTCCTCAGGCGATGAAGGAGCAACCGGAGGGCGTCCAAACAATAGATCACAAGGCAGACGAAAGTCACGACCGAAGAGCATCTGTGATGGAGAATAGCCGGTAGTCTCGTGGACAGCACTGCGGTAAGCCAGTAAAAAGAGTGGTAATTTCTTGTCCCAGTCCTGTTGGTTTCTGGAAACCACTAATGAGAGTTTATTAAGGATGGTTCGATTGAACCTCTCTACCATGCCGTCCGACTGGGGATGCAATGGTGTCGTTTGAGTTTTGTCAATGCCGAGTAGTTTGCATAGTTCTTTGATTACTGCCGAGGCAAAATTCCTTCCCTGATCGGAATGTAACTGAAGAGGCACTCCGAACCTGGAAATCCAGTGCTGTATCATTACCTCAGTTACTGTGACAGCCTCTTGATCAGGAATAGGATAAGCTCAGGCCACTTGGTGAAGTAATCAATGACAACGAGTATGTATTTTTTGTCATCAGCAGTTCGTGGCAGAGGTCCCAGGATGTCAAAGGCGATACGTTCAAAAGGCGCCCCTACGTTGTAACGTTGCAGCTTGCCTAGGCTGCGTCTCCTCCGTCCTTTCCGACCTGCACAGGCATCGCAAGATCGGCACCACTTTTGCACGTCATCCTTTGCATTATTCCAGTAAAAGCGCTCACGAACTCTATGCAAGGTCTTCATTATTCCAAAGTGACCTCCAGTAGGGGTGCTATGTAACTCTTTAAGGACATCAGGAATGCGGGATCTTGGAAGTATAAGTTGCCATCGGAACGTCTTCCCATCAACCGATTCGAATTTCCGGTATAAGACGCCGTTTCGAATGTGAAGTGAATCCCAGAGTGCCCAGTATTGTTTGGTTGTAGGACTACAGATAGAAATGTCCTGCCAGGTAAGTTTTCTGTTTGATGACTCCATTAAATCAATTATGGGTTTAATGTCGCGGTCTTCCAGCTGGTCTTTCCTGACTTCATCATCACTCCACGGTTCTCGATCAGCCGATGTTGATGTTGTAATTTGTCTTGCGACCGGAGTCAGCAGCTCGTATTTCGCTTCCACCCTGGAACAATATCGGCAGCTTTCTTGGCAAGGTCTTCTAGACAGGGCGTCGGCGTTTCCGTGTGATGATCCCTTACGATGACGGATAGTGATGTCATATTCTTGGAGTCTCTGTATCCACCTGGCTTTTTGACCCTCAGGATTCTTGAAATTTAAAAGTCAGGTCAATGATGCATGATCGGTGTGGAGCAGGAATTTTCTGCCGTATAGATAGTGATGGAACTGTTCTACAGCTTTGACTATGGCGAGCAACTCTTTCCTGGTGACACAATAATTCCTCTCCGGTTTAGACAGGCACTTGCTCCAGTATGCCACTACACGTTCTTGGCCGTTTTTTTCTTGGGACAAAACAGCACCAACACTTTCATTACTCGCGTCGGTGTCGAGAATAAATGGTCGGTCAAGCTGAGGACACGTCAGGATTGGAGCAGTGTTAAAGCCTCCTTTAAGTTGTTAAATGCATCCTCGCATTCTTTTGTCCACAAGAACTTCTGGTTGCTCTCTGTCAGCTTGTGTAGGGGTCTTGCGATGGAAGAAAAGTCCTTCACGTATTTCCTATAATAGGTGCAAAGCCCTAGGAAGCTTCTCAGCTGATGGACATTTTCGGGACGTTTCCAGGATTTAACGGCTAATACCTTTTCAGGATCTGTGCGCACACCTTCTGCAGAGATGACATGTCCCAGGTAGGTTACAGCCGAAAACATCGCGGCAAAAACATCGCAGACGAAAACGTCGCGGAGAAAACAACGCAAGGCGAGAACATCGTGCTACAAAACATCGTGGGAGAAAACATCGCAAAGAGAAAACATCGCAGTTCTAAATCATCGTGGTACAAAATATCGTCGTCGAAAATAAAGCGGTTCAAAAACTTCGCAATTTAAAAACATCGTCGTCGAAAATATCGTGGTAAAAAATAAAGTATCTACAAATCATCGCATGACGATAACATCGCAGATATGCTTTTTTCAGACATGCTTTAATAACTGTAAATGGATATTCCCATAATGATTCATGAGCGCAAGATGGAAAGAAGGATAATTTTTACTTTCATATTTTTTATTAATTAATACATTTTTGCTGAGAAAATAAAAAGGAAACTTAAGCATAGGAAATTAATGCAACTTATAGCACTTAATATAATTTTAAACCGACATAGTTAACTAACAAAGGCCATTTATAAATCATTTTTATAAAGTTTTTACTGGTAATTTTTCATGAAAAGTATAATCTATAAGTTGCATTTATTTTTCTATGCTTAAGTTTCCTTCTTACTTTTTCGGCAAAAATTTATTAGTTAATAAAAAAATGTGAAAGTAAAAATCATCCTTCTTTACACCTTTTGCTCACAAATCATTATGGGAATATCCATTTATAATTATTAAAACCTGAAAAAAGTATGTCTGCGATGTTATCGTCATGCGATGTTTTGTAGATACTTTATTTTTTATCACGATATTTTCAGCGACGATGTTTTTAAACTGCGAAGTTTTTGAACCGCTTTATTTTCGACGACGATGTTTTATACCACGATGTTTTAAAACTGCGATGTTTTCTCTTTGCGATGTTTTCTCCCACGATGTTTTGTAGGACGACGTTTTCGCCTTGCGTTGTTTTCTCCGCGACGTTTTCGTCCGCGATGTTATCGGCGGACACCCCCAGGAAAGTCACTTCCTTTCGGAACAATTTGCATTTAGCGGGACTCAGCTTTAGATTGGCTTCTTTCAGTTTCTGAAGCACCTTCCTAAGATTTTCTAAATGTTCTTCAAAACTCTTTCCGACGATGATGATGTCGTCCAGGTATATGAGGCAGGCTTCGTAGGAAAGGCCTTTCAAAACAGTTTCCATAAGACGTTCAAATGTTGCCGGCGCATTACACAGTCCAAACGGCATCACCTTGAATAGCCAAAGCCCTTGTCCCGTAGTAAATGCCGTCTTTTCTCGGTCTTCAGGCTGTATTTCTACCTGCCAATACCCACTCTTTAAATCAAGTGTTGAGAACCACTTGCTTCCAGAAAGAGTGTCTAGAATGTCGTCAATTCTAGGAAGAGGGTAACTGTCTTTCTTCGTAACCTCATTCAACCGGCGATAGTCGACGCAAAATCTTGTTGAGCCGTCTTTCTTTCTGACTAGGACGATGGGAGATGCCCATGGACTTACTGAAGGCTCGATGACATCGCCTTCTTCCATATCTTTTAACAGTGTTCGCACCTCTTCCTGTTTAGCAAACGGTAGACGTCTTGGATGTTGCTTGATCGGGGGATGATCACCGGTATCTATTCTATGTTGTATCAAACTAGTTCGACCCACGTCAGAGTACGAGCGGGAGAAAACAACTTGAAGATCTTTAACGACGCGATCGGCAGCATTCTTCTCTTCATCGTTTAATTGCGCATTCTGAAGTAACTCTGATGTAATGCTTTCTGAAGACACGGATTCTTGGATGTTACTCTTTCTTTCAACGGTGGTTACTGGAGTACATGTTGCAAACACTTCACCTTTCTTAATAACTCTCGCCTTCTCAGTTACATTGGCGACTCTCACCGGGATAATCGTTCTGCATAAGTCGACGAGTGTTGAGGCTACTAGTACTCCTTTTGGGCTATTACAGTTATTGGGATATTCTATGATGCCATAGCGGAAATTTCTGTTTCCGGCTATGGATCCAGGAAGTAAAATTTCTGTTCTTGCCGGTATTGTGATATTGTCTTGTGCTATGATTTTAAGGACAGATTTAACTTCATCATTGACTCCAAATAACGCTATGTCCTCAGATGTAGAATGCAATTCGTTATTTTTAAAGTCCAAGGAAAAATTGTATTTCCTTAGAAAGTCCAATCCGAGTATGCAAGAATCAGTGATCTCTGCTACATATGCCGTGTGATGGTAAGCGGCACTTCCAAACGTGATGTTAGCATTTACTTTTCCATCGATGTTGATCTTCTCACCGGACACAGTCTGTAGGGTAACGCAGGGCGGCGTCCAGATAAGTTTGCTTCCCAGTTGTTGAGCCAAATCTTTTCGGATGATGGTAACGTTGGCTCCTGTATCTATCGTCATATTGCAGGGAACTCCATTAATATGCCTATTATGAAAAGTCCATTACTGCCGCCTCTCACTGCAGAAATCTGAAGCGCTTTAAACTGGGGCTTTTCATGATCTGGCAACCTCCGCCCCGCGATATGGCCACTAATTAGTTTCCCTGCTGTTTGTTAGGAGCGGTCTTAGCATCCGTGCCCTGGGGTGTTCTGCAGTTTCGTCGTATGTGCCCTTCAGCACCGCAGTTCCAGCACTTTACGGTCGGTTTCGTGTCACCAATATTCCGTCTCAAGGCGTTCAATTGTCGTCTAGACGAGCAGTGACTTGAACCCCTGGCTCCTGGACTTGAGCAGCTCTGACTGGATGGCGGTCTCGACGAGTGGCTTGCTGGCCTGCCTCAAATTTCATGGCGTACACTAAAGCGCTTTTCAAATCTTTAACATCCGCCATTCGCAGTGATTTCTGTATTTCAGGGTCCCGGATGCCATCGATGAAATATTGCAGGGACAGAATTTCCCTTGTTTCTGTCGGGCACTCCGAAAAGGCGTGATTTGACAGCCTTTCGACATCCGTAGCGAGCTCCTGAAGTGATTCGGTTGGCTTCTGTTGGCGGGATTTTAATTGAAGCCTACTCTAGTCTTTCAGGCATTTCTCCCCAAAGCGCAGCTCTAGGGCGCCGGATAGAGCTTCGAATTCTAATCTCTGGTTTTCAGGAAGCGACTGCAGGATATCTGCTGCGTCTGCTCTCAAAGAAGCGGCGAGATGACAGGCCTTAGCTTGGGAATCCCATCCATTCGCATCCGCAACGATAGAAAATTGTGTCCTATACACCTGCCAGGAGGTCTTCCCATCATATGTAGATAGTTTCAGAACGGAACGAGCAGGCATCGATAAAAATTTGAAACCTTCAGAATTGTTTCCTACCGTCGCTATGCACTTCTTTAGGCTGTCAACTTCTTTGGCGACGGCAGCAGAAACCCTATCATCAATTTGTTGTTCGACGGCAGAAACTCTTTCTTCAATTTGTTGTTGGAAGGCCGAAACTCTTCCTTCGACTCGTTGCTCCACAGCCGACACTCTATCTTCTATTTCATCTTTGACAGAAGAAACCTTTTCTTCAATTTGCCCGACTTTATTTTCGACAGCTCCTATTCTGTCTTCCATAGCCTCAAATTTACTTTCTATTACGCAGGTTATTTCTCTTTTCATTTCGTCTTGACCTGCTTCAATCTTTTCTTGTACAGCTTTTATGTCTTCTTTAAAAGTTACTTGACCAGCTTCCAACTTTTCGTGAACGGCTTCCATTTCCGTTTTAACGGATCTCATCTCTCCTTTAACGGAATCTTGGCCCAATTTCATTTCTTCCTTAACGGAGTTGACGGCTCCTTCCATCTTTTCTTGGAAAGCAGCAAATGCAGTCATCATTTGCCTGAATTGTTCTTCCATCGCTCTTGTTATTGGCATTCAAATCCCACTTCTGACACCAAAAATTGTTGCGTGCGTACGGGTTCGTTATGAAATGAATGCACAAGTCCGATGAAAAATAAACAAAAATTTATTCTTATCACAACAAAAATGCTTAAATTTTCTCAAATTATCATGCAGTATTACAATATCTCACAGTAGTTATCTTTTAACTACTCAAATGTCCAATAGAACGTAATTCAAAACAGCTAAAGAACGCTAATCCGCGAATTCGCTACAATCAACAACAGCAGTTTTCTAAACAACAACAAACTAAGCAACTACTACAAGCTGAGATTTTTTCCTCCTTTTATAAGATTTTAAAATCACGCGCTAGAATTTTCCAGCACTTTCTCGAAATCAAAAAGAGATATTTATTTATTTAACGCACGCGCTCTTGTATTTTTAATTTTTCCGGCTTAGCTTTCTTTTAATATTCGTCACGCGCTGCACTGCGCGAGAAATAAAACCATTTAATTTATAATTGAACCAGCATTAGCTTTTTAAATACCAAATTCGTAACAATATCTATTCTCAAGTAAAGGGATTTCTAGATAAAGTTTTAAAGCAATATCTAGCTTATCTAGTGAATACGTACCTTTTGACGCTTCTAAGCTTAACTAACGAAACAATTATTCAGTTAAAATTTTCTTTTGTTATTTGCTGTATATACAACTATCAAAAATTATGTTTGATAGTTTTATATATGACTAAAAATTTGTAATATTAGTTTTTCCTGTCAAATTTTATATCATAATTCTTCTTGTTAAATTAATATTTTTGCAGAAATAAGAATTCTGTCTTGAAGATATGTCTAATATGGTAAAATAAAAATCTTGTGCGAGTTCCATGTCCTTAGACGTAAAAGCATTCAAATTATATGAATTTTTATTATTGCTTCTTTATATATTCACAAAGTATACAAATGAAGTTGCAAAAATGGCAATAATATCATAAAAAATTATTTCACATTCTTACTACAGCGGCCCTTCACTTAATCGCTCAAACTGGGAATCTTTTATAGTCTAATATAAAACGGACAAATTTCATATATCGCCAAAAAAATTCCGATGGCCGCTTTAACAAAGTACTTGACTACTTTCGAACACTACTCAGAATTCCCAGCTTTTTCAAAGAAGTCACTTTCAAATGTGATTTACAACAATGCACAGTTTGTTAATTATGATACTTCTGCCAAAATCAAACTTGGAACATTAAATATAATAATAATTCATAAATAGTTATTGATTATTTATAAACTATTATTAAATACTTCTTCTTTAATTAAATACTTCTCGAGGTTTAAAATATTTTCTTATTTGATAAATAAAAATCTCGCCTGTTAAATATTATCTAACAAGTATTAATTGTTAAAACTCAAACCATGTATGTATTTCGTCCTCGAGATCGCTTTCGCATTCGTTTAAAAATTTTCTCACGATTTTAATCGCCGATTTCAAACTGTTGCCCGAATTTTCTCTCAAAACATCAGCGTTTTAATTAATGCCTTCAATAATTTAAAATAAAACTTACTTCCTTGTTTAAATGATGAATACGACTAAAAGCGAAGTTCACTCTCTTAACGAAGCCAAAGGATTTTCAGGAATGGGGGCGAAGAAGAATGCGCAACCTCAAACAGGACTTAGACGTTTGCTTCTGAATGCCATTCGCAAACTGCAAGGTAAAAAAGGTGCCACACTTCGGGATGTCAAGACTTACTTAAATAACAATAAAAAAATGGATGTTAAATCCATTGAGGCTGAAATCAAATTATTCATGAAGAGTGCCGTAGATCGTGGCATCTTATCAAAGCTGGATGGACAGTACAAAGTTATGGAGAGAGGAAGACGTCGTAGAAGTTCCAGCAGAAGAAGGCGAGGAAAATCGGCAGGAGCTCCAAAAAGTCGCAGGCGAAGGAGGAGTTCATCGCCTAAAAAGGGAAGGTCTCGACGAAGAAGATCTTCTCCGCGCAGGAAATCAGGAAGACGTTCCAGACGTCGTCGCCGTAAGACCGCTCCTGATACGGAAGTCTGAAATTACTGCAGTTTGCAGGAAAGATGAAAATTAAGGGAAAATTCCTGATACAAAATTGATGTATTTTCAAATTTATAGCACCTCAAGATTTTCAAAATAATAGCACCTCAAGATTTTCAAAATAATAGCAGCTCAAGATTTTTGTAAATATCAGAATTTCTAAAATGGAATATAATCTTTAGAGAAATTAATTTTAAAATCTGAAAATAAAATATGCATTATTTATCTTTAGTGTTTTTTTCAGTTATTAAAATTCAGTACTAATATAAATGATTTCATATATCATTAGGAAACTCTAAAGATCAAAGAAATTTGAACACATTTATAACTATGAAATCCAAAATAAATAAATCTAAATTCCAAAGACGTTAAAATAATTTGGATTGTATTTCGCAAAATCTCATCAAAGGTTTAATTTGGACCGAAAATACATTTTGATAAAAGTTAAAATAATTTAAATGTTTTTTCTAAGAATAATAATTAATGTATCTTGTTAGCTAAATTTAGAGGAAAACATATATTGTATTATTTAGTAATAATGCGCAGAGGATATTTGTAATTTTTCCGAATGCCTTTTACATAAAAATAATTGCAAGCGAGCATGGTCGTGTTAAAGTAGAAAATCAGTGGTACTATTCGGTTTTGAGGGCCGTAAAAAATCGCCAAACTACTGTTGATGCCTGCTGCCAAAAATATTTGCGGCAACCCTAAAGCAAGAAAGGAAGTATAATCTTTATATATATATAAGTAGCTAAAGTGTGTGTCGCCGATAGTTTATTGTTGCAACTAGGAAAAATGAGCGCGGAAATTAACGTTTCCGCAGTTTTTAATTAATATCTCGGCCGATTAAAGTCGCACGAAAATGAGAACGGTATCCATGGATTCGGAGAATTTTTTGGAATCCGACGATACGCGTCTCAAATTTCGCCATTCCGTAGATATTCGAGAAAAAAGAATTTGGCACGTAGCCAAATCCCTGTAATAGGGAAAACCCAAGAAAGAAAGTGGAAAATGTAGGGACAACTAAGGGGAAAATTAATTTTTAATTAATATATCGGCTAATTAAAGTCCCAAGAAGACGCGAATGGTCAAAATGGCGTGCCACAGACCTGCGGAATCCAACGGTGTGCTTCACTAAGCCCGGAAGCCAGCCGTTTCGGAGGAGATAATGTTACTTCACCCCATATATATATGCGGCCTAAGTGTCTGTTTGTCACCGATATTTTATTGGTAGCTTGCGTAACTATAGTACCCAATGGGGTGAAGTTGCCACGGCACAGGTTTGCCGTTTCAACTGAGACGTAGACAATTTCCTGTAAAACTTGCCCTTGCTATGACCATCCATAAGTCTCAGGGCCAAACGCTTAAGCGTGTTGGCATTATTTTACCTAGCCTGCATTTGGACACCGTCAACTTTTAGTTGCCTGTCAAGAGTTCGTGAAAGAATGGACGTAAAATAAAAAATAATTGATGGTCCTCTGCAAGGCGAGCTTGAAAATGATTGAAAGATATACACAAATGTTGTGTACAAAGAGGTCTTTGACATGTGAATTAACATTTCATTATTTAAATCACCTTTATTAATTGAGCTAGTGGTGGGCTCTTAAGAAATGTACCACCAGTGATTTCCTTCATTGCACTCTACTTTAAGCAATTAGGCAAGTAGAAGGGGTAACCCCGTGGGGCAGTAAGCAAAGGGGCGTCCTCGCTGCCTGCCCTGGGTAATTCAGTTTAAATTAGCAGACACCTTTGCACAAATCATTTTAATTACAATTTATAATATGTAGAACAGCGGTCCTTCCATATGACCGCCAGGTTTTCTAGTAGTAAATAACTAAGATTGATGTTTTAATTTAGATGAAAGATTAATTTCATATAATACTTTTTTATTATTCTAATTTATATAAAAAAGGCTAAACGTGGCTGAATGGAAGCATAAGAGTAAATAACTATTTCAAATCATTATTATAATTTATATAAAAATTGCTAAACATAACTGAATGGATGCCTGCATCGCTATTACGCTACCGAGTTATCGCTAAAGCATAATTTCATCTCGTTGGCTGTTCAAACATAATTTTCTAAAATGAATGATGCTTTTACATTAAAAAAATTCTCGGTAATGTGCAGAATCGCTCTCTTATTTGTTTGCCGCTTTTTACAAGGGTAAAAACAATTGGATTTTTGCTAGTTTTCTTTTAATTTTTGAGTGAAAATAGGTCGATGTGTGCATAGATAAAGTCAAGGGCGTGCTCAGTGTCATTTTTGTGCAATTCTAGGATTTTTTTCAAGTGAAAATAGGTCATGGATACCGAGTATGGGCAATTGTTAAAAACGCGTCAAGCAGTGGGTGATTCTGCACTTTACCCAAAATTCTATTGCCGACTTTTCGTCATGGGCAATTCCCAAATTGTTAAATCCATAGGATATCAAAAAAGGATTTAAAATCAAAAAAGGATTTAAAAGTTAAACTACTATTTCAATGGCATCTTAAGAAATATAGTACTATATAAACTTACTCAATCTGAAATCAGCGCGCACGCTATATTTGGTGCGCTGTTAAATGGGTGCGTTTGCTAGATTTGGCGCTTTTGAGCGTACAATTTCACTGCAATTTTTTTACGGCCCTCGAACCGAATAGTACCCTATTTTTTTTAATTTTATTACGGCGACGCACACAATAGTATTCATCAAGGAGAAGGTCGCCGATGGGAGACTTTTAAGAGAAACTGGCTCGTACTTACATTAAGACGTTGGGAAACCATGCAAACGCCCATGCAGCTAACCTGTTCAGCGGGATTCCAGCCGCTGACCGATTTACCGGTGTTCAGTGACTTAGCTGCTGGTGGGACCAGTATTGTTTCTTAAATATACTATTATTATCACATGTAATAGAATTTTTAATTTGAAAGTTAACTAAATTTCCGTAAAAACCTTTAAAATTTGTAATTCTGTTTCACTCTTTGTTATTGAAATAACTAAACTAGGAGATGTATTTTTTTATTTTTAGAAGCTTTTAGACCCAAAGAAAAATAGAAAAAAATGGCTCCTTGTGAAGTTATCACATTGGATATGTATTTTTATTTAAAAAAATCGAGAACTGTTTGTCATGTATTAATGTTCCTTTGAATAAAACTTTCGAAATAAATAACGTGAAAATCAAAGAAGCTCTTAATTTTTACTTCGTACGAAGTAAAGAAAGTATTGCAATCATATAAAATTTCGAGTATCATATCTTAACAGAAATATCCATTTTAATCGTTTTCGAATCCATTTGAACGATATTTTTGCGTGACTCTCGTACGTACGGAGAGAATAAAGGATTTCTTTTCCAAACCAGATTGTAAAATGGATTTAAAATGGATTCAAAATGGGTTTTTTGTGAAGTGTACGTTTGTTTGTATGTATGTATATATCTCGCATAATTCAAAAACCTTTAGTCGTAGAAAGCTGAAATTTTGTATATGCAACTGCTATGAAAGATCTAGATGTGCCCTTTTTTTAATTGTAATTTTCAATACCAAACGCATTTTTCGCAATCTCGGTCGTAGTCATAGATACTTCCAATAACCGAATTGGTTTAAAGCAAGAAATTATTCATGTGTTGGCAATCTCAAATTAAAAAGAAAAATAATTTTCTACAAGTAGAGAAATCTAAAGTTTAATGCGAAATCCCGGTTCCCATATTTATACTTGGGAAAGTTTTATACTTGCTATGCAAAAATAAAAATGCAAAAAGTTTGAAACCTCTACTACAAAAACTGAAAGAGGCATTTAATTTAAAACATTTGCAGTTTTTATGTCATGTTCAACTTGTAATGAGCGGTTAATTAAGTTAGAATAATTCTAGGAATTAAGTTTAAATGCATTGCAACAAAAAGTGTGTATAATTTAATAGGCCGTACAAAAGGTACCATGGTGCCCATATCAAAGTTTTTTAGATCTGTCTCATCAGATTTGTCTAATGAACTGTAAAAATCGAGAAACAGGTAAAAATAAGCAAATGCTTGCTAAATTTTCTGAAATTAAAAATTAATATTTAAACTACGAACTCAGTTTTTACTATAGCTTAGAAGATAAAACTTATTTCATTTGTTTGGATCATTAGAGTAAATTCTTCAAACATTTTTACATACAGTTTGATCAAGGATTGCTAGCAAAAGCAGTACATTTCTCAAGAATATGACACTTATATTCTCTATTAGTAGATAGCAATATTTGTAATATAATATTATGAGCTTCAAGATTAGTTAAAAAGAAAAGTAAGGTTAATCAAACACAAAACATATACAGGGCTCGTTTCTAAAAATTTAATACTCAAATACCGAACAAATGTATGTAGTCTCTCAAAATTTCCATAAATACGTATTCTTCACAAAATAGCTCATCATGATAAATGCAAAACTAACTTTGGAGAATTTGGATTTAATTTTGTTTCTTTGAGAAATAAAGAAAATGCCTTCCTTGTTCGAATGATTAAGAACTACTTCAGTTTCAATTAACTAAACCAGGTAGATTATTTTTAATACAAAAATTTCAGAGCAAGCAAATATTAGAGAAGCTGAAATAGAATTAGTATGCTGTCACTTTGTAAGCAGTATAGTTTTACATTTAGTTAAAATTCAGAAAGGTGACGATCAAATTTTTATATAGATTCTAAAAATATACTACTTGCATCCTTATAATTTGAAAATTATAAGGATGGAAGTAGGATATACTGACTATGAAGATTCAGTCTGTTGTCAATTTGAGTTTACTAAGAGGAGGGATGAGTTTAATAAATGGCAGTTTTTCTATTGATTAGTACATATTTGTTTTGGTTCCTTGAAATCTGAGCGTATTAAGCGGCTAAGTTTATTAAATCAGTGAGCTTAATAAGCGGCAGGTATTATATTTTTATTCTCTTCCGCTGAGTGAGAGAGGGTGATTAATTTAAATTGTACAAAATTCAGTCAATTCTTTATTTTTAGCATGTTTACTTTTATTGATATATTTATTGTTTTTTGTGAACAGCAGATTTTTTACATTAATTAAAAATTCTAATTAAATGCTAGTTAAAAATAAATCTTATTTCTCCTTCAATACATTTGAGCCCATTTGTAATAAATTTTCCAGGATGTTAGCAAAATATCCTTATAATTTTATTTTGCTGATAAGAATATGTCTGAAAAAGAAATTAATTTAATTTTTTTATATATTTTTTGCGGGTAAAGTGCAGAATTGGCCACTCGTTTATTTGGCACTTTTTACAAAAGTAAAAAGAATTGGATTTTTATCAATTTTCTTTTACTTTTTAAGAGAAAATAGGTCGATGTGTACAAAGATAAAGTCAAGGGTGTGCGCAGTGCCATTTTTGTGCAATTCTGGGATTTTTTTTTAAGTGAAAATAGGTCGATGTGTACATGGATACCGAGTATATGTTCAATTCTTAAAAACGCGTCAAGCAGTGGGTGATTCTTTCCCCAAAATTCTATTGCAGACTTCGTCACGGGCAATTCCGAAATTGTTAAATCCATAGGATATCAAAAAAGGATTTAAAATCGAAAAAAGGATTTAAAAACTAAACTAGTATTTCAATGGCGTCTTAAGAAATATAGAACTATATAAACTTACGCAATCTGAAATCAGCGCGTACGTTAGATTTGACGCGCTGTTTTAAATGGGCGTGTTTGCTAGATTTGTCGTTCTTTCGCATACATTTTTGCTGCAATTTCTTTACGGTCCTCAAAACGGAATAGTATCAAATCAGTTATTTTAACAGTACTTACGTATATGATATATCATATTGGTCAGATAATAAAATCAAAGCGGCAGGTCACATCGTCAAAATCGCAGCTCCAAAATTCATCCTTAAACAGAAATTTACCGCTTACACAGTAAAATATGGTAAAAACTCTTATTCAATGTTGAGTAAAAATGCAGTTTAATACCTGAGATTATTAGAGTAGCCTGATTACATAGAAAAAATAAAATCTCAGCAGAATTCCAGAGCTTCTACATACATATTTGTTTTTTTACCGTACCAATTTCACCGACTAATGACATCTGACTTCTTTCCAAATTCATTGAAAACTCTGAAAAATATTATAATTAAAATAAAAAGTATGTAATAACTACAATAAAATATATAACTGCAATAAAACATAACTTCAATAGTCTATATAACTGCAATAAAGAATATATGAAATTTTTAAACCCAGTTTTATTTATTATTTTTCTTTTATTTTGAAATTTTTTAATTCCGTTTTGTCATATTCGATATTCAATTTCAATTGAAATTTGCATTTTCTTATTCTAACGTTAGGTAACTAGTCATTTTGTTCAAATATTTACTTTGCTATTTGCTTAAATTCTGTGTATTCTTGATCGGTGTAGTCATTAGCTACGCCTGCTGCCGTGTCATTTACCTAATGCTCAAATCGCAGTAAAGAGATGAATATTTAATTTAATATAGAAATAACCTTGTATTTGGCGGAGATTTAGACAAAAAGCTCAGTCGATTTCGAGGGCATATAGATAACTCTTCATCAGGAGAAACGAAAATTTGACGGACTGGAAGGCACTTTCTGCTGATATGAATAGTATGGAAGTTTTTAAACGTATAATGCTTTTACTACATAAGGGCACATAAAATATCGTGTATACGGAAGTTCGTACTTGAGGTTGATGGCACAGAAAGAGGGTTAGACCGTTCTTTGGAAAAAAATATCTATCATAAGACATTTCGCTGGGTGGTTATACCGAAGGCATTTGACACATTGCGAAACCTTTATAAACTCCCTTACGTTGTTTCTTGTCCATTGTATGTTCAACTTCCTCGTTTTCACAAGGATCTTGAAAGCTACTGGGTCTATAGATAGAACCCAAAGCGGGCCTTTCTGGCGAACGGAACCTTTAATTCACTTTCTGCTAGGTCAGTGTTTTGTGTTTTAATGAAGTTTACTATCTCGTCTTTATTAATGTTCTCGTTGAAATTGTAGACTATTATTCTGGGGTTTCTTTTTTGTGGATGTTTCTTCTCCACTACTCCTTCGGCTTCCGATTTTCATATATGGCCTCTTCAAGTATTGCTAGTTCTTCCTTTTTCGTAACTTCTACTAGGATCCCTCCTTTGTTGACTCTCTTTATATTCTTGACGCCTACTTTGAGTTTCCCTGGATCTATGTACTTCACCAGCTTCTCCTTTACCTCGTCGGATGTGCTACCCTTAGTCTTAGGATAGACTAGTAATACATGCTCTGTCTCTTGTCGTGATCTTAATTGTGATTGTCTAGATCTAGAACTACTTCTGAATAGCCGTCGAGATCTTGAAACTTCTGCATAAGACAGCTTTTGAGTGGCGACTATTCCTTGGATGTATGTCTCTATATTCTTAGTTTGTTCAATTTGTCCTTCCAAATTGTCTACTTTGTAACTCTGCCTCGAGACTATTCTTAACATATGGTCAAAGAAACCTCCTATCTTTTTGTTTGTTTTTGTGGAAATGTCGTCTCTATTTAAGTATCCAATTAGATTAGTATAGCATTCTGAAGCCTCCTGACACTCTGTACTGGCATCTACCAAAGATATATCAGCGTCTAGCTGTCGTGTACTGCTCTGTTTCTGTGCCTTATCTATTATTAGAGCACTTGCCAACTGCGTTTCATTGGCGGTGCGTTGCCCCTTAGGCTCTTTATTTTTTGGACGAACTATCTCACTTTGTGTTTTAAATAGTTCCAAAATAATTTTTTAACAAAAAATTACAATTTTACCACGAGAATTGAACAAATCGACCAACGTGCATAAAGACTTCAATTTTGGTGCACCAAAAAATCTGACTTGCTCTTCCAGTGGGCAGAAAGACTTGAGTCTTTCAACAACCAACAGCTATCCGCCACACTAAGCCTAACGCTTACTGAAAATTACAAATCCATATATCATTTTTCATACAAGTACCAAAGTCACGATTTTCAATAAATAGGTAGAGAAACACATATAAAATCCTATTTTATACTCAAAAGTTATTTGCACAGTATATAAAAACCTTGAGAGACAATGCTTACTCAGAATATGCAAATGAAGGCGGCGAACAGCAAAAATTTTAAGTCTTCCTATCCTCGAAGATTTACCTTCTTCGCAGAAAAACACCGCAAATATCGCAACCGGAACTAGTAATCCATGTAAGAATCACATTTTCACAAACACAAGTGGTATATTTAGCAAGATTTTAGATTTTTTAACGGAGCACACAAAAGCCACAACCAATATGGCCGCTGACATGTGCACTTTCATCATAAGACATGGAATAATAATTTTATTACTGCCAAATGTTACCTTATCTCACGCAACAGGAAGATTAGTAATAAAATAGTTTATCTTCCTGCTCGGCTTTATGAATTTGAGAACAATTCTGTATAACACTAAAGAAAAAGAAAATAACATGTTGTTTAGCAGAAGCACTAGTTTATCAAGGATGGGGTTTATCTCGATGAATTGACAAGTTTTTTAAATCATCCTTGCAATTCATTCTAAGCTACTGGGCAAAAAAAATAAGAATTATGAAAGCGAAAGTACACCCAAACAGTATTCGGAGGTACATAAAAACAGTAACACATATTTAATAGCTTTTAGAAATTTGAATCTCTAGAAAAAATTGATCCAATTGCAATGAAAACTGACTGTACAGGAAAATGCATAGTGTTGCAACTTGTACATAATGGTACTTATATTGTACAAGTTCCTATCAGATCTTCAGATATTTAAGTTCTTATCATTATTATATTATTATATTTTACTTAGTATAGCTTGTACACATGCAAAGACAGACCCAAAGAATTTGGTATTTTCCATAACATCACACTGTTTCTGAATTCTTCAGATTTTATAAAGATTATTTACATATGGATGTTGCAATGTACCGAAAACTGAATTAAATACCAAATTTTTTAGCCTGTAATACTCAAGTTTCATCTAAATAATTTATTAATTCTATGGATATCCGAAGTCTGTGGCAAGGAAATCGCCAAAAGGAATATGGAATTTGGAATAAAGGTTAACCATGATTTTTTAAGGGCCATTCACATTGGGGTTTATCTGAGTTAACAGAGTCTTTCCATGTGTTGAGCTAGCTCCGCTATGCCTGCATTTCAGTTTTTTCAATTTGCTGCCCTATAAGGAAAACCTAGTTTTGAAGATGGGTCGGCTATGTCAGTCGTCACCTTTAGCTCAGATAAATCCCAGTGTGAACGGCTCTTTAGGGCAATCAGGAAAAAGGAAATTCTTCGTCAAGAAGGAACCAAAGTACCCTTAACGTTCGTAAAATTCAAAATAAGCAAATATTTATACCTTTGGACAATGCTATATGTGCAGAAAAGTCAAACGTTTATATATTTTTGCCCAATGGACAAATTGCGATGTGGTAAAAGCCGATTATAGAACTGAATCCTAAAAAAGTATTTATTGCCTACTGTTAAGCACAACGGTTAAGACATAGCACGTATGGGAAATCTAGTTTTTGTAGAAAATAATATACAACAGGTTAATTATATAAATATTCTTAATGAAAACCTGAAAGCATTTGCAAGAAGGCTTATAACACAAAGTACATTCAGCTTCTATCAGGATCTCTCGAGAGATTCTGGTAAGGGAAGAGGGTGGAAAGACCTTCGGACCCGTCCTCTCGGTGTGCTTTCAATCAAAATCAAGCTCCGTAATTGTACAAAAGAATTCGATAAAATGTTTAATAAGGTTAGTGTTTTTAAGTGTTTCGGAGTAAGTTTTGCTTTTTAAGACAAGAATAATTTTAAAATTGTTTCTGATAAAAGACGTTATTTTGTTCTTATCAGGAGGAGTCATTTAGGATTATCCTTTTTGTGGCTAGCATCATTACTATGCTCAAAATTGATGAATTTGATGACGTCTGGTATTTTTAGCAGTTTGGGAAAGCCATCTATTCTTAAAAGTCTTTAATCTTTTGCATAAGAAAACTTCATCCTGAGATACTTTCAGGTGATTCTGATTTTTTAAATAGCCTAGATAATAATTTAAAAATAAAACGTTCTAATGAGGTTTTCCATTCAATTGTTTATTACATGTAAATTTTTTGTTACTTTCTCAAGTCAAGAATTGAAAATTAAAGCAGGCGACTTCAAGATATTTCTAACATTAAAGGTTTCAAGCAAAGATTTCATGTTTTCAAATCACTCAGTACAGCGCTCTGACAGGTTCTCAGATGTTGCCGGTGGTTTTGGAGTCTGTCTTTACACCTATAAAGTTTGTTGACGCCTTGCACATTTTAGACTCACTTTTTCTCCATGGCTTTGCTATGCCGTTAAAGCTTTACTTCTCCCAATTCAGATTCTTCGGTATAGACATGCAGATTCGTCTTGTCTCGCAAGAACAAACCAAGGGTACCTGCCACAATGGCATATTAAAAAGAATTTTCCCATAATGTGGCTTTTGGCCGGAAAGTTAAAATCCAATGGATAGCTGCCTATGACATATTTACCAGCGGGAAAAAAAAAAAAAAAAAAAAAAAAAAAAAAAGCTTAACAAATTTCACGAATAGAAGTTTAACTTATATAGATCCATACATATGCATTTATATATATATGGATTCTCTCCTCCGAAGAAAAGCATAGATTCCAAGTAGGAAAACACCAGATTTGTCTCATAATAGCATATTTCTACTTACATGCAAATTGTAAAAATATGCAAACACATGGTTGTCCTCAACAGTGTATTTTAGTAACCTTTTCGGTTGAACAAGCCAAACTGAAATGCGTTCATCCTCCAACTGTCGAGTCTACAATAGAAATTTTTAAAAAAGTAAGTTTTAGTACACAGCGGATTTATAGCTTTGGGTGACTGCAGTTATCTTTACTTAAAGTTCTTTACTTTATCTTTATTTATCTTTACTTTATGTTACAATAAGCTTTCACCTCTCAGAAACAACATAACAAAAGGATTAACCTCTGGGTCACTAAGAAAGCTTAAACATAATTAGCTATATAAATTAAAGTTGTTTAGCTTTCTTGTGCTTACATGAATTCTAGCGTTTGCGCTCAGAAATTATCTAAACTCCAGGAACTCAGAAAATTGGTAAAATGTTTCTAAAATATTTATTAAAAGCTATGGCTTGTGGTGCAATTAAAATTCGTCATTTCTACGTTCGGGGTGTCTTGTTAACCTAGCTGACCGCTCAGCTAACTTTCAGCTCTTCAGGCTTTAGCCTGCGTGCTAGCAAAAACTTAAATCAGTCACCAAAGCTGAAATGGCACACACGTCTTAGGAATGGAAGCTTAATGACAGCCTTCGACAGCTACCTGACTAAATTACACAGTAGCCTATTTAAATTTCACTTAACTTGAATTATGGTGATAGCTGACAGAAAAAATTAAAAGTAAGAAAAGAATTAATAAAAAACAAATTGTTAGCTAAAATAAACTTCAGTATTGTGGGAAGGTCTTTTATTCATTATAGTGTCAGATGTTAAGAAATTGCACACTTTTTGAAAATTAAGTCTGCTGGTTAAGCTTCTGGTGCGTGAAACGTGAAAAATAAGCTGTGCCTTCACCGAGACTCAAACCATGGATCTTCAACTTGCTAGGTAGACGTACCAAGTGTTTAAATTATTAGAGGATATCAGGGGATGGATAAGTCCTTACAAACCAGATATCACTTTTAATGAAATACTCTGCTGTATAAATCCGTATATTAAACATTTCTATAAACAAATTTATCAAGGAATCCTTACAGACATATTTATCAAGGACCAAAATGGTACCAAAGAATTCCTTAAATATTTACCTCTAAACTATCCCACAAAACCGTCCTCATAAGTGTCTGCTCTCTAGAAACTGATACATTTAATATCGCCTCTATATAATAACCAAATTTTCTTGTTTTGCTGCTTCAGTCTAAAGCAACAGTAATTTCACTTAGTCAAGACCCCGCGAGGAATAAGTTTTCAGAATCCTCCTTTCTTAAAACACTAATTCTAGTTGGATCCATGTTAATGAATAACGAAGGCAGGCTGGCGTAAAGTCAAACTTCCACTCCGCGGAAGTAAAATATTTAATTAATAGTAGCGGAATAGCCAGCCCACCACCTTGGAAATGTAGCTCGAGAGGCCTCTGTCGTTGGTATTTGTGTGAATCCAGTCGTTCCACCGAGTATTGTTAAATTTTGTCAAACAAAGAATTTATGCGAGACGAGACAAAGATTTCGTAAGGTACTAGAATTACGGGATTTGGCTGCTTTTGTTTGTCAACATTCGTTCGGATTTGTTTCGCTTCGAGAACGTTTATTCGCACGGAAGTAAATCAAAGACTGAATTTGCTCTCTTCAGTTGTGAAAAGCAATGTTTGATACTATTATTGAATTAATAATTGCTTTTCTTTCCCTGTATTGAAAAGATATATTTTTTTCCAATTGTAATTACTTGTACCTCGATATAAGGTCGAATTTGGTTCTCGTCCATTGTAATAAAGAGAATATCGCAATAAAATAAGTCATATGAGCGCATATGTTTCCCTATTCTATATACATAGAGGGTAAACGTGTAGTGTCTCATAAATTTCAGTTTAATTTTAAAAATCCTGAAAACTCAACAAATTTGCATATCAAAATGCACCTAATGATTTACTATAAGTGAGAGTCCCCCCCCTGGGGAGGGGCTTATAATGCATTTAGCTGATAATGTCAGCAACAAATGACTCTGTTCCTTTAATATCGCACAGTTCATACTTTAATAGTGTGTTTCTGAAGCATTGTTTAAAGCGGATAACATAAGTAAATTAGAGTGTCATCCATCGTAGAAAATTTGAACTAAAACTTATAATAAACTAACTAAAACTGATTACTTACCTCTAACTAAACTAAAACTAAACTTACTACTTACTGCTTCTATAGTAAGCTTTTGTATGATAGCCAAATCCTAGTACACCGATTTATTGATTTTATATAATTTCTTTTAAAGTTGTGATATTTATAAGTCATCCAATTTATTAAAAGCTTTTTCACTATATATATTTTAGGTTAAAATAACACGCCGAACAAATATTAATTTAGAAGTCAAACAACAAAAATCAGCGATATATAGTGAAAATTTGCAAATACAACGCTGATTTTTGTTGTAGGCGGGAGAAATACCTTATATACTCCCCCTTTTAAAGAGCGACTGGAAATTTTAGGGCATCCAATCGCCAAATCCTGGATCAGGACAATCATCATCCATCGCCGTTTTAGGTTATTTTTAAAGCAGGAGTAATGAAAAATGAGCAACTCCCTCGCCGGGAATCGAACTGCGGACCTCTGGAATACTAGTCGAGAATGCAGACCATCACACCACGAAGGCATGCCAAGAAGGTGGAAGAAATACCTTATAAGTTGGATTTATTCTCTACATTTTAATTCTCCCTTCACATTCCCATGCGTCTACCAGCGGCCGAGCGGCAAAGTCGCTGAAAACTGGCAGTTCGGATCGGAGTTCAAAATCTCCAAATTCAAGTTCTAGCTACATGAGCGTTTTTACCATGTGTAACCAGTTTCCCTTAGAAAGTCGTCCACGAAGGATCCCTCCCCTAGTATGCTTTGCCGTAATCAAATAAACCAAATCTCATTTCCACGTAATTCATACCATAGCGTGTTTCACGTGTTCCCTTATTCGATTAATTACAGAACGGGGGACATAATAGTTGTTAATTATATCATCTATCAGGATGCTGAACACACAGAACTGGGTAAAATCAGTTTGATTCCAAACTGTAAATTCGGTTATTGGAATTACTAATACCTAAGTTTTCGGTATATTTAAGGTTCGGTATATTTAAGGTAAATATAGAGAATGGTATAATTTTAAATTACGATTTGATACTATTATTGGGAATAATATTCTGTTAATAGAACTACAGAAAGTCTGTTACTTAAAAGCTGCAATAATTCAAAAAAAAATCTTGGAATTGCTGAATGCTTTCCCGTCTGTGTTCAAAGCTCTTCAAGACGATACACTAAACTTAAATCCTTGTTTTGAAATTATTGAAAAGCTTGAAAAAAACATGACTCTGAGATACCGATACTTGGTATAGGTATGCAATAAATTATAGAGCATCTGTCAGATAGTTAAAGTTGTATTGTTGATTTTCTTTTACCTATTGAAACACAAGGTGTCAGTACTTACACCACTCGTCTTCACTGAGGATCCATGGATGTTTTGGTGCCCCATGGGTCTCTTCCACACTGACAAACCCACTAACCACTTTTACGCTTTGCTTGACATCGCCTCGGGTCGAACTATTGGCGTCAGCGTAATGTTCTCTTACAGCATCCAACTTGAAGGCTTTGCTCTTAGGAGGCCGCTGCAATCTCACCGTCTAACGAACGATTAAACGATACACAGCAGCAGAACTGGAAGTGCAGTTTTGATTCAATTAGAAGCGGCTGCTAATCCGGACTTAGCGAGCACATGAAGGTGTTTCAACTGGAACAAATATTTTGAGTGTTTGTGTTCTTGTGGTCGTAGAACAGCGAAACGTTGAGGCAACAGCGTTTATGAATTTAAACGGTTCGCGAATTAAGTTGGCGAGGGAAATGGTGAGAATAAAATCCAGCAATATTTCTAGTGTTAACTGGCAGTTTACTATGCAACGGATGTAAGCGAATAATAAATGCATTAATGAAAGCAACCTTAGAGTTACATGTTCAGCAGACGAGAAATAATCTTAATCAAACCTAAAATAAATTTCTATTATCTTCTAGAGAAGGGGTGGCCAAAGTGCGGCTCCCGAGCCTGATGTCTCTGAGGCTCATGAATATAAAATATATGTATGAAATATGGTAAACTAAAATTATTCATTGTCCAAAAGTAAGTAATTAATTAGTTTAGACTCTTTTTACAAAGTTATCAGGGATTTTTTTTCTATTTAAAACCTCCTCCACTACAAATGTGGGGAAAGGCAACGACCATAGTTGATAACACACATTTATTACTATTTACAAATATAGATTACATTAGGATTACAATTAATGAAAATGGTATACGAGCGATCGAGCGACGTCTGCTCCGCTCGCCAGCTAATCCTCGTCTTCTCCCGAAGGCGGGAAACACATGCTGACGCAATGCATACGTCATACAGTAGGGGATTAGGGAATATCATGACATAACGTTTCCCACACTCGGCCATCATGACCGGACAGGCGACCTCGCCTGAAGCAACATAGTATATCATCAAATTAAAAAAAAATTATTATAATATAATAACATAGGTATGGAAAAAATAATCTGTAGATACAAAGCTGAGGATACTTACACAAATGGAGCAAAAAAATAGTTTAAACACACCACAGCAGTTAACTAAAAATAAAAAGAACATTAGTATGACAAAATGAATTTAAAAGTTGATATGAGGAAAAAAATTATTAGAAAGTTCTCAGGTGTCATCTGTCCAAACACAGGAGGACCTATAATGCTGACAGTTTAATAAAAATTAAGTGATACGTTCAATATTGTTGGACCAGGGTTTCATGTATTCAGCACAAGTAGATATTTTGGATGGTCCGTCGAAAAATGCACACTTTTCCACATCATATGTGTCATTTTGTTTGAGCCTGGTGACTTTATAAGGTCCGAGAAAATTCTGTTTGAGTTTTAGACCAGGGCCAAACTGAGTTCGTTTGATAGCCACGAGGTCATGAAGTTGAAATTTTTGTGCCTGTTTTCGTCGCAAATTATAAGTACGGCGATTTTCGTCTTGCACTTTAGAGATTTGCTGTTTTGCGTCCTTACGGAGATCGTCACGTTGCTGAATGAATGCAGATTTGATCTCCTCGTCGATTAGAGTAGCGATGTTTATGTCGTTTTGCGATTTCATTTTAGTCCCAAAGAGAAGTTCAAATTGAACTTCTACTACTAGAATTGATGCTACGTTGAAAAGTTGAATTAATAATTTGTTGCACGGCGGGAACATGGCGGTACCATTGCTCAGGGTTGGTTATGGAGAGTTTAGAGAGGACAGCAATAATAATGGAGTTCAAACGCTCAACTTGACCGTTCGATCGTAGGAGGCCAGCTGTTATAAGAACGTGCTTTATTCTCTGTGTGTCACAATAGTTTGCAAATGCAGTGGATTTGAATGCAGGGCCTCGATCAGAGATAATCCGTGAAGGATTTCCGAAGACTGATCTTTGAGATTCCAGCCGACTGATAACTTCATCTGCGTCTGTAGACTTTGTCGGATAAAGCCACACGAATTTATTAAACGAGTCTATAACTGCCAAAATATGTTTGTATTTCTTTGATGTGGTGGCAAGGGGACCTAAGTGGTCGATATGGTACGTGTGCAAGGGTGCGTCGTCTTTGTCAATGGGGTGCAGAAGTCCGTCTTGCTTGCCACGCTTTCGATTATTGAGGATGCATGGGATGCAGTTATGGATACACCGCTCAATTTTTTCTTTCAAATTTGGGATAAAATATTCGTTGTTTAAAAGTTCTTGAGTGCGGATTACGGCGAAGTGGCCTCGTTCGTGAGCTGCTTTAATGACATTTGCCTGCATATCCTCAGGCACCACAAGTAAGTCAATGCCATTGACGTTTTTGTACAGGAGATTGTTCTTAACGAGAAAGTTATCATACGAAGGTGTCGTTTGAAGGAGTGCTTTAATAGCCGTAATATGCGCGTCGGTTTCTTGTGCTTTGCGAAATTGGAGAAGGACACTGTCTTGGATAGTCATGCAAGATAGACTGCGACTGAGGGCATCCACGTGAGCCATCTTTGAGCCGGTACGGTGCTCAATTTCGTAGTCAAAATCTTGGAGATATAAAACCCATCGGGCTATTCTCGAATTGAGTTCCATTTTATTTAAAGTTTGTACAAAAGCGTTGCAGTCAGTGATAATTTTAAAATGTGAACCAAGGACGTAAATACGGAACTTTTTTAAAGCTTCAACAATTGCAAGGACTTCGAGTTCATAACTGGTGTATTTACGCTCATTGTCCGATGTTTTCTTTGACATGTAGTAGACAGGGTGAAAGCTGTTATCGTTCATAGATTTTTGTAGTAGGACTGCCCCCAAGCCATCAATGGATGCGTCGGTATGAATTTCGATAGGACTCTTTTGATTAAAAATACTTAAAACTGGTTGTTGAGAAAGCAAATATTTTAATCTGTGAAATGCGGCTTTCTGATCAGCATGAAATTGAAAGGGGGTGTCCTTACGAAGGAGATCACTAAGGGGTTTTGCAATGCTAGAATATGAGGGGATGAATTTCCTAAAATATCCCGTGAGACCGAGAAAGCGTTGGACGTCTTTCGTACTCTTAGGTTCGGGGTAGTTAATTACAGATTTTGTTTTCGAAGGGGAAGGAAAAAGTTTACCACCTTCAACGATATGTCCAAGAAATTCGATTTTTTTGTGAAGAAATTGACATTTACGAAAATTAACTTCTAGACCATATTCACTAGCAACTTTGAGTACTTGGTTGAGACGATGAATGGCCTCATTTTCATTTTTGGCGGGAATAACTACATCGTCCATGTAGGGTAAAACATAACCTTTGACAATTAAATCACGAAAAACATAATTTATGAAGCGCTGGAATACTGAAGGGCAATTTGAAAGACCAAATGGCATTCGAAGAAACTGGAATTGTCCGTTGTGAGTTACAAAAGCTGTATATGGTTTACTTTCGTCCGCTACTGGCACATGAAAAAAGCCGTTACGTAGGTCAAGAGTACTGAAAATTTGCGCGTCTTGAAGTTTATCCAAAATGTCATCAATAAGAGGAAGAGGAAAATGATCCTTAATTAAAAGTCGATTAAGTTTCCTATAATCGATGCAAACACGGGGTGTACCGTCTCTTTTACGCACCACGAGAACTTGACTGGCATATGGAGATGAACAAGGTTCAATAATTTTAAGTTTCAACCATTCATTTATTTGTTTGTCAACAATTTCCCGTTCAACAAAAGGAAGGCGTCTAGGAGGGTGAAAAATCGGTTTATCATCGGATAGAGTGATATTAAGTTTAATATCTGTCGTCTTTGTTTTATTTGGGACATAAGAATTCAGCAAACGTTCTGCCGCAGCACGAGTTTCTTTGGAAACATTTGAACCAATATCAAAAGCTGGAACATCGTCATTTATTGCAAAAATGAAAGATTCAGAAGCAGTTTCAAAGCATTGCTCGGGAGGCTTTGAAAAATATATACCGTCTGGTGTAATAGTTAATTTAGCATTTTTAATTACGTCACAGCCTACAATAAGAGAAAATTGCATAGAATGATTTGGAACAACTCTAATATTAGCCGGAAAGTCCTGATTATCAATGTTGATAATGGTTTGAAAATAGCCAATAATAGGAATTTTCGAGAATCCGAAACCAGTTAACACTCCAGAATTATTTGAAAGTGGTGGGGAACCAAGTTGAATCCATGTGTTTTCGTTCAGTAATGTGACCTCACTTCCAGTGTCAATTAATCCAGAAACTGTGCTATTGAGTATAACGACAGTTTTACACATATTACCGTGAGAGGTTTGTACTGTATTTACTTCGGCAGGTGGAGTGGAAGTCTCATTTGATGTAGTGGGGCGGCAATCCATAGATTTATGTCCAAAACGACAACAAGTTAGACACTTTGGGCCAAGAGAACGATTAGGACAGGACCGTGAGAGGTGTCCGACCTCATTGCAGTTAAAACAAGTTTGTGGTTTAGTTTTAGATGGATCAGTATTATTAAATTTCGTGTCGTGTTGTTGGTCTGAATTTTTTCGTGCAGTACCACGTCTGGGGTCATTATTCGTATTTTTAAAATTTGATGGATGAGAGATATTTGTATGTCTAGTCGTAACTACAGATTCATAAGTGCGTAGCTTTTCCTTGAATTCAGAATATGATTTTGCACCGTAGAGAATAATTTTATCGGATGGGGTACCTAGTATTCCTTGAATGGTATACTGAATGACAGAAGCCTCGTCGATAACACCGTCACCACGATTCGCAATTTCGCGCATTGCGATAAAATATTGCAAAGAGCTTTCATTCGAGCGCATTTTTCTTCTTTCGAGTTGTTTATGAATTTCAATAGAAGTAATTTTATCGGAGAACTCATTAAGTAATACTGTTTTAAACATGTCGTATGAATTGAGATTCCGTTGTGAAAACAAAAAAGTTTTAGCAGTACCCACAACAAGTCGTTTCGCAAAAACTAATTTTTGCTGGTCGGTAAGATTTGGGAATAATTGGAAATTATCTTCTATATCGTTGAAAAAAGCACGGACTGAATAGGAATCATTGCCTGAAAAGTTTCTGCAAGTATTTGAAAGATCTCTCAAAATAAACCATAAGTCATGATTTATCTCGCGAATCTTGGTGTTCGCCGTAATATAAACACCGGAGCGACTCGAATTCAAATTTATTACTTCCGCGTCAGAAGAAACAACGCGATTTGGGCTTGGCGCCGTGGAGGGAGGGGAAGGGGGAACAGAAGAACTTAGACCTACAGGCGTCGGTGCACTGTCGGTGTTTGAAATTGAATGATCGTCATCGGATAAAAAACTAACATCTAGGGAATTGTGAAAATCCGTCAGATTAGTGAGCGCATGAAACATTTTTTCACATAAAACATCTTTATTAGTGGAAGCTTCCAAATGTAATAAATTCGCCACTGAAATAAAATCTGATAAAGAAAGATCTTTTAATAGAAGTTCTTTATGTTTTGCCAAATCGAAACTGTCCGGGAACGCGGCAAAATTTCGCATTCTCTTTCGCGAAGAACGATCAAAATCGGAATATCCGAGCACGGTATTAAATAATTTAATAACTCGTGTTGTGCCATATTTAAGAGAATTCGCTATCAATGGGATATCACCTAATTTTAGGGCCATAGTTCTTTAAATAGTAAAATAGGACAATATGAATATGAAATAGGGTATGTATGAATGAGAATTAAACAGTATAAACACAGCTTAAAATCGTAATACTAATAAATTATGAACGAATTAGGGGAAAATGGGCCTACCTAACTTCGGGGCAGTCCTTATAATCCAATATATATCTTGGCTAATCCAATGTAATCCAAAATCGAATTTCGATTTAACGTCCAAAATCAGAAGAACGGACAAGTAGCATGTAACATCATTCACATATGTCGTCCAGCTTGAAGAATATTAAATCGTCATAAAGGCACGTCTTCATTCACATACGTCGTCTGGCTTGAAGAAGAATATTAAATCGTCATAAAGGCACGTCTTGCCTTTGTTAGCTTTCTGAACGTCTTTAGTAGTTGCTGGTGTCTAGGGTTCGATTATAACGCATGCACAAAAGGCACGGTCGAGCCCCCAAAATGTGGGGAAAGGCAACGACCATAGTTGATAACACACATTTATTACTATTTACAAATATAGATTACATTAGAATTACAATTAATGAAAATGGTATACGAGCGATCGAGCGACGTCTGCTCCGCTCGCCAGCTAATCCTCGTCTTCTCCCGAAGGCGGGAAACACATTCTGACGCAATGCATACGTCATACAGTAGGGGATTAGGGAATATCATGACATAACGTTTCCCACACATATATAATGATGTAAATATGAACTTGTGGCTTTTAGAAAATCTACGTAGCGTATTCGGAAACTAAGTATTGTTTCATTCTAGCACGGTCGCAGCGCTGTGGTAGGCGTCCCGCGCATGCGCACTAGTCTTTCTTGTTCACTGACTTTCAATTGTCGCCGTTTTGGTTGCTCTATGTTGTGTTTTCAGTTTGCTGTGCACATTCAAAATGTTTAAGACAATTAGTTCTCCCGCTGACTGTGAGATTCGTGCCGTGATTAAATTTTTGAAAGCGACGAATGTTAAACCGGCCGAAATTTATCGTCAAGTGACAGAAGTTTACGGTGAATACGCGATAAGTGATGGAATGGTGAGAAAGTGGGTAAGAATGTTTAATGTCCACGCCAAGCAAATGTCCACGCCGACGCTCTGAGTGGTCGGCCTTCTGTTGTCACCGATGATTTGGTAAGGAAAGTTGATGATGCAATTCATGAGAACAGACGCTTCACAATGACAACTCTTTCAGAGGCATTTCCACAAATTTCACGTACTGTTTTGTTTACTGTTTTGTTCGAAATTGTGTCTGACCGCTTGAATTATCGCAAACTGTGTTCCCGATGGGTTCCAAAAATGCTCACTGATGTTCACAAAACAAAGCGACCTGGTAGTGCCCTGACATTTCTCACGCGGTACAGTGATGAGGGAGAAAACTTTTTAAACCAAATTGTGACAGGCGATGAAATTTGGGTGTGTCATTTCACACGAGAATCGAAACAACAATCGATGGAGTGGAGACACACTCATTCTCCGAAAAAGCAAATGTTCAAAGTGACAATGTCATCACAAAAAATCATGTGCACTGTCTTCTGGGATAGGAAAGGCGTTTTGCTTACTGAATTTCTTCCCAGAGGTGAAACCATTAATGCGGCACGATATTGTGAGACTTTAACAAAACTAAGGCGTGCCATTCAAAACAAACGAAGAGGAATGCTCAGTAAAGGAATTGTGTTGCTCCATGACAATGCTCGGCCCCATACTGCTGGTGTCACTCAATCGTTAATTCGACGGTTTCATTGGGAGCAGTTCAATCACACGCCGTACAGCCCGGACTTGGCGCCGTCAGACTATCACTTGTTCCTGCACATGAAGCGCGAGCTTGGTGGCAAGCGCTTTGGATCTGACGATGACACGGAAAATGCTGTGGAGTCGTGGTTATCGAAACTGGCGGGAAGTTTCTTTGACGATGGTATACAAAAACTGGTCATCCGCTATGACAAGTGTTTGATCATTGGCGGAAACTATGTTGAAAAATAGTTTGAGACATGTATTTTCATGTAAAAATAAAATTGGATTCGAAAAAATTGTTTTACTAGTTTTTTTTTTTTTTTTTTTTTTTTTTTTCAAAACGGTACTTAGTTTCCGAATACGCCTCGTAGATGCGGCTCTCGAACAATCCTGAATTCAAACGTGCGGTTCTTACTGATATGAAGTTTGAGCAACCCTATTCTAGAGAATTATTCGTGAAAGGAAAATTTCGTCTGATTAAAAATAACTAATATAACTGGGTAAAGCAATTTTATCAAATTCTTTAAATGCTATCAGAAATTTTTTGTAATAATAAAATTAATGAAGAAATCTCGGTACTTTTCCGTTTCGCCGTCGCAAATCTCGCCAAGCAGACTTTATTGACGACAACATACAGTATACACATAAAAAATATTAAAAAATTTTAGTTCTAAGAATTTTTATTTATTTTGAAGGCATAAACATTTTAATATTGTTTAAAATTTTGTTAAAAGCCAATAAATAGAGACAATAAATTCGTAAAAAGACATTAATTTAAAAATGTACTACGAACATGGTTCAACATCCCGATTCGGCGATTCATATCACATGACCCCAAGTGATGTCATCTCACGTAAACTACGCTACAAAAATCTAATTCTGTCAGTCATTACCTACATTCATTTCGAGTTAAATCTTAATTTGGAATACAAGTTTAAATGCAAGAAATATTTCAATTCGTACGAATAGCTTACTCAGAAATTATGCAAAACCGCAGTGCTTGACTTCGCTAGTGCATTCTCATTAGAACTGATGAATTTTACCCTCGACTTTGCCTTTTCTATATTTTCTCCTTCGCGTAAGCGGTGTGATTGCATCCTAATTGACTTAATTACCGCGAATGGCTTTTGGGCCATAAAACGGAACTATCTGGTAAAATTTCTATGTAATTGTATGCCAGTATTGCAAGAAACAATCAATCTGAAAATAATGGCTGTGACTTGTTTTGAAAATATGAGGCGTTAACAGGGTTACCATCGAGGATATTCCTTTTGGCATCAGTTGCACCATTATTGGCGACTTTATCACCTGCGCCGGCAAAACGGAAAAGTACCGAAATCTCTTCAAGGTAATTAAAATATATCACAAATTAACCTGTTAATAGCATAAAAGTTTAAGAAATCACTTAAAGATAATTAAAAGCCTAAAAGTTATTTCCAAAACTAGTAACACATTTGTCGTATACAAGAATTTATTTCCACTTCATAATTAATTCTTTTTCCACTCAAGTTAAAACATTCCAATCCAAAAACTGCAGATTATGATCTAACACGTCGGAGTTAAAGGCTCCCGAAAGATAATTATTATAAACATTTAAAAATTTTAAAAGTATGAAAATGATAAAATTTTAAAAAACTGCGGTCTAATTTTCATACATTGATCTCAATTTAAAGCATAAAACAGTTTTAACCTAAGTATATACTATGACTACCATACCGAAGGGCCAAGCTTCGAATCTCCGGGGAAGGAATGGATGTTTGTAAATGCATAATGACTGTGCAGCATGGGGCACTCAAAATATGCGGCGAACCAAAATTCCTCTGGAGAGGTTGATGCTAGGGAAAGAGGGTGGGAGGTCCTTGGACCAGCCACCACGGGGTGCTCTCCTTCGAAACTGGAGGCGGAACTAAGCAAAGTCGTGCTGCCATCTTTATCAAAGAATACCCAAGGCTGTTGCCAACGACAGGCGCAATCGGCAGAGAACATTCTGTGGCATTATTTCAGGACAAATTAATGCTATATTAAAACCATTGCCTTTGTTTATAAAAGAGAAAACTTAATTATTAAAGTTGCGCCTTTATTTCAGTGAATTTCTTGCATCAAAGATTGCGCTCAAATGGTTGTACTTTCTGTTTTGGCATGATACGAAATCCTTTAAATGAAAAATAATTCGAGGTATTAAAAGAACGTATAGCTGTCAGCAATACATTTAGGAAAATATACTTTTGATAACTTGTTGTCGAAATTGAATATTTAACAGTTTTTTAATTATTTCTATTCTAATGCTATTGCTTAGGTCCTTTCACACTGGTGATGTGTACTTGTTCTTAATATGTTGTGCATTTAACACAATTAAAGCGTTTCAGTACACCGTCCTCTATTTAAACGCTGATTTAGAAAAGAATCATAAGTTAGAATAGCTATGAAATCTTTATTTAACAAGTTTAAGAGTTTGCTTAGCTCAAATAGAACACAAATTAAAGTTAACAGTCTTTGTAACCATTTAAATCGAAGTGTTGAAAAAAAAAGGAACTTTTTTCAAGTTTTAGATATCTATTAGGCAAAATTATCAGGAATATATTCCAAGCAAGAAGGTAACATGGGTGAAAAGGGATAAAACTCAAATAAAAACAACGTTAGTATAAAATCTTTTTAAGATATCTTTTGCATGAAAACGTTATGTGGAATCCTCTCTTGCGGATATGTTATTTGGCGCTCGTTTATTTTTGACGCTGTCGAATTTAATTATGCAAACATGACACTTATTAAAAATTCTAACAGTTTTTCTAATTTTATTTCATAATATTTGTTGCTAAATGGTTACTGGCAATTGAAAAACTGCCAGTAAACATTTAGCAACATTCATAATTTCTTCATTAACTTTTTTTAGTCCTTAAAATGCAGCCGGTTTCTTTTTCTCGCTCTAATTAAATTATCTTATCATTTTTAACACTTCAAGAGCATTTCATTTCATATGCAAGACAAAACAATGTAATTGCTAATTGATGCGTCTCAGAATCTCACATTTACTTGTAAATCATAAAAATATATTACTTTCCATCATTACTGTCATTAAAATCATTACAATGTTTCAGTCACTTAAATCGCTGCAATCACTTAATCATCACAATTACTACAATGTACTTCTGCAGTAGGAAAATAATGTAAATTGCATAAAAGGAAAATAACATATATTGCATTAAATGAATATATTCTAAAATGCATAAAATAGAAATAACATAAGATACATAAAATCAAAGTCACATAAAACATATAATAGGAATTACCAACAGAGAAAAATAAATATGCGTAAATAAAATAAAATGCATTAAATGAAAATAATACGAAAAGTATAATATGAATATCGAAGAAATAATAATAATAATTATAAAGCAAGCAAATAAAATGAATGAAAAAATAAGAAAGAATTCATATGGAGAACTTTATAATTAAAGGAACCATGAATTTTTTTAATATTTCTCTTGTAACTGTTCTTCTATAAACACAAACACCGGCTAGCTTTAAACGTATTTATTAACAGAGCACAGGAACAGCTAGTATTTTATTTATTTTCTTATACATTAAGATAAAAAAGATAAAATATTTTATTAAAGAAGTTTAATCTGAATGTTTACAATATTTCGTTTCCATTCTCATAAATTAAAATGATAAATATCATATATTTTTTAATTCGGAAAAGTTAAATATGAAACTTTTATTTCATAACTATCATCATTAATTAAAATAATTAACATGAAAAAACTACTATATAAAGGAATTTAATTTGAATATTCAATATTTATTATATTACTTTATAATAAATATTCTCATAAACGAAATTCTATCATATACGAAATGCAGTAATAATTTAAGGCTATTAAAAGATATTTTGTTAAAAGAGTTTAGTATAAATTTAAAAAATATTTTTACTTAAGTGCTCTAAAAACTAAACGTAATAATACGGAAAATTTTCCATTGCTTCAGTTTCTTTATATTAGAACTCATTCACTTGGGAATGATAATATCTAGAAACTGCGTCTTTCAAATAATGTCTGCTTATCAGAATAAAAATGCCCCAAATGTCTTTAACACAATAAAAAAGATTCAAAATTTAAACTATTTGCTAAAGTTGATTTAACTAATATCATATTTTTCAATATATTCCCATCTTCAGTAAACTCGCCGGAAATGCTTATAGGGCTGCTTCATTTGAAAAATAATGAAATATTACCTACTCCACTTCGCAATAACAACACATGCCTCCTTCAGAACTCCTGATATTCCAGAAACCATTGAAAGAATGTATTTTTTTATGTCCGCCATACACTAGTTGTGACATTATGCTAAATAGCTGAATATGTGTGAAAATGTTATCACACCATGAAACTATGTTGATACAGCGAGGTTTCTGTAACCCATTTTGTCTTAGATAAAATTATTTAAAACATTTTTAACTAAAACTAAAACATTTTACATTTTGTTTTATATATTAATAAGTTCTTAAAATCAATTTAATGAAATACATTTTGTATTACTCATATATCTTTATAGTTAAGTTTAGTATTATTTAGATTATAGCAAAACATTCGAAGGCTGGATACGAGGAAGGATATCTTCGCGAAACTTCTTTAAGGCAAAATGGCTCGCATTTATGTTATACATGGGAAAACCCACGAAAACCCGCATGCAGGCAGCTCGTTTGCGTGGATTTGGACCCAGATGGAACTATTAGAGCTAAGCAGTTTTTAAGCTCGGCCTCTGGTAGGTGCTTTTAGTTAGCTCACAATCAATAAATATTAAGAAAAGAAGAGCGACAATATTTGTGCTCAACTCAAGGGATTCCTAGATAATTTTTTAAAAAGTAAAATCTAGCCTAGCTAGTCAATACGTACGTTTTGAAGTTTCTAAGCTTAACTATAGAAACAATTATTCAATTAAAAATTTTAGTTTATTAATTAAAAAGGCTGTTTGATAGATTTATATATGACTAAAATTTTGTAATATGTTTTTCCCTTGCCCAATTTTATATCATATTTCTTCTTGTCAAACTTATTTTTTCGCAGAAATAAGAATTTTGTCTCTTGAAGATATGTCACACATAGTAAAATAAAGATCATGTGCGAGTTCCATGTCCTTAGCCGTAAAAGCATTCAAATTACATGAAGTTTTAAGTTTGTTTCTTTAAACTTTCAAAACGTATAGAAATAAAGTTGCAAAAATGGCAATATTATCATTAAGAATAATTTTACTTCCTTACTAAAGTGGCCCTTCACTTAGTCGCCCAAACTAAGAAACTTTATAGTCTAACATAAAACAGGCAAATTTCATATAACGCCAAAATATTCCGATGATCGCTTTAATAAAGTCTTTGAATACTTCAAACACTACTCAGAATTCCCAGAGTTTTCAAAAAAGTCACTTTAAAATGTGTTTTACCACACTGCATAGTTTGTTAATTATAAAGCTACTGCCAAGACAAAATTTTGAATTTAAAATATAATATTAATTTAAAAATAATTTTTTAATTAAATACTTCTCGTGGTTTAAAATATTTTCTTATTTGATAAATCAAAAACTCGTGTGTTAAATATTATCTAACAAGTATTCATTGTTAAACCTCATCAAATCATGCACGTATTTCGTCCTCGAGATCGCTTTTGCATTCGTTTGAAAATTGTTTCACCATTTTAATCGCCGGTTTCAAACTGTTACCCGAATTTTCTCTCAGTACATCAACGTTTTAATTAATGCCTTCAATAATTTAAAATATACCATACTTCCTTATTTAAATCATGAATACGAGTAAAAACGAAGTTCACTCCCTTAAAGAAGCCAAAGGATTTTCAGGAATGGGTGCGAAGAACAATGCCCAACCTCAAACAGTACTTAGACGTCTGCTTCTGAATTCCATTCGCAAACTTCAAGGCAGAAAAGGTGCCACACTTCGGGATGTCAAGACGTACTTGCATAACAATCAAAAAATGGATGTTAAATCCAATGACGCTGAAATCAAATTATTCATGAAGAGTGCCGTAGATCGTGGCATTTTATCAAAGCTGGATGGACATTACAAAGTTATGGAGAGAGGAAGACGTCGTAGAAGTTCCAGCAGAAGAAAGCGAGTAAAATCGGCAGGAGCTCCGAAAAGTCGCAGGCGAAGGAGGAGGAGTTCATCGCCTAAAAAGGGAAGGTCTCGTCGAAGATCTTCTGGGCGCAGGAAATCAGGAAGGAGTTCTAGACGTCGTCGCCGTAAGGCCGCTCCTGCTGATGAAGCCTGAAATCAACTTCTATTTGCAGGAAAGATGAAAACTGAGGGAAAATTCTAGATACAAAATTGATGTGTTTTGAAATATTTGTCCATCTTCAGACTGTTCGGTGTAATAAATTTAAACTTCAACTTTTCTGAAAATAATAGCTCCTCAAGATTTTGTAAATATCAGTATTTTTTAAATGGAATATGATCTTTAGAGAAAATAATTTTTAAAAAAAATCTGAAAATAAAATATGCATTATTTATCTTTATGTCTTTTTCAGTTTTTAAAATTCCCAGCTAATACAAGTGATTTTATATTTCAATATGAAACTGGAAAAGATGATAGAAATTTAAGGATGTGAAATCCAAAATAAATAAACCTAATTTCCAAAGGCATTAATATAATTTGGATTGCATTTCGTAAAATCACATCAAATATGCAACTTGGACCGAAAATATACTTTGATAAAAGTTAAAATAAGTTAAACATTTTGGTTAAAATGCGGTTTAGCCCACTGCTTGGCGATTGTTTTTCAATGGGCAATAAACGCGCCAACATGGCTAACCCGATGTTTTGAAGCTGTGTTGTTATTCTGTTGCCACTAAATGTTATCGCCCTGTGTTATATTTAAAGAAATTAAATATTGAAAAAACTGCATAAATGTTTCTCGCATTGTGATAAAACAACGGTACCTAGAGCCATCAAATTTTGAATAACATACGTTTCCAACCTAATATGGACATCTGGAAGCCCAAACTTGGAATTTTTTTTTATTATCTGATTGATATTTTGTAAAACCTGAACGAAATTTTTATTAGCAAACTCAAAGATTTCAAAGCGAGCAACTGCAACACAAGACGGGAAAAAAAAAAAAAAAAAAAAAAAAAATACCTGCAGAGCGCAAAACTGTGTATCAGAAATTCTAAAGATATGCTCATTTTAAAATTATTTTGCGATATTGCTGCTGAACTGAATTTTATGGTTTAAGTGTAAAAAACATTATATGATAAAGAAATGTAACACACAAAACGTTAAAAAAAACGCCCTTTGGGCATAATGTTAAAATCTCAAAGCTTTCATTATTTTTATTTTATTTTATTTTATTTTATTTTTTTTTTTTTTTTACTTGTTAATTCTGTTGCGGTTTGAATGTTCTTATATGGTTTCTTTTTTTAATCGAGTGTTTCCCCCCCCTGTGGGTTTTAGCCTTTTTTCTGCATATATTACGGAAACGGCGTATAAACGTTTGTAAATTTATTTAAAGATGAGGGGGGATCCAAAAGGGTTTCCCCCTGATATAAATTCATATATAAAACCCCTCAAAAAGACTTTACATTTTTCTTGAAAAGGGTAAGTGAAAAAATTTTTCTTGTATGGTTCGTTTTAAAGTTGCTTATTTTAATATTTTGTATTTCTTTTTGGCTCAATCCTAGAAGATTGGAAAAGCTAACGTTGTGCAATTCTCTGATTTTTTTTTAAATGAGAATAGATCGATATGTACATGGGCAAAGCCAATGCAGTGCGCAATGCCGACGTTATGCGCGATGCCCAGTTTGTGCAATTCTGGGATTTTTTTTTTTTTAAGTAAAAATAGATTGATGTGCACATGGGCTAAGCCAATGTGGTGCGCAATGCCGAGTTTGTGCAATTCTGGGATGCTTTTTAAGGTGAAAATACATCGATGTGCACATGAGCAAAGCCAATGTGGTGCGCAATGCCGAGGTTGCGCGCGATGCCGAGTTTGTGCAATTCTAGGATGTTTTTTAAGTGAAAATAGATCGATGTGTACATGGGAAAAGCCAATGTTTCAAATTGTGGCCAACAAATATTATCGCCCTGTATTATATTTAAAGGAATTAAACGATTGAAAATCTTCATAAATATATGTATGTTTCCCTCATTTTGATAAAACAACGGTAACTAGAAGCATCAAATTTAGAATAACGTCATCCTCCTGCGAATATGGGCATCTGGATGCCCAAATTTGAAATTTGGAATTTGTTTTATTATCGTTTTCATATTTTGTAAAACTTTAACGAATTTTTGATTAAAATAATGAGGAATTTCAAAGCAATGACAATGCTCTACAGATAAAAACATTTTTATCTCCAGGGCGCGAGACTGTGTATAAGAAAATCTAAAGATATGCTTATTTTAAAATTATTTTGTGATATTGCTGTTGAACTGAATTTTACGGTTTAAGTGCGAAGAACATGATATTTAATTAATAAAGGTAACACGCAAAGTGTTAAAAAAATGCACCTTTGGGGCGTAATGTAAAATCTTAAATTTCAGATTTTATTTTGTTTTTTAATTTCATTATATTAGTTGTCTTTTTTTTAATTTCCTATTGTTGACAATATTACCTATCGTAGCTTTAGATATCGAAAAGCCATGGCTTTCACAGCGCTTTTTAATAACTAGATATGAATAAATTTCTTCGGAGACAGCACAAATGTCCGAAGACCAAATTGTCAATTAACAGATGATAATTTATGCTTTCAAAACTATACTTGCAGTTAGAAAGAATTTCCAAGCAGACGATTTCTTTTAGAATTTTTACTTCGTAATTTGAGCAGCTAATTCATTTGCCGTTTGAATGTTCTTATGTGGTAGTTATCAATCGAGTGGTTTTATCTGTGTGTTTTTGCCATTTTTCTGCATACATTTCGTTAAATAAACAATCGCTATGGATTTATCTGTGATGCTGAGAGAGGTGAGGGAATGTACATGTAAATTTATTACTTTGTTTGAAATGCAAGGGAAACGTGCCGTCATTGTCAAAAAGACTTTTTATTTTCCTGAAAAGGGTAAGTGAAAATATTTTTTCTTTTTAAAATTGCTTATTTTTAATATTTTCTTATTTTCTTTCATTGTGAGAAATTAGATTTTTTAAATTTATTAATGTGTAGAATTCTAATACGAAAGTATAGAACGTGGCTTAGGAATTTAAGAAACATGGAAATGAAAGCTGTGAATGATGTTGATATTCAATAATAAATATTTTCCCTTTTTTTATTAATATAAAGCTTAAAAATTTTTAGAAAATAATGAAGATTATTTACTTACTAGTATGTAAGAGATAGTGTCGTTACGTAGCAAAAAGTAATTTTGTAAAGATGATAAAGTTAAAATGTTCCGCAATATGAAATTAAAATTTAAAAAATCTGTTTTTATTTGTATAAATACTAAAGCTTAAAAATATTCACCCTGTATGAGAGACTGCGACGTTGTTTACAGTTTTAATAACTGTTACAATTCACTTACCGTATTTAATAGTTTGAAATACAAAAATTTAATATACTTATTTCTACATCTGGAGAGAATACATTGTGACGTCACAATCTTAGTCCCACCCATTTATGAACGTCACATAGCTCCGCCTTCGCAACTTTGTTTATACAACGTTTACTGGCGATTTTGAAAAAATCGCCGCTACTGAAAATCGGCAAGCAGTGGGCTAAAGCACATTTTCACCAACATTTTTTCTAAGAGTAATAACTAATGTATATAATTAGCTAGCTTTAGCAGAAAACATATATTGTTTTATTTAATATTAATACACGAACCGGATGTATGTAATTTGTTCCTAGTGCCATTTACATAAAACTATTTGCAAGCAACCATGTTCGCATTAAGATAAAAAATCAGTTATTTTAACGGTACTTACGTATATAGTGGTATATCGTATTGGTTTAGATTATAAAATCAAAGCGGAAGGTCACATCGTCAAGATGGTAGCTCCAAAATTCTTCCTCAGACAGAAATTTACCCCTTACATAGCAGAATACAGTAAAAACTGCTGTTCCGTGTTGAGTAAAAATCCAGTTTAATACCTGAGATTTTTAAAGTAGCCTGATAACTTAGAGAAAATAAAATTTCAGCAGGACTCCAGATTTTCACCGTATCAATTTCCCCGACTAATGACATCTGCCTTCTTTCCAAATTCCTTGAAAACTCTGAAAAATTTTATAACTACAATAAAAAGTATATAACAACTACACTGGTGTGCAAAACTTAAGCAACAATGTAAATTTTGATCAGATAGCCATTAAATTGTAGAAAAGGGGGGGGTCTTGAGTTCAGCACAATGACAACGCAATTTCGTAGAAAGGCCATGCGTATGCAAATGTCAAGAAAAAAAAAAGTAACAGGTTACGTGAGCGTACGCAAAACGCGTACGGTCGGCGCTCTCAACTCGAGACTACCATAAAACGAAGGATGGAGACGCAATTAAAGACATTCGCTGTAAGTACAGGAAGTTCTTTCGTGAAATATTTTTTATTTTATTTTATTGGCTAGAAGAAATGATCTGGAGGACTTCACACGTGGAAGAATGATAAAAAATCTGGAGTAGTGGCGAAGTGTGACCAGTATAGCTGAAGAGTTCGGAATCAACAAAAGTGTCGTTTCGCGCGCTTGGAAAGCCTTATAAACCATCGGTATGGCTGTTAGAAAGGTTGGTGGTGGCCGCTCAAGGAAAACAACTGCAGTGGATGTCCTATATATTGACCTGCAGGCGAAAAGAGCCCGAAACCAGTCACCAAACTCCATAGTTCAGCAACTGTGTACAGCAACGGGGCAACAAGTGTCGCGATTTACTGTGTCCAGACACCTTCACAAAGGTGCCTTATTCGCCTGCCGTCCTGAACGCTGCATCCCTTTGAAAGTTGGCTATCGGCGTCACCGTTTACAGTGGTGCAAGAAGCACAGAAACTAGGCATCTCATCAATGGAGTTGTATCCTCCTTACTAATGAGAGTAGTTTTAGTGCCACAAGCGATTCTCAACACAAATTGATTTGGTGAGAGGTCGGGATACGGTTTAATCTCCGTAACATCACGGAAAGAGACCGTTACGGTGTCCTGAAGATCTCGTCTGGAGAAGCATTATGCTGAACGGGCGGACAGAACTCTAGGTTTTCGACAGAAGTTCTGTAACCGGAGATCGCTATTGTCAGGAGGTGATCCTTCCCCATGTGCGTCTGTTCCGAGGTGCCATTGGAACAGACTTCGTTTTTATGGATAACAATGCACGGCCACACCAGACTCCTGCTGTTCAGAAGCTACTGAAAAGTGAAGATATCGCTCGAATGGATTGGCTAGCGTGCTCCTCTGATTTAAATCCCGTAGAACATGTGTTGGATGCTTTGGGGAGATGCCTTGTGGAACGATTACATCCTCTAGGGAATACCCAACAACTGAAACAGATGCTGATTGAGGAATGGGCACTCTTACCTAAAAATCTGTTGGATAATCTGGTGCTGAGTATGGAGAGATCGTTCGAAGCAACCATTGCAGTAAGGGAAGGGCATATCCCGTAGTAAGGAACATCTGCTAGTTGTTCTTCCTCTTGTACAGACAATCACGTATACTATGAGTTCAATAAAGCCTATTTTTGTTTGATTTCATACTGTATGCATTGTATTCATTTTTAGCGCAATTATGCTTTCATTGTTTAAATACAAAGTGCTGTCTCTTAATTCTGAATTTCATGTCTCTCAGATGATTTCTCGTGGAGTTATGCAAAAAAGAACTCCTGAAAGATTTAATGCTTATAATGATAGTTTTGAACCTGTTAAAAGCGTTTCTTGAAACTTCACTAACAAAAATTAAAATTTATGGAAAACCCTCAATTTTTTTTTTTTTTTCTCAAGTTGCAACTTACATAAAGTTTAGTACTTAATGAACGTTTTCACTTTCAAGTCTAACACTTTCGTGCTCGAATTTTATGTTTTTTTTTTTTTCGTAAAATTTCTTCATGGTGTTTTTCGTTTTTAGATATTTTTTCACCTAACATTTGAAATATAAGTGTGATGGTGTGTGTTGTGTCTGTAAGAAATGTGGCTTTGCTAATGATTCTGTCATCTGCTCCTGGACCAAAGATTAAGGAATTATCAACTGTCTGTTTATTGTTTTTGTATTAATTTGCATCTGTTTCAAGCTGGATTTCCAAGTTTTTGTTCCATATACTTTTCATTTTCCCGTCTTCCTGTCAGATAGATTGCCAATTTTGCTTGGTATATATTCTATATATTATCTGATTCGTTTTTTAAATAATTAATTTTGCAGCAGTTTGTTTGAAATTAAACATTTTCCAGTTTTATGGTGCTAGACACAGACGCTATTTAGATGTTGACATGGAGATGCAATAGGAAAAATTATGATTTCATATTTATTACATATGATACAATATTAATTGCACTAATCGTACAAAAAGAAATTCATAGCTGCAGCTTTAATATGAAGCCTTTCCTTTATTAAATATGGCCATAAGATTCCACGTGACGTTAATGTATGATTAAATGATATGACAACAAGTTTTATTTGGTTCTTAGAATGATGTCAAATGCCTGGTGTCTAGGATCAAGGCCCTATCTCAAATCGAACAACTTTGGATGGTTGCAAGACAATAAATTAAGGGAATAAAAATCAAGCAGAAGCCACATAAGCGATTATAGTTTGAATCAAGGAATGTATCGAATATTGACGAATAAAGTGTAGGTAAGTCTATTTAAATGGTGCTACCATTACAATACAAGTAAGTAAGAAACAGAGATATTTATGTAAGATAAAAAAAATATGTGAATCCGCTTTACAATTTAATTTACTAATTAATATCCTCTTAATACCCCATTTTTAATTTGGGTATTCCCTTTCTTTATTACAAAAGTAGCAGTAAATTTTCCGGATTGAGCCATTTCTAGATACATGTATGTCACATGGCTTACGTTGCGTCCGTGTCGTAGCTAAATCCTAACTTCAACTCATAATATTAAGAACTGAAACCTTTCTAACCTAAACCAAAACCTTCTCTTCGTGAACCTCCATACTGGATAACTATGCGCTTTCGCTTCAGCTGTCTTGCAATCAAGACGCTACTTAGCGCCGTTTACTTTGTCGGGCTGCTAATTATGTCATTATCTATAATGGGATGCTCTGCATAATATTGTGAGATGCGTGTGGCTCTCATGATCATGTGTAACGAAAAATATGTTTTCGATAATCAGCTCGTGTGCAGCAATAAAATATATATTCAATTCGGCCTAGTATGTCTACAGGTTTCTCCTTCGAGTGTCATCTTTTTAACTGCGCAGTAAAGTCTCTTTAAACGTAGCTACACACACATGATCAGATACCTTTTACGCAACAGTTCCTTAGATTTACGAAAATTAATCTTTTCCACCAGGATGGAGCCACAAGTCATACTGTTCGTGTGTTCACGATTGCTTTAAGAAAACTCATCCCGGACGGCATTGTATCCAAACATGGCGACATCTCGTGGCCTGCAAGATATTTCCGGTTGGAGATTTCTGAAGAACATGCTGTACACTGACAGACGGCAAGACATACCGGAATTAAAAACGAATATCGGACAAGAAAATCATCGAGTGATTGAAAACTTTCGGCTAAGAATAGAAGAGTGATTGCACAGAAATAGCTGTCACGTGAGCAGCGTTATTTCTAAAAAGTAAAATAGTATACTTAAATCAAATCTGTAAAATACGTTCACATAAAATGCTTCATGAAAACTTTGAGTGCTTTGAAAATTCCTCGGTTCACTGTCAAAACTTTTATATTAGGTAAACCTTCTCAGTTTGTGTTTCAATATTTGGTGCAAGATCTATGAAAATAAATTTCAGAAATATACGTGTCCTAATACAAACGTGAGTCACTGTTAATACATATATGTATATATTCTTAATTCTGTGCCACAAATAGAAGAGTGAGTGAGTGAGTGAGAGATTATGGCGCAAAACCAAAGATGATTATAGCGCGCCAAACACGAGATGGGTACCACAAATAGAAAGTTTGACGAGTATATTTCGCGGCGAGTTAAAAATATGTAAGAACAATTGCTCTAGAAGTTACAGTCACTGTTCAATATGTTACACCTGAACAGTGAATAGGAAAGGATAAACGGAAAAATTCAATAAAATTTCTTCTCCAGTATACTATTTAAGAAAGTTGGGCGCCGCTTGTGAGAGCTGGTGAAAGTATTTTCTTATTACATCTTCAACTCGGCAAAGACAAAATAGAATTTGGCTCTAATGTGCCCTTTTGAACCGACTGCTTCAAAAGGGTATGTTATAATGTATTTTTTCCCACAGTTCCTAATGACTATTGAGTATCTTGTTCCCATGAAACTATATGATAAATTATTTTTCGTTTTTTAGTTCATTAATTTTTTTAGTTCTTATTCTCATGAAATGATATGACAAATTATTTTTATTACTTCAGCTCATTAATTATTTTATGAGTTTAAAATAAAAACTTCTACAAAGCTTTTTTTTATCTTTTCTAATTGGTAAATGTCTTAGGCTTAGCTGTGATACTGATATACCATGTACAACATTTCCCAGTGTTACTTTGGTAAATTAGGAATTTTGAACACAATGCTGCACTGACTTGTTTGTAATGCATTAGTAAAGAAATAGTGTATTATATTTATTGCCGTTTGCAGTAAGATGTATGATGCTATTAATTAAATTTGTATGAGGGTCGAATGCACGATCTGGATATAACTGAAGCAGAAGTTTTTTTACATTAAAAGAAAGTAAAACATTTATTAACAAAATAAAAAAAAATGTTTTAAAAACATTTCGCTCACTAAATATTTACCAAAACATGGAAACAATTTTCAGAAGGACAAATAATTCTAACAGACTTAATTAATCATTAAATAACTTACTTTATTTTAAATTAATATTAAACAAGTTAGGAAAACGTTCAGATGGGACAAAACTTGACAGTAAAATAATGACAATACAGTCTTTTTCTCTTATTTATTAAATTCGTCAAGCATAAATAAAATTACTGATATGTGTAACTAATTATCAACTTCGTTATTTATTACTTTGACTTGATATACTTGATACCGTTTCATTTCTGATAAAAATTTCAACGTTGGAGAAAAATTACTAGAAATGATCTTCATCGCCAATCGTAAATGCTCATTAGTCAATTTAGTTTTTATCTAGTTAATTTTCAACTGCAAATAAAAGCTGATCACATATAAATGTATTCCCAAACAAAGTGTACTCTTAGTACAAATTTTCTTAACTAAGTGTATTTATTTTTTGACAAATGAGAATAAAATTAATAAAATCTCTAACTTAAAATCTCTGATTAAAGACTTATATCCCACTCTGAATTAATTATATATATATATTAATTATATATATAGCTGTATTAGTAGTTTTTTCTGATGCTTTACTCACAATCGGTTTTAACGGTGACGAAAATAGTATAAATTCGGATTTCAAGAAACTACAATCCTGAATCTACATATGGAACGGAAGCGATTTTAACAAGAGGCGTATACCACCTAAGCTGTGCAGACTGCAAAGAAAATTACCAAATTTCTAAAGCATGCGAAGAAGTAATATTTTTCTTTTATCCTAAAAGTTATTATTATATTAATCTTGTTGCTCTTCTTTCAAATGGGAGCTAATATTCATTGGTCATTCCGCCATCTCATCACTGATAATATTGTCCAAGATATATCAGAGAGTAGACCAATATGTGGTGCGACAGGCCGCCAGTTCGAGATTACTGGTTTAAATAATTTAACTAATTTTCCAAAATGTTGCTTCGTAAGCAGCAGGTAAAAACATATGGTGTAATGAAAAAATAACTTTTACAAAGCAACTTTTATTTTCGTTTCAACAGTCATACCGCTATCGAGAAGTCACTTCTATTTGCTCTTATAGAAATGATTTATTATTTTCCTGCTTTTCTAGAAATTTAAACCACGGATCTGTAATAAACTTTTATTGAAATTAAGAAGATGCAATAAAAATAATTATATTTTTCTCAGCTGCACTTCCTATAAATGCCACAAATATATGAATAGTCCATTCTAGATGCCAGCCAGCTCTGGGTACCAAACAAAAAACAAGAACACAACAAAGACGATGACAGATGGATTGTGCGAATATAGACCATTCCATTGGTCTCGGTGAGAGAGCGGTGATAGTAGTGGGGGAGAATCCATCGTCATCAGCCATTCACGTAGTGTCGTCTGGACGTGACCACATAACTGCATAATTAAGGAATAATCCAGAATTTGGATCCATAATAACGATTTCAGATGTCCATTTTCCCTATGATTCTCATGATCCATTCAATATATATATTCAATACATATGTATAGATAAACATTTTAACGTATACGTATGCAAATAAACATACGAGGAATCTTTTATTCCCGAATGTTGAGAAATATTTTTTTCTGTTATTAAAAATAAGTGTTATAATCGTCAGAGATGCATATTCTTCATGTTTATTTTTCGGTTGACATATAATTGCAATAAATTTGAAATAATTTCTTGGATTAAGAATTTGTATAGAATATTATATATTTATGTGTAAAGAGTTTATTAAATGTATATGTAGAAATTTAAAAACGAGTAATAAATAGCAGTAACTTGAAAACTCCAGCCTACCAAGAATAGATGAGAAGAAGAGCGATCTATTCTAAAAGTTCAAATGAAATGATATTACGGATAACTGCTTTGAAACAATTAATTATAACATTAGCAAATAAATATTTTTCAATTAGTATTTTAAATTCTTCAATACATTAAATAGAGCGTGGTAAAAAATTTGCTGAACTCATTTAAATGCTGAACAATGAATGACTTTAAAAGAGCACGACATTTTGTAATACACCAAATTACAGGGTGCAAACAGAACGAGGCCCAGACAAAAGTGCGACACAAGGGATGTTACACATTCCATATATGACCAAATTATGAAGCACATTAAGTATTTTTTTGGCACATGCTTTAAGTTTTAAAGCATTCCTATAGAGCGCATACAGAGGTAAAGAAGACACAGCTCCATGTGATCACATTTGTCCACGGCTATTTTGAAAATATATACCTAATGATAATATTAAATGATGAGAAAAAAATAGCTATAAAAAAAAAGAAAATCTGAAAGTTTCCGATTTTAAATTACGTCCAAAGATGCGTTTTTTAACATTTTGTGTGCTACCCTTATTTATTAAATATCATATTCTTTGCACTTAAACCATAAAATTCAGTTTAAGAGCAATCTAACAAAATAAACTTAAATTGGGTATAATCTTTAGAATTTCTGTTAGAGTCTCAAGCGCTGGAGATAAAAAAGTTTTTTTGCGTACAACGTTGCCATTGCTCTCTTTGAAATCATTTTGTTAATCAAATATTCGTTAAACGTTTTCAAAACCTGAAATCGATAATAAAACAAATTCCAAATTTCAAATCTGGGCTTCCAGATGCCGATATTCGCAGTAGGATTACATCATTCTAAATTGGGTGGCTTTAGGTACCGTTGTTTTATCACAATGCGAGAAACGTACATATATTTATGCAGATTCTATACATTTTTTCAAATATAATACAGGAGATGATATTTGGTGGCAATAGCTTGAAAAGTGAAACGGACATTCGGAGTGATTTGACGCAAAATCGCAAAACGAAATCAGTAATCCCTCAGGGACAAAGCCCCTTTGGACAAATAATGAGTAATGGAATTTTCTAATTTAATATGAATATAACTAGAAACATGTAAATAAGGAATTTAACAATATTTTAACTAGGAAATTCAAAATTTTGTTTGTGATTTACTCCATTCGAAAAGAACTTGTCAATGTAAAATTTAAAATTAGGCAAACATGCAACCTTAGCATAGAAGTTTTTGGGACAAACAAAATCTGCGGATAGTTTTTTGCTCCTCTAGAAGAGGGACATGTATCTGATTCCCTCAGAACTATTTACCATGGATTTATCAATAAATTGCATCAAGCTAAGTGACCTAATTTAAAAAGGTTGACAATCCCTTATTAGGTAACATTTCTCTATCCCTTTACCAATTTTTATAATTCAGTTTAAATTTTTTTGGTGACTTTACTTCAGTTTAAAAAACTTTATTCCCTTATATTTGATCCGAATAACTTAATTATTGATCACAATAAGCGATTATTTCTTATGTTTCCGTCTACAAATGGAGGGGACCTGGGGAATTTGATAATAATATCTGAATGACGACCTTATCTGCGATAGCATTCAAGAGCGTCTACTATACATAAATATTGAAATTAATATTGAATTTCTTTCAGTGCTTTCCCCAGGATTCCGGGAAATGTGTTTTAAGGGTTTCAATAATCTCTTATCAAAATTCAACATTGCTACATAACTTGCTACTTATAAATAGTCTTTTATAAATTCACCTCTTAAAAAAACTAAGGGTATTACTTGCACTGATATCAGCTTGTAATCCTAATAAAACCCAACATTACTATGCTATAAAGCTTGCTATTGTATGACGTCACTGACTCATAGTCTGCTCAAAAGAAATTATTCTCTCGGCGCTTTCTTTCTCCCATTTTTGTAAATTAGTGAAGTCATCGTTGGAAATAACCAAACCTTCTTTGTGTACTGACCTTGAGGCAGTCAACCCTTCTGAAGTTTTTTGTACGAAGGCTGATAAATTCTAGTATAGTATCAGCTGAAACACATAGCGAAAAAATCGACTGAAATAATGCAACAGAAAAAAGAATCTGAAATGTTTCAGATTTTAAATTACGTCCAAAGGGACTTTTTTTAACGCATGTTACCTTTATTTACTAAATATCATGTTCTTAAACAATAAAATTTAGTTCAAGAGCAATACAACAAAATTGTAAAATGAGCAAATCTTTAGAATTTCCTATACACAGTTCAAAATTTGATGGCTCTATGTTCCGTTGTTTTATCACATTGCGAGAAACATACACACAAATTCTTCATTATTTAATTTCTTTTAATATAACACAGGGCGGTAATATTTGGTGGCAACAATTCAAAAAGTGAAACAACGCTTGTAGTAAATCAACGCAAAATGCCAAAACGAAATTAATAGTTTTTCTAGGCAAACTGCCCCTTCGGACTAAAAAAAGAAACAGCTGTTAATGAAGCTTTTACAATTTAGAACGATTTCAAAAGTTGCTTGAACTGATGCCTGATTTGACAAAAGTAAAAAATAGATAAGTTCCTCAATTAACTCAGTATTCAATTCGCTGAAATGCGCTTCTTACCGTATGCCCATCATATATAAGTTTGCAACAGAAACTGGATTATTAGCTCAACATTGAGTCTAAAAACTAAATCTGCTTATAAGATGAAATAGGTTTTTGCATATATTTGAGCTTTTTCTTTGAACGTTTTATGTTAGTCAACAGCAATGTTAATATGGGGTTTAGAAATTTGGCTTAGAATTTGGGTTGAAAAAGGGCTTTTAGAAATGCAAGGTGTCTCACTATATTTTTACGAAAATTAGTTTCTTTTCAGACATATTCTTATCAGCAAAATAAAATTATAAGGACATTTTGCTACCATCCTGGCAAATTTATTACAAATGGACTCAAATGTAAAGAAGGAGAAATAAGATTTATTTTTAACTAGCATTTAATTAGAATTTTTAATTAATGTGAAAAATCTGCTGTTCACAAAAAACAATAAATACAGGGGTTGGACAAAAATATGGAAACACCTTTAAAAAACATGTTTCTTTGCTTAGTATGGTGCAGGAAACCCGTTGGCATCCAAAACAGCTTGCAGTTTTCTCGGAATGAATAAATACAGTTCCTGTATGTTTGCCAAGGGAATATTATACCATTCTTCCTGCAAAACGGTGGCAAGTTCAGATAACGATGTTGGCGTTGGATAACGAGAACGCACTTTCCGTTCCAATGTAGACCACAAAGGTTCGATAATATTCAGGTCTGGTGACTGTGGTGGCCAGGGGTGATGGGACAACTCATCCTCGCGCTCAGAAAACCAGTCCTGGACAATGTGAGCTGTGTGAACAGGGGCTTTGTCGTCTTGGAAGCCACCATCACCATCGGGGAACAAAGTTTGTACCATGGGATGAACTTGATCGGAAACCATAACAGAACCCCCGCCATGTTTCACTCTTGGTAACAAGCAGTCTGTATTATAGGCTTGAGATGCCGTTCTCCAGACGTAAACTCGGCCAGAAGTGGGAAACAATATGAAAGAAGACTCGTCAGACCATATTACTCGCTTCCACTTCTCTATAGTCCAGGCTTTATGACTTAAACACCACCTTTTCTTGTTACAGGCATTAGCATCACTGATGAGTGGCTTCTCATTTGCAGCACGGCCAGCAATTCCCTGTTTATGAAGCTCCCTTCTAATTGTTTTGGTACTCACAGGGTTCGGTAATACAACATTCATTTCAGCAATAACTTTTGCAGCTATGGTTTTCTTATTTTTCGTCATGATTGCCCTTAATGATCGTCTGTCACGATCACTCAGGACACACTTTCGTCCGCGCTGTGATTTAGCAGATGATGTTTCTCCGCTTTTCAAATATGAGGAATAAATCTTCGATACAGTACCTCTTGAAACACTAAACACCACGGCTACCTTGCTTACGGAAGCACCTACCATACGTGCTCCAACAATTTGCCCACGTTCGAAGTCTGTTAACTCGGACATAATGCAATGACAACCTCACATAACAGTACTCCGACAACAACGGAACTGTTTAGCACATTTACGAAGTTGTATAGGTGGCGTCAGTAGTAAAAAACGCTAGCGCCACCTACATATTTCATTAAAATCAATCTTTCTTTTCAAACATGCATTTCACAAGGTGTTTCCATATTTTTGTCCATCCACTGTATATCAATAATAGTAAACATGCTAAAAATAAAGAATTGGCTGAATTTTGCACAATTTAATTTAATCACCCTCTCTCACTCAGCAGAAAGAGAATAAAAATATAATACCTGCCGCTTATTAAACTCACTGATTTAATAAACTTAGCCGCTTAGTACGCTCAGATTTCAAGGAACCAAAGCAAACGTGTACTAATCAATAGAAAAACTACCGTTTATTAAACTCATCCCTCCTCTTAGTAAACTCAAATTGACAACAGACTGAATCTTCATAGTCAGTATATCCTACTTCCATCCTTATAATTTTCAAATTATAAGGATGCAAGTAGTATATTTTTAGAATGTATATAAAAATTTTATCATCACCTTTCTGAATTTTAACTAAATGTAAAACTATACCATTTACAAAGTGACAGCATACTAATTCTATTTCAGCTTCTGCAATATTTGCTTGCTCTGAAGTTTTTGTATTAAAAAATCTGCCTGGTTTAGTTAATTGAAACTGAAGTAGTTCTTAATCATTCGAACAATAAAGGCACTTCCTTTATTTCCGAAAGAAAAGAAATTAAATCCAAATTCTCCAAAACTAGTTTTGCATTTATCTTGATGAGCTATTTTGTGAAGAATACGTATTTACGGCAATTTTAAGAGACTACATATATTTTTTCGGTATTTGAATATTAAATTTTTAGAAACGAGCTCTGTATATGTTTTGTTATCCTTACTTTTCTTTTTAACTAATCTTGAAGCTCATAACAATATACTTCAGTTGATTATATTATATTACAGACACTGAAGTGCTATCTACTAATAAAAAATATAAATATCATATTCTTGAGAAATGTATTGCTTTTGCTAGCAAATCTTTATCAAACTGTATGTAAAAATTTGTGAAAAATTTGTGAGCGGTAATATCTCTGAATACTGATAGTTCAGCCCGGGGTTTGAATACCAGCGAATGGCCTGACTGTATCGGCGTTTTCTGGATATTTTCCATGTGTATACGAGCCAATTTTCATTAGAAACCCCTCCGCGAAGGCATCCCTTAAAGCAGATAGCCTTTAAGTGCTTTACCACAATCAGATAAATCAAACCAGTAAGAACAGAGGGACCGTCCAGATGAATCGGCTTCTCCCCATTATAAATCTGCAGTTGCGTTTATCTGCATAAATTTAACAGCAGAAGAATCAAACATTAGAGACATTCTAATCTGAATTTTTGCTGTTTTCAAGGATGAGAATTTGTGTTTAGAATCTGTTTGTGTGTTATCTCGAACTAATTTAATTTTGTCTTTCCATACGCTTTTTAAAACACGATTTTCAACTTCAGACATTTTTAGCTTGCAGTGTCCTGTTTTTAGTTAATCTGATCCAACTGTATGACTTGTACTGAAAGAAATAATTTGTTCTTTAATTGCATACTTTAGCGTCACATTAAAATTATGTTATGAGAATTTTTTTTAACCATGATGTTAGAATGAAACAGCGTTATAGAACTGGCGATTGCCAGACTATACGGGAATATACCGAACTGCATTTTGGAATAAATATGATAAACTAAGAGCACAGAAAAATTCCGAAAACGCCGCTGTAAGTACATTTAATATGTAAAAAAAAGTATAAAATGTTATCCCATAGATGGCATCAGAAATATAAAGGCAAACTTCAAGGAATCTTAAAATTAATAATAAATAAAATAAATGCAATTAAACTATTAATTAATTAACTTTAATGCGTTGCACTAAAACTGCCATAAAAGTTATACATCGTAAGAACATAAACTAAATAATTTTAAATTACGTCAGTTAAATATGAAGATTTTCAAAAATGAAAGTAAGTTTAAAATTGTTAGTAAGTGCTTTTAAATCGCTTAGTTTCTTAAGTAATTACATCTAGTTAAGTTAAAAAAAATAAAGATCCTTTATTTTGCGTAATGGTAATTCTGACAACAGACTATATGTAAATGGCATGGAGGATAAATTAAAGAAATTAGCTTCGAATGATGGCAACATTTGCCAAGTCATGTGGATGACGCATTCATAGAACTTTATATTAAGGCAATGTAACGGTTGAAAAATTTGTTCTGATAAACATGCTTGTAATATCGAAAATACTGTGAAAATTTAAATTATTAAAATTCTTTTATTTTTTTAAATCCCTCGGTTGGTTAGAAAATTATAATTGGAAAGATAAATTGATTTTTACATCACATTGAATGACAAGATTCTGGAAACTAGTCATTTGCCAGTTGCATGGAGACTAATTTAAAAAGCATTTATAAAGTACGTGGTTGAGAAATGGAAGGTTGTATAACGTATAGGTCGAAACCTTTTTGAAAGACTCCTCTACGAACGTTTCTAAGGATAAAAACTTTCCACTCATTCTGATCTCACCAAATTTTTAATCAACAGTTTAGCTTCTAAGAAGGCATACGTTCAGTTTAAAGTTAACTGCAAAACCCAGCCAGAATTTCTGAGGAACTGCATTTATTCTAATAAAAAAAAACTTCTATATGTATCATTTCTATCAATAATGAATAAATTATTATGCATTTGCATTAAAACCCAATTCTTATAATCTATAAATCGCCAAGAAACTAATAAAAATGCTATTGAATTTCAATACGCGAGATTCAATACTTCTCAGGAAATAAACAACATTTATTCAGATTTCTTCAGAATGTATTTTTTTTCCCATTTCCTGAGAAGGTTGCATCATTAAATAAGTATCAAATATATAAACCAGGACTTCTTCTTATAACCCGCCATCTGACCTTATTCGAACTCGTTCTGAGGGCTTATTTCCGCGGAAAGATATCCCTGCTTACACAGCCCCACTCTCATTTCGCAAACAAAAAGATCCACGGACGCGGGATTAAGAAATGGGGAAAATGATAGCTTGCATGAAAGGGAAAAACGATCCAGCCAGCTCGCTATCATCATCCATTCATAAGTAGAGGACGTGGCCACTCTGCAGCATAATTGACGATACCTAAGGAAAGACGCCACAGTAATGAATTCCAATGCTGGCCACTGATGACGTACACAAGATGGATTGTTTTTCCCTCTAGATCACAATAATTGAGGAGCTTTCTATGACAGACCGTGCTATGTCTCTTTTTCCTTTGTTATAAGTTAATTGGAAAAAAAGTATATGATAAGAAATAGGATGATAGTTTTATTACTGAAAAATTTTACATTATCTCTGTCAATAAGAACATTAATAATACAGCAGTTTATCTTCATCTTTCTAATTTTTTTAAGTAGTATCATTAATTGTTACTGAATATCCTTGTAAGGAATAAAAGGTATTCCTTCCATGTGGTCCTTGTGACGTAATGGTTATCCCATCCAGATAGCGAACTGAAGAATGTCTCAGCTTCAACTCCTGGCAAGATGATTCTGGCAGATTTATGATCAAAAAAACCTAATGACCCTTTATTTTAGCAGAATGCTATATTTTTACTAATATTCCGACTGTGCAAACAAAACTTTCGTTAAAAAAAATGAAAGAGTAAAGAGTGTGGATCGTTTTCTGGAAAATACACTCAGGAATTTATTTCATATAAAAATTTGAATGCTTTATTGAATTAAAAATAATCTTAGTTGTAAGGAATTGGAAATAAGTCTATCATAAGATATCGAATAATAATTTTATTACTGCGACTACAAATGTGAAAGGAAACCTTTCGTTAAAAAATAGGAGGAAAGTTTCTCTTATTGACGTTAGAATGACAAAAAATTCGTCATAGATTTTATTTAATATAAAGTTTTTAAGTGTTTTACAAAATATAAGACGGTTTCCTTATTTGAATATGGCAAAGCATACAAATGCTATCTCCTTAAAGGCAGGGATATTTTCGTGGAGGACTTTGGGAAGGAAATTAGTTCCTATTCACGTTACGCATGGAAAAACCATGGAAACTAAGCACGCAGCCACACATGAGATTGGACGTGGAACGAACTATCAATATTCAGTAGCCTTTAACCGCTCTGTTTCATGAAATTGAGAACAATTCTGTACAACACTAAAGAAAAATAAAATAGCTTAGACACTGTTGCTCAGGAAAAGCACTAGGTTATCACGGATATAGTTTATCTAGATTAATTAAAACGTTTTTAAAATCATCCATACATTTGATTCTAAACTGTGAGGGAAAAACTAAGAATTAGGAAAAGCGAAAGTACCCCAAAAGAGTATTCGGAGATAATTAAAAACACTAACACATACTTAATAACTCTCAATGATTTTAATCTCTAAAAACGTTTGGTTCAATTGCAATAAAAACAGACTGTAGAGGAAAATGCATACTGTTGCAACTTGTACAACATAATGGTACTTCTTCAGAGAAATTAGTATAGCTTGTACACATGCAGAGGGAGACCTAAAGAATTTCAAGTCAAAGTTTCAGAGATATATTTATTGGTTATTAATGTTCCTAGTAACTTGTATTTTCCATAATATCATCCTGTTTCTGAATTTTTCAGATTTTATTAAGGTGATTTATACATGGAGGTTACAATGTACCGAAAACTGAAAGAAATACCCAACTTTTTTGACTGTAATCCAATCTGAAGTATTATCTAAGTAATTTATTAATTTCATGGATATCCGAGGTCTATGGCAATGAAATCGCCAAAAGGAATATGGAGTTTGCAATAAAGGTTAACCATGAATCTTTTAAGGGCCATTCACACTGGGGTGTATATGAGCTAACAGAGTCAGTTCCATGTGTCGAACTAGCTCCGCTATCCTGCAGTTCAGAGTTTTCAACTTGCTGCCGTATGGAGGAAAAACTAGTTTTGGAGATGGGTCGGCTGCGTCAGCTGTCTCCGTTACCTCAGATAAGCCCCAGTGTGAACGGCCCTTTAGGTCAATTAGCAAGACAGAATTTCTTCATCAAGAAGGAAACAAAATACTCCCAAGGTACGCAAAATCCATAATAAGCAAAGATTTATCACTTTGAACAATGCTATATGGCCAGAAAAGTCAAAATTATATACATTTTTGAGCCTATGGGCAAATTACTATGTGAGAAAAGCGAACTGGAGAACTGAATCCGAAAAAATTATTGCCTACTGTTAAGCAAAGCAATGAAGACATAGAAGCACGTATGCAAAATGTAGTTGTTGCAGAAAATAATATAGAAGAGTTATATACATAAATATTCTAAATTAAAACCTCAAAACATCTGCAGGAAGATTTACAATTCAAAATACATTCAACTTCTATCAGGATAACTATTCTAAAACTACCGCTCTAAATATTCGCTTGTGGTTATTATACAACATCTGATATGTTAAGTTAGTTTTCAAAACTCCTCTGTATTCTTTGTATTTAAATATTATCGAGCATGCATGGAGGGAATCGGTCAAAAGAACAAGTAAATATATTTCTTCAAGGCCTCTATTAAAAATGATTTTTATGGAGGAAGTGAAAGAAATGGAGAATTCTTACACGAAAAGGTTAATTGAATCCATGATAAAAAACGCGAAACTGGTAATATTTGCTAAATGTTTTCAATGAAATATAGGATGTCCATGTTTTTAAGAAATATAAGCCTCCCAACCGCTATAGTGGTTAGCGTCGCTAACTGTCGTACCGAAGGGCCCGGGTTCGAATCCCAGAGAAGCCAATGGACGTTTCTAAATGTATAATGTCTGTGCGGCAGGGGGGCACTCTAAATATGCGTCGAGCCGAAGTCCTCTCGAGAGGTTAGGAGCCTCGGACCCGCCCTTCCCGGCGTGCTCTCCATCAGAATTGGAGGTGGAGCTGAATTTAATCACCCTGGTCATACGTAAGGTGCTCAAGGCTGTTGCCAATGACAGGCGTGAACTTTCACTCCTTCCCACGAGGAATTTCATGATCTTGGGCTAACTACAGGCAAGACAGGCTTACCAGCGGCCGAGGGGTCAAAGTCGCTGAACACTGGTAGTTTGGTCCGAGGTTCGAAACCCGCGAAAGGGCTGGCTGCATGGACGTTTTCGTGATTTTCCCCATGTGTAACGTGTATACGAGCCAATTTCCCTTAGAAAGTCCTCCACGAAGGCATCCCTTCCCTTAGGCAGATAGCCCTCGTGTGCTTTGCCATAATTAAATACACCACCAATACACACACCACCACCCTAGACAAGTGAGCATTATCAACAACAATAAATATAAACTGTTTGTTCAAAATGTCCGAATATTTGAATGAGATCATTTTCATAAATGTTTGAATAAATTATGATTATTTTTATCAAACGCATTTCGAAAACCGTTTTTCAAAATAAGCAGTTTTTTTTTAAATAGATGATGAATAGCATGCATCAAAAAAGAAATCCATTCCGCTAACATTTTGTAACTGTTGTTTGCAAAAATAATAGAAGAATATAAATATCCGAAAGTAAATGTCAACCACCGTATATTTCTTATAAATTATAATTCATTGCTTATCCAAATTGCGTCAAAATAACCCCTTTAGCAAACTTTTCTTGTTCTAATATTTTAATATTTATATATAGCAACAAGTTTCATTAATTTAGTTTTCAACCTGTTTGTTAAAAAACAAGCTTAAAAAATACAATTACCGACTGAAGTTGTATTAAACGACAGAGAAAAAATAGATATGCTTATCTTTTCAAGAGTTAATACTAGAATTACACTAACAAATTATTACACTATTTTGCCGAATGATAACTGTGGTTTAATGCATTTGATTTGTAAAAATAAATACAGAAAAACTTAATTTATTTTACCTAATAAGTAGAATGAAGTTTAATAGACTTTAATTATTGTAATCAACATTTTCCCTTATCTAATAAGATTATTTCTGAATAAAGGCCTGTAAAGGGAAATGTAATTTTCAAACTAATCTAATCTTCTGATAAATTGGTGATTACTTAAATATATAATCGATTATACGTGAGATAAATCCTTAATTAAATATCTGCAGTCTAGCTTGGGTGATTTATTAATTTTATTAAAGAATTTTATTAATTTGTCATATTTATAAATGCCATTATATTTCTGAATAAAAATATTTACTAACTAATCGCAAACTATCTTATCAATTTAAAAAAAAAAAGAACTATTTTTGATTCAATAAAAGTTTTGCTGTTATTTTTATGTTTAAAGGAATACTTTCGTTATAATGATCGCTTTTTATAGCAAACGTTCCATTATATTAACCGGTGTGAGAAGTTCCCGTATGATCACAGAATATTAAATCTAATCTCATTAGAGCGACCACCCGTTAAAAGATCTTCTACCAAAGCATGATAAGTTGTTTTAATAACGCCATTGCTTTCTTGCATGCAATTCTTTGCTCAGCATGTAGATAATTAGGTTTGTCGAAGCAGGTAACAAGGAGAATGTGCAGTGCCCTCTGCAGGCTTCGAGGTCCGGGGTTCGAATCCCGGCAAACGTTTTGGTTGCGTGGGCGTTTTCGCGGTGTTCTCATGTGTAACGTGTATTACAAGCCAGTTTCCCTTAGTTCCCCATGAAAGGCATCTTTCTTTAGAGCGAGTGCTTCGCCATAATTAAATAAACCGAATCAAACTTACTTCCCTATATCTTGAAGCTCGCCCGTTTTTTTGTTCCCCATTGCTATAGTCAAAGCTACTCCTAGAACTCAAATCACTCAGTACTGCTGGAACTATTGTCTACGCCGGGCTGCTTGCTTTCTACTAGTTTCCACCATTTTTTTAGTTCCCGCCTGTAATGCTTGTCTGAAACATTAATAGTATAAGTGATCCCTGTTTTCTTTAAACTTTTCCCCACCATTGCTTCATCAGTCACAGTTCATGCACCCAAAAGTCACCAGCAAATTAATTAGTAGAACAAAAACAAGCGTTACGTGAGCGAATACATTTTAAAATTTGGAAAGTTCGCTTTCTGAACGTTTCGAGGAAGGGGAAAATCCTGTGAATATTAAAAAAAAAAAAAAAAAAAAAAAAAAAAAAACTCATAAACTTATGCTAACAAATACAGAAGATTTAAAAAATACACGAGTAAATACTGTATATTAAGAAACAACTTTAACTCCCGAAGCTAAGCGATACAATATAATAGCGGCTAATGAAACAAATCGTAAAACTATGCTATAGTACCTTAGAACTGCAAATGAATGCAAAATTTGATAACTGACTGTAGTCAATAGCTAATATGCAGCAGATATTTGAATGCAAAATTTAACATTGTTAAAAATTTAATAATTACCAGTGCAAAGCTGGGGAAACTTAGTGATAGGTGATAATAAATTTTGGTTTAATGGTTTAATAAATTTTAAATTGTATTTAATAATATGCTAGCGATTGAATCTTGTTTTCAGTAATAGCACTGTTTAATGGTATTGTGTTACTGCAGCTCTATAGTGTTAATATCCGTATAATATTCTGTAACTCTGTCACTTTAATATGATTGAACAGTAGTAATACATTATTATTGTATTATTCATGCAGTCCTGCTTCCAGGCTCAGTTGCTGTAATTGTCTGCGTGTATTATATTAGTTATTTTGTTTTATTCTATGTATGCAAAAACTATGCTGCACTGAATTGAGTTGTCTAATGCATTATAATGTACCTAGCCTGCATATCACATCGATCCTTACTTAATCGATAACGTTCTGGAGAACACAGTTTATAACAAAATCTCGGATATAAGGAACCAACCTTTTGCTCCCGGCCAATATGCTATAATGTTACTTTATAGGATTCCTATAATGCTACTATAGCGGCCTTCCAAATCTGAAAAAGTCGGGTAAAACGAATTTTGTGACTATTTTGAACTAAAGTGTTTTGCATTTTTCAAATTTTCTTCCAAAATTTCTGAAACTTTCAACTAAAAAATTATTGACTGTTAAATTAATCCTGTTTAGGGTATTGGGAATAACAAAATACGCATTTATTTTATTCTTCTTTTACCTTCCCTAGATTTTTCTATGTGTTTTAAGCAAAAGGCTATTTGAGGCAGATGTATAGCCCTCAGCTTTTAGAAACCCGAGCTCACAATAAGTATACCTTAAGAGGTCCAACTGTGCTATTCATTGGGCAAAAAAAAAAAAAAATCATTGATTTATTGAGACAAAAGGCTTGAATCGATTCTTTGATTCCTTTTCAGATATTTCACTGAGCTGTTATACAGCAATCTATTAAAGGCTAGTGTTCAGTCATAATTGTTAAGGGTTCTCAGCAACCCCTATGCAGACAATTTTAAATTGGCCATTTTCGATGTACCTTTTCTCAAAATCTGCTTTAGATAAACGCTTAAAATTTTTTGCGTAAGGCATAGTAAAATTTATCACTTTTCTCACACGAATTTTTTTTTTCAATTTTTTTTTCTTAGTTCATTACAAAAAGCTCATTTAAGTAAATATTAGGAAACCTAATAAAACAGCCATAAAAATTGTAGATACCTGTGAGCAGTAGTTCCTGAGAAAAGGTACATGGAGTATAAAAAATCACGTTTGGAGTAAAACGCGTTGTTATATAAAATTCTTCATTTATCAAAGCATTTGATGACAAATTAAAACTAGATTTTTTACAGTTCTAATTTTCATAGAGATTAAAGAAGGGTATTTTTAGGAAGACAAAAGTGTAGAGAATTTGAAACTGCAAAAATCCAAAATCACCATTTTTTAAAGATTTTTGGATTCCAACACAACTTAATGCGTACTTTAAATGTAAATGTGCAAGTATAAACCACGTCTTTTGCACTAAGTAATTTTCGCGTAAAGTTATTAACATGAAGTAAAATCGAAAAAGAGATTTATTAATGCACATAGTAATAATTGTAATCAACTTTTACTATTACTTTATAATTCTTAATCAATTTTCACACTATTTTGCGATATGATCTATATTTTTCCTAATCAAATCGAATTTATCGAACATTGTTGAGTATGAGGCCAATCAATGGACCCTGGAATATAGGCTGGAAGATCGTTATAGCGGTACTAATATAATACTCCCTCCTGGATATTCCCTTTACTCCCTATTTCACTATTATAGTTCTTTCGAACTCTCCTTCCACTGCTGGACAATTTCAATCACCATTGTCTCTTGCTGTACTAATCACGAACAGGTTGAAATTAAAGGTATGCCCTCCTTCCCTCTTAGATTTCCAGCTATTAGCTGGTTGACAAGCTTTCCATCTACAGAAATACAGACAAAGAATATGAATAGGTGCAGAAGGTAAGTTTACGTAGACATAATGTAAACCAGCCTCGCTCACCTTAGGCAACTTTCGAATCGAAGGCAGTATGCGGTGAAGCAAACACAAGGAAAGTTGGCGAAAATCATTTTACTTTAACTGCGTATATCTGATATTTGAAAATTAGTTTCTGTTGTTTTCTATATTTTCAAATTTTAACTCTGCAATAATGTGCTCTGCATCCGATTTTCTTTGATTTAAATGGGTTCTTAAAATTCTTTAATCATATGCATAAGAAAACTTCATACTCAGGTATATTCAGATATTTCCGGTTTTTAAATAGTCTGGATGATAATTTAAAAATGAAATGTTCTAATGAGGTGTTTCATTCAATTGTTCATTACATGTAATTTTTTTGTTACTTTTTAAAGACGTGGATTTTTTACGAAATTAAAGCAGACGACTTGAAGGTATTTCTAGCATTAAAGAAATAACAATTAAAAGTTTTAGGCAAAGATATGATGTTTTTAAATCATTCAGTATAGCGCTCTGACAGATTCTCAGATGTTGTAGGTGGTTTTGGAATTTGTCTTTACCCCTATAAAGTTTGTTGATGCCTTACACCTTTTAGACTCACATTTTTCTTCGAGGTGTTGCTGTGCTGTTGAAGCTTCTTCTCCCATTTCAGATTCTTCGGTACAGACATGCAGAGTCATCTTGTCTTCCAAGAACAATCCCAAGGCACATGCCACGATGCCATATTATGAAGATTTTCCCCGTAAATGGGGATTATGGCCGGAAAGCTAATTAAATCCAATGGATAGCTGCCCATGACACATTATCAGCGGAAAAAAAAAGTTTAATAAACTTCAAAAATAGAAGTTTCACTTATACAAAACCCATACATATACATTTATACGGATTCTTATACGGATTCGTATATACGGATTCTCTCCTGCCCAGAAAAAAAATAGATTACATGTAGAAAAGTTCTATATTGTGTCTTATACTAGCATGATTGCTTTATTTCTATATACATACAAATTGTACAAGTATGAAAACACATGGTTGCCCTCAACAGTTCAGTTTAGTAATCCTTTCGGTTGAATTATCCAAACTAAAATGCGTTTATCCTCCAACGGTCGAATCTACGATAAAAATAAAAACAAATCAATTAAAAAAACGGAAAGCTTTCAGATTTTATATTACGCCCAAAGGGACTTTTTTAATATCCTTTGTGTTACCTTTATTTATTAAATATCATATTCTTCGCATTACGCCATAAAATTCAGTTCAACAGCAGTATCGAAAAATAATTTTAAAATGAGAATATCTTTAGAATTTCCGATACACAATCTCGCGCACTGCAGATAAAAATATTTTTTCCGCACAGTGTTGCCATTGCAGCTTTGAAATCGTTGAGTTTGTTAATCAAAAATTCGTTAAAGTATTATGAAATAAAACAAATTTCAAATTCCAAATTAGGGCTTCCAGATGATCATATTCTGTGGAAAATTACGTTATTCAAAATTGATGGCTCTAGATACCGTTGTTTTAATACAATGCGAGAATCGTACATATATTTATGTAGATTTTTCTTTATTTAATTTCTTTAAATATAATACAGGGCTGTAATAATTGGTGGCAACAGTTTGGAAAGTGGATCAAAGCAGAAAGTGAATCAATGAAAAATGCTAAAAAGAAATTAATAGCCCTTCTCGGCTGACGCTCCTTGGGCTCATGAAAAAGTAAATTTTAGTACACAGCGGATTTATAGCTTTAGGTGACTGCAGTTATCTTTACTCTGCAATAAGCATTCACCACTCAGAAACTGTAATCATCTCGGAAACAAAAGGATTAACCTCTGGCTCACTAAGAAAGATTAAACATAATTAGCTATTAAATTACACTTACTTATCTTTCTTGGGCTTACATGAATTCTAGCTTTTTCGCTCAGAAATTATCTTAAACTCCAGGAACGCAGACAATAGGTAAAAGATTTCTAAAATATGTATTAAAATCTACGGCTTGTGGTACAGCTAAAATTCGTCATCTCTACGTGCCGGGTCTCAGAAAAGTGTCTCGTTAACATGGCTAAGCGCTCAGCTAAAATTCAGCTATTATATTTAGGTTTTAGCCTGAGCAAGAAAAAAAATCAGTCAGCAAAGCGCAGATGGCATATATGAGAGCGTCTTAGGGATAAAAGCTTAATGACAGACATCCACAGCTATATGACTAAATTACAAAGTCGTTGGTTATTTAAATTTGACTTAATTTGGATTATGGTGATAGCTGACAAAATAGAAGGTAGAAAAAGAATTAATATAGAAACAAATTGTTAGATAAAATAAACTTCAGCATTATGGGATGTTCTTTTTTGCATTACAGTTAAAAAAATTGCAAGATTTTTGCAACTATGCAAGACTGCTAAGGTTACGCTTCTGGCGCATGAAACGTGAAAAATGAGCTGTGCAGTTACCGAGACTCGAACCGCGGACCTTCAACTTGCCAAGTGGAAGTACCAGATATTAATATTGTTTCAGCATATGATGGGATGGATAAGTCCTTACAAGCCAGTTGGTACTTTTTATAAAATACTCCACGTTATAAATCTGTATATTAAACATTCTTAAAAGCAAAATTATCAAGGAATCCTTACAGACATATTTATCAAGAACCAAGTTGGCATCAAAGAATTCCTTAAATATTTACCCCTAAACTATCCCAGAAAACCGCCTTCATAAGTGTCTGCTTTCTAGAAACTGGTATATATATAATACCGCATCTATACAATAACCAAATTTTCTTGTTATGCTGCTTCAGTCTAGAGCTACCGTAATTTCGCTCTGTTACTCAAGATTCCTCTTTTCCTAAAACACTAATTCTGCTTGGATCCATGTTAATGAATAACAAAGGCATGCTGGTGTAAATTCAAACTTCCACTCCGCGGAAGTAAAATATTTAATTAATAGCAACGGAATAGCCAAATCCACCACCTTGAAAATGTAACTCGAGAGGCTCTTGTCGTTGGTATTTGTGTGAATCCAGTCGTTCCACCTAGTATTGTTAAGTTTTGTCGAACAAAGAATTTATGCGAGACGAGACGAAGATTTCTTAAGGTTCTAGAATTGCGTGATTTGGCTGATTTTGTTTGTCAACATTCGTTCGGATTTGTTTCGCTTTGAGAACGTTTATTCGCGCGGAAGTAAATCAAAGATTGAATTTGTTCTCTTGAGTTGACAAAAGCAATGTTTGACGCTACTGTTGAATTAATAATTGCTTTTCTTTCCCTGAATTAAAAAGATATGTTTTTTCCGACTGTAATTACTTGCTTCCTCGGCATAGCTCGATATAAGGTCGAATTTGGTTCTCGTCCATTTAAATAAAAAGAGAATAGCGAAATTAAACAAGTCATATGAGGGCATATGTTTCCATATTCTATTTACACTGCCAAAAAAAAAGACAAAAAAAAGGGGGGGACAATTCTATACCTCCCGTTCTACTGGGCCGATTGACAAAATTCAAATTGCGTTCTTCATGTCTTGAAAGCGCGACTTAGGATATATATTAGATTTATATACTTATATATTAGATTTACTTAGGATATATATTAGATTTATAGCACTATTCTAATATAATTAATTTGACGCAAAATCGGACTTTTTCTCAAATAAGCTACCAATGTTTTTACATATTTCGCCTCTACGACTCAAATTATACCAGACTGCCAAGTTTTGTAAAAATCGCACGAGTAGTTTTTAAAAAATTAGCTTTCAGAATTTTAGCTCCTCAATATTAATTGAATTTAGCATAATTTTTATGAATATACCTTTTTTATTAAACTTTTTTTTCCTTTTACATTTCGAAATTTAAGTTTACTCCAAATAAAATTCACCCATGTTTTGCGTTTTTTTTAAAATAATATTTATAAATTTTTCGAAAGAAATTAGAATTATAACCTAGAAAATTTTTACCACCATCCTCAATGATGCGTAATAAATATTTATTAATACTTTGTCAAAAGCTATTTTTTAATTATAGATGATATTGATCAAATTTTTAACTTTTTTTTAAATTTCTTTCTTTCTTTCTTCCTTTTTTTTTTTTTTTTTTTTTTTTTTTTTATATATATATATTTGTAGGAGTAAATTTTTACCTTCGCCGTGTTATCGTCTGCTACTTTACTTTGACTGCATTTAAATTGAATTGTCTAAAACTGAGAAAGTTCGTTTGATGTTTATTTCCACAATGTTTTTAAGCAAACAGGACGTTGACAGTTTGGGTCATGTCCCAGCTTTAAAAATTATATATAAGTATAAATTTTTACATTAATCCTCTTCGAAAGAATGTTTTAAATAGCTAATTTTCTCTCGTGTTATCATATTGTATAAAAACATGATCTTTAATATGATTTAGATTGTATGTAGCCGATATAATAATCGAGTGACTAAGTGGTACAGAATAAACACTGCTGGAGTGTTTTATTTCTTTGTCATTTAGCAAAAAATCTTTAAACTAAAATATTTAGCCTTTGGTTGCTTTGTTTGCTTTAAACTTTATTTATAGTTAAAATGCCTAGAAAATGAATAGCTGTCTTCAACTGAAACGCAGTTGATGTAATTGATATTTAAAAAAAATTGACAAGAATGCAAAATTTATGGAAGTGTAACAATCTAAAATCTTAATTTTCTTGTGGTGAGCACTGAAAATAAATGTTGAAGGAAAGAAGAAAATTAGGGAGGAAAGTAAGCAAAAATTTGGCTGTCAGAAATACCAAGGTGTTTCCAAAAGTTGAATGTTTTTGAATATACTTTCAGAATACTTCAAAGAATTTGGTTGTTCAAAGAGAAAACACTTGGACGTGTACACCAGCAAATACCATCAATTGAGCTTGTGCTAATGGAAAAGACAAAAACGATATCATTGCAGATTAACGTGAAGAGCGACTGGTTTTCGACTATATGTTTGTATACATTTAAATTACGTTATAGAACATCATAAACGGAGAATCCCGTGATTTCTTAGTTGAATTATTTGAATATCCAGGAATTTATCCAGTGATGTATTGTAGATGTCACCTAAAGACGTTTTCCCTCTTGATGAAGCCAGTCTTTCCTTTCATCTCATGCCTTCAAAATACTTAGCCTCTAAAGACTGATAAAGCTCTGACCAAATACTGATGAAATGGATTGAATTGGATTATTAAGTTACGGCAAAGCAGGGCTACCTGCCTAAACGGAGAGATGCCTTCGCGAAGAAATTTGTAAGGGAAACCAGCTGGCATAAACGTTACAATGAGAAAAACCACGAAAACGCCCACGCAACCAGCCCGTTCGCCGGGATTCGAACCCCGAAGCGAACTACTAGAAGATGTTTCCAAATGTTGGATGCTTTTTAATGTACTTGCAGAATGCCTGAAGAAAAAGAGAAAGCCATTAAGAAGAAAAAAATAAATTTTTGCATAAAATTTAGTAATTTTTTTTAATTTAAAACTTTTTAATCTTATGATAGTTGATTCTTACGATTTCAAAAATGACATATTTAACTAAAATATAAATAAGACTTTAAGAAACTAAATGTAGAATGATAAAATTGTGTAAATCCATGAGCACAATGTTAAAGCTATGTAATATATTTCTTCCACCTTCTTAGCGACACTACGTGGTGTAGTGGTCAACACACTAAGCGCGTAATTGAGAGGTCCGCGGTTCAATTCCCGGCGAAGGCGTTGCTAATTTTTCATCTGCTCTACTACCAAAAAATACCTAATGTCTCTACAGCTATTTAAAGCAAAATATGCAAGTCATCCTGAGTTATGTCGGTTATGCATCTTTCTCATTTATATCTCTTTTCTGAACGGAACATTGAAAGGCGTGTTAACTGTGCTTTACTGTATTTTCTTTTTTAATATATTCAGTTTTCAGATGCATCGTAGTCTGGGACATAAAGTATTCTTCCGAAAGAAACGCAATTCAAATAAATAAAATAAAATCCTGGAAAATTTATATTAATAAATATATTTAAAATGCTCAGTTCGAATGAATAAATAGAAAATTTTAAAACAATTATCTGAAGAGACAATGCAAGACAAACAATTAAAATAAAAGTCTAAAAATTTAAAAATTACCTAAAATAATAACTATGACAATATATATATATAAAACTACTTGAAAAAAAAATAAACGATACACCTTTTATTTAAACTACGCAGTTCGAATGGGTAAATAGAAATTTTTAAAACAGTTATTCGAAAGAAATCATGCAACTTAAACAATTAAAATGAAATTCGAAATAGAAAAAATTACTTAAAATAATAGCAATTATAATTAAAAATAAAATATAAAAATATTATTTGAAGAAAGGAACGATTGGAACTTTTTTTCCGCTCACGGAAAGGGAAAAATATGTTGCCGTATATTAAGAAGCTCGCCAAGTGAACTAACTATTCTTGGCGCAAACTAAAAAAAAGCGCCAACATAAATTTGTGAATTTCTCCTTAAATTTTACAAAATTTCATATTTAGGCATAATTTGAGTCGTAGAATCGAAATATGGAAAAAATTGGTATGTTATTTCAGAAAAAGTCCGATTTCGTGTCACAATAACTGTGTTAGAATAGAGCTACTGTATATAAATCTAATATACTATATTCTAAGTCGCGCTTTCTAGACAGGAAGAACGCAAGTTGAATTTTGTCAATCAGCACAGTAAAACAGACGATATAAGTACTGTCCTCTTTTTTCTTTTTTTTTTTCCCGCAGTGTATATAGAAGATTAACGTATAATGTCTCATAAATTTCAATTTATTTTTGAAAATCATGAAAACTCAACAGATTTGCATATCAAAATACTTTAAAGCAACGTTTTTCAAACTTTATTCAAATGGGTCAACTTTAGTAAATTAGAGTGTCATTCATTGGAGAAAATTTGAACTAAAACTTATTATAAACTAACTTATGACTTACCGCTAACTAAACTAAAACTAAAAATGTTAATTACGGCTTCTATAGTAAACATTTGCATGATAGCCAAGTTCTAATACACCAATGTTTTGATTCTATATAATTTTTTTAAAGTGGTGATATTTATGAGTCATCCTCTTTATTAAAAGGTTTTCACTATACGTACTTTAGGCTAAAATAACATGTGGATGATAAAGAAGATTCCACAGCCACCTTATATTGCAAAAAGCGAATTTGTGTGCAGTGAATGCAGTGAGCAGAACCAGGGCAAAGGGATTCTCCTTTTCCTTCCTTTGCTTACGTTATGTGAACGCATAAACTTTACCAATCTGTGTGGGAGAAGAGAATGTCTTTATTTTAGACATTTTTTAGCACGTTTTAATAAAAGCAAAGGCAAGTTTTCTGCTCCTGAAGTACACATTTGGTTTGATGCACTGTACATATGTATAATGTGAACATTAATGTTTAACAATGTTAAATAATATTTTTACTCGAAACATTGAGCATAATAAAGGTTTTGATTAATTTCACGAGATGATTAATTTAAATTTACTGCTCATTGCTGCATGAAGTTTGAGTTGTTTTATTGTAAAATAAAACAACAAAATAATTGATCCACTTTCTCCTAATCTTTATTTAATCTTATTTATTAATTATTTAATTTTGTTTTATATGCCTTTATTCTAATTGCCAAGTCTCAAGATGTATTCACATCTCTAAAGTTAGATTTATTCTCTACTTTTTAATTCTGCCTTCTCATTCCCATGCACCCACCAAAGGCCAAGCGGTAAAGTCCCTGAACACTGGCAGTTCGGATCTGCTTCAAATCACTAAATTCAAGTTCTAGCTGCATGGGCGTTTTTCCCATGTGTGACGTATATATGAGCCAGCTTCCCTTAGAAAGTAGAAAGTCCTTACGAAGTTTCCCTCCCCTCGTATGCTGTACTGTAATCAAATAAACCAAATCTCATTCCCATGTAATTTATACCATAGCCGTGTTTCACGCGTTCGCTCATTTGATTAATTAGAGAATGGGTGACACAATAGTTCTTAATTCTATCATCTATCAGGATGCTGAACACACAAAACTCAGTAAAATCAGTTTGATTCCAAACTGTAAATTCGTTTTTTGGAATTACTAATACCTAAGTTTTCGGGTAAATATACAGAATGGAATAATTTTAAATTATGATTCGAAAATGTTGTTGGAAATAATACCCTGTTAATAGAAATACAAAAATTCTGTTACATAAAAGCTGCGATAGCTGAAAAATGCAAAAAATCTTGAAACTGCTGACGATATTTTCAAGTCTGTGTTCAAAGCTTTTCAAGAACATACAGTAAACTTAAATCCTTCTTTTGAAAATTAAAGAATAGCTCAACATGATTTTGAGATACCCACATTTGGTATAGGTATGTAATAATTTCTAGAGCATCTGTCAGATAGTTAAAGTTGTATTGTTGATTTTCTTTTACCTATTGAAACACAAGGTGTCAGTACTTACACCACTCGTCTTCACTGAGGATCCCTGGATGTTTTGGTGCCCCATGGGTCTTTTCCACACTGACAAACCCACTAACTCCTTTTACGCTTTGCTGGACATCGCCTCGGGTCGAACTATGGGCATTAGCGTAATGAATGTTCTCTTACAGCATCCAACTTGAAGACCTTGCTCTTAGGAGGCCGCTGCAATCTCACCGTCTAACGAACGATTAAACGATACACAGCAGCAGAACTGGAAGTGCAGTTTTGATTCGATTAGAAGCGGCTGCTAATCCGGACTTAGCGAGCACATGAGGGTGTTTCAACTGGAACAAATATTTTGCGTGTTTGTGTTCTTGTGGTCGTAGAACAGCGGAACGTTGAGGCAACAGCCTTTACGAATTTAAACGGTTCGCGAATTAAGTTGGCGAGGGAAATGGTGAGAATAAAATCCAGCAATATTTCTAGTGTTAACTGGCAGTTTAATATGCAACGGATGTAAGCGAATAATAAATGCATTAATGAAAGCAACCTTGCAGTTACATATTCAGCAGACGAGAAATAGTCATGATCAAATGTAAAATAAATTTCTAGCAATTTTATTAGATTCTTTAAATGCTATAAAAATTCCTTGTAATATTAAAAATAATGAAGAAATCTCTTGAAGGTAATTAAAAGATATCACAAATTATTTGCTAATAGCATAAAAGTTAAAGAAATCACTTAAAGATAATTAAAAGCACAAACTTTATTTTCAAAACTAGTAGTACAGTTGCTGTATAAAAGAATATGCGTAGTATTTATTTCCCCTTCAGAATTTATTCTGTTTCCATTCAGGTTAAAAAACATTCCAATCCGAAAACTGCAGATTATGATCTAACACGTCGGAGTTAAAGGCTTCCAAGAGATAATTATTATAAGCATTTAAAAATTTTAAAAGTATGAAAATGATAAAATTTTAAAAAACTGCGGTCTAATTTTCATACATTGATCTCAATTTAAAGCATAAAACAGTTTTAACCTAAGTATATACTATGACTACCATACCGAAGGGCCAAGCTTCGAATCTCCGGGGAAGGAATGGATGTTTGTAAATGCATAATGACTGTGCAGCATGGGGCACTCAAAATATGCGGCGAACCAAAATTCCTCTGGAGAGGTTGATGCTAGGGAAAGAGGGTGGGAGGTCCTTGGACCAGCCACCACGGGGTGCTCTCCTTCGAAACTGGAGGCGGAACTAAGCAAAGTCGTGCTGCCATCTTTATCAAAGAATACCCAAGGCTGTTGCCAACGACAGGCGCAATCGGCAGAGAACATTCTGTGGCATTATTTCAGGACAAATTAATGCTATATTAAAACCATTGCCTTTGTTTATAAAAGAGAAAACTTAATTATTAAAGTTGCGCCTTTATTTCAGTGAATTTCTTGCATCAAAGATTGCGCTCAAATGGTTGTACTTTCTGTTTTGGCATGATACGAAATCCTTTAAATGAAAAATAATTCGAGGTATTAAAAGAACGTATAGCTGTCAGCAATACATTTAGGAAAATATACTTTTGATAACTTGTTGTCGAAATTGAATATTTAACAGTTTTTTAATTATTTCTATTCTAGTGCTTTTGCTTAGTTTCTTCCACACTGGTGATGTGTACTTGTTCTTAATACGTTGTGCATTTAACACAGGTAAAGCGTTTCAGTACACCGTCCTCTATTTAAATTCAGTTTTAGAAAAGAATCATAAGTTAGAATAGCTATGAAATCTTTATTTAACAAGTTAAAGAGTTTGCTTTGCTCAAATAGAACAAAAATCAAAGTTAACAGCATTCGCAACCGTTTAAATCGAAGTTTTGAAAAAAAAGGGAACTTTTTTAAGTTTATTAGTTTTAGATATTTATTAGGCAAAATTATCAGGAATATATTCAAAATTAGAGGGTAACATGGTGGAAAAAGAATAAAGCTCAAGTATAACGTTAGTATAAAGTCTTTTTAAGACGTCTTGCATCAAAAACGTAAGTAGAATCCTCTCTCGCCGATATATCGTTTAGCGCTCGTTTGTTTTTGACGCTGCCGAGTTTCATTATGCATTATGCAAAAGTGACATTTATTTATTCTGACAGTTCTGTACTCATTTGTTTCCGGCTTTCAATTGCCAGTAATAATTCTCAACATTCATAAGTTCTTCATTAACCTTTTTAGCCCTTAGAATGGATCATCCGATTTCTTTTTCTCTCTATAATTAAATTCTCTTAACATTTTTTAACACTTCATGAGTATTTCATTTCATACACAGGACAAAACAAAGTAATTGCTAACTGATGCGTCTTAGAATCTCGCATTTACTTGTAAATTATCTTTCGGTGATCAATATCATTAAAATCATTACAATTTTTCACTCATTACAATCATTGTAAATTTTTAATCATTACAACTACTACAATGTACTTCAAAATGAGTTCTTTAAAAACAATGTATACTTTTCAAAAATATTTTCCAAACAGTTTATTACCTTTTTCTAATAAAATTTACGAAATTTTCCAGCTACCTTCTGAATCAAAAACAACATTTAACTAAAACATCTATATTACAACTAAAATTATCCGAACTCCGACTATCCGAATCGCTTTCAGAATTTAAGAAAAAAATTAAGATTAAGGAAGTTAAGAGTGTAGCCACATACAACTTGTCACTGTCCAACTCGGCTGCCTGAAATCGGATGAAATCAGTCAAACAGCTTATTTTGTACAACAGTACGCTATATAACATGTACGTAAAAGTGTTGCCTTTTTATTTTAATTAATTAAAACCACGTTTTTTAAAAGAAATATTTTTGTTTCCATTTTCAACATATAGTACATACAGTAATTAATTAAAGTATACGTAGACCCTGTCTTCGGGAAAAATCCAATTATCCGAATGGGGTCCCGTCGCAGTTGATTCGGATAATTGGAGTTCTACTGTTTTTTCAAAACATTTTATAGAGTTAAACTGCTACAGAAATGCCGATTTAACTCATAAAGACGGAGCTTTGCATTTACATTCCCCCTCTCACTTGTTTGGACATTCCTTCTCTTTTCTTGTCTCTTTTGCGTAACAATATAAATCATTCTCATTAATCTTGAGGCTGACAATGTATAAATAATTAAAAGATATAAAATTCAATCACAATCAATTGAAATATACAAGAGTCTAAGATATTTAAATACATGGTTGTGGTTCATTCATAAAAAAGTTCAAAGTTGACTAAATTGATTCCAGAAATAAGTGCTTTTGGAAGTAAGTTTAATCCATCTAGGAAACATTTGCAGCCCAAAACTCTTGTTTTAGTCTATCACAAAATAAGTTCGTATAGTGTGAACTTAGACAAAGGGATATTGAATAATAATGTTTTCCATTATTAAAAATGGGTTATTAATCTGGAAATGGAAGTTTGCTTCGAATCACCAGAAATGTGTACTTTCACTTTTTATTCGAATCTGTTACCATTTAGCAAAATGTAAGATCAGATCTTTCAGACTGAATCTGTCTGTTGTGGATTTAAAAACTAAGCAGTTTGAAACTCAACAGATGGAGCTCTTAGAAATATTCATTCCTTACATTCGAATTTGGATTTATTTAAATATTAAAAATGCATTTAATTCATGATTCATTTAAAGAAAAATATTCAGTAATTTCATAAAATGACATAAAAAAAACTGGTGAGCAGAAGTGAGTGCAAGAGCAGACTGGTACACTGCAAGCTCAGCGAAAACGTAAAAACGCTTAGAAAAACCTTCTGTGCGCGACCGATTAAATCTGAAGCCTTTCAGACTTTTTAAATTAATTTATATATATGCTTTCTTAAAGTTGTTCATAAAATACTATCTAACATTATTATTAAATTACAAGCTTATAGACTATTACTTACCTAAAGCTCTTCATTAGCATAGCATGAAATCCGCTGCTAATTATATATTTGCAGGATAAGAGCAAAATGCGTACTTAAAAAATTCAAATGTATATTATATTTTTCTTAGTGATGCTTTGTGTAAATAATGAAATAGTTCTCCGCTTTGACACAAGATATATTATAATGCTAACAAATACTTTTCATCAAATGTTTTACTTTTAGCAGCCACCTAATGAAAGGTTTTATGTTATTTTGAGGTTATTTGAGTGGATCTGCTTTATCAGTAAGCAAATGAAATGATTAGACTTTTGATTGCCTCTTTTCCCACGTGGATGGATATGTGAATTGACTATATTTACCGTATATATAGGCGAAGATTCGTGTCCTGAAGCGAAATTGTTATGTGTGGATTTTTTGAAACATGATCGAGATCATCTCTTGGGAAAAGATTATAAGTTCTTAGTTCTTGCGGAATTCCAATTATTGTTTCAACTGTCTCGTGATATTTTTCCAAAGACTGATTTTAATTGAGAGCTTAGCCACTTAATAACTTTTTCAGATAATCAATTGCTGCTTTTTTGAAGACATATCCGTAAGTTCATTCCCATTGTGGAATATGTGGGCTTTGGCCCAATTTATATTACATTTTTTAGTTGCGTCGTTATTGAACCTTTTTGTTCTATATTTGACTATTATTAAAGGTTGTTTGAAGTGTGGAGAGGAAACGGGCAAACACAATGAATTTGGCTCTATTTAGGCTACTGGATGATGCAGTAGGAAACTATATATTGGTTTAGCATAAATCGGCTTGAAATGTTTTATCTTTGGAGATATGTTTAATAATTTTTGTGGAGTTAAATCAGATCTGTAAAAGATAAATGCACATTTAATTCCTGAATCCAATATATAGGCTATATTTAAGCTTAATCAATGTCTATATATAAGTTGAAAGAAAAATGATATGCTCTATCTCTTCTGAAGTTAATTTTTTGGTTGACCTTCACAGCCGGATATTTGTCATAATTATGAGCTCTACTCTACCTTCTATCGAGATGGCATCTAATCTGAGGTCTTTATATAGACTGAAGTATTAGTCATTCCAATGGTATATTTGTATTGAATTTTAGAAAGAAATATTCAAAATTTACGTAGTTTTTTTTTTTTTTTTTTTTTTTTTTTTTTTTTTTTTGTTACATTTCCTGTAACATACTGCACTTTTAGTGCTTCTAACGATCGGTATGATTTGCATATTGATATTTAAGGGAATCATATTGTTAATCGTACAGAATCAGTTCAATAGTCCATAGATATTTAACGTTAGATATTAAATTCTTAATACTGAGTTTTGTTCTAATGTTCTCTGAAGTAGAACTCTAAAAAAGCACAGGAGGCACTGATACATATAGAGAGAATCTCTTACTGGAGAAGAAGTTACCAATGAAAAATTCAAAATTAGGCAAAAACACCTTAATTTAGCTTAGATATTTTCAAACAAAAACGAAAATCTACTGGCCTTTTTCCCCACTGATGGAGAGGAACATGCATTTGATCCCCTCAAAATTGATGAAGTTATTGAGAACCTACATCAAACTTAAGTTCTGTTTTTTCCTAATTTTAAATTGTTTGTCTAAAATCAAAATCAAGATGTTTGACGACTAAATCTCTTACTTGGAGACACTTTTCTATAAATGTCAACAACGATCTCTTCCTAAATTTAATTGTTTGACTAAAATCAAAACTAAGATATATGACGATTTAATTCTTACTTGGCTACGTTTTTCTCTAAATTAACTATTTTAATAATGCACATTTAAACTTATTTGGCTACTTTACTTAAGTTTAAAAAATTTATTCTATTTTAATATTTAGATTCCAAATTGTTGATCACAGTAAGCGATGTATTTTCTGTGTTTTCTTATGCGAGAAATTTGATAATAATATTCGAAAGATAACATTAACCGCGATCATAATCAGAGGCGTGCAGCTGTAGTAGACGTAAGGTTCTTGAAGTAATGCCGGCCGACCAGCGGTCGAGCGGTAAAGTCACTGAACACTGTTAGTTCAGTCTGAAGTTCGAGTTCCGCAAACAGGCTGGCTCCATAAGCGTTTTCGTGGATTTCTCCATGTGTAACATGTGTACAAGCTTTTTTTTTCTTAGAAAGTCCTCCACGAAGTCCTGACTTCCCTTAGGTAGATAGCTCTCGAGACTTTTGTCGTAATCGCATAAACCAAGCCAAACCTAGAAGTAATGCTAGGTCTATGGAGTGCTCTTGAAAGACTAGGGCGATGTGAATAGTTGCAACTTAGAATTTCGCAGGCAGCACTGCAAGAATTTAATAGAATATGAGTTGCCGCTTCAATTTTTCAGCTGTTGTAGCTTTGCATAAAGCGCTATCTGTACATATGACAGTGCCGTGAGCTGGATGCATTATCAGTGTAGTATCAGTATCATAAGTAAGTAGTTACTTGCTCTTGATTTTGAATTGCAAACGGTTTATGCATTTGGCTGCTTCCTGGCATGAATGACTTGAACGAAATTCCGAGCACTGCACACGAAAAGGAGACAATTTGCAGCTATGGCTTATACAGCCAGTGCCCTAAAAGTTTCAATACCGTATGATCTTTACATATTTTTGGTACATGTAGGCGAATCTCACGACAAATTGCCCCAGCGAATTCTGGATTCAGTTCAGTGATCTAATTTCATTCTCTCTAGCTAGCCTGTCATAATTATGAGCTGAAATTTCACAACTGATGGCATCAAAAAAGTACCTCTATGTGTAGTGTGTTTCTTTTCAGTGAGAAAATTCCCCATGTTCTGTCTCTGTAGTGTAAGGCCATTATTCCGAAGAGTGAATTTGAAAAGCTGCATTTTCGAATTACATACAGCCGCTTTCTTTCTCTTAGGGACAAAGGTGCTGCATGTATTATCGTAGCATATTTTATTATTTTTAAACACTGTATTTAATTTTAATATCGAAATATGAGAATTTATATATTCCTAGCTGAGTTACTGACTTTTTAACTGGCATGGCTAGCTGTTTAGAACGTCTTAATTCTGATGTCCACAAATGCAATAATACCCAGCATCTTTGTTACCCTTAAAAACTTGATTATGATTAAAGTTATTTACTTATTACTATTATTTCTATTATTATTATTTTGGCCTACATAGCACAGTTTAGGAATCTTTCAGTAGTCGGAAACCGTTAATGAAAATTTATTTTCAAGATTTCTCATCTGAGATTTGCAATATTTTGGTTTTTATAGTGATAATCTTTCACTGACATTCTTCTGCATGATGTTATTTATTCCATAATTAATAATAAAAAATGACTTTCTTCTGCATGATATTCTTTATTCCATAATTAATAATAAAAATGATTTTCTTCTACATTGTATTCTTTATTCCATAATTTATAATAAAAATGGCATCATCTCCTGACATAATATCATTTATTTTCTGTTACAGTTTGATTTACGCTTAAATAACAAACAAGTAGGAAACCTTTTCTGATCGTTCTCTATTTTCTCTTGTTACGTACTGCTATGTTTTTGCATCTTTTGAAGCAGTCTGTCATAATTACGAATACAGTGGTACTTCGGTATACGTCATTAATCCATTTTACGTTCTTGAACGTACACCAAAGGAACTTTTCCAACAGAAATAAAGGACGAATAATTAATTCTTTCTTATATAAAATTCTATTGTAGCACTGCTTAGTGATAAAATACAAATGTAGTAGTATGTGAAATGTATACTGCACATAAATGAAATTCTGCACATGATACTGTAAATAATTGTTTTCTGTTATTCATATACGAAACAATTCTTCAAATGTTTTAACATCGCTGATCTTTGACAATCGATTTCACACCCTTCGCAAAGTTAGCCCATTTCATAACCTCTTTGTTTTTAACAGTCGTAGATATCATTGCACTTGGCACATGGCATGCAATAGCCAATTCCTGGATGCGTATGTCAACTTCATACTTTTTCAGCAATTATTTTTTCCACTTCCATAGGAATCTTAACAACTTTCTTTGTTACCTGACTTTTCACATTAACTACCCTAGAGCTCATTGTTAATAAATTTAAGAAAACTTTACTCGAAAAAAATCTAAATCGCTCGAAAGTTCAGAGTTATAACTCGTTTTTTTACTGAATAGTAACAACAAGCGTACTGATGCTCATAGACAGTCGTAGCACGGTCTCAAAAGCGGTAAACAAGTATAGTGTACATAGTCGTGACTCGTCGAAACTGAGTGGTATTCCAAACAAATATCGCATGCCAAAACAATTTTCGTACCCAAACAGGACGTATACCAAGTTGAATTTATTTCAAAGCGAACGTATACCGAGATACCATTTTATATTCATGAAGCAAGTGTTGCTTCTGAAGGCCTACAAAATTGAAAGTTCACTAGACAGAATAAACAACTTTGTCTAAATCAAGGCACAACAGGAAGCCTGTCTACTGCATTAATTGTAAATTTATTGTTTAGAATCAGATGGATTTAGACTCATGATATTATTTTGCTTGAAGTGATGTATGAGGTTGTCTGGAATGGCTCTTACAAATCGCTTTTCTCATCGTTGAAAACAGATTTTTTATTCTGTGTAACCCTGGTGTTTGAAATATTGATCTTCCTTAACAAAGAATATGATAATATGATCTTCACAATATCATCCTAGCAAATAATATGATGTGTTCTAACGTAAAACACGATCGTAATTTCTTGAGATCCAGCCACTTGTGGAGTAAAAATTTTAGTTCATCCGATCTTGCACTGCGAACTATTAGACCAAAGGACATTAGACCAGCAGGGCTACTAATTTCAAAACTGCATTTTGCGTCGATTCACTTTTCAAACTGTTGCCACAAAATATTATCGCCCTGTTTAACATTTAAAGAAACTAAATAATGAAGAATCTGCACGAATGCATGAATGCTTCTCACATTGTGAAAAAACAACGGTACCTAAAGCCATCAAATTTTGAATAACGTAGTTTTCCAACCGAACATACACTGGTGAGCAAAAATTAAGGACGAAGTCGAAAAATTAGCATATCAGCTGAACGAAGAGGCAGAGCGGACAGAAAGACCAATCAGGAGATTAAGTAAGGTGATGTACGGTAGCACATGCGCAGATATGCAGGTAGACGTAATGGGGGAGCGTCTGAGTAGTATAAAGCATGTTGTCGGTGTAAGATCAGTATTTCTGGCAAAGAGATTGCACGCCGTATAGCAGTTAAAATCACACCGAGTTGCTGCCTCAGCGAGAAATGGCGAATAATCAATCTGTTAGACGACATCTGGATGCTTTTACCCGAGGACGAATCATTGGGAAGTTGGAGGAAGGCCGCAGTGTGACAAGTGTGGCTGCAGAGTTCGGAATTGCTCACAGCATAGTTTCACGACTTTGGAGACAATTCCAAACTACAGAAACAGCTATCCGGGGGTTTAGTAGTGGTCGTCCACGAGGAACCACACCCGCAGATGACCGGTATATTGCCTTACAGGCCAGAAGAAACAGGCGGCAGACAGCGGGAGAAATCGCTAGACACACGACACAGGCGACTGGACGACCGATATCGCGTTTTACCGTGGCCAGAAGACTGCACGGTGGTTGTTGCACGACGCCCTGTACTTTGTGTACCTCTAACGCCATCGGAGAAGGCGTTCTCTGTGGTGCCGGGAACACCGGAATTGGAGAGACAATGAATGGGGACGAGTACTCTTTACAGATGAGAGCATATTCAGTCTGAGTAGCGATACTCATCGCATACTCATCTGGAGAGAGCGGGGAAGCCGCAATCTTCCCTCGAACATCATTGAAAGGGACAGGCATGGAGGTGGCGGTGTTCTCGTATGGGGAGGCATCATGCTTGGTAGTCGTACAGACCTTCACATCTTCGACGCAGGTTCAGTCATCGGGACCCGTTATTGTAACGAGATTCTTCATTCCATATGTGCGTCTTTTTAGAGGCGCTATGGGTCCGCAGTTCCTTTTCATGGACGACAATGCACCATGTTATCGCACAGTAGCTGCCGAACAGTTCTTAGAAAGTGAGGATGTTGAACGTATGGATTGGCTGGCACGATCTCCGGATCTCAATCCCATCGAGCATGTATGGGATTTTCTAGGCAGACGCTTGGCAGCTCGTACCTTACCACCAGTAACGATTCCGGAGCTTCGATTGGCGCTGCAAGACGAATGGGCAGCAATGCCTCAACAACTCATTGACACCCTCATTCTCAGCATGGGCAGACGCTGTGAAACCTGCCTAGCAGTCAGCGGAGATCCTATCCCCTATTAAAGACCAGATGTTTCTTGCTGGACACCCATCACAGGAATGTTTTGGCCTTCAGTCGCATTGCGCTCCATGCTACGTTTTCAATAAAGCTTCTTTTTATCCCTCTGATTCTCTTTTAGTAAGTGTTGCTTACATTACTCATGTCCTTACGTATTGGGGATCTTACGGTATTAAATGTGTTGATTTGGAAAGCTTTTGTACAAAGTTATATTGAAAAAACTGTCTCGTCCTTAATTTTTGCATACCAGTGTATGCACATAGAAGCCCGAATTTTGAATTTCGAACTTGGCTTCGTATCTATTTCCTATTTTGTAAAGCATTTATGAGTTTTTGATGAAGGAACTCAACGATATCAAAGCGAGCAATGGCAATACTGTACCGTGGAAGAAACCATTTTTATCTCCATACGTACCCAACAGCGAGAGTTTGCTTGAACAACTTAACGTGTTTGCAATTACTGCTGAACATGCTTTTGTAATTTCTTGAAGACACATTTCCAGAATAACCGATCCCTGGTGCTACGCGACGTCCTTCAAGATCGTAAGGCTATTTTGATTCACTATCATACGTCATAAGTCTCATATTACAGTCGTGAGAATACTCAAAAGCGTTGCGAGGACACCATACTACATATTGAAAAAATAATTCAGTTCAACTGGGAAACCAATATGGAAATACCATCTGTTAAAATATGTATAGAGTTCTTTCGCGGATCTTGTATGTAAGTAAAACCGTTGTAGTGTCATTAGCGATTTTCGAAGCAGGAAACATGAAAAATGTGCAATGGGACTTGAACCTGCCCCACTTGAATACCTACCGTGTGTGCTACCGTTACACCATATAATCATGTTGTAAGGAGGAAGAAAATACCTTATACCGTATTTATTTATAATTTTGTCTTATGCAAAAAAACCTTTTGTTTATTTTAAACAGTTATGGCAAAAGATACGAAAGCTATGTGCCTAAAGAAATGGATGCCTTCCTAAAGGGTTTTCTGAAGAAAATTGTTTCATTTTTACTTTACAAATGCAAAAACAGCAAAAAGGATAATACCGCTATCTCGTCGCCGATTTTAACTATTAAAGGTAAAAGTCATATCTAATCAATCACTTTTGGCTAGCTGCGCTTTAAATAATCCAAGATAAATTTCAAAGATAAACAGGCCTGTTGTAATTTGCTGCATTTAGAATTTAAACATATAATTTTTGCACCATAAAAGATGACATTTTCCCATTAAATTATATTTCAAAAGACTCTAACTAATGTAAAAAGATATGAGCTCTTTTCCTCTTCTGAATCTGTTCGTACACCTTATTTCATTTATCTATATCAGGCGTGCTTATTCATGCTATATATTTAAACAAATCCATATTTGACACGACTTTCATGATAATTTAAAAATAACTTCAACGTAATTGATTCTGAATAACTCATATATTTCGCGGAATAATACGTAAATAACTCGGCATTTTCAAAGATTACATAATCCAGTACTTGTTTTATTCTTAAACTTTAGTTACTTCAATGTCATTAATAATTCCTTACCCATAAATAAACGCTGGCATCTAATTCTAACAGATGCTATTCTACAAGGAGAATTTTATGTGGTAGCTGTGTTATTTGCTTCATTTTATCATTTATATTCTAGTATATGGAGTAAAATGAGATACATAAGCCACCAAAAACAAGAAAAATACGATAAAAGCATATCCACTTCCGAATTAAGGGATTTAATTGCAATCCTCGTCACGTACTTTCATTGGATGCTCCTTTCATGGCTCTAAAGTCAAGTTCTATTTATCCTTTAAGCCTCTCGGCGTCTTTTCTACATCACTTACTTACTCTCATTGGCAGAGGAAGCGTGGAGAGGAGTTTCCTAGGAATAAACTTAAAAGTCAGTCAGATTCTTTACATTAATCCTCTTAGCGTCTAAACTCACAAAGCTTTACAGCTTAATCCATCAGTCATTAAAAGCGACACGAGTTTAGTTGCAGCCTTGCTTCTTGTTCGCGGATCAGTGAAAATGTTTTGTGTAACTATAGACATAATTGAATTTGGAAGCTTACTATAAGAAGAATGTTTTTTGAATACACAAAAGAGGTATAATCATCAAAGTATATCTTTCTCGCATGACAATAATTACAGCCTTTTCTTAGATCTTATTTCAGAAAAATACGTAATCCTTTTATATAATTTTGCGAAGGAAACTTGTACTAATTATCTTGAAGTACAAATAACGCTACCCCTTTAGATTTTAGTACACCTTAAGAAAGATTTTAAAAATGGATTGAATAAACGTAACTGTGAGCATTTCCCTTGTTTATATTAATATTCAGTGGCTCGAATTCAAAAATTTTCATTACTAATAAAAAGGTTAGTTTTTTTTAACACCAAAGGGGACTGTTATTGAATATCGCCATTTTTGTGTCCAGATCACTTCAAGTCAAAAGTCCATCATATATATACATACAGAAAATGACCTCTTCGCTGCCCAACCAGGGTAGTGTTTATTGACTCTGACTGCCATATTCAAGAGCCCGGTTCGAATCCCGAAGAAGGCATGGATGTTTGTTAATGAACAGGTTCTGTATAGCATGGTGCACTCTAAATATGCGCTGAGTAGTAAGTCCTCTCGAGAGGTTTGTGGTAGGGGTAGAGGGATGGGAAACCCTCGAACCCATCCTTCCGGGGTGCTCTCTCTCAAAATTGGGATCGGAACTGAGCTAATGTCGGGCTGTCACCTCGATGGTCCTCAAAGGCTCTTGCCAACGATAGACTCAATTGATCCTTGCCGCGATGAACGTCGTAGGCTTGTGTTGATCTTTGTCAAACAAGTGTATCAGGTTCAATGTTTCTTCTTACCTTCTTCGGAAACATACAATGACCTGACTAGAACAGAGAGCTTACTAAAGCTATGTTCACTAATTGTAGTAAGTAGACAGGATACAGACGAAGGGTATACAAAACCCTTTATTTTTTTCTTTATATACAATGACTTCCGTACTTCGGAATACAATGACCCTCCACTCGGGGTCTAACTTAAAAGATATCAAAATAAAACTAAACTCTAATTTAACTTTAGAATAAGATTGGCCTTATAATAACAGGAAGCGTATGTAGCACAGAGACTGTGAACACTACAATACGTTTAATTTATCAAGAGGATTAAAACCTCTGGCCTGGAAGGCAAAGTAGCAACTGCGTAACTTCTAAGGTAAGCGGCCTGCTTCGAACTCACGGCTTCCTCTCTTCTGCTTGGCAAAAAGGCCACACTTAAATACTTGGCGTTCGCCAGACAACTTTGCATAAACTCCTTCACGCTTATAATTCTGGCCGGAAGTAGAAAATAAGAAGTGATAGTAAAGATTTAAAATAAAATAAACGTTAGTAAAACTTAAGATCCTTACAAGTGAAACTTACAACAACAAGTGGCCACCCTCTGCTCTATAGAATTATAATACATAATTCCTAACATAATTCGATATTATTGTGAACTTTTGTAAATATTTAAATTCTATCAGTAACGCTTATAACATTTAACTCTCATTGACGCTTAGAGCGCTAAAAAATATCACATTGTCTAATGTTTGCTTTTCGAACAATAATTCATTTTCAATTTTGGTTCAAATCCCTTTTGCGGCTTATCACTTTTCAAATGACGCTTATAACATATCCCGAGTTTTAGAATGTATAATTTATTTTTATAACATCCATAACGCATAGCTGCTTATTAACATTTAACAATATCATGTTATCGAAGGTTTGTTTTTCGAACGATAAATAATATATAATGCCTATAAATCTTAATTTATCCTCTTTTTTGCGTCCAATCACTTTTACGGTGTTTCATTCTTCAATAATGCATGGATGTTTATAATGCTCATAACTTTGTAAAGCTACAATCAGTATTGGGATGAACTTTCATGATATGCTCTGACAATGTTTCAAACATTATAATAAACTTTTATAATTTTAAGCTGTTCATAATCATGCAGACACTTCAGTCACTTATCTTACTATAGTTCATAAGTTCTGTAGTTCTATATTAATAAACGTTTCTTTATTTAGTTCATTAGTGTTCGATCATGCATGCGGAAATTTTTCAAAGGCGAAAGTGTTTCCTTCTTATCTCTCTATTTTTCAGATTCTTCCACGGAGTAACATCAGGATCCTTCATGTCGTCAGGCTCATTCATGACATAAATTGAGAAAACTGCACTGCGCTAACTGGGAAAAATCACGAAAATGCCCATGCAGCCAGCCCGTTCGTGAGATTCGAACCTCAGACAGAACTACCTGTGTTCAGCGACTTTGCCGCTTCACCGCTGGTGAGACCTTTGGTAACCGAGTATACGAGGGAAAAAGTGATAAAAATTCCATTTCAAACTGGTAGATGGTGGCAAATGGCAATAATGTATGCTATCTTGCTTTTGCCAGCTGTGGATTAAATTGCTATTAGCAATCAAATTTGGTTCAAACGAAAATGAAAAATGATCCACTATACATTTCTGAACTTTTTTAATAGTTCCTGCAGTAAGATTTTCCAGTGAAATCATGAAATGAGTCATTCAGTTGTCGAATGTTATTGCAATATCAGCTATAGTTATTATTTTCTCACTTTTCAAAATCACTCAATCAAGCAAAAAATTTTGCAAAATTCCCTTTCTAGTTCTACATCTCCAAATTTTCAATGTTTTAATACATGAAGATAATTTTTCAATAGTTTTTATTTCCTTTCCAAAGCCTTCCATTGATGTGTTTGATTCATTCAGTTAGTCAATCAAACTGTTGCTTCTCTTTTTTCAAAAGAATTCACAAACAAAGCACAGTACTTATTATTAACCACAGTATATTATAGTAAGCATTTGTGAAATTTCCAAGGCTTTCGATACCATTATTTTATTATAATGCGAGAAACATATACATACATTGATGCAGATTCTTCATTAATTAATTTCTTTAAATGTAACACAGAACGATAATATTTCGTAGCAACAATTTGAAAAGTGCTTAAGATATTTCTCCCGCCTTCTTGGCATGCATTCATGGTGAAGTGGTCTGCACACTGGGCGCGTATTCCAGAGGTCCGTGGTTCGATTCCCGGCGAAGGCGTTGCATATTTTTTCCTCTTGCCTGCTTACAGAATACCTAATATCTCTACAAGTGAAACGACGTTCATAGTTTTCAATGCAAAATGCCAAAACGAAATTAATAGCCCTTCTGCGCTAACGCACTGTGGGCTAATAATAAAAAATAATAATTGCAATAATAATAATCATAATAATAATAGTCATAATTGTAATAATAAAAATAATAATAATTATTATTGTAATAATAATAATCATATTAATAATAATGTGATTCGCTATTTCCATTGTTTTATACATTTTAGTTACAATTTAGTTACATATAAAAAACTCCCTTTCTGTGAATACTTTGTCTTTTACTAAAATCTTCCTATTCCTATTTTAATGTACAAATTGAAGAACACTCGGAAAAGTCTTCTGCATCGAACTTTATTGTACACTTTGCCACTTTCGCTTTCTTTCTCACTGTTGGTCAGGCTGTAGTTTTCATTGAAAATTGAGAAGCTTCTTTCTTACCCCTGGAAATGCTTTCTTATACCCTCAACATACCCCGTTAAGAGCCACGGGTTTTCACTGAAAGATTACATATTTGCGTAAATTTTTAACAATATGTATGTTCTTCGTTTCTACATTCAGATATCTGTTTTACCTAATGACGAAACCTACTTCTATGTTTACATTAACTTTTTCAAAAAGCTATATTTCGAAGTTTGTTCAAATATATTACGTCACGTTATACTAAATTCTTAGGAATGGAACTAAGATAGCAGCCCAATAAATGAAACGGTTGCACAGCATGTTCCCTTAAAATATAATACTTTTCTATTCAGACATTTGAAGTTAAATAATGCGTTTTGTACTTGAACAAAGAAAGTTAAATATTTTATTTCTTCACAAAAGAGATGTTGCTTTCAGTATTGCCTTCCTCTTAACTTCGATCTAAACTGAATTCGCCGGAGGAATTAATTTGTTTTTATTTGTTCTGTCGTTATAGAAGAACATGAAGTAATGATAAAAAAAAATTGGATTCGTATTTAATAGAAATAGACTTATTTAACGTATTAAACGTATAAAAAATTTCTAAAAATAAATTTTTTTTCTTTATTTATAATTGAAACTGAATGACGATAAGCGTCATTCTATTTTTTTTTTTTTCAACAAATTACATTTCATTCTTCAAATAATTTTACATTGGTTTCAATCTCTGTCCGTACACAATTTCACCATTATACTGATTTAGATCTCTGATAATTCATATATTTTATTTTATACTGATTTCAGTCTGTGCTCATTCAAATACTGTATTTTATATTGATTTCTATAGTCACTCACATTCATATATTTTATTTTATATTCATTTCGTTTTCCGCTCATTCGTATGTCTAGAGTTTGTATTGGTTTTAATTTCGCCCTTTCACAGATTTAATTTTATGTTTATTTCAGACTCCACCTATTCATATATTTGAATTTATACTGATTTGAATCTGCTGCGTGCGCTTATTTTTACTTATGTATTTATTATAGCATTCTTATATAATATATAGAAAAATTGGAAGGGTAGTTTCAAAGATAGTGAATTTAATTTAATTTAATCTAATTTCTAAAATTGATAATATTTATTTTATGCATATTTTGCATTAAGCACATGTTTTTTTTAGAGGGGGAATAAAGTCAGAGATAATTCAATCTTTTTCTTTTGCAGTGGAAAAAAATCTGCTTATCTTTTGCCGCAGCGTTGAAAACGGAGGACTGGCCGCCCAAGCGCTATATTTATTGGCAATGCTGACTGCCTTTCCGAAAGACCTGGATTCGAATCCCGGAGAAGGCATGGATTTTTGTAAATGTATAGCGTCCTTGCGACATGGGGGCTAAATATGCGGCGAACCGAATGTCCTCTCGAGAGGTTGATGTTAGGGAAACCGGGATGGGAGACTCTCCGACTCGTTCTCCAGGGGTGCTCTCTGTCAAATTTGGGGGCGGAACTAAGGAAAATCGCACTGTAGGGTGCTCAAGGCTGTTCATAATAGCGATGCTTTTGCGCAAGACCGAAAAAATTCAGTCCATTTGTAGAAAAGAATAATAATTAGATTTCGCGTTCAATACGAAATAAAACTTCCTTTAAGTTTAAAAATACGAAAACATGTATATATGCATCATTTAAAACATTTTTTGTAATTGAAATTGTGCGTGTTTGACCAGCGGTTAAGAAAATAAAGACCACGTAAGGACTTTTCGGGGCACGGTGTACATTCATAGGACATGAAGAAGTATTATAGTCACTACTTTCATGAATGAAGTTATCAGGAAATTTCATGTGCTATTAGTATCAGATTTTCGATTTATTTAGTTTAATGCGTAACCAATTTATTTATAAAAGCGTACCGTATTTCCTTACGTATTATTACGTATTTAATTTATGTAGAACACGGTACAGTAAGGTCATAAAGAGTGTTCCATGGTCAACTTAGAGGTAACTATGATAATATTGTTACGTTTTTTTTCTCTGACACCAGTTGTTACGTTATTTTCTTGCTTCACGTTCGTACAAGGTTTGTGTGGAATTGGAGTCAATAACGACGACAGCACTTGCTGGAATATCGAAACACAATTTATTGGACGATATTAATCAGGACAGCTCCAAAATCTCGTTTACAATCGTCGAACTGTTATAACCACGCTGACACGATCACCGACACAGCTTTCAGGTTATCAAGCTATCACGGTGGAGACAGCTTCACTGCAAAGCACCAGTACAGCTCCCGACTCTGCTTGATCGTTCTTGGAACTCCACGTACTCTCGAGACTCTCTAGGCTACAAATCGCGATGCACTCGACAACGAGAGCACAGCTCCTGACTTTTCGGTTCAGTCGTTCCCGGAGCTCATCACGCTCTCTTGACGATGCACTAACCGCGATACACTACAAGACTATTTCGGCGTACTCGACGACCCACTCGGCACTCGCTGCCTGGCTGTCAACTCGGTCGACTCTTCAAGGATTGACTCGCTAGACGAGACGCCAACTCGGCACTAGCCACTCCAGACGAGGCACACTCTCGCACCCTATGCGAGGCACACACACTAACTGACTGCGGAACAGCAGGGTTTATATAGCTTTCGGCTTGTGGTCGGGAACATTCTGGGCTAAACCGGTAAGAATTCGTTCCAGAAGGTTCACCAACCGTCCATGGCATATCGCCAATTTTGTCGCCAAATGGGTGATTTCTCGCCAAATGTGGCAACCTTGCCCTCTTGTGCCTTTATGGCAACCCTAAAACTGCTTTGCGGGGAAGCCATCTTACCGCGCCTGCACATTTCGTAATAATACTATCGCTTTAAGAGAAACCTACATTCCAGTAAGAATTCATATTAATATTAACATTATAATATATAATATCTTCTTTTCTACTTGCCTTTAAATTCAATATCACCCGCTCTTGCTATTTCTGCTACTCCTTAGGCTTCAAATTATACATAAACAATTACAAAGGTAAATGTGAAACTGCTTGGCAAAATCGGAGGCTGAATGTCAGTTCGTGTTTGCTTCGCCTGTGATGGGTTAAAATTCGTATTAGTCTGGTATCAACAGCTAGAAGGGAAAGGATCGGGGTGGCCGTCACAGGTAGTTTGCGAGGATTTTTATTTATTAGTAAGAAGAAAAAAATCATTACGTGAACGAATTTAAGGAAGCTTGTCCTCTGAATGCATCGAAGAAGGGCAAAATAACGTGATACGCGAAAGTCAGAGGCGAAATTACAAGAGGAAATACGGTACATTATTATTTTGTACGACCTTTCATCACTATCACAAAGTGCAACGTTGCATAAGCGTGAAGATTCAAATTACCGGATGCATAGCAATTCTCATAAATTAAACCAAAAAAAGAAACGCAAAGATAACTTGATCAGTACTAAGGCATTGCCTTCTTCGTTGTTTTGACCTTTTTCCTCGAAAACTTTTTACGAAATTGACGGACATTGAAATCATTAGTCAAAGCAGCTGCTTGATACAGGAAATAACTTCAATTAAACTTTGCTTATTTAGGAAATTTTGTGAAAAATGATGGCGCTGGAAAATCATTTATTCCGAGAAAAGAAAATATAAAAATAAAAATTTAGATTTTCAAAGAAAAGACAAATAAATATTGGAAACCTGCCATCTGGTGTCACCCGTTTAAGTGAAATGGCATTCATTTTAGCTGCGAAACTTATTATGGAACCTTTGTTTTTCAATATTTCAGAAGCGAAATGAGTTATTTTTGCTTTTAATCTCGTACGGCTAATATGAAATTCGGAGAAAAATAAAAACGCGCGTTTAAATTTTCTCATAACACTCTAAAAGTATACAGTCGCCGCACGGTTGCATCCTTAATGGCAAATGTTACACGAAAGCTGAAAAACGTATAAAATATATGTATCATTAAATGGAATAATTAACTTTTTCATGCCCATAGTATTTATATTAAAATTACAATGAATGTGTAGAAATTGCAGAACATCACGTAAACAAGAGATATGAATTAAATTAAACTATTCAACTGAAATAATAGTAGCTGCCTGTTTTTATTTTTAGGCTAAAAAGGCATTACTCGGAATAAGCTATGAGTCACGAAGTAGGATTTGGCAGCGTACCATTTTAAATGTCTGTATCACTTGTAAGGTATTTCTCCCGCCTTCCTAACGTGACTTCGTAGTGTAGCGGTCAGCACACTGAGCCGGTATTTCAGAGGTCTGTGGTTCGATTCCCGGCGAAGGCGTTGCTCATTTTTCATCTCTTCTGCTTCCAAAAATTACGTAATGTCTCTACACACTTTTCAAATTGTTGCCACCAACTATTATTACCTAGCTTTTTTTTAAGAAATTAAATGATGAGCAATCTGCATGTATGTATATATATATCTATATGTTCCTAGCATTGTGCAAAAATGACGATACCTGGAGCCATCAAATTTTGAATAACGTAGTTTATCACACAAAAATATGCACCGAGGACACCGAATTCTTAATTTTGAATTTTATAGTTGATATTTTGTAAAACTTTAATGAATTTTTAACAAACTTAACGATATGAAAGCGAGCAGTGGCAACACCGTACGGATTTATATATTGTTATCTCCAGTACGCGACACTGTATATCAGAAATATTAAAGATATGATATTTTTAAATATTTTGTGATTTTGCTAGTTTACGGAATTTTATGTGACGTAAGTGCGAAGAACATGGTATTTAGTTCATAAGTTTAAAACACAAAGCGTTAATAATAAATGGACAAAAAATGTTTCTCAAGTCATCTTGCTAAGAAAACTGTACATTGATGTGACAAAGGGGAGAAAAGATTGAAAAAATAGGAGAATGTATGTCAATATTTAATTTTTCATCGGGAATTTTAAACACATGTTGCTTTTAAAATATTTATAATTTTGCTGTTGAATTGTATACGGCGTAAATGCAAAGGAAATGACGCTTAATAATAGAGCTAAAATGGCAAAAAGAAATGGGTCAGCAAGACTGAGTGCAGCAGGAGACTGATAGACTGTGAGCTCAGCGAGAGCGTAGAAGAACCTTAACAAACTCTTTTTGGTGACTGTTAAAATCTGAGCTCTTTCAGATTTTATTTTATTATATTACTTTTAAGTTTAGTTAGCTTACTTAGTTTCTTTAAACTTTAGAAACTGCGTATATTCTTCGCATGTCTTTAAGCACAACTTATGCAATAATTACATCTACATCACATACCATTGTATCATATAAACATAGAAGCTAAGATGAAGTATTTGGTTATCCGAAAAGTTCCGCTTTTTTCGGATGATAAATACAAATGAGGCAGTACAGAAACATAAGAACCTTTCATTGAACCTCATAAGCAACATGTTTTAATATGACTTTTTTCCCATTTTTTTAATCAGCTGGGAAATTCCTTCTTTAAAAACATCATTAGGTTTATTCTTAAAGAAGTTACCAACCTGCTATTTTACAATCTGAAAAGTGTGAACTCCAGGCCTTTGCTGAAACTGCTGAAAAGAGTGAGAATTTTGAAGTTATCTGAAGGTAAGAAAATCGGGGGGGGGGGTAACCAGGTAACAAAATATCTGAACCATGCTCTATCAATTTTTGGCTGTCATTCATTAAACTGTGAGGCCGAGCACTGTCAACTTAGAAGTAAAACCGCTTGAAATTTGGTCAGCTCTGGACGCCTTACTTCTATTTCTGCTTCTAAAACTACAACTTCAAATCAATATTTTTCTGAATTTATTGTCTTATTGGTGGAAACAATTCATATATAATTCCTTTGTAGTCCGATCATATACAAAGCATTAGTTCTTAGAGTCGCAGCCCCCCTTGTCGATATAACTAAAACATTCATATATAAATATAATAAAATAAACTATATAATTCATATAATAAACATTCATATAACTAAACATTCATATAACAGATTCACTTGGTTTAGCCCGTGATCTTTTTCTTGCAGCACTACTTATAGAATTTAAATCTCATCTCCAATAACGAGCCGATTCAAAAAAGAGATTCTTTATATTTTTTTCAGTAAAGAATCATATGTCAAACTCCAACAAGTCTGTTCTCCTCTATTAAAGTATGGGGTACCCATGCATCTTGCCAACATACATACCCAATTGTTTTCAAATGATCTTGATTTTTCGACTGCTTATTCTATCAGTGTTTCTTAAACTGTGAATCGCGACTCCCAAGGGGTCGCTGGACCTGCAGCAGGAGATCGCCAAAAAATTTTGTAGTTTTAATATTTCTTTAACTTATTATAATAATTTTACAATTATCAAATATTTTTACACAATATATCTGAAAATAGATAAAGATTATTTATTAATTTAGAAGTCAAACAACAAAAATGAGCGTTAGATTTTCAAATTTTCACAGGACTAGTTTTGATGGTTTTACGAACCATCATTACTCAGCTGCAAAAGCGCAAATGAACGAGATAAGATATAATGATTAGATAAGAAAGCCTGGACAGGAAATAAGCTACTGGCGCCATCTGTTGATGAAACCAGAACTAAAACATAATTTCTTTAAAGGCTGAAGGCAAAGGTGGATAGGAATTAGGGTCGTTAACTAGAACAGAAAGATTTTTTTTAATGTGAAATGCCTCTAGAAAATCCAGTTAACCAATAGAAGATGTTTTTTGAATAATTTAGGCAGCAGAAAAATTGAAAGTGTGATTTTCGGACCAACAATGTTGGGCAACAGAAGACTTCTGCGTTTCCTTTTTTCTAACATTTGTCTCGTGTTCCTTAACGCGAAATTTTAAGGCTCTCTTTGTTTGGCCAATGGGAATTAAAACACACTGGCAAGGAATCCTGTAAATACCCCAGGAATTCATATCCGGAATGGGGTCCTTGAGTATAGAAGTTGGAATTTTATTGATGGGAGAATAAACAACCCGAAAGTTAAATTTCTGCAAAATATGTGCAACTTTATAGCTAATTGATGGAAAGAAGAGAATGACAACAGAATTTTTATAATCTCCTGAAACAAGAGTGTGCCTTTTGGTGTGTTGAGATGAGAAATTTTTAATTGCTTGATTAATAATGTTATGAGAAAAGCACCTGTCAATAGATAAAGATTAGACAATGCAGACAAAATAAAAAACGGAAACGTTTTGACGCATTCTTTTTATAATATAAACGTTCACTTTCCTTGCTTTGTACGTGACGCTGTCATTTCTTCTGTTATTTATTTAAAATTTTTACATTGTTCTATGCCTTAAACTGTGGTGAAATTAGAAATTAAAGTTAATGACCTAAAACTGCAATAGTATATTACAGTACGAGTAAAACAACTGACAGTTTCACTCACGCGTGTGTCGGATTTGCGCAATACTTATGGGGTCCCACAAAAGTTTTGTAAATATTATGGAACCTGGGGTTACGAAAAAGATCTCAGTGATAAAAAGGGGTCGCGACTGAAAAACGTTTAAGAAACCCTGTTTCGTCTGATAGTTCCTGAATTGTATAACTTGAATTTTCAACGATGGCTTTTTTAATAGGTCCTTGTTTACAGAAGATGGTCTTCCAGGGCTTGCATCATCTTTGAGGATGAAATTTCCAAGTTTAAATTTCTCAAACCAGCTTTGAACAGAAATGACACCTTCTTCATATATCGCGCAGATTTTACAAATAGTTCAATTAGCATTTTTTCTATTTTTTAAAATAAAAGAGCATAATATGATGGAAATGAACTTCTGTATTCTCCATTCTTGGCACTGCACCGAAGCAAAAGTTATGCCTTAACACATGCTAGAATTAAGCAACGTAAGCAGAAAATATCTATTTAAAATCCGCTTCATTCACTCCGATCAGCAGCAGCAAAATAATTAGAATAAAAAGCGCTTCTATTTGACAAACTGCAAACATTTTGGGATGACAAAATAAATATCTTTGAACATTACATTTTTACTTCCTTGTACGAAGTAAAGGAAGTATTGTAATCCTGAAAAAATTTCGAATATCTATTGCATTTGAACGATGCTTTTGAGTGACATCTTCACGTACGCATAGAACAATAAAGGACTGTTTTTTCAAAATGGACTGTAAAATGAATTCAGAAAGAGATTTTTCGTACCATTTATACGTATCTTTCATAACTCAATAACGAGTAAGCTCAAAACATTGGAATCTTGTATATGGGACTAATATAACACGAAGCCTTACTTTAAAAGTAATTGAATTATATTGTTCTGATTTTCCTTTAGTTAGTTTAGCTTTTATGCCTTTAGTTAATCTGTTTGCAATAGTTGTATAATTATCACTAGTTCAAAGTTGTTCAAGTGATACTAAGTTGCAAGCCTACTTAAATCTTAATAAATGCCTGGGCAAAAATTATTCCAACATTCGCCGCTTTTGCGATACGAACCGCCTTGATGAGAGGAAAAATCGTCGAGTAAGTATCTGGTAACGCCTTGCGTCGTCATTTTTAAGTAGTCTTCACAACGAAACAAATCGTCTCGGTAAATAAACAAATAGTTCTCGGTGTCCTAAGCCGGAGCCGCATTTAACACAACTGGAATCAAGTTGCGAGCAATTTAGGTAGCCTAAAGGCATAGAAATATCAAGAAACTGTTAAAATATTAAGAAATTACCTATAAAAAGAGATTTTCATTTATTTAGAAGAACTGGTCTTTAAAACTGTGGAGGTCTTTTTTGTATAGGAATGAAGTTACTTGTTTAATCTAGTATAGACTGATTGAACGCAAAAGCAACTTCAAGGAGCAATATTCCTGTGCAGATGTACTTGTTCTAGGAAAGTAATCCGCGAGGAGGTTTGCAAATTTCAACAGGCAACACGTTTTCTCATGGAGATAGTCTTAAAGAATGAGAGATGTTGGAAATGACTAATTTTTGACAGCGATTTATTTTTTTAAAAAGCATTTTACTCTATATGCATGTTTGTCTTTTTAAAAATTTCATATAAGTGAAGTGCGATGTAACAATCTGATTTGTAAATGTGAAGAAAATACATGTTAGCTATGTACGTAAAGGAGAAACGGAAGTATTTCTTTTGATAAAATGAATATTATCTATCATCCGGATGCATTCAATGTGTTACGAACATACACGCACGCAACGATATGTGCCTGTATGAAGGGCGCTAAAGACTTTTTTCGCAGTGTGTGCTTCAGCTGCGTTTTGCAAGAGAAGCTTTTAAAGTTGAAGCTGATTGAACTTTATCTTCGAATGAGTCAAATAAGACTTAATGGTTTCCAGTTTTATCCACTGAAAGCGCAGTAGCTAAAAACTGTAATTTTGCATGGTGGTCATTCCAGTAATGGAAGGGCAGGGAGATCTGCGCCCAGGGCCTCGATAGCTGTAGGTCTGACACTGACAGTGCAACGAAATCTCCAAAGTAATACTCATGAGCTTTTTGCATTTCCATTTCAGGAAAAAATATTACCTAGTTGATCTCGTTCATTGATTTATATTATTCACGAATCCTTGTTTCTATGCGCAATTTATTTATATTTTTCTATTCAAACACATTTCAGAAAGAAGTACACAAATTAGTAATATACTCTCTGAGTCGCTTTTCACTTCCGCCACAGACAGTCTTCTCCTTTCAGGTGCCAAGCCAAACTGTTCAGTTTGCTTCGAGGCAACAAGCCTTTCATCCTCCTGAATCATTTTTCTTGTCAGTCTCTCACTTGACATTCGATCGTAAATAACACAGAGTTCCAAGTATATTCGCCATTTGAAATAATTTACGCCGCATCTTCAGAGATTGTATTGAAGTTGTGAAGTTTCCATAAATCCAGAATAATGACTTATATAACTGCAATCAGTTATATATATATATATATATATATATATATATATATATATATATATATACCTGTGTATAATGACAAATTAGGCGTAGCCTGTATAGGGTCATAAAGCAAACTTTGTTTTGCAAGGTGGACCTGGCTGCGCCCTAACAAAACCAAAACCTGGGTATAATGAATGTGTTTAAATACTTTAAAAACTGTGTAGAGACATTAGGAATTTTTTGGAAGCAGGAGATGTGAAAAAATGAATAACGCCTTGCCCGGGAATCGAACCACGGACCTCTGGAATACGCACCCAGCATGCAAACTACTACACCACGAACTGCACACTAACGCTACACGCTAAGAAGGCGGGAGAAATACCTTATAAATGATAACGCTAAATGTTGCACCCTGTAGATTTAAGAAGCCAAGCAAACTTCGGAAACAACTATATGATATTTGGTGATTTCTGGCTTGCATGGAGAAGTTCTGGACATTTCTGAAACATATACGGTTGGACCCTAGAAACAAAGTGTTTTTCTACAAGGTTTTGGCAATGCCGATCCCCCTTTTAGCTATGGTATAAATAGTAATTAATCCGTGAAGCACTAATAATAGCAATTAATCCGTGAGGAATTAATAGACAGCTGATAGTTGAAACTTAATCTGTTTTAGACTTACGGATTTTCAAACTTATTAATTAATGATTTTAGCCTTTGCTTAAGGGGACTCATACACTTTAAAATTCATAAGATCTTCGAATATGTGACTGTTGCCAGAATTGGGATAAATTATTTATTTTAAAAGATATTACTTCCAACTTTTTGCAGCTGACTACATAATATAGCTGCTTTCTGAAACAGACATCAGAAAGTTTGTGTTGCCACAAACATTTTTATAATTTAATCCCCTTTGTGACAAAGTTTTTCATCAAGTTTCCACCTTGCGCGCACAGTTTAATTCCATATTTAATATATAGCTTTTATAACATTTGGAAACTACTGTGAACCTCAAATTCTAAGAGTTTCATGTTAAACGTTTATTTTATTTGGAATCGAGTTTATAAAATGTATTTTATTAATAAAATCTGTAATGTTTTCGGGCATAAATTTTTTAATACTAAAATATTCATCAAATTTTTGGTTCAGTTAAAAAATGGTGCCCATATAAAGAATTCCATGAAATTTCAAGTACGTAACCATTAGCCATTTTTAAAATATCGTGCGCGCAAGGTGGAAACATGACGAAATATTTGTCACAAAGCGGATTAAATTACAAAAATATTTGTGGTAACACAAACATTCTGTTTACTAGTTTCTAAAGCAGCTATATTATGTAGTCAGCTGTAAAAAATTGGAAGTAAGTGCTTTTAAAATAAATAAAATATCCCAATTCTTGTAACAGTCACGTATTCGAAGATCATAAGGGGTTTAAGGTGTATGAGCTCCCTTAAAATATTACTAGGAAAAGTGGATGTAGCAAATTAATCCGCTAACAGCCTTAGCTTACTGTTGTTGTTGTGGCTTATCTCATTTCTCTGATCTAATCAGAACAAGTTCGTGAATTTTATCAGGGCAAGGAGCGCAAAATTTTGTCTGTCATAGCCATAAGCCATCAGCCTTAAACACTATATAGTAGGTATTAGGACGAATTTGTCCTGATCAGTCGAAGTTTTGAAGAAGAAGTTAGTTTTACCTTTCTCATCTCCACGAGGTAATTTTAGCAGTTTCTTCCTGTCTCTAAATCTGTTGTCCTTTACGGTGAAAGTAGCCTCAAGGTTCCTCTCATATCTGGTCTTGTTATTTATGACAATTGTGATCAGGCTGTATTCAGCAGCTGTCAGTGATAATAATTATTATGTCTAATCTTACGTTACGTGACTGAGTGGAAGAATTTAGCATATTTTGTGCTTGTTGATAAGGAAGATTTATTGCTTTGAAAGCTAATGAAAGTTAGAAAAATAATTATTTTCTTATTTATTTTAATAATATACATAATTTTTCTCTTCCCTCTTTGATAAAATTTTATGTAAATACTGACATAGTCAAATGTATTGAACATAATTAGAAATGAAAATACATTATTTTTTTTATTCAGAAATACTTAGTAAAATCAAAACTCCAATCTTCAAATTTATTTCGCAATAGTGTAGAAAAAATAAAATGCGTATTCATATAATTTACTTTATACTGTCTCAAATGACAGTTGATTTCGTGGACAATAGAAGTATAAATTTGCCAATCAAGGCTTTACATTCTCTAAGCAAATTCCTGGATATGTACTCGTTTTTCTTTTGAAATGTGAATTATATTAAACATTTGCTTATTCAGCATTTAATGTGAGGATTCTTCGACATTTATGTAATATTATTCTAATGTAACATCATTCAGCCCTGAATTTCAATCATGAAACCATGAAAACAAGTATCTCTTACTATTGTATTCAACTGGAAATGAAAGGAAAAGACTGCATATTGCCAACTTCGCAGAATTGATGATAAAAGGTATAAAATGACTTTCATTTATCTAGGTACTCTTCACTGAGCTATTGACTGCTTTGAATAAATTGAATCTCAGATATATTAGGTAATGAAAAGCTTTGAGCAATCAACTGTAATTCTTTAGAATTTGCAAAGCTTTCACATATTGCAAAAGTCCAATTTAATTTCTTAAAATAATGAAATTATGTATTGCAAAGGAAGATATTCTGATAAGCTATTAAATACGTATAATTTCTATTCATGAAAATTCGAGTGTAGTTTTAATTTGAGGCTTTGTATTCAGATTTTATGAAACTAAAATAAATAATAATTATAGTTTTCAAAATGAATAACTGCTATTTGCTGAAACGTGTGCGTGCTATTGACTGTACTAACTACAAATATAGTTAATTAATATATTAAACTAATAAAAACACTATATAAAGGTTTTATTTTAAGAAAAAATGTTTTTCTAAAAAATGAAAATGAAATGTTTTCGTAAATGAAAAAAATGTTTCGAGCGCTTGCGATGCTTGGTGCTGCGCCAGCTTTAAGTTTGATTACGATTAAGTTCTCGATACACCACAAGAAACTTAAAAGTAAGAAAGGTCTAAAAGATCCTCAGTGAGAACTTCGTCGGTGACTTTTACAGGTATTGCTACTGGACTACTGGACCTGCTGGCCAAAAGTCACTGACGAAGTTCTGGTGCTCTGTCAACTTTTCCCTGTCCCTGCATATGTTAACGCTAATGCTGATAATATTTAGACCTTTCGCAAAGCATATTTGTACTAACTCAGAACTGCTTGTTGCGAAGTACATTGCTCATTCTCACATAACGCTCATATAAGACTCCGTAACGCTCATAATAACGCTCCGTAACGCTAATAATAACGCTCCGTAACGCTCATAATTTCTTCGCGTTGTCTAAAACGATATCTTGTAAATATTATGTATATATTTCATTGAATTAATATTTTAATACTTGTATACATTTTGTAAAATATTCCTATAATGTCTGGCACAATATAAAATTCTATGAAAATGATGCAAATAATCTTATTATTTATGCTTGCAAGTTTAAATCTATGATATTCTGTTTACTTGTAGCAAATAAGAATTCCAATGAAATAACTTTAAGGTTCTTGCACGCCCATGTAACTCAACAACATTTGTTTAAATTATGTGGCCTGCCCAAACTTCCTAGGCCTTGGCCGAGGTGTAGAGATAGCATATTTTATTCTCCAGAGGGCACGCAATAACATCATAATAGCAGACCTTTTGTCCCCATAGAGGTGCAAAGAGACGGCGTGTTAATGCTGTAACAGTGTATCACTACCCAGATGGGATAGTGATTAGTGACTTTGACTGCCGTACCGAAGGGCGCAGGCTCGAGTCTAGGAGAAGGCATGGATGTCTGTAAGTGTATAGTTTCTGTGCTGCAAGGGGCACTAAAATAATGGGGTAGGAGAAGAAGGGGTGGAAGATCTTTGGACTACGCCCCGGAAAGTTTTTTTTTTTTTTTTGGAAATCCAAACTAGGGTGGAAACTTAACAATTAGCTAACTACAGAGATATCTTAATCAACTATGCTACTACAGAGGTGCTGGCCTAGCTTCTATCGGTGATTATAGCAGCGTGTATCTGTAACTGTATGGCACACTGCACATACGTATATAATGTTCTATAAGCAAATTTATATTTCCTTCTTATTAAGTAGTGAGGATTTATTATTTTTTTTTTTTTACTTTTAACTGTTGGGTCAGTCCATAAATTTGTGCGCATTTTTTGGTAAATTTTTAAGTAATATGAAAGCACACAATTTAACATTTTAATCAATTATATATATTTTTCCATTATCTACAATGTCTCGCCATTTTACAGGCAGTTTTTTTATGCCATTGTTGTAGAAAGACTGGTTTTGATGCAAAAGAACTTGAAAACTCATTGTGTACATCCTATTTAGAATTTATTTTTTTCCCAGTTAAAAAGTTTTGTAAGGCACGAAATAAGTGAAACTCTCTTGGGGCAATATCTAGGGAGTAAGCAGGATGTGGCAAAAGCTCCCAATTAAATTCACTCATTTTTTGCAGCATTGTTCGAGCCCTATGCGGTCTAGCGTTATCATGATGAAGCAACACTTTCTTGATATTCACCGATCGTGAGCGTTTTTTGATCAATTTTGAGTTTAGACGGCAAAGTTGTTCACTATAAACTTCTGAATTAATCGTTTGATTTGATTCTAACATTTCAAAAGTCCTGAATGGGGGTTCATCATCAATGCTGCTTTTTCCAACTTTAAATTTTTTAAACCATTTCTGGGCAGTCCTTACACTAATAGTGTGTTCACCATGTACACTATTAATTTTTATCGCTTCAAACCTGGCAGATTCACCACACGAAAATAAAAAATGTAGCACAGCACGTTTGTACTGATTATCTATATTCATCTTCTATGGGCACTAAAGTGCGTTCGATATTTACGAAAGTTGGTGATGAACTGAATAACATGTTCGTCAAACGATGACAAGTTTCAACAGTTTCAAAATTGTATTGTTTTAATAAATGCGTCATTGTGAATTACGCGCATACTATTAATGCGCACGAACTTATGGACTGACCCGATAATAGTTAATTTTAAGTTCAATTACTTTTCTATTACTTTCTTTTCATCCACACTTTTCATGCCAGAATGTAAATGAAGCAACGAGCGTTTATTCAGATTGAGGGAGAAAGAAATACTATTTAAGCGAAGGTTTCGCAAGTTAAGTTTAGAGCGTATTCTGCCTACTTCGGCTCCCATTGTACCGTGATTTACTAGCGATTTGATTCTGCGGCGTTGACTATTTCTAGCTATTTGGCTAGTCTCGCTGGTTTTCTGCAAACAAGAGCCTTTCCTGCTCGTTACTTTATCCTGTGAGGCTAATCTATGACATTCGAATTGCGTATTTTAAGTTTAGTCAGAAGTATTGGCTTGTGTAGACCCAAGTTGAGTCAATGTTACTTTTTTATGTTCAAATAAAAGGGTTATATACACTTCTCCTATTTTTTTTAAGAGACTAGGTGAGAATTCTTCAATAGTCATTTTTAAAGTCTGCAGTTTATTCTTCCTAAGAGTACAAGACTTAACAACGCGATACTAGCATAATTTTCCATTGCAAGAATTGACAGGTTTTTTAGTCCAAAGGGATTTGAATCCCGAAGGACTATTAGTTTCGTTTTGGCATTTTGCGTCGGACGGATAAATGTCGGTTCACTTTTCAAACTGTTGCCATAAAATGTTAGAGTCCTGCATTATATTTGAAGAAATTAAATAATGAAAATCTGCGTAAATGTATGTATATTTCTCACATTGTCATAAAATAACGGTACATAGAGTCATCGAATTTTGAATAACGTAATCCTCCAACGAATATGAGCATGTGGAAGACCAAATTTGAAATTTGAAATTTGTTTTATGATCGATTTCCTATTTTTTAAAACTTTGGCGAATTTTTGATTAACAAACTCAAGGATTTCAAAGCGAGCAATGGCAACGTTGTGCAGAAAAAACATTTTTATCTCCAGCGCGTGAGTCTCTGTATCGGAAATTCTAAAGATATGCTCGTTTTAAAACTATTTTGCGATATTGCTGTTGCACTGGATCTTATGGTTTAAGTGCGAGGAACATGATATTTAATAAAGAAAGGTAACACACAAAATGTTAAAAAACGCCCCTTTGGACGTAATTTAAAATCTGAAACATTTCAGATTTTTTTTTTTTTTTTTTTTTTTTTTTTTTTAAGTTAAACTTACTTGATTCCTTCTTTCAGAATTCGAAATTTAGGCTGAATCCAAATATAATTTATACATTTTTTATGATTTATTTTTAAAAGTTGTATTTTTAAATATTTATTTTAATTTTTGAAAAAATCGTTTGTATTTATAACCTATAAAAATTTTAACATAATCTTAACCTTCCAGTACGCGCGCTTGGTAATTTTACATGAGCACGCGCACGTCGTAAGTTCTTATGTTAGTGAGATGGAAATGCAATGATGTATTTCATTATAAAAAATTTTTAATTTATTATTTAATAATTATATTTTAAAATCGAAGCTAATTTTAATAATTAGACAATGAAAAACGAAAACACCTTGGTAGGAAAAAAAGTAAGTTTAGCATTACTTACTTCTGCGAGGAAATTTACTGGTTACAACAACGCATTTTAAACTAACCTTAATGTTTTTATTTATTTATAAAAATTAGAAATAAAATAAGGAATGGAAATCGCTATTGTTTTCTTTTCCCATCCAAAGGTTTCCTTGTCTTCCTTTTCTTCATCAGATAATTCTTGAAGAATCCGAGCAAAATCAGCTGGTTGCACATATTCTTTGCCATGAAAACCGATATAAAATTTACAGAGCCAAATGTATTCAAATTAAAGTAATACACGACAATTAATAACACAAAATTACAAAATATTTGAGAAAAAATATTTTTCGAATTTTAAAACACGACCACGCGCGTTTCGTAACTTTTATGAAAAAGCTGCCACGTAGCACAAAAGCCCAGTTAAAAAAAAGTCAAATGAATTCCTGTTGACACATTCCATGATGTGGGGAAGGGTAGAAAGGAGGAATAGAAATGACCTTCAGACGTCCCAGCTTCGATATGCGAAAAATGTGCATTAAAAAACTGAATCTGTCGTAAATTTTGCGCATACGCGAGTGCCGGAAGGTTAATGTAGATGTATTTCTGGGCACACCTGCAAAAAACTTAGAGTTTGTTATTCAAAATTTCCTAAGATATACGTGAATTTACATAATGGTACGTTTCGAAATTTGGCATATTTTTTAAATCGATGATAATGTCAAATGTTGTTTACGCACTTTGTTAAAATTATTTGAGAGTATGAATGGTGACATTTTTTCCGCTGGTGTGCAGCGAAAAAAAAAGAAAGGAAAATAGATTGCTATAAATTAAGAAGCTTGCCAAGTGCCTTAATATTGGCGCAAACTGAAAAAAATGCGCCAAGATATTTTTTTTAATTTCTCCCCAAAAATTAGAAAATTGAATATCTGGGCATAATGCGTGCGGTAGAATCGAAATATGAAAAAATAAATTGGCATATCATTTCAGAAAAAGTCAGATTTGGTGTCAAAATACCTATATTAGAACAATGTTATTTATGAACTGAATAAATACCCGAAGTCTCGCTTTCGAGACACGAAAAGCGCAGTTTGAAATTTGTCAATCGGCCCAGTAGAACGGGAGATATAGAACTGTCTCCCACTTTCTTTTTCGCAGAGTACGTAAATGCTTTTTATCTAAAAGAAATAATATAGTTTATGAACTTAAAAATTTTCATTATCGGATAGCATGCAAAGTTCGTCACGTTCGTCTTCCGTTATGTCTTCAAGCACATCATCGGATTCTGTTTCACCGTCACTGTTGCTCTGATCCAGAAATAAATAATCATCATTCGTTCCATCTTTCACCAACACGAAACATCCTTCCTGCAGGAGATTTCCGTTTTCTTTCGCAAACTGAATCACGCTGTATTTGAAACCAGCACCGTTTTTTTTTTTTTTTTTTTTTTTTTTTTTGTGTGTGTGTGTGTGTGTGTGTGTATAAGTAAATCAGATTCTGCGTTTAGAAATGCTTTGCTTCTTTCTTTTTTTCTTTTTATCCTTAATCCAAGACCATTTGAGAAAACAAATTAACAACAGCCCCGAAATGTTTTTACGAAAGATGCATATTTTATTAATAATGTTATTGCTGTTATAAAACAGATAATGACTTTTAATAAGCATTCTTCTTTAAACTGTAGTTAAATATCATATTGCTAAAGTTAAGCAAAAAAATCATACTTAGTTTAACGTGAGTAAAATTCTATAGATTTAGAAGGCGATCAGATACAATTCCCTCTACTTCAGGACGAAAGAAAAAAGTACGCCAAGCTTAAAGCGTTTTGTCTAATTTTAAATATTACATTGACATACCCTCCCCATTATATTACATTAAGATATTAGATATTTAAAGAAAGCACATGTTTGGCAACTAATTTGTAAATATTGGTGTCACAATTTTCACTTGTTTTCTGGAGCTGAAAAAAACCCGTCATGGTGAATTTAAGTGATAATTTATATTGATTTGATTTGGTTTGGTTTATTTGATTATAGCAAAGATCACGAGGGCTATCTTTCTAAAGAAAGGAAAGCTTTCGGGAAGGACTTTCGAAGGGAAATTGGCTCGTGTCCAAGTAGCATGGGGAGAAAACCATGAAAATGCCCAGGCAAGTAGCTCCTTTGCCTGATATCGTAGCTACACTTTCGTACCTATAAGTTACGCAGCTGCCTAACTTTACAGCTAGGCAGCTGCGTAACTCATACGTAATAAATAGATATTTATAGCCATAATTAATACATAAATAATAAATATTGCTTCAAGATGTATAACTTAATATTGCCCAAATAAATATATTCTATGGCACGTAGACCCGCAACACACCGTAAATTGGCAGTTTTATATGCGAAAATTAGTAGCTACTATTTTAAAAAGTGGATCAGAATTCTAAACGTAAAGGAATAAATCCAAAATCACATTCGTAATTAAATTACTTCTTCAGAAAACTCGCATTCATCTACTCCTTACAGACCGTCAACTGATTTCCTTTACTTCATTTAAAATTTACAGCTTACTGATCTTTGAATAGTTCCTTCTGTCTAACTCTCTATCTTTCTACCACACGTCGGCTCTTTAATTAACTTATTAATCTGCATCAGCACTAACCATCGAGGAAAATTAATAAATGAAAATGTCAGATAGATATTAATGCACTTCATTAATCTTCCTATCAAGAAATCTAAAAATGCTTCTCAGAATTTCGGGCGCTATCGAAATACCATTTTTTAAAATCAAAATGTTTCCCTTGCGAGTCGCTGTTTGAATAAATACTATCGACACTTTCTCCAAACATTTGGTGTGAAATTCCGGCATATTTATTGCATCAAAGTCACCATCTGTGTCACGTAAAGATATTTACCCAATCACGGGCCAAGACTTTGGCTCAATCTTCGTCTTTCTCGAGCCATTGATTAACATTAGAAGTCGTTTCACTTCCGCCAAGTCGTTTACAGATACTGCCACTTCCAGAAGAGAAACTTCCAATTTTGGGAGTTCGACCAGCAGCTCGGGAGTAATTTGTGAAGAAATTATTGGAAAGGGAACGGCAACGGCGTCATGCATTACAAGAGCGGCACTGGATCTTCATTTTAGAATTTATAATTTTATCTTTTCTTGTTTCTGTTTCTTAGAAAGCAACTATCAGAATCTCCGAAATTAAATTCTTAATTTGGAAATTGAACGTAGAATTGTTAAAGCTTTTTCGCTGTATTATTGAGGCAAAATGCATAAAAGTCAATTAGACAAGCCTTTTTAAAGGTTTTGGAACTTATTTATTGCTATCATGATTGAGAATCATGCTCCGAAACTCATGATTTGGAAATAAGAGGTGTTAATTAAGGAAATTAAACGAAGAAAAGTAAAGTTCTTTCGAAAGAATTGTAATTAACGTATGCTAAATTATTTTATATCATTGATGTTACTTAATATTCAGCCAATATATTTATATATATTTTTCAGTTTCTATGGTGCAGAAATTACAAAAAAATCTCTTTTTAGAATCATTAAAAGGTTACTTATTTTTAAAATTAACCCTTTCGCCGTCCTCTCCTGTCCGCGAACCCCCCCCCCCCCAGCGACCGTCTGTTTTCGTAGCGTGTAATGTTGTTTTTTCTGTACATCATAACTTCCCATACATAACTTTCGTAGTGGATGAATGTCAATGAATATTAAGTAAAATTATAAGGAAGTAAAGCATAATGGAAAAATAATAATATCTTTGCTTATTTGTAACAGCAGGATAATTTGATAACATCTGATCCAGGCGGTCCACTCCTCCCATTTTGTTGTTGTAATCTTTTACAATTATCGGTTTTTTACAGTTATTTTCCGTGTTCCAACATCAGTCATCGAGTTATTATGGACTGTACTCGTCAAACCTATATCCTTCTTGTCTTTCCAATTCACAACCTCATTTTTTCTCATTTTCTGCCGAGTAGATGTTGAAGCCATCTCTCACTGTCTTGTATCTTATGTAAAGTGGTGCGAATATTCATAAAATCTAGGACAAATTCAATTAGAAATAGATTGTTACATTTGTGCTACCCTCTAGGAGGTATAATGTAGAAGAACGCTTAAGGCGCGTTACGGCCGCCCTGCGGAAGTTTCACTTGAACGCGCTAGACGCGTTACGGACGACGAAGAGGTTAATAACAAACACAAATATTTTTGTATGGTAATAGAATATGTTTAGGAATAAAATCTAGCAGTATATGAGTAATCCTTAGCATATTTATCTAATTTAAAGGTAGTTTAATATGCTGTAAAGTAGTTTAATATATTAATTTTTATAATATTTAACATACTTTGCCTACCCGGCCTTTCTTAATTTACACAACCGCTGGTCATAGACATATACTTCCTATTACAAAATTATTTTAAATGATGAAAATATTTATCTGTTGGCATTTATAAGTTTAAAAAATAAATTCTATGAAAACTGTGAAATCTAACATTTATGCACTTCCCCGGTCCTTATACTTATATTTAGGAACATTTTATACTCGTTACAAAAAATAAAGCACAAAACATTTGGACCGCTATGACAAAAGTTGACTAAGATATTTAGCTTTACATTTTGCTTCACAGTTTACTTCACATTAAATTTGCATTGAGGGGATGGTTAGTAAATAAATATAAAAAAAAAAATCAAGATTTTCCGCTTTAAATGCCATGGTGTTTTCTTGGGAATTCGGGGACACTCTAAGATTTTATCACATTTGGTTTGAACACAAATAATTTTAACACAAGTAATAAGTAACACAAGTTTTATAAGTTTAAAAAGTCTAAAAAATAACTTATTAATATTCTCAAGATGTTTTATTACTTTAAAAGAAAATCCGGTAATCCTATAAAAATAACTTAAATTGCAGTTATTTCATATTTTTAAATGATGCAAAATAACATTACAAATTGGCTACGTGCCAGTACAGAAGACTACGAGCGTTTCCTAGAATACAGTTTCCATAAGATTCTGTGGTTAAAATCTCCATTTGAAAAAAAAAAAACATATGCTGTTCAATACTTTTCACAATAATCTACATAGAAATACTCGTCACTTAATCTCTTAACATCTGAAACCTTTTACTAAACTGATATTTCATTTTGAGTTAAATATAGAAGCAAATATTTCGCCCTTAAATTTGTGTACGGCCTCTATGATCTGTCACTTTAATGCCAAATATCTCAGTTACTTTGTTGTCGTGGAGTCAAACATTTTTTATTTTATTTTTTGATACTTGTAGTAAGCATCCTCATCGCATCTAGGCATTTATATCTGCTGTACTACCGCTTGCTGTATACCGTCTTGGCATTAAAATTTAAATACAAATGGAGTATACCAGCAAGATAACTGGTTCTATCGCATATCCTAGTTGGCTACCACCTGGCTCGAAGAACATTTGTGTAAATTTTCCTCACTAAAATGGCCATCAAGAAGCGCGGACATATAGTCCATTGAACACTTTTACGATATCCTAGAAAAACGTATACAAACACGTCTTCTACTATTTATGTTCTTAACTGATTTATGAAACATTCTAAAAAATGGTTGACAAGCCATTGCTCTGGAATACTGCTACAACACTTCTAACATTCATGCCTTTTGTGTGGCACACTTTATCGAAGCCAAAAGAGCAACAACTTCTTACTACTCCAAGCATTCATGAGGCAATGAAACTTGAGTATATCAATTAAATTAGGTGTATTTTTACAATACCTGATTTAGCTAGTACACTCAAGTGAAAAAAATGAGCCAAACACTCGGACAAAAAGTAATAGGAATATGCAGGACAATAAATGACTTGTTAATTACAAGTGTATGCTATGCTAAATGCATATTTTACGTTTCATAAGGAATATAACATTTTTCTAATATAAATATTGAGACGAGAGGAAAGTATAAAATGTTAGATTTCTTAATTTTTATAATATTGACTTCTTTAAATGTAAAAATATCGAAATATAAATCTTTGCGTTATTTAAAACATTTTGTAACTGAAACTGCATTTCTATAACCAACAGTTGCCAAAAGAAGTACCATGTAAGGACTTTTTATGGACATGATGTAGATGTGTGCATATATGTACTTTTTTGGTCTATTTGTGCTTTCTTAGCGAAACCCTGGCCGCTCAGGGGGTTTTAAGACATTATAATTATGTTAATAATTTAAACTGTATAATATTCTTACATCGGCTTCATATGCATTGATACATCTTAATTCCCCATCACTTTTTATAATTTTCTTTTCGTAAATATGTTTTTTGTATCGCGCCAGTTAAACAGGTTATTTTATTTATTTGCTTCTTTCGTTGCACCAATCCCCTGATGATGATGTAGCGAAAAATCTAAATATCACTTTTCCTTTTTTGGTTTTGGCATATTTCACCCGCCTATTTCTTGAAGTTTACCACTGTACTTCTGTTTCTTGGTATTTTCATGAAGCTTATTGTGAATTTAATATGAGATGAATTTTAAACGCATTTTTTATTTTATTTCATATATATATACTGTATAAATTACCATATATATAGTAGTAAATAATATATTGAAAAGTGTAAAATCTTCATCAACAAACTATGAATACACGCATACGAGAAATCAAGTACAGAATTAATATAAAATAAATCTTATAAAAGGCAAGTTAGCAAAATGTACATTGTACTGCTTTTTTATAGCATTAAATTGATTTTTGTTCGCTGTGAAGGAAATATTTCTTTTCACAAAGATAACTCTTACACTTATATTTCCAAAGCCTATTCATCTTGACAGTTCTAAAATTGTTTTTATCATCCCTTGCACTTTCCCAAGAAATAGACATGACGCATTTGAACTCCCGAAGTTCTTAGTCTCAAGGCACCGGCAAAAACCCTTCAGCAATTTCTTATTGCTTTAAACTTTTAAAATCAGTTTATCCTTTCTTCTTTTTCTAAACTCTAAGATCAACTTTCATCTTCTTTTAGCCAATGGATTATATGTACGATAGATTGAAAAATTCAGCTTTCACTTTTTTAGGTTGCTTTGTCGATCAACTTTTATATCTGTTTTCAATGATGCAAAAAAAGTTAAAAAAAGTTTTTAATCGAAAATGTCCGAGAAAATTTGCTGTAACTTTAACGGTAGGTTGAACAGAACAGAAAATTATTACTTTGAAAGGTAAAATATCCTATATATATATATATATATATATATATATATATATATATAAATTGTAGTAAGCTCGCCTAAAAGTTACCAAGAGCTCCTGCTCCAAAAGGTTTAACACGTTTTCAAAAAATTAATACACATGAAAATCAAATCATTAGACATGTAAAACATTCTAGACCAAAATTGGTTTTTTTTAAAAAATTGTTATTACTGCTTTGCTTGATAAATTATATATATATATATATATATATATAGTTTGAAAAAATAGTTATTTGGTATGTTGAATCTTAAAATTTGATACAAGGCAAAATTTAATACTCTATTACAGCAAATAATGAAATTCAACTCTCCTGAATACCAGTTATTTTGAATATATGCGAAACTAATACATCTAGCTGTTTTCTTAATACCTAAGCCTTTTATTCTGTTCTTTTATAAGACTCTGGATGTGAAACTAACATTCATGAAATGATGTTCTCCAAAGATGCTTATGAGTTTCAATCCACATAATTTGCTTTAAGTTTTTGACGGACATTTTGATGAGAGAGAAGTTTACACCGACGCAGACTAACAAAATCTAGCTTCAAATGCATGAAAAATGTGAAAAATAAAGGCAATTGGATTTTACATCTTCTGGCACATCTTATACAGGAGGTTGATATACCGAGGAATGCAAAAGAGCGAACCTTCCAAAGGAAATGAACCGGAGAATGTAAATTACATTTTCGTTTAGATTTTCATATTTTTCATGTATTTGAAGAGATTTTTCTCTCTTTGAATTTATTTTTACAGTCAGTTGATACAGAACTTGCATTTTTAACAATTCTGCAATTTTACTCAAATTCCATTTTGAATGATATTTGAATTTGTTTTTTTTTAATTATTATTACCACTCAATTAGTGCAGCTTACTGTATATAACGTGGCCTTTTAGTTGAACTTAAAATTTTCTTTTTATAAGCTTTTTATGTATAGTATTATTTTAAAAAGTTCTTTTTTGTCGCTCCCCCCCTTTTTTTTGACAACTGTATTCATCTGGGTCCCCTATAAAAGCATGCAAGGCCTTAAATATGATAAATACACTCTTGCTGTAATGTAACTCAACGATAGTAAAAGTGCAAATATTATAGAAATCTAGAACTTGAAGACAACTCAAGTTATTATACAGAATAATTGAATTGTCGTATTATACCTGGATAGACGATCAGCAGCAGCCGAGGTAAGTCGATGAATATTGTTAGTTCCGTTCAAGGCTTGAGTACCGCGAACGAGCTGGCCGTATGGGCGTTTCTTTGATTTCCCCATGTGTAACGTGTATATGAGACAGTTTCTCTTAGAATGTCCTCCAAGAAAGCATCCTTTCCCTTAGGCACATAGCCATCGAGTGTTTTGCCGTAAACAAGCAAACCAAACCTATACTTAGGCAGCTATTGCTTCTTAAATGCCCTGTGGAGCTGACATTGTTCCATGGAGAAAGTCCTGCTTGCTACTGGTGTAAAAGGAAATGCGGTTGTGACACCTATGCCGTGATGTTATGGATGCTTGTAAGTTCTGATAATGCGTGTTCCATCTCTTCTCAGCGTTCCTATACAACAGAGGTCTTCAAACTGTGTTCCGTGGTACGCCTGGATTCCGCAAGTTAAATCTCAGGGTTTTGCAAATCAAAATAAAAATTTAAAAAAAATTAAATACTCAGACAAGTTGCTGACTTGACAAGTTGTTGTTTAACTTCTAAATTAATAAGTTGTCTGGTGTCTATTAAATAAAAATATAAAGATACATTTAAGTAGAGGTTAGTTTTAAAACTTAATATGGTGTCGTCATATATCAAAGAGAATAACGTTCACTGCTTTGCAAAACTAAACAGTTTTCTAATGAAAAATGAAATGAATTTAGATGAGATTTAAAAACTTTAAACATAAGCACCTTTTTCAATTGAAGAAAATAATAAGAGAATATTTCTCAGCCGAAAAACTAAGTATGACTGGTTAGAAAAATCTATTCGAGTACTACGCTAAATCAGAATGCTTGCCAGTGAAGGACAGGAAACATTTTATCTACGTATCAACAGACTAGACGTTAAAATGTATATCTAAGCAAGAGTAGCCCCCAAACATTTTGGTTCTAGATTCATGCAGAGTACTTGGAAGTTTCTCACACAGCTATGAATATTTAATCCTTTCGGAACAACGTATTTAAGTGAAAAATATTTCTCAACCTTTCTGTTAACAGAAATAAAATACAGAAACAAATTAAAGGCAGAATAGGACATTGTGACTGCAGACAACATTAAGAGAGCTAGATTTCGGCAATCTGTACTAAAAAGGTGCAAGAACACCGGTGCAACTAAATATAATGCAATGGTAGGTGACACCTGGAGTAAAAATGAATGCTATTAATGAGGAAATTACTTCATTTTATGTTACAATTTTTTAACAAAAAATGCAATACTTTTCTTTAATTGTCTTTACATAAAGTAAGTATAACATACTGGTCTGCTTTAAATATTATTTTAAGATATTTTTTCCTAAAGATAAGATGTCTCTTCCCCCCCCCCCAAAAAAAAAAGTTATTATTCTAATGGTTCCATGAGGCGAAAAATTTTGAATACCACTGATATATTCTAATATAAATACACCATGATTACGAAGATGTTTAAAGTTACGTCATAAAAGTTACTTTCAGAAACCGATTAAGATGGTAGGTATATTTTTGTTAGTATAACGAAAGCAATGACTGCACAGGCGATTTCATTTTAAAATTTAAAAGGAGCTCGTTCTGTGAATGTATTGAGAAAGGCGAAATTTGAGCCATTATCACTTACTTGTACGAAGTAAAGGAAGTAATTCCGAGTATCATATTTGAACGGAAATATCCATTTTGACCACTATCGAATGCAATTTAACGATGTTTTTGCTTGACGTCTATACGTAAGGACAGAAAAAAGAGACTCTTTTCCCCCAAACAAATTATAAAACTGAGTTAATATGGATTCAGAAGAGATTTTTTTCCGTAGCGTCTGTACGTGCGTACGTACGTATATTCGTATGTACCTTGCATAACTCAAAAATGAGTAGCCTCAAAATGTTGAAATTTTGTATATTGAACTGCTATAACATGTAGCTGCGCACCTTCCTTTTTGGTTGCAATTGGCCGCACCAAAAGTATAGTTAATCTGCATGCAATAGTTCTAGAATTATCCACTTTTTAAAAGTTATTTAAGTGCGGCTAAGGCTAATTTTTCTTACCGTAGCAGCCATATTCGTTTACATGTGAAACATAGCACAATAGTGAATTAAGTCTTTCTGCAATCTTCAGTGTTTTTTGCCAAGTGGGACCAAAAGGAAAATTTTAGCTTTGTGCACCATAAATTTGGCTTTTTGCCTGCTGGCCGAGTTGCTTGTTTTCGCGCAGAAACTGTAACTTTAATTGTAAAAATTGTTTTTTAATTGTTTTAACAGTATTTCGTGTTTTATATTTATCTTTATCTTTCATTTTTTAATGAAGATTAATTAATTAATTTTTAATGAAGATTTTTAAGAAGATTTTTTTATGAATTTTTGCATTCCTGTGAAGTGAGAACTGAATTAATTGAATGAGAAATATATCTCTAATGAAATTCGAGGAAATAAGAGTTTCGCATTAGCAAATATTGTCCCCAATCTGTCAGAGGAGAATGTTTACGAGTAGGGCATGCTCATTATGTAAGCGGCGTTGAATTGTGTGTGAAATCCTGCTTCTTTTTTATTTGTTTAATTTATTTTATACATCATTTTAGATTTATTACAGCATCTTAATAGAAAATGGGGCAACGATTAGATAATTCTTCAGATGATATAATTTTTGTGCATTCTGGCTTATAAAATCATTGAGATGTAACACTGTTAAGTGAACTTCGCGCAAGAGTGTCGCTATGGTAAATAAATATAGTGAATTTTAAAGAGTGCTTCTATTGTATTGTGGTTTATGCGGTATTAGCGAAAAGCATTTAATATTCGATAAGTTTAAATGAAATGTAGAGAAAAGGCGTATAATTTAGTATTCCGTACAAGGAAGTCATGTGGTGTACACATCTAATTTTTTTTAATGTTTCAGAATCTGGAGCTAAAATGCTAAGGGGAAAAATACGCGAGGAAATACGGTAAATATAAGATATTTGAAGCAAGTTGTTCAGACATTCTTTTTAGGGTTTCTTAAAATGTACTGCTTTAATGTGTTTAGTCATCATCAAACACTTTGTCTAAAAATATTACAATTCCTAATACTAAATTATAGCATTCACTAATATTTTTACTTATTATCATTTTCACTCTAATACTAATATCTACTTTTTTAAGTCCATAATTATGTATTTCACCAACCAGAATATTATATAAAGTTTGGAAAGTGTTTAATTACAATTACCTCGCAGCATTATCTGATATCTTCGAGCAGTTTAACCCAAGAAAGAAATTCGCAAAAATGAGCTTTTCATGTCTAGAACTTTCAAACAAAAATAGAAATTTAAAATCCTTGAATTCTAATCTTGGGGGATGTGTCTGTCTTGTTTTTATATAAAATTGACTAAATCCCATAAATCAGCATCATATTGAATTTTAAAGAAATTGTCCAAAATTATTCCTTATAACAAGCAAATCAAGCAAATGCTACCAGTGCCTTAATAGACGTTCGTCATGGACAGTAGGATTCTCATTTTACGCACATCTGACCCCATAACTGGCTCTAGGCCTGAAGAAATTAATCCGAATTAATATGATAAGGTTCTTTCAGGGTCGTCATGCAATCAATCTGGAGACAAGTTTGACATAATTTTACTTCCCGATGCTAGAGACGTAAATTTTCTTGGCTTAAACCGTAACTCCTGAGTAACCCTGTAACTCAAGATCTGAGTTTCATAAAGGCTATTTCGGTAATCGAGCTGTGGCTAGTACAAAGTCTTGGGAACAATACTATACTAAATAAGAATAAGAATCTCAGAAATGTTTATATCCCCATCTATTTATACATATAAGTTTTAAGTAATTTACTTTAGATGTGTGATTCTCAATGACACCGGAATAGACTTAATTCAACACAGGAAGAATTATTTGACAAAAACTCATTTATGAAAATACATTTCGTGATTTTCAGCTACTGGAGTCAGACCTGGGCCACGAACACTGATGCATGTCCTTCTCTCTGGAAATGTTTTTTATCTGTTATATCAAAGACAAAAGTTATCGTAACAAGTTTTCACAAAACAAATGGTAGAGGTAAAAGTATTCAGAGGTATTTTTACATTTAGAGGTAAAAGTGTCGGGGACACCAGCGATGTACCATGAACTTACGAACAGGTGTCTTGCCAAACACCTTAAGATTTTTCGACGGTTTACCCCGGTGCAGTGTGAAGCTCTTGAGTAAGGCAAGCAGCCCTTAAAAGTTTTTGGTTGAAGGCGTTGCTCATTTTTCACTTCTCCTGCTGCCTAATGTTACCCTAATGTCTCTACAATCTTTTATATGTACAAAATACAAAAATATTATTTTTATCTTTATTTTCGTATCAGTATCATTCTAATATGCCCCTCTCACAATTTCGGGCACTAGCCATTATGGACATTGGCCACTACTAAGGGCGGAAATCGTGGTCACTTTATTATGGAGGCCCCTAAAAGGTGGCACACCGTTGCCTTTTGTGAAAAGACAGACAACTTACATTCATGCCTTCTCCAGGATTCGAACTCGAACCCTTCGGTACGAGAGTCACTAATCACTTTCCCATCTGGGCGGGTCATTGTAATACCCAGCTCTTCAAAAGAGCTCAATGTAATGAATAAAATGGGTAATTATTAAAAGCACAGTTTTAGAACTGTTAGAATTTTAACAGGTAATATAAAACAAAAATAAAGAGACCGAAAGTATGAATAGTTGAAAGTATTAATTTATTTGAACTTAAACATGAAGGAGATAAATAAAAAAAGCAATATCATGTTCGTGCTTACATCAATTTCATAATACTCTTTTAATGACTAAACGTATATCCAGAAAGAATTCAATAAACCATTTACTTAGAAATATAAGGCTTCCCTTGCCAAGCTCATTACAGACGAGACTAATTACTCCAACACGAAACCGAACAATTAAATGACTTATGCTGCAAACGGAACACGTCATCACCGTCCTCCGTGGCCATCCCATTTAAAGCTTGTTAACTATCCACGAACCTTCGAAAAATCCCACACACCCATAAATTATCTTGATATCCACTTCCTTTAAAATGCACAAACGTACACATACGCCGTTGCATCGATTGAATGAAACTTTTATCAGCAAGATGCTTGCTGAAACTTTTTTCCCTCCATTGTTTTGCTCTTAATTCCTCGCAATTCCCAATACTTCATTAATTCTTTCGCACCTGCTGCAATGAAAAAGTAGAGATCATTGGAAAATGCTTTACTGATATTCTGAATCTTTTTAAAAATTCTTTTTCATTTTTGATTAAAAAAATCATCTGCCCTTTTCCGATCGCCATGTTTTGTTAGAGATAAGACTAGGCTTCTAACGAATATAATATATGCCTTTAAGCACAGTTTTAATAAGAAGATTAACTAAATTTGATACAATGGTGATTGGCCTCCACCTTTTTTTTCTTTTGCTTGTGTTTGTGTTTCTGTGTCACAAGGATAGGAGGCTTAAAAAAGGAGTAATGTTCATGAATAATACGATCTTTGCTCTTGGCTATCCATCAGAAAATAAAAATTTGGAGAATAAAAGAATAGTTTATTACTTGGTATTAAATTCTGATATTTCGTGATTTTAGTAGCAACGCTCCGGAAGAATTTGCATTGTATTCTTTATTGTCCTACGTTTTATGGCGGTTTTTCAGTTACATTAATTTTATTACAGCATTTTGTGCTTCAGTTTTATGGAGTGGAAGCTATCATGATTATTTTAAAGAAGATAAATATAAACAAGTTGTTCAGTTTCTGAACGAAGAAAACATTTATAATATATGAATACTTGTTTTTCCTTCATATGACTATGTTATGCTTTTTTTATTAACTCTAGCTTCTGTTAATTAAATATTTCGCTATAGCTGGAATAATAATAAACGAAAACGGTTTTCGTGTCCCGTAACCTGAAGAAAATGACCACTAAACCCGTTCTTATTTAATTTCCTGCAATTATGAAGTAATATATTTTATCTTTAAATAATAATAGTAATATATTTTCTATTTTATATTAAAAGTTTTTTAAACTAAAAAGAAAAAGTTTTGGTACAGAATTTTTAATTTATGTATTATAGTTTCAGAATTGGTACTTTTTGAGGAATCCACAGTTAAAACGTTTTCCATAGAATCATTTCATAGTTCAAGCATGTTCTTAGTATATACTAGGGCACGAGTAATTTACTGACTGCGAATAGTGCTACTAGTGGATGGTTAACAAATGAAATAGAACTTCGGTATAACCTGGATAATACTAGATGACTAATTAGAGCAGATAAAATAGGTCCCACTTATTCGATCAGACAGGTTTTAGTCCTAATAAATTTTTACTTCAAATAATGTCTATTGCCTTTTAAGTCCTTTAATTTACTTGTAAACTACTGACTGAGGCTGTCAAGTCACATTTGAACTGTTATCGTGACACATTATTCGCCCTCCAGAAGGAAACAGTCTTAATTTTCATCCAGTTTTTTTTTTCAAGATTGCAACCATATTCCTGTCATTGATAATCCATCACATCGGTTAGCATAATAAATCCAGTGTTGCCAGATCATACGACTTTACGCAAATTTCCTACTTTTGACGAACTTGTTACTATTGAAGTTATGTTCATGCGAATTTGCGATTTTCTGCTACTGCACTATTTCGTTGTGCTACTTTTTGGTGCTTAAAACCGTGTTTCATATTTATCATAAAACTCTTATATGTTAATATGATGTTCAATTCAAATTAATTTGTAATAAAAAGTAATAAATGTTTTAGGCTTATAAAAGTTAGTAGGTGGCAAACCTGCAGTTGTAACCCATGAATTCAATTTTCAACACTAGTAGCTGGTATTTTGATGCGTTTTATTAACTGCTTTGTTTAATATCTTGGTGATCTATGAGTAGGCTTCCAATGTTTAAGTCAAATTATAGATGCTATGTCAAACAAAGTGTGAATTATAAATAACATAAAGAACTACAGCAACACTTCATAAGGTATTTCCTCCATCATTAATGCATGCCTTCGTGGTGTAACGGTAGCACACTTGACGCGTATTCGAGAGGTTCAGGATCGAGTCCCCACGAGGGCATTGCTCATTTTGCATTCTCCAGCGCCAAAAAAAAAAATCCTAATGTCTCTAAAGTGGCACTCGATCTATAAGGTGGTGGATGATGATTCTTTGCCCCCAGGATTAGGCGATTCAGTCCCCTAATCTCCAGTCGCCCTTTAAAAGGGGGAGTATACAAGGTATTTTCTGCCTCCTTTCTGCATACCTTCTTGGTGTAACGGTAACACACTCGATGCGTATTCGAGAGGTCCAGGTTCGAGTTCCGGCGAGGGTATTGCTCGTTTTCATGTCTTCATCATCAAAAAAAAAATTATAATGACTCTACAACCTTTCAAAATGCTTAGCATAAAATCCTCAGGTTCGATAATTAGGTAGAAAGCACAAAACTAAGCAAGGCAAAAGCTTATTGCCGGTTATATGAATGTGAAGGGCACAGTGTTAACAATCCAAACGTGAGAAATCGTCTAACAGCGATCAATAAATTAACAAAAAATAACAATCTAAATTAACGGATAATTAATTAAAAGAAGAAAATGAGGATTTAAATAATAGAGAATTAACAATTGGATATTAAGATTTTCGTTAAAACTAATATACGTAATATATAGACCAAGATACGAATTCGAACCGTAACGTACAGAACACTCGGAGACTGAATGTTTGATGATGTCAGAGGTTATGTGAGTTTACAAACCTCTGATGTAAAAAATCACGTGATCTCTGACGTCACGTGTTACCTTTTGTAACTTCTCGATTTTTCTCTTCCTACTTCAGCTCAAAAATTTCTGGCAACACCGCATCAACCAAGAACACAAAGAAATGTAACCTACTCATTTCTTTAGTGAGGCGTTCCGCATATACGGGACCGTTCCCTTCATTTTACTTCTATGTTTCGTATTATTTTTGATTCATTTTTATCCCGTTTTCTCCCCAAACTCTACGTGATACAGCCGGCAGACGGCGATACAAAGTTATACTTGCAAAGTATATTGATCGGAAGTGATGTCTAATAAAGCTGTAAGTATACATATTTGCCACTGGCAGGCCACAATGCAAATGCGGACAGAATATTTCCTTAATGTCGACTTAATGGTCGGTCAAACGAAACACTTTATTAGTAGACACAACCGAAGCAATTTTGATTTATCCTAATTTTAAAATGACTCGCACTCAATTTTATAATTATGTGAAAGAAGAAAATTATATAAAATCAAGAAAATAAAATCAACTTAAATATAACTGGGCTGAAAAGGATAATCCTTTCATCATTTTTATTATTCGAAGTGTTTATTTTATTTGATCGCTGTAACTTTATTGACTTTTTATCACAATAAAATAAACCGTTAACTACCCATTTTTTTAACCCAAAGTGGTTGTTAGTCTTCAAATGGCATTTTGTAGCGTTTCGCTATAAAGGGAGAATCACTTTTTAGATTGTTGCCACCATTATTATTAGTAACACTTGTATCATATTTGAAAATCAAGTAATGAAAATCTACATGAATGTACGTATGTTTCTTGCATTGTGAGAAAAAGACGGTGCTTAGATACATCAAATTCTGAATAACGTAATTCTCCATCTGAACATGGGCACATGGACGTCCGAAATTCAAATTTGTTTTGATATCCATTTCGTATTTTGTAAAACGTTTTTAGTAACAAATTTAACGATTTCAAAGCAAGAAATGGCAACGCAGTACGGAAAAGAAAAATAAACTATTTTATCTCCAGTGCACGAGACTGTGTATCGGAAAGTCTAACGATATGCTCTTTTTAAATATTTTATGATATAGCTGTTGAATTGAATTTTATGCGAATAACATGATATTTAATAAATAAATGTAACACAGAAAATGTTCAATAAAACGCCCCTTTGGACGAAATATAAAATCTGAAATCTTTTAGATTTTTTTTTTATTTACTTAGTTTATTTTTATTTTTTATTTATTTAGCACTTAAACGTCCCGTATCAATACTCGGAAATTATGGCAATCCTAGAAATAAATATAAAGTAGCTCATAGTTGTTTTCGGACACGTACATTTTTTAAATTTATTTGCATAGGTCTTGTACTAAAATCTGAAGCGTAAAATTCAATTTTTGTTGCCTGATGCATTATTTTTTCCTCTATTTTAAGTCTTCCTTGTTGCAAAATAAGTATCATCAAAATATTCTCTGCATTAAAATTGCATTTTTTAAGTTTAAAAAAAAAGTTTTGAAAAAACTACAAAATATATTATTTTATTAAAAAAGAAAACAAGTAATTTTTGTTGCCAGTTGAGAAAAATTACCCAAGATACTGAATTTCAAAATTTGCAGACAAAAATTGACTGATTTACTTAACTTGCAATTTTTCAAAACATTGTTCAGTGATTTCCAATTTGCATTGAGAAGTTGATAAATGAATTAAAATATATCAAGGCTGATTTTTCCCCTTCAGTGACATTCAAGAATATTCTTTTGTCATTCAAGAATCTCGTTAGTTTATAACTTATCTTCCATTTAATATGCCGAAAAACATTTATAACAAGTTTTTAAAGTTTTTAATTGCGTTATTAATATTCTCATGATGTTTCATATCTTCAGAATTATAACTAATAATTGTAAAGTGCATCCCGTAATCACTGTACTTAAACTCCCGTAAACATTAGAATAACCCCGTAACTCCCGTAAACACTGTACTCCCGTAAACATTAGGACTGAATTATTACCACCGCATGTAGTGTAATCAAACGTTTTAAATAAAATTTTCGTAAGCGCTTGATTTTGAGGCTTCTCTATAGAAGAAACAAAAATAGAAACAACCTCAAATGCTAATATAAACTTACTCGAAGAGATACGTTTAATGAATGATGCATGGGAAAACATTACATCAACATGCATTCCCATTCCTTCCGTAAGGCTGAATTGGACATAGGGACAAATCACTGAGAAAGAAGAAGTAGACAACTTGGGAAACTTGGGAAATGTGTAAATGATTAGAGAAGAATTTGAAAATTATGTATCTGTTGAAGCCAATGTTATACTTCCGAGATCACCTTCTCTCGAGAATAGTTAAGCTGAAATTCAAGCTACGAAAAGGGAAAAAATAATGAAAACGACGATGATAACGACGAATGTGAAGAATTTAAATCACCCCAACATAATCAATGGCTTTTGAATGCGCAGTAGAGCATTATGCGCAGTCTTCTTAAAACCCTAACACAAGAAAGAGACAATAAGACATTTCAAAGCAAGTTAATCAACTTCTTTCGTTTAGAACAGAAATAAAAGATCAATAAATTAAATACACATAATATAGTAAGAATGAAGGATTTTTTTATGATTTTATTCACGAAACTATTTTTTACGAGCACTCGGTTATAATGAGCAAATATTTTGGTACCTTCGCGCTTGTTATAAGAAAGTATTTATTACTTTTTATTATAATTTTAATGGATATATCGTATTAAAATACACGAATGTTATGATAAAGCGCATATTAAAGTAGCACGACGAAATGATGCAGCAGCAGAAAATCTGAAATTCGCATGAACATAATTTTAGGAGCATAAGTTTGCCAAAAGTAGCAAATTTGTGAAACACTGCAAGATCAGGCAACACATATATCGAATTTGTTCCAATTAAGTTTAATAATTTTGTTTCGTACTGTTACGGATTATGTATAAATGTAATAACTTTATACAAAAGATACTAGAAATTATACATAAAATTCTAGTATCTTTTCTATAAGGTAACATAAAATTCAGAAGAGGTGAATCTTTTCGAAACTATAAGAAAACAGGGGCAAATCTATTTATCATTGTGTAAGTGACTAACTCACTAAATTGGAGAGGTATCCCCATGGTGATATTCCCAAGATGGTTTTGTGGCTAAATTTTGTCTCCAGATTTGGCGAGAAATCGCCAAACCTGGCATCCATGTGGTGACATTTTTGTCCATTCCTTGTATAACACTAATCGATATTGTAACTAAATAACTGTAATTGATCTTATATGTAACTGTAACTGTATCCGGCCCTCATTCCTGCCGGTAATTTAGAGATCTCTCTGCCACCGAAGGAAAACTATATAATACCGGGTAGAGCATCAGTTTCCGAATTGTTGTTTACTTCAGCATGAGTTCAGAGTATTGAGATAGCTCCGTGTTAACTTCGCATTTTAGATGAGTTTTTCATTGTCAGTTTGTTCTTAACACTTTAAGTATCATTTCACTCTGTGATACTGTGAAGAGCTATACGAGTATTTTTCTGGAACGTTCCAGAACAGTGAAGTGTTTCTTTTGGTAAAATATTTTTCTCAAGCTATCATCAATTCTGTGCGCATTCAATCTATTATGAACCAACACGCACGCAACAACATTTTATGTTTTACATATATATATATATATGTATATATATATATATATATATATATATATATTATGTGAAAATGATATAAATAGATGCATTAAGTGAAAAGCGATTAAAAGATTTGGCCTAGTTCGTACAGCATACATTGCTGACCATATTCAGTCGAATGACTTAAAAGTTAATTTTTTCGTTTCTTCATTGGTTGAAAATAAGAATGGAAGCTTTATTCATCAACACAATAAAATCAAAATGCAAATAGCTTTCTAGAAAATTTCAGCAGCTTCCATTTATCTCCATCCCTCCCCCCTTCCCCATCTGCTGCAAGCACACTGAGAATTTTCTTTGCAAACTCATAACTTATTGTACTTCATTGAGAAATTTGCTGCATGCATTAAACCTACTTATAAATAAAAAACTACTAAATAAAAAAACATCGAAATCTACCGCTTTGATGTTTTATTATTAAAAGCATATGTTGAACTCAAGTTGTGAGAATTAAACCTTTGGTAAAAGATATTTATTAAAAAAGAATTCCTTGTATTCAATACAAGTTTGCATGAGGGAAAGGGTCATTACTTATATTACCATTAAAATTTAGGATCGTTGCTATTTAATTTAAAGGTATCTAATTTCCTTCTCTGTTCCATTGAAAGGAAAACAGTTAATTTTGCTTTGTTAAAGGAATTTGGTTTTCAATGCTTTGCCAGAAATGATGCATTTCTAATCAATAAGCTTATTTGTTTAAATGTTTCCAAGTTTTAAAAATTCCAATTAAGAATTTGTTGACTTAAAGTTTCTGACTCTGTAACTTATCGAATGAAAGGACTTCCGTAAATGGGAGAATAAAACTTCAATTTGATAATAAATAGCATTCTCTTCCTCTTCAACAAAACATTTTCACTCTGTTAGGCTCGTTTATTGTAAATATTAACACAGTAATTTTTAAAGGCGCCTGTTTTCGGTATCGTGCAAACGACTTGTTGCATTTATAAAATTCAAACTCAGAAAGAGGTGATGATAGTATTTGTTTACGCATAAATGCCATCGTAAACAAATAAACATCGACTTGGTTGCTAAAATGAGCTGGTCGAAATACTGACAAATTTAAGATTCCGGATAAAAGAAATATTTGTAAGTTTAGTGAAAGCAATAAGCAATAGAAAGGACTTTTATTTGTTTTGAGGCATTGAATATACATGCTTTCTCTTTAATATAAATTCTTTATTACTTAGCGTTCAAAAGATAAAACTGGGCTTTGTAGCATAATAATCTCAAGAACTTCGGTTACAAGCTAATTCAACAAATAAGTTTAAAATACAATTCAAAATATGCGGGTATGAGCTCAGAAGTATTCCTTTTGCATTGTATTCATACTACCTACAAGTTGTATTAAAGAATATGATTGAACGTTTTTTAAATTTAAGTTTTATAAAATAAAACTTTATTTAAAACTCATAACATGATTAATGAATCAGAAGTAGAAAGATAACTTATCATATAGTTTAATGGGGACAAGAATAATTTCCTGCTTTTATAAAGTTGTGTTAAAGAGAATAATTTAATAATAATTCTCTTTACAAAATTCTTTACAGCTTTCGATCATGAGTAACAAAACACTTGAACGCCTTTGATAATTTTATAAAATTAATGGTTTTTGGAATTTCAATTCAATTATTAGATTCATATATTTAGAGATACTTTTATTATTTGTGATATAAAACTGAAAATTAATTTTGTAAAAAGAATTATTTAATCTCTTGTTCCCACTAAACTATGTGATAATTTTTTTAAAATTTTTCTTTCACTAATTCATTAATCAATTAACCTAATAAAATATAACCCAAAATGCCGTAATAAGACCTTCCTATTTAGAAAACTTTTGTTAAAAAGCGATCGACTGGGAGTGATACTGCTCAAAGTTTGTTGCTATTTGAAACACGGACTTGACGGGAGATCATGTGTTAGTCACATCACAATTTTTTTTAATTCTATGATTTGTTTAAAAGCTATTCACAATTTTTAATCGCGAATTATTTTTCTAACTATAATTTGCTGATTTATGGAAACTGTTATGAATATTAATATGTTAGTCTGCTAACGTTTACACTTTGATCAAATTATTTCAAACCAACTGAGCTATACGTAGTTTACAGATGTGGATTGCAAAACTGACTATCTCACAACAAGTTCTTCATCTATCACAAACAAACTAATGATAAAATTCTGAATAAAGCATCAAATTCTCATTCTTCAATACCTTATTAATACACTTCTATGTTATCTCAGAAAACGTTTTAATTCTACCTTCAATAACAACACAAGCTGCAAAAGCAATTTATTGATATGACGGCCTAAATTGAGCGAGCTCCGTATGAAAGGGAAAACTCGACCATTATATTGGACTTGAGTTCACTTCAAAATACCTTTTTTTTTTTAAATTATAACTAAAAAACCCCGTCTCAGAAATCTAATAAGTATTTGTTTTTAATAGCTTCAGAAAACTTTTAAACTTACTGTGTCTGTTATGTTCGACGAAGCGTAAAACTTGCAATAAATTTTCTCGGGCATCTTTTCCTTCGATTAAAACTTTTTTAGCCTTACGCTTCATTGAAAACAGATATAAAAGTTGATCGACAAAGTAAAAAAAAAAGAGTGACGTTGAATTTTTCAACCTTAGGTACACACACAATCGACTGGATGAAAGAAGACGAAAGTTGATATAAGAGTTTTTAAAAATGAAAAAACACAAAAAGATTTTAAAAGTTTAAAATAGTAAAAAACAAATCGTTTTTTTTTTCAAGTATTGTGCTAAAAAATACCCAAGTGTATGATATTTTTTTCCCAGTAATGTGTTGGATTTTGAAAATATTACAGTGAGGATGTTACGAAAAAGATAAAAAATGCTAACTTTATAATAAAAACTGAGCAGTTTTGAGAAATTCTTTCAACATTTTAGAGAAAAGCGTAAATTAAACGTTAATTTTAATTTTAACACTTACAAATTCAAGATTTATTTGATGGTGACTGCAAGGAAAATTATTCTGAGTGTATTTTGAAGGTATGGCGTTTGCGAATGTATTTAATGTCACTTTTTAATTTAAATTAATGTCATATAAAAGATGAATTTGATTAATTGTCAAAGTTAATGGACGTCTTTTATGTGTGGTAATTTTTCATTAATTTTGATCTTAAACATAGATGTTATATTGTATCTTCTTTTTCCGATCCAGTTTATATAGCCGTCCCGTTTTCAACAAGCATACGGTCTAGAAAATTACCAGTTCCATGCGTGGAGGAAAATTGTTGATTTAACTTTTAAATTATAACAGCACTAGTAAGCCATCAATTCCCTAATGAATCGAATAATGCTTTAAATTAAAATGATCATCCAACGTAACGGTGTCTTGGACTCTTGGACAGGACAGGAATGAGCATACCGAGCAACTTTATCATATGGTGATACAAATACTGCCCGTGATAATACCGATCCAGAGAAGTATTCTACAGAAGCTCCGTGCAGACTTTACAAATAATTTTTATGCAGTTATTATTTAGAAGAATTTGTATACTAATACAAAGACTTTTTCGTAGCAGTTATTACTCACAAACATCTTGTGTCACAGAAATTATGCTAATATCATTGCCGTCTTCGCATGCGCAGCACGCATCATTTTTATGGACTTCCATGATGGCGGTGCCCAAAGTGACTGTAACTGCTGTTTTACCCTCTTGCCTTTATTACCATCGTCAAGTGGGCGATGGTTCTGTATAAGATGTGCTGTTCATCCACAATAAAAGTATTAATTGCTTACCCAAGGGTCATTTATTGAAGTCAGATCAACATGGAATTATCGTTGCATCTTCCACTTTTTCTGAAAGGTATTTTATAATATTGTTTATTTATTTATTACAGGTAGTGTTCTGGAGATTCTCTTTCGACGCAAAGACAGTTGTCTGAGGAAGAGGTATTTACCTTGTAGGAATAGCTGGAGTAGGGTCCATTCAGATATAAAAAGATTTAAACAGGGGTTATTGAGATATCTTTTTTCCGTTTATTACATTGATTAGTTCATGTGTTCTCCTGCCTTGGTGAACAGATCTGCATTCGTTCTGTCAGATACGATTTATTTTCTTGTGTGCTTCTTCTTGTATAACATTCAACCCTTGCTTTCTGTCCCATAGGGATCTGTCTCAAATATCTTTTTTTTTATGTGTTGATAATGATGCTAACTTTCGTTTGGCGCAAGGAGAGAATTAAGTATTTTTGTCTGCTCAATGCTTATATCAACTTATCGCACACATAGACAGAACTAAAATTTTCGACTGCTGAACCATCTCTCTCGAGCTGTTTTCTTTACACCCATTTTCACATATATACTCAGCTAAGTGTCTCTGTAGCAGTTTAAAATCGAATGTCAGTTTGATTTCATTTTCTTAGGTACATATACATATTTTTAAATATAATCTATTTTTATTTTTATACGTTTTGTAATCTAAACTGATGTCGGGGTTATAGAAATTGTTCTAGTATTTCATAATGGGGAAGGCAAGAAATAAAATCAAAACATTTAAAATTAAATGCATCACTGAAGTTTTTTAGCTTTTCACCCGAATGTTTCTTTTTAATAAATAAGAAATACGTAATTATTATTCTTTGAATACCGCTAGCTATGTCTACGCAACACACATTTTTTTCTCTTCGCCCTTCTTTTGCCTTCCTTTTTTTTTTCCTCTTCGTCTTTCTAAATCATATTAACTAAGATACTGATATCACTGTTAAAGCTAGGAATAGTAACTACAGTAACAATAATAAGTATAATTAAAGTAAGCAGTTTATGCCTTAAAATTCATTCATCTCATAGTATCTTAAGACCACTATCAAAACTGTCCATAGGCTGCAAATCAAAATATTAAATCATTAAATTATAACAACCTATGGATTATATTATTAGAATCTTAAAACTTAAAGTATTAAATATACAAAAAAATCATTTTATCTGTTTTCCAAAATAAAAGCTTTAAAACTTCCAATTCTATTTTAAATTGCTTTACAATCGCTTCCCTCCACAGCTTCAAATGAAGGAAAAATTAATTTATAAATTAGTATTTTCTAAAGTTTTAAGATACTGAATTTGTTTTAAGATACTATTTGTGTGTAGTAACAGTTCGTATAAACTTTGTGAATACACATGCCAGAAGAGCAAAAAAAATAATCACAAATTTGGAAGCTTACTGCTGAGTAGTAATTTTTACAGGTGAAGATAACTGGAAGAACTGATTCGGATAATTTGTTCAGTTTACATCCCAAATATAAATAGCATAGCAAATATAAAAAAAATTGTATCAAGTTTTATCTTAGTATATCATATAACTCTGTAAACCTGAACATCGATCAACTGATTGCGTCCACGGCACACACATCCGCCTTTTCTAACAAAGCATAGTGTTTGTAATGAGCTCATTATTTTACAAAACGCTCTCGAAAAGCATGTTAGTGAACATTTGAAAACATATTGGACAAGTGGACATCTATGGACATCCACTTGTTCAATAAATACTCGATCTAGTAAACTACGAGTTCTAGGAGTATTGCCATTGCACGCGAATTAAGATATTCATTTAACTTTTAAGTTATAATGGTGTTGTGTTTGTAATGAGGTAATTAGGTATTTTTTGGAAGCAGGAGAGATGAAAAATGAGCAACGCCTTCGCAGAGAATCGAACCGCGGACCTCTGGATTACGTGCTCAGCATGCAGACCACTACACCACGAAGGCACGCTAAGAAGTCGGGAGAAATAACTTATACACTCCCCCTTTTAAAGGGCGAATGTGGTTTTAGGAGACCCAATTGCCAAATTCTGGGTGTGGAGAATCATCATCCACCACTCTTTTAGTTCAGGCGCCAATGCAGAGTCCACTAAGCTATGTTTTCGGAAGCAGGAGAGATGAAAAATGAGCAACGTCTTCGCCGGAAATCGAACCGCGAATCTCTGGAATACGCGCCCAGCATGCAGACCACTACACCACGAGGGCATGCTAAGAAGAAGGGAGAAATACTTTATAAGGTAACTGGTTTAAAATCCAATCACTTTATATTATTAAATGGTTATTCACGTGTTAAAAAACTAACTATGTGGTCTATTAATTGCCATTTCAAATGGAGTAAGATTTTAAATTTACCTTTTAAATCATATCAGTACGGTAAACTCTTGCTGAACACCAGGAGGTTACGTAATTAATACGCTGTACTGCAAAATCGCATTCCGCAAAGTTTACTTTCAATGGGAAAAGGTATCAGGTATAATTCAGATTAAAAAAATAACGTATAATTTAAGCAAACCTAAGTATTGTTATAATTAAAATGAAGAAAACGATAAAAATATTTATTGAAAGAATTTTTATAATTGCGTATAATAAGTAAATAATATGCTTTTTTTTAAGTTGGTGACTTTTGTCTGGGAGAATGACCGACCCAACGTTTTAGAAGTTTCTCAGTAATGAGACCATTCTTTTTAATGCCACTTATACGGCTTCATCTTCATTCTTTATTTGGATCGATCTCCATAGCAAAATCAGACAGTTCCTGTGTCTTTTTTAACAATTCGCTTAACTTATTGTTAGAATGCTTTATCTTTTCCATTATTACCTCTTGCACTGTTGGCTGGTGTTATAAAGTCATCCAGCTCTTCATTCGTCATTTCTCGGATAATCTTTTCACCACTTCTTACATGTTTTAAAATCCTTCGCAGATAATTACTTTTGTAATATACGATTTCTTTTGCTTCATTTTCAATCGATGGAAATCCTTTAAAATTTGTTATAAATTCTGACCAGAGCTGTTGTCAGTAAGCATTCCGTGTTGACGAATGAACGTTGAACCGCGTATGCATGTAATTCTAGCGTTGGGCAAATTAAATGGAAAAACATTATTGTTAAGCAAGTCCACGCTCGGCAAGGGTTTTCTCTATACTGTTTGTACTGATGAGTGGTTTAAAAGCCAGTTTTCCAAATAAAATGCCTTTATTTTTTATTTTATTTATTCGTTCAAGTAAAAATGCCTTTAATTTAATTTAAAGTGTCTTTAATTTTAATCCGGTTTTTATCGAAAACTGAACAGAGAAAAAAAAAGGTTATTCAGGGAGATAGAAAATCAGCTATTTCTATTTGAACACAATTTTTCCCCATTATTTAGCGATTTGCACTACGATTATTAGCGAGTGCCCATTTCGTAATGAAATCAAATAATCTCAGTGTTTCAGTTGTTAAAATAATGCGACATGAAATAAAACTATATTGAAGAATTATTTCAGGTATCTGCATATATTGATCAACTAGCTGATACCCGCCCGCTTTGCTGTTAGTGGTATTTCACTTATATATATTGTTACGAATTTGGTATTTAAAAAGCTAATGTTAGTTCAATTATAAATTAAATTGTTTTATTTCTCGCGTAGTGCAGCGCGTGACGAATATTAAAAGAAAGCTAAGCCGGAAAATTTAAAATACAAGAGCGCGTGCATTAAATAAATAAATATCTCTTTTTGATTTCGAGAAAGTACTGGAAAATTCTAGCGCGTGATTTTAAAATCTTATAAAAAGAGGAAAACATCTCAGTTTGTAGTAGTTGCTTAGTTTGTTGTTGTTTAGAAAACTGTTCTTGTTGATTGTACCGAATTCGCGGATTAGCGTTCTTTAGCTGTTTTGAATTACGTTCTATTGGACATTTGAGTAGTTAAAAGATAACTACTGTGAGCTATTGTAATACTGCATGATAATTTGAGAAAATTTAAGCATTTTTTTGTGATAATAATAAAGTTTTGTTCATTTTTCATCGGACTTGTGCATTCATTTCATAACGAACCCGTACGCACGCAACAATTTTTGGTGGCAGCGGTGGGATTTGAATGCCAATAACAAGAGGGATGGAAGAACAATTGAGACAGCTCATTACTGCTTTTGCTGTATTCCAAGAAAAGATGGAAGCTGGCCAAACATCTTTTAAAGAAGAAATTAAAGAGAAAATGGATGCTGGTCAAAGGTCCGTTAAAGAAGAAATGAAATTGGGCCAGGAATCCCTCAAGAAAGAAATGAAAACGGCACAGGAACAAAAGAAATTGGGCCAAGAATCCGTTAAGGAAGAGATGAAGGCCATTCAAGCTGGTCAATTAACTTTTAAAGACGAAATAAAAGTTGTTAAGGAATCTGTTAAAGAAGAAATAAAAGCTGGACAAGTCAAGATTGAAGAAAGTGAATACCAAATGAAAAGAGAAATTGCCTGCATAATAGAAACCAAATTCGATGCTATGGAAGGCAGAATAGATGTGGTTGAGAATAAAGTGGGACAAATTGAGGAAAATGTTTCTTCCGTTAAAGAAGAAATAGAAGTAAGAGTATGTACCGTTCAAAAACAAATCGAACAACAAATTGATGACCGGGTTTCTGCGGTTGCCAAAGAACTGGAAACTTTAAAGAAATTCGTAGCGACGGCTGGGAGCAAGAGTGATGATTTTAAATTCTTACCGATGCCTGCTCGTCCATCTCTGAAGCTATCCACATATGATGGGAAGACATCCTGGCAAGTGTATAAGACCCAATTTTCTATAGTTGCGGATGCGAATGGATGGGATTCCCAAGCTAAGGCCTGTCATCTCGCCGCTTCTCTGCGAGCAGACGCAGCGGATATACTGCAGGCGCTTCCCGAAAACCAAAGACTTGACTTCGAAGCTCTATCCGGCGCATTGGAGCTGCGCTTTGGCGAAAAATGTTTAAAGGACTACAGCAGGCTTCAATTAAAATCCCGTCAACAGAAGCCCACCGAATCACTCCAGGAACTCGCCACGGATGTTGAAAGGCTGTCCCACCTCGCCTTTACGGAGTGCCCGAGAGAAACGAGGGAAATCCTGTCCTTGCAATACTTTATCGACGGCATCCGAGATACTGAAATACAGAAAGCACTGCGAATGGCAGATGTAAAGGATGTAAAAAGCGCTCTGTTGTACGCCGTGAAATTGGAGGCAGCCCAGCAAGCAAATCGTAGGGATCGCTACCCAGTCAGAGCTGTGCGAGTCCACGACCCAGGGGACCAATTGATGGCTCGTTTAGATGATTTATCCAGACAAGTCGATGCTTTGATACGGAGTAGCAGTGAGAACAAAGTGGCTGTAAGATGTTGGAGATGTGGTTCTGAAGGTCACCTACGACGGCATTGCAGAACACCTCAGGGCACGGATAATAAAACGGATGAATTGACAAGACCAGTGAATGCTTTAAGACGGAATAGTGGTGAAACGAAACCGACCCTAAAGTGCTGGAATTGCGGTGTTGAAGGCCACCTACGAAGGAACTGCAGAACTCCCCAGAGCACGGAAAATAAGGCATACGATTTAAACAGACAATTAAATGCCACGGGAAGGAAAAGGGCTGATAAGAAAGCAAAGTGCTGGAACTGTGGAGCTGAAGGCCACGTACGAAAGAATTGCAGAACACCCCAGGGTACGAAAATTGAGACAATTTCTGAGCAACGACGCAGGAAACTAATTAATGACCATATCAAGGAACGGAGGTTGCCAGATAATGAAAAACCCTGTTTTAAAGCGCTTAAGATCTCTATAGTGAGTGGCAACAATAACGGACTGTCCATCAATGGGAATATCGATGGAGTTCCTTGCAATATGATCATTGACACAGGAGCTAATGTTACCATCATTAGGAAAGATTTAGCTGAACAGTTTAAAGATAAACTTATTTGGACGCCATCCTGTGTTACCCTTCAGACTGCGTCTGGTGACAAGATCGACATAACTGGAAAGTTAAACGTAAACATCACGTTTGGAAGTGCCGCCTACCATCACACGGCATATGTGGCGGATATTACAGATCCATGCATACTCGGATTGGACTTTTTAAGGAAATACAATTTTTCCTTAGATTTCAAAAACAATAAGCTGCTTTCAGCATCTGATGGCATGACTATCCATCCTCAAAAGGGATCCTCGCCTGGAAATGTCGACGCCTTGTCCGAAAGATCGAGCTCGGGAAGCTGCCGAAATCATACCAGGGTCGAAAAGAAACTCAAGACTACCAGCTATTCTCCATCCCAGAAGCTCTTCGGTCGAGACCTTCGTCTGCCTTGTGACCGCCTGTTTAGTCGCCCTACGGATGCGCCTTCATCGCCTGAGGAACACATCCAAGATGCCCAGGCCCGGTTTGAGAGGATGCATCGTTCTGCACGAAAGCGAGTCAACTTGGCGACGGAGAAAATGAAGACTAGATGCGACACAAGAGCTACTAGACATAGATCCAACAAAGAAGACAAGGTGTGGTTGTGGAACCCGATTCAACGAAAAGGACTGAGTCCTAAATTACAGTCACCTTCGCATGGTCCATATACAGTGCTGAACACGAATGACGTCGTGGTTCGGATCCGTGAGTCTTCGAACTCTTACGACAGGTTAGCTTATTACTATGGCCATAGTACATAATGTAAATAATTGAAAATAGTATCAGACCATGGTCCTTTTTGTTTTGAAATGGGTATTTGATTTGATTTGTATTTAGTATTTGATTTGCATTTAGCATTTGATTTGTATTTAGTATTTGTTTTGTATTTAGTATTTGATAGCATTTGATTTGTTTAAGTTAGTTATTGCATTTATTGTTCATGTTGTTTGATATTGTAATGTAATGTTTATGCCTCAGTTGCATTTATGCCACAGTTGTAAATTTAGCTTCCTGTCCAGGGATTGTACTGTCCGGGACGTGCAGTCCTTGGGAAGGGGCAATGTTACGAATTTGGTATTTAGAAAGCTAATGTTAGTTCAAATATAAATTAAATGGTTTTATTTCTCGCGCAGTGCAGCGCGTGACGAATATTAAAAGAAAGCTAAGCCGGAAAAATTAAAAATACAAGAGCGCGTGCATTAAATAAATAAATATCTCTTTTTGATTTCGAGAAAGTACTGGAAAATTCTAGCGCGTGATTTTAAAATCTTATAAAAGGAGGAAAACATCTCAGTTTGTAGTAGTTGCTTAGTTTGTTTTTGTTTAGAAAACTGTTCTTGTTGATTGTAGCGAATTCGCGGATTAGCGTTCTTTAGCTGTTTTGAATTACGTTCTATTGTACATTTGAGTAGTTAAAAGATAACTACTGTGGGCTATTGTAATACTGCATGATAATTTGAGAAAATTTAATCATTTTTGTTGTGATAATAATAAAGTTTTGTTCATTTTTCATCGGACTTGTGCATTCATTTGATAACGAACCCGTACGCACGCAACAATATATATATATAGAGAGAGAGAGAGATTACGTTTGTTTGCGTATGTAAAGTTTGCATTCCACTAAAAGAATTTTCTGAAGTGTTATTAAAACTGAAAATCTACTAAATGCTTACCAGAAAAGTATATTACAGTTCATCTTGAGTAAATTTTTAATTTTGTTCATCTGATGTGAATATGTAAATTATAAAAGCATTATAGATATTTTAAATGATGTTTTTTTATTCTAAGAAAACATTTTCGGTTATCATTCATTTAAATCTATTAATATTCTGTAAGATACTTTCTGGAAATAGAAACTTATAACTATTTATGAACTGAAATTTCTTTTAACTCATGTTTCTGTGAGTTGAGTTGCTATACACTTTAAATACTCATGCAAATAACAGCTCTCTAATTAAATAACAGCTCTTATCATGATTTTATCGAGCTTCATTCATGAGATGTTAACACATTAAAGGCGGGGGATCTTGACGAAAGTATGCTAGGTAACGCGGCGACCATCCCGCCTCGTTTTTCGTCCTAGAGCGGGCGAAATTTTGTGTAATCATAAAAAATTTAGACTTAAAAAGTTTATTTAAAGTCTTAAAACTACAAGAAATATTAAAAAAGAACTAAACACTAATTACAAAAAATGTTTTAAAGTATGTATTTATGAGAAGAATATAGTGTTTTTTATAAGTGTGATAATGTTGATAACGCTCGCTACGGTGAAGAGGTGCATTGCAAAACTCGCATTTGAAGCAAGTCGACTTTTTGTTTAATGTGCCGCACAAACTACGCAGTTTCGTTGGGCATATAGTTTTTGCCTTTATTTTCTATCCGAATTAATTTGTGCTTTTTGATGTCTAGCGAAAGACGTCCAGGCGGATGAATTTTATATCGTGGAGTCCGTGGTGCCGAGTTCGGTGTACCATGTTGTGGCTCTTTAATGTCCATCAAATCGTGAGTGTGTCTCATCTAGTTAGTCCGTGCGGAGACGATCGTGTTGACAGCCGGCCGGCGAGTGCCGAGTGGGTCGCCGAGTGCATCGAAGAGTCTCTTACTGTATCGCGGTTAGTGCATCGTCGAGAGAGCGTGTTAAACTCCGGGAACGACTGAACCGCAGAGTCAAGATCTGTACTCTGTGTGTTGTCGAGTGCATCGCGAATTGTAGCGTGGAGAGTCTCGAGAGTATGTGGAGTTCCGAGAACGACCAAGGAGTCGGGAGCTATACTCTAGTGCTTTGCCGTGAAGCTGTCTTCACCGTGATAGCCTGATAACCTGGAGGCTGTGTCGCTGATCGTGTCAGCGTGTTTATAGTAGTTCATCGACGACTGTAAAACGTGTTTTGGAGCTGTCCTGACAATATTGGCCAATAAAGTGTGTTTCGATACTTCACCAAGTAGTATCGACATTATACACTCCAAATCGACAAACCCCGTACGAACGTGAAGAAAGTAACGTAACAACTGGTGTCAGAAGAAAAGCGTAACAATATCAACCACACACTACGAAGCATACAGGCTAATATTTTGTCAATTTTCATAAAATCCGTTTTTCCGTAGCATCTTCTTATTCTGGCTTGTTCACTCACTTGCCTGTTTTTAAATTTTTTTTAAATTTCGATACATTTTCTGATACATTTTTTCTTTCTCTTGGATGACTTTTTGCTTTCATACTATATATTTCATATGTTGCACTCGGAAAGTCGGATTATAGGTCGGATTTACCTAAATTCAGTAAAATTCGCAATAAATTCACGTACTCATTATCTGGATACGAGTTTGAAGTCGATTGGTAAACTACATCAGTTTGTAGAGTCTATTGGATATTTTAGAACAAAAACCACGAAAAAAAATCACTTATACTGTTGCCGACCTTAGAAATCTGGATCTCCCGATTGCCAACTCTACTTCTTTTCAATTTTACCATGAAGCGGGAAGGAAAGGAGAAAATTACATTCTATCTCATTTAAGGGGTGATTGATGGGCTTTCTATTTCCACTATAAAGGCTCGCGGTAAGAAATAAAATAATTCTTAAGTTTAAAGTCCAGGATTACGGTAATTTGATTTTGCAGATACATGTCTTCTGCATTAAAATTATCAAAAATAACATCTTCATTTGCTTAATTAAAGATTTGTTTATGTCATTTTAAAAATCAACAGAAATTCTCCTTCTCCATTTTTTACCATATGTTTGAAGTGTATAACGTAATAAAGATGATTAATTAGTACGAACTTGAATGCATTTCAATAACGCTAATAGGCCTAATAATAAATTTTAAAGAGTTTAAACGGTGGCTTGGCAAATGCGGTCAACAGCAGGAGACTGACGTTAATTACGGAAGGGGAAAGTAAACGGCTGTGTCGGGGATCATAAGGGGAGATATATTTAAAAAAAAGTGTTTTTAGGTCTCATTTAGTATCAGTATATTAGTATATAATTAACGTAATTAATGAAAGCCATTTGAAACCAAAATAGGATTTGCATTAGTAAATTATAGTTAAGAATAATGGCCCCCATTGTTCTGATTATTACTGGAATAATTTAAAGATTAACTCAGATAGTATCTTAAGATGTTTTTGCAGTCGGAAAAACAAGAATATAACTCATTTTGATTCACTTTTCTTTTCTTTATGAATGACGAATATCTGTTTGCCATACACCTGATCAAATAAGGAATAAGTGTTTAATCCGTAAGATTATAAGTATTGATTAACATTTCCTATAACTACTTCTAATTGAGGCTTTCTAAGAGCAACCCCCTTAATTTTGACTTTCAGCTTTTAATTTTAGACTAAAATATGAGCGTAGAATCTACCTTTAAACAATGCGATTTTTTTTAAAAATCTGTGGCATGAGAGTGCCTAGTAATAATAGTTTTAGCGTCGCTAAGAATCATCTTCTGGATTCTCATATTGATTTTTTTCCAAAAAATATTAAAAGCTGCAATTGACGAGTATGAGCAATGCATAATACATACATATATAGCGTAAGCATACCCATAAAGAAAAATGAACCCCCAACAAAAGCTGATCGACTGCTATTGAACTCTAAAGAGGGGTTTATCAGAGGCAAAATGGCAATTAAAATCAATTAAAATTCCATTTAATTGATTTTAATTATTTATTTACTGTAGCGATTTATTACTTATTGGATTGGAATATTTGAATATGAATTAGCTGAATACTTAAGAAAAATATTATGACTGCGAGAATCGAAAAAAAAAAAAACATTTCTTGAATATTTGCTTTCTTATAGAATGCAGCTGAATTCATTTTTACTCGACGAAAATCAAAATTTAGTAGCTAATTAATCTGTCCTATATTGAGCACTTTAGTTCAGTGATCCGTATTAATGTGCGCTTTTTTTTAAAAAAAAATTAAATGCTTCAAGAATAATTAGAAAAGGGCATAATTCTCTTCTTACCCTTAAATTCTTCAATAAGAAAACTGCATTTTCAGCTATAACCAAGTGAAATAATTTTCTAAATATAATTCAGTGTAGAAAAAATAAGATACATAAAGGTCTAGGAAATGGAATCAGCGTTGCGATTCTCTTTAAGAAATATGGTGAAGCTTAGCAAAAAGTCTACGAAGTGAAGTAATTCCGTAGAATATTTTCTCTTTATGATTAAATTGCACTCAATTATACTTTATAAACAACATGTAAATACTATTTAATGTATATGTGTGGATGTGTGTGTGGCTCACTAGCGGCTGAGCTGTAAAATCGTTGAACTCTGGCAGGTCGATCCGGGGTACGAATCCGGATCGACGGGGATGGCTGTATTGGCGTTTTCGAGGTTTTCCACCACGTGTAACGTGCATAAGAGTCAGTTTTGCTTAGAAAGTTCTCCACGAGGCACCCTTAATCTTAGGCAAATAACCGTCGAATGCTTTGCTATAATAATAAAAAAAAAACAGACAAAACAATAGATATATAAATAAGTAGCTTAAAAACTGCTATATTTTACGTATACTTATCAAGTAGTATTTCAATATATATAATGATTAAAAGAAAGGAAAAGTCGGATCCTAACTGATTGTATATAATGTAATCCCTATGAAGGCCCCCTAACAATTCTTTCTCACTTAAAGTCGTAACCCAAAAAGAGAACAAATTAAACTTCAGATACGTATACAATACTGAATCTAATACAAAAAATACAAAATATAAAAATAAATTATATATGTACGAAACCTAACTAACTGTTTATATTGATATTACGTAAATATACGTATGGTAATGAACATTGTATAATAAAGATATTTTATACCTTGTTCTATATTTGGTTCCATTTATATATACCTATACATAGATATATATAATTTAAGGATTCCATTTAAGGATTATAGTAGTAGTTAATACTACTACATATAAAACACAAAAGTGCATCAATAATGTATTTCTCAGTATTATTTAACTTCCTTCTTGAGAATTTTCTGCAGTCTAGTTTGCGTTATTTTATTCATAAGTCTCAAATAAAAACAACTATTGTTTATATGTCATTAGAAAATTAACCAAAAAGCAGCGACCACAATGTAATTGAGAAACAGTCCTTAGCCGTGAAAAGGTTGAAAGCCATTCGGTTTTGACTATTATCTCACATACTCAGCTACTTCGCATACATGGAACATAGCATTCGAAATGAAAAACTCAATATTTACTACAAATTCATTCGTGTAACAAATATCTGTCTTTCTACACCTATGGCTTTAAAAAAAGATGTTATTTATCTTACAGTTTATCGTTAAGTAATACATTTTCATTGTACAAAATTGCATTCATTCGAAGAATTCAATTCGTATTTTCCTCTGTATAAAACTGAATGTAGAGAAGTTAGATGTTTAAACGACCCCCAAGACCACGAGCAAGATTATTCCCTACTTTTCAGCCCCCCTGTGAAAAAAGGGGTTCTAAATTTACGACCTGACCGCATATAAGGGTATTTCATTTTTAAAGAGTTTAAACAACAAGAACCAAGGGTAATTTTTATAAAACTTACCGCTGATTCCTGTCCTTTGAAAGCTCTAATTCAGCAATTATTAGCGAGTATACATTTCATAATGAAATAAAATAACCTCTGTGTTTTATATGTTAAAAATAACTCACCATGAAACAAATTTATAATAGAGAGCACAATACCGCTTTCATTAAGAAGGAAACAGTTAGAAGCTACCATTGAATAAAATTTACTTAATCAGAAATATAAGCAACCTGTTCTGTGTTCTTAAATTAGTAATATATTATTTTCCTTATGAAATGTAACTTTTTTTGACCATATGATATATATATATTTTTTTAATTCGTAAACTAAAATGCGTAAAAGAATAAAAATGAAAATAAATTTAACTGAAGATTTTTAAATGACTTGTTTATAAAAATCTTTATTATTTGCAGAGGTTTCCGTGCATGGAACCTATCTTATTTCTATATATGCTTTGTATTACTATTCACACAACTCACCCTTCCTCAGAAAACTTTTAGCCCATAAATGCAGAACTGAAGAATATTTACAATAGCTTCGTGCTTATTTTTATTGCGAATTTTACTTGTAACCATAATTTATTACTGAATATATCAAATTCTGGTCACAAATCCTGCAAAAGGAATCCTTTCATAAATATATCCTGATCATATATTTTAAGGAATTTAAAGCGGGGTTAGTTCTTCAATACGTGATACTCTTCGGAAGGTCTTCCCCCAAGATATTTTATCGCCACTCTTTTAAAAAGTGTTATTTTTCACCTCTGGAAGTTTTGTCATCCATCAATGTCAGAAGATGCTTTAAAGGCCAATAGTTTACCAGCGAATCGAACACTGCGGATACAGGTCTAAGATCCTCCGATTCCCCCCCCCCGTTTTTTTAGTATAAGGTTAAAGAAGGTAATAACTGATAACGGATATTTGATTACGTTTTTGATTAACTCTCAGCTTACAATTATTTTTTGCTTCACTATCTGAGAAATGTTTGTCTAGAATTACTTCTGACTTTTGACAACTATGACGGATAAAATAATTTGAGAAATACGTTCGCTTAAATGTGGCATCCAAAAGAATTTTTCTGATTCAGAAGCATAAAGGCACATATATTATAGTTTCAATACTAAACGTTCATATTTAGATACATAAATGCATCGCTTATTTTTATTACTAGGAATATGTGAATACGTTGGAGCTATATTTACAAATGTTAATCGAAAAATTTTATAACATCAGTAGATGTGTAATATTATTAAAGCAATTTAAAGCCCAGTTTTTTAACATTATGAACGTCTATAACCTAATCTTCCATTTTCCTCATGACATTATGCCATGTTTTTACAGCATTAAAATAACTACGCAAGCTTCCAGTTTTAAAGTTGCTTTTATTTCCTTGGCATAAGAATTTTAACACATAGCATCAGATTGCTCGTCAAATTAACCGATTTAAAAACATTCTGTTCTTTTTCGTCTTTGAAAAATGGCAGCAAACTATTAACAAGCGAAAAAAAATTGATGTTTTTGTGAATGCTTTGACTGTTCCCTGACGGCGACAAGAAGCAAATCAAAATCCAAGAATATTTTTAAGATTTTTTATTTTGTTGCCATGTAAATGCTTCTAATCATTAACTTCCGTGATATAAAAATAATTGGTTTAAATCCTTCTTCCGTATTAATTTCTTTCTATATTTTGTTACTTGCAATAGCAAAAAGGCGTTTTTAATGGATTATTTATATATTTTTTCATTTCTTATTGTTCTTGAGCTATACATCTGTAAAATAAAAAATATGTACATCTCTTGGATATTCATTGTAATTTATCTATTTTGTTATAATTTTTCAATTCATTAAATTATTAATCTTACATTGATTAAATATAACAGTTCATTACAAGATTTTAATTCATTATAACGATATTCAGTATAAAAAATGTAACGTTTTAAGTTTTATAGCTGAAGAAAAGTTGGTATCATTTTTTATACTAATATTTGAAATTAATTCATGCATTTTTCATATTCACTTGATTGCAATATAATTTTAGAATTCTTAGTATTATTTCAAAATGTTAACAATAATTCAAAAACTCATCACTCATTTTAAGATTTAATAACCTTTCCTAAGTAAAATAATTAAAAAATATTAAAATTATTTGATTTGTTAATCATTGCTATTAAAAATTCAAATTTCTAATACCTTAAAATTTTAACCTGACATCATTTTCATAAAACCTTTAACATTTTTTAATTTCAGTATAAAAAAAACATAATTACGTGTTCAAATTTCTAAATAATAATAATGATTAGCAATTTTCTATTCTGTGAAACACTCCAGGTTGCACTTTGAATGAATAAACTACTTTTTTCACGGCCAAGAAAATGCGTATATTATTTCTGAATTTCTCTGTTTGTTAATCTAACTCGATATACGACAGTGTGCTTTTGTAATATAAAATATTTAAAGACCTTCTTTCGCAAGATTGTGAACTAATAATGACAGCCTTCTATGAGAGATAAATAAAAAATCTGATGTGGACAACACATGATTTCTTTGTACAGCCTACTAAATTATACACTCTTTTGCTGCATTTCATTTAAACTTATTTCCTCGAATTTCTTATTCGAGAAAATAAGTTTTCGGGATTAAAATACTTCCTTTACTTCCTGTGAGAAAGTAAAAATCTGCTGCCGCAAGATAGGTAGTAAAGTTCAAATTTCCCAGTCTTCTAGGAAAGGTAGACCTACTAGAACAACCTATTAGTAGAATAAAAAAATGCCCATGCCCCTAGGATTATTTTACACTAAAACATGTAGCAATGCGCAGAGCACAAACGACTATTTTGAGGTAAAAATGGTATTAATAGTGGTTGAGATGTCATAGCTCAATTATAAAACTCTTAATCTAACATTCTTTTCATCTTGTTGCTAAGTTCTGTATTTGCGTAATAGTCAAACTTGGGGATAAAGCGTCATCAAAAACATACAAAAGAGTTTCTATAGTTTCTGCAACCAAGGGGACGCCTTCATAATGGTACCTACCTTTATGCATGTCGACCTCTGTTCGAATAGACAGAAATTTTCGTACCTGTTCTGCGGCATAAGGGAGCGAGCACAAACTGAAGATCAGTTTCTTGCTTGAAACTGATCGTCGACACCTTTAATATAATTAAAGACGATAATTCTTTATGCGTTTTCCATAAAGGTGACTGCAAACATATGCGCAGCTGATTTTCGCTTTTGATAGATTAATTAGCAAGGGATTGAAATAAATGTTCAGCATCGTTAGGAAAAACGCTGGATTGTTATAAAGCTGCGCTTATCTTTATTAAAAACAGTGGATTGACATATAACGATACCGAAATTTTTCTCTATTAGAACAGTTTTTCAGGTTGTGCTTCACTGAAGAGGAATCGGGCGTTTTAATAAACAAAATTTATTTTCGCTCGAAATTATACTTTGCTATGCACATAAGAGGTGAAAATGATTCATATACATGTACGGTTTGGTTTTAAATATTAAAAAAGCATTTTGGTAATGGAATAGTTGGAATCTCCCTACTCCATCTGATATTTTCTTTTCTAGTGTTTCCTAAATTATAAAGCATAGAAATTCTTCAGGAAAAGGTGCTCTTTATGAAAGAGAAAAAAGAAATCTAGGAAAAAATAATGCTTTAAAAGATTAATAATAAATAAATATGAATAATTATCAACAATCAATAAAATGAATGAAGAATTATAAATTTGTTCATAATTTAAGTAAATACACATAACTGTGAAACAAAACAAAAATCTTTAAAATGTCTTTTCACTCCTCAACGAAAATTATTTTACCGCCCATCCATGTTTTGGGAACCGTTTTTCTAATTTATTCAGTGTTTGAAAGTTGCATTTTCGGAAGGCAGGGCCGGCTACTTCTATGAAGAAACTCAATTGCGCACCTTTATGAAAAACTGAGGATGGGTATAAAGCAGCCGACGATTTCCAAAAGAGAAAGTGATTTTCAGTTTGTGCACGTTCCCTTATGCCGCGGCACCTTCATGAAGATTTTTTATTTTTCGAACAGCTGTGAACTTGCATAAGAGTGCGGCACCGATATGTTGGAGTGCCACTATATAGTGTCCTCAATCCTTGGCTGCAACGCTTGCAGGAGAGCCAAAGATAGGGCGTATAAAGAAAGAAAGCTTCCATAGTCATAATGTAAACCAGTTTGCTATTGGCCCGGTACAGTCACGAAGGGGCAAATTCTCTTCTTCAGGTGTACAGCGAACTGAGGAATACGATACAAAATCCAGGAACCTATATGATTTGTTTTATGACAAAACGTTTCGCGATAATTTAAACTGTTACTTTTGTAGATTTTTTATTCAAAATAAATAATCCATTAATTAATCTACCTGCGCGGATCATTGATTTGATTTGCCTCCATGCGGGGGGGCCGGTATCGCAAAACTTTGAGCTCTTAATAAGCGTGGCCATCGATCTTCGACACCGGGACGACTACTCTTTCGGGCATACGCAAAACGGTAGTAAGGCTGGATGTGCTTCAATGCCGGCTTGACAGCTATTTTGCTCCTGTGCAAAAAAGTATTAAGGTTGGATAGATGGCCATTGTAAAGTAACCTTAGAGTATTTTTCCCTCTGCGTTCTGACGGAGCCACCCCTGCCTTGGCGAAGCTTTCATTCTTAACATACAGGTTGACCCAAACGTCCGTTAACATTTCGAAATTAAATACTTCACTCTATAATGTAAGTATATAGAGGTTAAAAACTGACATACATGCTTGAAATGTCATGGGGTTTTATTGAAAACAAAAAATCCTTAAAGCGGCCAACAGATGACGCTTCTAGCATAACAATTGATTTTTAGCAAAGACTATATAATATATAAGTTCTTTATAACAAATGTTCAACATGCCGACTGTCATTCATCTAGAATACCTCTAGTCGATTGACAATGTTGTGAACGGCATTCTACAGCATATCTGTAGGTATGGTGAGATATTGTCGTCAGATGTTATCTTTTAGCATTCCTAATGAGGTCGGTCAATCGCGGTAGACTTGCGTTTTCAGGTAACCCCACAACCAAGAATCAAAAGGATTGAGATCTAGGGACCTGAGAGACCAAGTATGAAGAAAGTGGCGGCTCAGCACGCGATCTTCACCAAACGATGTGCGCGAGAGATCTTTCACACGTGGTAGCAATATGGAGTGGAGCGCCATCCTGCATAATAATAGAACATGAGTTTATCAGCCACAGTAGGGATGATGAGATTCTGTAACATATCAGCGCACTTCGCGTCCGTCACACTGACAGTTTAAATAGCAGAGCCACGCATTTCCTCGAAGAAAAAGGGTTCGATCACGATTGATGTGATCAGTTGACATCACACCGTGACCAACCCCCAGAAGGGAGGATAGAACATTGACAAAGTCATAAAGGGACTGACACCCTCTCTTACTACAGCTCATTTCATAAACGATTCTCATGCGGCATCAGTGACATTTTACTGCCCAGCGCCATAATTTCGCCTTTCTTTGCATTTCTTTTTCCTTTCAATAAAACCCCATATCATTTCAAACATGTGCGTCAATTTTTACCTCTCTACCTATATAATTCCATGAATTATTGAATTTTCAAATGTTAATGGACTTTTGGGCCACCCTGTATATATTGTTTGGGAGAGCAGAACAGAGACTGGAATTTTAGGGCTTCCACTATACTCCAAGGAAAGCATATTAATGGGTATTTATTTGGCCATGTATTGCCGCATACTGTTTCAAATATTAGCATCTTATCTGCATTTAACAAGTCGCATAAAACAGGAAGCCTGGGTCGGAAATAAAGTTTTGATCTTACAGAACCGAATGCGAAATCAAAAGCATTCTTCTTACAAATGTTAAAACTTCTTTTTTTTAAAATGCTAGATATTTGCGAATTTGGATTTCGAACTTATGACACAATTTTAAATATTATTCCAAAGTTCTCTGGCAATATTTTGGCATAGGCATATTCTTCTCTGCATCGCCCCACAGACGACATTTATAAATAGGAAGGAAATGCACTTTAAATAAAATATTGTTGTTTCTTAGGAATATGTATTTATGTTAACATCCCCATTTATGAACTTTTCAAAGTTCCTCATCATAATTTGAAATATGTGAAAAGAATTTGCCATATGTTTCCGCTTAAGCAATCAAGAAATAAAGCTCAAAGATCTGAACTTCTTTCGAATAAAAAAATCATTTTATTCAATGTCTCTGCTTACTCGGCTCTTTGAAAAGGCTTAACACCCTCTTCTTTTCGGAAATAGCCCATCAAATTCAACTTACGAGTATTTTAAAGATAAATTCTTTCAATTCCAAATAAACACATAGCACATATTTCTTCTCGGGTTATGCCGAGAATTCTACGAGTATAAATTTTATTCTTTTGGCAACGGAAAAGTCAGCGCTTTCCTCTGCGAAATAAATGTTTATCTTTGAAGTTCCGAACGAAAACAATGAAAACAATATGCAAGCCCGGAATACTTTCTTATTTTACGAGACCTATTCGTTATTTTATTTGGAAACTTGCTCTTAAAAATTTATCTCGTTGCGAATAAAGCAGACGCGTAAGCTATAGATCAAGTACTTCCCGTTAAGATTTTGCTAAGTTCGAAGGAAAGTTTATTTTGAGAAACTGATCAGACGAGAAATATGCAAACAAAGTCGCATTTCTGCATAGGAAGCAATAAAAGCTAAACTTTCTGTTTTTCGTGACTGAAGAATTTAAAATTATTTTTACATGAATTCTTATTGAAGAATTTTATAATACAAGAACTCAAGAAGAATAGAAATGCCGATAAAAATATGATTTATAAAAACGTGTAAAATATCTTATTCGATCAGCGTTTCTACTAGAAGAAATTTCTTGGGCATATTGAAATAAACATCTAACATGGATTTTAAGCTAAAAGGTAGAATGTCGTGCATTAAAAAGAGTAAAATTAACTCAGAAACTTGAGGTCTTTTTTGAATCTGAAGTAAATAATACAGAGCTAGCATAAATGATTTATTCATTTTGAAAAGGCTGTATTTTCAAACGTATTACGCGTACACACATGAAAAATATATGAAAAGAACCACAAACTCACCAAGTTTTTTTTCACTATTGTATTAAGTTTCCTGGATAAGTGAAACGTTGCTTCATCGCTAAATATCAAATTCGTGGCGAAAATCTTTGTCCTCCAATGTTTCCTGCACGTTGACGGGAAAATACAGTTGACGATACAAATTCTCAGGCTTTAATTGTTGCAGGAGCTACACATGATACAGTTTGAAATGCAACCGTTGACGCAAAATCCTCCACACAGTTTTTTTTTTTTTTTTTTTTTTTTTTTTTTTTTTTGTGGTACTCCGAACATCTGGTCAATTGACAGGACGAACATCTGAACAACAATGCTTCAAAATGTATGGAATGAGCTCGATTATCTTCTGGATGTGTGTCGTGTCACCAGTGGGGCACATACTGAATATTTGTACAGGGTACAGAAACTTGGTGAATTTGTGGTTCTTTTCATATATCTTTTATGTGTGTACGTGAAATATCTTTGAAAATATATCCTTTTCAAAACGATTGAATTATTTATGTTAGCCCTGTATACTGGGTCTTATTCAAATTGTTTCGTTGATTATGTTAGTTGTATATTACCATTTCGGTAATATACAACTCGAGTCGGTTTCATTTACCATTTTCAAAGAAGGATAGCATATTTATTGTACACATCTGTAAGTTCAACAGCTAATGCTGTCGATTCTGTAAGGCAGTTTCTTGGAGTCACAAAAGAGACCTTCTTTAGTGCAACATCTTTTAGATGTTTTTGATAACAATCAAGGCAGTGCTTTCAGACACGCTCCAGCATTTTCTGCGCTTCAGGCTATCGGTACAAGAGGAGGTCATCAAGTATGAGGCAGCTAATTGAAACACCGTAATCTGCTGATAACGATACTGCTGGGACGGCTTGCACCACTACCCTCTTTGACAGCACAGGCTATTCTTTCAAAAAGAAGGCACCAGATTCGTACATTTATGCTACCAGAGCTGAGACCGTCAGAGTATAATACAAATAAGCCACTGTATACGATTTCCCCAAAAGGGAAGGTACCCCAGAGAGATAGAGGAGTAAAATCGCTCTTATAAGATCATAGCCGTTCGTTTACTGAACTAAATTGGTTTTTTTTTTATCAAGCTGGTTACTAGTAATGAGCTTGATCAAAAAAAGATCGGAAATGGAAAGCAACTTAAAATCGGCGTGCGATCATGGAACAAACAGCAAAAAAAAAAAAAAGGTATCGAACAAGAAATGACGTAGCGAAAATCGAACCCAAATTACCTGGATATTTTATCCATCTGTATTTTTGAGGCTTTCTAAAATCTTATTTCTACACAGAAATAAAAATAAAATTTTAGAATAAAAATATCTTCAAAAAATATCGAAGTAATGAAAATTATACTAATTATTAACATGGAAGAAGGAGAATTCTTTTCATTCTTAAAATAAGAATCGAATATTCCAGGCATGCTTCCATCGAGAGCTTTCGGGAGATCTATTGCTCCGTTTTGTTAAATCGTCGTACGCTCGCTAAGTAAAGTGAATCAGTCCATTGAATTAGTTAAACGAGTGGATCTCTTATCTCTAATCAATACTTTTGGCAACCGTATAAATAAAAAATAGTCATAAATCAAAGTGATTTCTATTTTATTATCTTTATTTAATTGTCGATTGTGACAGCAGCTAACTAGCAACATCCAAATATCAGCGCCTTAGGAAGCTTCCTATGCATCATATATATGGAGTTGGCTCTGAATACTACCCTCTCCCAATAACCATGACAGCCATGATGCAAGCCACCCTGTCGGTATATTACTTGGATGGCAAACCCGCGGCACGCAATGCAGTAAGGCGGAGTTTTAACAGTAACATGCGAAAACTTATTAAAAAACTGAAAAACTTGAAAAAATAATTATGCTGTCTTCAGGAACTTTGTCAAAATCCGTGAAAACCGTACTCATACGCTACTGATTACAACAGCGCAGGAAAGCTACAATGCTTGAAACCAGTACAATAATGCGGTAACACAGCGTAGTCATAGGACGAGCACAGTGGTTTAAGATGCATTGCTTTGAACCCGTTCTAACTTACTATGGTTGTCCGTTCTCTAGCGACAGCGAGTGCGACACATTTTCTCTCTGGCTAAGTTGATTTTAAACTGCCGTGGAAGACGTTAAACGTTTTAAACCTGCTTTTACATTCGTTGTTTTAAAAAATTTATCTTCACTATGTCCAAAAGTAAATCTTCGATATCAAAAAGAAAATATGAAGAGGATATTGCAATTCGTAATATTCAAACTCTCTGGGAAGGACATTTTTTTAATCCATCAAAATACTTCCCAGCCTGTTTGTTTGAAATGTGGAATTTGTGTAGTAGTGGCGAAACAAAAATTAACCAGAACTGACATTTCAAACAACTGCAGAGTGATTTCTAAAGTAAATATCCTGTCAGCTCACATTTGCGAGCAGAAGTTATTAATAAAAAAATCTTTAACCGGCCAACAATCCTTTAACCTTCCAACAACAAGAATAGCAATGACGAAATCGAAACTACGGTGAAGGCTTCTGATGAACTTTCTTTGTTCTTAATTCGGAAGAAACAAACGTATTCTGATGGAGAGGCGGTAACAAAATACAGCCTTTTAATATTTGCCCAAAATGTCGGTGATATAAATTTCAAAAATATGGTTGATAAAATAACTTTGTATGGAAATAATCTCATGCGTCGTATAGATGACATGAGCCAAGATGATGATGGCACATTATCTTGGCTCATGTCATGGTTCTGGTCGGTCTTGGTGTCTCTGGACCACAATACTGCAAAGACTTTTCATTAACGGTGGATGAGAACTGTAATATCACAGAGTGCCTTGCATGGATGGCATGGTAAAAGGTTTTGTTTCATTGCTTGAGAATTATTTGGGAAGAAACATTATCAAGTATCATTGCATTATCTATCAAGAGGCTCTTTGTGCCAAGTAGTCTTCTTCTGTCTTCTGTCAACAACAGAAGACAGGTTTAAGTACTTGGCACAAAGACCCTCTTGATAGATAATACAATGATACTTGATAATGTTTCTTCCCAAAGGTTTAAGTACTGTAGCGTGCTGTATCAACAAAATACGAGCTCGAGGTCTAAATTGATGACGATTTCATGAGCTTTTCTCGGAAGAAATGGAAGAGAATAGGCGAGTTATTCCCTCATTGTAGTGTGCGCTGGGTTTCCAAAGGAAGTGTACTGGCGAGTTTTGGGATTTGAGACAGTATGTTTTAACGTATCTGGTAGAAAACAATAAACTTCCCATTGGACGCTTACTACTCAAGAATAAAGATTGGCTCTGAAATTTAGTGTTTCTCACCGATATTATGAGACATTTAAATAACTTAAATATAAGATTACGGAGGAAAGATTGTACTTTTTCAACCCTAGTTCATCATATAGCTTCTTTTGGGAATAAACGATTTGCTTTTTGTCTCGAGAAAAAGATGAACACATTTCACATCAATGCAGGAACTAGCTACCAAAGTCAATAATGCTCCGAATTGTGATAGATCTAAAACTTCAATATCCATTTAGCAGGATTCAGTGCTATTTTTGGTGATTTTTATTATGATAAAATATTTGCTGACCTTTTCACAAATTGTTTCTCAATTTCTCTGTAAGACTTTAATTGTTGATCAACCAAACTTATTGACATAGAGCAGCATATTACATTGGAAAGCAAATACAAGAAACTGATTTCCATTGCAAGTGATACAAATTATGATAAAATTTAACTAGAAATTTTCCAAATTTACTCGATTTGACTATCAGATATTGTTCTAGGTTTGGATGAATATATATTTGTGAACAGATGTTTTCTGTTATGAACATAATGAAATCAAAATATCGTTCAAGATAAACTGATGTGCACCTAAATCGTCTAGTTTTGTCAGCGCCTTAAAAACTAATCCTGATATATACTACTTGTTAAAAAAACTATATTTTCAAAAGCCACATCAGTTAAGTACTGACTGTTAAGTAGTTACTTAGAATTAAATGTTGCAAATTATTAATTTTTATTATACGTTACAAGGTATTTCTCCCACCTTCTTAGCGAGCCTTCGTGGTGTAGTGGTCTGCACGCTCAGCGCGTAATTGAGAGGTCCGTGGTTCTATTCCAGGCGAAGGCGTTGCATATTTTCATCTTGTCTGCTTTTAAAAATTCCTAATGTCTCTACAGTGGTGTCCGAACTAAAAGAGTGTTGGATAATGATTTGGCGATTCAGTCTCCTAAAAACCCCAATCGCCCTTTAAAAAGGGGAGTATATAAGGTATTTTCCCCGTCTTCTTAGAGAGCCTTCGTGGTGTAGTAGTCTACACTCTCAGCGTATTGAGAGGTCCGCGGTTCGATACCCGGCGAATGCATTGCAAATTTTTCCTCTTGCCTGCTTCCAAAAATACCTAATGTCTCTATAACGTAACTTAACTGATTTAACCTTTATAAATGCTTATTAACAATAAAACCTAAGTTTTTACTTTTGTTTTATTTATCATATTAGTTTTTAAATCTCCTCTATTCAGGCTTACATGGGAAAAATGTACTATTTGCGTAAAAGTCCTATAATTAGGAAATAAATAACATTTTTTCACCATTTAATATTTTTTAGTATGTTGAAAAAGTTGTAAGTTACAAGCATACTTGTTTTTTCAGCTAGTGACATTTTCCCCAAAAACGTTGGCCGCCCTTAGTATAAGGGTTAGTGATGCTAGCTGCCGTTTCATTAACCCGGATTCGAATTCCAAAGAAGGCAGGGATATTTCCCTGTCATGTCTGCATAGTGTCTCTGCGGCATGGAGGCACGGTATATTTAAATACTGGCCAGCCGGATGTCTTCCTGAATGGCTTAACGGTAGGAGAAGTATCGGAGACCTTCGAATCTATGCCCCAGTATATTATCTATCAAAATTTGAGGCAGAGCTGGACAATTTATGCAATAGGACTAGGCGTTTACGGTCAATAAGTAAGTGTTCCACCTGCTTCAACTCTACCTGCTATGACGCGATATAAAATGCCTGCCTCATAATCCCATTCTCTTTGTCTGTTTGCAGGAGTATGGTTCAAGGAATTGAATAAAAGCCACCAGACCAATTGAGAAGTCGTCTAGGAACTTTTCTTTTAGGGGCCTTTGAAAGATTAAACCTACCTGACAGTAAAAACAAAACAAACAATTTAGGCTTCCCTGCCCCGTGAACCGAATCACACTGCAGATCTACTCCCCCTTTGGGCACGTCGTGGAGGTTCAACCTCCACTATTACCCTCCAAGGGAGCAGCGCACCACCTGGATAAGACACCAGGCAGCACCGGTCGTCTAATGCTCCTACCAGTCGCTTGGGCGAGCCCGTCGCAGCGGGACATTACCCAGCGAACCAGGGGGAAAACCCCCGGGCTACTAGTACCACGCCGCGCTAGGACGTGCCAGACTCCGAGGCCGGCCAATAAGTGACCTTTCCCAGAGCCTTCAGAACCACCAAGTTCATAAATTTTATACCCCCGTGGCCGAGACTGCCTAGGTACAGATCCTAGCCAGTAGCTTCGCAGAGTTCTCTACGTCGACCCCCGGGGGGGGACTACCTGACAGTAGTAGTTTAAAAATGTAATTCATTTGAAGACTGCGAGTTTTTCAGTTAAGTTTTTCACCTGATACATGGGGCGGATGGAATTATTCCAACCGGAAAAAAAAACTAATTCAGCGCATTAAAATTTCAAAATTTGTTGATGATGATAATCATATGCAAAAAATAATTATCTGTAAAGCGATAGTGACCATGGTTAAGAGTGGCGACCGTTTTGCGGTTATTTGCAATATCCGTGACGATTTATCGATAATCCTAATGTCATTTAAACAGGTGTGTGTGTGTGTGATTATGGCAAAGCCTCGAGGGCTATCTGCCTAAGGGCAGGGATGCCTTCGTGGAGGACTTTCTAAGGGAAACTGGTTCGTATACACGTTACACATGGGGAAAACCACGAAAACGCCCATGCAGCCAGCCCGTTCGCGGGATTCGAACCTCGGACCGAACTACCAGTGTTCAGCTGTACCGCTCGGCCTATACTATACTTTACCGCTCGGCCGCTGGTGGGCCATTTAAACAGGGATGGTAATAATATGAAAGTACAATTAATGTTTTATGATGCATGAATGCCCCAGTTATGATCAATAATTTATACTTTTTTTAAACCATTGATATCAGATGGCAAGGTCACTCCATGATCATCAGGGCCTCCAAGAAACTCACGGTATTTCCAGTGGCTCCATCCACCCTTGCCTGACACTAGATCGCTCCTCAGTAAGTGTTCTTAAGAAATAGTAGCAATACCTTGATTGTCATATAAGATATCTTCAAAATATTGTATTAAAGAAATTAGCTTTGCTTTGTGAAAAAAAAAGACACTGAAATATTTAGGCGTATTCAGTTGTATTTATTACCCTTATTATATTATTATTAAATAATAATGCCTCATCTTATGTAACACAGTAAAAAGATTACTTTTTTACTTAGCAATGCCTCTGTGGAGAGTTTTTTAATTATCAGCATTTTATGCAAAAGAGTTATCAGTTCTAATTGATAATCTTTTCATAGCATGTGATACTTCTTTGTCTTTCAATCTTAGTTGGTCGAGCTTCTTTGGGCAGTACTTCAGGAAAAGTAATTTCTTTAATAAACGATAATGAAATTTATTTCTATCACCATGTTGTTAGAAACAGTTCCCAATGTGGTATACCGCCTACGTGGGGAAAAATCCATAAAAACTTCAAGTAATCTGCCTTTCGGAAAAAAACATAAGCTCAGAAAGAATTCCCAACTTTCGACGAGCCTATTCACTCTATGCTGCGAGTCATCATTCACTATGTGCTGTTCTTTGGATGCAAGGAAGCTTGCAAAGGGTTTGTATGAAAACCTATTATTCGTTTATAAGGGGAAAAAACAGGGAATTTTTTATATGCATTTTGTATTCTGTATACGTCATGTGATTGAATCGTCATAAAGACTTTAAACACCCATTTCTATTTAAAAATATATTTTATTTTAATTTTAAAATTTTTTTGGTAATTAACTTCCCATTAATCTGGGATAATCCGAAGAGGAGGTCCACATTTAACTCAAAAGCACAGTTCATCCAATGGCAGTTGAAAAAAATAGCACCAGGGGAAAAAATAACCCACATTATAATTAGCAGAAAAATGTTACCAACAATTAATATATTTAGTAACTTAATTTCGATATTAAGTTCGTGTGATTATTTAAATTAAATCAGGGTACAAAACAAGAATAGACTTCTCAGCCGGAAAGAATAATATTTTTATTTCTATTACTTTTGTATTTCGATAGGAGTTAAGGGAAAATAGAAAGTTAATGACTGTACACATGTTTTATTTTCGCAATTTAGCAATTTATTTTTAACGATGCTTAGTATGTATTCCAGATTAAGTACAATTAAATTACATATTATTTTCGATTAAAATTAATTCCTATATACTGAGATATCAGCTGCTCTCGCTGCAGTTAACCCACGCAATTTCTTCTCCTTATCGTATTTCACACAGAAATTTTCTTTAATTCTGATAGATTGTGATAGTCGTTTTTCATTGTTCTGCAATAAACAAGGATAACACTTTTTAAACAAGATCCAGTTAATTCACAAGCTAATTAAGCCGTTAAGCTGAACTCCATTAATTGGGAATTGAATGTAATTGCTTTAGAAAAATTCCTTATAAAAATTACACATCTGTAAAGAAGGCAATTAAATGCGTTCTCTTCAAAAGTTCATGAGCAGTTTAAGAAAGCTCAATAAATGTTAAAAACCTAAGCAAAATCGCTTCAAAGAAGGACGAAGAAAGGTACGTAAGAACAGAACTTCAACCTGAATTCCACCCAGTAACTCTTTTTAATTTATTATTTATTTTTAACTCTTATTTGCTTATTCGCATCTACTAAAGCTTTAGCCTGGGAAACAATATTCAGTCGAAAATATATTTCTGCACTGCAATCTGGCGGGAAGTATGTAAGGATCTTAAGTTTTACTAACGTTTATTTTATTTTAAATCTTTACTATCACTTCTTATTTTCTACTTCCGGCCAGAATTAAAAGCTTTAAATTATTTATGCAAATTTGTCTTGCGAACGCCAAGTACTTAAGTTGTGGCTTTTTGCCAAGCAAAGGAGAGGAAGGAGTTAGTAGAAGCAGGCCGCTTGCCTTAGCAGTTTGACTCGGTTGCCTTCAAGGCCAGAGGTTTAATCCTCTTGATAATTTTAAACGTATCGTAGTGTTAACAGTTCTCTATACTACATACGGCCTTTCTGTTAATATGCGGCCAATCTTCAAGTAGCCACTTGTTTATTAATCCAAAGTTAAGTCTAGTTAGAGTTTAGTTAATATTTTTATATTCTTACGTTCAGACCACAAGTGGTTGGTCTCTGTATTCCGAAGTCTGGAAATCATTGTAAAGAGAGAAAAATAAAGGGTTTCGTATACCCTTCCTGTGTATCTTGTCTACTTCCCACATTTATTGAACATAGCTTCAGTAAGCTCCCTGTTCCGAGTCAGGTCATTTAAATGTTCCCCAAGCAAGTAAGGAGGAACACTGAACCTGATAGTGGCGCCCTACGAAGAAGATTAACCATGGCCGAGTTTCAGAAGAACCTGTGCTGCCTGTAGAAGCGGCTCAAAATCCAGAAATGCCAGCTGCCGCCCTGGAAGGATTTGGTTACATCGTCCAGACCATGCGCGCTTCGATGAAACCAGAAGCAACATTTAATGGAAACTCACCGGTAACCAGGTTTTTGGAAAAATTGGAGGACCACTTCATGATGTATCCCGTGCACGAGTTCCAGAAAGTCACCTTAGCTACCAGCGCTTTGAGGGGCCAAGCGCTTAATTGGTTCAAATGTATAGGCAGAAGCCTCTTGGGTCAAGCGGGAAGTCTCACCTATACTTACGAAAATTTCAAGACTGCCCTAGTAAAAGCCTTCCCTGTCGTAAGGGATCGTGCAAAATTAGAAACGGAACATTTCAGCATATATCAGCAAAGAATCGAAAATCTTTCCACCTTTATTTTAAGAAAAATTCACGTCTTCAAACTCTTGTATGGAAACCGTCCGGATCCTGAGATAATTCAAGTGATTCTGCCGAGGTTGCTTCCCCAAGTACAAAACTTTATTGAATTAAGGAATCCGACTACACTGGAAAAGTTATTTGAGCTAGCAATCCAGTTTGAATGTAGAAGAACGGCGGACATTGAAAGAAGACGCCAATATGAGCAACGAAACCAATTTGGTGCGCCAAGACCACAGCAAAGTCAAGCACACGGCTACGGAAGCAAAGCGAATCAGTGGGCAAGGAAACCCGAGTATCCAAAAACAGCCGGCGAATGTCTTGTTCAATAGCAATCCAGGAAAAAAGTCTGAAGGCCAGTGGATAAAGAAGGAAAGCATGGAAAGGAAAAAACAAGATTTAAACTAAAACGGGTTTCTGCTGACGGGAGGGTGCGGAAATCCGAAGGCCAAGAAAACCCCTCTTTCTTCAATGTAATGGTGAAAAATTTCATTCTTCCAAAGATTGAAGTGTTGGTGAATAACATCCCAGCCACCGCACTCCTGGATACAGGCGCGCAGTGTTCCTGTGTGGCAAAAGATTTTTTTAGGAAGTATTTTCGGAAATACCGCATATATAATTCGGATAATACGACAGTGTTAGCTGCGCAGGGAGAAAGATGCGAGTGTATGGGTAAATTACGGCTATACGTTCGTATCAAGGACGAACAAGTAAAGATTATGTTTTTTATAGTAAAGAATCTGCAAGCACATATCATCTTCGGAATAGATTTTCTTTCAGAGGCAGAAGCAACACTGGATTTTAACGAAGCGTCCCTTAAGCTGACGATGAAACCAGTTCGAGAAGAGAAAACAGAACCACCAATGTTAAACCTTGACCACCTGCCTAAGGAAGAGCAACAAGAAATCCGACAAGTGGTAAGTGAATTCGCTTCGTTATTTAGTGATATTCCAGGATTTACTCAAGTTACTAACCATAGTATCGACACCGGAGATTCACTGCCAGTTCGCGACAAACCATACCGGTATGATAAGAATAAAGTAACATTAGAGATATGTTACGTAAAAAGATCATAACGCCCATCTCAAGCAGTTATGCTAACCCGGTTGTTTTACGTAAGAAAAACAATGACTATCCAGGAACACATCCAAAAAGGTGGCGTTTTGCGATTGACTATCGTAAATTAAACTCCATGACTAAATATCCGGTATATCCGTTACCTATTATTGAAGAAATTCTAAGGAACATAACGTCTACCAAATACATGACGACTTTAGACTTAACGACTGGTTATTTTCAAATAGGTGTTAGACCGGAAGACGAGCCTAAGACTGCTTTTATAACCAAGTCTGGCACTTATGCATTCCTGCGTATGCCGTTTGGCCTTTCAGGGCCACCGGCAACATTTCAGCGATGTATGGACATTGTGCTAAGGCCTGTTCTTGGAAAGTCCACATTTATCTATTTAGACGATATCATTATTACTAGTGATAATCTGGACCAACATGTACAGGATATAAGACAGGTGTTTTCATTATTAAATGAGGCCGGTCTAAAAGTTAATGTCGGAAAGTGCAAATTTGCAGCCCTTGAATTAAAATACTTAGGTTACAAAATATCTCAGAAAGGAATCGAGACAGACAAATCAAAAATAATCGCTGTGCAAAAGTATCCGCCGCCAAATACGGCGAAGAAGCTGTCTTCTTTTCTAGGACTTTGTTCATATTATAGGTCCTTTATAAAAGATTTTGCAGCTATTGCTGAATCATGTTAAAATTAAAAAGGAAAAAGGCAAGATTCTCGTGGACGGCCGAAGCCAATAGTGCTTTGGAAAAATTAAAGCAAGCATTAACGCAAGCCCCTGTTTTGAAATTTCCTGAAAAGGATGAGAATTTAGAAATTTCAGCGGATGCTTCGGATTATGCAATAGGAGCGGTACTTTCGCAAAATCAGCAGCCCGTGGCATTTTTTAGTCGAACTTTAAATCAAACACGAGGAAATTATTCCGCGACCGAGAGAGAGGCACTTGCAGTTCTGTTAGCAGTGCAAAAGTTCCGAGTCTATTTTGGAAGGGCGCCAATAACAGTGTATTCTGATCATGCGGCGGTAACTAGATTGGACTCAGGGAAAAACTTATCCCCAAGGTTAATAAGATGGGCACTCAAGTTACAAGAGTAATCAAGCACACCCCCGGAAAGGAAAATATCGTAGCAGATGCCCTATCCAGAATAAAAATAGATGAAGAAGGTAATACTGTAAAGGTGGCAATGCTCACAGCATGTACAATAAATTCCCGAGAAACTGTAATAACCGAACTGGGTAAGGATCTTGAAATTAGAAACATTTATGAGTATTTAAAGTATCCTGAAAATTTTAGCCACCAAGATATTGTGGCGATAAGAAATAGGGCGGCCCATTTCGAACTAATAGATGGTCTATTATTTTATACAAAAACTATAAATTCCAACAACGAATTTCGACCTGTTATCCCAGCTAGTCTTAGATTAAATATCCTGCAGGAGTTACACGACAGCCCATTAGCTTCTCATGCTGGTATTCGAAAACCTATCCAACGCGTACGCGAGGCAGTCTATTTTCCTGAACTGCAAAAGTTAACAAGGGCGTATGTCCAGTCCTGCCCAACATGTCAAGCAGTTAATTATATTAATTTCCGCCCGGCCGGGTTTCTAAATAGTATTAAATCCGAATTTCCAAATGAAATAATTGGCATCGATTTATTGGGCACTTTCCTAAAAAGTCAGTTAAATAAAAGTCGGTATCTCCTTGTTATGGTTGATCATTTTAGTAAGTGGACCGAAATTGTTCCCTTAAAACGAGCCTCCGCGAAATTAGTTACTGATTCTATTTTAAATAAATATATTTTAAAATACGGGGCGCCCCTAAAAGTTATATCGGATAATGGTCCTCAATTTGTAAGTAATATATTTGAAGACATGTGCCAAAAACTGGTCATACGTCATTTAAAAATGGTCCCGTATCGGCCGCAATCAAATATAGCGGAACGGGTCAATAGAAATATAGTCAAAATTATCCGTAGTTATGTTAAAAATTTTCATAAAAGCTGGGATAACTATGTCAATGAATTAGCTTTCGCCCTTAGGACCGCAAAACATGATACAACGGGCAAAACTCCTGCTGAGTTATTTTTAGGCAGAAAGATTATAACGCCGTTAGATAAATTATTTTATGTTCAACAAAGAGCCCCAGAATTTAAAATGGGTGATATAGAAAAATTAATTAAAGAAGCAAAAAAGAACACTGAAGTAGCACAAAAAAAAAACAGAAGCTCTATTATGATATGAAATGACAGGGAGTAACTTATAAAGTAGGAGATGAAGTGTTAAAAATTAAGCATTCACTTTCTTCAGCACCAGAAGATAAAACCGCCAAATTTTTTCCACGATTTGAAGGACCATATGTCATAGAAAAAATAACTCACGCTGTAGTGGTGTTAAAAGCCAGGAATGGTGAAACATGCTCCGCAAACATTTACCAGATAAAACCATACTATGACCGTAATAAAATGCAAATATTTAAAGATCTTTTGCAGGATCCGGCACGGCAGGCACAAGCTCCAGAGGTGGAACAACGACAAGCACAAGGGCAAGCCATTAGGAGGCAGGAGCAATTGAAAAGAAAGTTTCCCCGTTGGAAAATTGAAGGTAACAAGAAAAAGAAACCGTTCCACCGACCAGAAAAGAGAGCGCACGACCACCCCCAGAATGAAGAAGGGAGAAGTACGACGAATGCAAAGAGAGCCAGGAGAAATAACGGCAACTATAACCCGGCTCCCAAGCGGAAGATCTACTCATCGGACAGGACTCTACGCAGCAAATGGCGACGAATTGCGGAAGGAATACCAGCGGCGGAGGCAAAGATACAAGGAAAATTTGAACGGCCAGCAACGAGATCCAAGCAGGAACGAGAGAGAAGTGTCCCGGTTCCGCCAAGAACAGCTGCCATCAAACGGCCAAGACCACAGGCAGAGGCGAAAAAGAATGTCTTCAAGGGTGACTGATCTGGAGGGAAAAGAAAGCTCATAGAGGAAGGAACTGAAGGGCGAGCCAGCACAAGAAGGAAGATAAACCAAACGTTAATCTTTGCTACCTTCCAGGACTGGGCAGAAAAAAGAATGTCCGAATATAAGTAAAATTTTATGTTACTTTGCAACCTTAAGTTAATCTTTCATTCTTACTGCAAGTGGCAGAATTCAAGACGTTTTACCTCATGTGAGGTCTACCTTTATCGCCAAAAAGGCGAGAAATGAGTTGTTACCTATTTTGGTATTATGTTTTTCAATTACTCGCGAGTAAAACTAAAATTAATATATAATAGGAATGTGTAAATACTTGAATATTGTAAAAGTTATTGTATAAAATTCTATTTAAAAGATTCTGGCAAGAAAGAAGTTTTAGTCTGAAAGACTTTTGAAATGTAGTATTTCAATGTAGAAGAATTGGCACTTCCTTGGAAAAGAATAGAAGTTAACAATGTACTACTAATGTATGTTTTAAAATGCGTAAAATTAACGGCATGTTAATATGTTCTTATATACAATATGAACTCTTATTTTAAGCGTTAAGAAATACTGTGATATGTTAAAAGTGAAAGTAATGCCAAAAATTTTTTTTATTCGTGTGACTGTAAAAAGAGAAAATTATTGTGAATATGTGTTAAAGGTTAAATGAATGTAGTTAGGCTCTCTGACGCTACACTTCAGAGTTAGCCACTTTCAGAATAGTACCTCAGGGTTTAGAGATGAATATAAGGTTTGTTATGTTGAATTTATGAGGTCTTGTTATGTTGAATTTTAACACGTTAGTGTTTTGATTGCAGGCGGTAGTGTTGAACACTTGTACATAAACACATTCGTGTTTGGTGTTTTCATTTACAACACATGTCAGAGAGCACGGGGAGAGAATTAAATAAAGTCATGAATGAAATAAGAATGTTAAGAGAAATATAAATATTCATGTTACTTGCCATTTCATTGTGTAACATTTCATTAAACTAGTTTTCCTTCCAGATTTCTGGAAGGAACCAGATTTCAACTAAAAGCTCCTGTTTAGATGCAGTACAGATGAAAAGTAATTGTCCATGGAATTCATAATGTAAAAACGATTTTTTTTTTAATTTCTAGTTTCTAGTGAGAAATGTTTGTAAAAGATTGGCCTCGCGTTAGATTCTAGAGCTAAAAGTTTTCAACAAGGTCGTTTTAGACCTCAGTTTCAAACTAATTAACTCTGGCGGGAAGTATGTAAGGATCTTAAGTTTTACTAACGTTTATTTTATCTTAAATCTTTACTATCACTTCTTATTTTCTACTTCCGGCCAGAATTAAAAGCTTTAAATTATTTATGCAAATTTGTCTTGCGAACGCCAAGTACTTAAGTTGTGGCTTTTTGCCAAGCAAAGGAGAGGAAGGAGTTAGTAGAAGCAGGCCGCTTGCCTTAGCAGTTTGACTCGGTTGCCTTCAAGGCCAGAGGTTTAATCCTCTTGATAATTTTAAACGTATCGTAGTGTTAACAGTTCTCTATACTACATACGGCCTTTCTGTTAATATACGGCCAATCTTCAAGTAGCCACTTGTTTATTAATCCAAAGTTAAGTCTAGTTAGAGTTTAGTTAATATTTTTATATTCTTACGTTCAGACCACAAGTGGTTGGTCTCTGTATTCCGAAGTCTGGAAATCATTGTAAAGAGAAAAAAATAAAGGGTTTCGTATACCCTTCCTGTGTATCTTGTCTACTTCCCACATTTATTGAACATAGCTTTAGTAAGCTCCCTGTTCCGAGTCAGGTCATTTAAATGTTCCCCAAGCAAGTAAGGAGGAACACTGAACCTGATAACATTATGTTTGCTTTCATAAATATAAATTATATGTATACCAAAAGTTTCTTTCTTTTCTGAAAAATGCAGTTAACATTTTTCTAATAAATAAATGTTTTTAATGCGAGCATTTTTTATACTATTGTAAATTTCTATAAATGTTTAAATTTTTATTGAATGTATTATTATTCTTCTATATTATTGTATTACAGTGTATTGCTTTATTTATTTTTTTATTGTTTTTAAAATGATAGTTTTACTGTTTGTTTTATGTTTAATTGAATTTGTAGCATCATGTTGTATACATAAGTGTTTATTTTTTAGATAGAATTGTAAATCTTTCAGTACTGAAACCAATAATATTTAAATCTTAAACATAGCTCTAGTAGAACTCAAGACATAGCCAAAGAAGCTCTTGACGGACCTTGGCGACCAATTTTGATGCCAAATTCAATTTGGCGATTTCTGGGAAACTCAGGAAAACACATGTTTGAAGCTGTACGACTAATTCTTCTTATACCTGTATTACACCATATGAATATGACTCCGAAAGCTAGGACAAGTAGTCATTACTCGATTGTGAGATTTAGGGTCTCATTGAATGGTAGCTGAATTGCGATTTCAGCTACCGCTTGTATCCTGTAAGTGTGAAAGCTTCAGCTACCACTTATATTCTGCACCTATGTAAGTTACTTATGAGTTTATTCTGCAAGTGAGTTTAGGAAGAGCATCTTTCTCGTACACTAGTGAGAAATACTTTAATGCCCACGTTTTACTTGAGCCGTTTGCAGTTATTTGTTGTAACGTGTGTAGCTAATTTTTATAATAAATTGTCAATTTATTCATACTCATCTGGAATTCTGAAATTTTTATTTTAAAAATATATCAAAACCCGTAGCCTGCAATAATGAATTGCTGAAAATTTTCTTTCTGCACTCTATATAAGCATTCTATTAAATTAGGATTTTTCGAATGTTCCGGCCCACCAGCGGCCGAGCGGTAAAGTTGCTGAACACTGGTAGTTCGGTCTGAGATTCGAATCCCGCGAACGGGCTGGCTGCATGGGCGCTTTCGTGGTTTTCCCCATGTGTAACGAGTATACGAGCCAGTTTCCCTTAGAAAGTCCTCCACGAAGGCATCCCTCCTCTTAGGCAGATAGCCCTAGTGTGCTTTGCCATAATTAAATACACCAAACACCTTTTCGAATGTTCCTACTAGGAATCTTAAGATTCTGTGGAAAGTAGTTTGGGGTTGGAGTATTTATAAAACTGGGAAAAGTGCCAAACTTCGGCTAAGTATTTCGTTTTGATTGAATAAATGTATTAAATCTTTAACTTTTGGTATCTATTAATGTTGTAAAAAATTACCCAAATGTTATTAAAGTAATTTTTGGTACATATTATTAATAATAATTACTATTTTGAGTAATTTAATTGCTTTCAAATTTTTCTAGTAGTGATTATTACACTTTTAAAGTGATTTCGTTCAGATGGACTATAAATTTATGATTTTTCTAAATAAATCACCTTCAAACTGTAATCATCTGAACTGAATGACTTTAATAATAATATAATGATTGGTCTTACACTCATCTTCACTCACAACACTAATTTTAAATCCATGTGGAATTCTTTTACACAATAAAAAAGTACTTCTTAAAATGAGATAGATTTTTGCAATTTTGAATGATTTTTTTCAGAATAATAATAACAATAAAAAGTAAAAAGTGTTAAGATTTCGCCCAAAAGGGCTCTTTTAAATTTTAATATGGCTTATCACTAGGGATTATCAGCAGATATGACACAAGGGGGATTAGCAAAACGTTTTATAGGATATTTCATGAATGCACATTTAGGCTAAAATGCGAACGTTATATGTCATCTGTATATTCAAAAAGAGAATAAAAATGTGTGTAATTCCATAAAAATATTTAGAATTAGAAAGAAGAATTAGCTTACTATTTATTTGTAACAAAATACGACCAGACATCAATATCAAAATGATATCACGAGAATTTAATATTATATAGACAGTCAAACAGGAAGTTCTTCTATTTCTTGCAATAATCCTTGTGAGATAAAAATATTAAAAAAATTTGACAAGTACTGTAAGTAACAGTGCATGGAAGTTGTTCTCTGACTTCCTTTGCAAATGTAATATGATATTATGTGGTTTCTGATTACTTTATGCTGAGAAAGAAGACTATTTCTCTGTAACTGGACTTAAGCCGAAAGATTTCTCATTTTCAAAGAATCGAAAGATTTTTAGTCATCTATAACTAGATTTCAAACTGATATATCCGAAACACCACTACACTGTTCACTACCAATACGAGGATATGTTTTCCTTCGTAAAGGAGTTCCGCTCAATTTAAGCAGCTAGAAACAGAAACTTACCGTTAGTCGATTTGCTCACGTCAAATCACCAGTTTTGGGATCTGTCATGAAGACCTGTGTTTAAGCAGCATTTGTTAAAATTACTTATTTACATTGTTAAAGAAAGTCAGGAAGCAAAATAGCTTAAATTATAAACGAATATATACAACGTGACAAAAAGCTTCATGACCGGATAAAGCCTGTCATGCCACTCAGGGAATTAAGTAAAAATTATAATAGATCATTAATCCGCTTCGACAAGTACAGGAAACACATGACGGAAGATGGAAATACCTCATGTTCAGCATGGTAATTCCTTGGTCTTCCACTATCTATAGATGCCGATGCCTCCCTAAGGCCCATAAGAACGGTCTGTCGGAAGTATATTAACATATTCAGTTTGCATATACATAAATATGGAGATGGCAGAGATTCTGGTCATATACAAGAATTTTTTGTTTTTGCAGAGTAATGTCCAATAGTATACAGATCAAAATAAGATGTGTATACAGTGCATACAGTGCACTTATATTCGTATATATATATATACAGTTGAAACACAAGTAAATGAACATAATAAAGTTAAATAAAATGCTTAAAATATAATTAAATTGAACATTCAACGTATATACTCGTACATACAGTACTCTCTGATTATTGAAATCACTTCTCTTCTAAATCTATTTGAGTTTATTAAGCGGATGAATTTAGTAAACGGCGATTTGTGAACTGTATACCGTGGTATCAGTTTTACACTTTTTAAGTAAAATAATAAATAACAATAATTTCATTATTGAATCCTAAAACAATAGTTAAAAATTAATACCAAAATTAAAATAGTTACACAATTTGGAAATTAACTTGGAATTTTTTATAAAAATATTTTTATAATTACGTTCTTCGTAACATTTTTTCGGTTACAAACAACTGTTCTACCCGCATTTGTGTCATATTGTACAGCAACAATTGTTTACAGAATGAGGAAGATTATTAGGAGAAAAGCTGCGAATGTCATTAACTGCCTGTTTTCCATTATAGGCAAATATTCTAAATTAAATCTGAGAAAGAAATGGGTAATTTATACCTCGTTTGTTCGTCAGATCCTCACAAATGCATAGCCTCTATAGACTACTATTACAGATATACTCAAACTTCGGCCAAAACAGATTTACTAAAACTTCGGCAGATATCAAGGAAATATCTTCGTATCATTACTAATGCACAAATTCTACGAGAGTGATCAAAACCTGCATAATGATTTTAACATTGCAACAAATGACAAGTTTTTAAATAAAATTAAAACCAATTTTTACAAGAAAGCTTTAAACACGTCAACTTGTTTCAATAAGAAATACTCCTGGAGGGGAAAGAATTACATTCATATGATACTCAACTTTTAAGTGACTTAAACTCTCCCGCGTAAAGGCAGCTTATGCACGCCTGCATTTGTATATATTTTGTAAATAGTTTATTTTTTGTCCCTATCTCAAAGGTATTTTTTGTATTTTGTGTATCTTTTTTGTAATTGTATTAGAACTTTCATTCTACAGTTCAGTTCATTATACCTGATTATGTCATTAACTTTATTTTGGTTTTTAAAACTACTAGAAAATGTTTTCTTTACTTACAACCTCTAGTAGTTTTCTCTTATAGGAACTCAGCGGAAGCATTTATTCGCGTAAAGCACGACACCATATAACTGAGCAGAACACATAGCAAATTGTGCGATATCGCAGTATGATGTAATCGATTTGACACGGCGCTTCTAGGCAAGTCCACTGCAAAGGCAAAGAGCTTGAATTTTTTTTTTTTTTTATTTTTTTTTTATTTTTTCAGACTCTTCTCATGCGCATGCTAGACTCTACAAGCGCTAAGCTCTATAAGGAACTCGCTGAGTCACTGTGGTTTCTGTAAAAGCAGGCTTAAATTCTCTTGTAGTTAAGGTTCTCTTACTAAAGGCCATAATACCCACAGAGTAAAGGATGAGTCGGTTGCCGTACGGGATTGAGAGATTGCGGCTGTAAGAAAATCAGTTGAATTACGCTTTAGAGTTTACTTTATGAGTAATATTGTTAATTTACAATATTTCTTGTGGGATGAGGAATGTTTGTTTATTATCCGTCTTTTTGAGCTATTTACAGCAATCAATTTTCACTTTGCAATAAATTTTCAGCGTTTTTACAATAAACTGTTTTCCTGCTCACCTTAGAGACATTAGGTATTTTTTGAAAGCAGGCAAGATGAAAAATGAGCGAACGCCTTCGCAGGGAATCCAACCGCGGACCTCTGGGATACGCGCCCAGCGTGCAGACCACCCCACCACGAAGGCATGCCAAGAAGGCGGGATAAATACCTTATAACCTAAGGTAAATATTTTAAAAGGCATCCACGAACCTGTAGCCCACAACAAACTTATTGTTTATTAAAAATATTGCGTGCGTACGAGTTCGCAATGGATTAAATGCACACAGAACCGATGAAACTTGATGAAATTAATTTCTCAAGAGAAACACTTTAGAGTTCTGGATCTTTTTATAAAAGTTTGAGACTATTAACAACGTTGAACTCAACACAATGTAAAGCGCATCTAAAGAGCAAAGCTCGCGCCAAGACCTCCCGATACTCCGAATTTAAATCTGATTTAAATTGAAATTTCTGACAGACAAACAAAGTAAACAGAAGTCTTCTTTTGCACCCGCTAAGTCTTTCTGCACCGATGGGCGAAAAATCAAGCTTAGGTGCGAAGGGAAGGTATATAGAAAAAGGAACTTCGTACTATTTATATGAGTTCAAAAGGCCATGAAGAAAAAATGGGACAAATTTAATACTTTGAAAACGCTGGAAGGATATGCGGTTACAGTTAGATACAGTGATCAGATTAATTACAGTGATTCAGATATCGAATCGAAATGTCGCCAATTTGTCGACTCCAAAAATTTGGCAGACAAAAATTAATGCCTAAAACAACGCCAATTTGGCAAGATAGCCATTTAAAAAAAGTCCTGCCCCTGTAATCTATTTTTCCGGCGAAACTTTGTTTTCTCAAGACAATTCATGTTACTAAGACTTACATAAAATGTCTTAAAAATTACTTAATACGAAATTCGTAACAGCATTTTGATTTTAGATCTAATTGGATAGAAAGTTCATTTTTATTTGTTTCCGTTGTGGAAGATTATGAGTCAGCAGCGTTACATAAATAACATACAGAAAACATTAATTTAGGGTAGGAGCACGTCAGGAAGATTAATTGGAAAAGTGTTGCTATTTTTTTTTTTAACTGGAGGCGAAAGTCATGAAAGAGAAAGACTTTTATGCACCATTGCAAATAGAAATTTCATTTTACATTTACGTACTGTCTGTATAAGACAAATATTAGTTCAAACTGAGTCTAAATTTTTTTTTTCACAGAAAAGTCTATGTGCATTGGTACCTGGCTTCTGTTTATAAAGACACAAAATTATATTGCCAATTTCAAACACAAGTTCGAAGCACACAACAATAAAATTAAAATCTTACAATGCACTAAATTTTCATATAGTTAAGTTAATTTATGCAACCGTTTAGCAACGGAGGTGCTATTATTCTCGATTTTTACTCTTTTGTCGTGTGAGATTTCAAGTAAAAGGATGTTGCCATCAATGTTTTCGCCATGCATTATTTTTAAGGAAATAATTTAGCGACTATAAAAAAGTATTGCAGCGCTTAAAGCTCTAACGGGAATTCTAAACATACGTTCCTTTTAAACATTTTGCCAATTTGCTGTTGAATTAGATGTGGCATGAGCGTGAATAAAGGAATTTTAATAATAAAATTACAAAGACAGAAAATGTTGTGAAAGTCATCTTGTTAAAATTGAGCATTTACTATATGATAAACTGAGGAAGGATTGGAAAAAATGCATGTTGATACTTAACACTATTAAGAATGTTAAAAATATGCTTCTTTTAAAAATTTATGATTTTACTGTTGAGATTTATGTTGTGCAATTGCGATGTAATAATATAGTTAGAAAGAAGAAAGAAGCTGTGTTAGCGGGAGGGAGTCCAAGAGCAGACTTGGAAACTGAGAGCTCAAGGAAAACATAAAAAAATCTTATGGTGCCCTCTGGTGTGACGCTAAAATCTGAATCCTTGCAAAGTTTCTTTTCTTTTTTTCTTCTCTCTCTCTTTTTTAAAATTCTTAAAGGTTTTTTCACAAAATGCATTATTGCGTTTTATTTGAAGCGATAAAATTTCAGTAAACGTCAGCTTAAGACTGATAATACTAACTGTAAAAACTTTAATTATCTTTATTCACTTGTTCAATTTACATTTTATTACTATAACTTAGTTTCTTTAAATTCTTAACAGCTCTTTACCTAATTAATTAAATGTAAACAGTTTTTTCCCTTTGCTTAAAGTATTAACAGGGTAATACGTGACAAACACTTTTCCAAGAACGATGAAATAAAATCATTAATTAGAAATCTTTTCGCCCGTAAATCTAGAAATATTGGACACGAAAAGCAAATAATTGGGTTCCTAACTAGCAAAATTATTTTTCCTCAATCAATACAACTGACAGCTTAATGTTTACCAACGTCGTCAATGTTCACTAAACTCGGCAACGCGAAGCCCGTATGAAGACGAGATAAACAGGAAGTATTGGGGTTAAAGAGACCGGAACTGCCAGAAACATTAATGTGAGTTGGAAACAACGTGGTGGTGACGTGTGAAATGATAGATTGCGATAGGTTAGGTTGTTGCAAAGCTTTGCCTTCATTTTTATATTGGAATTGAATTTGCATTTTCAGAAGCAAACAAGTTCCCGATGAAAATGTGTCATCCCATAAAGGGCTATTTATGTACTGATCAATTCCTTAAAAACGTGTTTTGGTTATGAAATATGGAAATTTAAAATTAACATTCCATATTATGTTTATTCTATGTCAAAACACTTCCACGCAGGTGATAGACATATATATAATCAGCTTTTATTTAGTTCCCTCATGATTTCTCTTGCTATGGTCGAACGTTTGTCATCCATTTTTAAACTATCGACCTGATAAGCTATCTTGTTCAAATTTTGTGCACACACTGTTTATGGATCAAATATTGCTTTACATGTTTTAAAACTGATTTTTAAACCATTTTTTGAACATATCTTTGTTTAACAAACAAACATAAAATCCCAGAATTTTATTATCTGCACCATCAGATAAAGGAGAAAAAAATCTTTTGTATAAAGACGATATAATTTTATAATGCACTTTAAAATTTTGGGCAAATTTTCATTGCTTGGATGTTTTTTGTTTGTTTGTTTTTGAATACTTGTCGTCTATTATTTTAAAATTTCAGCATCTTAAAATGTATTAATTACGAAATTTTGAAATTATAAAACAAACACTTCGCCTTCTTTCAAAACAAGAGCAATGAAAAAAATATTAATTGAGCAATTTTCTGCAATGTATATGCTGATAATCAGAAGCGTTACTTTTGCTTCTTCCTTTCGCTTGGAAAACGGTTTCAAGGCCGGTTTTTGATTCAACGGTTTTTGATTAGTATGACATCAGTGAATTCAGTTTGAGTGTCGATTTCGAGTGGTTATTCATAAATCAGCGAGCCCAGTGATTTCAGGTGAGAACAAAGTATGTCTTCATTGCAAAGAATTAAAACTGGTTCCTGAGGAATTAACCACTCCGGAAGGCGCAAGAATCGTTGAACTAATGAATCTTACAACGCAGCGTTTCTCAAAATGATAAAATAGTGTGGGATGGCATCGTTCATTATAATCAGATGACGCGACAAGCTGTGAAAAAAAATCTTTTACTTTTCCGATGATAGAAGGCAGACGATTCCGCCATTAAGACGATGACGCGATTAAAGATGTTTGCATATTAAAGATGATTCCTTCTCTTCATCTGTAAATAACCTCATCTATTTCCTTCTACACATGTAATCATTTTGTAGTTTGTAGCAACTATTCATGTTTCATTAAATATTCAAGTTATTTGTAAATCGGATTAGTTTATTAGCCCCTAGACAGCCACATCGGAAGTAAGTTTACAGACATTATATTCCTAGACAGTAAGTACCGATTCTACAAATTTGGGGGCTCAGCCGGAATGAGCCTAGGAAGAAGCATGATGTATATTACAAAAGAAGAGAAGTAAGTTTTGTTTCGATTATTTCCACATTTTTACTTCTAAGAATAGTGTTCCATGATACTGTGAATTAAGATGACTACCTTAAATTCTATATCTAGAATTTCAAATTCTTTAAAGACTGGGCCTACTAAGTCAATTAAACTTTTACATCAAATTGTGTTTGGAACTTTGGGTGATCGAAAAAATAGAGCTAGATTGCGTAATTTTTGTGGTTTTCCATCTGATTTTAATATCGAAGAAACAAAACAAAAATTACTTAAAACTCTTACTGCAAATGATTTTATTTCTGTGTGTAATTTGTTACATCTTAATTATGATTCAAATCCTGATAAAAACTGTGATTTAATATTGAATAGTCTTTGTGATTTTAAGCTTTTAATATCCGAAAGTGATGACGCTGATAAGTTATCTGAAAACGAAAGTGTTTATGATTCTGATAAAGATGATGATATTAATTCTGTTCGGTCAGAATCACCTCTCATAAATAACTCAGTGGATGAAAACATTATAATGCCTAGCAATATTTCCCTACATTTTCGTGATATCTTAGAAACTGTTTCTGAATTTAATGGCACTGATACATATCCAGTTGAATCCTTCATTGGTGGTTTAGAAGAATCTTTAAAATTATTTAAGTTATCAGAATTACAGAAAATTGTGTTTGCTTCATGGTTCTGCTAAAGTATTTATTAAAAGATTGCTTCATGGTTCTGCTAAAGTATTTATTAGGTCTTTGAAGGGTATAATATCATGGGACAAATTAAAAGAAAATCTTTTATCTGAATTTGGTTCTAAAATAAACAGGTTATTTGTTATTCAAGTTATTTGTAAATCGGACTAGTTTATTAGCCCCTAGACAGCCACATCGGAAGTAAGTTTACAGACATCATATTCCTAGACAGTAAGTACCGATTCTACAATAGTGAAATGCAGATCAAGGATTCCCAAGCGGGACCACTTTTGTAAAGTAGAATATTCTACGGACCACCTAACCCTTATTCTCTTCGAAAGCAAATTTTTAGCGTATGTTGCTATCAGTATACTTGTATTTTTTAAAATACCATTAAATAAAGTTCATTAGATTTAATATCAAGCTAGTAGTAGAAAATTCATATTCATCTTTAATAATTCAAGGCTTTAATTTAGTGTTTGGATAAACTTTGTCTTATTCACTAAAAATTAAATAAATTGTGGCACACACATTAACGAGATAGATTAGTCTGCTGATTTTTGCAAAGCTGTGTACTGTGTTTGAGTATATGTAGTTAGGAAAGTACCACAGTCCCTCTTTTATTGCTAAGATTAGAAAGAGGAGTCCGCCGTTATGATATCCGTAATAAATTCTAAAAAATACAATCTTGAGATAAAAAGCGTTAGACAATTGTCATGTGTAATTTCCAAACGCTGAGATTTTCAGCTTAAGTTGTCACATGAATTAATCTGAATTTTAATTTTTGCCTTTTCCGGAAATCTGAAAGGTTTACAAGGGTAGAACTTAGAGAGTCACTTGTGGGCGGCTGACTATAAACTGAGAAACACTGTAATAGAAAACAGTATTTACTGTTCGCACCAACAAATACCGGAGAAAATGTTTTAAATAAAGTTTATATGAGATTTTGACGGACGATCTGATTTTTTTCAAAAATTGCTGGATTTTTGTGATCACTTGACGTAAAAAGTTGCAGGAAATAAAAGAGTGAGTACTGATTGTTGAAAAATGATTTTTCAATTGAATAATTTGAAACATGCCATTGAGACTAAAAAGATGAAAAGATGAAAATAATATATAAAAATGTTTTTTAAATAAGTTTTTATTTAAAATTTCCAAAACAATTAATGAATTCGAAGTCGAAAATTAATTTATCTTATTATAAGGTATTTTCTTCCTCCTTTTCGCATGCCTTCGTGGTGTAATTCGAAGCATACTCGGCGCGTATTCGAGAGGTCCAGATTTGAGTCCCGATGAGGGCACTGCACATTTTTGACGTCTCCTGCTTTCCCATCAACCTCCCAAAAAATTCATAGTGACTCTACAGAATGATTTAATGGCAGCAAAAGATTAAAAAATTCTCTTTACTAAATTACCCACATTTTATATCACAAAAGTTAAAATCGTCGGTGCCTGAAAAAAGAATCATAATAATGGAATTAGTATAAATCATTATAGTGCACTTATCAAAGGTAGCATATGCTTTATTATTCGTCCTATAAAGCCAGAAAAATTTACAAAGGGAATTTATTTAATCTCTTATTCCCATCAAACTACACCATAAAGTATTTTACTTCTTTTAATCTATTAATAATTCTGAGAGTTTTAAATAAAATCTTGTTCAAGAAACTTTTCATTTACACTTTTTTCTTTACTAAAGTAAACAAGCTTAAAACTGTATACCATTATGTATTATGCGTTAAGTCGCTCAATAACAAAACAGTAATATCATGATGCTATACTAGATTAAGTACTTACTTTAAAACCTACGGATACTTAGTTTGTACTCCTGTTTAATCTGCCCTGGCTTAAAGAAATTTTTACACTTACTAAAAGTCTGAAACTTTGAGAACGTAGACAAGAACTGTAACCTATCTAAAAGATTTAACCAAGAGAAAACAATGAAGAAATATAACGAAAAATAATTTAAATAAATCTTAAGCATAGCTATTCATCGGAGCATTTACGAGAAACATAAAAATTCTCAGTACTGCAAAATCATTTTAGTAATTTTCCTTCTATTAAAATGATGGTTCTGCAACAAATGTGTGGGAATAGGAGTTTTTGATTAAAAAGTATTTATGTATTCTGCTTAGTATCATTAGTATCTCTGTCATATGCTTTACAATTATGATTTTCAAATTTAATTTTACTTTAATAACACTTTGTCTGTCACATCATGCTGTTAGAAATATTACACTTTTCCAGATTCATTTTGAGTAAAGAAAACAGTCCTTATAATTTGTCTTTTTTTTTTTTTTTTTTTTTTTTTTTTTTTGTGGGGGAGGTGAAATTTATGTTAACACGAGTTTAGAACAATATTTTACTGATATTTATGCAATATTTTTAAATAAAAACCCCATTTATGGCAAATGTAAAAACAGTATATTTATATGCAACCTTTAATTTGTTCTATTGAACAGTATCATATATGTCGTTGTCTATTCGGTTAACATTTAACTTATGGTATATAACCTGAGATATTTGTTGTTTGAAGACGATTGGAGTGAGGTTTAGTTAGGTGATTTTTCAGAAGCGACATACGTGCACTTACAATATTTGCGAGGGAATCAGGCCTCATATATCATTTTGCAAAGGGACATAACGTTGGCTGTAGTAACATTTATCCTCTTGTAAGTTTTCTATAAGAATTCTACATACATGTTTGTTATTAAGATTGAATTCGCTGAGCGTATGTATGTGTAACGTTGAAAATGTCGCAAAGTGTGTTGCAACATGGAAAGTGTAGATCAGGAATTGCCAAACCTTTTCTTCCATCGACCATTTTTAATGCCATTTTTATGCAGTATACAATATAATTATAGTACACATAATTTTAAATGAATTAATTAACGATAACAATTAGATTAAGAATATAAATAAAAATCGGAAAAAAGGGTTTATTAGATTGATTTTTTAATTACTTTTATATGTTGCTATTTTTAATTTTACAAGACTTCAGAAACAAAATCACAGATTCTAACTGCACAAAAGCTAGATTTTAATTTATGTGATGGCTCCCCTTGATTAGTGATGCAATTGTTTTAGAATTTTGAACAAAATTTCTTAATGTAATTTTTAAGTCACCTTGCTCAAAAGTACTCAACTTGCTTCTCATTTTCCATTCTTGTGTTCTTGCGTTTTACTTTCTTACATTGCACTTCTTTTTGTAATCAATGAAATCTTGATTATGCCTATCAGTTACCGATGCGTATTTGGCTATCGGACCCTAATCGTCTCTTTGACCATCACTGACTTTTAAATTTTCATTGATTCCGGGGCGGTCTCAACCGGCACCGTTGGGAACCCCTGGTATAGATAATTATGTTAATAATTACATAAGAATTCCTGGACTTCCTAAATACAGTTGATATGAGTTTTACTGATATCGTTGCTTACATTTATGAAGATATCTCTCAGTGATCATAAATGTATTCAATAATCAATTTCTTTTTTTAAATACGTTTTTGAGGAACTATAGAAGTTCGCGAAAAGAATGGTTTCAAGAAGACATTCTTCATTTCTAGGTCACCTGCGTTTCGCATTTGGAAAATAGATAATGAAATTCATTCACTGGAAAAACTTTAATTTGGTCACCCTTTGAACCTAATATGAAATGTAAACATTGGAAAGAAGCCTGAACTTCTGAAAACAAATATTTGGCCGATTTAATAAATTATTCAAGGAAATATTGTGTTTAAAAAGCTGATAAAATATATGAAAAATTACATGGCTCATGGAATCATTACGTTTATTTATCGAATCAAAAAACATGAGAAAACAGTCTTCGCCCGAATTCGAATTCCAGTCCTTCGGATTCCTAGCCAGGTGTGTTAGACAGGTGCCTTCGGGCTGTCCAATTACACCATAAAGGCACACGATAAAGACGAGGGGGAGAATTCTTTGGATTCTCCCAGACTTAAAAGATGAATGGGGAGACCGGGACTCAGTCATCAAATACATGTGGCAACGAGTTATTGTCCAACACATTTTCCTCGGGCTCCATTATATAGGTTTATTTATCTGAGCAAGAAACAGAGAAGAAACACAATTAATTTGCTGGGATTCGAACTTCGGATCTGCTACTTATCAGCTAGTTGTGCTGCTAATTACACCTTAAAGGTACGCGGTAACGAAGAAGGAAATTCGTTATAAGCTGTCTGGATGTATAAAATTGAAATTGAACGAAAGTTTACTAATAATCTGAATAATTCCTTTTCCTTCATGCCTGTGACATTAACACCATAATTCCACTTACTAAGAATCATTGAATCAATAAACTATGCATTTCAGTACTAAATGCCCCGAAACTTCTTTAAGTAACCAAGTCTAAAGTTGGATAGCATATTTAAGAACAAATAAACACTTCTGATGAACGTCACTAGTGTCATAGTCTCTAAAACCGGAAATTCTCGACCAGGAAATATTACCCCTGGAGGAAATTTCATAGTTTAGGTGAAATGCGGTTCCGCCCCCCCCCCTTTTTTTTTTTTTTTTTTTTTTTTTTTTTTTTGCTTAGCTGTTAAATATTTAATTTTAGTTTTATCAATATAAAAAACTACTTTTATTTTGGCATTTATTAAATTATTTTGTAGTTTAATTTATAACAAGTAATATAAAAAAAATTAAGTCAATTCCTACTTAGGTAAAAAAAAATTAATTAAATTTTTAAAAAATTTTTATATTTAAAAAAACTGAATTAACATCAAGTGTCCTCCACTACAAGTTTAAAAATTGAATTTGAAACTGAGTGGATGAATAAAATGTATTTTATTAACGATTGAAAATTATAATTAATTAATTAAAAAAATTAAAAGTCAATTTTCCTAATTAGGTCATCAAAGAAAAATTTTAAAAATACAAAAAAAAAATTAAATACAAAAAAAAAATAATTTTATATTTTAAAAAGTTTTAAAATGTGAAAAAAATGTATTAACATTAAGTGTAACATCCACTACAAGTTTACTTGTACTACTTGTAGTGTAACATCCACTACAAGTTTAAAAAAAGGTATTTGAACTTAAGTGAATGAATAAAAAGTATTTTATTAACGATTGAAAATTTGAACAAAATATAGGGAGAGTGTAAGCTAATAGTAGGAATTTTAAAAATGGTTAAAATATAGTATAAATCTGAATAAATACACATGTATTTTTCGAGTCTGGGAAAGGAAGGAGGTCAATAATCTCCTATGAATGGTGAAAGGGGTGCATAGGGCAAAACAGTTTGGAGAACCATTGCTCAAAGATAATTAACTTCACGGAGTACTTTAAAACCATACAGGGTAAAGACCGAAACACTTTAAAATCATGCGGTCTTTTAGGGAGTTTCGCTCTACTATGTAAGCAACTGGAAGAAATGCCCACTAGTGTTTGGTGTAATAAGATTATGCTTCAAACAAAGTGTTCTTACCACAGTTGCCAAAACTCGCTTTTTTCCTTTCAATTGGGTAAAATTTGGTCATTTTAAAATATATTCAACTGCCAAACTGTATGACAAAAATCGCTCACGGATGTTTCAATTAAATATAAATATTAGGATCATAATTATTTGAATTGACTTTCTGATCTTTGAAATTCTCAGTTTGTTCAGAGTATTAATATATGATTGAAGTAATAACGTTATTAAAATGACTAATATTAAAATCAGTGTAGGTAACAGAATTCTATAGGAACTATGGAACACTTAGCCTTATCCGAAGCACCTTCTCAGAGAAATATGAATCACCTGCGAAGTGACTTTGTGGGAAAGATTCAAAAATATCCTGCTCATATTCTGCTATATCATCATTAGACAAAGGTTCTAAAGTTCTGATCTTGGACTTAAAATTTTGTATTGTAACCTATCCTTTAACGTAAACTGTTGGACTACCTGTGACAACAAGCGAGCCCTCTGGTGATTAGCCAGAGAAGGACTTTAGTAAAAGCCAAGTGTCTAACCTAATAGGTTGTATCAGACTCTTGCTCTGTAAATTTTTTAAATGTAATGTCTGTGCGTAACCTAAAACCTGTTAATAAATACTTGTTACACTATACCCGACTCTTCTATGAACCTATCTAAAATGATCCCCCCTCACAAAGTGACACCCCAATGTTTATATTTAGCTTGAATTGTCGCTTGGCGTTTGCTCACTTTCTTTTTCAGAAACAGTACTTACATCCACACCCGCTGGATCCAAATCCTACAGAATTCAGGTATGAATTTTTTTTTGTGCCACTGCGATGGCTTATCAGCAACAAATAGTTGTTGTCAATGATATAATTTGTTTTGAATTTAAACACTAATGCTCATAAATATGCTAATTTAAACACTACGTTTATAAATACTAACAAGTATTTACATTAAGTATTTACTAAGCGACCCGTAAATCAAAATAGACTTAACTTACTTAAGTACCTATTTTTGTTTTTCTTGAGACTTATCTCACCTGTCCAACAGTAACATCAGAACAAGCTCACGAAATTCATCGTGGCAAGGAGGGTAAGATTGCGCCTATCCTTGGCAAGATCCTTGAGCACCTTACGGGTGACAGTACGACTGCGCTCAGTTGTATCCCCAATTTTGATGAAGAGCAGGAGTTCGAGGGTCCCCCACCCCTCTTATCCTACCACCAACCTTTAGACAGGACTATCGGCTCATCACATATTTAGATTGCTCCCATGACGCACGGACACTATACATTATTTACAAACATCCATGTCTTCTCTGGGATTCGAAACCGGGCCTTACAGTACCGCAGTTGACTCCCCTAACCACTATGCCGTCTGGGCGGCCCTTAAATACATGTTCGGTATCTAAGTAGCCCCACCAGAGGCTGAGTAGTAAAGTCGCTGAACACAGGTAGTTCGGTTCGGGGTCGAGTCCCGCGGAACTGGCTGACTACTTGGACGTCTCCCTTGTGTCACTACATGTGGTTGGGCGCGTATAACCTGTTAGGTTTTGCGCCAGAATATGGACAATCCAACCAAAGCGTGGAATTTTTTTTTTTTTTTTTTTTTTTTTTTTTTTTTTTTTTTTTTTTTTTTACTCTGAACTACAATTTTTGGCCGCCACATTGAACTTCTCTATGTACAACTTCAAATGATGTCATGCTGTATCCCTATGTTCCTTACTCCGCCATTTTCAAGAACCCCATACCTACTCGATATTTTGCGCGTTAACGCCGAAATGGTGATCCACGAAACTGAATTTTTGGTTCACTTTGGGAAGCTCAAAACCAGCGTTTTGGAAGCCTTTGTTTTATAGGCAAGACAGAGGTTGGAGCACATAATCGTTCGTTTTTTTATATTTACTTTTACTCCAAGTAAGAAAATTGCTGCTTTGGACAAAGCAATATCAAGAAAGATTTCTTTAGTTTCCCGACAAAAATCCAACCGCCGAAAATCCATTGAGAAGGCAGAACATGGCTAATTGTGTTTTTCTTTTCAATAACGGGCTTCCATCAATCTCTGCGATTAAGCCTTTACCACCTATTTTTTTTTTTTTTTTACTTTTTATTTACTGCATCTCGTAAGTGCATATATCTCTCAAATAATTAATCCAGTCTATAAAAGTAGTATCAGCCATGTGGAGTTCTTCCATGAAAACTTTTATTGATTTTATTTGCTTAAACCAGCAACACATGAATTTGATGGCAGAGACACTTGCTTCAAACCAGTTGCCGACCTGCACTCCTATCGATTTCACGTCTTTTGAACATCGCAATGAGCTCTTCGATTGATTCGAATAAAACTTCATTTAGAGCAAATTGGAGCGTTGATGTTTACTCCACAATATATAACTCTTCTAAGAAAACAATAGTATCAGTTTCAATGTTTGATGGAGACCACAGACCAACTATCGAACTATAAACGTCTACAAAAACTCCATTCTTAAAATTGCAGCTTACTGACATTCTTGAAACTTAGCTACGTCATACGGTTGCAATAGGGATTTGTTTGTGTCGTGGTGTCAAACTTATCACTCTTTTTGGAGAATTTTGTTTCTTTTCTAGGTTAACACATAAATACAAATTTTTCCCCAAGTTATCTTTTAAAAAAAATAGCTCATAAGAATTCCTTTCCTTAGATTTCGAGACTAGATAATTTTTACAGTATGGAGAAATCAGCCGAACCCCCAGTCAGAAGGACCAGGTCTCCATACTTATAAACCTCTAGTCCAATGAAGGGAAATTAGACAATGGCTGCAGCAGAGGTTGGTGGTGCTCATCCACATCCCCGGCATTTGGTTGCTAGTGCCTATTATACAGTTGTCGCTTAAGACATGCGATAATTTTATGTATAAAAGTCACACTATTTTTCACACTAGTCACACTATTCACACAATTTTATGTATATGTCACACTGTATAAAAGACTTATAGATTGCTAAATAGAAATACTTGCAGAATTAGTCGGAATTTTGAAACAGCCTGCAAGGTATTTTACTATCTTGACTTATGTATATTGATTTACCTACCTCCAAAGTTTAGCATCCGTAGGCAGAAATCTGTCCAACACAGCAGCGCAGCTTAATGCGCTGAAGAGTAGAAAATTATTTTATACGTCTGTTTCTAATACAAATTGTATGCCTTACTACCAATTCAAAAGCATCAGCATAATTAAGAAGAAGGAAAATGATTAACGGGAAAAATACGATGTGATATCGTATCCGAAAACGATCATCCAATTCTAATAAAATATTAACGGATTCAATGAAAAACTATTTCCCACTCACTCCAACGAACTTTCAACTCCTTCATCGAAGTGTGTCGATAATCAAGACGATCAAGAAACGATAAAAAAATACCAGAGAACTTTCTAAGCAAATGAATACTTGAAAGAAAATTTTCTGGAGGAAAAAAGACCAAAATTTAATTATCTGTCTTGGGCGTCACTGGAAAGAATGCCGCGCGCTGAAAAAAATATATTTACACAGGAATGGTGTCATGAAAAAATCCTCAATCTTGAGATTGATTATCTTCGCGTGGGGTGTTGGAGTTCTGAAACTCAGGATGTGGAGGATTGATTATATCCGATGACAAATTGTAGAAAAGTGCTCGTGCGGATGTACTGTGGATAGCATCCGCATTGATTGATGTATCTGTGAATTACCCTACTTAACCTATATCTTGACGACGGGGTGCAGAATTCTCTTCTGTTTGTTTTTTCGAAGAATTTACGAACTCTGTCTGGACCTTGTAAAGAATCATTATTGATGCATCCTTCAAAACAACTAGAAATGGATACCTTTCGTCTTTTAGTTCATTTTATCATATTCAAACTGTTTGTTGCAGATTATCAACTTTTTCACTTTAAAAAACTTGTTGAAACCTTCACTTTGTATCATTTCTTCCCATTATTTATCACTTCTTCATATGGTGATCAAAAACCAGGGTTATTTTTCAGTTTTACTTGGTAAATATTTGGTTTGAATAGTGAATATAATAAAGAATGGGGAAAAGGATCTCTATATGTGATCAAACAATTTCAACATTTATTGATGAATTTTAAACCTAAGATTCTAGTTCGATTTCAATCAGGGACATCTGCTCCATACTATCAAATAGCTCTTCCACTGAGCTGCTGAAGCCAGCAACTGTCTTCATCTGCATTTGACGATGACACAACTGTGATTTCGTTCACACCAAAAAAACCTTTCAAACTATTATTACAGAAAATCTATGTTAAAATACCCACAACGTGAGTACAAGGTGAATACAAGCATCAACCAAAGTATTTAAAAAATAATATGATGTGAAATACGCATAAAATTATTACGTAAAATAAAACGGAGGGTGCCCTTTTTGCCTTTGTGTTCTTCATTTTATACATGGAATTCGTAAGATTTGGCTTTAAAGTTTGGTTCTATTAGTTTGATTACAGCAAATCACGCGAGAGCTATCTGCCTAAAAGGATGAATGTCTTCGTGGAGGACTTTCTAAGAGAAAGTGGATCGAATCCTCTGGAAAATCACGATAAGTTCATGGAACCAGATCATTTTGCAGTTTTCAAATTATAAAACAATTTTACGCAATATAATTGGTTGACTTTTCACAGTCTACATTTATTCTATGGAGCAGAATTTCTCAATCTGGGTTCCGTGAAGGTATTTTCGGCGTCCGCGAGTTCAGGTTGGCAAGAGATGAAATTAATATTTTCGTTTCCCCCAAACTCCAGTCAAAATCATAAATTTCTTTATTTTCACTGCCGTACAATTCTCTTAGCTATTTGTGACGAGCAACAGGAGTAGCATATGTTTTCCCAGCACATTGTGCACTGCTTCTTGAAAAGATCTGATACAATCTAAATCGTTCCTTGAAATCATTGTGCTGATCCTCCTTGAAAATCCAGCATCATAATGGACTGGACGCTCATCTCTTAAACACCAGCTACTTGATTCGAAGTGTCTAAAAGACTACTGAGAGCGCAGTCTCAAGAAGTTTTTGTGAAAAAACAGTAATGTTGCAAGTATATGAATTTTGTAGAACATGAAAATGTTTAAAAAATTGTGCTCGAAAATTTAGTTGGGATGTAGGCTTACAATTTGTCTGCTTTTTTTCGAAGTGAAATGCATTCTATATTTCCTGTGGCAAAGAAGCTCATGAATCTCCAAATTTTAAGCATTTTAAACTTAAGCGCTAAAAAAGCATATTCAAAGCTTTAAGTTGTTATATTCGAAAATTTAGCAGTGATGTAGGAAAAGAAACATTAAAGGATTCAAGAAAAAGGCATTACTAAAATCATTAATGAAAATCAATTAATTACTAAAAATCAATAAATATTAAACGATGAGATGCTCAATCATTAATAATTACATATTAAATAATTTAAAATTATTAAGTGTTAATTAATTTAAAATAATCGCATATTAAAAAATTAAAAATAATAAAGGAAAATTAATTAAAATTGATGTCATTCCAAACACATGGTTCACGAGATCGTTCCCACAAAAAAGAAAAAAAAAATTGGTTATTCCTATAAAAATAAAACTCCGAAGAAACATTGTCGTTGCCACAAAATAAAAAATGAAACTTTTTAAAAACATTACGTCATTCAAACATATCTCCGTTAATTACCAAACAAGATGCTCTTACATAACAATTGCAAACTTTTAATTAACTGTCTTTCTGCTACTTGCAATCTTGCATTTATAGAGCTCCTAAAGGAAAAAGATGAGCACAAATGAAAGCGTTGAAAATAAACTCAGCTAAGAAATTTAAAACGCTATTTCCGATAACGAAAAATTGATGAGAAATCGTCATTTGTCTCTATCTCAGCAATAAAAATTTATGCCAGGCTCCAATAGGAAAATTTCTGCCTATTTTTAGATTTTATTTATGTGAGCTATCCTTGCAATTCAAGCGTATTCGTAATATAATGCATAAAAATGCATACAGTGATATTAAGGAAACATAGTTTCAAATTTTAATAAATTGCATAAGAAATAAACATAAAATTAGTATACCAAATGCAGGAACTAAATAAATAAATATTACATAATAACAAAAATCAAATACATAACAATGCAGAGAAAAACTATAAGCTATAAAATTAAACTATAAAACCAAATTATAAATAAATAAATACAAATATTTTCGAAAATTCACATCAGTATGGTTCCGTATAACATATACAGTATCATAGCAAGAGCATCGCATTTAATGCATCTAAAAAAAAATTTCACTTTTAGAAAATGAAAACTGTTTTGCACACTTAAAAAGGTACTATTCCGGTTTAAAAATATAGAGTTTGATTTGATCTGTCACTTTATTTCGCAGTTTCATTGCAACTTATCCGAAATGAAGCGCTATGCAAAGGAACAGCAAGTGCTGACTGTGAATTATCATGGCGAATCTTTTGCACAGACGATTAGGAAGTTTCGTGCAATCTTTGGACATGAAAATACATCTAATGTAACAAAGGTTCCCAGACAGGTAAAGAAATCTGAGAACACGGGTTCAACAGCCGACATTAAATCACGACGCTCTCGATATAGCCAATCTATTGAAAATATCACTATTTTTGCAAGTTTTTAAGGAGCCGAACTTAGTATCTTAGAACGACTAACAACGGAAGAACTCTGAGAAGAAATTCTGTGTGTCATTAACTACACTCAGTACGCAGATATGTAAAAAAATTATTACGAATTTCATCGAAAATGTGCGGTGCTGCAGAGCAGTAGTGCAGGACGTATGCAAGACATTATTTGTTATTCTTAAATAGAAACATTTTCCTGCTGCAGTAAACATATTTTGCATTTTCTAAAAATAAAACATTCTATTGGGTGTATTAAAATTAGCACTTTTTAGGGGCACCCTTCATTCAGTTTATTTTATGAGTGACTATCATTTTTATTAATATATCCGCATAATAATTCTAAATCATTTTATTCTACTCCTTTTCGATCAGCCATCAATTATACTTTTGATAATTTAATTCGTTTGATTTATTTTCAAAACTCTGACTCAAATTTCTACAAATATGCGACCAAACTCTCTTAAGTTAGAACTATCTCCAACATGTTACAGAAATTCACTGCGAACTTAGCTGTTCGAAGCCATATAGGATTCCCTATGTCTCTCAAACTACCAGCAATTACGTCATCCATTATCCAGATGCTCGCAGTTGACCGCTGGGCTATAGTGTTTCCCAGGCGATTCCGACTGCAGACGACCACCCAACGTCTCTCCGTTTGGCAGTCAGTTGAATCTCAATGACGACAGTAACGAATTGATTGACATAGATGGGATCCATTTAAGCTTAATATAATGCAGACATGCAGCGAGCCTGAACGTTGCGCCTAAAGCATTGCTTATTATACATACAAGTAGCGGCAGTTAATGAAAGAGTCGAAATATATTATGTACATCATTGACAAGATAATAATGAGAGAAGAAAATATTTTAATTGTGAAAGGGGGAGTTAAGAAAATATACTGTTACGTGCATATGCGTTCGTAATGGATTGAATGCACGCAGAACTGATGATAGCTTGATAAAAATTTATTTTACCAAGGAAATACTTTACAGTTCTGGAACTTTCCACAAAGGTACTCGTATAATTCTTCTCAGTATGACAGAGCCCATTCAACAGTTATCACTTCGAACTACTAAGAAAGTTAAATGCAACTCAGTGCAAAGCACATCTAAAGAACGAAGCTCGCATGGAGATCTCTCAGTACTGCGAATTAAATTCTGCACTAAAAACTGAGAGCTAATGCTTTCTCCGATCTTATATAGTTTTTTCCTAGCCGCCGAGAAGTCTACAGTATTTACAAATGTAAGTACCGTAGATTTTGTACTCGAAAACTAATGTAAGTACTGTAGATTTTTACAAGATGTATTTTGTAACGCTATGTATTTTGTAACGTATTTTACAAGATGTATATTCTAAAAGCAAGATGTATTTTGTAACGCTTTGTACAAGATGTATTTTGTAACACTTTGTACAAGATGTATTTTGTAACGCTTTGTACAAGATGTATTTTGTAACACTTTGTACAAGATGTATTTTGTAACGCTTTGTACAAGATGTATTTTGTAACACTTTGTACAAGATGTATTTTGTAAGTACTGTAGATTTTGTATTGTACAAATGTAAGCACTGTACAAATGTAAGTGCTGTAGATTTGTACTCGAAATTACTGAAACTTATATGCATTTAAAGTTCCATATAAATATAGGAATCAATTATAGTACCAGTTACAGTTATCAGCTTGGCGATATTTCAGCAATTTAGCGAGATAACTGCTCACCTCAACGTTAAATAGACTTGCCCCTATAACCTTATTTTTCCGTCAGACCTTTGCTTTTTCAAGCATTTCGTATTACGTTATACAAAACATACTACAGTTTCACTAAAATTATTTACAATATACGAAGTTTGAAACAACAGAAATTTAACATGTTAATGTGAACCGTACTTACTCGTGTATTCCTCCCATTTTTTTTTTTTTTTTTTTTACTAATTTTTCTCAAATGAAAATAGAGAGAAAATAAGGGCGTGAAAGGTAAGCAATTGCGAATTATGGCAAACAATAATTGATAAAGATTTAATTATGTACATATACACATGACCTCTTTTTTATATATAATAAGATTACAATAAGAGGTAAGTAAGTAGAGGTTATTAATTATAACAGAATTAGCGCGTACCAGGTCGATAAACAAGGTAAAAATGCCATTTGGAAAAATCAGAAAAGCTCGTCGAGCCGGTGAGAACAACTGTAGAAAAAAAAATGTCTAACAAATACAGGCAAGTGCGAGACAAAGTGTGCAGAAAGTAGAATTTATATTCAAATAATATTAAAACATATAAAGTAATGAGCACAAAAGCATATTATACAGATGGATAAACATGGTACGCTATAGTACTTGGTATTTGGTACTAAACAATGTACGCAACATTATTGAGGATGGTCATAGGCCTCTTGCTATGCATAGATCATGAATGTCAAAGTCATATATTTCAATAGCAGAGTTATTGACAGAGTTCAGGTCATTGTAGAATTTCCTAGCGCGCTTTCTCCTTTTCTAATAACGATGCAAAAAATACGATTCATAGTCATACATTTTCAGGCTGATGCTATATAAAAAATTTCGATAGAAAAATAAACTAATTATCTTAATTTGCGGTTTTGCAGCTGAGGATGGTGGTTCGGTAAAACCATCGAAACTAGTCCTATGAAAATTTTGAAAGTATAACGCTGATTTTTGTTGTTTGATTTCTGAATTAATTATCTCTCATTATATCATCAAAAATAGCATAAATTCCTAATGATTTTCGTCTTTCTAATCAAACGGTCGTAAAAATGCAAGTTCGATCCAATATTTCACCTAGATTCAATTTTAGTCAAAAAAATTATCAGATAATTGATCAGAAATCAATAATGAGAACAAACAACACACAAACAGACATTCTTCTTTATATATAGAGAGATTTTATAAAACTTGCAAATTTTTTATTACCAAACTCTATAAGATTTGATAGCGAGCAGTAGCAACACTTTTCGAAATAAAGCATTTTTATCTCAAACGCGCGAGACTTTGCCACGCGGAAAAATGAGTACGAAAATTAGTGTTTTTAGAGTTTTTAATTAATATCTCGGCCGATTAAAGTCGTACGAAGATGGAAACAGACGAAATGGCTTCCCACGAACTTTTGGAATCGAAAATAATTTAATTAATGTTTGGCAATGCTATTTTGTAAAACCTAGAAATTTTTTATTAACAAACTCTACTGTTTGAAAGCGAACAGTGGCCACACTTCTCGAAATAAAGCAGATTTTTATCCCCAGCATGCAAGACTGTTGCCACTCAGAAAAATGATTGCGAAAACTAGCGTTTTCAGAGATTTTAATTAACATCTCTGATTTTAGCTGCTCTTTTTTTTAAGTGGACATCGACCTTTCCCAAGACCCAAAAAAGAATTGTAGAAAGTTTTGTGACGATAGCTATAGTAGTGACTGAGTTAACAGTTAACAAACAAACACACAAACAGAAATTCTTCTTTATAGAGAGAGATTAGTTACATTCGATTGCTATTTTGATCGATATTTTCCCAATTGTTTAATGTTATCATTCGGTTAATGCTATCAAAGTAGCCGTGGGCAAACGTGATCACATTAAGCGGCGCCTATAGTTTTTGCTATTGAATGCTAAGATAAACATTTTTGTGTAAAGTAACTAACTTGGTTTTGAGACTCAGATGGTTTGATATTTTGACTATTGATTTGATTATATTTTTTCCTATTATTTCTGTTCAACGAAGTTCAGTTAAACGGGGTTTTACTACGTATGTATGTGTATGTGGGAAAAAATTCTCTCTTAAAACCTCTTTTTTAAATGTAAATGCAACTTTTAATGTTAATGCATATTACCTAAAAATTACGTAATTACAGTCCTTTAAAAGGTGAATTTTTAATAAAAAATACATTTACCAGAAAATTAAAAAGTTTACCTCGATATAAAAAGCAAAAAACGCAAAATTCTTTATTTTAACCTCTTTTACGGTTGGGGAAAAAATTCCTTTTCCTCCATACTTTGAAACGATACTCGATCCCACCTTTTGTCGAAAACACGCTTATTTTTGTTTATTTATTTCTTCATTACCGGCCAGAGATAATAGAAAAATGTGCAATGTATTCCTTTCTACGTCTGCCAAACAAAAGAGAAAGGAGAAAAAAAAATAAAGAAGAAAAACTCCAGCTTTAGTTGAAAAATCTCATTTAAGAAACTTTGTGGGAATTCGGACTAAAGAATAGAATTTCCTTTCACATTCTATGGAAGCGCTCCCTGCATTTAATTACTGCGAATGTTCAACAAAAATAAGTAAGTGGAAGGACTCGAGATAGCTTTTTTTTAATAGTTTTTATTTAATATCGTTGTTCTTAATTAATAGGGAAGGAAAATGGATCTGCATGTTTAAAAGTGCTGATCTTACTCTTTTTTTTATGAGCATTATTTTTTGTTATTCATTCGTTTGTTGGAGCTCCCAAACCGAGGGAATGTAGATTAAATCAGACAAAATTATGCTGTTTCTAATTGTGTTCTGTTTGATGTTCGTAATCAGATTATGTGCGAAGCGCACCGGATAAAATCATTCTACTATGCAGTTTATAAGCACTTTTGCAGTTACTAAGTCGCTTTTATTTCAACTTGCAGTTTGGAGTAGAAAAATACGTGTCAGCAATGAGAGACGGTAAATGTGCAGCTGCCTCTGAAAAGTCTTAGACTAAATCTCAGTCCGCGTTTGCTTCGCTCTGATATGTCGGTTTTGCATTCGACTAGCATAAAGTTCAACAGTTAGAAGGAAAAAATTCGGCGTGACCTTCACAAGTTTACGAGGATTTGTCTTTGCTAGTAAGCCGAAAACAATCAATACGTGGACGAATCTGATTTAAGGGTAGTTCTCTCTCTGAACGCATTGTTGAAAGAAACGCTTATACGAATGTATTGAAAGTTTTCAGAATCTGGCGATAAAAATCTAGAAGAGGAAATGCTGAGAAATTATTTATTGCTTTCAATTTTAGGCTTGATGTTGTATGTAGTTCAGTTGGGGGCCACGTGTTTTGTATTTAAGTGTTTATTTATTTACATAGAATTACAGGTGTTTGAATTCTAGGTTGACAATGTTTAATTTACAAAAATAGCGAAGCTGAACACGAGATATGGGCAAATATATTCCTGACAGGCTTTAAAGAGAATTTATTACTGAATTCAATACAAAACACAAAATTCAATTATTTGCAATACAAAAGAAGTTAAACGATAATAGTTATCGATATACATTAGATAGTGATAATTGCAGTGTGTTATCAGTACTTAGTAGGGTACCCTTTATTTTTGATTACAGCTTCACATCGATGTTTCATTGAGATGACAATGACTTTTTATTTTATGATATGACTTTTTATTAAACTCTTCTTTCGTTATTACATAACGCCAGGAAACAATTATAGCCTCAATTAGTTCCCTTTTATTTGATGGGCGCCTCATTCGAACAAGAGTTTTCAAACAGTGCCACAAATTTTCGATAGGGTTGAGGTCAGGACTGTTTCTTGGCCATAACAACAATTTAATGCTCTTTGTACGAAACCACTCTTTCGATATTTTGGCCGTGTGGCAAGGAGCAGAATCCTACTGAAAAATAAATGAAGCATTGTTGGGAAAGAGATCTCTGATGGAAGGTAGAAGTTTTGGTTCTAGAATAGTGTCAATGTATTTTCTGGCTTTCAGTGTCCCATCGATGACATGAAGGCGACCAATACCATCTGCTGACATGCATGCCTAAATCATAACACTAACTGGGTTCTTCACAGTTGCTTGAATGCAGTCAGGATGTAGCTCTTATCCTATTCTACGTCTTACATACAGTGGATGGACAAAAATATGGAAACACCTTGTTAAATGCATGTTTGAAAAGAAATATTGATTTTAATGAAACATGCAGGTGGCGCTGGCGTTTTTGTCTACTGACGCCACCTATACAACTTCGTAAATGTGCTAAACAGTTCAGTTGTTGTCGGAGTTCTGTTATGTGAGGTTGTCATTGCATTATGTCAGAGTTAACAGACTTCGAACGTGGGCAAATTGTTGGAGCACGTATGGTAGGTGCTTCGGTAAGCAAGGTAGCCGAGGTGTTTAGTGTTTCAAGAGGTACTGTATCGAAGATTTATTCCTCATATTTGAAAAGCGGAAAAACATCATCTGCTAAATCACAGCGCGGACGAAAATGTGTCCTGAGTGATCGTGACAGACGATAATTAAGGGCAATTGTGACGAAAAATAAGAAGACCACAGCTGCAAAAGTTACTGCTGAAATGAATGTTGTGTTACCGAACCCTGTGAGTACCAAAACAATTAAAAGGAAGCTTCATAAACAGGGAATTGCTGGCCGTGCTGCAATTGAGAAGCCACTCATCAGTGATGCTAATGCCCTTAACAGGAAAAGGTGGTGTTTAAGTCATAAAACCTGGATTATAGAGCAATCATAAAGCCTGGACTATCTTTCACATTGTTTGCCACATCTGGCCGAGTTTACGTCTGGAGAACGCCATTTCAAGCCTATAATACAGACTGCTTGTTGCCAAGAGTGAAACATGGCGGGGGTTCTGTTGTGGTTTGGGCAGCCATATCGTGGTTCTCTGCTAGCCCCATGATAACTGTGTCAGAGCACATGACTGCCAAGACTTATGTGAACATTTTGGCCGATCAAGTTCATCCCATGGTACAAACTTTGTTCCCCGATGGTGATGGTGTCTTCCAAGACGACAAAGCCCCTGTTCACACAGCTCACATTGTCCAGGACTGGTTTTCTGAGCACGAGGATGAGTTGTCCCATCTCCTCTGGCCACCACAGTCACCAGACCTGAATATTATCGAACCTTTGTGGTCTACATTGGATCGGAAAGTGCGTTCTCGTTATCCACCGCCAACATCGTTATCTGAACTTGCCACCGTTTTGCAGGAAGAATGGTATAATATTCCCTTGGCAAACATACAGGAACTGTATTTATCCATTCCGAGAAGACTGCAAGCTGTTTTGGATGCCAACGGGTTTCCTACACCACATTAAGCAAAGAAACATGTTTTTTTTTTAAGGTGTTTCCATATTTTTGTCCAACCCCTGTATTTTCGCTCATCACTACCGAATAACGATATCTTAGTTTCATCACTCCATATAACTTGTGACCACTGATCATCTGTCCAATTAATGTGTTCCTTTGCCCACTGTAGTCTTTTTTTTTTTCGTTGCTAAAAATTAAGATAAGGCTTTTTTCGTCGAATTCTACCTCTCAGTTCAATATCTGTTAATCTTCTCCTGATTGATCTTGAACTGACAAAAACACCAGCATCCTTCAGATCACTTCTGATGGCCGCTGATGACATTTTTCTATCTTGGAGACATAGTCGTTTTATTCCTCTGTCATCAATAGATGTGGTGCATCTTTTTCGGCCTTTTCCTTCTTTGTGTTTTATTGAATTTGTGTCCTGATATCGTAAACAAAACTTTCGGACTCCAGATGTAGTCACTGAACCACCCACCTGTCTTGCGATTTCACCATAGGAAAGACCACTTTCTCATAACACAATAATATTACATCTCTTTCTAGGTGTCCAATCTACTCTTTTATTTGATGTCATTGCTTCTTGACTAAATATTAAAAATTTTTACAAAAATTCCTACTTGTAATTGCAGTGTATAAGAATCAGGTCCTCCTTCTACAGAACAAAGCAAAATAATGAATTGCTTGAAGTGTAAACATGATGTCAGCTTCTACTGGCAGTTACTAACATTTGATTGGTTCTCAGAACAAGAACAGTGATTGGCCAGGAAAGCTAGACATTACAAACCACTTCATAACTGTGTTTTTTATTTATATTAAAGTACATATAACTTTTTGTGTATTGGAAATAATTGAATTTTGTGTTTTGTATTGAAGTCTCTTTAAAATGATATATACAAGTTTGCATTTTGCGAAACGTAACATTTTCTATAAGCATACAAAGTTCGAAAACATAAAAATTTCCAACAATGTCCACAATTTTGGCCACCACTGTAAATACGGCTCGAGAGCTAAGGAATAGTTGGCAATCAACTGCGAGATTTAAATATTCAAAGAAAGTTCAATTGAAATTTAAAGTTTGTTCTGTAAGTACTTTTGTGTACTGCCGATATTTCTAACGCGCTAAGAAGTATTTTTTGTTAATATCAGTTTTCTTCTTAAGCTATTTCCAGCTGGTTATTGTGCTGTTTCCTTAATTTTTATAATAAATTCTCACTTTATTCTAGATTATCTAGAGTAAATATTTTAAGGGGATATCAATGAACCCGTACTCTCCCGCAATGTTCTTTCGTATTGTTATTAAATTTGTACATTGTTCTATTCTTTTGTATTTTTTGCTTTACATTCATGTATAATATCTTTTCTACGCTAAATCCGGAAAATATCATGTATGCAAAAGATTTCCAGTTATTTGTTTTGTATTCATGAAGGTAACTTTGTTATTCTGCAGTAAAAGAAATTTTATGTGTAACAGAAATTGTATACATAGTGTATTAATGGTGACTGGTAGATAAAGAATAATTAATAGGGTTACCTGGACACTTTGGCTTCAAAGTTTCCTATATTCCTCAAGATCTGATGGTTTTTTTAGAAAACTTCATAACCCGAAGATTGAGCTCAAGGAAGTACGGTCAACTAAAGCTTTTGTTATGGTGCTTATTAATATCTAGACTTAAATTTCGGATTTTAGAATAGCAAATTAAGGAATTTTTTCCGCATTTTCTGAACTAATATATGAAATTATCTTTACTGATACCAAACCTTTATTTTTACGGTCTCTTAGCACTGCATGTATCGCTTAAAATTTCAATAAAATTCAAGTTTTTATAATCATGTAATTACTTATTAGAAGATAACATTCGAAATCCAGAATATTAATTAATATATATGCATAATTAAAATACTTTCGTTAGTCAAACCTGAGAAATAAATTGCACATTATATTTATCTTTCGTGCTTGCTGTACTTAATTGGTATGATTTATAATATTTTAATTTACATAATTTATAATGTATATATATTTTAAATTCATGTATATTTACATCATTACTGCAATTAATCAAAGATGATTCTAACACTGTATGTTATGTACTGAATTAAGCAGAATGAAAAAATCGTATCATATTCATTCTTGCATCTATCTTAAAAATGATTTTCAGAATTGTCCTAATTAGAAGTAAATTTTATACCTTTGATAAGATGCTGCTGATTTTGCTTTGCTATTCTGTTTCGTTCGAAGAAGGAAAGGGAATACTCTTCTCTCCTCCCTTCGATGTTGTTGTGGATGTTAGGCAGACGATGGCCATCCATTCCTCGTTGCCATTTCTAATTTCGAATGATTTATCGCAGGCGACCATGTAAGGCCGGTAATTGCCTTGCCGCAGGCGTAACCCAAATCTAATTGGGGAGGTGGAGGGACGGGTTGGAAGGGGCAGCTGATGACTTCGAACAACAGGCGCTCGATACATTAAATAACGATAGGAATTCGCGGAATCGTCTGATCGAGGAATGGGAAATAACTTTTGGCCGAACCAACAAGTAACGAAGCTACTATTAGGGAATTTCGTGTCCGTCAGATTAAGGCAAAGGAATTGCAGAAATAAAGACTACAATGTCGTCAATGGGACTGAACAAAAGGCGAACGCAATCCTGCAATAAGGACACGACTTGTGTTTATTTTCGTCTGATGGTTCTGGGAAATGTAATAAAGTTTGCTGTTACGGCTAAGATGATATCTTAGAAGGAAATGTTAATCAAAGATTTGTTAGCTCTATCGACATCGTTTAATATCTGACAAATCGTATTGGTAGGAAATGGCTAAGAGGTTTGAACAGAAAACAACTTTCAGTCTAATTGGAAAGCAAAATGAATCAAAGGGAACGAAGGCTAATGAGTTTACTTGGATAAATATGGTTTTATAAGAAAGAAGATAAACTAATTGTCTTAAAAATATTAATTAAATAAAACTTATATTATTAAAAAAATTTTCAAAATAAAATAAATATGTGGTTAAAGAAATGTGTCAAATTATTCAAGTGACAAAATGCTTTAATGCATTTTTATACATTAATACGTAACCGCCTTCCCTCAGCCCCCCTCCCCAAAAAAGACTGGTTTGGAAGATTTCGTTACTTGTTTTGTAAGCATATTGCTAAAAAAGAGTCTGTAGGATTGTTTTTTCCTATAAAATGAGAGTTAGCAAGTTTACACTGTATAGGATTGCGCTGAAATATTCTCCTTCCTTATCTTACCGTGCGTTCAATGGAAGTATGTCATGCTATCATCGGGAGATCAAGAGTTCAATTCTCTGCGAGAGCATAACTCATTTATGATGCTTCCTACCTCCATAGTCCTAATAGACTCTACAAGTGCGACCAAACTAAAATGTGGTGGGTAATAGCTCGTCAACTTCAGAATTTGGTGACTGAGTATTCTTCTACCCACTATCCCTTTATGTGAAGGATAATGCAAGGAATTTTCCGCTTCCGTATCGCGTGCCTTTGTGGTGTAATTGGAAGCACGTCAGGCTAATAATCAGGGAGCCTTGAATTCGAATTCCGACAAAAGTATCACTGTTTTTCATGTTACCTGCTCTGAAATAAACACAGTGATTCTGAAATAAATGACCCACTATTAATTAAACAAAATGACATTAAAAATGCTTCCATTTTTACTTCCTTGTACGAAAGTAAAAGTACTGTAATCATGAAAAGTTCTGGGTGTCATATTTTAACGAAAACATCCATTTTGACAGGTATCGAATGAAATTTAACGATAGCAGTCATTCTTTAGACCTTAGCCTCATTTAATTCTGAAAAATTAAGTGGAGATCATCCACACCTTTTAAGCTGTAGTTTCATGCCATATTGCATGTACACAGAACCTGATATGCCTGTACCTAGAGAAAATACTTACTTAGAAGACAGTTATAAGGCATACTACTTAAAATGATTTTTAAAATATTTTGTTATAACACTGAATTATGTCTGCAAACAATACTTTTGATAATAAGGAGCGCAGACGAAATTCATTTAATTTATTGCCTCGTCGTTGCACTAGTGTGCAGTTTATAGTCAGAGGCTACCCTTTATTTATACCTTCCTATTGAATAAATTGTAATTGCAACTAGGCATTAACATTTCTAACAATTGAGAATTTGACTCAATAACTTTCGCAAAATGATTGAAAGTATAGTAATGCTATTTCATATCGAATACGAAGTGAAACTTTGATGTAAAGCAATCTGTTATTAAATAAATACGGAAACGCAGTCTTCGTAAAACTTACTGGTTAAAATACATTAGAATTCAACGCATATAAAGAAATCTAACAACGTAATGATATGAGAATTATCAAAGCTATTTTCTTCCCGTTATTATGACTAATAAAAGGTTTTCAAAAGCAGTGACATAAAATTAATCTTGACACAATAATAAATTGAAATATAGTAAAAGGTTCAACTAAAGTATTACGCTTAATATAAGAAAAAACAATAGTCAACCATTTGAATAAATCTGTAACCCTGAAATCATTTCCCAAAATATTTCAGGTGCCCAGTAAGACCCGCTTAAAAGAATGGTGCTGTCTTGGATGGCTTTCTAAGGAACTAGCTCACACATATATTACAAGAAAAGCACAAAAACGCCCATGAAGCCAGCCTATTCGTTGCACTTGAACCTGGATCGAGCTACCAGTGTTTAGGGGTTTTATCTACTTGGACATTGGTAGGCACAATAAGGAAATAAGCTACCACTTTATTTTTATGATATAATAGACTTAACACGATAATTATGTGTGGAATTCAATCATTATGGGACTTTAATTTCTCGTTTTAAACATAACCAAGATTACAATGAAAGATTAGACGTAAATTTTGATTATAGCTAATATGTAAGCCGTTTTGGTTTGAATATTAGAAATTAAGTGAGTTAGCAAAATTAGGAGCTGTTGCTGAATACAAAATAGCTCAAAGGAATGCATTTAATATTTCGTGGAAAAATAAACTTTCTTCATTACTGATAATCGGTCTTTCGACCATTATTTCGATCTTTTTCTCCTAAAATTTCCTTAAAAACTAAGTTTAAACAATTTTTTCGCATTCAATTTTGCTTTATATATTTTATATAATTACTATAATTTCTTTCTTTCCTATCCAAACATATTTACGTAGCCTATCTCATAAATTTGTTTATATATTTCTTTTGCTTCTAAACAAACAAATGTGTGGGAATACTTGTTTTATTTAACTCCAGTAATATATATGTAATAGTACTTTGTTCTGGGTGGTCGAAACATCTACGGAACTTCTTCATCGTGGACAAAACATTTAATCACATTAAAATATACACATATTTTCACAAATATAGAACAAACTCAATTCACTTTAACATAATACAATCATCGTCTTTTCGTTGAACTCGTCTCCAGTCCAGTTGCCAAATGAATACGTCAGAGAGAATTTCTCACGGGTTGCAGCTTACCGCCATCTGGCGTTCAACATCGGCACCACGAAAGCGTTCAAGATATTTAAGATATTTTCAATGGGTATCACATTTAAACCAAGATATAAATCTATATATACAAAGAGAATATAAATAGGCATGTTTTTTTCATATGACCTTTTGCAAATAATTTGTATATCGATCATTATCCAGCATAACCAGAACATCCCTAGTACTCTTGTTAGAGCTTTAGTTTTTAGCCCAAAGGGCGTTCCCAGGAGAGCTATTAATTTCGTTTTGGCATTTTTCGTTGAAAACTTTAAATGACGGTTCACTTTTCAAATTGTTGCCAGCAATATTATCGCCCTGTGTTATGTATAAAGAAATTAAGTAATGAAGAACCTGCATAAATGTGTGTATGTTTCTTGCAATGTGATAAAACAACGGTGCGTAGAGCGGTCAAGTTTTAAACAACGTAATCTTCCTCCGAATATGGGCGCCTGGAAACCCTAATTTTAAATTTAAAATTTGTTTTATTATCCAGTTCATACTTTGTAACACTTCAACGAATTGTTGATTAACAAACTCAACGATTTCAAAGCGAGCAGTGGCAAAACTGTACCCAAAAAAAAAAAAAAAAAAAAAAAAAAAAAAAAACCTTATTTTTATCTCCAGCGCGCGAGACTAAAGAAAATTCTAAAGATATGCTCATTTTAGAATTATTTTACCATGTTTCTTTTGAACTGAATTTTGTGGTTTGAGTACGTAGAACATGATATTTAATAAATAAAGGTAACACACAAAACGTTACAAAAACGCCCCTTTAGACGTTATTTAAAATCTGAAACCTTTCAGATTTTTTTATTTATTTTAAATTTTTTAATTAATTAATTTATTTATTTTGGGGGCAGTGGGTTCATAAAAGCAAAGATAGCTTTTATTTCTTGTCATATTGCAAAATTCGAAATACAGTAAAATTCTTTGCAATAAAATTACAGTAAAATCCTTTGCAATCGGTACCAAGTTAATCGCAATATCAAAATAGCGGCACTTTTGAAGGTCTAAATATAAATCCAGAATTTAAGCCTGTGAGGTAAGAAAATATGTAATGGACGAACAATATGAAGACTTAAATTTAAAGACGTTTGTGTTATGGTTTTGCCGCCAAAGTAATTAAGCCTTATGCAACTAATGAATCAAAGATTTATCCAGAATATGAAGATGAATTACCGATCCTTTTTTATGCGTGCATGTGTGAACTTTGAAAGATAAGTCTGCAATGTTCAAAATAATTTAAACTGAAGGTCACTACTATATTTAACTTTGTTACTTTTTTCCTTATATAACGGGTAATACTTTACGTCGTCGTTGGTGGAATTAGTGGCCTACGATTATGTTTGTAGATGAGTCGAGTGATGAAGATTCTTTTTGTTTGTTAAGTCCGGTTCCCATATCAGTCGTTTTGGATTTGCATTCATGTCCGGAGAAGATTAATGTTAGTGAATAGAAGTTGTAGAGAATTGTGTTCCAGTAGCACTCTCTCAAGACGAAGACGAAATAATCACATAATAATTTGAGACGATGAAGTTAAGGTTGGAGGAAGATTAAGACGTGGTGAAGAGCACGAAAGTCTTCTGCAAGGATGAGATGAAGAATTTCTAATTTTCATACTATTTCCCTAGAAATGTTCCTTTACATCCATACATGATGTTATGATGCTTCATTGTATGCAAAGGAATTTTTAAAACTATGGCGACAATCCTGTAAATAAATTCATAGTCGAAGATATATCCCATCATATTAAGAAATTTGTAACTTTCATGTAATAATAAATTTGGGACTTAAAAAATGTTGTTTGATTTTTGTTTTTCTGAAATATAAAATCATGTTATGTGTTTTAATTTTAAATAATTTGTACGATTTTTCGATATTATTTATTTAACTGTGGCCGATAGATCAAAAACACTGCCGATGGACTTCGCATGTTGAACTTTCTATATATGGCATCACAAAATACGGGCAAAGTAAGTTCTAGAATTATATATTCAATTATTGGGAAAATTTTCTTATCCGGAATCGGCGCGTTTCCGTTGCTGTCGGTTGAATGAGATTCTACTGTACTTTAAGATAAATTTAATTTATTTTATTGTTATCTATCATTAGTTTTCTGATAAAACTTATTCATTTGCAAAATTTCGCTGGATTTCAAATAAGGTAAACTTATTTTTAGCTCACAAAGGTTTTTCGAAATTACATGAATTTGAGAGAGAGAACTTTCTTACTTCACTTAACTAAGGTATCTTAGATTAAAAAAAAATCGCATTTTTATTGTAGATAAAAATCGAACCTTATAAAGGGGATCTACAGTACTATTCATCCGCTAAATTCACAATAAAAAAATCTAAAATAAATGCTATTTTCTTAAACAAAACAAAAATGAAATTTTTTGAGGAAAGAAGCATAATAAAATGCAGTACTTGGAGAACGTTGTGTCTATGAAGATTGTGAGAATTCATTAAAATATTTAAAAATCTATGAAGAAAATATAAACTTAAAAACAGAAAAAATTATCTTCAGATAATGGTGCAATGTGAAGGAAATATTCAGTATTAAGTTTCAAAGGTAAAACATTATCTTACTCTTAACTTAAAGGAACCATGAGAAAACTAGAAATAGTGTTTATACAAAAGTGCTAAAGTCTTTACAAAAGAACTTTCTAGAAATTACTGAACAAATGATATGAGACGAATTTCGAATGCCATCTGTTGATTAAAAATGAACGAAAAACAACCCAACTAGCAATAGAATGTTTAGTTCAAGGTGTTTCACGAACGTGTCAGGAACGTTCAGGCAAAACTTTTAAATCGCGTCTACATGTTGCAGTTCTGGAATGAACTGTAAAGAACGTTTTACAAGGAACTTTCGTACGACGTTCTGAAGGAAAATGTTTCAGTTAATCCTTCCATTTCCATTCTGTATTTAAATATTAGTTCTTAAAGGACGTAAAAAACTTTTGCATTATGTTCATTTAATGTGCCAGTTATAACCCACAGAACGCATGTTGTGTCTTCAGTAATTCAGCGAAAAGTAATTTCGATTCAGAAGTGGGGAAAATGATGACAAATGACATCATTGAAGACCGAAATCATTTAAAAGCGATGAATTGCTAGGAATTTAAAAATCTCTACGCAAATTATAAAGAACTTGTAGCATGAACATAGGTACGGCATTCGTTTACTACTTTAATAAATAAATATATTTAAAAGCTCAATGAATTTTCTAACCATTTAATAGATCATCGTCATCTGATAATAAACAAATCTATTTTCTACTAATAATACATAACTAAAGTCATATTTATAATCATCTATAAATGTATTTTCTCGTCCAAACAGAGTTTTTCATTTGTGGCTTTCAACACTTGAAAGGCTCTTTCAGTTCTTTCAGTTCTCTTGTCAGATCCAGGACCAAAAAAGGTAAATTTTAGCAATCGCAACATAGGATTTTTTCATTTATCATTCATTTAATCAGAATGCATTGCTTGCAGCCTATAAAAATTTTACGCGAAACAAGGAGAAGAAAAAATGAATAGCTAAGATCTATTTCAAAATGCGCCTGTAAGCGCCTCAAAATCCCTATTGCAGAAGCATTAAAAATCCACACTAAATTTTGTCAGTGGAAGTAACATCACTGCGTGTAAATGTAACACATTCATTGAAATATGTATGAATTTATATATGGTTTAGTCTAACTAAGCGTTAACTGATGTCAAGATCCCTTGCCTATAGTCTCATATTTTAAAATAGAAACTTCAGGGTTACTTTCTGCCTCCCGGGTTGCTTCATAATTGTGGGAATGACAGCTGCAGCAGATAGTTCGTGTCGCCTAATTATATCATTCAATTTTCGTTCAGAGTATTTCGCTTCATGAAAAGTGTGCGAACAAATTGACTTGAATTACAGTCTCAAATGAGGTGGAGAAAATAAATGATGTACGATGATAACTGCATGCGTTATGTTTGAAAATAGGGAGGATTGAAAACGGCCTTGAAGTGCCTATTTTAAAATAATAGACTATGGTGAGTAATTTCCAGAAATGTTCATACACAGCCCCTGATAACTGAACCATCTACCTGTGTGTCAAAGTTTCTAATAATTGTAAAGAATCACTAGATTTCTAAATCTTGCGTTTCAAGTTTTACCAGAGCTGTTAACAAGCTTTAAACGGTTGCATATATAGGACGCTTACAAATTTCGTTTACTGCATAACAAATGTATATTAAAATTTATTCCAGATTTACAGCATCAGCGCTCTGGGATAAAATATAATTATTATTAGAAAATTTGTATGAACTGAGGCAAAACATCAATTAAATATAGGAGTAAGTTATTTTCTCGATTGTTCAAACTTTAAGTTACCTTTAACATACATACTCTAAACTTCAGCATTCCTTTCTTTTATATAGAGAAGCATTTCATACATTTTATGCTCCTATAAACTTCAACACATCTTTTATTTTATACAAAGAAGCCATCAATATTACTTAAAATTTTATAAAATTTAATATTAATAGAAATACTTCGAAGAGATGAAGGGAAATTCTTCGCTTCTTTTCCAGACATCTTTAGAATTTTCCAAGAACTATTGTGGAAAAGCGTAACATACTGCCATTATATCTTCCTTCGAAGGTCGTTAAAGGTTTTATTTCGTTCCGTATAACGATTCCACGTTTTCAGAATGTCTGATGTGTAAAGTATGATGCAATAGTCATGTTTTATTTTCTTGCCTTCATAAACAAAATATATACACTCTACAAATACATTATCATTTTCAGCCTGTTGCAGTTTTATAAGATGTCTATTTGTCTTCTTCAAAGCACGATTTTTTAGTCATTTTGAAGAAAAGTGAAGTTTCTTGGAAGTTTTCCAGATTCCGTTTGCTTCACATTGAAATTCGTATATTATATTTATGGGTATTGATTTTTTAATTTGCATTAAGTTATGCTTGATGACTTCATTTCGTGCTTGATGGTAACGCTTGTATTCAAAAGCTAAGAAATCTATTTTTTAATATGCGGATTGTATTACTATTCCGTAATGAAAGCATTGAAGTCATGTTCCTGCAAACAGCTGCCTGAGCAATACGTCATCTCCCTTATCACGTGGTTCGTTCAAGAACACAAATTACATCAATCCTTCATCCATAAAATTTAATCCTTTTTATTATTCAAGGGAAAACACTATGTCAGTTTTAATGTGCACTTCCATTCTATTATTTTAGTTTTTACTAACTACATTTAGTTTCCAAACTATTTTAACCAATTAGGTTTTGACAAGCCCTGGGAGAAAGACATAAGCTGAATTTCCTTACATTTTCCTTCCTCATATGCAATCTATTTAGCCCATTATGTAATTTAATATGACAGTCGCCGTTTATGAAACGAAATATAATTCATTTTCTCGAAATGTTGTCTATTCTTGGAATTCCTAGGAATCTTTCCGTGAATATTATTTTATTTTTTGCATTTTTGCATTAAACTTTTCCTCTGTAGGCTAGTTTAAAAATAATCTAGCATCTAGCATTCTATGTGAGCTGACTAAACCCATGAAGGTAATTTATAAAGGTCATAAGGGTAATTTTCCTCATTTCTTATCATTGAGAAAATAGTATGAGTCATCAAATAACATATTGCTTTATGCATTTTTACATGTATTTTTTCTGAAAACAAGTTTTAGGAGAAATTATAAATGTTTGCAGAAATTCTGTCGTGTATGAATTATTAAGAAAATACAGGAATTATATCCCACGCAACAGATAGTATTGACATATTGTTGCGAAAGACCCAGCTGCGTGAAATAGCTTTCCCGCAAACCGTTTTTAGGGTTGCCATAAAGTAGCAGGTAAAGGCAGGTTGCCAGATTTAGCTCAAAATCGCCCATTTGGCATCAAAATTGGCGATATGCCATAAACGGAGCGAGAACATTCTAGAACGCATTCTTAGCGGTGTTCTCGGGAATATTCTCGAAGGTAGGTTAAAGGTATATATATATATATATACCCTGCCTGCACGAGGAGAAAGAACGGCTTGAGTTCAGATATTAGCTTGACAGCGATCGACCGAGTGGAGAGCTGTAATTCAGTGCTTTGCCGCGAAGCTTTCTTCACTGTTATAGCCTGAAGGCTATGTTGCTGATTGTTTCAGCGTGTTTATCGTAAATTTTCGGCTACCGTAGACGTGGAACTATCCTGTGTAAAACTGGCGAATAAATTGTGTTTTGAGTCTTCATCAAGTGTTATTGTCAATCATTTCCACGAACACGTAGAACGCAACAATATGAAACATTTATGTGCTTTCCAATTTTTCAGCCATTACGTCACGTTTCGTTACCATTCTTTTATCGCCTACGACATCAGCAAATTTAGCCATTCAGAAAAGTGTAATATCTTTAAATTATTTTCCGAGCAGCTCTGGAAATAGCCGGTTTCTAAAGTTGCCTGCCACAAGATTTAGATTTTTAGTTTGTCTTCAAATTTATTTGAGAAACAGAACAATTTAAACGCTCAAAATGTTATTTCTTAATAATTTAGATGTCTTTTACTTTCATTAATAAACGTAAGAGATGTATCATAAAATGTATTTAATTAGTGATATACAAAATTGATGGAAACAAATTTGCAGTACTTGGCGTGATTCTTATTCTCTAAACTGCAGATCGTATAGAACGTTTGATTTTCTACTTCAATGTACTATTTATTAAATTTATAATTTATGCAGTTGATAATTTTATGAAAATTTTTCACCACTTTTATAATTAATAAAAGATGTTTCTAAAGGTATACGTCGCATACGAAGGTTTGGAATAATTGTTTGGCTTCCTAATTTTTTATGCAATATAATGAACATTATAAAATGCACAAATTTCGGGACAAGAACCATATATTTCGGGACCTAACCATATTGTGGATTGCATTTTCTACGTTATTAAGGTATAGCGTTTCTTGATATTATATATATCAAGAATATATATCAAGAAATGCTATTAAAGTAATTAAAAGCATGATAACGTTTACTTGATAAATTACGAGCAGTAACATAACCTATATAGTTTTTATCTAAGTAATAATAAAATGTACTATACACTGCGTTATATATTTATACACTGCATTATACATTTTTGTTCCTCTATTTCTCTCACATATACAAAGTAAGAGATTAAAATTTTTTACACTTATTAAAAAATTTATGGACTTCCCACGACTATCGCCATGAAAAGTTCAAATGTGATCAAGCATGTGAACAGAATTACTGAAACGAAGTGGGATGTTTTGCAGTCGCCAACAACCCTCCAGAACATGGCTCACAAAGTGGGGCGTATGCCTGCAGTAGTTGCAGCCAATCACAAGTTTCTTTTTTATGTATGATAATTTCATTGTTTTTTTTTATTAAAAATAAGTTAACCATGAGAGAGTTATGCTCTATATTTTTGAATAAACTTGTTTGATTCAAAGAAGGAGTCATCTAATTAACTACAAATGTTCACGCAACTCCACATTTTGGTGATCCAGTATGTCATTTGTGATCCGAATTTGAAAGGTCAGTTACTTTTGTTATCTATGCTTGAAGTTTGGAAAAGTGCCACCGAGATGATATGGCAGTTAGGGAAGCCGACTACGATACCGAAGGACAGGGGTTCGAATCCCGGAGAAGCCATGGTTGTAACTGTCCGTCCCCTTCGCATGAGGTAATGGTGGCCGCCTGTTAGGTGCCTCCACAATAAAATGGCCGCCACTTCCGCCTTAGGAGTGACCAATGTCAAAAAAAGGTAAAATAAAACCTGCCGTTCGGGGGGAAAAGTTTGGAAAAGTTCTTTCATTTTTATTTGCTTGAGAATTGCATGATGAACATTTTAATTAGAAAACAGCGCCAGTAATGGCGAACTTCACGGAGCTATATAAGAGCATGAACACAATACTTTAAGATACCGATATAACTATTGAAAACATTGATTTAAAATTTTCGTCTTTGGAAAGGATGTTTTGTAATTTAATGGACCTTTAAATAAGCATTGGAGTTATTGCTTAACAATGAATCAGAAACTAAATACCCAGAGAAGTACGGATTTATGCAAAGCTAAACAAAAGGTTTTATGAAACTAAAATCCGTGTCAAGCATTTGACTCAGAATTCTAATTTAGAGTAACAAAGTGCCACTTTCTTTAGTGCTAATAAGACTAAACTGAAGCTTCCGAAAACTGGGCTTGTAAAATTTGGCGAAAAAGGAAAAATTCAGGTTAAAAGTCATCGAATTAACTAGAAATTTAAACACAAGACATTTCGATTTTCCATATAAAATAAATATAACTTTGAAATTTTTCTTGGATGTTGCTGTTATTGTTATTTTAAGCCGAAAACTGGGCTTGTAAAATTTGGCGAAAAAGGAAAAATTCAGGTTAAAAGTCATCGAATTAACTAGAAATTTAAACACAAGACATTTCGATTTTCCATATAAAATAAATATAACTTTGAAATTTTTCTTGGATGTTGCTGTTATTGTTTATGTATGTTTTGATAAATATTTAGTAAGGGAAACTTAAAATTTATTTTAAATACTTTCTTATTTGTCAATAAAACTTTTTCATTTTGTGAAAAAAAGCGGTTGAGATCCTTGACATAAGCTATGAACAGCTTATATTTTAAAATTCATTCTTTTGGGTGGTAAAGTATCTGAAATCGGATTTTAAATCAGCAGAAGAAGGGAAAGATGCGTTTATTTTTGCGTCCTTAAATTAAATTTTCTATTGCCTTTTTGTAAATTTCAATAGATGTCATGAATTCTTGCGAAAGGAAAAAATGTTTAATTCGCTATTAAAAGTGTAACTGTCTACAAATACAGGTAAACCCGGTACGGCCCTACAAATCCGTCAACCCACAGGTTTAAGAGTTTCAAAAAGGTGTTGTTTACTAATAGAAAGTAAAAGGGAAATTGCCTACCTAAATTACTTTCAAATGACCCAAGTTTTGAGCTTCAAAATGTGTGTTTCAATTTCATTAGTTAAAACACACTGTGTTTGTAGAAAAAAATCTGAAAATATCATATGATGTGACTGGCACGCCATGTTCGAAATCCAAATTTGGTCTGGTTAGAAAGATGACTGAAAGTTTTATAACAACTTTATTAGCAGTAAAAATAAATAATAAGATAAGCTGTGAACACTGATTTGTGAAGCTCTGACGATTCGCAGTAATGAAGAGGTACTAGTCATATGATTTTTACATTCCTCGTTAAGGTAAATGTTTTTATTTGAATGAGCGACAGTTTGTTATAATGTTTAAAATCTGACGTGCATGTATAAGTGATTACAAATATATATGTGATTACAAATATATATATATTTTTAAAGAATTAATAAATTAAATTATTATTTCGCTTTTGAATATACCATCGAATCGTCTACTTTCTTGCGAAATTGAGTCAACCGAAATTCTTAGGTCAGAAATATTTAAATGTCTGTACAAATTTTAGGGTTCAATTAATTTAGTTTGCAAAGTGTCCTAATTAAACGAAAACGGTATCGAAAAATCAAGTTATTTAGAAGATATAAACAGGAAAACATAATAATACGCTTTTTGCCATAGCAATAGTCGTAAACTAAATCGAAGAAAGTTCTACTCCAAAGGTTTCTTTTCACATGAGTAGGCGATGAATTTTTTCGAGAATTTCAGCTACTTCAAAGCAATGTGACAGCCTTTCGCCAAAAAGTTTTATTCTTGGAAAAGGAATTGAATAATACATACATCGCATTTCGTTGACAATTTATTTTGTAGAGTTGCTAGACAGTTATTTTGTTCTTTGAGTCTATTTGTTAGGTTTATTACAATATTAATGCTGTGAATAACTCTGCGGGATTTCTTGTTCTCGACTTCATTCTAAATTCTATTTAATGACACTTATTTGATAACGGAAGGATATAGAGATGCAATAAATTTTCTCTTATTTCCTTCTTTCATTTACCGTTAGCCCTTTTTAATAGTTAACGCTTATTTTGATAATCTTTAGTTCGTAACTTTACTACTTTTTCTTACTTCTAGTAACTTGTCATATGTTAACAAAAACGGATTTTGATTAATCATGTCATACCTCATTAATATCCCGCTTCTAACTTTTCTTGCTTCTGTCTTACTTTTGTAATGGCCGCGTCAGTGACCGATGGATTAAGACCTCTGAATCATGGGATTTCTATCCGGGTTCGATCCCAGGTGAACGGTCTGACTGCATGGTTGATTTTCTCGGTTTTCTCTATGTGTAACATGAATTCGAGCGAGTTTCCCTCAGGAAAAACTCCACGAAGGCGTCCCTTCACATAGGCAAATAACCACTGCATGCATGCTTTGCAATATCTGAATAACCTTCTCTCTCTCTCTCTCTTTTTTTTTTTTTTTTTTTTTTTTTTTTTTCTTAACAGAGGAAGCTAAAAGTCACAAATACGATTGAACCAATGCTTTAGCAAGGCAAAGTAATTTTTCTTGAAGTAATACTGTTCTCTTCTATCTTATTAAATGCAATCACAATTTTTAACTTGGAATGAAAGCCAAAGAAAGCTCTAGTTTTTAGCATCAGGAGGCGTTATTAGTCTCAGTCTTCACTTTCGTGTCTGTATCAGTTTTCAAATAAAAGGATGCTGCCATGAAATGTTATCCCCATGTATTTCTTTTAAAAAAATAATAAAGCGAATGTAGAAACCTGCATGGCAACAGAAATAAAAGGATATTTATACCAAATCTTATTGTCATTTATTATTTTTAGAGAAAAAATGTAAGCCAACACTTAACATTCTAACGGGAATTATGAAGATATGTTGTTTTTTAATATTTTATGATTGCGTTTTTTAAATTTTTTTGCATAGGTGCAAGGACAGTCATGTTTAATAAATAAGTTAAAAAGGCAAAAATATAATAATAAAAAGACCAAAAATTTATGTATGCCATCCTACTGAAAGAAAACTGAACATTCATATGATGAAATGAGAAAAAACCAAAATTAGTGGCAACATTTAACACACTAATGAGGAATTCTAAACATATCCTGCTTTAAAAAATCTGTGATTTTGCTTGTGAATTTTATATGACTTATATATTTAACAACAAGGTTGAGAAAACGAAAACATTGTGTAAGTCATCACCCCTTAAGAAAACTGAACATTGATATGATAAAGTGAGGAAGGACTTACGCTATCGGGAATTGTAAAAGTATGCTACTTTTACAATTTTTGAAATTTTTACTATAGGTAAGTGAGGTATTTCCCTCTTGGAAAGTGAGAAAAAGCAATATTCGATAATAAAATTAAAAAGACCAAAAATGCAAGGGTGAGTCCAAAAGCAGATTGGTAAGCTGTGAGCTTAGCGAGACCATAAAAATACTTTTAAAATTTTCTCCTGTTGTTAATTATTAATTGCTGTTCATTATTATTAATCGTAGATTAATAAACTATACAAATGCTGAATACTAGATAAAGATACTAATTGGCATTTGGAATGTCATGTGTAAATTACAAAGATTACCTGTGTTCGGATTTTAAGCAACATCGTTGCGAAACTCTAAACTTTTATAAATTATAAAAATAAAACTTTGCTTCAAGCTACCACAAGCATATCTGCAAATTCGAAAGAATCTTTAAGTTTGGATCTGTGTTGTTAATTTTGCCTTTGGAACAGCATGTGTACGAAGGCGCACTACCACAAGAGAGACAGCTTTAGCTGCCTGTAAGGGGATCTTTATCAAGGGAAATCCTTTGGTAGTTCCCAGAAAGGACTGATTTGCATTCCGGACATCAGATTAAACTTAATGAAGCAATTCATCAAAGCTCTGGTTACAAAATCCACAGTCTGGTTTGAAACACCTGGAGAAATTTATCCTTATCTTGAGCAGATATCAATGCAATAATCTGCGTGCGATGTTAAATTCTACGAACAATAAGGTGAGAGTTTACATTAAGGCATCGTTAACAAGGATACGACAGTAAAACATGATTGGAAAACAATATAAGGATATTCGTATATAACTGTAATTTAAAATATAAATGCAGAATTTGAGGAAGGTTTTAAAACATATTCTATAAACTTTGCTAGCAAAAGAAAATATTTACTGTAAGCATCATATTTTTGTTATTTTTCTTATAATGACTATCAATAATCATATTCATTTCCCGAGATATATTATTTTTTTGTAGCTGTACGTTAAGGTATCTATTAAAACTATCCAAACGACTAGGGATTTGACGCCAAAGTCCTTCCCAAACAATACAATGAGTAATGTTATTTTCTTGATTATAATTTCAAAGTGAACCTCATTCTTTGTACCTTGACTCCTTTTCTTTATTCTCTGTCTCTTTGTATATTCTCTCTGTTTCTCTATTCTCGCTCTTTATACATATGTAATATATAAAGCAAATTTCTAATTTAATTGAAAAAAGTCCCTTTTATTCTTCATTTTAATTTGGATACTTCCCCTTTCTGTCCAAAAATTCACATATCAATCTAAACTTCGTCATTTCAAAATAAATCCGCATCACAACATCTTACGTAACATTGCAATGTAAGACACCTCTTATCCAATCACAACAAAATTCCGTTTGAAACCAAAATATTTTTGTCGCTCCCATGCGTCTCCTGAATGCTTCATACACTTTCCTGCTTCCTAGTTTCAAACCAGCACTTCGCTGCGCGCTGCTGTATATTAACTGTTGTCTGAAGATGTGCTAAGCTTTCGTCACCGTGGGGTGAGTTTTGCATCCATGATAATGTGCGAATCGGAATATATTGTCACGAAATATTTGTTCAGGAATAAATTGTTTAGTACCTACGACTGCGTTTGTCTGCTGCAAATTTTATCATTCTGTCTATGCAATAAAACTCTAATTTATTATATATATTTATATATAACCTTAATTCCCTGAGCGCATTTTTTCTCCTAATATGCTAAATTTGTTAAACAATAATTGTATTTTACAACACCCAACTAGAAAAAAGTTAAAATTTTTGCCTGATGTTACTTGACACTTTATAAAAATTATTTATAGAAATTTATAGAAATACTTTAAAAAATATTCAGAAATTAAATCGCGAGAGGAGGGAATCGTCTAGAAAGTCGATTTTTTTTTTAGAAATAAAAAAAATTAAGGTAATCTCAAATTACCTTAATTCTTTTTGAGTTAATTTAGGTTACACCATAGCTTCTTAATGATGTAGAATTCGATAACATTTTCTTCAAAATAATTTTGAGTTTCATATTTCCGTTTAATAACATACGGTTCAGTATTAAATGCCAACAAAACAATTTTCACATTTGTGTATGAACAGCTTACAGGCATTCAGTTTTATATTCTTTTTAATCTTAGGAACGCTATTATTCATAGTATTTGCAGTTGTTTTTCTATAGTACGTCACTACATTTTGAAAATATCTTGACAACCACGTGCTGATAATCTACTTGTCCTAAGATATTTTAACTTTTTTTTAAAAAATCATAAGATATCACAACGTAGGTGTATGTGTCGGCATAACAAAGTTAGAAGTTTCTTTCGGTTAAAGAAGGTAAAACGGGTTTCTGTGATATTTTCCGTAAATCAAAATGGCGTAAAGCAAAGATCAATTATTGTTAATGAATGTGGAAACAATCATAGGCGTTCCGTGGCCTCCAAAAAGGGAAATCTACCGTATCACAACAAAGTCACAACAAATAAAATCTAAAATACTGATAAAATGCAAGAATTATTCAAAGATACAGACAGTATAAATAAAAATCTAGTTCTAGCTTCCAAATTTAAAGGACAATGCGCAGAATGAGAAAGATAGGGCTGATAATTGTTCCGCTGGTGCATTGAGATGAATTTTCCGAGATAAGCTAATGGAAATTTAGCATATGGAAAAGACGACGAGGACCATCTATGAACACTTTGTTGTCATTTGTATCTGTTTTTATTTTCATGACATGTTTATGTGTTTTTATTTTCATATATGTTTTTATTTCATATAGGGTAGGCTGGGTCCAGCATTTCAGCGCCCTAGGCGATCAGTATATTTGTTGTCCCGTGCAAATTAAGTAATAATTAAAAAACATATTTCAATTTAGTTGTGATCTGTGAGAACATGGCTAGTACCCTCTGAAGAACAGGCCTGCCTATGTCGCTTATGATTAAAACTGGCCTTGCATACAGTTGAAAGGTTTATTTGAATTCAAAAGTTATTTTTTATGTTAAATCTTTCTTTAACGTCTATATTTTCCGTCCCCTTCACAAAAAAATGCTAATTAAATCGGTTTAAACAACAAACGATAATATAAATTTAGAGAGAGAACTGATAACTTAGCCGGTGGGTCTGTATCTTTCATATTCCTCCCAACTGAATAGTTACGCTGGTTTTCTGTGAGTTTCTAGCTTTTGCTAACAGTTGCAATCAGAAGTCGCGCTAGGATTAGGAACTAGGAATTAACCTTTAATTAGCTACATTTGATTTATAAACATTTAAGATATATTTTCTCAGCGGCAAAAGTCGGAATTTAAATTTTGTTGATGTTTTTATTTTTAACATACCAGCATGAAGTACAAACAAAGTTTTAGTTGCTTTTACTGTTGCTGTATTCACATATAGTTTTAGGTATCGAAGCCCAAACGATAATTTGTTTGTAATCTAGAAAGATTAAATATGTGTTTAGATTAAGTGAAATTAGGTTTAATTTTTCACAGTTCTTTGGAAGCAATTAGAATATTTTGCAAAAGGAACTCTGCAAACTTTTCAGTGAATACAGTCAAATGTTTAGGCAACAACTATTCATTACATTCTTACGTAGCCCGACTTTGTTGGTTCTACTATTCAAAATGATTTTCACAACTCTTTCCATCTCGTTTCTCTGCTTTCTTCTTTGAATGAAATTTTGCTCTTTTCCGACCAGAAATGTTTGAAGTCACTGACTCAAAGTCTGCTCCAAAATAACTATCCTTTGGAGAATTAAATATAATTGCATCATTGTTTTTCCTACTTCTGTAAATCAAGTGACAGAGTTGTAAGTATATTTACAGATTTGAGTCACTTGATTTACAAGCGTTGTAAAGAGCACAACTTTCTTTGTGCACAGACCTTGCCTTGAACAATGGGTAGTATATGAGGCAGTGATTTGGATATCTCACTGAAGATACCGCAGTGTTCTTCTAAAGAGAACAAAAAGAAACTCTTAGAGGTAACTCTTACATATAGATTTCTACATATAAGCTACATTTATAAAGCAGGTATAAAAATGAAGAAAGTTTCGTTTGACATTAGCAACATTGAAGCTGGCATTTTTTTAACATTATTTATTAGTAATTTAACATCAATGACTATGTAAGACATAAGGTATTTTTGGAAGCAGGCAAGATGAAAAATGAGCAACGCCTTCGTCGGGAATCGAACCCCGGACCTCTGGAATGCGCACCCAGTGCGCTGACCACCGCACCACAAAGGCATGCCAAGAAGGCGGGAGAAATACCTTATACACTCCCCATTTTAAAAGGCGACTGGGATTTTTAGAGAATCCAATCTCCAAATCCTGGGTATAGAGAATCGTCATCCACCACACATTTAGTTAGGCGCCCTTTTAGTTTGGGCGCCACTGTTAATTTGGGCGTTTTTTTTTTGGAAGTCTCCTGCTTTCAAAAAATACCTAATGGCATTAGGTCTCATGCTTTAGATATTTTTTGGAAGCAGGAGACTTGAAAAATGAGCAACGCTTTCGCCGGGTATGCAGAAACCTTTGGGTTTTAATCCCTGTTCAAAATGCATTTACAAGATTAAAAACATGCGTCACGACTGTGCATTCTGTACTAGTTCTTGGTTTCTTTTAAAGTTAATATTCCGAAAAGGATATTAGGAATTTGCTCAATAGATAAAGTTGCGGAACTAAATAATAAATGCGACTCATCAAAGAACATCCTATTTTGTATTTTTCTTTCTGAAATCTGATTACTGTTCCCTTGATTCCTCGAAAAATCAAATCATCCGAAATAACAGCGGTTCTTCTCAATCCTCTACTTTTGAATAGGGAATCGATCGATTCCTTCCTCTTCTTTGTCCGTTCTCAGATGGAATGAGCTTGGGTTTCCAATATTCTGGAACTTCAGTCTAATTTTTGAACTGAAAGTAAAACGAAAATAGAAAATAATTCTATTTTTGATTACATTTTTCTTTCCTTTTTCTATAGTTCGAATCCATCAATGTATTCTCAGAGCAACTTTCGTTGATTTCGCTTCAATAATCTACCCTTAAATTCTGAAGAAACGTGAGTTTGAAATGCCGCGGGTGACTGCAAATGGGAATTCAACTCTAGAAATCGAATGGAAGTGACAGGTGAGAAAAACCCTGTTTCTTTTCCAAAACTAACAAAATTTCTAATGAAGATAATAACGTATTTTACAAATATAACATTTTAGAGAGAACTTAATTTACCTGTTATACTGTTGGAAAGGCCGGCGAAAAATAAAACACAAATAATCTCTAATTTTAGGTGTTCACCAAATCTTCCGAAAGAGCATCGAAAAATGGTAATAACGACGGAAATATTATTAGCAGACATTAGTCGAGAAAACTTAACAGTTGTCCTTTTATAAACGTGATAATAAGTGTAAAAAGGAGAAAACTGCCAAACTTCAGATTACAGCTTAACCTTGAAGTTTTAAACTATGCCATTTCAGGACTTTAAAAAACCTTAAAACCTTTTCAAAACCTTAAAAAAATATTTTAAAAAGTTTTAGATTTGTGAGTTTTGAGTCTAAAAAACGAAACTGCAGATGATCTTGTATGCAAACTTAAGTTTAAACACTTCAGTATTAAATTAAACAGTTTACGAGTTTTAAATTGCCTAGTTTAAAGAATAGTTTCCCAGAAATCAAAGGTATAAAACATAAAATCTTATACATAAAAAAAACTTTTTAAATTCGCAAATTTAAATGATAGAAAAGCAATTGCTATGATATTATTATTATTATTTTATAATTCTAAAGAAATACTTCATTATTCAAAACAGCTTTACATTTAGTTCCTTAGATCTCTTTCCCACGAAGCTTGGACTAGTATCTCCTTCAAATAGCAATACTTCGTTATTATCCCAAAGAGGCAATTTGCCCAGAAGGGCTATTAACTTCGTTTTGTCATTTTATGTCGTCCACTATAAAACGGCGTTTCATTTTTTAAATTGTTACCACCAAATATTAGAGCCCTGCGTTATATTAAAAAAAATAAATAATGAAGAATATGCATGAATGTATGTATGTTTCTCGCACTGTGAAAAAAACGGTACCTAGAGACACCAAGTTTTGAATAACGCAGTCCTCACTCGGATATTGGCATCTGGAAGCCCAAATTTGGAATTTGTTTTAGTATGTATTCCACAGTTTGTAAACCTTAAATTAATTTTTGATTAACAAACTCAACGATTTCAAAGCGAGCAGTGGCAGCACTCTACGAGGAATTTAAAAAAAAAAAATTATCTCCCGTTTGCGAGACTGTGTATTGAAAATTCTAAAGATATGCACCTTTTTAAATATTTTGTGATCCTGCTGTTGAATTTTTGAATTTTATGGTTCAAGTGCGAATAACAGGATATTTAATAAATAAAGATAACACAAAAAACTTCAGAAAAATGCCCCTTTGGGTGTAATATAAAACCTGAAATCTTTCAGATTTTATTTATTTATTTATCTTATTTATTTTTGTTTCAAATAAAAATACTTTCTTTTTTAGGATACAGAATCCACGAATTGAGATCAGTTAACTCTTCAGACAGGTTTGCTCCAACATTTTAAAAACAGATCTTAGATAAGGATAGATACTATAGTCTGTGGTTATGGAATCTTGTTCGACTCTCTCCTATAAGCTAGCCCTTACTATGATCAAAGTACGTAGACTCCGTAGTATACATAATGTAAGTAGTTATACCAAGACCATGGTCATATTTGTATATAAACTTGTAAATTTGTGCATTTATTTGTTGGTTTAGCACTTTATTTTATGTCATGTCTTGAAACTATTGTTTTAATATGGGATTGATTTTTCCCTTTGTTGTAAATATGGCTTCCTGTCCAGGCACTGTATTGTCCGAGATGTGCAGCCCTTCGGAATGGAGCAATGTTACGAATTTTGTACATATTTAAATAAATTTAGTGAAATTATATGCGAAATAGTTGTATTTTTCTGTATAAAGTAACATGGAAATGTAAAGAATGATGATTTCCCGGAAAGTTAAGAATAGAGAGATATGTCTCTTTGGCATTGAGAAACGGTTATCTCGCTTGTTTGGTGAGATAGCGGCAAGCTGCCGACGGTTTTGGCAACTAGTTTTTCGTCACCAAATTTGTCGATATATCTCTAAACGTCGCCAAGGTTAGGCCCTGTATTACCGTAATGTATATTGTAATTGATTCCATATTTAGTTGTAACCATATATGGCCCTCCTACATCTTCCAATAATTTAGAGAAGTACTAGAGATTTCTCTGCTGCCGAGAAAAAACTATATATGACCAGAAAGAGCATTTGATCTCTGTTGTTAGTTCAGAATCGACAATAATTATTTAGACATCTCCGTATTAGCTTCGCCTTTTCTATTACTAACCCGTACATATTCAACAATACAAATTTAAATGAATAGAAGCACAACTCATGGGTGCAAATAAACTCTGCTTCTTGAGGATAAATAACATAAACTGAAATTTCATATTCAAGGTATAGTAATCGGAGACTACAAATTTGACTTGCCTAAACTGACTTGATACTTTAATAGTGAGTTTTAAACATCAGCTAGCAGAATGCTCAAGTCGGGAAATTCACTGGCAGAGTTCGCCGATAGAAGGCAAACTGCAGGCGACACTGCTGAAAAATCTCTATATAAAACATTCAAAATCCTCGCTTTAAATTCTTTGACATCTAATTCGCATCCTGGTGAGAGCTTCGGAAAAGCGAAGTTATAGTAAATGTTGAAATCATAATAATTTTTAGTTACCATAAAATACTTTACAAGCTGTCAAATAAGTTTTCTAAGGTGCCTTTCGTAAATATTTGGTAAATTTCATATGGTAAATATTGTTCCAAATGCCCAGCTGTGTGAGATAGCTTCCAAACAAAGCGGGTTTAGGGTTACCATAAAGTGATAGGTAAAGACAGGGTTGCCAGATTTGGCGCAAAACCTCCCATTTGGCTACAAAATTGCCGATATGCCATAGACGGAGCGAGAACATACCAGAACGCATTCTTAGCTGTTTTCTTGTGAATATTCTCGAAGGTAGGTTAAAGCTATATATAGCCTGCCTGCACGAAGAGAAAGAGTGTCTTGAGTTCAGAGATTAGCTTGAGAGCGATAGACCGATTCAGCAGTTGTGCTTTAGTGCTTTGGCGTGAAACTGTCTTCATCGTTATAGCCTGAGAGCTGTGTTGTTGATTGTTTCAGCGTGTTTGTTATGGTTTTTCGACGAGTGTAAACGTGTCTTTGAAGCTTTCCTTTGTAATAATGCTTACTGGCGAATAAATTGTGTTTTGATTCTTCATCAAGTGCTATCATCAATTACCTCTACGAACACGTAGAAGGAAACAATATTGATCTATACCGCTGAAGAAAGACACGGTATTTACAAATTTCTAGAAATGTAAACTTAGTGGCCATTTTTTTTCTCTTCCTATCTTGTTACCCGAAAAATTATCTGGGTTCTTTGTTTCTGTTTAATGAGAGGAATCCAAGTAACTGCAGTACTAATGTATGTAAATATTAGAGAAACTTCCATCGAGACCTCGCTGTTTAAAAGGTTCATTTTATTAGTTTCATTGCTACTGAAATGCATCAAAATATTAAGCAGCATATTGGCTAATTATATGTCACAGATAAAAATTTTATTATTATTATTCAAGCAACTGATTGAGGATAATGCGTGAATGATACTGAGTTAAAGATTTTTGACGAAACTTTTATATTGTTTGTTTATTTTATTTAAGTTATTCTTCCTTTAGGAAAAAAATGTCGTAACGATTTAAAGCTAAATATTTTAAATGAAGAATACGGATGTATTTAAGTACCAAAAAAATATGCAAAGCCTTAAAAACCTTTAAGAAGACATTTACTTAGGGCATTAAATATTATTTTAGATTATTTACACCAATTACCACTTTAAGTAACTTGAAATTTAATCTAAATGTTATAATATGTTTAAAAATGACTAACAGATTTTTAACTTGCGAATAAAAGAATGTAAACATTATTTTGTTCACGAAGAAATTTATTTTTATCGCCTATAATAGTATTAAACGCAAGGAGGGGTTAAGATGGGAAGCTGAAAATTTTCTTTTTTTTCCTAATAAATTATAGCAAAAAAAATTAAGTACACTTAAAAATAATTATGTAAACATAATTTTTGTGAATAAAAAAACACGTATTTACAGTGTTTATGGTAACTTTAAATTAAAGTATAAAAAGGTCAATTTCTTCGTTTTCTTTCGTTTAACGTTCGATTTGGTCAAAACTAAAATAATAAAAGTGCATTAATTTGAAGGGAACAACGTTATGCTTAAAAACAGGACGACACTAATTATCCAATAAGCTGGTCCCATAATCGTGTTTTCTTGCGAACGAAAACTGGAAGTACATCATTATTAGAAGCGCAGAAAAATTATAAAGAAAATAAACGTAAACTGCAACGTCATTAAATAATGTAGCGATTTGAGAAACGTGTTCATATTCACGTAAAAAATGATTTTTATAGCAAAACCGAATCTAATATTTCAAGAGCAATTTTAAAAATGTAACTACTTTTAAGAGTTTAAAAAATTGGTAGCTTTTAGTCTGGTTGGTACGTTTTCTTACGGTAATTATTAGATAAAATTGCGAGATATTTTGAAGAGGTTATTATTTTGCATTTTAAATTTATTTTAAAAATTGTGATGTAATGAAAGTACATAATGAGGAAAATATATATAATTATATGTTTGGTTTTTCTTCGTTTATAAGCCGCCATCGATTGTGTGAGGTAATGTTTAATTTCAGTACTTTGATTCTGAGAAAATAAAATAAATAAAATAAACTGTGTGGTATTTAAGTTTGATCAACAAACTGTTGTTTAATTTGCTTCTTTCTTTTCTGCTCCTTTTTGACCCGAGGTTCTTACATTTCAGAATTTGTGTAGATTTGAGTAGCAAGCAATTTTAACATAGAGTTTGGAGAACGAATAAGAGTGTGAGAGTGTGGCCTGCGGTTCCCTGGCTTACCAACTGAAGAAACAATCTGCTGGCAACGCTAATGCTGGTCTTTTTATGAGTTTTAGATTGATTAGATCTCGATTTGGTTAAATGGATGTTTGAATTTTTGTCGGTATAAATAAAAAGCTTGTAGGTTCTTCCCAGCTCCGATTAAAATTGTTGAAATGATAGAAATTGTGAAAGCTTGTATTAAAATCAGGTCCAAGTTGGCTGGTAATCTTATGTTTATACATTTAATTTAATCACTCACTAATGGTAAAGTGAAACGAACTTGAAGTGTTTTAATTCTGTGTCTGTTTGATGATTGATTGTTAGATATTCTGGAGATAATTCACCTCACGTAACATAAGTAACACTTTATTTTTATTGTTTAGACTTAATAAAGTTATTTAGTACCCTAAGCAGGTATTCCACACTTTAAAATACACCTAACAAAATTTTTATCATTTGTAGTAAAAATCTATTTACTGATAATAATAAAACGTATTTATTAGTAAATGTACTACACAGCGTTTTTCTCCTAAACTGATGTTATAATCTAATGCTTCTTAACTTTCAGTTATCTGTATCTTCATTAATAATAAAGCGTATTTCATGTTCAGAGTTTTGTTTTTTAGAGTAGTGTTCCTTATCCTGTGTACGTGAAAGTTTGAACTCTAAGATAGTTAGAGATAACTATATGTTTGTTTGCCACTGTCGCAAAAAATATATCTGGGAAAATTTTACTGTCCTTTGATGATGTCACCAACGTTTTGCACAACATGTATCCAGAGGTGTGGAAATCGTAGTTGTTGAAACTTCTAATGGAGATGTCTAGTAATTAAATAGGCTCTCGAACAGTTCATGAGCATTTATCACGAAGTGCTTCCTATATTTTAGATATCAAATCATTCTTATAAGGTTTCCAATCTGAAGAGAATGATGGATTATTGGGCACTTATTTGCGTCGTCGAGCGAATAAATCAACCATACTATGCGTTTCATGAGCTTGAAAACTGATCTGCAAAATAACGAAAGCATTCTACAGAAAGTGTCGGCGTTTCTTGATCGCAGGTTTAGTTGTAGAAACCACTAGGCATTTTATTTCGGAAGAGGAGATGTTAAAATTGTGCTGTGCCTTCGCCGGAACGCGAATTCTGGACCTTCCGTTTGCTAGCCGCGCGTAGTTTTCAGCGACGCCACGAAGATATGCGTATATGAGGAAGAAAATTCTTGCATCCTCCTCCACTTAAACCTCGCGCACTTGGAGAGGCCAGAAACCAATCACCAAACTCTGGTAGTACCTAATTATCGTCCAGCACCTTTTAGTTCCTACGCCAGTGTAGATGTTTATTCAAGAAGGAAATGTGTATAGTGCCAATGCCGAGAATCTTACCCTTTCGACTGCTACCCATATATTTTAAAGAAATAATGTTGTGATAGTTACCAGTGGTTTATCTATGAATACTTTCATTTGCTATGTTGTTACTGCAACCGTGTTCTTCGGAAATTAATCTAGATCGTAATTTTCCGCTCTCGATCTTCAAACGATAAAATGTGTTAAAAATGGGGGGCGGGGAAATATGGTACATAGGAAATACAGTACGTATTTCACAGAGACCTAATGCAATACTATAATACGTTCTCGAAAAGATTATATATAATGTTTGACAACAAATTTACTCCCGCAGGCTGTTGTAAAAACTGTCATTTTGCAACGTTGTGTGTTCTTTTTTTAAGCTGCCAAAAGAAGATTTTGAACTCAAAGTTTGTAATATTGTGTTAAAACAGCTATTAGATACCAGAATTGAAAAATAAGGAAGCCAAATGGAAATTAATTTTGACTGAATGGTATGCTTGGTTTGGATTTTGACGAAGCACTCGAGGGCTTGCTGCCCAAAGAAAGAAGCACCTTCATGGAGGACTTTTTAAAGTAACTGGTTCGTATTCTCTTGACTCATGCCGAAAGAAGAAACGGAGGGCTATGTTGGAGTTTTCATAAAGGAAGAAACATATATTGATAAAAGGGACTAGTACCACAGAATTATGATGAGCTGTTTATGCCGTCAAAAATCGCTGTTCTTCTTGAATACACTCCTTTCTCAGTTTACTCTTTTGAATTATCCATTTTGACAAAGGATGTGATGAATAACCCAAGGTTTGCTTTTGTGTGACGTCACTGACTTCTAATCTGCTCAAAAGCAAACACTATGGCTTCCTTTTCTGCCTTCTGTAAGCAGTGACGTCAGTGTTGAGAAGAGCCTAACCTTGTTTGTCTACCGATATTGAAATTATCTTCCTTTTTGATCAGGTGAGACTACACTTTCTTCCCTTAAGACCCCCTTGAAGGAGCTGACTTTACTGCTTGTGTGGAGTTGGCGTTACTGCCAGCCTAATACATTTTCCATAAAAACTGCTAGCTTTTTTTATTGACTTTATATTTTTTAATGTTATTGTCTTCAGTCTATAAGGTATTTTTTCTTTCTTTTGACATGCCTTCGTGATGCAACTGGAAGCATACTTGACGCGTATTCGGAAGGTCCGGAGTTCGAATCCCTGCGAGGGAATAGCACATTTTGCACGTCTTCTGCTTCAAAGTAACCTAATGATTCTACGAGCTTTCTAGTTCAAACTTTGTGACATATGTTATTCATTTATCTGCTTTTGAGAAAAAAAATCGATATTTAGAAAATAATACACCACCTGCAGTCTGAATTCTGTGGAGATATACTAAATATATTTATGGATCTATCGCTTCTAAATAATATAATATTTCTTCTATTTTATTAACACATTGTTCACAAAGGGACCATGGAAAGCATTTGCAAAGGATCCTTAAAATTTATCACTTTATCCCATTGCAAAATGGCAAGCAGATCGAGATTAAAGTCGGAATATTTTACTAGCAGGGAATGGCAACAGTACGTAATCACAATCATGCCTCGACAGAAATTCCTCGGCGGAAGAAAACAGTCTCTAACGTTCGGACATCTGCTTTTTAAAGCTCCCTCGGGTCACGTACTTTTTTTTCCTTCTGTGGCGAGGGTTGAGACATTAAATTCAACTCATGATATTCATCGTTGCTTTCCGTACAACTTTACAACAGCTATAAACAAGATACAAAAAAGAGCTGGAGAAAGAAAAAAAATCTTTTTTTTTCTGCGTGTTTAGATTTCTTTATAGTTTGCTGGGAAAAAAAAAAAAAAAAAAAAAAAGAACGCGGTCGTGAACGATGTAGAGTGCTGCTGTTATAGCGAGGTACAGAAGAAAAAGTGTGTGATAAGCCCAGAGGTACATGCAACTGCGAAAAAAAGAGAAATACTATAGAAAGTAGTTTTTATTACGCTTTTTAAAGAAAGCAGCAAACGTATTTGCTCAACATCGAAAAGCTTTTCGTCCATTATGATCAAGAAATGGATTTCCACATATTTGCCTTGTTGTGCATTGTCGTGTGATGAGCAAAATTTAGCTCTGCAGCAATTTGAATATGAAGACACTGTATTACTTGCCGGGTTGTACTTTCATATTCTTATAAAATGGTAAATAAAAGGACACTTTCCTTTGTTAATGTTAAACATTTGTGACAGTTAAAATCATATTTTATCATAAGAAATTTTGGCTAAGACTATCTGTTGAAATTTGTTACAATAATTTGGGAGAGAAAGGGGAATTCATAAATATTTCTCAATCTACAAAAAATAGTGCTAAATACAAATTTTACGGCATTTGTCATAAATATATAGATTTAATATTAATAATGGATTGTGTTAGATAAGCATGGATTCTTTGCCATTGTAACAAACTGTTGAGTTTCTTAAAAACAGCGTTTGTACTTTTTAATGATATTGAATTATGTTTTACATTTAATGCCGATGGAAGAATAACTTTATGAATATGGTGAAAATGAACTTTGAGCCCAAACGGGTATCAGCCCAAAAGGAATATTATTCTCGAAATGACATGTTGCTTCGGTTCACTATAATGTCCGTTTCACTTCTCAAATTGTTGCCTCCAAATATTATCGATTTGTGTTATATTTAAGAAAATTAAATAATGAAGAATCTGCATGAAATGTATGTATGTTTCTCGCACTGTGAAAAAACAACGGTTCTTAGTGCCATCAAATTCTGAATAACGTAGTCCTCTACCCGCATATGAGCACCTGAAACCCCGAATTTCGAATTTGCTTCATTCCATATCTTGTAAAACTTTAACGAATTTTTGATTAACAAATTCAAACGATTTCAAAGCGAGCAATGGCAAAACTACACGGAAAGAAAAAAATTTTTATCTCCAATGCGTGAGACTGTCTATCGGAAATTCTAAAGATATGCTGTTTTTAAATATATTTCAAAGCGAGCAATGGCAACACTGTACGAAAAAAAATTATCTCTAGCGCGTGAGACCATGCGTCGGAAATTGTAAAGATATCCTCTTTCAAATAGTTTGCGATATTGCTATTGAATTGAATTTTATGGTTTAAGTGCGAAGAACATGATAGTTAATAAAAAAAGGTAACACAGAAAACGTCAAAGAAAAACCTGTTTGGGTGTAGTATGAAATCTGAAAGTTTTTTCTTTATTATTATTATTATTATTATTATTATTATTATTATTATTATTGGTTAAACTCATTTTCACAAATTGTGAAATGATCTTTATTTTCATATATATGCATAACTGATAGTAAATCTAATTGATAACTTTGTTAAGGAACTTTCTATTATTTTAAAGGTCTTCCTTGATCTGGTAAAAGTTAATCAGCCCGAAAGCCGTAACAGACAGGAAGCGAATTATAGTTATGACCATAAAATCAGATAAAGGTTTTATTTAAACAAGTCCTTTTAATTTAAGCAGAACTTAAAACATCAATGCATGTTCTTGTACTAATAAACTCAAGCACAGCTCGTGGTGATGCAGCGAAAGAAACAGTCAATTTCAATTCAAATCGTAGTATAGTAGTCACAGACTAATTAATTAAATTTTAAACTATGATGCCTCAGTAACTCTAACCTGCGTGTCTAATTCAAGAGTCGGCCGCGATAACACAAAGCCGAATAATTACTACTTATCGGAGCTGGCAGGAAGCAAACGTAACGTGCACCCGCAGGCCAGAAACAAATAAACGTAATATGCTTGCACAGGCTAGAAACACACTGCATCTTAAAATCCAGATGCAGTTTAAATACTTGCTAAACATATTTCCATTCTGATGAGAAAACGGAAAGAAAGAGTTATAGTAAAGGCTGAAATTATAAATAGTTGGTTACTTTAAATAATTAGGTTATGATTTTAATTGTAGAAAGTGATGTTTGTAACGCCATATATCATGTCTATGGTTACAGAATTGTTTAATCCTTAAATATTCTCCTTCCGTTTTCCATTTAAAGCAAACTTTCGTTCATTCTACAACATTTTTACATTGTTTAACATTAGATGTTTGCAGAAACGTCATTTCTTTTGTTTTAACTTTTCTCAACAACAGCCATTTTCATACTAAATCAGTATCTACGATAGAATCTTCACGATAGAATATCAACCGGAAAAACAGAAATTTCCGAATTCTATCACAGCGACATATTTACTCCTCTCGCCCTCCAAGCAGAGCAAAGAAAAGAAGCAAATAGACGTCATTCTCATCCAGATTACTTAGTTCGGAAACTGATTACGGGAAGGCATCAGGACAGCCAACAGCAGAAGAAGCCTGGAAACCTTTTCTCCATTCCTCTCGGAATATGAGGCGACATAAAAATTTCTCCAGGGATCCGGGCGGGACAAACCATTGCCAACAAAGATCTAATAATAAGCAGAGGGAAAAGTAAAGAAATGAAATGAAAATAAATACCGCGTTGTTTGATAAAGGCAGTGAAGATAGCAACCTATTCCGGTCATATTGGAGTCAAGTTCCAAGAGTTCTTCGTTACCTTTAATGGCTACATTTGCAGAATCCGCGTAATGACCATGACTTTTCCCTTTATGTTTCATGTTTTCCCTTTATGTTTATGCGTCTTTTCCCTTTATGTTTCATGTTATAGTCCTTTTCCTGCTCTTTAGACGGTAAACAATGAATTTGCCTCTCTGTTTGTATAGCAAGAGAATATCTGTTAGGTTTGAAGACAAAACGAATTGGAGGTATTGATGGAAACTTGCATTTTAATCGGTCTAACTCCTGTTCATGATGGAACCGTTGCCCCAAAATTCCTCTTCGATGCTAGCTAAAAAAGCTAAGAACTTTGCATTATTTATAAAAGCGCATAATTAGTTTATGATTTAATAAATCTTCGTATTGTAATTAAATAATCCGTGTCTTGTATTATATACAGTGGTACCTTGATACGCAGAAGTATACCAAACCAAATTTTACAGTAAGAAATAAAAGGAAAATAGTAAATGCGTTCTTATAAAAAGATACATTGTTATTAATGTACGCTGCTTGATACCAAAATAGAAATGCAGTGGATGAAATATATACTGTACATAAATGGAATGCTGTACATAGCTATTTTTTTATTATCCGGATCAAAAGGAATTTCTGAACATGCTCCAATGTCTTTAATAATTCTTTGGTAATACACATTCTCCCTTTGCAATATTAATCGATTTAATAGCGTCTTTGTTTTTCACGACCGTAGATATAGTCGTTCTCGGAATACGGTATGTAGTAAGCTAGTCTCGGATACGTATGCCATCTTCACACCTTTTAGGCCCACCAGCGGCCGAGTGGAAAGTCCCTGAACACTGATAGTTCGGTCCGAGGTTCAAATCCCGCGAATGGGCTCCTGCACTTTCGTCGTTTTCCCCATGTGTAACGTGCTAATATGAGCCAGTTTCCCTTAGAAAGTCCTCCGCGAAATCATCTCTCCCTTCTAAATTTTTGAGATTTTGATTGAATATGGAGTAGGTAGGAAGTAAACGATGCTTAATAATAAAGATAAAAAGACAAAAAGAAATGGGTTAGCAAGAGTAAATTGACTAGACAGACTGGTAGACTGTGAACTCAGCGAGAGCTTTAAAACTTAAGAAATTCTTTAGGCGACTGTGAAAATCTGAAACTTTTCGGAATATTTTTTAATTTTAAAATCTATTAAAATGAAAAATAATCATAAAAATATGTTAGAATAAATTAGTGTCACTTTTGCGTAATGAAACCCGGCAACATCAAAAACAAATGAGTGCCAAACGATATATATTAGTGAGAGAGGATTCTATTTATACTCAGATGCAGAAGTCTTTAAAAGATTCTGTGCTAACGTTACACTTATGCTTCATTTTTTTTTTTTTTTTCAGATATCTTGACTTCACTTTACGGAATATACTCCTGATAATTTTGCCTAATTGGTAGGCCTAAAGCTATTAATAACTTATAAATGAATATCTTGTATAAGTTCTTTATTTCAACACTTCGATTTAAATGTTTGTAAAGACTGTTAACTTTGATTTGCATTTTATTTGTGTTCTATCTCAGTTAAAAAAGCTCTCTAACTTGTTAAATGAATTTCATAGTTATTCTAACTTATGATTCTTTAATAAAACTGTCCTAAATAGATGACAGTGTACTGAAACGCCTTAACTGTGTTAAATGCAAGACATGTCAAAACTAAATTGGTAAATTATAAAATTATTTAGTAGTATTAAGTTATTTTATGTGTGTTCATTTTCCTGCGTAACTTAAGCTTTCATTTGATACTAATAGCTCTGCATATTGAATCACTTTCTGTAGGTATTTCAAATCTGCATGAAACAGACTACCAGGCTGGCTTTATAATTAATCCATTCCATTTAACATTTAAACCACTGTTGTCAAATTTGCAACATTTTGAACGTTACTTAATAGTAATAGTGTCGGTTAAATTTCGTATGAATCGCACATAAACAGGCATAGATACATTTGCGATATAAATACAAGATTTAAATTAAAGTAAATTTAATGCGTGTGAAGATGTTATGTGCGACTGGATTAAATGTATAAAAAATGATAAGTTGTTAGCTGTACATACATATGTATAAAACATCATAAATAAAGAGATTTATAGATATATAGAAAAAAATGTGTCACATTCTTGCCACTAGGTGGCGGGCGTCTCTTCCTTTACTTTTGCTGTAATTAAGTTCCGAGAGGCAGTCGAGATTGGAACCGCTCTGAGGAGCGTAAAGACTCAGAACTGAAAATGTACTGTCTTAAAATAATTATCACCTACCTTGTAAATAGTGTATATTAGCTTTTTATTCCAATAAATAATTAAAAGATGGTCAAGATGATCAAGATTACAAGATGGCCTGCTAATTGTAATAGAAACTCTTACTGGAAAACGTGATTATTAGAAGCCTGGCGTCGAGAACACTGAAGATGCAGCAGGTAAGGAATTTTACATTAATTTTATTGTAAATAGAAGAACCTGATGCAACATTTTTATGGCGCCCGAACAGGGACGCCAGGTTTTTTGAAAAGTTCTAATAAAGTGAATTCAAAAGCTGAATATTAAAATTGAAGATTTTAATACTTGTTCTTGAAGTATTCAGCAGAAGAATAATTTTGTTTTCTAAGTAAGAGTTAAATATTTGTTTTTCATGAGACGTATATTTTTTGTGTAAGTGTTTGAATCTAAGAAAGATAATGGCTGAAGTAGATAAATTAAAAAAGAAAAGAAGTATCTTAAGAACTGCCGTTACAAAACTATTTAAGAAAATCGAAAGTGAATTAAATAAATCTGAATGTAGTATTAATGAGCTCGAAGAATTGTTAGAACAGCTTAATGCTAAAACCGAAACGCTATCTAATGCCGATGTGGAAGTTGAACCAATTCTGAGTGTAGATGAATTCGAAAATGAATTCGAAATTACAGAACAATATCGCGAGAAGATAACGTTATGGAAATTCAGGCTTAAGAAACGGATTAAGGAACTTAATCATGACTTAAATGCACCGAACACACAGCAAAATATAAAAGATACACCTAATGTTAAATTACCAAAACTTTCGATTCCCGTATTTTATGGGAACTATCGATTCCCGTATTTTATGGGAACAGTAGTCAATGGCTTACTTTTTGGAATAGTTTTGAGTCCTCAATACATAATAACGAATCATTGAACAAAGTAGACAAATTTAATTACCTGAAAGCATATTTAGGAGGAACAGCTGCTAGCTGCGTTCAAGGATTTCCGTTATCGCCAAAACATTATGATTCAGCAATTCAAATCTTACACGACCGTTTTGGAAGGAGAGACACTCTTATTAATGCGCACATGAATAATTTGCTGAATATTGAATCATTAAAAAATGCGAATGACATAAAAACATTTCGTAACCTGTATGATAAAGTACAAACACAGATTAGATGTCTCGAAGCGTTAGATGTTGTATCGGAATCTTACAGCGCTTTGCTGTGTCCGATGATTTTGAAGTTATTGCCTTCAGAATTAACGCTTGAATTTCATAGAACACAAAATGTTGGCACCGATTATAACATAAAAGATTTAATGTCATTTTTACATGCAGAACTTTCATCCCGTGAACGCACGAGGTCAACGGTTTCGCAACAGCAAAAAGTATCCGATCGGCGACAGTCTTCTTCCCCCCCCCCTGCAACGAAAAGCGCATATGGTCTCTCAAATAGACATAATAAACCAAAGATTCCGACCGCTACAGATTTGTTTACAAAATCCGAATGCAGAGAGGAAAATATGAACTGCGTCTTCTGTAATCAATTCCACAAGATTTATGACTGTAGTTTCGTTTCCGGCTTATCATTACAAGAAAAAAGGGACATTTTAAAAAGAAAATGTGCTTGCTATAAATGCCTAAAATTACACCATTTGGCTCAAAACTGCAGAACAAAAATAACTTGTTCTATTTGTAAAAAACAACATGCAACTATTATGTGTAATAAACAAAATCCTTCTGTCGAGGTTTCGGAAATTAAAAAAGACGAACAGATAGAAAATAAAGTACTTTCAAATCAAGCAGGATGTTCAGAAGTATATTTGCAAACTTTAATTGTTCGCATATATGGAAGAGGGAATAACCAATTTGTTCGAGCGATAATTGACACCGGAAATCAAAACTCATACATAAGCAGGTATGCAGCAAAAAGGTTACAATTAAGAAGCTTAGGTGAACAAAGTGTAACCCACGGACTTTTCGGCGGCATAGAAGTTTCGGAAAAACATAAACGTTATAGAATAAAATTGGGTAGCGTAGATAAACGGTATAATTGCGAAATCAATGTATTGGATGAAAGAAAAATATGTTCTTCGGTCCCTAAAATCAAAAATATACACTGGATTAGGGAACTTAGAAGAAGAGGAATTTACGTCAGTGATGTTTTTGAAAATTGCAGATTATTTCAGGAGAACCCCCAAGAGATTCATTTGTTGTTAGGGGCAGATGTTGCTGCAAATTTATTTACAGGTAAAATCGAAGTTCTTCCTTGGGGAAGATTAGTTGCTGTAAGTACAAGACTTGGGTGGACAGTCATGGGGAAAGCGAACACTGACAATTATGAAATATAAAATTCCTTTTCCACGCTTTCGTTATCTTTACATATTTCTGATGCCACTCTGTCAGAACTGTGGAGGCTTGATGTTGTCAGAATAACAGATCCAGTTACAAAGAAGGCTAGAGAGGAAAGGGATTTGCAATCAAAATTGCAATTCGAAAATTCTGTATCTCTGAACGAAGAGGGGCGTTATGAAGTCGCACTTCCATGGGCGGAGAATCATGTACCACTTTCCACCCACAAGGATTTAGCTTTGAAACGTCTACAATCTACCACCCAGAAACTTTTATCTCAAAATTTATTTTCTTCATACAATGCAGTTTTTAATGACTGGTGTAACTTAGGAGTGATCGAAGAAGTTAAAGAAAATATTGCGGTTGACTATGGACATTATTTACCGCATAGACCGGTGATCAAAGAAAATAGCTCAACACCAATTCGACCGGTGTTTGATGCGTCTTCGAGGAAACAATCGTCTCCTTCTCTAAATCAGTGTTTGGAGTGTGGACCAAATTTGATAGAACTAATTCCATCTCTTTTGTTGAGATTTCGGGAAGGCAAGTTTGCTGCTATAGCAGACATTGAAAAGGCTTTCTTACAGATCAGTGTAAGGCCTCAAGATAGAGACTGGCTTCGGTTTTTCTGGTGGAATGATGTGGAAGAAAGGAAAACGAAAATATTTCGTCATACTAGGGTAGTATTTGGGGTTAAGAGTAGTCCTTTCCTTTTGGCAGCTGTTATAGAATTCCATCTACAAAAGTACATGAAAAATTCTTCATATGATACGGAGATAATAGCTAAACTCTTGCGTAGCTTCTACGTAGATAACGTTGTTGCCAGTTTTGACAAAGAATCCGAGATGATTCAGTTCATCGAAAAATCTCGAGAAATAATGAATGAAGGAAAGTTTAATCTTCGAGGTTGGTTACATAATGGAGATCACCTGAAACAGGAAACTATTTCACCCGTATTGGGTCTGTTATGGAACTGTCAGAAAGATAATTTAACTTTGAATCTGAATTGGCTAGAAGATTTTGAAATGGGTATAATAACGAAGAGAACAATTCTCGCTGTAACACACAAAATATTTGATCCTATTGGTATTGTGAGTCCTGTTCTCTTGTATCCTAAAGTATTGTTGCAGAACCTGTGGAAAACAGGAATTTCTTGGGATACTGAAGTCGACGAGAGTACAAAACAAAATTTTGTGAATTGGTATAAAAGCCTTTTTCTCTTAAAAGAAATATCCCTCCTACGTTGGATACATTCCAGCAAGGACAATAGGAAGTTCTGCAGCATTCACACATTCTGTGATGCCAGTAGTAATGCGTATGCTGCTGCAATTTTCTTGAGAACTGTGACGAATTCTGGAGTTGAAGTTCATCTGTTGGCATCGAAGTCTAGAGTAGCTCCCGTAAAATCTATTACGATCCCTCGTCTGGAATTGATAGCTGCCACGATAGGTGCCAGACTATGCTCTTCTGTTTTAAATGGTTTACAATGGCAAAATGTGGAAACGCATTTTTGGACGGATTCTACAACAGTTTTGACATGGATTCAAAGGGAAGAGATTGTCTGGGCTGTCTTTGTGGAAAACAGAGTCAGGGAAATTAGGAAACTGACGGATCCAAAAACGTGGAAACATATTGCTGGAACAAAAAATCCAGCTGACCTCCCATCAAGAGGTTGCACCGCCAAACAACTTTTAGTAGTTAGATGGTGGGAGGGCCCCGACTGGCTGAAGAAAAATCAGGAAGAATGGCCTAGACAAAGGGAAATACCGGACATGGAAATAGTGAATTCAGAAAAAAGGAAATCAGTCATTTCTGCACTAAATACGCAAAGGGTAGAACATTTTTTTGAGAAATATTCATCTTACCATAAAATGTTAAGAATAACTGCTTGGATATGCAGATTTATCAACAACTGCAGAAGACCAGATTCTAAAGAATCAGGAGAACTCACGGTCCCTGAAATAGAAACTGTAGAAAAGAAAATATGCAAGATAATACAAATAGAAGCATTTGGCAAAGAACTTAAAGTTAGCAACCTTTGTACCTTTTTTGACTCAGATGGCCTTATTCGGTTAAAGACCAAGATTACTAGAAGAGAGGAAGAAGAAAATTTTCTCTGTCCAATTGTATTGCCCTCAAATCATGACTTAGTTCATAGGTTAATTTTAGATTACCATTTGCGACTATCCCACGCTGGTGTGCAATTCGTACTAGCCAATATTCGACAGAAATTCTGGGTCCTGAGAGGAAGAAAAATAGTACGTAAAGTTCTTATGAAGTGTGTTCGCTGTAGAAGATATAGCGCAAAGAATATAGAGACTGTTCCAGCACCTCTTCCTGAAGATCGCGTTCGAGATGCTCTGGTGTTTGAAGTGACCGGAGTCGATGTAGCCGGTCCTCTTTATTTACGAAAAGGAAAAAAGGCATGGATCTTGCTCTTTACTTGCGCGGTCTATCGCGCGATACATCTTGAGCTGATAGAAAGTTTATCAACAAATGCGTTCATCTTGGGATTAAAGAGATTTATTGCCAGAAGAGGTCGTCCAGGTATTATTTACAGCGACAATGGCACTAATTTCGTTGGAACTGAAAATCTGTTAAGATCGATAGATTGGAAAGAAATAGAATGTCATTCAACTAGTATGAGAATACAGTGGAAGTTTAATCCCCCAACTGTTTCATGGTGGGGCGGTTGGTGGGAGAGGTTGATACAAACAGTGAAGAAGATGTTGAGAAATGTTCTCGGCAAGTCCTGTGTCTCCTACGAGGAAATGTTGACTATACTTTGTGATATCGAATCAGTGATTAACTCAAGACCCCTTACGTACCTTTCAGAAGATCCAAATGATCTTACGACGGTACTAACTCCTTCAATGTTTCTACAAGATGTGCACGACGTCGGAGTACCAGACTTAGACTACCTGGATACCATCAATCTGACAAAAATATACAAGTTCTTGCAGAACTTAAGAGAACATTTTCGCAAAAGATTTCGTGATGAATATTTAGCTATCCTAGTGCAAAAACCATCTAAACGATCGACTCGGACTATCAACAAAAATGACTTGGTGTTTGTCGGCAGCGACAACAAGAAGAGAATAGATTGGCCAATAGGTCGTGTTGTAGAACTATATCCTGGGAAAGACAACGAAGTACGTGTTGTCAAAGTGAAAACTGCAACGGGTGAACTCCTAAGACCTGTGAAACGTATTTATCCTCTCAAACTTGATAGACCTAACTTGTTTAGTGACTTCACCATGAACAGAAAAAACTCTGCCGATAAGTGTGACATTGATATGAACTATCAAACTAGATATGGACGTAAAACTGTAAAACCTGTTGCATGTTTTTAAATTGCTATACTAATTTTTGTTTCTTTTCAGTATTTTAGAAATTTAATTGTCCTAACAGTAGTCAATTGGAACATGTTATCTGGATATGGTATGAATGTAATGCAGAAAATGTTTAGATGTGTAATCCTTCTTTGTAAGTATTAATTTTAGAGCATTAGTTACTTTTCATATTTGTGAAAGTTGTACTTGAATTTTTGTTTGATTATTGATAAATTTTGTTTTGATTTTCCCATCTTATCGAGGTAAAATCAAAAGGTGGGAGGATGTCACATTCTTGCCACTAGGTGGCGGGCGTCTCTTCCTTTACTTTTGCTGTAATTAAGTTCCGAGAGGCAGTCGAGATTGGAACCGCTCTGAGGAGCGTAAAGACTCAGAACTGAAAATGTACTGTCTTAAAATAATTATCACCTACCTTGTAAATAGTGTATATTAGCTTTTTATTCCAATAAATAATTAAAAGACAAGATGGCCTGCTAATTGTAATAGAAACTCTTACTGGAAAACGTGATTATTAGAAGCCTGGCGTCGAGAACACTGAAGATGCAGCAGGTAAGGAATTTTACATTAATTTTATTGTAAATAGAAGAACCTGATGCAACAAAATGATATACAAACAGGTAAAAATGCAACAAAAACATAAGCATTTTTAAATGCGTTGCAGATTTCGAGATTATGCATTTTCTGGAAAACTCTTCTTAAGTAACAGCCAAATTCGTCTTACTTAGAATAAAATAGAATGTTTTAACAGGATTAGCGACACCTGGCGACAAAAATAATAACTTTGAAAGCATTTTTGCAAGAGAAATTTCTCGGCTCTCTTTCTAGATCCCTATTTTCCCTTTCTTTTAATCAAAATCTGCACCGAAGGCGACATTAGAGGAGGGGGGAGATAAAATATAGAAGAATTCCCTGTAATCCTCCGTGGAATCGAGTTTGGACTAATGTTATCAAAACAGAAATAGAATCTCTTGTTTCCCTTCATCCGATTTTGTAAATCTGCTTTAGATTTAAGGACACACATCACAGAAGCAGATTTAAAAGGAGATTTCTCGAGGCATTAGATACGCTGAAAGGAGAACTTTTGCGAGAACAATGTGCTTCTTTTATGTCAACGAAGTTCTTTTCCCTCAGATCGCTTCATCTTGAGTAGACAGTATCCTTTCTATTTCGCGCTATGCTTTTTCCACAAGTACGGTTACAGTGTAGGATAATGTTTTCAATCCTGGATATTTTTCTGCTTTTTTTATTAAATGAAATTCTTTAGTACGGATTCTGTAATTCTTTAGAATCAGGCAGAAAGGTGTAAAGAATTTTCTAAGATTTAGAGCTGCAGTAATTTAAATGTTTAGTTTTAACTTCCATTATGTAATTTATATCCTGTTTAAAAAAGCACACATAAGTACATTAACGATTAAAAGGTAGAGCTTTAATTAGAAGCGTTAAATCTTCTTTTCCACGGTAGCCCACCTGGTATGTAAACACATCATACATCCATAATATATACGGTCTTCAAATTAGCAAGTGCGTGTAATTACTCTAGTTATTAGCCCAGAAGAGCTATTAATTTCGTTTTGGCATTTTGCGTTGATTCACTTTTCAAACTATTGCCACCAAATATTACAGCACTGTATTATATTTAAAGAAATTAAATAATGAAGAATCTGCTTAAATGTATGTATGTTTCTCGCATTGTGATAAAACAGCGGTACCTAGAGCCGTCAAAATTTGAATAACATAATCCTCTACCGAATATGGGCATCTGAAAGCCTTAATTTGGAATTTTTTTTATCTATTTCATATTTTGACAGACATTAAAGAATTTTTGATTAACAAACTCAACGATTTCAAAGATGAAATGACAACACTGCGCGAAAAAACAAAAAAATTTTTTTTTATCTCCAACGCGCGAGACTGTGTATCGGAAATTCTAAACTTATGCTCAGTTTAAAATTATTTTACGATATTACTCTTGAATTTAAATTTATGGTGTAAATGTGAAGAGCATGATATTTAATAAATAAAAGTAACACACAAAACATTAAAAAAGCTCCCCTTTAGGCGTAATGTAAAATCTGAAAGCTTTCAGATTTTATATATATATATACTCGGAATGAGACAGCACGCATACTTAAAAAAAAAGCAGAAGTACTAAATGTGAAAATGGCAAAGAATATATAAAAACCCTTTTTCCTTTAACCTCTTTTATTTTTTCTCTTTTTTTGTATCAGTTTTATCGCTCGAAACTTGAGAGCAGGGAATTACACGAATAATTGAAACGAAAAGTAGTCTTGGATAAAAGGCAGGCCAATATATAGTAATATTTAGTTCGAAATATAGTGCGAAATCGTAGACTGAATATCAGTTCACATTTACTTCGCCGTGGTAGATTGATTCTTGCATTAGGCTGGCTTAAAGTTGAACAGTTAGTAAGAAAAGCTTCGGCAGAGTCTTTACAGGTAGCTTGTGAGGGTTTTGTCTTCGTTAGTTTGGTGAAAACAGTTATGGCATGGACAAATCCATTTTACAGTTTAGAGGAGTTTTTTCCCTGAAAACACTGAGGAAGAGGGAAATTATATGAATAATTTTAAATTTTCAGAACCTGGGACTAGCTAAAACGCTAAGGGGGAAATACGCGAAGGAATACAGTGCATACAGCCTGCTAGAGTTATGCGCATACATACATATAGACTCACAACTCTCTCTCTCTCTCTCTCTGTCTGTCTCTCTCTCTCTATATATATGTTAATGAAAATCCAGAAAATTGTTAAAAAGGAAGAAAAATTAAGTTGCGTTTATTACGTGCTTTTTGCTGCAGTATATAACTTAAATAAGTAAGCAAAACATTAACATAGCCTTATTAAAGGAATTATATAAAGGTTAGCACAAAAAATAACAGCTTTGTAATTTATTGAAAATTCACCAACAGACGAATTCAGAACAGCGGTGGATTGTCATATGTAATTGCTGCTCCCTGCTGACGAACAATAATATATCATAATCACTCTTTTCCTTTTCCATTTATTTAGAATTTGAAGTCTTTATTTTTTATTACATTTAACGTTTGCTCTTTAACTTGCTTTCCATGAGATGTATACATATTTGATTTAAAAGCTTAGGTATAAATTTTTGCTCACTTGTGTATAAATGTATAAATTTAGAAAACATTATACATTACAGTTTTTATTTTAAGTTAATTAATACCTAAAACATTTTAATATTTTCTAAGATACTATTTGTAAAGCATATAAGAAATGTCCACACACAATTCTTGAGTTTGTCTGCAGACGTAATATTTCGAAATCAGTTCAAAAATTTGCAAGATGCACTTTTTAAATTCCCAATTGCATTCGATTTGTAGTGTCTTTAAATTCGTCTTAACAGGAATAGACCCTGCCTTTCCTGCACCTCGAAGGCTCACGGTAAGGAGGAAGAATATTCCTTATAATCTCCCTCGTTTTAAGAGCGATTGATGTGGTGGGGACGCAGTTGTCAAATCCTGGCGTTGACAAATTACCGTACATCATATTTTTGTTCGGGTGCCACAGTAGAACCATTTAGGAGTTTTCGAAGCGAGAAAACTATAGAAATCCTCCATGCCCTCACATGGACTCCTTACCTCCGGACTGCTATCCGGTTGTACTTCGAATTACACCATGAAGATTCATTGTAAAGACAGAGAAAATTTCTTCTAAGTATAAACGTATTTATTTATTTACTTTTATTTTTAATCAAGTCATAAAAAGGATTCGTTAATGGCAGAAACAATGCCAATGGTACTGGTAGCGCAAAAAAAAAAAAAAAATGCTTTCCTTTATTGCTTAGCTGATATACATTGTTTATAAACAGTAAAGAAGTAACAGTAAAGAAGATTTCGTATGACTTTACTGCAATGCTTTCTTAGAAATTCCATGTTAGATGTTATGACAGCTCTTATTTCCGGTACATGAAACTCCGTGTTACGCGATCCTTCACAGTCCATCACAGCTTACTTGCAGACATAAAAACAGTGTTTTTTCCCTGCTTTTATTCATTTTTTCTAGCATATCTTTAAATGTCCTTGTTCTTGGCCTGGGGGTACGCATATACAGGTTCGTAATCACTGATCTATATTATTTGGAATAATTCTCCCTCATTTCTTTGACCTTACTAATATGGCTATAAATATTTCCCTTTTGGATTCTTTCTCAGATTAAATAAATCAAACAACGAGGTCACTGAAGTGTTAAATCCTCGGTCCAAATGAAGAACTAAAATAATAGAAAACAATCAGTGAATAAGGCAGCAGAAATACTTTTTATTACTGCTTATGAAGCAGAACTGAAGATCTCACCTCTGAGAAAAAAGAATTCTCGCTTATTAGTAATAATACTAATGCTCTTAGCGTTATAATGCCAAATTTTACAACCGAAGTAAAAGAATTCTGGGTATCAATTTAAAATGTTTTTGTAGCTATCGTGAATGAAAAGGAGGAAAATGTCATGGAAGCAATAGAAATTATTTTCCGATAATATTAAAAAATATATTTTTAAGCATATATGGCGACATTGAAGTAATTTCGTAATGTTCTCTGCAAAAGCATAATGGAAAGGCCAGAGCCGAATTAATATATTTAGAGGCATTAAGCATTTAAAAGTTTGTGGAGTAACCGTATATAGTTATGACTATTTTTTCTTCCATTTGTTCTCTATCCACCTTAAATTAGTTGCTCCGTACATTCCATGGTAAATCCAACAGAAATGAAGAAAGAAATTTTCGTACTGTCTCCTTGCTTTGAATCCGTGAGCACTTTGTTTATGCAGCCTTCTCTTAATGTCCTAAGTCCGTGCTTATTTTATTTAATAATTAATTCATCTCTGGGACTACCTACATTATCATTTCAGATTCATAAATTTGTCAAAAGCTTATTTTTGAGGCAGTTTTGTACAGTTTATCCAATATTAAGAGATAACATTGCAGTTTTGTTCAAAACTTTCTTTGGTGAACCCTTTCTTTCCTTCTGATTAGATCGTTATTTTGCGATATGTTTGTTACGTTACCGAACTCCTTTGCAAACACCGTGTTTCCCCCAAAATAAGACCAGGCCTTGTATTAATTTTTGTTGTAAAATACACGCTTCGGTTTATTTTAAGGATACGTCTTATTTTAATTATTTATAATTTATTAGCTTTTAATTTTAATATTAAATCAAGTGCTACACATCCGTTGCTGACGGCACGTATTAAATACTGAAGATTATAATTTGGCTCAACCACTGTCCGTTGGTTTCAAATGTGCATGTATGTTGCGACTTCAATTATCATAAAACAATAAGGCTCCGTCTGGCTATCGAATAATAGGGCAACAATCTGGCTGACTGTCTTAATTAGGGCTTATTTTAGGGGTTGGACTTACATCAGGTGTACCCCGAAAAATCATCCTAAGGCTTATTTTTTTATGAAGTCTTATTTTCGGCGAAACAGTGTAGCTACTTTTCAGAGAGTTGCCACTTTGTAAAACTTAACATCTTTACATATGAGAGATATACAATTCTCATCTAAAATTCAAAATTAGTTAAAAAAATCTGATGTGTACACCACATGACTTCCTTGTACGGAATATTAAATTATACGCATTTTTTCTTTCATTTCGTTGAAACTTATTGGATTTAATTAAATCTACTTCGCTCACAGAGCATAAACCACAATAGAATAAATGCATTCTTTAAAATTCACTCTATTTATTTACCATAGGGACACTCTGGAGTTAGGTTCACTTAACAGTAATATATTTCGTTCATAATATAACTCATAATGCACAAAATTTATATCATTTAAATAATTATCTAATCGTTGCAACACGTTCTATTCAAATACTATAATAAATCTAAAACGATGTATAAAAGAAATTAAGCAAACAAAACAAAACAAAAAAAAACAGTTTTTCACAGACTATTGAGTATTTCTCATTCAATTAATTCCATTCTTATTTCGCGACATGGCAAAAATACATAAAAACTCAAAATATGTGTATTAAAAATTACGAAGTAAATCTTAAACGCTTATTTCCTCGAAAAAATTCCAGAAAGGATTAAGCAGGATTTAAATCGCAATAATAAATAAAGGCGTTTATCTTTGTTGTTGCGAAGCTACGTTTCTCTAGATTGGCAACAAATTCACTACTCGGCTGTTTCAAATGTAAACAAGCAATGGCCGCCATCAAAAAAGGCTTAGCAGCACTTAAATAACTTTTAAATTGTTGATAATTCTAAAAATATTGCATACAGATTTACTAAAGGCATAAAACCGGAAGATAAGAACAACATAATTCAGTCATTTTTAAAGAAAATAATGTACAATTTACAAACATATAAGAGTAAAGAAACCTAAATACAAAATTTCAACTTTTTGAGGCTACTCGTTTTTCAGTTATGCGAGATACGTACGTACGTACATACATTCGTACAGACGTCACGAAAAATTCTCTTCAGAATTAATTTTAAAGTAGTTTTATAATTTTTTTGGAGGAAAAGAGTGTTTTATTCTATCCTTACGTACATATATCACGGAAATACATCGTTAAATTGAAAGAGGTCAAAATGGGATATTTTCGTTGAAATATGCTGCCTGAAACTTTTCGCGATTACAATACTTCGTTTTTACTTCGTACAAGGAAGTAAAAACAGCTCTACACTCAGGCAGAATTTATAAAAAAAAAACCATACTTACCTTAAGGGTAATTGACACAAGTTTGCTTTCTTCAGGAGAAAAATAAAGGCAGCAGAATTATGGCACCGACACAAAGAATAAGACAATACCTGTAGACTTGAAGAATGCTCAGCTCAAGTAGAATGGATTCATCAGCTCTTAGGATCTTAGGAGGATCTTAGAAGTCTTAGGATCTATCAGTTCTAATGATCGACATTCTAGTTTAGTAATAATATAGCAAGAGCTCGATACACTCACGAGATTTAATAACTTCTGCAGAGCTTCTTCAAGCACTTAGTTTACGCAAGGCTATATTCAGCAGGTCAGTGAACGTCCGCAAAGTATCATGATGTTTTCATGACTTGCTTGTATTCTAACCAGCCTTGTATTGGTCACTTAACTTCACTTTTAACTTTTGAATTTACGAACATCCTCGACAAAGGCTCTTCAGTTGATGAACTGAATTTCTTTAAAGCTTTTCATATTCACAAAAAAATTAGCTTCATTATTAAATTAAATTCATTCTAATCTACTTCTTCCAAAATTCTAATATTTTAGCTTTTTCCAGGTTTATCGATGCTGCCTCAAAAACATAGCTTAACTGAAAAGCGCGCATAGCACCATTTTCCATACACTGGTTTTCTTATAAGCATGGTTATTACTTTTCCTAGTTTTGCATAACTTTATCCTTTTAAAAAAGAGAGACCTATATATAATCTTCCCAAAAATCCATTATTCAGTCCTTAATGATCTTATTAAAATTCCCTTTACTATATTTTAACATATAATGGCCCATCTAAGATGTATGTTTGAAAATTTGCAGTAAAGAGCAAAATTTTACCAGTAAAAAAAATCAAAAATCAAGAAAGTTCCTCAACTAGTTCATCTAACCATTGTTAATCCTTTACTCATTATTTAACTTTGATTTCTCTAAAATGATTGAAAAAGGAAGTGCTAACTTTAGTTGATAAATTATATTTCCTTTGAAGGCATCTTTATCCATATCATGATTAAATTTATACTTATTCACAGCTAACTGAAGAATTGCAGAAATTTGTTATCATAATTTTAATAAAAGCAGTAACCTAAAGGAATATTATAAATTACTAAGTATTATTTCTCGAACTACAGCTGATAGATGGTGAAAATAGAATTTCTATATCCGATCCTTTAAGGTGATAAGACTTAAAAATACTTTATAGGAACAGGTTTAGTATTTTTATTTTAAATATTTTTTCCCTATTTTATCTCATAAATTTTAACCTTTCCCTCTCCCTTTTGCTCAATAGATGACACTTCGATTGTTGCTTCCTTTAATATCTTAATTTTATTTGATCTTATTAAAAACACTGTTTTTAATAAAATAACGCCAAATAACTTTGCTCCTTGAATACGAGGAACTCAAGGCAAACTCGTTTGCAATGCATAAACTTCTCCTGTGACGTATTTATCATCAGGGAGGAGCTTAATAATCTTAATAATCTTAAAATATATTAATAATCTTAAAATATCTTAATAATCTTAAAATATTTCATATGTGGGATAGGGATGCATAATGAGAATAAGTATTGCATAGCAGCCAGCGTATGATGGTTAGTCACTCTGACAACCATACCTAAGGTTGAAATTCCAGAGGAGGCGTGGATGTTTGTGGATGATGTGGATATAAAATGTATGTGCGGCATAGAACACTCAAAAGATACGGCGATCCAAAAACCCTCTCTAATTACTTGGTGGTAGGGGTTGAAGAGTAAAAAACACTTGGACACATCTGCCTGGACGCTATTCTTCAAAACTGGGGTGGAAGGCGGCACTGATACCCAAATGGTGCTCGTGCTTCCTGCCAACGAGATTCGTCAACTTGAAAAAAGCAACAATATACTGCATAAACTATTTACTATAGTTCTTTTTAAACATTTAATTATAAATGATAATTAATGGTGATACATTTAGTAGTTTTGCTGTGTTTTTTGTAGGTCAAAGGAGAAAAAGACTTTGACCTCGATTTGAATTCAGGAATTCAACATTCCTTCTGTAGCGAAGTCATGGAGAACCTTTTAAGGGAAACTAGATTACACTTAAATTACGTGCAGTGAATGTCAGAAAACCAACCATTCAGACAACCATTTTGTCACAATTCAAGCCCGATTCGAATTATCAGAATCCAGCGGTCTTTACCACTCGTACATTAGTGAGTCTAGTAAGATATGAATATTCAGCGCTATTGTTTTAATGAAATCGACATAGAAAAATTTAATAAATGTTTTCGGCAGAGTTCCGTTCCACGCAGGCTGAGTGAAAGCCATCAGTGTTCAGAATTTATTTTACTTATTATACGACAAAGGAAAATAAACTAGACTCTCAGCAACTCAATTAAAACAAATTAAATCTTTACATCAGATCCCTTCTATTCTCAAAACAACTCTAAACTTGGAAACAGTGTAGTGTTTATTATTATTTTTTCTAAAACCTGAATTTTAAAAGAAGAGTTCTGTTGTTTGCAAGGGAGGAAAAGCATATTTGCACAAGGTCTGATGGGATAAAAAAAAGAATGCTGTAAAGCGAGAGTAAGAAGACGACTTTCAAATGCTTTGTGAAACAAATGGAAAGCACCAGCAGTTTCTTAAGGACAGTCGAACTGCAAGTGCTTATCGAAAATGTACTTCTTGGATTGGTCGAAGAAAAGACGAACAGGGGTGTGGAGAGTGAAGAATACAAAGCAAAACAAAAAGAAGCGCATAAGAAGTAGAAAAGAAACCACGAACAAGAAAAAAATCTCGATCGCCAAATCCAAAGAAGATATAGAAGAATCTTTGGTATTCTGATGTATAATGCGCTAGGTGGTGAACGAAAAGAAAGTAAAAGACAAGAGAAAAAATACTAAGGGAAGCTATTTTGCGAAGAATTGAATACGTTTCTATGTCTGGCCGTTCGTCATTGACGTCCGCTGTTGCAGGTCATTTTCGGGAACTTCTAGTGTCCAGCATAACGAGCTTTCTTCCCAGTTGAGGCAAGTTGTTGGAATGACCAATATCGGGCATTTTCAACCATTCACGATCACCATTTTGCCAAAGGTTGTTGGCAACTGTTTTAGTACGTTTACTCTGAGAAGGAAGCAAAATGACTGCTAACAGATTGAAATCTTCTTGATTTCTCTGCTGTGTCATGGAGCATGTAGGAGAAGATGGAAGTTTTTATGGCCTTCTTTAGTCTCATACAATATAGAGGATTGTTCCAAATAGCTAAAAGAATCACGTATTACTAGATTATCTTTATTTTCTCTCACAATGTCTAAATTATATCTTAGGTTAGAAACAGGTAGCCATTCTGTTGCCTGTTTCTAACCTAAGATATTACTCTTACATTCTTATGAAATCAGTGAAAACTGACGGGAGAAAAATCCATGTAAATGGATTCATGTATATTTACCCTAGATCTTACACGTAATAAAGAAGATATTTAATCCTCTTCCTTCAAAACAAATATGCATAGTTTAAGCCTATATTTTTGTGCTATAAGCTATAAGTTTAATTGAATTAATTTAAAGTAAAGTAGAAAGAACAAACGATAAAAGACCTATGTGGTCAAAAACTTTGCGCATTGTGCTGCAAAATTAAAGAAATTAAAAGATAAATTCTAGTACGAACGCTAAAATGCTGCTTAAATACTGTGGTTCCGTGAAAACTTTAACATAAGCAAAATTACTTCGCTTTATAATTCTGTAAGTATATTTGCTGGTTTATCTTTCCTGCATGCCAATCTATTCGCTGCTGTGGTTAGTGATGTTAGTTGCTATATGATTGAGCCCGGATTTGAATCCCGAAGCAGACTGACTGATTGTAGCTGACCATGTCCCTTTTCGCGGTCGTAATAATTGGCCATCCCCTGTTCACTCCTCTGTTCTCGGTGACCGGACAGCTAAATTACCAACGGGTTTATCTATTCCTAATGAATGGTTAATCACCAAATGTCTAGCAATTGGCTAGTAAATATCTTCCTCTCGTTTATGAATTTGTAATTTATTAGAAAAATAAAGATACATATCCACATATAAAATTATTAATTTTATTTGACACTCAATTAAAAAACAACATAAGCTCTAACGTTTTAATTTATCGTTTATGGGATATATATTAATATCCCATAAAAGATCAATTTAAGTGAAAAGGTGTGAACTGGATTTAATCGAATGGAAAAAAATTCAAAAATATTTTTTTGCTATCAAAGTTACAGTTAATTTTAATTTAAGGTAGATTATTTTTAAAAAAGAGACGTGAAAAATGAGCAACGCCCTCGTTGGGATTCGAACCTGGACCTCTCAAATATGCTCCGAGTGTGCTACTGTTACACCATGAAGGTATGAGGAAAGGAGGGAGGAGATACGTTATGTGTTACAGAATATTTTACGTGAAGCAAAGAAGAATGAATTACTACACGTAATATTTCTTTATCTCTAGCATTCACTTTGTTTTTACCCTATTTCGGAAATTAAGCAGGAAAAACATAGTATAAAAACAGAAGCTCTGAGAAAATCTCGGTTTTTTTTTTTTTTGCCTTATTAGAGAAGCATATAAAAATTTAAGAAATTCTAAACGTCTTATCTAAGAAACAGCAATATTACGGTAACATAAGACGAAAATGCAAAGCAAACTATTATCTAAATATAAGCTAACTGTTTCATATGTTAAATGAAAATCATTATGATAAATATTAAGGGAAGAAGTCATCATAATGATAGATTTCACGGGTGACGTCGGAAGGATATTTTGGCGAAAATATCTTAGAATTGAGAAGGAAGAAATACAAGTGATACTAAAACTTTCATAGGAAATTGGGTTTTCATTTAATAGACTTCACAGAAAAGGAGCAATAGGAAAAAAAAAGGTAAACTTGAAGTTATAACAGATGGGGTTACACCCTAATATTAAGGATGAAAGTACAAAAAGAGATAAGACACTTAACGTTCTCTACGTCACTTAATGATATGAAATTGAGAATTGTGATAGTTATATATGGAACAGGCACATACGATTCAAAAACTCAGTACTAGATTTGGTTGTCAATTTTTTCATTAAAATTTCCAATGAATAGCGAAGTTTTCACCGAATACCTCTTCTTCAAAGAGGAGAGATGTTCGGGCTTAATGGAGTTTTGATGATGTAAATATGTATGAAAACAATATAGAACATATAGTAACCAAACTAGATAATCTAAGAACTTTAAAAGACATTAAAGTGCACTGCATAATTTCAAGCAAATACAGTGGTAATTATATTACAATTTAATAAATGGAAATTTTCACAAGAAAGCCGCATTTATTAGGCATTTTCTGAACTGAAAATGGTTGGCCGAAATGGAATCAGTTTTGAGAACTTACGAAAAGTTTTTAAAAGCTATTATTCTAAGTAAAAAATGGATTTAGCGATAAATGAGATGGAAAAATATGAGGCAACTTAACAGCAATTTTTTACTTTTATATTGGTTCTTAATCTATAAGAAGCAGAATATGGTAACTCTTTGAAGAAGAGATATTTTGGTGTAATTCGAAATTAAATAAAGTTACATGATGAAGCTACATCGCACTTGTGCATAGAAGTGGGTATGTGAGGTACAGCCAGGCTTTGCTAACTGCTAAGCTTTCACCCCGCGTGAAATTCCAAGGAAGAGCACCTGGATGTGGTCCGGGAAGGCTACATCATCCTCTCGAAAGAATATTTGCTCGCCGTGTACTTCGATAGCTCCCTCTTCGCACAGACACTGCACACTTACAAAAATTCATGCCTTCTTTGAGATTCCAGCCCAGCTCTTTGCTATGGCAATCAGAGTCTCTAACCACTATCTCGCCTGGGCGACATACATTAAACGGCACCAGAAAAGTATAATATTAAATTAAATTTCTTCCTTACTTTAAAACCCATTGAATTAATGTTTGTCAGATTTATTGTAATCATAGAAAGATAAACAAAATATTAATATTTTATTGAACTAATTTGGTAAGTTTTAAACATTTACATGTGTTACGCCGAAATCTAAGAAGCATACTTTTTGTAAGATGTTTAAAATGAAATGCATTTCCCAATGTACACTGGGGGAAAAAATAGACGAAATTCAAATTGAGTTTTTTGTATCTCGAACTTAGGATATATATTAGACTCGCGACTTAGGATATATATTAGATTTATATATAGCACTGTTCTAATACAAAAATTTGGACACAGACTCGGAACATTTTCTGAAATGGCATGCCAATTTCTTTTCGATATTTCGATTCTACGACTCAAATTATGCCTAAATATTAAATTTTGTAAAATTTCGTGCGAAATTTTTGGAGAAATTTAAAAATTTATACTGGCGCATTTTGTTCAGTTTGCGCCAAGAATAATTCACTTGGCGAACTTCTTAATTTATAGCAAACTATTTTCCTTTTTTTTTTTCCATTGCACACGAGCGGAAATGAAGTCATCGTTCATTATTTTAAATAATTGTAACAAAGTGCGTAAACCACATTTTACGTTTTTATCGCTTATAACAAATATGCCAAATTTCGAAACGCGCCAATATATGAATTCACGTATATCCTAGAAAATTTTGAATAAAAACTTTGAAAATATTTTTTGCAGAAATAGTTAAAAATACATCTACGTTAAGAGGATGGCAAAACGTTTAGGTTATAATATAATTAAAAAATGTTTCCGAAAAAGTTATAAAAATTATTTAAAAATACAAATTTTAAAAATGAATCCTAAAAATTAAGCGAATTATATTTGGAATGAACCTATATCTCGAAATATGAAAGGGAGAATCAAATAAGTTTAATAAAAAGATATATTAATAAATAGACCGGGTGGCCATAATTAAACTGACAGTGCTCACAGTGTTCTGTAGTGCGATCTATTTGCGAGAATGACGCCACATTTTGTAGGAAGATTAAACAAGACGGGGGATGCAGAATTCCGCGAAAAAAAAATTACTTCCAAAATTCACTGCTAGGGAAATATTTGGCGCTGTATAATAGAAAATAGAGTGTTAACAAATGTAAATTAATACGGAATAAAATTACCTTTTATTATGGATATGCCTTATGGAATATGGATATGCCTTACAGTACGGTATGAATCTTACGAAAAAATGGAAAATCTTACGAAAGATTATCCACTTCTATCCGTACAAGATCAGCCGTGTACAGGAGTTACTGTACCCCGACCATGATAAGCGATTGACTTTTGCTCTCACCTTTCTTGCCAGAATGGAGGTGGGTGATGCTTGGCTGTGATGGATGATCTTATGGGGAGACGAGGCCCACTTTTACCTGAATGGGACTGTGAATACCCAGAACGTGGGATGACAAATCACCACATGCAGTCACAGCAATTCCCTTACATTCACCAAAGGTAACTGTTTGGTGTGGGTTCACAGCGGAATTTATCGTAGGTCCATTCTTCTATGAGAACATTACCCCGACAGGACTGGAAGCATGTTCTGTTACCGGAGAGAAATATCGCCACATGTTGAACAACTTTGTTATTCCGGCACTTCAGCAAAGACAATGCCGGGAAGAAATCATTTTCATGCAAGATGGAGCCCCTCCACACGTTGCTGTACGGGTGCAACAGATGCTACGACAGAAATTCACAACAGAAAGAGTCATTAGCCGCTACTTTCCAACTGCATGGGCCCCTCGGTCGCCTGATCTTACCCCATGCGACTTCTGGCTATGGGGTTACCTTAAGTCCAAGGTCTATCAAGGAGTGGTCCAGGACCTGGCTACGTTGAATGATAACATACCACGGACTGTACAGGAGATTCCTGCAGACATGTTACTTTCTGCTGTTCTGCATACTGTGCACAGAATGCAATATGTGGTCCACAACAACGGCAGCCACATTGAACCTCATTTGAATTCAAAATAAAAGGTAATTTCCGTATTGATTTGCATTTGTTAACACTCATTTTCTATAACACAGACATGTTACTTTCTGCTGTTGTGCATACTATAACACAGCGCCAAATATTCCCCTAGCGGTGACTTTCGGAACTATTTTTTTTCGCGGAATCCTTCGTCCCCCGTCTTGTTTAATCTTCCTACAAAATGTGGCGTCATTCTCGCAAATAGATCGCGCTACAAAACACTGTGAGCACTTTCAGTTTAATTATGGCTACCCGTTATATCAAATACAATTAACATTGTGGAGCTAAAATTTAGAGAGCTATTTTTTTAAAACCCACTCGTGCGATTTTTACAAAACTTGGCATTTTGGCATAATTCGAGTCGTAGAGCCAAAATATCGAAAAAAGTCGGCATATTTCAGAAAAAGACCGATTTTTGCGTCAAAATATCTATATTAGGACAATACTTTATATAAATCTAAAACATATCCTATGTCGCGCTTTCGAGACATGAAAAAAGCAAGTTGAATTTCGTCAATCGGCCCATTAGAACGGGAGATATAGAACTTTTTTTTTTTTTCCCGCAATGTACCTGTTTTTACATCCTTAATTGGTTTAGAAGCATCAGTTTCGTTACGTGGTTCAAAAACTTATTACTACTATATTTAGAAAAGTAGCAAATTCTGCTGTCCCAGAATTATTTTATGCGATAGAACGAACCCATACTTTATAAAAAAGGACAATTTTGACGTATTAAGTAGGCTACAATGCACAAAGTTTACTGGTTAATTATTCAAGTCACAATTTGATCTAAGAAAGACGAGTCCAGTACGACCGAAGTCCTTTTCCTCTTCCAGAAGCAATAACGGGAAAAGGCTAAACTCTCCCCAACGAGTCTGTCATAAAGACAACCGGATTTTATATCTTGCGTGTAATAGCCCCTCAACATCTGACCACCCCCTCTGTCAACTACTCTACTCTCTAAGCCTGTCATACCAAAGCGCAGGAGAACTCGAAATGATAGAAACGTCCTTAAACGCACTACCAGTAATAAACAACGAAAAGGCGTGCCCGAGCATGCGAGTTTACGATGGACCCCTTGGGCCACGGTCCAGTAAGTTTAGAAAGAGCAGGACCTTCTGGATGGAGAAACTCAAGTGCTTCATCCGAACCTAAGCTGCGCGATCTTCTCAGCAATCTATGGATGGTGTTTGAGAGGATGGGCAGTGTCAAATGGGGCGAGCAGGGAATTTGAATTAGAATCTTTCGAAGTTTTTAGAATATTCTACTAGAACACAGTTGGAAGTAAGGAAAATGTTAGGAAGTGATGAATGATACCCGAGAGGATTGTTTCTTGTCTTGAATTAGATTGATTTTGCGTTGGATCGATTATACGATGTTTGGGCAGTTAGTTGTAAAGAACTAAAGCGTCCGCAATCTCCAAGGATTCAGCTTTCAAGAATATTCTTTGGTCTATAAATAAAAATTATCAATAAGTCTAGAGTCATGCGTTAAATTTGTTGGGAAATTTGTAGCATTTCTGCTTGAATCCAGTATTAGCGAGATTTAATATATGCTGCATAACATATATATTTAATATATGTTCAAAACTGAGAAAGCTCTGAAAATTTTTGACCAACGCTTTAATGACGAGAAACATATGTTATATTATTGCAGTAAATTATTACATGTAAAATAAAGCAAAACGTATTTGGTTGTTGACAAAAAAATGCCGCAATGCAATATTCTAAGCAATCATATTTTCCTAAGAAATATGCAGCATTACTTAAGCATCATACCGTATTGGGTGATATTCGGAGCAATTAGAAATTTAGAATATACAACCGCATTGTGAGAATGTCAATAATGTATTTAGATTTGTACTGAAATATCACAAATTTCGAATTCCTGTTTTATTATATATTAATAAATGGAATAACTAACTAAAATGACTATTGTTAATCCTTGATAAGTATTTTGCTTTCCATTATAAATTAAAACCCTGACATAAAAGGCATAGTGAAATTAAAATAAAATATGCGTTAAACATACTGCGAACCCATGTTACAAAGTTGTTAGATATCTCGCTTTTTAACTTCATTGTACGAAGTAAAAGAAGTATTGTAATCGTGAAAACTTTCGAGTATCATAATTCAGCGAAAATATCCATTTTGAGCGCTATCGAATACAGTTTAAAGATTTTGCATAACTTCTTTTTTTATTAATTTAAGTTTTTTGCATCTTTCTTTCACAATAATAGGCAAAGTTAAAAAGTATTCTTAGCCCAAATGTTGAATTCGTATATGGTTGAACTAAAGTGTATTTTTGAATTATCTTAAAAAGAAAAAAAATCTGATCTTGCTGTAGCAACCAGAATTATTAAAATAGCGTGCATTTAAAAGTTAGGTATTCTTGATGGAATATCTAGGGCATTTATATCTTTTGGACGCTCAAATTCTAAATTATAAGTTGCTTCTTACAAATTTATACCTCCCTTTTTAGTTTTGAAATTGTAGAGTCATTAGGTTAATTGGAAGCAGGAAAGATGAAAGCTATGCAACCGCCTTCGCCGGGAATCGAACCACGGACCTCTGAAATGCCGGCTCAATGTGCTGACCACTACACCACGAAGGCACGCTAGAAAAGTGGGAGAAATACCTTATAAAATTAATATATTTATCACTTTTATTTTTTTTTACCATCAAAAATATTTTTCTGAAAAATTAGTTTTACTATCCACTGAATTTTTTGCAATCTTATTTATCAATGTTTTTTCTTCCCTTTTCTTCCTATTTTTTTATATATTCCTCTTTAAAGCTGAATTTTTGCATTTTTAAGAGCATTGTCTCTTATTTCTCTAAAGAAAATCCGTTTACTGCATTTTTATTTAATTTAGTATGTTAGATTATACCAGGACTATTTGCTTAAGGAGAGGGATGTCTTTATGGAGGCATTTCTATGGAAAACTGACTTGTATTGACGTTACAGTGCGAAAACCCATGCAGGCAAACACATTCCCGAGAATTCAGTGTTAAGTTAAACCCTTTATTAAGATTGCAGCTTCATGTATAGTTAAAATTTTTTATTGCAAGTCTTAATTAACCTTTTCCTTTTTTGCAGTATTAAATTCCACGAATATATACATGAACTTTTAAACTTATTTATTAAAAGAAGCATTTATGATGTCTTAAATAAATCTGAAGCATTTATAAATATAAAGCAATAATAACAAGCTTAGATTGTTCGCCATTTGAATAATATTAAAATTTGTTGAAGCATTATTTATAACTCAAAAATAACTGAAATTGTGAATGCAGAAATAGTAACAGCCGCTTTTTACAAAGCTGATTAACTGTTTCAAAAACTTGATTACAAGGAATTTTCTTAAACTCAACGTTTGAAGATACACTAAATATACATTACCTAATAAATTTTTGTTGAATCTTATCGCGTATAAGTTTTAAGAGCAAAAATCAGATTTGTTTTATGTTGTCGTGTAGTCAATGCATAATAATTTCAAATAAAGTGATGTTTTATTGGTAAAACTGTTTAGTCATTTAAAGTAAATTATTAATTTTGTTTTGGGGGGTCTTCAAATAACCTCATTAATAAATCTTTTAGAGAGCATAAGAAGATAAAAGAGGCAAACGGATGGGCTCCTTAGTTTCACCATGTTTACTAAATCTTTTAGTAAGAGTGAAAATGTAAATAAGCGCTACTCCTTTTTTCCTGTGTGTGTGATTATGGCAAAGCCTCGAGGGCTATCTGCCTAAGAGGAGGGATGCCTTCGTGGAGGACTTTCTAAGGGAAACTGGCTCGTATACACGTTACACATGGGGAAAACCACGAGAACGCCCATGCAGCCAGCCCGTTCGCGGGATTCGAACCTCGGACCGAACTACCAGTGTTCAGCGACTTTACCGCTCGGCCGCTGGTGGGCCCTTTTTTTCCTGTATATCGCAACAAAACTCCGTGAGTTGAAACTAAACAAGTCAATAAAGTACTCGTTTGGCTTCTGTACCTAATGCTATTTTTCATGGCTGCATATTTACTAATAAAAACCGTGGACTAGTAAGGTTTCTAAACATATTATTACATGTCAAACTATGGAAATTCACTGGCGAAAAAAGATAGTTTCAAAAATTGAATAGTATGGTTTTTGCACTTTATGATTCAATCAACAAAGCCTCTTTTTCCCCCAGCTTTCATATCATTTTTGTGTGTATATTAATGAAGTGCATGTGCTAACAAGTTCTTATAAACGGCGATTGATAGATATTGTATTAATGAAGACCATTTGTAAATAAAAAAAAAATAAAAAAAATAACAGCTCTTATAGTGAATCAACGCAAAATGCCAAAACGAAATTGATAGTCCTCCTGGGAAAATTGTCAATTCGGACTAATAATAAAAGTAAAAATGAAATAAATAAAATAACAGAACGAAATTTTTCGTACAGTGTTGTAATTGCTCGCTTAGTAATCGTTTAACTCGTTAATCAAAAATTTGTTGAAGTGTTACAAAATATGAAATCGATTACACAACAAATTTCAAATTCAATTTAGGGCTTCCACATGCCCATATTCTATGGAAGATTATGTTATTCAAATTTTGATGGCTCTAGGTACCGTTGTTTTATCACATTGCGAGAAACATACATACATTCATGCAAATTTTTTCATTCATGCCACTTTAGACTATTAAATCTAATTTTATTAATTATATTGGACTTCATAATATTTTTTTAATTCTAATAGTAGTAGCATTTTATATACTGGCAAATTCGATTTCTTTGAAGCGTATACTTGTCATTTAAATTTATGCATTTCATCAATTACTTTGAACAGACAAATCACGTCAAGAGAACTCTAAAGTCTGAAAGAACATCTGTCTTCTAAATAAAGGTATCACACCTCGAAATGAAGGTTTAGAAGAAAAACTATTAACTGCATCAGCCTAACAGTTGCGCATACTGACTGTGTGTGTGTGAGATTATGGCAAAGCCTCGAGGGCTATCTGCCTAAGAGGAGGGATGCCTTCGTGGAGGACTTTCTAAGGGAAACTGGCTCGTATACACGTTACACATGGGGAAAACCACGAAAACGCCCATGCAGCCAGCCCGTTCGCGGGATTCGAACCTCGGACCGAACTACCAGTTGCGCATACTGAAGAGTATAATATAAACAAAATTCTGCTACTCGTGGATTATTCAGAACATGGGTATAAACCCAGTCTGAAATACAGTTTCAATGCACCCGACGAAACCTTTCTTCAGCCTACGTAGTTAGGCGAAGCTTAAACTAATAAAGCAAATTCCTCCAGCAGGCGAAAGGAGCTCTTGAACTAGGTCTTAATTTCTTGAATCTCGGTCTTTTGATGTTTATTAAAGTTTTCTTTGGCACATAAATAAAAATACGTATACTTGCTTGCCAGTATTTATAAACTCTTTATTCTTACTACAGCTTGACACTTGATGGTATTAACTTCTGATAAAATTTGTAGGCTTGAAGAGAAATTACTGCAAGTTATCTTCATCATGGACTGTAGATGCCAATCGGTCAGTCACGTTTTTTTCTTTTCACTTGTCCATTATGAAAAAAGGCTGTTAATGCGTAAATATATTTCCAAAACAAATGATTATTCTTAACTCAAGCGTTCGGTACTGAACTTACTTATTTTTTGAGAAATGTTAATGAAATGTGTATCTTAAAATCGGTGAATAAGATTTAGATCTTATTTATATGAAATGTAAATCTTATTTGAAGAATATATAATCTATATTCCAGTTTACTATACATAATTAGAATAAGATTTATATCTTATTAAGTATATTTATATTTGTAAACTAGCGTAAGTACTCGATGCCAATAAATTAGATTGAGAGTAATGTATCTAACAACAGAGAGAACGATACCGCTGTACTACTTTTCTAATAACGATGGAAAAAATTACGATTCATAGTCATACATTTTTCACTCTGATTCGATATGGAACCCACATAAAAAATTTCGATAGACAAATAAATACAAACACTCTCTCATTATATCAGCAACAATGGCACGCAGTTTTTAAGGATTTTCGTCTTTCTAATCAAACGGTCGTAAAAACTCGAGTTCGATCCAATATTTCACCTATATTCAATTTTAGTCAAAAAATTATCATATTGATCAAAACTCAATAATGAGAACAAACAGATATTCTTCCTTATATTCTTCTTTATACAAAGAGATTTTAGAGAGATTTTATAAAACTTATAAATTTTTAATTATCAAACTCTACGATTTGAAATCGAGCTGTAGCAACACTTTTCGAAATAAAGTATTTTTATCTTCAACGTCCAAGGCTGTTGCCATTCGGAAAAATGAGTGCGAAAATTAGTGTTTTCAGAGTTTTTAATTAATATCTCGGCCAATTAAAGACATACGAAGATAGAAACAGTCGAAATGGCTTTCCACGAATTTTTGGAATCGGGGGATAATGTTTTTAATGTCTGGCAATGCTATTTTTATGTCAATGTAAAACTTAAAATTTTTTATTACCAAACTCTACGATTTGAAAGTGAGCAGTGGCAACACTTCTCGAAATAAAGAAGATTTTTATCTCCAGCGCGGGAGACTGTTGCCACTCGGAAAAATAAGGGCGAAGATTAGCGTTTTCTGAGTTTTTAAATTATATCTCTGATTTTAGCTACATTTTTTGGAAACAAGTGGACCTTTACCTTTCCCATGACCTAGAAAAGAATTGTAGAAAGTTTAGTGACGATAGCTATAGTAGTGACTGATTTAATCTCGAAGAAACACACAGACGTTTTTCTTTATATATATATAGATTAAGTATATTTATATTTGTAAATTAATTAATTACATGTATAGATTTACTGTGGGTAAAAATTCCATTGTATAGATGGGGTAATTAATTATGGCAAAGCACACTAGGGCTATCTGTCTAAGGGAAGGGATGCCTTCGTGGAGGACTTTATAAGGGAAACTGGCTCATATACAGGTTACACATGGAGAAAACCACGGAAACGCCCATGCAGCCAGCCCGTTCGCCTCGGACCGAACTACCAGTGTTCAGCTATTTTACCGCTCGGCCACTGGTGGGCCTCCATTGCATAGATGTACGGATTCCATTTCCATTTTTAAAGGAAATAGAAATAATATAAACTTCGTCTTCAAGTAACTGCAATCTTGAAATCTTTGTAACGCAGTATTTGCAGCAAATATATACTTTAAATGTCTTTGTCGACCGCATAAAATTGTTTCGAGTGCCGCATGACGCTCGCCAGTTTGAATCCCCTGCTGTCCGTTTAAAACTAAAACTTTTTTTTTTCACAGATAATTTAACGCAGAAAATACGAATTCTGCTTATTTTATTGAATGTAATGAATTGAGTTCAGCCCTTTTATAGAAATCATAATGACAATACAGCGCATTACAGCGCCATCGTAGAGGAACTAAAAAATAATCAGTTTTAATTTCGGAGACCCTTATTGCTAGTTTAAAAAATGGATTAAATAAACTTGGTTTTTAGCTACGGGTATTTTAGTCATGTGCTACTTTTAGCAAAATTACGGTTAATATAATTTTTGTACGCCCCCACAGAAAAATCGTCGTCAATTAAAAAAATGTTTTTCATAGCCGAATCGATGAAAATGTTTTTTTGGGCGAGAGCGGGTACAATAAAAATTGTAATTTACGTGAGATAATCTTCATTTTGAGGATAATATGCGAAATTGTTAAAAATAACTATGCTTTTAACCTTTCAACGTCACATTTATATATGATACTATATGTATGTACCAAGAGATCGTAAATATATTTAACGGTTTAAAATTTCCATTTATGCTTATATTAAAACACAAAAATGTTTTTATATCATATAATTTAAATTCATACAGCCCATAAAATCAGAGATTTCAATAGAGATAAAAATGGTTTGAACGCGAAATTTTGAGAATATTTCAAAGCCAAATTTTTGCGTCGCTAAACCTTTAAAATATTTATGTTTTATGGAAAGTTTTTAAAAAATCTTTAGAAGAATGTGTACAGATATTTTTATTGAATCTACATTCGCAGTAGACTTAAGTTTTCACTTAAGTAAAGTTTTCACTTTCATATATTTTTTACTGGAAGATGACACGTATTCAAAATTATACTCTGAAAATTCTATCGTATTTAATTTTTTTAATTGAAATGATCAGTCTTAAAGCATGATAGGGGAGAGGTACGAGGACCAAATCTTATTAATGACGGTGTCATCATTTACTTTACTTCAACTCAATCACAATTAGAGAAATTATCACCTTTTTCAAACAGAAAACCTGAAACATCAGCCGCTGTTGTTTCCCATTAAAAGGCTGGAATATCCATGGAATTCAAACCATGGATGGAAAGACTAAAAATTTACTCTACGAGAGTACGCATGGTGGAATGCTCTAATTCTTTAAAAACTGAGCGAAAAGAGTCTATATTTAGACATAAATTAGAGTATGAAAACATATAATATAGTTTTACAGAAAAAAATGTCAATCATTTTATTTTCATTCAATCATTTTTTACAGAAAAGAAAATGATTGACATTTTTTTCTGTTTTCTTAATTAACACTTAAAACTAATTTTTAAAATAGAAAATATTATTTCTGTAATCAAATTAAACTCAAATGCAAACAAGAACTCAATACAAATAATTAACAAAGCAGGAATTTCGCAGCGCAATATATTTCAATTTCTCCGTTTCTTCTAGAAGCATTTTTTCCCTCTCTCTTTCTCCTTTTTAACTATGCTTTCTTTCCTCTTCCATTTTATTTCATTTTTTCCCCATTAGAATTTAGTATAATGTAGGGTACTTTCTACATAAATTGCGCTTACTTTTATTATTTAACCAATTAACTGAAACAGACGTAGTAAAATTATAATTCTTGAACTCGCAGTGCCATTATTGTAATTTCTTATTTCCCAAATTTTAAAGCAATTTCATTTCAGCTAACGATTAAAATATTTTTAAAAGGATTTACTAAATAGCGTTAATTTAAAGGCAAAGTGTTTGCGTAAATCGACTGAACTAAATTACCCCATTAAATAAATGACCACCCCATCATATTGGATCGAAGAAAGAATAAATTGGTCAAAATGGTAATTTTACATTTAGGAAACATAAATAAAATACTTATTATTATAAATAATAAATTTGCAGTAAGAAGGAAGCAGCAGACAGAAAGCAGTCCAGCTAGGCCAAAGAGTTGAAAGCAAGTGAGTAATGTTCAGGGTGAAATCTTAATTCAGATTGAATTAGTTTTGGTTCTCAATGTATTTTAATTGGATAGTTAATATTGCTACAAAATTACTATTGGCTTCATGAGTTTTAGTTCCATTTACATCACCAGAATTATGTAAGAGTCATTTGACATGGATTAATCTAGAAATGACACAGTGCAGAGAGAGGTTACTATTCTTAGAATTAAGATTGGAAATTTACGTTGCTAATTTAATTTTTTACATATTATTTATTTTTCTTACATATATATATAATCAATTCTAGACAAAAATTAAGAAATTTTGAACCAAATTCGCAAAGGCACAAAAGAAATGAAATTCAACACCAGTAAGTCTAAAATTCCCATAAATACGTAAAATAGTCAACCTGTTGTCACTAAACCAGATAAATTGTAGTATGCTACAGGTATGTTAAATGCAAAAATTACAAAAAATATATAGGAAGAGGATTGCAATCAAATTGTGATTCAACGTCATAAAGAAGAGGTAGATCATATTCAATTGAATTCCTCCCCCCCCCCTCCAGGAATAACATATAAGGCTTGGAAAGGATTCACGTTTTCGTCTTATATTTCGTAATACTTAAAATATTTCATAAAAGGAAAATATTCGACAGCATGGTATTTTTTAGCGTTATCATCATCCACGTGTTATTCGAAAACCACTGATGCACTTCAAAAGTGACGATAAGTTATAACCGTTTTAAGCAATATAAGTAATTGTTAGAAATGGAAACATTTGGCAACAGTATACTTTTTAACTTTATAAACGTTCAGGCGTTTTAAGAACTAAAAAAATAAGTTATAATCATTATATGCGTTATAAGCATCATTAATAGAATTTACTTAATTTTTACTGAAATTTGGAATAATAGAATAACAACAGTTCTATAGCACATGAATGGCAACTTACGTATATATATAATATATACATACGCCGACATCTGATTTGAAAACTGACACATCGCAAAAGTGAGGCAATGAAAATTGGGTTTTGGAACTAATGGCCCCTCTGGTGCTAAATATTATAAAATGGAAACATTACATACGTTAAACAAATGATTTTGTACTATTACGTAATACATGGTTAGAAGCATCTTTTATTAACTGCAATAATGAAGGTAAATATTGAAACAAAAAAAAATTATCATTTGGATTTATTCAAAGGAATGTGTTTTAATTTGTGTCACTTACAAGTACTTTTAAAAAGTAAACTTGAAATTTAAATTACTAAGAGCTGCATTTATTGGCTTTAAATCGTCCAATTTCTTAATTAGTAACAAGCTACAAGCATTTGATGCATAAATTAAAGATAGTGAAAGCAATCTGAGAATCTGCTATCTGTGAAAGCATATAAAAGATAATATGGCGGAGTGACATTACTTGTCAAAGAATGCATCTGGACTTTTTGTGCTCTTCTCTGACATAAATTTCTCCAGAATAAGATTTATATGTTATGTCGAAACAGTAAGTCTTATTGCTGCAAAACAAATGAAAAGATACAGTAAAATACACACGAATAGTATCATAAATTTATGAAAATATATATTGTGTTGCTTTGTTTATAGGGTTCTAATTGTGTAATATTGTGCAGGCAAGCTTCCACATTTATTCAGCTTCAAGTCTCTTTCCTGCGACCGCTCAGTGACAGAGCGAGGTTGACGATTACAACCGGTTTTCGCTTTCTTCTGCTGCGAGACTCCGATTGTGTAGGCCGTTCTGCCCGTCCTCACCGGGGATGATGCGTGTCTGCAATTTGCTCCTTTTCGTGCATTTATGACGACCACCTCCATATAGTTTCAAGAGAATGCAGTTTTGTCAAAAAATAATAGTAAGCGGATGAAGAATTAACTAAATTGATTTAGATGCTGGCTTCTGCGGAAAATGAATGGTGTTTTACGACTTGAATTCTCGTGCACGTGTCGCATCTTGAGTTGGCCGCATGTTTCAACAAAAATATATTGAAATAATCATTGAAGTAAAAGTTCTTCGCTATAAAAATTGAATTCTGTTATCTTGTAACTTTGTGTAACGAAGATGAACTGAGATTTATTAGATTGGATCTTTAACGCATTTGTGCACGAATGGTTAGGACTCAAAAATGGTAGCACGTGGTATATTGTATAATGTCTGGTTATGTTTCTTGATTTATGCCAATATTAGTTTACATTTTCACGATGTCAAGGTATAATAAATTTCTCGTAATTCACATTATTTGAAGTGTCATCCTTTGGGGGTAAGTTACTTTAATTCTATTTTTTCCAGATCACACACTTCTATCATCACATTTGGCACCCATACATTATTACATTTGGTGCGTATTATTACTTAAAGTTGTTCAGACCTTATTAGACTGGCAAACAAATAATTGCTTAGTCTAAAATAGATTATAAAAGTTTAAAAGGATTATGAAAGTTGAAAGGATTATGAAGGTTTAAAATAACCTTTCTAGTATTTGAGCTAAAACTGAACTGAACGCAGAATTTTTGCATACACTCAAATTTCTACACCTTCTAGGTATTTAAAGAGCAGATACAGGTAGAAGTGGGCGAGATACCAGAAGTTCGATATTAATAGTACAGGCCTATAAAACTTAATTGTGTAGTTCCGCCTCAGATTTGAAAACACCCCGGGGAGTGGTCCGTCACCACGCTTCCTCTAATACCAACCTCCCGAGAGGACTTTCGGCTCACTGTGCATTTAGAGTGCCCCTTTGCTTCATAGACATTATACGCTTAAAAATATGCATGATTTCTCCGGTATTCGAACTCGGGCCCATCGGTACGACAGCCAAGTACCTCTCGGTACCTCTATACTTGCTGTACCTACATTTAATTTACAATTTGAAAAAAATAGTTCCCTGAGATAACACAAAATTAACCTAACTAAGCTGCCTGAAAATTTTAATTGTGAGTTTTAACATCGGCTACTGAATGGCTTACATTGTAACATTAATTGACTGAAATGTATGGCAAAAAACAGCTGCAAGCGGGGCTGCCAAAAACTCTATCTCTAAAATATTCAAACCCTCACTTTAAATACTCTTTAATATCATTTGCGAGGGTTGGTAGAAAATAGTAATGCTAGAAGAGAGTAGAAAATATTCTAATCATAATCACTAGCTAACTAACAGGAAATATCTTGTAAGTTTCAGTATGCAAAATTTCAAAACTTATCTTAAAATATGGTATTTTTAGCATAAAATAGTGTAATTTTAATTCAACATTGCCTTACATTTGCTAAGCGGTATGCTCTCTTGTTATTGTTACCAATTCTGTGTCCTTTTTTCAAAGAGCAGTTATAACAGATTCCTATTGTGCAAGAAAACAAATATTTACTTTTTCAGATTTGTTCCTGCATCTTCCTATATTCATTTAATCAGTAGTTCTTACATTTATTAAATTGCGAGCGTAATGTTATTCAACATCTGGGCTAAATTTACAACCACTCTCATCAAATTTTATCCCGGCAGTTTAGTAGAGTAACTGTGCCGTAAATAATTTCTCATCTAATCTCACTCTGAAACAACTTTCCACCCAATATCTGGCAATAATAATAAAAAGTGCTAACACAAAATTCCGTTTTATTGCACGAATTTAGCATTAGTCACACTTGGTCGCCGCCGAAAAGGCCGTCGCTTGAACAGCTGTCTCCAGATGCAAAACATTAACTTTTATTCTAAGCTGTAGAACAAACGAGAGGAAAACTCATTGTTCTAGTTCTTTTCGTGACCTTGAATTATTCGCTAGCAGTATTTCTTTAAAAGTCTGTAACAAGTATTAGTTCCACGAAAGTGGCAATGATTTGAGAAGATTAAAAGAGCTTAAACCTGAAGACAAAAACAAGAATATAGAAGGAAATGTTTTCATTTCTAAAGACTGTAATGAACAAAAAATTAGTGCGAGTTTCATAACGAGAGAACATCATAGTGAAACAAAAGGATCAGTTGAGAAAAATGAAATATGACGTATTAATTTTGAAAAGTTAGAATGCCGTCAGCTCTCACTTTCATTAGCAGTAAATGGAATATGCAGCAAATAAGAATATTTAATTAATATAGTAAATAAGAAATAGTAGCTCACATTTGTTTTCGGACCCTTGCATTTTTGAAGTTCATTTACTTAGATCTTATATTAAATATTCGAATATAGACTTCAATTTTTTTCTGATATATTTTTCTCTCTGTTCTAAGCCTTGTTCGTCTGCAAAATAAACATCATCAAAATATTCCTGTAATAAGTAATTTATTCAAAGTGAGTTAATCAGAAACTCACATAATACAAAAGATGTTTACACATGTTTAGAACTGTTACAAAACACTTTAATTAATGTTTAAATCGTACTGATTTTAAATGTTTGATCTGATAATATTTTTCTCTTGGACACTAAGTCTCTGCATCGTAGTTTCTCTCATATAAGGGCTTTTCCTAAAATTTTCAGAGGTATTGATTTCCATACTTCTTCTACTACTTTCCTAAGTCCATCAATCGTGGCGGGTTTGTGTTTATAAAGAGCTCTTTTCAAGAGACCGGAGGTATAATAGTCCACAGACAAACCGTCAGGAGACTTTACAGGAGTTTCGCTGAAAAAAGGTATATATGCCGTCCCTTTATTGGTCTACATTTTTTCAACAATGCAGCGGTACTTCTCGGAGTATGACTTGTTGCCTTGTCTTGATGAAGTTGCATTCTTTGAAAGTCATTCTAACATTTCCTTTCTTTAGAAATGAAATTTCTTTTGTGATTATGGGTAGTAAAACTTTCTCTTGATAATACGTAGAGTTAATTTTTAAATTTTTTCAGCTTTTATTTTTAATTTTCCATCGTGAGAGAATCCTGCGACAATCATAAATCCCTTACTGAGACTTTCTTTACATTGAATGAACTTGTTTTGAACACTTTTTATCTTCGTTTCCGATATTAATTCGACATTTTTTAAAATTATTGTAATCATTTAGTTAAATCCAAGCTTCATCAAGGCATCAAAAAAGATGATCGGTAGTATATGTAAAAGAAAATAAAATCATTTCCTCTAACATTTAGAATTAATCTATTTGGAAATAAAATTGAAAAACACGAGTTTCCAAAAACAAATGTAAGACATTGTATTTTTAAAACATTTTTTTCCTTCTGTGTGACTGTTTCCATTTGTGAAAGAACAGATATTTAAAAAACACTGTATGCTAATTTTAAAATTGTAAATCAGTGCAGTTAAAAAGGAAAACAGTGAATGAAATTTAGCGGCAAATCAAAATTTTTCAGATTTCTCATCTATGAAATGTAAAATGGATTTATTCTAACTTAAGTTTATATGGAAAATATCTTTTTAGGGGATGGGAAAAGGCATATGCATATTAGATTGATATTGATTAGCTGATTGCCGATAAAAACTGACGATTTACAAGTAAAAATATGAGAATATTAGCCATTTCCCGGCATGTTAATTTTTGCGGAAGTGCTACTGATTCCTATGGGCCACGCATGTTCCAGGCACCTTTATTCAGATTTACTGTGTACGTAAACAAGAATTAATGGCTGTGTTCTGTTTTAGTTGAAATAGTTTGTGTATTTAAGCCAATAAATAATTGTACTGTTTAGTTTTGTCAGTGAAAACTATTTTTTATTTAGTTTAACGGAATTTAACAAAGGTTGCAAAGCATTATTGAATGAAATACTTTCAATGAAAGAATTTAATTTGTCCACTTGAATTACAGCAAATACAGAGGGGAAAAATATGATTATTCGTGTTTTAAGCACCTTCGTTTGAACTGAGCTTCCTCTTATCCTCTCGCGACTATAGTCTGTTACTTTGAAATAGAAACTTCAAGCTCCTTTTCCGCCACCCGATTTGATTCGTAACTATGGGAACAACAACTGCGGAAAGAAAAAGGTCGACTCGCTTAATTTTTTCCTCCCTTCATTTCCGTTTAGCATGTTTTGCTTCATGAAAAACACGCAAATGAAAGCTGACTTGAAATGCAGTCTGATGTGACGTGGTGAATATAAATGCTGCATCGTGATGACAATACATTTACAATCATAAATATAGGAGTAGCTGGCAACGTTTTAACGTGATTATTTTAATGTAACTGACTGTGGTTTTATAATTAGAACTAAGGCAACGTTGCCTGACATTTTGCCATCGACTTATCCAGCAGGTTGTCAGGAAGAAAGCCATACAAGAGAGAAGTGCAGCTGATTGAACGAGATTGTAGACGGAATGCTAGTTGGCCTTTGCTTTACTGCTATGGGTTCCGTTCTTGTATTAATTTGGCATAAAGTTTAACAGGTGGAAAGGAATGGTTTGGCGTGACCTTTGTAGGTAGTTTGCGAGGGTTTGTCTTTGCTAGTAAGGCAAAAACCACTACATGGACGAATCAATTTTAAAATTCAAGGGAACTCGTCCTCTGAACGCACTGAGAAAAGGGCGCGAATTTTCATTGCACGAATATTTTTAAAATTTTCAAAACCCGGTATTAAAGCGCTAGAATCTACACAAGGATATTGGTACAGAGAATCTACACGAGGATCGGTATTGTATAAATCTACACGAGGAAATACGGTACACATTTCAGAATTAAAAATTAAAGTGCTTACATAAATTTAGGGAAAACTGTACGTTGGCGTCAACGAGTTACGTTACAAATAAGAACAGAAATTTTCTCTAAGAATTTTTTATACAAAAACTGCACAGCGACAATTAAATTTTCGGTCACAATTTCTGAAGTTAAAAGTTTCTAGAAATTTTCTGGTACGAATTGTTACTAATACCTATATTTTATTTCAACATAATTTACGTACTGACTCAACATAATTTACTGCATGATTCCTTAGTTATTGTCAGCAGCTAAATGTAGCTAACGTATAATAAATATTCTGTTTAAAATATATTACATTTAACTATATTTTCAACCTATATTTATTTTTAAAATTTTATTTATCAAAAAAAGTTAATTAAATTTTGGTAAAGAACATCATAATAATGACAATTAATGCTATAAGAAAATAAATTATGTCGTAAAAATTCCAATTAGCCGCTCTACAGGTGCTTGAAGTTGACTCCTTTGTTTGCGAGATGCAGGGTACAAGGTATTCTGATTAGTACCTGAAATAAAAAATCCAAACACTTTTCGTTAAAATATTCTATTTCGTAGATTTTGAAACTAAATTTAAGATATCAAAATTGCATGTAAATATATATTTACGTTTTGGATAAACAATTTTCGGTAAATAATAGTAAATAATATTTATTATTTATTTTAATGATATTTTAGTTGCAAGATATGGTCAAAAATTTAACGAATATTTCTATGGAATTTGAAGTCGATCGATTAGTTAATTTTTGAGCTAGATTGCACCGCGCGCAAAAAAGCGCTTAAACCTTTCGATAGAAAATAGTACCCAAGTAATGACTAAATACACATATCAATATATAAACTTAGTTTGCAATGCCAGCGCCATATAAATATGCCTTTCTACTCTGCGAAGTCATCCATGTTAATTCTTGCCGCTAATTCTTGCCTCCAAGATGTCCAAACCCCTTTTGATCTGGCCAATTTAATGACTCTTTGGAGACTTGTATGTTCCCCGTCTAGGTTTACAATATTAAACATGCATTATTCAGATGTTAAATAAATTTTACAAACAATAAAAGTTGTCAAAAAATTCGATTTTACATGACCCACCCCTCCTTAAATGAAAAGGTGTCCCCAAAATAATATATTTCTTCGTAGAAACTTTAGATGTAAAATGGTTGCACACAACAGTGGTTAAGTGCAATCTTTTCAAGAATTACATTGAAAAATTTAAGTTCATAGCATTAGGAAGTTATAGTATTTTCCCATAAGTGATTCTGTGGTGTAAGTGGTTATCATGTCCAACTAGGAAATTGAACGATGAATGATTCAAATATAGGCGATAACATATAAAGTGGTGAACATATGATACCATATATATATATATATATATATATATATACAGTGGTGGCCAAAATTGTGGACACTTTTGGAAATTTTTATGTTTTTGAACTTTGTATGCTTATAGAAAATGTTACGTTTCGCAAAATGCAAACTTGTATATATCATTTTAAAGAGAATTTATTACTGAATTCAATACAAAACACAAAATTCAATTATTTGCAATACAAAAAGTTATATGTATACTTTAATATAAATAAAAAACACAGTTATGAAGTGGTTTGTAATGTCTAGCTTTCCTGGCCAATCACTGTTCTTGTTCTGAGAACCAATCAAATGTTAGTAACTGCCAGTAGAAGCTGACATCATGTTTACACTTGAATAATTCATTATTTTGCTTTGTTCTGTAGAAGGAGGACCTGTTTCTTATACACTGCAATTACAAGTAGGAATTTTTGTAAAAATTTTTAATATTTAGTCAAGAAGCAATGACATCAAATAAAAGAGTAGATTGGACACCTAGAAAGAGATGTAATATTATTGTGTTACGAGAAAGTGGTCTTTCCTATGCTGAAATTTCAAGACAGGTGGGTGGTTCAGTGACTATATCTGGAGTCCGAAAGTTTTGTTTACGATATCAGGAGACAAATTCAAAAAAAAAAAAAGAAGGAAAAGGCCGAAAATGGTGCACCACATCTATTGATGACAGAAGAATAAAAATACTATGTCTCCGAGATAGAAAAAGGTCCTCAGAAGTGACCTGAATGATGCTGGTGTTTCTGTCAGTTCAAGAACAATCAGGAGAAGATTAACACATGTTGGACTGAGAGGTAGAATTCCATGAAAAAAGCCTTATCTTAATTTTCAACAACGAAAAAGAAGACTACAGTGGGAAAAGGAACACATTAATTGGACAGATGATCAGTGGTCACAAGTTATATGGAGTGATGAAACTAAGATATCGTTATTCGGTAGTGATGGGCGAAAATATGTAAGATGTAGAATAGGAGAAGAGCTACATCCAAACTGCATTCAAGCAACTGTGAAGAACCCAGTTAGTGTTATGATTTGGCCATGCATGTCAGCAGATGGTACTGGTCGCCTTCATGTCATCGATGGGACACTGAATGCCAGAAAATACATTACACTATTCTAGAACCAAAACTTCTACCTTTCATCAGAGATGTCTTTCCCAACAATGCTTCGTTTATTTTTCAGCAGGATTCTGCTCCTTGCTACACGGCCAAAATATCGAAAGAGTGGTTTCGTACAAAGAGCATTAAATTGTTGTCATGGCCAGGAAACAGTCCTGACCTCAATCCTATCGAAAATTTGTTTCACCGTTTGAAAACTTTTGTCCGAATGAGGCGCCCATCAAATAAAAGGGAACTAATTGAGGCTATAATTGTTTCCTGGCATCATGTAATAACGAAAGAAGAGCTTAAAACTCTTGTCAGCTCAATGAAATGTCGATGTGAAGCTGTAATCAAAAATAAAGGGTACTGATAACTCACTGCAATCATCACTATCTAATGTATATCGATAACTATTATAGTTTAACTTTTTTGTATTGCAAATAATTGAATTTTGTGTTTTGTATTGAATTCAGTAATAAATTCTCTTTAAAATTACATATATAAGTTTGCATTTTGTAAAACGTAACGTTTTTCTATAACCATACAAAGTTCAAAAACATAAAAATTTCCAAAAGTGTCCACAATTTTGACCACCACTGTATATATACCTTATATATAAAACCATTTTAACATATTTTTCATGTTTTCTACTGGAAAAAAAATATAATATTCTGTGTGTTCCGGTTTGAACAGACACTTTTTTAGACTTTTGAATTGCAACACAAAAAGTAGTAGACGGGCATTGATTCGGAAATCGATAAGTGGCAGCAGTATGAAATAGAACATTCTTTCGATTTGTTATGATGCAGCTTGAATGCTGCTGAGGAGATATTAGAGTCTTTATATTAGATTATTTTGTCTTTTATATTCCAATAATTTTTTTGAAACTAAACTGAGCTGTAATTTTAGATAGAACTGTCACTGAAATCCTGTATGTAGAACTTGAATATGGCTGCGAGATTTGGAGATAGCCTCGTCATTAATGTTCACTCTGCAAATTACTTGTAAAGTGAACAATAACGTCCTGCATAAAGGAAAGAAAATTTTCTGAAGAATTAACCAATACTTTTTTTTTTTTTTTTTTTTTTTTTTTTTTATTGATTGATTTTAAATTTTGTTTATCTTTTTTTTATTTATATATTTTGGAGAAAATGTTTCTAATATTACTTGTAGAGACATTAGGATTTTTTTGGAGGCTGGAGAGATGAAACATTAGCAACGCCTTCGCCAGGATTTGAACCACGGACCTCTGGAATATCGGCCCAGCGTGCAGATCCACTACACCACGAAAGCACGCTAGGAAGGCGGGAGAAATACCTTATATTCTCCCCTTTTAAAGGGCGACTGGGGATTTTAGGAGAACCAATCACCAAATCCTGGGTGTGGAGAGTCATCATCCTCAACTGTTAGTTCGGGCGTCACTGTAGAGACATTAGGATTTTTTGGAGGCCAGAGAGATGAAAAATTAGCAACGCCTTCGCCGGGAATCAAACCACAGACCTCTGAAATACCGGCACAGCGTGCAGAACCACTACACCACGAAGGCGGGAGAAGCACCTTATATACTAATAATGTGATGATTATATGTATACCCACATAGCACAAAATCATCCTTGGGATATCCCAAGGATGTTACTCGCGGGATATGCGCACATCCTCAGGACATCCCGCGAACCTCCTAAACACCTCCTCCCGAGTGCTTAATGTCACATCCCGGGATATCCTCAGGACATCCTAACCAAGTCCCATCGACAGCGTGCGGGATGTTGTTAGGATATGAACTCCTACTTACTACAATCCTCAGGACATCCTACAAACCTCCTAAGCACATCCCATTATATCCTAAAAACATCCTATCTATGTCCCATCGACAGCATATGGGATGTTATTAGGATTTAAAGTCCTACTTACTACATCCTCAGGACATCCCGTAATATCCCAATTTCCTCCTAAACTCATCCTCCTGAGCGCTTAATGTCACATCCCAGTATATCCTTAGGACATCCTATCTACGTCCCACCGACAGCGTATGGGATGTTATCAGGATTTGAAACACTAGTTACAATATCCCTTTAACCTCTTAAATACATACTCTCAACTGCTTAGTGTCACATCCCAGTATATATACAGAGGAAAATTCCAGTGAAAGTATGTGAAGGTGTGATGATCTAATACCTACTTTTTTTTACACATAGTCTCAAATCGTTCTCTTATGGTTACTATGGAAAAATCAGAAATGTTGAAAATATTTATACAACTTATTTTGTTTTTAAATCTGAATTTGTGAATATATTAAAACTGAGCAAGGAAATTAAAATGAATTATTAATACAAAATATTAAAACTGAAAATTTTGCTTTTATTTTTAAGATATTAAAAATCTTTTTTGATCATTTTTAAACATCCAATAGCCCCCAAATTGAATTATTCATAATTAAATTATTTTACAAAATCAGTTTCTAATTTCAGTTAATTTGTATTAAAAATCGAATAATAAAATTATCCATTTAATAATCTTTACATAAATGAATCATCTTTCTTTAAAACATGTAAGGAATTTATAGTGTTTTTGATGACACTGTTGGGAAATTGTTAAAAGGAATAAATTGTATTTTTAAAACTAAATCAATTCCTAGCCTCAGAATAAATAAATACGTTTTCGTAAAATGAGAATGCTGCAGGCTTTTTTATATATTTAATACTTAGTTGTAAAAATTTGACATTATGTTAACAATTCTTTATATCATTCAAAAGGTAACTCAAGAAGCTCTTCTAAAATTCTTTCTGCTCACACAATTAAAAAAAAAAAATCTGAAAGCCTCAGATTTTAGCAGTCACTCAAAGAGGCTAAAAGTTTATGAATGCATAGATTATCAATACAGATGGGGCAGTGGAAATAGCAAAACATTTTATAAGATACTGACACCAGAAAGTTATATATCTTCTATATATTTGAAAAATGAAGAAATATATCATGTAATTATGTAGAAATATTAAAATGTTTTCAATTAGATATATCATGAATTAAATGCATTTTAAATCAATCAGATTAAAAATTAAAAAAAGCATTGTTAAGAACTGTGTGTAATGCTTTTAAATAGCTTGGCTTGTTAGTCAATAATATATTAGATTTTAAAGGTAAATATGTTAAATTTTGCCAAATGGCAAGACTTGAATAAAAAGCGAAACAAGTTTACGACTGACGATATGAAGTCACATTTCAAAACTAATAGCCCTTTTAGATTAAAAAAAAAAGTTGTGAAAATAATTTGCAATGGTTCATTGGTATTATTTTACGCAAAAGTCAGTAAAATGAAATTTACCCGTTGAAATCAGCACCAAATTAAACTTTGTAAATTCTAGTGCATGTTAAAGGTTGTCTCATCCAGAATTTTATTACTAACCATTCATTTCAGAGCAAAATAAAACAGTAATTGCCATTTATATGACAATCAATATCAAAAATTTAAATCTGCATTTTACGCAACATAGAAAAACTTCAAAAGATCTACTGTTTACCATGCAATTAAGGCATTTTATTCTGCTATCAACTCTATCAATTATTAATTCCATTAAGTATATTCAGTTTACTCTTTCTGCTCAATATATGCAATGTAAAATTTTCCGTAAATTTATTAATTCATTTTGTTTTGAGGTGAGGTTTTTATTCAACTCTCAATGTCAACGAGAATGTTTAGTTCATTTTTTATTCGGTCTCAAAAGAGAAATCAAAATACAGAAATCACAGTGAGAAAAGCACTGCTACCTTAAACTGTGATTATATATAACAAATGCAGTGAATTATAGTTAAAATATTTATATTTCTGAACTATTTCATATATAACATTTTCAGTTTCGCATATGTGGCAATTTAAGAACTTTTTTATGTATACCAATTTTTTGAAATATCTGCAAAATTTTGTATCTTCAAGGAAAGCTTATTCTTTCACCTTTAGTATATAAGTAATGGTAATTTACCAGATAAAATTACTTAATGGGGAATACAGAAAAATATCTAACCACTTACCTTTGTGACTTTATCTGCAAAGAGACTAAAAAAGTAGTTCAGCTAAATCTGCTATAATAAATATTTATAATAATGCTAAATTATGCAATATCTATTAATATGACAAATTTATTTGGATGAAAAATAAACACATTCAGAAATTTAAGGCACTATATTATGATTAACAGAGGAAAAACACTTTTCAAAATTCAAAATAGTTTTTATTAATCCAATTTATCACATTTTATTTGAATTCATGAAAAACAATCTTATATCCATGTATTCTTATGTATATAAGAACTCTTGATAAATTGGATCTCTGTCATTGCCTTTCACAGCACCTAAAATAAAAAAAACACTCACAATTACTATATGTGAATATAATTCATAATTAAATTTAAACAAATGACTATTAGAATGCAAATTAAAGGAAGCATTTAAAATATTTTAACATTTAGTACCTATAAACAGAGTAGCAATTATTTGATTTTTCGATTATAGTAAAATAAACATGGGGGGATGCCTTTTAAAATTTTTTATGTCAGAAAATAAACTCAAACCACCAGCTGAATATATGAGCAGTTTTATCAATCAGCCACTGGTAGGTAACCTGGATACTGAATCAACATATAAAGTTGCCAAGATAAAGAGAGAAACAAAATTATGATAATCACATCTTACCTATTCATAAAACTATTTTAAATTTAATGTGTAGGCAAGTCCAAAAAGAGTGAGAATGAATTTATTTTGCAACAAAAAGTAAAGTCTTGCAGGAGCAAAGAAAACTTGTCTCATGAGATTGGCAAGTAAAAAATAATTAACTGCATCTGGTAACATTTATCTGACAACACATAAGTAACTGTTAGCTACGTGCAGAAAATAAAATCTGATCAGGGGCGTAGCTAGAGGGGGACAAGGGGGGCATCTGTCCCGGGGTGCAGAATCCAAGGGGCGCCAAACTGATATTAGAACATTTTAGAATTAAATGTTTTCCATCCTTGGCAAGCAGTAGGGGGCATGAAATCTTCAGTTGTCCCTGAGCGCTGAAAACCCTATCTATAACTCTGAATCTGATCATGTTAATGCAATTTTAAACTTTTGAATTTAACCGCAGAAATTTACCAAAGAAGTACTTGTAACAGTAGTAAATGAAGATGTGGCTAATCTTTACTGTATGGTACACCTTGGTTTCTGTCTGAAAAAAAATTGCAAAGTGGTATTGGTTGTTTGTGAAATGTGGAAGCCCATTGCGTCAAATAAGTTTTTTGGTAACCCTAATGTTGATAATGTTGGCGAAAGTAGCCTTTGGGGGAAAAAAAAAAAAAAACTTTTTTTTGTCAATAAAAAGGAGTTATTTCTGCAAATATTGCCAACGTGCTGTGATAAATTTAGTTTTGGGCTACTTTTTTTAATAGTAAACCTTTTGTACGGTCCCAGGTTTTTGGTTCTTACCATTCTTTTCAATTGCTGTGTTTGGTTGCACGGAAGTGGTATGGTCTTGTATTTTGAACATGCTATTTATTATTTTGGTGTGAATACCATCGTTTGAGTATGTCTGAGGTGACTAAGAGACGAAAAATTTAATTGAATTGCTTACCTGGAGGATGGTGGTGGGAAGCCTAAACATATGCATGTGAAAAAAAAAGGTATGTTAAAAAAATGACGTTTCATTTATTTTTTGTCTCTGTGTGTTAATTTTTGTTAGAAGATTTGTTGTTTAATGTTTTTATGTTAGGAAATATGTATTTTTGGTAACTTATTCCTCTCTATTTGTGTATTTTTGGTTGTCTGTGTGTTAAGACAGTGGCGAATTTTTTCTGGTAACTATGATATTTTTAACTTTCTGATTTTCTTAAAGTGAAAATAGATCAATGTGTACATGGACAAACTTAAGGCAGTGCACAATGCCCAGTTTGTGCAGTTCTCTGTTTTAATAGGTCGATGTGTACATGGACACAGAGTTTGTGTATGTCTTTGACTTCTTATTTTGGTTTTGTGTAGCGGCCACCTTGAAATTGGTGCCGATCTTGATATAAAAAAAAAGAAACGATTCGCCAAGGGTTACAGTAGAGTAAATTTTTACCAAAGATGTTCTACCATAATCACCATTTCAGTGGTTTAAACACTAGTGGAGCAGTATGCAGAGATGAAGATTTGAGTTTTGTTTACACAGCATGATGGTTTAGGCACTCCAGCCATTACAGTGAACAAAATTATAATAAACATAGCCACAATAATTGTCTATAAATATTGATGTATAACACTGCATTAACTAATATATTTCTTATGCTAGTATATACAAAATCCTTAATCGAAGGGAAAATCAGAAGACTGTGCATGCATTTTCCTTTAACTGAAACATGGATTTTACCAAACAAATCTCAGTCTTACGGGACATGCCACACTATGCAGGTAGACAGTAAAAAGTGCTTGTGTTGTTTTTATTTGTTAGAGGTATGAAATAAATATACTTCTAGATTTTAACTTTTCTTTTCTTGTTTTACATTTAGATTACCTATCAAAAAGTAAGAAATTTTGATATTATTACAATATCGGAGTTAAAATAACAATTATTGGACATGTTAAAGTAATGAAAATTTTAAATTAGGTTAAAAAGTAACCCTTAATGTGGCATATTTTTGAATTAAACTCTGTCCCTCTTTATTAAGGACTTTAATTAACTAATTTTAAATACAGAGCTATGAATTAATTTTTTCCCTTGCATGTTATAATAACTGAATTAAAATTACTCTGATACAGTCAAAATTCCTAAATGCAAGTACATAAAATTTACTTTAGCAATTTAAAAAGATGAGACACACCGAACACGTGAATAAATTTCTATCAAAGAATAATTTATTAAATTTGGCCCATTCCATAGTAAACTTTAACCATTAGATTACATTATTACACCATGTTATCAGTTTGAAAAGCAAGTCATATGCCAGATCTTGTATGTAAAAGAAATGCACAAAATAATATACAGATTATTGAAAAATAATGTATACCAATGTTTATAGATATGATTAAATGTAACAGAAATTTACTGTCGCAACCACATTTTTAAGTGAAATGTATTATTTTAACATTTTACAATATTTAAGGCATGGCACTAAATGCAACATTATGTGCCTGGATATAAGTTAGTAAATTAAAAAAAAATAATAATAATAATCAAAGAATTAATGTCATGAAAAATTTCAAAAACAAGCAGAATTTAATTTAGAAGACCTTTAGACACTTATGATAAATAAATCTGAGAATTCTTCACCCAAAATTAAATTATAATTAACTAAAACCAGTTTGACTGACCTTCTACAAAATCCTTCAGCTGTAATTTTTTCTAGCTTGAAAACCAAATTCTTCTCCACATGGTAATAACATCTTAACCAGTTGAAATTCCTGCAGAAAGTTTGATAACACAGTAATAGAATTAATAGAATAGAAAAATTAACACAAAAGTATAGAACATCATTTAAACTTAACATTATTACAAATTTTGGTGCTTTCTGACTATCTGCAAAGCTGTGAAAATTGGCAAAATGGTTAGTTTATGGTTCATATCTACTGCTCTGTTCACAAGTAGTAATTCAAATAAGCACTTTATAAGAAACAAGAAATTTTAGGATGCACACACACAAAAATATATACATTGGGTCAATATTCACATATTTTTCATCCAATGGAATACTATTCAGAAATAAAGATTAAATATAAAGCATGTAAATACATGTGTGTGGTATGCATATTCATAGTTTGCTATCATCGTGTGCATACTCTTGCTGTTTTAGCATAAGTTGAAGCTGTGAGGGCAGATGATAAGAAAGTATCAGAATTTTTCATGTATAAGAAAAGATTGCCCTGACAATAGTATCTCAATTGTTTAGCACTGACATTTACATAGCGCATTAGAAATATATAGTAATATATGTATAATAAAAAGATAATTGCATATTATTAATTCATTTTTTTAAATGCCAAACTTTAACAATTCTTTCACATATAATTAAACAGAATTGTTTCACATGAACATCTAAAATCCATTCTTAACTAAAGAATAAATAATAAAACCATGTAAATTTCTTATCAAGCCCATCATTTCCGAAATGGGTACTTTTCCGTTTTGCCGGCGCAAGCGATAAAGTCGCCAATAATGGTACAACGGATGCCAAACGAATATTCTTGCTGGTAACCTTTTACGCAACAAGTCGCAGCTTTTTCTTATCAGATTGATTGTTTCTTTCAATACTGGCATATAGTTACATAGAATTTTTATCAGATATATCAGTTTTGTGTCTAAGGCCATTTTCGGTAATTAAGTCAATTAGGATGCAATCACAGCTCTTACCCGAAGCCGAAAATATAGAAAAGGAAAGTCAAGGGTTAAATTTATCAATTCTAATGAGAATGCATTAGTGAAGTAAAGCACTGCAGTTTTACATAATTTCTGAGTAAGCTATTCGTACGCATTGAAATATTTCTTGCATTTAAACTTGTGTTCCAAATTAAGATTTAACTTGAAATTAATGTAGATAATTACTGATAGAATTAGATTTTTGTAGAGTAGTTTACGTGAGATGAGATCGTTTGGGGTCACATGATATGAACCGGAGACTTAGGATGTTGAACCATGAAAGCATAGTAAATTCTTAAATTAATGTCTTTTTACAAATTTATTGTCTTTTTATAAAGTTTTAAGCGATATTAAAATGTTTATGCCTTCAAAAAAAGAATTCTTAGAACTAAAATTTTTTTAATATTTTTTATGTGTATACTGTATGTTGTCGCCAATAAAGTCTGCTTGGCGAGATTTGCGCTGGCGAAACGGAAAATGTCTACTTCTGAAAGTTCCCAGCATTTCTCAATATATTATTAAATTACTAAACTAAGCATCAATGATCGTCATGTTCGCTAATGTGGCAATATCTTTCACACTTCTTTGTTACCACAAGTAACAAGTAGGCTTCAATAAATCTTTAACTGTTACATGCTACTTTTGTCTAAAATTTGTACAAATAATAAAATTAAATCAGCTCTTTATAATATGCTCAAAGAAATAATTTTGTTTGAAAATTTGTATGTTATATATTGGCCTGATTAATGATTCAGGAAATAATTCGGGTTTTCAAAGTGCTTCCAATAATTCAAATTTCAGCTTGTGTCAAAATAAAATCTATAACACAAAGATAAGCAAATTTCCTTATGAACAATGCATTTTAACATTATTCAATCACTGGCAATCACACAGTACTGATTGCTTCAATAAGCATTACTGTAACTGTGTTATTTAAAAGACTGTAATGTTTTAATTATTTCCTTAATTAAAACATTACAATCTTTTCCTCCTTCTAACACCAAAAGAAAACCCAGATAAGAAATATAAAAATATCAGTAAAAATAAATTATATTATTGAATGACACTTTACATTAATTACATTTATGCATATATTATTTTATTATAAATTATTTCAAAATCAAAGGAGAGAAGGGGGAGAAACTTTAATATTGACATTTCTAAAATGATATAAACATTAATCATTTAGTACAGTTTGTTATTTCAGGCAAAAAGAATTCACTTTTCTGAATAGCATTTATATTTCCATCTCACTTTCAATGAAACATCAAGAGAAATGCATATAATTTAAACACCAGTTTATTTTATTTATCAGACAGATTATGTCAACTCGAAAAAACCTATCAGTAAAATTCGGTAGTAATAATTCTGAATGTTAGGCAACTTGCAAGATTCAACAAAAATTAATCAATACTTTTATTATAATGACAATACTACAGTAACATGAACATAAAATTAAACTGCATATAACTATAAAATAAGCCAGCATATAATAATGGTGCATTGGTTTCTAAAACAATGGGCTCGATGAAAAACTACATGTATTATGGTAGCTATTCATATTCTTCAGCTCTCCTAATATTCTCATGTTTACTTTACATAACTAAAGTATCTAAAATACAATAAAAATGCAAACAATATTTATGAGAAAATGTTAAAAGCAATCATAAGCATTTGATTGAATGACCATATTTTGTCTTCCTGCAAGTCGAATCTTAAAATGATATGCAGTTTGAAAAATGCTTAATCCTTTTATAAAATATTCAAAATAGATTAAAAAAAAGGTACTGTTCTGTTATCAGGACCGGGTTCAGAATTGTATTTATGTATGCTTGTATATGTGTATGTTTGTGTGTCTACATATACACATCTATGCACATACTTACGAACACAGGTTCATACATTTCCGATTCTGGTCCCAATAACAGAACAGTACCCCCAAAAAAACTTGAATTACAAACTAGATTAAGATAATGTTTCAACCATACATATTTTGGACAAAACAATGCAAACTCTTATTTTTATACAATTGTTCAAACTATTTAACATAAATTTATTGCTGTAATAAAATAATAAGCAATCTGATCACACATATTATTTTGAAACTGAATGCATAAACTAGACTAAAAAAAATTCAGTCATAAACATTTGGATAGCAGGGCAAATTAGATATTTGAAAAGACAGCCAGCCATTGAAATACACGTAATTCACGACAGAATGGTAACAATTCATAAAGCTGTGAAACATTTAACTGTCAAAATGACATAAATTCGAAAAGCAAAAAAAGTAAACATACAAGTATTGCAACTGAACTTACCTTTCATGCAACAAAAAATATCCATACAAGTTAACCTCATGGCGCAGCCATTTTGGATTTCGTTTCAAATCAGACAGATGTTTACGGATTTGCGGAAGAATACGAGGAACTAGTAGTTCGCCGGATACAATGTGCAATGACGCGAAAGAATATAGTTCTGTAGAACTTCCTACATTATTCCGTAATAAACAGTACTATTTCCTAATTCTTTCTTTATCTAATTAATTAATTAATAGGGAAATAGTTAAATAATGCCGAATTCATTTTTAATGAAATGTAAAATTTTGCATGTATGGGACGACCACCTTCCGTCCAATATTTCTGAGAATATAAACAAATTTTGGAATCTGAGAGTATCAGTAAATAAATATATAGAATATCGCCTCTCAAACGACCACTTCTGAAAGTGACCAATATAAATAAATATTGATATTAAGCATTATTTCTATAAAACGACCATCTCTATATAAGACCAAAGTTTCTAGAATCTTGGATAGTCATCGGAGATGTATCTTTACTGCGAAATTATCGCACGACTGTAATTCAATATCAATAACAGATCGCGCGATTGAAAACCATTTTCTGTCCTGTAATTAGAGGAAAAAAATTTTCCTTATGAGGTATTTCTCCCGCTTTCCTTGCGTGCCTTCGTGGTGTAATAGTTCTGCACGCTGGGCCGGTATTTCAGAGGTCCGTGGTTCGATTCACGGCGAAGTGGGTTGCTAATTTTTCATCTCTACGGCTTCCCAAAAAAATCCTAATGTCTCTACAGTGGCGCCCGAATTAAAAAGGTGTTGGATGAGGTATATCCACACCCAGGATTTAGTGATTGGATCCCCTTAAAAAAAAAAGTCGGCCTTTAAAAAGAGAAGTAATATAAGGTATTTCTCCCGCTTTCCTAGCGTGTCTTCGGCCCACCAGTGGCCGAGCGGTAAAGTCGCTGAACCCTGGTAGTGCGATCCGAGGTTCGAATCCCGCGAACGGGCTGGCTGCATGGGTGTTTTCGTGGTTTTCCCCACGTATAACGTGTATACGAGCCAGTTTCCCTTAGAAAGTCCTCCACGAAGACATCCCTCCCCTTAGGCAGATAGCCCTAGTGTGCTTTGCCATAATTAAATACACCACCACCACACCTAGCGTGTCTTCGTGGTGTAGTGGTTCTGCACATTGGGCCGGTATTCCAGAGGTCCGTCCTTCGATTCCCGGCGAAGGCAGTTGCTAATTTTTCATGTTTCCTGCTTCCAAAAAAATACCTAATGTCTCTATACCCAAATTTTTAAAAAAATTCGTTTCCGTAATTAAATATATATATATATATCTAATTTTACCTATATTTGTAGTAGGGTTTGTAATCTGTAAGTAATTATACATGTAATTTATACATTTTTTATAAAAAAAAATATATGTTATTTAGAATTTTGCAAATATTCTAGAAAATGCTAATCCATTGAAAAAAATCTTTTCCATGACTAAATAAATTTTTATAAACGTCAGAAAAAATAGCAGTTAAAATTAATAACAAAATAACAAGAATAAATCATCAATCATATCAATATTTTTAATGTACAGCATTTAGAAACAACTTAGTAAAATACATATGAAAAATAAAATAATGTGCAAGTTTCAGATGTGAAATGTCAAAAAATTAAAACTGGTAAATTTGAGAACAAATATCCTCAAAATGTTTGACAACGAAAGTCCTCCGGACAATGCTGAATGAATGTCCTCAGGATGTGAAATTGGTGAACTCCTCAGGACATCTGAGAATCAACATCTTCAGGACATCCTGTCATATCCCGGGACATAGCGACAAAGACATCCTCAGGATGTTAAATTACGATCTCCTCAGGACATCTGAGAATCAACATCCTTAGGACATCCTAAGTATGTCCCGGGATATTGCGACTTAAATAGGACATCCTGAGGATGTTTTGTGCTATCGGGGTATATATATGTGTGTAATAAAAATAGAGAATATGTAAAAGATAATTCTAATTAAAATTAGTAGCAGAAATTAATTTCATTGTGTATTCAAAAATAGTAAGCCCTCTTTGCACTAATCCATGTCATATGATGTAAAACATGCCATACGATTGTTACGTAATTCTGATGATGTAACTGAAACTAAAGCTCAAATAGTCAATAATAATTTTACAGCAGTATCAATTATCCAATCATAATACTTTGAGAACCAAAACTAAGTCTGAGGTAAGATTCCATCTTGAACATAATGCCCTCAGTTGCTACTCTTCGACCTCACTGGACTGCTACCTGCTGTTAAAAGAAAGAATCGGTGTGTCTTTCGTTTGTGCTGCACGTAAGGTTATAGACCCAGGGCTACGAAATTTGGTATATAGGTGCATCTAGACAAAAGCCAGTGCACCTCAAAGCGAATTTTTCAAAATTCGAATCAGATTTTTTTTTAATTTTATCTTTTCGAATTTTTAGCATCCTTTTTTCCTTCGAGCATCCTTTTGAATAGTTTCATTCTTTCATAAATATGGTTTTGGCAGCATTTTTTCATTCAGTTGTATACTGTACTGTTCAAAATGAGCACTGTTGTCATTTGGAAAATTGAGGGCGATAATTCTGCGCAGTTTTTAAATTGAATGTTTCTCTTGGATACTGAACGTTTGTTGTGAAAATGCAACCGAAAAATGGTTAATTTATTTATTAGGATAATTAATATTTGTATTAAGGGATATTGCTTATTTCATTGTAATTTTGTTATATGTAATACATTTTTTTTTGATGAAGTTGTTTTGCAGAGTAAAATTCTGCGCAGTGTCTAAATTTAAAGCTTGGTGTTCCATTCAGGCATTTTTCCGGTGCATTTAAAAGCCAGACGAAGGCTGGCCCGCGTAGCTGCTAGTATGAAATAAAATGAAGATTTTTTTTCTGCCTCGTCTGCCAGTTTCCTATTCATTTTGGATCGGCATTTTAGCATTCTACGCCAAAAATCTTGATCTTCATTACGGATTCAATCTTCTATATTCTACATCATTAAGATTGCAAAGTTCTTTTTTATTAGATATATATTTAGTTACATATATAATCATATGATAAATCAGTAACAATAAAGAGACCATTACTGATGTCTAAACAAAACAAAATTATCATATCGCTTAAATTTTGTTATCATTGATCTTTTTTTCTCTCACGGGTGTGTCTGACAGCGCATTAAAATGGCTGGTATAAATAACACCTTTGATTTAACAATAAATCATTCATTGAAACTATAAAAGTCTACTTCTTATTTTTTTCTCAGATAGATTTCACCGGCTTTGTACTAATAAAAGTACACCCATGCAATGGTAATAGCATTAGTTTCTCGAGTAAGCGCAACTCTGTTGCTAAGCAACAATACAGCATCAGGTACGAAAGCAAGGTGTAAAGTCGGAGTCATAAAATTTCCAAAGATATAACTTCACAAAAGAAAAAGAAAAGTAATGAATTGTAAGATCAAAATTAGATTGTAAGATCCGTTTTATTCAGCATAGAGGATGTTATTTATAGCTTACAATGAAAATTGGTTTTCAGAAGCTGTCATTAGTTGTTAATAAGTTAAGTTGTCGTAAGCTGTTAATAAGTTGTCAATAACTGGTAGAAGATAATGAATAGAATCAAATTTTCAGTATTTGAGGGGACAAAATAACTTTAAACTTCTGGGAAAAAAATCTGATGTGCACACCACATGACTTCCTTGCACGTAATATTAAATTATACGCATTATTTCTTGCATTTCATCTAAATTTATTCGATTGAATTAAATCTGCATCGCCGGTACCGCATAAACAACAATAGAATAAATGCACTCTTTAAAATGCACTATATTTGTTTACTATAGCGACACTGGTTCACTTAACAGCGTTACATTTCGTCCATATTATAACTCAGAATGCATATAAATTTATATCATTTGAAGAATTATCTAATCGTTGCCACATGTTGTATTCAAAAACTATAACAAATCTAAAACGACGTATAAAATAAATTAAAACAAACAAAACAAAAATGAAACAGTTTTTCACAGACGATTCAGTATTTCTCATTCAATTTATTCAGTTCTCACTTCCCGACAAGGCAAAAATACATAAAACTCAAAATATTTGTATTAAAAATTATGAAGTAAATCTTAAACACTCATTTCCTGGAATAAATTCCAGAATGGATTAAACATGATTTAATTCCCAATAATAAAAGAAGGCGTTATCTTTGTTGTTGCGATGCTTATTTTCTCAGGATTGGTAACAAATCCGCTATTTTGCCAAGTTTGAAATGTAAACAAACATGTCCACCATGGCAAAAATTTTAGGCTTAGCGGCACTTAAACAACTTTAAAATTGTTGATAACTCCACAAATATTGCACACAGAGTTACTAAAGGCATAGAAACCTTAACCGGAAGATAAGAACAACATAACTCAATCATTTTTAAAGCAAAAAATGCATAATTTACAAACATATAAGAATAAAGAAACTGAGCTGACTGAGCCGAGTAAAAAAGTGGATATATTGTAAACTACTTTTGGTGCGGCCGATTGCAACCAAAATACCAGGTGCACATCTACATGTTATAGCAATCCTATATACAAAATTTCAACGTTCTGAGGCTACTAGTTTTTAAGTTAAGCGAGATACGTACGTACGTACATACGTTCGTACAGACGCCTCGAAAAATTCTCTTTAGAATTCATTTTAAATCAATTTTAAAATTTTTTTTGGGAAAAGAGTCCTTTGTTCTGTCCTTACTTGCGTATGCCACGCAAAAAAATCATTAAATTGCATTGGATAGCGGTCAAAATCGATATTTTCGTTGAAATATGATATCAGGATCAATGTTCCTTCTAACCTTCTTCGGGAACATACAAGGACCTGACTCGGAACAGAGAGCTTACTAAAGCTATGTTCACTAATTGTGGTAAGTAGACAGGATACAGACGAAGGGTATACAAAACCCTTTATTTTTCTCTATATACAATAACTTCCGTACTTCGGAATACAATGACCCGCCACTCGGGGTCTAACGTAAAGGTATAAAAATAAAACTAAACTCTAATTTAACTTTAGAATAATACACGTGGAAGATTGGCCTTATAATAACAGGAAGCGTATGTAGCACAGAGACTGTGAACACTACAATACGTTTTAATTTATCAAGAGGATTAAAACCTCTGGCCTGGAAGGCGAACAGCAACTGCGTAACTTCTAAGGTAAGCGGCCTGCGTTGACTCACTGCTTCCTCTCCTTCGCTTGGCAAAAAGGCCACACTTAAATACTTGGCATTCGCCAGACAAACTTTGCATAAAAACCTTCACGCTTATAATTCTGGCTGGAAGTAGAAAATAAGAAGTGATAGTAAAGATTTAAAATAAAATAAACGTTAGTAAAACTTAAGATCCTTACATACTTCCCGCCAGAGTTAATTAGTTTGAAACTGAGGTCTAAAACGACCTTGTTGAAAACTTTTAGCTCTAGAATCTAACGCGAGGCCACTCTTTTACAAACATAACTTCGCTAGAAACTAGAAATTTAAAGGAAAGAAATTTGTTACAATAGCAACTCCCAGGATATCCAACAATCTTTTTTTCATCTGTACTGCATCTAAACAGGAGCTTTATTCAATTCTGGTTCCTTCCAGAGATCTGGAAGGAAAACTAGTTTAATGAAATGTTACACAATGACATTGCAAATAACATATAGAATATACTTCTCTTAACATTCTTATTTCATTCATGACTATTTTAATTATCTCTCCTCGTGCTCTCTGACATGTGTTGTAAAAGAACACCAAACACGAATGTGTTTCTGTCTACGTGTGCCACACTTCCTCCTACAATCCAAACACTAACGTGTTAAAATTCAACATAACGAGACCTCTTAACACACCCTAATTTCAACTCTAAACCCTGAGGTACTATTCTAAAAGTGGCTAACTCTAAAGTGTAGCGTCAGAGAGCCTAACTACATCATTCAACCTTTACCACATATTCGCCATGATTTAATCTTTACAGTCACACGAATAACAAATTTTTAACATTACTTTCACCTTTACCATATCACGGTATTTCTTAACATTTAAAATAACAGAACATATCAACATGCCGTTAATTTTACAGATTTGAAAACATACATTAGTAGTACATTGTTAACTTCTATTCTTTTCAAAGCAAGTGCCAATTCTTTCTACATTGAAATAATACATTTCAAAAAGTCTTTCAGACTAAAACTTCTCTCTTGTTAGAATGTTTTAAATAAACTTTATACAATAACTTTTTACAATATTTAAGTCTTTACACAACGCTATTATACATCAACTTTAGTTTTACGCCCGAGTAATTGAAAATATAATAAGAAAATCGGTCACAACTTATTTCTCGCCCTTTTGGCGATAAAGGTAGACCTCGCATGAGGTAAAACTTCTTGAAATCTGCCACTTGCAGTAAGAATGAAAGATTAACTTAAGTTTGCAAAGTAACATAAAATTTTACTTATCTTTGTAATATTCGGACATCCTTTTCTGGGCCCAGTCTTTAAAGGTACTGCAGATAGTAGTTTGGTTTATCCTCCTTCTTGTACGGGCTCGCCCTTTAGTGCTTTCCTCTGGAAGCTTCCGTTTTTCACCAGTTCGGCCACCCTTGAACACCTTCCTTTTCTCCTCTGCTTGTGGTCTTGGCCGTTTGAAGGCAGCTGGTCTTGGCGGAACCGGGAAACTTCTGTCGTGATCCTGCTTGGACCTCGTTGTTGGCCGTTCAAATTTTCCTTGTACTTTTGCCTCCGCCGCTGATGGCCCTTCTGCAGTTCGGCGACTTTTGCTGCGGAGAGTTCTGTCGGATGAGTAGATCTTCCGTTTTAAAGCCGGGTTATAGTTGCCGTCATTTCTCCTGGTCCTCTTCACATATGTCGTCCTTCTCCCTTCTTCATTCTGGGGGTGTTCGTGAACTCTGTTTTCTGGACGGTGGAACGGCTTCTTTTTCTTGTTACCTTCAGTTTTTCCGCGGGGCAATTTTCTTTTCACTTGCTTCTGTCTCTCATTGGCTTGCCCTTGTACTTGTCGTTTTTCCACCTCTGGAACTTGTACCTGCGGTGTCTGCCGTGCCGGATCCTGCAAAAGATCTGAAAAGATTTGCATTTTATTACGATCGAAGTAGGGCTTGATTTGATCAATGTTTGCGGAACAGGTTTCACCATTTCTGGCTTTTAACACTACAACAGCGTGATTTATTTTTTCTATAACATATGGTCCTTCAAATCGTGGAAAAAATTTGGCAGTTTTATCTTCTGGTGCTGAAGAAAGTTTTTCTATATCACCCATTTTAAATTCGGGGGCTCTTTGTTGCACATAAAATAATTTATCTAACGGTGTTATAATCTTTCTGCCTAGAAATAACTCAGCAGGAGTTTTGCCCGTTGTATCATGTTTTGCGGTCCTAAGGGCGAAAGCAAATTCATTGACATAGTTATCCCAGCTTTTATGAAAATTTTTAACATAACTACGGATAATTTTCACTATATTTCTGTTGACCCGTTCCGCTATATTTGATTGCGGCCGATACGGGACCATTTTTAAATGACGTATGCCCCGTTTTTGGCACATGTCTTCAAATATATTACTTACAAATTGAGGACCATTATCCGATATAACTTTTAGGGGCGCCCCGTATTTTAAAATATATTTATTTAAAATAGAATCGGTAACTAATTTCGCGGAGGCTCGTTTTAAGGGAACAATTTCGGTCCATTTACTAAAATGATCAACCATAACAAGGAGATAGCGACTTTTATTTAACTGACTTTTTGGGAAAGTGCCCAATAAATCGATGCCAATTATTTCATTTGGAAATTCGGATTTAATACTATTTAGAAACCCGGCCGGGCGGAAATTAATATAATTAACTGCTTGACATGTTGGGCAGGACTGGACATACGCCCTTGTTAACTTTTGCAGTTCAGGAAAGTAGACTGCCTCGCGTACGCTTTGGATAGTTTTTCGAATACCAGCATGAGAAGCTAAAGGGCTGTCATGGAGCTCCTGCAGGATATTTAATCTAAGACTAGCTGGGATAACAGGTCGAAATTCGTTGTTGGAATTCGTAGTTTTTGTGTAGAATAATAGACCATCTATTAGTTCGTAATGGGCCGCCCTATTTCTTATCGCCACAATATCTTGGTGGCTAAAATTTTCAGGATCCTTCAAATACTCATAAATACTTCCAAACTCAGGATCCTTACCCAGTTCGGTTATTACAGTTTCTCGGGAATTTATTGTACATGCTGTCAGCATTGCCATGTTTACGGTATTGCCTTGTTCGTCTATTTTAATCCTTGATAGGGCATGTGCTACGATATTTTCCTTTCCAGGGGTATGCTTGATTACCAGATTATATTCTTGCATCTTGAGTGCCCATCTTATTAACCTTGGGGATAAATTTTTCCCTGAGTACAATCTAGTTACCGCCTCATGAGCAGAGTATACTGTTATCGGCGCCTTTCCAAAATAGACTCGGAACTTTTGCACTGCTAACAGAACTGCAAGTGCCTCTCTCTCGATCGCGGAATAGTACTTTGTGTTTGGTTTAAAGTTCGGCTAAAGAATGCCACGGGCTGCTTATTTGCGAAAGTACCGCTCCTACCGCATAATCCGAAGCATCCGCTGAAATTTCTAAATTTTCATCCTTTTCAGGAAATTTCAACACAGGGGCTTGCGTTAATGCTTGTTTTAATTTTTCGAAAGCACTATTGGCTTCGGCCGTCCACGAGAATCTTGCCTTTTTCCTTTTTAATTTTAACAATGGCTCAGCGATAGCCGCAAAATCTTTTATAAAGGACCTATAATATGAACAAAGTCCTAGAAAAGAAGAGAGCTTCTTTGCCGTGTTTGGAGTCGGATACTTTTGTACAGCGATTATTTTTGATTCATCTGTCTCGATCCCTTTTTGAGATATTTTGTAACCTAAATATTTTAATTCAGGGGCTGCAAATTTGCACTTTTCGACATTAACTTTTAGACCGGCCTCATTTAATAAAGAAAACACCTGTCTTAAATCCTGTACATGTTGGTCTAGATTATCACTAGTAATAATGATATCGTCTAAATAGATAAATGTGGACTTTCCAAGAACAGGTCTTAACACAATGTCCATGCATCGCTGAAATGTTGCCGGGGCGCCTGAAAGGCCAAACGGCATACGCAAAAATGCATAAGTGCCAGACTTGGTTATAAAAGCAGTCTTAGGCACGTCCTCAGGCCTCACCCCTATTTGAAAATAACCAGTCGTTAAGTCTAAAGTCGTCATAAATTTGGTTGATTTTATGTTCCTTAAAATTTCTTCTATGATCGGTAACGGATATACCGGATATTTCGTTATGGAATTTAATTTACGGTAATCAATAGCGAATCTCCACCCTTTTGGATGCTCCAAAGGATAGTCATTATTTTTCTTACATAAAACCACCGGGCTAGCATAACTACTTGAGATGGGCGTTATGATCTTTTTACGTAATATGGTAATATGCCATTCTATAATTTTTTCCTTATACTTATCATACCGGTATGGTTTTTGACGAACTGGCAATGCATCTCCGGTGTCAATACTATGGTTAGTAACCTGAGTAAATCCTGGAATATCACTAAATAACGAAGCAAATTCACTTACCACTTGTCGGATTCTATCTTGCTCGTCATTAGGCAGGTGGTCAAGATTTAACCTTGGCGGTTCAGCCTTTTCTACACGCACTGGTTTCATTGTCAGCTTAAGGGACGCTTCATTAAAATCCAGTGTAGCTTGTGCGTCTGAAAGAAAATCTATTCCTAAGATCAAATGTGCTTGCAGATTCTTTACTATAAAAAACATCACCTTTACTTGTTCGTCCTTGATACGGATATACAAAGGTACTTTACCTACGCACTTACATTTTTCTCCTTGCGCCGCTAATACTGTCGTATTATCCGCATTATATATGCGGTATTTGCGAAAATACTTTCTAAAAAACTCTTCTGCCACACAGGAACACTGCGCGCCGGTATCCAGGAGTGCGGTGGCCGGGATATTATTCACCAAGACTTCGATCTTCGGAAGAGTCAAATTTTTCACCATTACTGTATTTAACTTGTAGGAAGAGGGGTTTTCGTGGCCTTCGGATTTCCGCACCCTCTCGTCCGCAGAAATCCGTTTTAGTTTAAATTATTTTTCCTTTCCGTACTTTCCTTCTTTTTCCACTGGCCTTGAGACTTTTTTCCTGGGTTGCTATTGAACTGTCGACGTTCGCCGGCTGTTTTTGAATGCTCGGGTTTCCTTGCCCACTGATTCGCTTTTTCTCCGTAGCCATGTGCTTGAGTTTGCTGTAGTCTTGGCGTACCAAATTGGTTTCGCTGTTGATATTGGCGTCTTCTTTCGACGTCCGCCGTTCTTCTACTTTCAATCTGGATTGCTAGCTCAAATAATTTTTCCAGTGTAGTCGGATTTCTTAATTCAATAAAGTCTTGCACTTGGGGCAGTAACCTCGGCAAAATCACTTGAATTATTTCAGGATCCGGACGGTTTCCATACAAGAGCTTGAAAACGTGAATTTTCCTTAAAATAAAGCTCGAGAGGTTTTCGATTCTTTGTTGATATATGCTGAAAAGTTCCGTTTCTAATTTCGCACGATCCCTTACAACAGGGAAGGCTTTTAGTAGGGCAATCTTGAAATTTTCGTAAGTATAGGTGGGACTTCCTGCTTGACCCAAGAGACTTCTGCCTATACATTTGAACCAGTTAAGCGCTTGGCCCCTCAACGCGCTGGTAGCTAAGGTAACTATTTGAAACTCGTGCACGGGGTAGAGCATGAAGTGGTCATCCAATTTTTCCAAAAAACTGGTTACCGGTGAGTTTCCGTTAAACGTTCCTTCTGGTTTCATCGAAGCGCGCATGGTCTGGACGATGTAACCGAATCCTTCCAGGGCGGCAGCTGGCATTTCTGGATTCTGAGCCGTTTCTGCAGGCAGCACAGGTTCTTCTTGAAACTCGGCCATGGTTATTCTTCTTCGTTGGGCGCCACTATCAGGATCAATGTTCCTTCTAACCTTCTTCGGGAACATACAAGGACCTGACTCGGAACAGAGAGCTTACTAAAGCTATGTTCACTAATTGTGGTAAGTAGACAGGATACAGACGAAGGGTATACAAAACCCTTTATTTTTCTCTATATACAATAACTTCCGTACTTCGGAATACAATGACCCGCCACTCGGGGTCTAACGTAAAAGTATAAAAATAAAACTAAACTCTAATTTAACTTTAGAATAATACACGTGGAAGATTGGCCTTATAATAACAGGAAGCGTATGTAGCACAGAGACTGTGAACACTACAATACGTTTTAATTTATCAAGAGGATTAAAACCTCTGGCCTGGAAGGCAAACAGCAACTGCGTAACTTCTAAGGTAAGCGGCCTGCGTTGACTCACTGCTTCCTCTCCTTCGCTTGTTGACCGAATCAACATTATTGCCTCTTATCTCCTTTTACCTAATGGAAGCTAGCTTTAACTCAAGTTAATACTTTACTGAGGAAAACAAGAAACAATTCGAATATTTCTGAACGAGGTGGTTTAAGAATTAAGTTTAGCACTTTTATGCGAAATATTTAAAAAAAGGCATCAGTACATCAAACGCACTCTTCAAAATAATTGAAATCGAACTTTTGTGTAATTAAAATCTGGATTTGTGTCCGAAACTTGTTCAAATTTGTAAAATAAAAAATAATAATTGGGAAAGTAATACAACATTAGTCTAATAAATATTTTTCAAAACTTTTGTTTATTTCTTATTCTAATGGCTAAGTTATTTATATGCAATTGTTTGTATTATGGTTATGTTGCGTGCTATATATATGTAGGAAAAATTGTAAAGGGGTCGATGAAGAAAGCCATTCTTTTAATAGGGGTCTGGGAAAGAAAAGGGTTGGGAATTCCTGCTTTAAATCGTTATTGCTAATACTGCTGCAAATAAAACTACGGTGAAACCAAACGAAGAATTGCACATGGCGCAAAGTTCCATTTTAAATACAATTTTCCGTAAAATATTTAATAATACAAACTTGTTGTTGTTGTGACTTATCTCACTTGTCTAATAGTAACATCAGTACAAGCCCACGAAATTTATGGTGGCAAGGAGCGCGAGAATGCGCCTGATGTTGGCAAGAGCCTTGAGTACTATACAGGTGACAGCACGACTTTGCTCAGTTCCGCCCCAAATTTTGAAGAAGACCCCGGAGAGACGGGTCCTAGAGTCTCCCACCTCTCTTTCCCTACCACCAACCTCTTGAGAGGATTTTCGACTCTCCGCATATTTAGAGTGAGTCCATGCCGCGCAGACACTATACATTTACAAACATCCATGCCCTCTCCGAACCCGGGCCCTTTGGTACAGCAGTCAGTGTCACTAACCACTGTCTCAATTGGGCGGCAATCAAAACTTAATGGAAGCTAATGAGAACTTCGTGGGTGATCACGCTAAGCAACATATTCACCAAAATAAATTTTCAGTAATTTCTAAAGATGGTACTAAAATGGCTTAATATCACACCTATTGATATGATGATATTGGCTCATCCCATAACTAGTGAATTCTTTATACTTCTTTTATTTTTCACTTTTAAGGTAAACGGGATTCGTTTTTAGTCTAAAATACACTCTTTTTCTAGTTCTTTAAAAGTTACGACAGATTTTGTTTCACCAGGATTAGCACAACGCCCTCATCGAGCTCTACAAATTTTCCAGAAATTTGCTGATATGCTAGGCTGTAGTTACCAGCTCGAAATTTCTGAAACCACCTATAAAGCTGACTTATCTTTATTGTTCGGTTTTTTTTTTGTCACATTATCTTCATAATCCGATCTCAATAAACTCATGACATTAATGCAGCGCATTAATATTCCTACTTATAATAGTTTAATTGAACTCCTATAGCGAAATATGCCGAGAATGCTCATTTGTCACTCCCATTTAACTCTGAAAAATGACTGTTACAATCAAAATGCACACTTCAAAACTTGCACTAAGAGCATGGTAAGATTATTACCTTTTTTATAGGAAGTTGATGCAGATAGTTTATCTAGTCGCTTTGCGATTTGTAATTCAATTTAAAAACAGCGTTATTTATAGGATGACGTAATATACAGGAAGTGTCAGGAAGTATTAAGTATCTTATAATAAATTTTATTATTACATTATTACGCTAGAATGCGTAAGAAGACCACAAGTATCATCAGTTAATCATGTCTGATACAAAATACTGTGTATAATCTTCACAAGTTCACCTTCTTTATTTTTAGGCACAGAAATCGTTGTTCATTATTTATTACTTTGTATGAAGCCCGTGCGTGTTGTGGTGGTGTAAGCAGTTAGTACACACCACTAGTAAATGAGACATCCGAGATTCGAATCCTGGACAGGATATTGTTAATTTCTTGGGTTTTACGGCTTAAAAAATTCTTATTGTCTCTACAGTGGTATTCGAACTAAAAATATGGTAAATGGTAACTCTTCACCACTTGGATTTATTATTTTTAAGGAATATTATAACGAATTACCAATTTTCCCCACGCGTACTCTCGTGCTGTAAAATGTCTAATTTAAAAGTTGTTTAAGATATTAATACTTGACCTTGATTTTTTGAAAATCTAATCCTTTGAAATGTAAATTAAACATTAGATAAAAATTAGAAAAATTTTGGATTTTCAAAATTATGCAATAATTTTGCAGTTTAGAAAAGAATCTAATTACTTTCCATATCCCTGATTAAAACTAAAATTTATCCCGCTTGCTGCAGCCCTTCCATAAGTAAAAAACCTCGGCTCTAAAGTCTTTTATTCTAAATAATTTGATACGGTTAACTAGAGAATCACCGGTTTGTCGAGGCATTTCACTGAAAAATGTTACACAGAAACAAGTTGACGGAACTTACCGATTCCCATTTCTTAAGTACAATCCATATATCTGAAGAACTTTCAGATATAGTAAGTCAACCGAGCGTAAATTTTTACTCTTCATACTTCTTTTTTCCTTGCTGCTTCAATAAAAAATAAAAAATGATAAAAAAAAAAGCAAAGTAAAATGCAGAAATGCACTTCTGGAAAAGGAAACTTTTCGTCAAGCGCCATAACCTTTCAGAAAGTCACACACGAAGGGGGGAAAATAACAATAATAATAATAAAAAAAAGAACTACCTAAACATGAAAACTATAACTAAAATATAAAAAAAAAAAGTAAAATTCCTGCTTTTGCCCAGTTCAAGTCGTAACATTTCCAGTTTTCATGAAATGATAAAATCCAGTTCTTGAAGAAAAATCCTTGAAGCGAACTGAAATTTGATATTTCCTCTCCAGCCCGAAAGCATGGGAATATTTCGGAAACCTGGTCACGAAAATCATTTTCTTGAAAGTGGACTGGCCAAGTCTGCACATCCTTAACATCGTGGGAATATGCTATATACACACTCAGAGGTGGAAAGTTAGAAAGATGAGAAAAATCCAGGTCTGCCACATATGTTGCGCACGTTCTACACGTGGTACGGAGTTCTGTGTAAAGCAGGGATTCCCAAACCTTTTCTTGCATCGACTCCTTTTAAAAGAATGGTCTTTTTCATCGACCCCCTTACGTAGCTCTCTATAATATACAGTACACAACGTAATCATAATGAGATTAACAATAAGACTTAGAATATGAGCGTAAGATTTGAAAAAAAAAAAAGGTTTTATTAGAAATATGTTGTATTATATTTCTATTATCATTAATTTTACAAATATAAATAAGTTTTCAGATACAGAATCGTAGATTCCAATTCAGCAAAAGTTCGGTTTAATCAATGTGACGGCTATGTTTTATATATCTTAGGGACTGTGTACAAACAATTATAAGGTATTTCTCCCGCCTTCAATGGCATGCCTTCGTGCTGTGGTAGTCTGCACGTTCGGCGCGTATTCCAGAGGTCCGAGGTTCGACTCCTGGCGAAGGCGTAGGAGATGAGGGGGAAAAATCTTGTAATAATTAAAACATTAATTAAAAAATAATATATGACTTTATTAGATATATTAGTGTAAATGTAAGTATTATGTGATTTTTTAATGTGTATTTTCTATGTTTATGATACATTAATTTACAAAAAAAATAATGTAAGACTTCAGTGCTGATGCAATTGTGTGTAACAAGTTAAAAAATAAAAGGAAATGTATTAACAAGATAATTTGCCTTAGGAATACAACAAAGTACCATGAGATGCACAAAAAATTCTTCACCAATTATTTCCTTAAAAAGATGTTTAATGTAATTCGATTTAATTAGATATACTAATGTAAATATATTGTTTGTGAAGTACAATGTACAATGTCCGATGTACAATGAAATTTTGTATGATATATGTTCAAAGTAATTATGTTATATTAATCTGCCATAATCCAACTTTTGTTAATAAGTTAATTTCTTTTGTAATAATTGTATACTATGTCTTTGTAATTGTATATTCAATACGTAAGTCTAGTATTAATGTAAAGTTTCTATGTAAATGTCATGTTAGGCTGGCATCCGATGCGGGCCAACGGAAAGCCCAGCGGGTACAGTAGTGCGGCGGAGCAATACCTGTAAAAGTCACTGACGAAGTTCTGGTGCTCCCTCCACGTTTCCCTGTCCCTGCTTATTTTTCATCTCTTTTGCTTGCAAAAAATCCTAATATCTGTACATGTTTTGTTTTTAATTAAACAATAAAAACACAGAAAATATTGATAAATACCAAAAATTAAATAAAAGTAATTTTTTTTCTATTCATAAATTAAAATTGAATGCTTAAGAGCTAAATAAAAAGCTGACAGCACCCCCGGAAACTATAGAATTCAGCCCCTAAGGGAGCTCGTGCCTCGCTGAGAGCCCCTTACCTAGACCTTAGCTTACCCATGTGTTACCACGAACCTCCTTTTTCAATGCAATCAACTCTCTTTGCATCATTTAATATCAGTATCAGAGGTATCGCACATTTTACTGTGTTTTCTTTTGTTGTGTTTTCGCGTTTTACTTTTTCACTTTGTTTTCACTTATTGTGTACAAAATTTATATATTTAAAAAAGTATCATTGATTTCTAAAATACATTAAATGAATTTTGTGTATTTCCCCCTTGCGTTTATTTTACTTTATTTCTTTCTTACTATATGATATAGCTTTATATCAATCGATTATCAGTTTCATTAATAAATTTCTTGTAATCAATGGGATCTTGATTGTGCCGATCAATTGCTAATGCACATTCGGATATCGCCCCCAGTTGACCTATTGATTATCATTCATCCCGTTCAAAATTTCATCGACCCCCACCAGGAGATCAATACCAACCCCGTTGGGAGCCTCTTGTGTAAAGTAGCATAGCATAGAAAAGTTTTATGTGGCGTTAGCATTAAAAGTTCATGCTTCATTGTTTAAGTTAAAACTTCATGCTTCATTGTTTGTTGTTGAACATGCTGTGTTTAATTGCTATTGAACGGAAAACCCGTTAAGATGTACTTTTTCTTTTCAAGCGATAATGAGTTAGCCATCTACCTGATTTAGTTAGCTTTCCGGCCAGGAGCCCATCATCAGAGCTGTTTAATAACGCCACTCTTGTGCCACATCCAACAAGTATGTCCTTGGGATGAAAACTAAATGTGTATATCTAAAGAAGGAAACTCTCCGGCCAGTTGATGGTAAGAGGTCTAGCAGGAAGGACAGACAATATATTCAGACAAATCACATCTGTGCTCTGTATTATTTGCAATAAGAAAAGAGACTAAAGAGAAATTTTTGACTGCAGAACGAAGTATTCCTGGCAAAATGTGGTCGTCTGGAAAGTTCCACGGTTTTTCAAATCTTGACAAGTTTCCTTTCAATAATTGTTTTACTGTTGATATACCTTAATCGAAGTAAAAACACTAAATGTCACTTAATGTGACCGAAATTAATGTTATTGTTATCGAACTAATAAGGGCCCCGTCATTTGTACCCAAAAATATGAAAAATATATCCTTTATTACAAAGGATGTCTAACTCGAATTACATACGGGACGCATGTACGACCCGGAAACAAGTAAGGAGGCCAGAATTTCTTTCTTTTTCCTCCTTTTTTTTTTCAAAATCAAAGAATTTTATTGACAAAATAAAAAGTATTTTGAATAAAATTTTAAACTTTGTTCCCTAAATATTTATGAAAACATGATATAAATAATAATAATATGATAAAGGGGTAAAAGTCAAATTTATATTTATTTTCTATCTGAAATCTAGCGATTACTCTTAATACACTTGAGAGTTAGTATTTGCAAGAGATATTTGTTGGCTGCACTTTGCAATTCAAACATAATGTCACCTAAATATTAAATTCTTAGACTGACATTCTTTTCAAATAAGCATATTTAATTAATCATTAAATAATTTACTTAGTTTAAATTTTCATTGAAACCTTTCAAGTGGAACAACATTTGAGAATATATAACGAAAATCTATTTTTTTCTCTTATTTACACAATTTTTGTCGATGCATAAATTGAAATGCGTATGCTTGTATGCAAATAATTACAGGCACTTTATTTCTTATTACAGCTTGACACTGGAAGGTATTAGATTCTGATAAAGTTTGTAGCCGTGGACAGAAATTACTGGAAATTATCTACATCACGGCTTATAGATGCCAGTCCGTCACTCGGACTTTTTTTTTCTTTTCTTAAAATTTTCAACTGTGAATAAATGCTTTTCGCATATACGGAACGCTGTTCGAGAATTTAAAACAAAATATGATGTGTACACCACATGACTTCTTTGTACGGAATATTAAATTATACGCATTTTTCCTTCAATTTCATTTAAACTTATTGGATTGAATTAAATCTACTTTGTCGATAGCGTATAAACTACAATAGAATAAATCCACTCTTTAAAATGCATTATATTTGTTTACTATAGCGACACTCTGTTCACTTAACAGCGTTATATTTCGTTCATATTATAACTATGTCTATGTCTATGTCTTATCACTTAGTAAGAGACAATCGACCAGTAATGGCTTTTACCAATATATTATACTTGACTTTTAAATGCGTGAAGAATCGACTAAGTTGTATCCAATAATATGGAAGTACTTGTGCGCATGTTGTGCTAGAACTCAGAGATTACTAGCGACGGAGGCTCCGGTGCCGCTGTCCGTAGAATAAGTAAACTTTGAACAAATGAGGAGCTCGTTATTAGGGAATATAATAGGAGCTCGTCTATTATTAGGGATGAAAAGCATTTTAGTTGACTGGAGCTCTGGTGGCGCCATCTCTTGGAGGATGTATTGTAAGACATTTTTAAAATTTCATAAAAATTATTCTTCTGATAAGCAATAATTGGTAAGTAAAATGATGGGAAAACAATTTGCAGTACATTGAAACGTTTCACAAGAGTAAAAACTATTTACACGCAAAGTCTACCTGCTTTGGCAGAAACAAAGTCCATAGCGCTTTGTAATTTGATAAGTAAAACTATAACTAAAGAAAATGAAATAAAATCTTGGTTGATCATATTATAACTCAGAATGCACAAAATTTATATCATTTGAAGAATTAGCTAATCGTTGCTACATGTTCTGTTCGAATACTCTAATATATTTAGAACAATGTATTAAAAAAATTAAACAAACACACACACACAAAAAAAAAAAAAAAAAAAAAAAAATCAGTTTTTCACAGACGATTCAGTATTTCCATTCAATTAATTCAGTTCTCACTTCGCGACAAGGCAAAAATACATAAAAACTCAAAATATCTATATTAAAGATTACGAAGTAAATCTTAATAAAACTTAATCGAAGTAACACTTATTTCGTCGAAAATATTCTCGAAAGGATTAAGCATGATTTAATTCGTAATAATAAATGAAGGCGTTATCTTTGTTGTTGCGAAGCTTAGTCTCTCTGGATTGGCAACAAATCTACTATTCTGCTGTTTCAAATGTAAACAAATATGTCCGCCATGTTATTTAAAACTTAACCGCACCTAAACGGCTTTTAAATTGTTGATAATTGTACAAATATTGCTTCCAGATTTACGAAAGGCATAAAAACCTTAACCGGAAGATAAGAACAACATAATTCAATCATTTTTAAAGCAAAAAATGTACAATTTACAAACATATAAGAGTAAAGAAACTGAGATTATTGAGCCGAGTAACAGAGTGGATATATATATATAAATATATTTATATACGTTTGGTGCCGCCGATTGCAACCAAAATACGAGGTGCACATCTACATGTTATAGCAGTCCTATATACAAAATGTCAGCGTTCTGAGGCTACTCGTTTTTGAGTTATGCGAGATACGTATACGTACGTACAGACGCCACAAAAAATTCTCTTCAGAATTCATTTTAAAGCAGTTTTATATTTTTTTGAGGAAAATATTTATTCTGTATTTACGTACAGATGTTACGCAAAAACATAGTTAAATTGCATTCGATAGCTGTTAAAATGGATATTTTCGTTGAAATATGCTGCCTGAAACTTTTCGCGATTACAATACTTCTTTTTACTTTGTACAAGGAAGTAAAAATCGTAAATGTAATCCCAAACAAAACGATTATTCTTAGTTTAAAACATTGTAACTGAGCTTATTTATTTTTTGATAAAATTTTTTGAAATCCGTATCTTGAAATCTTTGAATAAGATTTATACTACTCTGTAAATTAATGAATTACATTCATAGATTTTCTGGCGTGTTGCTTACATTCGTTTTTACATTCGTTTTAGCGGGTTGTTTACGTTCGATATTGATGAAGATGTATTTTTGTGTATAAACTTTAAAAATGTAAGAGATTCTTCAAAGCAGAAAAAATATTCACATATTTTATGACCCTTTTTTTAATGTAAATGTTGCGAAGATTATAAAAATTATGTGGTGTAAGTACAGCTATTTTATTTAAATTTCTGCATTATTGATGTTATACATATGTTTTCCCTTGTATCCTTTTTCTTTACCTAATGTATTTTTAATAGAATTCATTGACTTTTCTAAATCGAAAATCATATGCATATAAATTATTATTTTTCTTATCAAATATAAGTAAATGGGTATTTTTCTTAACGTGTTACCAAACAATGAAAGAAAATTTTAAGTATGTTTTAAAAAGAAAATTTAAAGAACTAAATAAATGTATGAAAAAGAAAAGCTTTTTGGTGAAGTGAATACTTCATTATTTTATAGAAATTTACTTAAACTTTATATATGTATACATAATGACTTAAAAAATATATAAACAAAATGACTGTAGATGTTTGAAAAATGTTCTCTACAATATAAAAGACAAAAATAAAATTAAGAAAAGAATAATCTTATATTTAACATTAAAAAATGAATTTTGTTCAATAAAGAATGTTCCCATGTTCAGATTCTACATGATTTTTAAACGATGGTAACTCTACAGATTTAGCATGTAATTTTTTTGTTAACATCAGTGTTATGAAAAAGTAAATTTTCAATGAACATCAACAATGGTCGGCAAATAGTTTGAAATATATAAATTTACTGAACACATAAAAACTAAGTTTTAAGAGTCTTTCAGATTTTGAAATGTATGATGTGAAGCGATTAAAATCATGCATAAAATGTAGAGTGATTTCGTTTATTAAAAAGACGTCCCCACATGCTTAAATAATAATATTTTTCTCATTTTACTCTATAAAATTCTTTGTTTTATAAACTACGCAAATCCATAAATGTGATAAATTTTAAGAAAACTTCCAATATTTTCTTCATTGATTAAAGTAACCTGAAGTTTTTAAATTAATTGGAAGTAAGAGAGTGGCATGTTAGATCATTTCTGTTGGAAATATTGTAGCCATGATGTGAGAGATTCAAGTTACTAAACTTTATCTAAAATTTTAAAAGTCTATGGGATAATATTATTTTAAGAAACTATAAGGATGTTTTTCTATTTGAAAGCAGTGTTCAAAGTTATAATATACATTAAATGCTCTCCCTGTAGTGGAGGTAATTAACACCTCTAGACGAGGAATTTAGAACAATTTTTATGTTTTCACTAAAAAGTGTGTTTCGTTCAAGGGCAAAGAGGCAAAATTTAATTCTATGACAAATATTTTTGAAAATAATCAAAATTTTTCTCAATAATATAAATTAAAGCAATAAAAATTAGAAGTCTCTTACAGTATATGACAATGAAAAACACTGAAATATCTATGATAAATTGAACTCCTAGATGAAAATCGATAATATATCAGCAAAATCAATTCAAAGTTTGTTGTGAAATTCGAACTGTTGATTGCTGATCTCCAGCTCCAAATTAAATAATTTATAGAATTTATATTCACTTAGTATTCAAGTACAAATAGTTTTTTTTTTTCAGTTTAAAGATTCTAATAAAATATTTGTTTAAACTTTCTTAGGACTCCGTTGTAATTTCCCAGGTGGAGCATTTCTATTTCGCCAAGATGCAAACTTCATATTGTAAAAACAAGTTCCCCCATTTTGAGATGTTAATAAAAGAAAAAACAGAAAAAAATTTAAGAATGGGAATTAAGAGAGTCAAATAATAAAGAAACTTATGTTAATATAAAATAAGTCAAATAATAAAGAAACTTATGCAAAATATGATAACATATGTATTATATCTTCATATATAATTACGCTCATATTCAAATAACATATTTTCAAGTATAATTATGCTCAAGTATAATTTTAAATTGTGAATGGTAGTTCTTTACTAACATTAAATAAAATAATAACAAAATGCATTATGTATTACCTGATTACAGAGTCTGTTCGCACATTTTTAGGCAATTTTGCTTTGCTATAAAAAATCGTTTGCTTTGAATGTTTTTTTAACTGCAACTATATTTTTGAAAGCATGAATTATCATCTGCTACTTGAAAGTTTTCATGCAAAATGATGCTTTTAAAGAAGCAATAGATGAAAGGCTGTATTCGTAGCTAGTTATTAAAAAAACCCTGTAAAAGTCACAGTTTTTTTGTATTTAAAGCTATGATAGGTAATATTGTCAATAAGAAAGAAACGAAAACGTCAGAGTTTGGCTTCAAGTGGAAACATTGTTCCAGATACGTATTCAAGAAAAAAAATGGAATATTTTGAGTCTTGCAAAGGTAAGATATTTACTGTTAAAAAAAAAATCTGCTAACTCTAACACTTGCAAAATCATTAAAATGCTTGTAAACTGTAAACAAAGTGATTAATGCTGATTTCGATCTTAAAAAGGGAAAAAACATAATGTGCTTAGTCTTTCTCCACGACATATCGCCGAACACAGAACGCGCTGCAGAATTCTTAATGAGAAACATTTATCCGAGCAAAAATAGAAAAATATTGTTACAACAGATGAACCTTGGACTGCAATAAAAAGAGATCAATTTACTATTATCAAACAGGAGAAAAAAATCATAAAATATGGTTCAAAAAAACTGAAGAAATATTTTTAAAGGGATTTATGATCCTTGCTGGCTTTCCAGTAACACCAAATTAAAAATAAGGAGAATGGAGAAAAATTATAAGATCAGTTCCACATATTTGTAGAAACATATTTTATAACCAGTTTTCAAATATGAGATTCCTTCTCTTTACCCACAGTGCCATCAATGAGTAGAACTACAGAGAAACAAGCAGCCACACATAAAAATCCACTGCTAATTTTCTGGATAAAATGGAACAAGAAACGGGTATCAAGATAATCCCATCATTCACATCTGTGCTACATCGCCGGGGTTTATCCCCCATGGATTTTTGCGTTTTTGTACTTTTAAAAAGCAGATAGTCCAAACGTCAACCTCCAACCATATTTAACGTGTATACGAGCCAGTACCCTTAGAAAGTCCTCTACGAAGGCATTCCTCCCCGAGGCTTTGTCGCAATTAAATAAATCAATCAACCTACAACCCTCGTTGGACTTTGGAAAGCTACTGAATGGGAATGCGATAAACTCTTCTTCCGATACCAAAAAAGGTTTTATTGTCTCTTAAATTGGGGTATAGAAAGACAGAATAATGATTATCAAATAAAACATTTAAAACAGAAAAAATTGTAGGTAAAATATTTATGTAAATACGATGAAAATCTTCTAAAAAGTGTGCGAACAGCCTTGTATATGTTAGCCGTGTCTTACAATGTAGGATTTTCAGTTTTTCTATATTGAACTGCATGATTAAATAAAGAAATGCAAAATGCATTATAACATTTTTATTTTGATATGTTTATTAGACTTGCTCTGTAACATTTTCTCCGCCTCTCGTACATAACAGAACTGCGATTCTGTATGTAAATGCATTCTTTTAAGCTTTAACTACTAGATACTTACATTGAATTTTTCATACACCAAATTATGCATAATTTAACTTCTTTAAGGATTCATAGAACTTATTTTAAATCACTGCAAAAAACTGTGTTAGTTGGTTTAATTCTAGATACCACTTTAGCACAAAATTAACATTCAAACTTGTCTAACTAAAGTTTTAATCCAAAATGTTCAGTTTCATTAAAATTCAATTAAACTATTTTAGTTTCGCCTCAAGTTTCTTTCTTATTATCTCTTATTTATTTATATACCAAGACAAAATGTTGTTTAGAAATATTATTGTATTTTCAAATGTAATATCTTTTAACTTTTTTATTTGCTACTATAAACTCATGTTACAGGATACTCTTTGATCGAGAGAAAAGAGAGATACTATATCAAATGGCTGTTGTTTAAAATATTACATGAAAGCTGGTAAAAAATTGTTTAAAAAATGTTATTCCATTAAAACTTTAAATGAACGAGAACTTAAATTGCAATTTAAATACTTAATGTATATGTTAATTATATTAATTAAGTAAAAATATGTAAACTAAAAAAAACTGTACTCCGAAATTTTTCTTTAATTCAATTAATTTGTAAAGTATATAAATAAATAAATAAATCTTATTTGATTACACGACTCATGCTAGATTATTTTAATATCTTAAATGCTAATTTATTCCATTTTCCAAAGTATGTAATTGCTTTCAATAGTATAGAAAGGATTTTATATTCTGAAGCTTAAAGAATAAAGAACAGTGCAAAATATCCAAATAAAATCTATGTAAAATATTCACTTCCACTTTCTTTTCTTTCTAAACAAATTTTCAAATTTCAAAGTTTCAGTATGTAGGGTAAAAGTGTTTAAATTTAATCCTTCTTTTATTCCTTCTTTTATTAATGAAGCAAAATGTAAATTAGTGATAAAATGATGTCAATAATTTACATTCGTTAAAGTACAAATAACGTACAAAGACATATAGAACAGTAAAAATAACCTTTTATCTGTTTTCCTGACAAAAGAAAATCCGAAACTCACGATTAATGCGCTCGTTCGGTTTGGATTATTTAATTATGGCAAAGGTTATTAAAACTACTTGCACATGAGGCATGATGCTTTCGTGAAGAACTTTTTAAACGAAACTGATCCTTATTCCTGTTGTCCGTGACGAAAATTACAGAATAGTAGTCGTTTTCACCACAGTGAACAGAAGCTGGAGTGAACTACCAGTGTTTTGAGATTTTGTCCACTAGTCAGCAGTTAATGAAATAGAAACGCAATAGGCATAATTAAAGTTAAATTTTCTCTCTTTTTACCTCAAAAGAAAAAGAGTTATTTACTTCATAAGAATTTTAAGGACTTATTTACTTCTTAAGGAAATAATTCAAGTATTTATTTGCTTCTTAAAGAAATAATTAATGAAAGGACTTATATTTTTGATAGGAAAGTAATTCCTTTTGTCAGAAGGCAAAAAGTATTATTTTCTTAATACAACCTTATTCATACATCATGTCAAATCTGCTCTGTTAATAGACGCTAACAGTGAAAGAAAAAATTGCATTTCAGCTAAACGAAGCTCAAATGTGATTACCTTATGAATGGTTTTATCGAGATTGTCGTAACATTTCGGACCATAAATATGCGAGCGGACTGTATAACCATCTGTTGGATAGCTAGAAAATAATTTAACTCTTATACCTACGAAAAAGGGAAAAAAAACGTCATAAATGAATCTGAATACTTTGTACAATCGTTATGTTTTTTTTTAATGAAGCAGGGGACATGAAAAATATGCAATGTCCTCAGCGGGAATCGAACTTGGATTTCTCGAATATGTGCTACCGTTACACTCTGAAGGTGTGCTGGAGGAAGAGAGAGAATGCCTTACATACTCCTCCCTTTAAAGGCGACTAGATATTAGGGGACTCAGTCGCCAAATCCTTGGGGATGATGAATTATCGTAAACCACATTTTAGTTCGGGCGTCACTGTTAAGTTATCAGGTTATTTTGAAGTAGAGTTATTTAATAAAAAATTAGAGAGGAGGAGACATAAACATGAGCAATGCCCTCGCCGGGACTAGAACTCTGGACCTCTCGAATACGCCTTGATTATACTTCCAATTACACCATGAAGGCATGTGGAAAATGGGAGAAAATACCTTATAATTTAAATTAGATTTTAAACATAATTAATGATTTGATATTTCTATTGTTACTCTACTGTAGTCACAGTAACTGCCTTTGTATCTGAATACTTAGATTAGATTTTTGGAATAATTAATGATTTTGATATTTCTGTGGTTACTCTGCTGTAGTCATCTATCTGCCAATAGTCATTACTTCATTTGTAGAGCGGCGATTGGCGATTCCCATGTATGCTTGTTTGGTGGCTTGGACTTTTGCTGCTTGCTCGTGTGTCCATCTATTAGCAGAGATGGAAAGTGATATCTTTTGAGTTCAACATATCCTTAAAGATAGTAAACAGTACTGGGGTTCGATCGCTTGGCCTGTTCTGGGGCATTTTAACACCTTCTCGCACCAAATGTTAATCCTTGCGATATACACTGGTGTGCAAAAATTAAGGACGAAGTCGAAAAATTAGCATATCATATGAACGAAGAGGCAGAGCGGACAGAAAGACCAATCAGGAGATTAAGTAAGGTGATGTAGGGTAGCACATGCGCAGATATACAGGTAGACGTAATGGGGGAGTGTCTGAGTAGTATAAAGCATGTTGTCGGTGTAAGATCAGTATTTCTGGGAAAGATATTGCACGCCGTATAGCAGTTAAAATCACACCGAGTTGCTGCCTCAGCGAGAAATGGCGAATAATCAATCTGTTAGACGACATCTGGATGCTTTTACCCGAGGTCGAATCATTGGGAAGTTGGAGGAAGGCTGCAGTGTGATAAGTGTGGCTGCAGAGTTCGGAATTGCTCACAGCATCGTGAAACGATGCTGTGAGATATTTCAAACTACAGGAACAGCTATCCGGGGGTTTGGTACTGGTCGTCCACGAGGAACCACACCCGCAGATGACCGGTATATTGCCTTACAGGCCAGAAAAAACAGGCGGCAGACAGCGGGAGAAATCGCTAGACACACGACACAGGCGACTGGACCGATATCGCGTTTTACCGTGGCCAAAAGACTGCACGGTGGTGGTCTGTTTGCACGACGCCCTGTACGGTGTGTACCTCTAACGTCTGCCCATCGGAGAAGGCGTTCTCTGTGGTGCCGGGGACACCGGAATTGGAGAGACAATGAATGGGGACGAGTACACTTTACAGATGAGAGCAGATTCAGTTTGAGTAGCGATTCTCATCGCATACTCATCTGGAGAGAGCGGGGAAGCCGCAATCATCCCTCGAACATCATTGAAAGGGACAGATATGGAGGTGGCGGTGTTCTCGTTTGAGGAGGCATAGTGCTTCGTAGTCGCACAGACCTTCACATCTTCGACGCAGGTTCAGTCAACGGGACCCATTATTGTAACGAGATTCTTCTTCCATATGTGCGTCTTTTTAGAGGCGCTATGGGTCCGCAGTTCCTTTTCATGGACGACAATGCACCATGTCATCGCACAGTAGCTGCCTAACAGCTCTTAGAGAGTGAGGATATTGAACGTATGGATTGGCCGGCACGATCTCCGGATCTCAATCCCATCGAGCATGTATGGGATTTTCTAGGCAGACGCTTGGCAGCTCGTTCCTTACCACCAGTAACGATTCCGGAGCTTCGATTGGCGCTACAAGACGAATGGGCAGTAATGCCTCAACAACTCATTGACACCCTCATTCTCAGCATGGGCAGACGCTGTGAAACCTGCCTAGCAGTCAGGGAAATCATATCCCCTATTAAAGACCGGATGTTTCTTGCTCAACACCCATCACAGGGATGTTTCGGCCTTCAGTCGCATTGCGCTCCATGCTACTTTTTCAATAAAGCTCCATTTTATCCCTCTGATTTCTCTTTTAGTAAGTGTTGCTTACATTACTCATGTCCTTACGTATTGGGGATCTTGTATTAAATGTGTTGATTTGGAAAGCTTTTGTACTAAGTTATATTGAAAAAACCGTCTCGTCCTTAATTTTTGCACACCAGTGTAGTTACGGTAGCTGAGCTGCTTCTAGGTGTAAGTGTCTGATTGGCTCTCGTGATCACTATACACACACTCCAAAGCAGTTTTAATGCCGTATGAAGGAACACGACTGGTCTTCGTAATTTGAGCCGTGTTCTGGGCCTAGCTGTGAGTCCTGTGCGCTGAAGTGACTGATCATTACGCTGTGGGCTGCAGTCTCAATGGGTAGGCGTGCCTAGCTGGTCCCGTTGATGCACAGTGGGGCTCGGTGCCGTAGCACGTGGGACGTAGCTTGGCATTTACCCCAGGTGGGGGCAAATACGTACATTTATTACGTCAAGAGCATTACTGTGGTAGTCCCGGGGCGTTATGCCAGCACCCCCTGAGTACATACAGTAGTTCTAGGAGGTGTTGGTTATGCTCGCTTTGCGACTCGGTCTGTTGATGCTTGCTCGTGTCGCCATAAGACAGGGAGGAAATGCTCATGTGTTTGAAGATCATTAATGACCTTGGAAAAAAAAAGTTCGATCGTGCGACCTTTCCGTGGTAGTTTAGCACATTACTGTTATCGCAAAAGTTCATCCTTGCGTTAGTTTTGGCTATTTGAGCAGTTTCGCGATGCTAGAGTATATTTCGCCCTTGCAATCGCTACAATAACAATCCAGGAAGACAAATCAGGGAAGAAAAAAAACCCCGAATTTTGCTATGTTCAAAATTGTAGCTTTTTCAGTCTAGAAATCTATGTGTGAGCTATGGTTTGATTTGGTTTGAGGTTCTTTTAATCCTAGAACAAAATTAAACAATTCTATTTTGTCAAGATATAAAGCCAATGCTGAAATCAATTTACTCAGGATGGAACTTTTTAAATGTTTGTTAGTTTGGAATTGCTTTTATCTGAGCTCAGGATACATGAAGCAATCGGATGTTAATGTCCTTCTATTAATGTTGGTCTTATAGAAAACTCGATGCATTTTGAGAACGACTGGCATAAGTACTTTTTCTTCAAGAAATAAAAAAAAAAAGTTATATTAAATTGCGGAATTTTAGCGTAAATGAGTCACTTAAACAGACTGAATAAAATAAAGAAAGAAAAATCAACTATTTTACCTCCAGCTATTAAACTAAGCAAAAAAAAGAACGATTCAAATTTTCATCATAAGATAGTCCTTTGAAAACGGAATTGGAAATGCAATCAATAATTCCAATATATAATTTTATATTCCGAATATTCCTTGCCAATAGAATTTAGTTGAACTAATCAAGAAAAAAAGGAATTTTATGTTGGCAAAGAAGAAATTCAAAATAATTTCGAACCGAAGACATCAGTTTACAGTTTGCACTTCTAAGTATATATTGTTACGAAATGTACAGGCGCGGTAAGATGGCTTCCCCGCAAAGCAATTTTAGGGTTGCCATAAAATAGCAAAGTTGCCATAAAATAGCAAAAGGCAGGGTTGCCACATGTGATGAGAAATCAGCCATTTGGTGACAAAATTGGCGATATGCCATGGACGGATGGAGAATTTTCTGGAACGAATTCTTACCGGTTTAGCCCAAAATGTTCTCGAACACAAGCCGAATGCTATATAAACTCCACTGGTCCGCAGTCAGTGTGAGTGTGCCTTGTCGAGAGAGCGAGTCAAGAGTGCCTCTTCTAGAGGGGAAGATACTTAGTTTCGAGTTGGTGTCTCGTCTAGCGAGTCAATCCCTATGAGTCGAGTTGACAGCGGGGCTGCGAGTGCCGAGTAGGTCATCGAGTGCACCCCAAGAGACTCGCAGTGTATCATCGAGAGAGCATGTTGCGCTTCGGGAGCTGTGCTCTGTGTGTCGTCGACTGTATCGAGAGTTGTAGCGTAGAGAGTCTCGAGAGTACGTGGAGTTCCGAGAACGACCAAGCAGAGTCGGGAGCTGTGCTTTGCCGCGAAGCTGTCTCCACCGTGGTAGCCTGATAACCAGGAGGCTGTGTCGCTGATCGTGTCAGCGTGTTTATAGTAGTTCATCGACGACTGTAAAAACGTGTTTTGGAGCTGGCATCACAATACTGACCAATAAAGTGTGTTCCGATACTTCATCAAGTAGTATTGTCATTATTCACTCCAAATCCTCACGAACACCGTAAGAACGTGAAATAAGAAAATAACGTAACAACTGGTGTCAGGAAAAAAATCACAACAATATTAATAAGTTTTTAAAAAGTTAAACAAAATTAATGTAAAAAATCATAATATTAAAAAAAATTGTGATCTTACCTTTCCATTTAGTTTTCGGTTTAGCACCAGAAACAATTTTACTCTAAGCAGTTACGACAGGGGATTAGTTTGTAAGGTTTATATCTATTTTAACTAACATTTATTTTAAGTTTAAACTATCTTTCCTGTCAAGCCTTACTTTCCCCTGGAACTGCCAATGCCAGAGTATGTAAATTTTAGTAGAACGCGCAAGGATTCAAATTATCAGCGGAAGTATTCTGAGTTAAATAGAAAGGAAACGAGTTCGAGATGTGCTGTTCTTACTTCACGAGCGCGGAGGTAGTTAGACAGAAATTGAAGAACCCCGCGTTTCGGCCTGTGTGCTTGCCTCGGAGAATTGTTATTCGTTCAACGTGATATTCAAAGTTTGCTGAATTAGCAGCGGTATTGTAAAACGCGGTGAGGTTAGTTACTTTTAGAGAACCTCGTAGTTAGAGACTTGTTATTATTTCTTTTCAGGTTCTTATTTTTATTTTACCGCCGGGTCGGCGTAGTTTGTGAGCGTCAAGAGCACGCAATTGTAATTTCTTAAGTTGAATAAAAAGGGACTTAAACCCTTAGCAAGACTCTGTCTATTTTCCAGTTTCAACAGTCACCTCTTGGTTGCGTGCAGGTTGGAGGCGCTAAACTCTACATTGGCGCCCGAAGACTTATCGAACTGAAATGGCCGAAAATCGGATGGAAGCCGCGGGACAACACCAAGAAATGGCAAGCCAATTGGAAGGATTTGGATACCTGGTCCAGACTTTGAGAGCGTCAATCAAGCCAAACGTCAATTTCGACGGAAAAAATTCGGTGGCGATATTTCTAGAAGGCCTAGAAAATCACTTTCAGCTTTACCCTGTGCCTGAAAGACAAAAAGTTGCCATCGCCACATCCGCACTAAGAGGACAGGCCGCGCTGTTGTGGAAGAATATAGGCAAATTTTTATTAGGGGAATTTGAAAGCCAGACATATACATTTGAAAATTTCAAAAAATCGTTAGTAAAGGCCTTCCCCATAGTGAAAGATCGAGCAAGGCTGAAAGCCGAACTATATAGTTTCTATCAACGGGATATAGAAGAGTTGACGGACTTTATTTTGCGAAAAATTAAGCTGACGGATATGCTGTATGGGAAGAAACCCGACGCGGAGATTATTGAAATAATCTTACCAAGATTGTTACCTGCTGTTCAAGACTACTCCGAAATTAGAAACCCAAGCACATTGCAGGAGCTCTTCGAATTGGCGGTGAAGTTTCAAAATCGCAGAATAGCGGAAAAAGCTAGAGGGGCATCGTATTCTCAAAGTACCCGAAGGCAATCTTCAAATGAGCAAACCAGAATGCAAACCGCTCTTATGGGGGAAAGAGCTATCAAGCTAACTCATCGAAACTCGAAGGTCAAGGCCCAAAAAGAAAATTCGAAAACAAACATCCGCGTACCCAGAAGGCAGAACTTGAAAGGAAACCTTTAAACGAGTAGAGGGGCCTGTGAAAGCGAGGGTCCAGGCCCCGGAAGTTTTAAAAAAACCCTCAAAAAGACATTTAAATACGGTCATCGTAAAAAACTCACATCTACCAATTATACAGTCCTGGTTGGCGATGTACCAGTAGAAGCCCTCATCGATACAGGAGCAGAAGGAAATTTTATGAGCGAAACATTCTTCAAAAAGAATTTTTATAGGGTACGATTATTTAAAACCAAAAATACGGAAATTATAGCGGCGCAAGGAAAAACCTGTCACTGCATCGGGAAATTATCATTAAACATACAGGTAAAAGAGGAAAGCCTCAAAGTATTAATTTTTGTAGTGAAGAATCTGCAAAATCCTCTTATTTTAGGTATGGAGTTTTTAAAGGCCGCGAGGGCCAAATTGAATTTTCAAGACAGTTCCGTTGTGCTGGAGATTGACCAGAGGGTGGTGGAACCTGTGGAACAACCGCAAGTGGACCTTAGCCATCTGAATGACCATGAAAGTCAAGCCATCCAGCAAGTGGTGAGTAATTTTCTAACTTGTTTTCAGAAAAGCCTGGTAGTTGTCAAATAGTTACGCATCAGATACAATTAACTGCCGAAAAACCTTGTAGGACTAAACCATATCGTTATGACAAACAAAAAGACGTAATCATCGAAGAACATATTCAGGAGATGTTAAAGAATAAAATAATAACGCCCATAAATAGTGAGTACCCGAGTCCAGTCGTACTATTTAGGAAAAAGAACGAGTTTCGGATAAAAGGGCTTGGAGGTTTGCTATCGATTACAGAAAACTAAATAGTATTACTAAATTCCCAGTTTACCCTTTGCCGGTTATAGAGGAAATTATTAGAAAGATCAAATCTACAAGATACATGTCTACTTTGGACTTAACGTCTGGCTACTATCAAATAGCTATGAGACCCGAAGACATACATAAAACCACGTTTATAACAAAATCGGGCACTTATGCATTTTTACGCATGCCCTTTGGGTTGTGTCATCAACATTCAAGGTAGCTATGGACATTGTTCTAAAGACAGTCCTAGGAAAATCGACTTTAACCTATCTAGATGATATAATTATAACGAGTAGTGCGTTGGAACAACACATTAAAGATCTAGAAGAAGTTTTTAAATTATTAAAAGAGGCCGGTCTTACAATTAACGCCTCAAAATGCAAGTTCGCAACTAAAGAACTTAAATATCTCGGTTATAAAATTTCGCAAAAGGGTATAGAAACGCAAGATTCAAAAATAAAAGCAATCAAGAATTTCCCACCGCCCAACACCGCCAAGAAACTTTCTTCTTTCCTTGGGTTATGTTCTTACTATCGGTCTTTCATAAAAGATTTCGCTAATATTGTTGAACCACTCTTAGTAATTAAAAGAAAGAGAAGTAAATTTACGTGGACAGCGGAAGCAAATACAACATTTGAAAGATTAAAAGAAGCGCTCATCAATGCCCCTGTCTTGAAATTCCTGGAGGGGGACGAAAACCTGGAAATTGCAGCAGATGCGTCGGACTATGCGGTGGGTGCGGTTCTTATGCAAAATAGCCATCCTCTGGCATTTTTTAGTAAAACGTTGAATCAAACACAAAGGAATTATACAGCTACAGAGAGAGAAACATTAGCCGTATATGGCTGTACACAAATTTCGATTTTATTTCGGCAAAACGCCAGTAACAGTCTTTTCGGATCATGCGGCTGTTGGTAGACTTTACTCGGGGAAAAACCTAACGCCCAGGTTAATAAGATGGGCTTTAAAACTCCAAGAATATAATCTAATAATAAAATATAAACCGGGTAAGGAAAACAATGTAGCTGACGCACTTTCTCGTATAAAACTGGACGATGAAGGAAATGAACTTAAATGCGCTGTGTTGACTTCAAAAATTTTAAATTCTAGAGATACGATTATCACTGAACTGAAAGCTGATCCTGAATTTGGAAATATCTATGCATATTTGAAAGACCCCGAAAGCTTTGAGCACACAGATATCGATGCGATAAGAAATAGAGCAGAAAACTATGAAATAATAGATAATTTTTTATTTTATACGAAAACAACAAACGTAAATCTCGAGTACAAACCAGTCATCCCAGCCTCGCTTCGATTAAGCATTTTGAAGGAATTGCACGACGCGAAAACAGCGGGTCATTTAGGGGTCAGAAAGACTTTAAAAAGGGTACGCGAGGCGGTATATTTCCCGCAATTATACAAAATAGTAACTGCGTATGTCAGGTCCTGCAATCAATGTCAGTTAATAAATGATATTAATTACAGCCCGGCCGGGTACTTAAATAGCATTCGCGCCACATTTCCGAATGAAATTTTAGGCATAGATCTTCTTGGTCCCTTCCCCCAGAGCGAGTTAAATAAAAATCGTTTTCTTTTAGTAATAGTAGATCATTTTTCAAAATGGACAGAAATTGTTCCACTTAAACGCGCGTCAGCCAAAACAGTCGCAGATGCATTCTTACACAGATACATTTTAAAATACGGTGCACCGATAAAAGTCATTAGCGATAACGGAAAACAATTCATTAGTCAAATATTTGAAAACATATGCACTGGACTTGGCATACGCCATATCAAAATGGTTCCGTATAGACCACAGGCAAACATAGCAGAAAGAGTGAATAAAAACATCGTAAAAATAATTCGCAGTTACGTGAGCACACATCACAAGCGCTGGGATGGCTACATAAATGAATTAGCTTATGCTTTAAGAACGGCAAATCACGATACTACGGGAAAAACCCCAGCAGAATTATTTTTAGGCCGAAAGTTAATTACGCCTTTAGATAAATTATTCTTTGTGCAACAAAGAGAGCAAGAGTTTAAACAGAAAGATGTGCAAAAACTTATTGATCAGGCGCTTAAAATCTCGGATACGGCAAGAAATAAGCAAAAGTGAAAACGCCGTGAAGCAGATTTCAAAGTTGGGGATAAAGTATTGAAGCGGAAATTTTCTTTATTAAGTGCCCCAGACAATTTTACTGAAAAGTTAGCTCCAAAATTTGAAGGCCCCCTATGTAATTGAGGAAATCAAAGGAGTCGTATTGTACCTTAAGAACGAGAGAGGGGAGATCTGTAAAGCAAGTCCCGACCAGGTGAAAAAATACTATAATCCAAATGATTTTGAAATCCTTAAAAGTTTCTTGACTCAAGCCTAAAAGAAGTAGAAGGTCCAGAAATAACGACAACCGTTCCACCACCCAAGAAGCAGAGAACTGAAGAGAGACCTAGCCCTTCTACAACCCAGACGACGGTACCAAAAAGAAAAAGTGAAAACTTTCAAACTCCAGCATTTAAGAAAAACAAGAATGCAGATCCACCGCGTAAAGAAACCTTGGTAAAGAGGAAAACACCACCTACAACGTATCGCAGTAGAACTTATACATCAAGGAGAACGCTCCCAGGGCCAGAGAGTCAGGTGCAAGCAAGGCCGCCGTTCCGGAAACTGAAAAGACAACAGGAGGAACGAAAATACCAGGAACAACAGAAGAAATTCAAGAAGGACTCCAGACCGGAGGACGTCAAGACCAGCCGTCCAATGGAAAAACGAAAACCACAACAACCCGACGATTGCTACGCCAAGAGGCCAGCATGCAGAGGACGCAAAAGAAAAACTAATGTGGACGACACTCGGAGGTCACTAAGGAGAAGATTGACGTCCATGAAACCTATAACGTGGGAACAATTTTGTCAGAAAAGAATGACGGAGTTTCAATCATCGAAAACTCAAAGATAAGTTAAAATCTTCTATACAATTTTTCTTTTGTTCCGAAATGTTATGCATAAGTACGAAGTTCTATGTTTTGACGAAAGTCAATATGTCTCGGTTGAGACTTAGTTTCGGTTGAGACTTAGTTAGGCAAAAGTATTATTTTCTTTAAGTATAAAAGCTAAGAACAAGCATTTTCTGTTGGTCGAAATACTGATTCTGTTATGTTATAGCCAAAATTTTGCCGAAGATAAAAATAACTTCGTATTCTTGTATTAATAAGAATTTTAGTTTCAGTGCCGCCAGCTTGGCGAAGAATGAGTAAAGTAAAAATTTATTTTCTCTTATTCATTTTATGGTAAATTGTAAAAATCATATGTATTAAAATTTTGTAAATATACGTAAATACTTGAATGTTAAAGTAAAATTTAGTCTAGAAGTATAAAATTTTAGATGCTAAAAGTAAATGCTTAAAAGCAATGAATTCGAATTTAAGTATTAAACTGTAGATAAAATCATGCTTTAGAGCGAAAGCCTGCATGTCTAAAGATAAATGAGGGGGAAGTTAGAATGAATGTGTTTTGTAGAGTTCTCCACCTACACTTGAATTTTTAAGAATGTTAAAGTAGCTCATCGAGTTGTAGAATGTCGAGTAAGGTGCGTCTATTTGGTCGTTGAATTCTAACAAATCATGGTGGTTAGGGGAAGTGTTGTAAGACTAAAACACGAATATTCCTGTTTGACACCACACATGTGGAGAGCCAGAGTAAAGTTAAATTAATGCTTGAATAATTGAATGAATGTGAAGTAAGCAGTAACTAAGGAAAACGAATCGTTTAAAAACAAAAATTTATTCAGTGTCAAGAAAGTGTAAATTATAATGCATTTAGAAAGATACTGGTACTTATTCCTTCCAGATGCTGGAAGGAAAAGAACAAGATTGATTGATGAAGTCCAGGAAAAGTTGCTGTAAGAAGAGAGATTTATATAAGTATTGACAGAAATTTAGTATACATTTTGTTATATAAGATTTTTTTTTTGTGTGTAAACGAGGCTCTTACCAGTTAGTTTAGAATTCTAGAAACCTTATAACAGGTCGTTTGTAGGACCTGCTTCCAAATTTTCCAAATTCTAGCAGCGGCAAATGTAGGGTTTATATTTATTTTAACTAACATTTATTTTAAGTTTAAACTATCTTTCCTGTCAAGCCTTACTTTCCCCTGGAACTGCCAATGCCAGAGTATGTAAATTTTAGTAGAACGCGCAAGGATTCAAATTATGAGCGGAAGTATTTCGAGTTAAATAGAAAGGAAACGAGTTCGAGATGTGCTGTTCTTACTTCACGAGCGCGGAGGTAGTTAGACAGAAATTGAAGAACCCCGCGTTTCGGCCTGTGTGCTTGCCTCGGAGAATTGTTATTCGTTCAACGTGATATTCAAAGTTTGCTGAATTAGCAGCGGTATTGTAAAACGCGGTGAGGTTAGTTACTTTTAGAGAGCCTCGTAGTTAGAGACTTGTTATTATTTCTTTTCAGGTTCTTAGTTTTATTTTACCGCCGGGTCTGCGTAGTTTGTGAGCGTCAAGAGCACGCAATTGTAATTTCTTAAGTTGAATAAAAAGGAACTTAAACCCTTAGCAAGACTCTGTCTATTTTCCAGTTTCAACAGTCACCTCTTGGTTGCGTGCAGGTTGGAGGCGCGCAACTCTACAAGTTTAAGCATTAATTTTACAAAAATTAAAGATGTTAAACATAAGCATTTATATTTAAATTGAGCTACTCTGGTATTATGACATCTTAAATTAATTCGGTGTTTAGTTTCCTGGTTCTTTTGCATGGGAAGCTTGCGACAAATTTTTCTCAAGTTGCTATTTTATTTTGAAAAGATATAAAATATTAGAACTGAAAACAGTAAACCTAAAGTACCTTTAATTTCCTGAAATTACCAGAAGGGATATATGCTTAAAGTTACATATAAAGGCCCGATGCGGTTCCAGTTACATATAGGGATCAAGTACAATTATTCAATTGCAGAACTAATTACAGTTATACAGGAACCTAACCAAAATGTCGCCAAGTTTGGCGATATCTCGTCAAATGTGGTCACAAAAATTAGCTGACAGAACCCTTGCCAGCTTGGCGATATCTCGCCAATTTAGCGAGAGAGCCATTTACCTCAGTGTTAAAGAGATTTGCCCATGTAACGTTATTTTTCTGGCAAAGCTACACTTTTTCAAGTATTTCATATTACGTTATGGAAAAGACACTACAATTTCACTGAAATTAGTTACATATATACAAAATTCGTAATAATATATTCGTCGACTCGAGATTATAATTCCGCTTCCTTTTTTCCTACCTATATATTATCGTCTACATGGAGAATAAACCATAGCTAATATTTAAAAAGAATTGCAAAAGTATACCGATTCCTGCTCTCTAATATAGCCCGCTAGTATAAGACGCTAATGGAATTGAAACGTTCAACATAACAAGTGATGACTTTATAAACATCTTAACCTAAACGTGGTGTGGTTGCTAATTCATTTGCCACATTTTGAAAAGTTTAAAAATCTTCTTTCTTTACTTTTAAATGCTTTACAAACCCAAAGTCCACTGCTGAATCAATGATCAACGCTTACGTACGTAATATTATTCTTTTCCTATTGAGAAATCAATAAAGAATTCGTTTAAAAACTGGAATTACATTGACAGTTAAAAATGTGACTAACCTGAGGAGTCGGTCTTGCACAGGGATTCCCAATTCTTTTCTTGTATCGGCTCCTTTTAAAGGAATCGACACCCTTATAGTTTTCTCTATAATATAGAGTACACAGCATAATTATAATGTAAACAATTCCACATGGCAACATTGTGCGAATTTTTTTTTTTAATCTTTAGCGCGCGAGACTGTCTATCGGAAATTCTGAAGGTATGCTGTTTTTAAATATTTTGTGATATTGTTGTTGAATTGATGTTCATATGGTTTAAGTGAGAAGAACATGATATTTAATAAATAAAGGTAATACACAAACGTTAAAAAAACTACCTTGGGCGTAATATAGAATCTGGAAGCTTTCAGACTTTCTTTTGTTTGTTTATTTTTGCATTACCATTGTTTTTAATTTTACAAATGTAAACAAGTTTTCGGAAACAAAGTCACAAATACGAATTGTACAAAAGTTCGATTTTAATTAACGTAGGCTACGCTTGAAGTAAGTGCGCATTTTTTTTTAAATATCTGGAATAAAGTTCCTTGATTTAATTTTTAAATCACCTCTTTCTAAAATATTCAACCGTTTTCTTGTTTTTTTTTTTTTTTTTTTTTTTTTTTATTGAAAATTTTAAATCCTTGTGCACCACATAGTATTACACAAGGCTTACAGAGGTAAGTAAAAAAAAAAATACAACAACACAACACAAAATAAAATAAACTTACAAATTCACAGATGATACGTAAGAGATAAATTTACAGAAAAAAGAGAAAGCCATTTTATGTTGAACAAAAACATGAAGAGGGGGAGGAAATGAAATATTCACAGAGTTTAACTTAGAAATGAGTTCCTTTCGTCCTTCCTTGAGCTTTGAACAATAGAACAATAAATGTTCGACATTTTGCACTCCCCCGAAACTGCATGAACACAAGTCTGTACTAGATAATCTAAATCTCTTCAGATATGAATTGAATTTACCATGTCCAGTTAGAAATTGAGTAACTTCAAAATTGTAGAAAAAGTGTTTATTATTCAGTCTGTGAGGAATGGAAGGAAAATATAGTTTAGTCAAAGAGGCAGTAGTAGAATTCCTGTATAGTTCATTCCACTCGAGTATTGTATCATCCCTACTTTTCTTCTTGTAAAATGACTTAGGAAGTATCATTGGAGTAATTACTTGAAGATGTGTAGCTTGTTTTGCCAACCAATCAGCCCGTTCATTTCCTAGATTGCCAGTGTGGCCACGTACATGAGAAAAGATAACATCAACACCTTTATTATTAAGGTCCTTAAGAAGAGCATGGGAAGTCACAATTAATTTATTATATGAGAAGATATTCCTAAGAGAAAATAAGGATGAAAGAGAATCAGTGCGAATAAGAAATTTATCACTTAGCGAACAGTTGTTAGATATCCACTTAATTGACTCACTAATGCACAGTAATTCGGCTTGGAAAACACTGCATTCATTGGGAATTCTAAAGAGTTTGTATTCCAGTTCAGAACCATTATGGAAAACGACATAAGCTAATCCAACTCGATTATTAATTTTACTGCCATCTGTATAACACACAACAGGGAAATTATCATCAACAGAGTTGTCATAAATGATAGTTTGAATTGGCAAACGATTGGCAGGATGAGGAAGATCTTCAAACAACACCTTGGCATCGAACATAAATTTGCTGATGGTATCTTTAAACTTTTTGTCATTCAAAACATGAAGGTCAATCGGAGGAAATCCTGAAATTGCGAAACAGGCTTCATAGCTAATTGTTCTGTAGCCACGCACAACTCTTAGTAAAATTCTTCTTTGAATTCTGCGAAGTATACGAGAATTAATCTTCTTTTCTAAAGCTGTTCCCCACACTCTAGAAGCATAGCAAATAAAGGGGACAATACCCTGCTTATAAATCATATCAATAACATTAACTTTTAAACCAAAAGTATTGCAAGAGACACGATTAAGTCCTCTAAGTATATTTTCACACTTATTGGATAAATACATAATATGATTTTTCCAACAAAACTTATGATCAAGAATAACGCCTAAATATTTAATTTCATTCACCGTTTCGAGTAAGGTATTATCCAAGTACAGTTGTTGGTTTGTATAGCTGACATGCTTTCTTTTAATTATCATAATTTTAGATTTATTAGGATTGAATTCCAATTTCTGTTTTCTGGACCAATTGGAAATAATAGTAAGGGTGTTTTGAGCCGTATTAAAGAGAGTAATGGGACACTTCTCTTGAAAGCAAATTAGTAGATCATCAGCAAAAGCAATTGTTTTACAACTCGGACAATGTGAGAGTCTATTGAGTAGATCATTCATAATTAAATTCCACAATAAAGGTCCGGAAACCGAGCCTTGAGGGCAACCTCTTTCCAAAATGCGGGAGGAAGGTTTTCTTGTTTTGCATTCATTTTGAGCCTTAGCATGTTTTTTATTACGTTGTCTTGTGTTTTGATTTTTACATTTTTATTTTCGTTTATTGCACAAAAGACTCATGCATTTTTTTTAAAAATATTTTTGATTTTTAAAATATATTAAATAATTTCAATGTATTTTTCTTGTATATTTATTTTATACGATTTCCTCCTTATTCAGTGGCACAGCTTAACATCAATAAACAATAAATGATCATTTTTTTTTTAAATTTTTGGTAATGAATGGGATCTTCATTGTGCTGGTCAACTGCCAGTGCATATTCGATTATCAACCCCTTGATCACCACTAGCCCCTTAAAATTTCATCGACTTTTATACCGACCCCTTGGGAACCTCTTATTTAGTCTGACTATGAATACAGAACAGCCGAAAATCGTATTAATTAATAAAATATGTAATTATTTAGTAAAGACACTGATTAACAACATTCAATTTATTATTACATATTATTGAAAAATCCGAAAAAGCAGTAAGACCTCTCTACTGGTTTTAATTTCAATAAAATTAGGTTCGGAATCTGTTCAACCGCTTTTTAATTTGTATATTATGTATCTACATGAGCCAATATTTTTCGTTAAAAAACACTTCCAATGGGATAGTTTAGACGACTGGTTTCAAATAGCAGTGTTATTAGTGCATAATATTTTCCAGCTATCAGGCTTGATCACGTTATTGTGAAGCACGTAACGAGGTTTCTTTTTCCCCATTCAGTGGCCTTGAGAACATATCATATATCAAAGTAGATACAACAGGTACTAGGAGCCTGTTGTCGTTAAATTGTAAATTGTCGTTAAATTGCCTGTTGTCATTACGGTTACAGCCGAAAACATCGCGGCAAAAACATCGCGGACGAAAACGTCGCGGAGAAAACAACGCAAGGCAAAAACGTCGTGGTACAAAATATCGTGGGAGAAAAAATCGCAAAGAGAAAACATCGCAGTTCTAAAACATCGTGATACAAAACATCGTCGTCGAAAATAAAGCGGTTCAAAAACTTCGCAGTTCAAAAACATCGTCGTCGAAAATATCGTAGTAAAAAATAAAGTATCTACAAATCATCGCATGACGATAACATTGCAGACGTGCTTCTTTCAAGCTTTAATAACTGTAAATGGATATTCCCATATTGATTTGTGATCGCAAGATGTAAAGAAGGATAATTTTTACTTTCATACTTTTTATTAACTAATAAATTTTTGCTGAGAAAATAAGAATGAAACTTAAGCATAGAAAATTAATGCAACGTATAGAATTAATAGAATTTTAAACCGACATTGTTAACTAACAAATGCCATTAATAAATCATTTTTATGAAGTTTTTACTGGTAATTTTTCATGAAAAGTATAACCTATAATTTGCATTTAATTTTTTATGCTTAAGTTTCCTTCTTACTTTTTCAGCAAAAATTTATTGGTTAATAAAAAATGTGAAAGTAAAAATTATCCTTCTTTACATTTTGCGCTCACAAATCATTATGGGAACATCCTTTTACAATTATTAAAACCTGAAAAAAGCATGTCTGCGAAGTTGTCATGCGATGATTTGTAGATACTTTATTTTTTACCACGATATTTTCGACGACGATATTTTTAAACTGCGAAATTTTTGAACCGCATTATTTTCGACGACGATGTTTTGTACCACGATGTTTTAGAACTGCGATGTTTTCTCTTTGCGATTTTTTCTCCCACGATATTTTGTACCACGACGTTTTTGCCTTGCGTTGTTTTCTCCGCGACGTTTTCGTCCGCGATGTTTTTGCCGCGATGTTATCGGCGGACACCGAACTTACCTGTGGTCTGTTGTAGCATTCGCCGTTTTGCCGCTGTCTCGTAACAGTTACTCCCTACTGAATTTGTGGAAGGTCAGAAATTAAACAGTAGGCGTACTTTTGAAGAGAGAATTAAAAGTTTAATTTCAGTATAGATCTATCAGGCGGTTAGCTTCGAATCAGAACGTTTTTATACAAATATGAATATTAGTTAAGCAGCTTTACCTTTGTAATAGTTTTATACGACAAATCATTGGTTTAGTCTGTGTCGTAAATTTCATGCGATTACTTTCAATCCTTTCAATCCCTTTGGACGCGTATCAAAGCATAATATAACAGCTTACTGATTAAATGTAGTTTTATTTTTTATCATAATACCTTCTCTGTATTCCATGCTTACAAATTCATGTTCTTTGATGATAATACATAAAACTGCAGGATGAATTTGCGTAATTTATTTGGTCGATGTTCGACTAGATAAGAAAAAAGCTTATTTTAAACAAAATTCTCAAGCATGAAATGAATGAGTCTATTAAAATGTATATTATTTAATTTTTATAAATTTTCATAAACTTATTGAATTTGAAATTCCTAGAATGTTTCTAAATTATCAAAGAAAGAAAAAAGGAAACTTTTAGAAAGTTTTAATTAATATTAAAAGCTTTTCACTGAAACAAAATATGAAATATGAACGCAATGAAAGAATGTAAAAACTTTGATTGAAGGCAAACAAGTTTTAGTTAAAGCATAATTTGAAATATGCATTTACTGAAAGAAAGATAAAACTTTAAATTAATATTTAAAAGTTTTTCAATTAAACCAACATTTAAAGTATATATTTAATAAAAAACAAATATAAGAATCAAATATACCTATGAATAAAAGGTACCTATATATTAAGGAGATGCCTACGGAGTTTAGTAAATGAAATGCATAATTAAGATTTCAAAATCTTTACCGTCAGTTGTAAGGATCTTAAGTTTTACTAACGTTTATTTTATTTTAAATCTTTACTATCACTTCTTATTTTCTACTTCCGCCCAGAATTATAAGCGTGAAGGTTTTTATGCAAAGTTTGTCTGGCGAACGCCAAGTACTTAAGTTGTGGCTTTTTGCCAAGCAAGAGAGAGAGGAAGCAGTAAGTCAACGCAGGCCGCTTACCTTAGAAGTTACGCAGTTGCTGTTCGCCTTCCAGGCCAGAGGTTTTAATCCTCTTGATAAATTAAACGTATTGTAGTGTTCACAGTCTCTGTGCTACATACGCTTCCTGTTATTATAAGGCCAATCTTCCATGTGTATTATTCTAAAGTTAAATTAGAGTTTAGTTTTATTTTTATACTTTTTTACGTTAGACCCCGAGTGGAGGGTCAGTGTATTCCGAAGTACGGAAGTTATTGTATATAGAGAAAAATAAAGGGTTTTGTATACCCTTCGCCTGTATCCTGTCTACTTACCACAATTAGTGAACATAGCTTTAGTAAGCTCTCTGTTCCGAGTCAGGTCCTTGTATGTTCCCGAAGAAGGTTAGAAGGAACATTGAACCTGATAGTGGCGCCCAACGAAGAAGAATAACCATGGCCGAGTTTCAAGAAGAACCTGTGCTGCCTGCAGAAACGGCTCAGAATCCAGAAATGCCAGCTGCCGCCCTGGAAGGATTCGGTTACATCGTCCAGACCATGCGCGCTTCGATGAAACCAGAAGCAACGTTTAACGGAAACTCACCGGTAACCAGTTTTTTGGAAAAATTGGATGACCACTTCATGCTCTACCCCGTGCACGAGTTTCAAAAAGTTACCTTAGCTACCAGCACTTTGAGGGGCCAAGCGCTTAACTGGTTCAAATGTATAGGCAGAAGTCTCTTGGGTCAAGCAGGAAGTCCCACCTATACTTACGAAAATTTCAAGACTGCCCTACTAAAAGCCTTCCCTGTTGTAAGGGATCGTGCGAAATTAGAAACGGAACTTTTTAGTATACAACAAAGAATCGAAAACCTCTCGAGCTTTATTTTAAGAAAAATTCACGTTTTCAAGCTCTTGTATGGAAACCGTCCGGATCCTGAAATAATTCAAGTGATTTTGTCGAGGTTACTGCCCCAAGTGCAAGACTTTATTGAATTAAGAAATCCGACTACACTGGAAAAGTTATTTGAGCTAACAATCCAGTTTGAAAGTACAAGAACGGCGGACATCGAAAAAAGACCCCATTATCAACAGCGAAACCAATTTGGTACGCCAAGACTACAGCAAACTCAAGCATACGGCTACGGAGAAAAAGCGAATCAGTGGGCAAGGAAACCCGAGCATTCAAAAACAGCCGGCGAACGTCGACAGTTCAATAGCAACCCAGGAAAAAAGTCTCAAGGCCAGGGGAAAAAGAAGGAAAGCACGGAAAGGAAAAATAATTTAAACTAAAACGGATTTCTGCTCACGAGAGGGTGCGGAAATCCGAAGGCCACGAAAACCCCTCTTCCTACAAGTTAAATACAGTAATGGTGAAAAATTTGACTCTTCCGAAGATCGAAGTCTTGGTGAATAATATCCCGGCCACCGCACTCCTGGATACCGGCGCGCAGTGTTCCTGTGTGGCAGAAGAGTTTTTTAGAAAGTATTTTCGCAAATACCGCATATATAATGCGGATAATACGACAGTATTAGCGGCGCAAGGAGAAAAATGTAAGTGCGTAGGTAAAGTACCTTTGTATATCCGTATCAAGGACGAACAAGTAAAGGTGATGTTTTTTATAGTAAAGAATCTGCAAGCACATTTGATCTTAGGAATAGATTTTCTTTCAGACGCACAAGCTACACTGGATTTTAATGAAGCGTCCCTTAAGCTGACAATGAAACCAGTGCGTGTAGAAAAGGCTGAACCGCCAAGGTTAAATCTTGACCACCTGCCTAATGACGAGCAAGATAGAATCCGACAAGTGGTAAGTGAATTTGCTTCGTTATTTAGTGATATTCCAGGATTTACTCAGGTTACTAACCATAGTATTGACACCGGAGATGCATTGCCAGTTCGTCAAAAACCATACCGGTATGATAAGTATAAGGAAAAAATTATAGAATGGCATATTACCATATTACGTAAAAAGATCATAACGCCCATCTCAAGTAGTTATGCTAGCCCGGTGGTTTTATGTAAGAAAAATAATGACTATCCTTTGGAGCATCCAAAAGGGTGGAGATTCGCTATTGATTACCGTAAATTAAATTCCATAACGAAATATCCGGTATATCCGTTACCGATCATAGAAGAAATTTTAAGGAACATAAAATCAACCAAATTTATGACGACTTTAGACTTAACGACTGGTTATTTTCAAATAGGGGTGAGGCCTGAGGACGTGCCTAAGACTGCTTTTATAACCAAGTCTGGCACTTATGCATTTTTGCGTATGCCGTTTGGCCTTTCAGGGGCCCCAGCAACATTTCAGCGATGCATGGACATTGTGTTAAGACCTGTTCTTGGAAAGTCCACATTTATCTATTTAGACGATATCATTATTACTAGTGATAATCTAGACCAACATGTACAGGATTTAAGACAGGTGTTTTCTTTATTAAATGAGGCCGGTCTAAAAGTTAATGTCGAAAAGTGCAAATTTGCAGCCCCTGAATTAAAATATTTAGGTTACAAAATATCTCAAAAAGGGATCGAGACAGATGAATCAAAAATAATCGCTGTACAAAAGTATCCGACTCCAAACACGGCAAAGAAGCTCTCTTCTTTTCTAGGACTTTGTTCATATTATAGGTCCTTTATAAAAGATTTTGCGGCTATCGCTGAGCCATTGTTAAAATTAAAAAGGAAAAAGGCAAGATTCTCGTGGACGGCCGAAGCCAATAGTGCTTTCGAAAAATTAAAACAAGCATTAACGCAAGCCCCTGTGTTGAAATTTCCTGAAAAGGATGAAAATTTAGAAATTTCAGCGGATGCTTCGGATTATGCGGTAGGAGCGGTACTTTCGCAAAATCAGCAGCCCGTGGCATTTTTTAGCCGAACTTTAAATCAAACACAAAGAAACTATTCCGCGACCGAGAGAGAGGCACTTGCAGTTCTGTTAGCAGTGCAAAAGTTCCGAGTCTATTTTGGAAAGGCGCCGATAACAGTATACTCTGATCATGCGGCGGTAACTAGATTGTACTCAGGGAAAAATTTATCCCCAAGGTTAATAAGATGGGCACTCAAGCTGCAAGAATATAATCTGGTAATCAAGCATACCCCCGGAAAGGAAAATATCGTAGCAGATGCCCTATCACGAATTAAATTAGACGAACAGGGTAATACCGTAAAAGTTGCAATGCTTACAGCGTGTACAATAAATTCCCGAGAAACTGTAATAACAGAACTGGGTAAGGATCCTGAGTTTGGAAGTATTTATGAGTATTTGAAGGATCCTGAAAATTTTAGCCACCAAGATATTGTGGCGATAAGAAATAGGGCGGCCCATTACGAACTAATAGATGGTCTATTATTCTACACAAAAACTACGAATTCCAACAACGAATTTCGACCTGTTATCCCAGCTAGTCTTAGATTAAATATCCTGCATGAGCTCCATGACAGCACTTTAGCTTCTCATGCTGGTATTCGAAAAACTATCCAACGCGTACGCGAGGCACTCTACTTTCCTGAACTGCAAAAGTTAACAAGGGCGTATGTCCAGTCCTGCCCAACATGTCAAGCAGTTAATTATATTAATTTCCGCCCGGCCGGGTTTCTAAATAGTATTAAATCCGAATTTCCAAATGAAATAATTGGCATCTATTTATTGGGCCCTTTCCCAAAAAGTCAGTTAAATAAAAGTCGCTATCTCCTTATTATGGTTGATCATTTTAGTAAATGGACCGAAATTGTTCCCTTAAAACGAGCCTCCGCGAAATTAGTTACTGATTCTATTTTAAATAAATATATTTTAAAATACGGGGCTAAAAGTTATATCGGATAATGGTCCTCAATTTGTAAGTAATATATTTGAAGACATGTGCCAAAAACTGGGCATACTTCATTTAAAAATGGTCCCGTATCGGCCGCAATCAAATATAGCGGAACGGGTCAACAGAAATATAGTGAAAATTATCCGTAGTTATGTTAAAAATTTTCATAAAAGCTGGGATAACTATGTCAATGAATTTGCTTTCGCCCCTAGGACCGCAAAACATGATACAACGGGCAAAACTCCTGCTGAGTTATTTCTAGGCAGAAAGATTATAACACCGTTAGATAAACTATTTTATGTGCAACAAAGAGCCCCAGAATTTAAAATGGGTGATATAGAAAAACTAATAAAAGAAGCAAAAAAGAATACGGAAGTAGCACAAAGAAAACAGAAATTATATTATGATTTGAAACGACGGGGAGTAACTTATAAAGTAGGGGATGAAGTTTTAAAAATTAAGCATTCACTTTCTTCAGCACCAGAAGATAAAACTGCCAAATTTTTTCCACGATTTGAAGGACCATATGTTATAGAAAAAATAACTCACGCTGTTGTAGTGTTAAAAGCCAGAAATGGTGAAACCTGTTCCGCAAACATTGATCAAATCAAGCCCTACTTCGATCGTAATAAAATGCAAATCTTTTCAGATCTTTTGCAGGATCCGGCACGGCAGACACCGCAGGTACAAGTTCCAGAGGTGAAAAAACGACAAGTACAAGGGCAAGCCAATGAGAGACAGAAGCAAGTGAAAGGAAAATTGCCCCGCGGAAAAATGGAAGGTAACAAGAAAAAGAAGCCGTTCCACCGTCCAGAAAACAGAGTTCACGAACACCCCCAGAATGAAGAAGGGAGAAGGACGACGTATGTGAAGAGAACCAGGAGAAATGACGGCAACTATAACCCGGCTTTAAAACGGAAGATCTACTCATCCGACAGAACTCTCCGCAGCAAAAGTCGCCGAACTGCGGAAGGGCCATCAGCGGCGGAGGAAAAAGTACAAGAAAAATTTGAACGGCCAACAACGAGGTCCAAGCAGGATCACGACAGAAGTTTCTCGGTTCCGCCCAGACCAGCTGCCATCAAACGGCAAAGACCACAAGCAGAGGAGAAAAGGAAAGTATTCAAGGGTGGCCGTACTGGTGAAAAAAGGAAGCTTCCAGAGGAAAGCACTGAAGGGCGAGCCCGTACAAGAAGGAGGATAAACCAAGCTACTATCTGCAGTACCTTTAAAGACTGGGCCCAGAAAAGGATGTCCGAATTTTACAAAGATAAGTAAAATTTTATGTTACTTTGCAAACTTAAGTTAATCTTTCATTCTTATTGCAAGTGGCAGATTTCAAGAAGTTTTACCTCATGCGAGGTCTACCTTTATCGCCAAAAGGGCGAGAAATGAGCTGTGACCGATTTTCGTATTATGTTTTTAAATTACTCGTACGTAAAACTAAAGTTGATGTATAATAGCGTTGTGTAAAGACTTAAATATTGTAAAAAGTTATTGTATAAATTTTATTTAAAACATTCTAGCAAGAAAGAAGTTTTGGTCTGAAAGACTTTTTGAAATGTAGTATTATTTCAATGTAGAAAGAATTGGCACTTGCTTTGAAAAGAATAGAAGTTAACAATGTACTACTAATGTATGTTTTCAAATGTGTAAAATTAACGGCATGTTGATATGTTCTTATATACATGTGAACTGTTATTTTAAATGTTAAGAAATACCGTGATATGGTAAAAGTGAAAGTAATGTTAAAAATTTGTTATTCGTGTGACTGTAAAGATTAAATCATGGCGAATATGTGGTAAAGGTTGAATGATGTAGTTAGGCTCTCTGACGCTACACTTTAGAGTTAGCCACTTTTAGAATAGTACCTCAGGGTTTAGAGTTGAAAGTAGGGTGTGTTAAGAGGTCTCGTTATGTTGAATTTTAACACGTTAGTGTTTTGATTGTAGGAGGAAGTGTGGCACACGTAGACAGAAACACATTCGTGTTTGGTGTTCTTTTACAACACATGTCAGAGAGCACGGGGAGAGATAATTAAAATAGTCATGAATTAAATAAGAATGTTAAGAGAAGTATATTCTATATGTTATTTGCAATGTCATTCTGTAACATTTCATTAAACTAGTTTTCCTTCCAGATCTCTGGAAGGAACCAGAATTGAATAAAGCTCCTGTTTAGATGCAGTACAGATGAAAAAAAGATTGTTGTATATCCTGGGAGCTGCTATTGTAACAAATTTCTTTCTTTAAATTTTCTAGTTTCTAGCGAAGTTGTGTTTGTAAAAGGTTGGCCTCGCGTTATATTCTAGAGCTAAAAGTTTTCAACAAGGTCGTTTTAGACCTCAGTTTCAAACTAATTAACTCTGGCGGGAAGTATGTAAGGATCTTAAGTTTTACTAACGTGTATTTTATTTTAAATCTTTACTATCACTTCTTATTTTCTACTTCCGGCCAAAATTATAAGCGTGAAGGTTTTTATGCAAAGTTTGTCTGGCGAACGCCAAGTACTTAAGTTGTGGCTTTTTGCCAAGCAAGAGAGAGAGGAAGCAGTAAGTCAACGCAGGCCGCTTACCTTAGAAGTTACGCAGTTGCTGTTCGCCTTCCAGGCCAGAGGTTTTAATCCTCTTGATAAATTAAACGTATTGTAGTGTTCACAGTCTCTGTGCTACATACGCTTCCTGTTATTATAAGGCCAATCTTTCACGTGTATTATTCTAAAGTTAAATTAGAGTTTAGTTTTATTTTTATACTTTTTTACGTTAGACCCCGAGTGGAGGGTCAGTGTATTCCGAAGTACGGAAGTTATTGTATATAGAGAAAAATAAAGGGTTTTGTATACCCTTCGCCTGTATCCTGTCTACTTACCACAATTAGTGAACATAGCTTTAGTAAGCTCTCTGTTCCGAGTCAGGTCCTTGTATGTTCCCGAAGAAGGTTAGAAGGAACATTGAACCTGATACAGTTTCTGAAAATATATTTATATAAATACTTGCGAAACAGATGAATTTTTTTACAATTTGAAGAATTGTTTTAAATCAAGACAAGTATGGAAGGCTGAAGGATTTATTAATTAATTAAAGATTAGCATAGATGCATATTAAATATGGAGCACAAAAAAAATCATTTTAATAACTTAGTGTCTTACTCAGAATTTCTAAAAAGGGACATTGGTGACCCAGTTTGATTTATCGATTTTCAACAACCAGATGCCTTTTTTTATAATGATCGCTCATATTTGAGGTCAATAAAGCTGAGATTTCTAAAAGTGTGAGTTAAAGTACCTAAATATTATCTCCCCCTATGCTTTATACATAGGTAAGGAAGGTAGTGGTTTTGGTCTAAAAAGTCGATAATGAGTTTTCAATGAATAAGCAAGAATTAGGATACCACTACACGTTTTTGATATTTTTATAATGATGCACATCTGTCTGTATGTAAGGAGGTTTACGTTCACGGCAGCTCTTATATCAAACTTCCAAAAATTTCCAAAATTTTCCGTTTTGAAGTTTCTTAAATTCATGTAAGAGTTCATTAATCTTCGAATAAAATTAGACAACCGAAAGTGGTACCTTACGTGAAGCCCATAACAGTTTTGAACAGACAACCAGAAGCAGTATTTTACTTGAAGCCCTTAACACTTTTTAATGAAAAACTACATTAAAAATACAAACCAAAATTTCCCAGTTTAAAATGTTTATATTCACAGGAAAACGTTTGTTAGATTTTGGCTAAATTTGATAAATCGGAAATGATATTTTACATTTTTTAACATATTTTTGTGAAAAATATTTTTGTGAAAAATATGTTGTGATGTAATCCAAAACTTCTCAGATTTGGAATTTAAAATTCGTATATGCATAAAAGATGTATATACAGTCTCGATCAGCAAAACTCAAGCATTTTTGCCCGTGCACCCCTTTCATCATTGTTGGCAGATCATTCTCCTCCCCTTTCCTAAACTCGAAAAATAAGTACATATATTTATTTATATTTAAAGGGCTGTTTAACGAGTTTTACAAGTTAAACAACAAAAGGTGTAGGAGATACCCATAAATACCGAAACTTTTAAGCTTTAAATAATAAATGTAGTTTTTTATTCATAAACTAAAACTAAATACTAAACAGCTAAACAAAAGGCTAACCGCATCCCCCCCCGGATAATATAACATCTTTCCCTTGTTGAGAGCGTTTGGTCTAGACTGAGAACAACATATTAAATTTTGACTATGTATTATAAAGAGGAAAATGTACTTTATTTGCATATCTTAACAGGTTTTCATGAAAAAATGTAGAATCAGTATAACAAGAGTTTAATCTAAAGCTATTTTCATTATATCTAGACTTGATAGTTATTTATTTCAAGCCGTAGATGAAAATGATTTTTACCTCAGCATTTCATTTACAGAACTTAAATTATCTACTAATGCCACCAAAAAATGTTATCAAATAATGCACGTGTTATCGTCTTGCACTGTTAATGATGATGAAGCACAAGAGCTAATAGCAAATTCGAAAGCTTACTGATCTCGAAATGGACTCTTGTCACTATTCACTTAAATTCCAAAAGCTAACGAGCATTGTTTACATAAATATGCGATATCAAAGTGAAATTAGATTCCCTGATACAACAGAAATAACACAGAAGAAAAATGAATTATGTTGCTTGTTTCAAAGCATTTATTTTAAATATATTAGGAATACCTAATTTCTTTTAATTAAACAATTAAATTATATATTATTCAAGTGCACAACAAAATTGAGTTTCTAAAAAAAGTGATAAGAAGCAAACATCTGATTATATTAGGATAAACGTTAATTTTTTTTAAGCATCGCCAACTAGACACGAATATAGTTCAAATTAGTTCAAATATAATTCAAAATTTCGTATTACACAGATTTCTAATTATTGGAACAACGAATAGGATCTTTTTTACAAACGATGAACCGGAAATCTACTTTATTAAAGTCTGTTGTTATTTAAAAACAGAATTGGCGGAAGATATCGAAGATAAAAGTTTTCAAACAATTTTCCAGATGCGAGGAATTTGAGAATTCGAATATCACATCCCTATTTATTGTCAAGAGATTACAAATAAGTTCACTTATTCAGTTCACATTCAAAAAAAAGTAATAAACCTTTTAAAATGTATTTTATAATATTCTTCGTAATATAATACTTTGCATAAATCAAATTCGATTCATAAATCTTACAAAACTTTCTTACATTCCATTACAAATACAAAATCAGTAATTTATTTTAGAGACATAACAAAGAGAAAATTAACGCATGCACGTTTTTAAATCGATGGTTAAGCATGTTCACATCTGGTTAAAAAAATATTCATCTTTCTCACAGTACCAACTAAAACTTCTAAACTTCTTTTCCGATCTTTCGTTTCTTCACTTTACGGACCTCTCCTGTTGCATTTTGGTCGTCATATTCCTACTTCTGCCATGAAATCCAATATCGACTGCCTGACGCGAGGGGGTTCTTCACCCCCATTAAGATACCGCCTGAAGCTTCTCCAGGATCTACAGACAGAGAAGTTACTTGACTCCCAGGATTCCGTGTTGATCTTATCTAGGCAACTTTATTTTTCTCTTATTCCACGAATAGCATTCTCTGACTGAGCCAGAAGAATAGAAAGTGATTTAATAAAGTGCATTAGTGGTGAGCTCCATTAAATCCGAATGTTTGCTAATATTGTTACTTTGCTACGTTTAACATATAGGCCAACGCGCAAGCTAGTCTTTGAGTTCTTTTTATTATGCTAGTCATTAAAATCAGTGAACATTTCAGCGAATTTTTCTAGTCATAGGCAAATTCGCTGAAGCGAAATTTTGTTTATCTGTCTGCCTCAAAAATGTTGTTTTGAAAGTTAATAGAATAATCGGATAAAACGAATTATATCTATTAATTAATATATACTATTAAATATGAGCAATAAAGTGTGGTGAAAAAATTTAATCAAGTGTTATTGTTGGTAAGTTCCTTAAACCTAAATTTTTGTTAATATTTTTATTTTATTAACTTAAATATATAAGATAATGCGCAAGATAATCTTCAAGTTCTTTTTTATTATGCTATTCATAATTAATTAACCAGCATTTCAATGAATTTTTCAAGACACAAGAAGATTGCAACGAAACTTCAATTAGCCGTCAGCCTCGAAACCATTGTTTTAATAGGTAACAGAATGAACGGATAACAGAAACTTGTTCTGCAGCTAGTACTATCACATGTAGGTATTACAAAGCAGTGAAAAAAATATGACAGTGAGGTTTAAATGCCTGTATGTGAAAAAGATACCTTCTATCAAATACGCTTAGCCTGTATAATTTCTAATAAATTAGACTCAATACGACAAAATATCCCTAAGCAATTCACCTTTACAGCAATTACTCCAAAGTTTGCCTATTCATATTCGAAATCTGAGCTATATCATATTTTCAACTTTAAATGAAATTTTATATGCTTATGTGTTACATAAGCTATGTCAAGCGGTATCGTACTTCGTGACAGACACTGGCATCCGGTAGTTTCGGATTTCTTCGAATAAGCTGATTGCCAGTGAGCTTGTTCTTATCATATTTCATTTCTTAAATCGTAACACAGCTTTAATTAATTTGAATTAGACGAATGTATTTTCTTAGAAGATATAAACATATACACAAGCTACTTGCTGAATTTAAAAGAAGGTTTTTATGTTCGCTTCGAAGATACTGAAAATTTGGAGTGCCACCAAGGCTCATAAAACTGCTGAAATGCAACAACTTGATGTAATTGAAGAATTGATTGCATTGAAGTAACGTGTTCAAGCACGAGTCTTATCCAAAACACATGGGTATACTAAATTCTGGAATTTAAAAGTCATCCGAGAGAAATATCCGCAAACAGAAGCTGTTATCGAACTAACATTATTGACGTTTTCCTCAACTTATATACATGTCTCAGGCACAATTAGATACTCTATGCCCCGTGTTGTGGTTTGATTACAATCTGCTAATTAAAATGTGCCACCAAAATTTGAGGACATAATAAATTTGTTTTTTGTTCAATCGACAGGAATTCTTAATAAAATTTCAAGAAGAGCCCAGTTTGGTTGTTGTGTGCTCACCAATAATTAGAAAAATGCATCTTTATTAGAAAAAAGCTCTATTCCTGTTGCTTCTAATAAACAAGATTTACGTAAAGTGAGAGAATTTTATCAAATACCTCGTTATTAGGAAACATTTGAGAAAAGATTTTATACTTAATAATTCAAAAATTTAGTTGCTTCATATCGAGAATAGGCCGAGAAAAACAAAAGTTTTTTTTTTTTTTTTTTTTTTTTTTTTTTTTTTTTTTTTTTATTATTATTGCACACTGTAAATGGTAAATACTTTTCAACTTGTGCTTGTAAAATAAAAGTTTGTGCATACTGAAGAAATTTTTTAACCAATGAAAGAACATTAAAAAATGGTCATTGAAGCAATCAACCGGGAAGCTACAAGAATCCTTTTACAAAAATTGCAGCATAAGGTCAAGACGGAAGAAAGAATACAAACAGTACTGTTGTAAGAAAAAGGAATTAACAAAATGAGTTCCCTCGTGAAAATTTCCCTGTACGTCTTCTGAATAAACCATCCATTCTAATTCGTCCTCAAATTCTTCAGACAAAGGTATTGGATTTATTTCTCAGAAGATAAAATACGGTGTATAATAATAATAAAACCTCCACCTTCTCAAATGGGAGTGAAACTAAGCGTTTTAGCTCAAGCATGTGATTAGACGATGCCCCGTCACTCAACTTCATTCTCGTCAAGCAGTCTCTAGCAATGAAATGTGCCACAATTCTCATCCATCCCACTGCTTCGCCAGATTTGGCAGCTGGTATAGTACTTTCTGTTCCCTAAAATAAAATCTTAGCTCAAAGGTCATTATTTTAATTGCACTTAAATTAATTCAAAAAACCGTAACTTGAGGTTTCAATTGGCGTTGTTTTCTTCAACATTTGATTTTGAATAAACCTACTTCTAAAACTTTGCAGCCTGTGTCTATTACATACTTCGGTAAGAATTCTATTTTAAATAACTTTTTTTGTAATATTTAATTCGAACTACTCTGGAGGCAATCTGAGGTATCGAATATTCATAAAATAACTCCAATAATTTACAAAATTCAATCGTTATTTGGAGCTGGTTTAAATAAAAATATATTAGAAAAAACAAAAGAAAAGAATTATTTTTAAAATCAAATAATTCCGTTCTTCGAGTCGTTCGAAATCTTTCTTCCTTAGAAGTAATTATTTTGCATCAGTTCAGTTACCTTAAACATGTCAAACGACCAATCGTTCATATCATATGCTAAAAACAAAAACGGAAAAAAAAAATTCATCAAGCAAGGGTTATAAAGAATATTGGATATTGAGGAATGAAATGGAAATGATTAAATGTTATTGACAGATTTTGATGAATATCGAAAATTGCATGGAAATATTAAAATAACGTTTGAAAAAGCTTTCTGGATGTTTTTAGCTAAAACAAAAATCAAAGAATAGGCGAAACATCAACTACATTTCAGGAACGTAAAAGTTATTAATTTCCATTTTTCGAACGTATGTTTCGGGCATTTTTAAAACGAATTTTTTAATGATTTTACTAACGCATTCACAAAGGTAATAAATTTTCAGCAATTCCAATTTTAATGACTATATGCTGTGAAATGTAAAAGATGAACAAACTATTACGTTCATTACAGGTTTCCAGTAACTTTTGCATTTATAGAGATAATTTTTCAACTAAGGGGGAAATAAAAAAGAGGCAAATGCACATAGATATTTACCGTGGTAATCAGTAATCCAGTTCTGATCCCTTCTGATGTCAAATCAGTTTTCACTAATATTAACTAATAAACTTGAGTGAATATTCATTGATTAGGGATTCGCCTTGCTAATCAATTCAAGGGCAGGCCGGATAACTAGGGAATTATATCCTTGTCTAATTAACACTCGGATCTCGGAAACTGAAACTTTTTCGTGGTTAATTACACTGTACCGTTTATAACAGGGTTTCTACGTTTCATTAAGTTAATCTAACGAGTTATTATGATTTGGATCTTTACTGCCACTTCCTTTTCTGTTTCGCTCTCAGAATGTAAACCAGGTTAAGAGTATTTAAGGCGGAGGTTTTCGGATTGTAAGACAGAGAGTGTTTCTTCCTCTGGAGGCCACGTTACTAGTTTTAGTGAGCTCTGACAAGATTTAATTCTTCGGCTTTCACCATAATTGCTGACGTTTAAATTGTTACGCCGGTGAGAACTTTTAGACAACTTCGCGTTAAATTAATTGTATAGCTTTTGGATACTAGACTTATTTTTAAATCTTGAAACCGACTGTTAACGATCATTGTAAATTTTGTATACGTCGTATTTATATAATCCATCTTCAACTGCGTATTCAGTGTGAAAATGTTTAACATTGTTGTAAAGAGTATCTATGAAATTGAAATATATTGGGCCGACTTCTAGTGTGAGCCGACTGTTAGTCTCTGTCAATTGAAGTCAAATCATAGCTAGTTTTACATTTTGCTTTTGAAAAAGTGTTTTAATTTTCATTTTTATAGCTACGCTGATGTTTTTCAAACAATACTACTAATGTTGGAAAATGTCTTGATATCATTAAAGTTTGAACTCTATTTATTGAATTAAGAATTTTAGAATTTGCCAATAAATTTTCCTTACATATTTTATCTCTCATCAACATTATTCTCTAGGCCAGCGGTTTTGCATCTGTGATCTGTGAAGTACAGTATAGGCAGTCCCTAAAGATTATCACCTTTGTCCGCTTAGATTTCCAAATGTAATAAAAAATAAAATCCAGTGAAAAAATGACGAAGTTTAAGAGGAAACTTGGTTATTCCCAAGTGGTTATTTCCAACTTATTCCCAAATGGTGAATATAACGAATTTTCATGGATTCATGATCCTTTTCGTTGAGATACCAAAGATAGCATTGTCATTGAACAAGAAAGATCAGTTAATTGAACTCTCGAATTATACACGAGTCAAAATAAAATTCCAAGTATGGTTAATTTTTGGACCTCATTACCAGTGAAAACGAAATATAGGGAACTGTAGAATGGTCCTTTAAAATTATAATTTAGTTTGCTTCTACTTATATGAGAAAAAGAATTTTCATCACTAACTTAGATGAAAACAAAGTACCCGAATTCGACTCCATGTACGTACTGATCTCAGACTTAAGCTTTAAAGCATACACGCAAATAAAAATAGTTGTGCTAGAATCGGCAGCTTATTAAGCTAAATCTTATTAATGTGAATATTAAAAGTACTAATTTTTAGTTCATAAGATGAGGATTATCCATACTCTAATAGCCTTGACTTATAAAAACAAATATAAATTTGCTTCTATTAATTTAATTACTTAATATCGATATAAAATTGAATTAATATTACTTACTTAGTGCTCCACCATTTGGTACTTAAGCGAAAAGAGAAGGATGCCCCATGTAGGACTTTTAAAGAAAACTGGCTTGTATCCGCGTGACACACGGGTAAAACCATGAAAACGCCCATGCAGCCAGCCCGTTCGCCGGGACTTGAACTCCGGAACAAACTACCAGTGTTCTGTGGCTTTTACCGCTCGGTTTTGGTGAGCCAATTAGCGTTACTTGGTAACGCTACTTTAAAATGTCAGTGACTGTCTTTGGGTCTCTTTCTCCCTAGTCGCCCTTTAAAAGCGGGGACATATAAGGTATTTTCTCTCATTTCCGTGTGCCTTCGTGGTGTAAAGGAAGCACAATTGACGTGTATTTAGGAGGTCCGGAATTTAAATCACGGCTAAGGTATTGCGGATTTCTACAGTTCCCTGACTTCGAAAAAAATTCTAATGACGCTACAATATGATAAACACAAATTTGGGATTTGATAGAAGTGTTAAAAAGGGTCAGGTATCTTTCCAACGTACAACGTGCATAAACCAATGTCTATAAAAAATCTGCTATTTTTAATTGCGAGAACAGTTAACTCATTTATATGTATATAATATGTAAGCTAAACAGGAATTATAAATATTCCAAATTCCACGAAAGTAAAATTTTATAACATATTAAATGCAAGAAGGAAATCTTACGGATATTCAAAACGACAAACATCCATAAATCCGTATTTTTAGATGCTTTCATGTAATTCTTCGATATTTTCTTCTGTGTCAAGAGAAATATGCATGCTTTGTCAGATGACCGTAAGAGAATTATTATGTAAAAGTCATAGCATGATTTCTCCAATATTTAACGGTATTTCCTATCCTTAAATGCATTTTTCTCGTAATAACGATTTTCGTTGTTTTGGAATGATGCGATGATAGATCTTTTTATAGAATATCAAAATAACGTTAATCATTGCTTTTTAATTTAGCCAAATCTTTATTCTTTAAATGTATATTTTTTAAGAAAATGAAAAACAGAAACAAGCACGATTTCAGTGTATAATTGCTTCAGAATTTATCTTTAGGTTTTATTTCTGACGCAGAAATTAACGTATAGAGAAGTAAGTTAGAGCAAATTTTCGGAATTCAAGTAAAGAGCGTCTAACGTTTGAACATTTTTGATTAATTATGGGAATGGTTTGTATATCATAAAATAGTAAATAATTTTTATAAAATATCTGTTTTCAAATAACAGCGATACAAACATCTGAAGATGACTCTAAAGACAATAAATCGCTTATCAATAATCATGTTGTTATAGAAAAGTATAAAGTGTTAATAAAAGTTACAGTTTTCTCGTTATTTAGAGTTAGAGGAGGGAAAACGAGCGATAAGCGTTTGAGTAATTAATTTTTAATGACATATTTTTTAACACTGTTATGCACAATGAATGGATATTATTTCGAGGAGAATATATTCATGATAGTTTTCATTTTTTATAACTGAAATTTTTAACATTTAATTATAATTAAAAAGCCAATAGATGCTCATAATTGCTAAGCTCATAATTAATTAGCTTACGTACATTAATCTCAAACTAATCAGAGTTGAAGAAAAACATTATATCATGATTCTTTTGATTTTGTTTGATAGACCCAGGTTTTCGTAAATTTTCTGATGATACTTTCAGAATATATGTACAATTCAGGAAAAAAAACGTCTTAAATATATCACTAAGCATAGGGTAAATAATGGAAATTCTTTAGCCACTAATAACCCTATAATAGGATTTCATTTCACGTAAATACACTACCCTCCCCTATACAATTTACGGAATTCCGTCTGCGATAAAATTACCCCCAAACTCTTGATATGTTTTGTTGGAGAAAATTCTACTTCCGTATTTGCTTGATCTAGTAATTAAAGAACAACCCCTCCTTCAGAAGCAATATCTTCGGATCGGCCCTCTATCTGAAGTATCTGCAAATTGTTTTCTTTATTTCGGAAAACTAAATTTTATGGTTGGAAGCAAGTGTTTTGGGAATAATTCCAGAGAAGGAAATAATTATTGTTAGGGAAATATTATAGATAGTAAAGCCAGATACCGTTGTTTTAATTATTCATTGATTTATTATTTTCCGGGTTGCCTTTCTTAGCATTTGATGGAAAAATAATTATGCCTTTGCTTAACATATTATCAATTAACAAGCATTAAACATTTTTCGCATATTAGGTGTCTTACAGCTTATGAGCTTTTTTATATTTTGACAGGGAAGGTTAGGTGCATAGAAAGCTTAAAATAATTAATTTTCCTTAAATTTTATTTTTTGAGCCAGAAAGTGGGCTACCTAGTCTTAAAATGGGATTTTGCGTTGGTTCACTATAAATGAAGTATCACTTTTCAAATTGTTGCCACAGAATATTATTTATTGTATTATTTTTAAAGAATGAAGAATTTGCATGTATTTCCCTCGCACTGTGAAAAAACGACGGTACCTAGAGCCGTCAAATTTCGAATAATGGTCCTCCATTCGAACATGTGCAGCTGAAAGGTCGAATTTTGAATTTCGAATTTGTCTTATTGTTTATTTCATATTTTGCAAAGCTTTAATAAATTTTTTATGAACAAACTCATCGATCTAAAGGCGAACAATGGCAACATATTTCGAAATAAAACACTTTTTAGCGCGCAAGACTTTTGAACGCCATTCAGAAAAATGCAAGATTATCAGTATGCTGACATTTAGTAAAGACTAAGATACTTTCAAATTTAATCTGGAAGGTTATTAAGTAATAAACAAAGGGATTTCAAAGCAATGAGAACATTTTTTTTCTGTTTTTTAATGTGATTGAATTAAATATACGTTTAGTGTATTAAAACCATGAGATGCCTAATTAGAATTATTCAATATTTTTATGAAATTGCACTAGCTGGACTCATTAAAATCATTGCATAGATTTTCACTAGCAAACTGCTAGTTTTTATAAAAATAATATAGCGAATACAAAATATGTACTGCAACCCTCTAACATTCGATCGACAATTCTAAAGATATGCTGCATTTAAATATTTTGCTGTTGAATTGAACTTTATATAGCGTAATTGCGAAGAACGTGATATTAAATAACAAAAGGAAATGCATAAAAAGTTAGTAATAAAAAGTAAAAAAATTGTTAGCCATTTTGCTGAGAAAATTGAAAATTGATATTCTTACGAAATGCCCAACCGCGGTAAGATAGCTTCCCCGCAAAGCGGGTTTAGGGTTGCCAGAAAATGGCAAGGAAAGGCCATATTTGGCGAAAAATCGCCCATTTGGCGACACAATTAGCGATGTGCGCTAGTTTCAGATATTTGAACTGTTTCGTGGTACAAACGTCTAATTGGCCATCGGAGTAGCTACACACGACTCCGCAGAGCGTTTTAATGCGATGTAAGGGAATGCGACTGGTCTTCGTGATTGAGCCCGATATGTTGGCGTAGTTGCGAGGCCTGTGAGTTACTGTGATTGATTGTTGCGTTGACTGCAGTCCCAGTTTGTGAACGTACTTACTTGAGTCCGTTTGCTGTACTGGGGATATGGCACCGTGGCTTGTGTGGCATAGTTTGTCATTTGTTCCCAGGAGGGAGCAGGTGCATGTTATTATCTCGCTCGTATTTAACCGCTGTGGTGGTTCGAGAATGTTACATCTTTCATTTGTGCTCCTCAGTCTGTTGCTACTGTTTGTGTGTGTTGACATCTATTAGCACAGATAGGAAATGCGGCGATACGAACTCATATTCCTTGAAGATAACAAGTGACCTCGGTGTTGATTAGAGGATTTGTTGCTTTGCTGTTAAATAGTTTAATATTAGCATTGTACTTATTTTAATCTTTTAACTGTATTTTTGTTTGTCTGTGTTGGGTATGCTGCGTTAGACATGAAGCCGATTATTATCGGCCAGGAGGGGACACCGGTTATATTACATTACATCACCTTAAAACTGTCGTAAAAGTGTACTGGTGAGATAATTCCGAGTATTTGAACTATGTTGTGGTGCAAGCGTCTGATTGGCTCTCGGGATCGTTATGAAGTAAAGAAAATTAAATCGTGGTCTTGCCAGTCGCTCTACAATAAAATGCCAAAATTACAAAAAAAAAAAAAAAAAAAAAAAAAAAAAAAAAAAAAAAAGAACTAAAAGCTTTCAGATTTTATATTATGCCCCAAAAGGCTTTTTTAACGTTTTATGTGTTCCCTTTATTTATTAAATATCATGTTCTTCGCACTGAAAACGTAAAATGCAGATCAACAACAAAATCAAACAATAATTTAGAAATAGCATATCATTAGAGTTTCTGATACACAGTCTCGTGCGTTGGAGATAATTTTTTTTCCCTCCGCTGCAGTGTTGTCATTGCTTGCTTCGAAATCGTTGAGTGTTCGTTAACCAAAAATTCGTTACAGTTTTACAAAATATGAAATAGATAATAAAACAAATTTCAAATTTGAGCTTCCAGACACCCATATTCGAATGTCACGTTATTCAAAATCTGATGTCTCTAGGTAGCGTTATTTTTTCCCAGGGCGAAAAACATACATACATTCACTCAGATTTTCAATGTTTAATTTCTTTAAATATAATGTAGGACTCTAATATTTAGTGGCAACAATTTAAAAAGTGAAACGCCGTTGATAGTCAACCACCGTAAAATGCCAAAACGAAATTAATAGCCCTTCTGGGCAAATTGTCCCTTTGGGCTAATAAAAGTCAAGTGAAAATGTAATGCCGCCCAGGCGGTGGAGTGGTTAGGATAGTCGACCGGGATACCAAAGGCCTGAGTTCGAATCTCGGAAATGACATGGTTGTAACTGTCCATTCTTTCATAGGAGGCAACGGTGGCCGTCCATTAGGTGCCTCGACAAGACCATAACTTCTGACCTTAAGAGAATAGTGCAAGTGCCCGCAATTCGATTTAAAAAGAAAGTTACCTAACGAACCCTAAACATGTTGAGAACTGAGACTCTGAATTTGTAAAATTTTATTTTAATTAATCTGATTATTTTTTGTTTCGCTATAATTTCTTGTTTCGTAAACTTCCACCAGTAATAAATAATATTAGTGTTATCACCATATTATTAGAGGTATTTCATAGTGGCTAAGTTATTAAATTCAGTAAACGTTTTCGAGGAATCAATCCGATTTCACTTCTCTAGAAATGGGTGGTTATTTGACGTTTCGGAGTTTTTCCCATTTATTATATGAAAACGAGTCTTTCTTTTAGAACGTTCTACGAGAAGAGATTCCCCTCCCCATTGGTAAGAAAGAACTCACATAATTTATTAAGATAGGTTAAAGAAGTAACAACAGTCACAGAATGATATAGTACGAGGTTTGAATGTAACACATAACATATTTGATATATAGACTTTTTTCTTCATCGCTTAACATTATTTATATTTTAGTATCTCATTAAATATTTTCAATAAGTTTAAGAAATTATTTATTTGATTTTTATGTACATTACATTTCTTAAATTTTCTGTATCCTAAACTGATCCATTAATGTATAGTATCCTGCAGTTTGAGAAAAGTTGCTCTAAAAAGATTAAGCTTCCTAATTTTTTTACCTAAGCTTCTCCAAACTTCAGTATAAAATTGCAGCGTATCCCTTGAAGTGGACAATAACGGAAGATACTGAACTGCATATTTTAAATTACTCTAGGATGACGGAAGCAATTATATAGAAAGGCTGGAGAACTAGTATCTGTTAAACGAGAAATGAATTCACCCAAGAATTTACCGTTTGCGTATCATTTTCTTTTAAATTAATGAATACAGATTTGTAAAATAATCGTGATTCAAGTGAATTTGATTTCCATTTCTCTCAATTTTGAAACATTTCCTACGGCTGATTCAGAAGTCAAACAACAAAAATCAGCGTTAATTCACAAAATTTTCACAGGACTAGTTTCGATGGTTTTACCGAACCATCATCTTCAGCTGCAAAACCGCAAATGAACAAGATAGGAAATAGTGTTTAGATAAGATAAGAAAGCCTGGACAAGAATAAGCAAGTGGCGCCATCTGTTGGTGAAACCAGAACTAAAACATAATTTCTCTAAAAGCCGAAGGCAAATTTGGATTGGAATTAGGATCGTTAACTAGAACAGAAAGATTTTTATGAATGTGAAATGCCTCTATAAAATCCAGTTCTCCAATGGAAGATGTTTTTTGAATAATTTTGGCAGCAGAAAAATTGAAAGTGTGATTTTCGGACCAACAATGTTGAGCAACAGAAGACTTCTGTGTTTCCTTTTTTCTAACATATGCCTCATGTTCTTTGACGCGAAATTTTAAGGCTCTCTTAGTTTGGCCAATGTAAATTAAACCGCACTGGCAAGGAATCCTATAAATACCCCAGGAATTCATATCCGGAATGGGGTCCTTGAGTATAGAAGTTGGAATTTTATTGATGGGAGAGTAAACAACCCGAAAGTTAAATTTCTGCAAAATATGTGCAACTTTATAGCTAATTGATGGAAAGAAGGGAATGACAACAGAATTTTTATAATCTCCTAAAATAAGAGTGTGGCTTTTAGTGTGTTGAGATGAGAATTTTTTAACTGCTTGATTAATAATGTTGGGTGAAAAGCCCCTGTCAATAGCTATTGCTTTTAAATAATTTAGTTCTTCATCAAGGGCTAGTTTGGAGGAGCAAACTTGAAGAGCACGGAAAACATAGGAATAAAATGAAGCTAACTTTTGTTTAGTCGGATGACATGATTTAAAGTGTGGTGGAAGGCAAACCGATGAAGGTTTACGGTAAACTGTAGTACTGAAGTTGGATGTGTTACGTGTGACCAGAATGTCGAGAAACGGAAGAGAATTGCAAGTCTCAAGTTCAAAAGGGAACTGAATAGCAGGATCAATAGAATTCATTGTTGAAAGAACTCTATTTAAATCATCTTTATTACCTTCAAACAGGGTAAAAGTATCGTCTACGTAGCGGAACCATGCCGAGAAGTTTAAAGTTTCAAACAATTTTGATTCATAATAATGCATGTAGATATCAGCCAGGATGGGACTGAGGGGGCTTCCCATGGCTAATCCCTCAGTTTGCTTGTAATATTTATTTTGGAAAACAAAATGTGTTTGTTTCAAACAGAGTTGAGTGAGAGAAATTAGCTCATCAATTTCGATGCAAGAGAAATGAAATTCGCGAAGTCTGGTTTCTAGACATCTTAATGCACCCTCCACTGGGACATTGGTGAATAATGATTTTATATCAAAAGAAACCATGAGTAAATTACGAGGAGAAATGTTTTTAACCTTTTTTACAAACTCTATTGAATTTTTTATGGTGTAAATGTTATTGTCTAATAGAGTGGAAAATCTAGAAACTAAATATTTAGCTAATGGATACGAGGCAGTACCTAAATTTGATACAATAGGGCGGAAAGGAATACCACTTTTATGAATTTTGGGAAGAGCATATAATCTGGCACAATTCGCAACAGATGGGATAAGCGAATGTTTTAAGTTGCTTGAAATGATTTGCGAAGATTTGATCGCAGTTTTTATTTTGGATAAGTCCGAAGGTGAAGGATCTTTAGGGATCGGATTATATGGTCCTTCGTTTAAGAGTTTAGTGACACCATCGATGTAAGTGTTCTTATCCATGACGACTATCTGGCCACCTTTGTCGGCTTTTGAAATGACAATATCCGGGTTAGAATGAATCTCGCGCATTGTAGCTCTTTCTCTCGCAGTTAGATTTTGTTTCAAAGGTTTATTATTGAATTTCACATTATGAGCGATAAGATGCCTAATCATTTCTTTCTGTGAATCTGAAACTTTACTGAACTTGAAAGCTTTTTCGATAGGAGCCAAAATCTTTGGAATCGAGGGTTTACAGGTTTGTGAGAAGTTAAAATTATATTTTAGAATTCTCTCTTGTTCTTCTGAAAGACTAACATTACAAATATTAACTATTGGCTTGATGTTTACAATGGGAAGATTTTTTGAACTACTTGAACTGGAAGACTGTAAAAGAAGTTTTTCGAATTTAACTGCAAGGGTGTTTTTATGACGGTTAACTGCATTCTCCGTTCTAGACCAAGACTTTTGTTCAAGGGCAGTGAATTTTGGATATGATTTAGCGAGTTCCAGATGAAGCTTATAGAGTTCATGTTCAATTTTGGACAATTGTTGACGTGTATCCCTTATCACGGACCGAAGTAAGGCAAGTTTGCAATTTAACAGAATTCTTGAAACGCGACTCGAAGGTTTTTGATTAGATTTGATTTGAATAAAATTGGGGATCAATTTTTTACATTTACATTTAAGTAAAAAGTCAAGATGATTCAGGAATTTTTGCCGTTTCAGGCGTAATTTAGTGAAACGATTAACGGATGAAGGCATGATAAACAATGCAGAAAATCAAACTAAATTAACTGAGCAATAATAAAGTACACACAAAATAGCAGAAAAATCCCTCACTGAAATGAATAGAAAACAAAATGTTTGTAAGCAAAATGCATGAAATCAGACAAGCAAAGCACAATATCCAAATGTACAAAACATAAACATAACTTGAAAATTGCAAAAATGTACTCACCGAAACTCCTACAATCACAAAATCCTACGGCTATCCGCAATCTAATAGGTATACTGAAGTCTTCTGCTGAATTCCGTTCGCTTCAGATATATTTTATACAAAGTTGTGCCTTTTAAGATTTAGAAGTGAACATTTTGTATCGTTTCGAGCATGCTGCCATACTGAAACTGCAACTTGTAATTCCAGATAATATTTACATATATATCGAAATATTGTATGCTTAGAAAATGTGATCTAAATAGATTTTTTTACTTCCTTGTACGAAGTAAAAATGAAGTACTGTAATCGCGAAAAGATTCAGGCAGCATATTTCAACGAAAATATCCATTTTGACCGCTATCGATTGCAATTTCACAATGCTTTTGTGTGATATGTGTACGTAAGAAAAGAATAAAACACTCTTTTCCTCCAAAAAAATTATAAAACTGCTTTAAAATGAATTCTGAAGAGAATTTTTCGTGGCGTGTGTACGAATGTATGTACATATCTCGCATAACTCAAAAACGAGTAGCCTCAGAACGTTGAAATTTTGTATATATAACTGCTATAACAATGTAGATGTGCACCTCGTATTTTGGTTGCAATCGGCCGCACCAAACGTATATAAATATATTTATATCTATCCACTCTGTTACCCGGCTCAGTGATCTCAGTTTCTTTACTCTTATATGTTTGTAAATTGTACAATTTTGCTTTAAAAACGATTAAATTATGTTGTTCTTATCTTCCGGTTAAGGATTTTATGCCTTTAGGAAATCTGTATGCAATATTTTTAGAATTATCAACAATTTTAAAGTTGTTTAAGTGCCGCTAAGCCTAATAATGTTTTTGATGGCGGCCATTGCTTGTTTACATTTGAAACAGCAGAATAATGGATTTGTTGAAAATCTAGAGAAAAGTAGCTTCGCAACAACAAAGATAACGCCTTCATTCATTATTGCGAATTAAATAATGCTTAATCCTTTCTGGAATTTTTTCGTGGAAATAAGTGTTTAAGATTCACTTCGTAATTTTTAATACAGATATTTTGAGTTTTTATCTATTTTTACCTTGTCGCGAAGGGGGAACTGAAGTAATTGAATGAGAAATACTCAAGCGTCTGTGAAAAACTGTTTCGTTTTTGTTTTGTTTGCTTAATTTCTTTTATACATCGTTCTAGCTTTATTATAGTATTTGAATGGAACATGTGGCAACGATTAGATAATTCTTTAAATGATATAAATTTTGTGCATTCTGAGTTATAATATGAACGAAATATAATGTTGTTAAGGGAACCTAGCGCCAGAGTGTCGCTATCGTAAACAAATAGAGTGAATTTTAAAGAATGCATTTATTCTATTGTGGTTTATGCGCTGTCGGCGAAGTAGATTTAATTCAATCCAATAAGTTTAAATGAAATGCAAGAAAAAATGCGTATAATTTAATATTCCGTACAAGGAAGTCATGTGGTGTACACTTCAGATTTTTTATTTTATATTACATTGTCGATACAATGTAATATAAAAAAAAATCTAGTTTCCGTATGGCAGGTCTAGTTTCCGAAAATAACGTCAAAACTTTTAAGTGCATTACATATCTGATACATACAGGAGGATTCTAAATTGTTTCTACAAATTAGGAGGGGTGATAATACCCATCCAGACGAGGAATAATTACCATAGAACATAGAATCGCATTCAACTGTGAGAGGCAGAAATAAGGATACTAGAAACGCATCGAGGAAGAACAAAGAGACTATATCCTAAGGACTATCAAGAATTAGCCGTATGCAAATTTGCAGTGTGAAGAAGCAGCATTTTGATCTTAATTGGTATCGGGAAAACCAATCAGAGGCAATCGATATCCTTGAAAATGGTGCAACATCATCGCTTCAAGTTATTACCTTAGTAACATCGTCTGAAACTTTTCATGAATGCTATGGCGGAGTACGCGTGCGAGGAATTGGCAGATATTCACCTCATATACGATGAAGCAAAAGGGAATGGACGCGAAGCACGAAGATGGTACGATCAGCAGTTTCCACTGGTCGGATTCCAAGTCATCCAACCTTTTCCAGTGTTCATCGAAGAATGCGAGAAACCAGTTCTATTGCCATCTCAAAAAGCAATGTAGGAAGTTCGCGAAATATACGAACGCCAGAAATGGAAGAGCAAGTTATTGGCATTTTGCGCACTTTCTGCGAGTTTTTCACTAAACAATAAATCTGATTTTGCTCAACTTCTGGTCTCGTTCATTCGCTTTCCCAACACTGTTGTTAGTTTAGGTAGGAGTTCTAATATTCCTCTTTTCTGCCTCTCAGAATGGAATGCGACCCTATGTTCTACGGTAATTATTGGTCGCCTGGATGGGTACTATCACCCCTCTTAATTTATAAAAACAATTTAGAATCACCCTGTATACAGTGGAATTTTCGGTGAAGTAAATGTGAAGTTTACTGTAATTTTTGTTTCTAAGAATCAACTATTTAGCTAAAAATTTATCATCTTCTCTTTAAAGCTAGAAATTCATATCAAGAAATTTTCAGATACTACTTGGATTTCAAACAAAAATATCTGTGATAAATGTAATATGTACATTATTTGCATGTAATATCTGAAAACTGGTCTTCTAGAATTTTTCAGTAAAGGTTCCTTAGAGTTTGTATACAAACTGTATACAAAATGTAAAGTAATACAAAATGTAATACTTTACATTTTGAAAATTAAATAACTTTTTCTTAAATGACTGTATTTAATTAATTCTTTTTTATTTTTTGCTTATTCACATGTCCATTCAAATGGAAATGAGCTTCATCTCCCATGATCAACTTGTGAATAAACTCATTGTCATTTCTTGCAGTTCTCTGAAACCTGACAGCATAATTTACTTGTTTCTGAAAGTCTGCTGGTTTTAAAGATTGCACTAATTGAACCTTGAAAACGCGTCACTAAGTTCCTTATTGCAGGCCTACTAGGGGGATGTCGAACATTAAAATGGCGCATATCTTTGCGTTGCAACAATTGACCGTCCATTTTCAAAGTAAAATTCAATTATCTTCACTCTTTGTTCTGTTGTAAACTTATCCAATCTGTTATAACTTATCTGTTGTAAACTTATCTGTTATAAACAAAAATTTCGAGGGATTATATTTTTTAATTCTGAAAAGAGACAAAGAAATATATTAATAGAAAAAAAGTTATTTAATTTTCAAAATGTAAAGTGACTTCTGGGCCACCCTATATTATTACTTTAACATTTAATTATAACTCTTTTCAAGGTAACAGTTATGAGTGTAAATTCTTAATGTGCACCAAGAAAAAGTAAAATCTACTAGCAAATTTGCTGAATTAATTTATTTGCAAAGTTTGCCTTTTTTTCAAAGTAATATGTTATTAAAAGCTTGGCAGAGGTTTTGGAAATAAAAAGGTATGGAAAGAAAGTCGAAGATGTATTTTAGAAGGCAACTTAATATTAATTGTAATAAATTAAATAACTAAGGATTGAATGTTCTCATCCTATATGATAGATATATAATCGCCCAATGGTAAATTTAAAATTCTACGTCACTGAAAGAGCAGAAAGCTTTAGTTTTCTTTCTCAATTTTATAAAAGTAAGAAATATGAACATTAGAATGATGTAATGTTTCATAAAGGGAAGCTAATTTAATATATTTCGTTTATTCAAAAATTTTAGCAAGCAAAAGAACCTAAGAATTTCGACAAGTGATGTTAACTAACACAACAGAAAATGGCGCAAGATGACGACTGATATCAAAGCATGCAGGTACTCTGAAAATATCTGACAAACATGTTAAGGCAGATAGAGAAGATCGACACGAGCATATTTTGTAATAGAATGTGTGTGCCAAAATGGATCGTTGAGGTGATAGACACTGCTCATGGAAAGAAAAATTTGAGCTGGCGTAAATTTTTATTCCCCATGCGGATTTCGAGCAGTATGCTTCGCGAACGCGAAGCTTGCCGACGAGAATTTTGTCTACAGAGCAGCCCTTAAAACGAAGCAACGACTAAAAAAGAGATAAAAGGACGATTCTAGTAAACCTCTTTTAATTTACTGCATTTTATCTGTAGCCCTACAGATAAAATGCGTGTCAGCGAGCTCCGAATGCATCATGCATGGACTTGATTGCTGGATGATTTTGTTTTCCAAGTACTAATTTCCCAATTTTCGTATATTCAGCTTGACTTCGCCACGGAATGATTGCACCTTGTTCTAATGTCACGCCCTCGGACGAGGTGCAGTAGCACTTTAATGTACTAAAAACCGTGAATGGCCTTCATAGGCTGCACAGATTGAACAGGTCAAAACTCAAAGTAGTTGTATACCTGAGGTGAATCAGACCTAAATAAATAAAAAACTATGCTTTTGAGTAACGATTTACACCGCTTGAAACGATGACGCCACGGGTAATGACAATTCACCCCAGCAGAACGCTTTTATCTCCTACTCAACCAAATCTACGCGCCATTTCACCACACACATTTCATTACGAAGTTAGTTTTATTTCCGTCCCTTTTACCTGTGTTTACCTTTTCTACCGTTAAAATACGTTATCAATGTTCTCATGAAATTTTATTACTTTAGAATCATAATAAGATAATGCTACAAAAAATTCTTTGAACTTCTAATATTTTTCATTTTGAATTAATAAGCATTACGAGCTAATGTTAAACGCTGCCAATGTTTTCTAGAGTACGAATTCTGAAAGATTCTATCAATAGATGTCCATTTTGAAACATTCATGTTAATCGGTAACTTTCACAATAACCTACATAGAAATGCATATCACTTAATCTCTTAACATCAGAAACATTTTCTGAATAGATATTTTATTCTTAGTTCTGCACAAATGCAAACATTTCGCTTTTCAGTTTATGCACAGCATCTGAATTGGACCTCTTATTTTAATATCATATAGATTGGTCAATTTTCGTCGCATGAGAGTTCATACTTATTGCGTTTTATTTCTGATCACGACTAGAAAAAATTAGGAAAAACATGTACAAAATTAGGTTTCGCATAGGAACTGGAACTGTAGAAACCGGAAAACATATACAAAATTTGGTTTTGAAATTTTTACAAAATTCAGTCTTTTAAATTTAAAAATGCCAAAACACGAATATTTGCAACATTTAAAACATTTCTGTAAAGAGGTATATGTTTACGACCAACGGTTGCGAAAATAAAGGCCAGATAAAGACTTTTGTGGGCACGGTGTATACAGGCGCCTTTTACCTAGGCCAATACAGTAATTTATTCAAAGTCTTAAAAACCTCAATAGATGATTACATAAATTTTTACGGTTATTTTTCAAATAATATTTTTAATCTCATAATTAATTTACGTCTATTTAAGCAATTTCAGCAAAGCATCATTGAATAGAGTTAAATCAGTGCGGAATGGTAAACCTTCAGTTAACTAGTAATATGGCCTAAAATTTCTGTAATCTCGTGATATGGCCACATTTTAATAAACACTTTACCTTCGTATGTATTGTTTAAATAATTCTTCCTCCTCCAAAGCTTTGCCTGAACACTCAATATCGCTTCACAGGCTGTCGCAAGCAATGCAATAAGACCTCCCCTATTGAATCGCAGCACTAGTTGCGTGCCAAGCTCTTGTAAGTGAAGTTTCAAAGAATTGTTTTTGGTCCACGTTCCCAAATCCCCGTTCCGTGATTGGAAGCTATGACTTCTGCAGAAGGCTTTGCTCATAACTCTACGGAGAGGTAAAGCATACGTTAATCTTCATAAGGGAGACTAGGGAAAGGAGATCGTGGGATGAAAATAATGGGAATCGAGTCTAGGTAAAAGGGATTAAGGAGAACTGGATGGTCGACAGAGTCTTATATTTTGACATTCTGACTGGATATAAAGGTGATTTTACTGGATGTTTATGCGAGTTATGGGCTATTGCAACTGAGAGATTCCGATTTGGTTCTGCTTCAGCGCAGTTAAGTACAATACAAATTTATAACTAGCTTAAAAGGGTTGGCTAAGTTCTTTCTGTGCTAGTGCATAATCCCTTAGTCTGCGTAAACAATTTTGTTTACAATCCCAACATTCATGTCTGTAATTCTTTTAGAAATATTCGTATTTGAAAATCGTTACTGAAAAGAAAAAAAAGGAAAAATTGATATGTAGAAACACTTCAAGCCGTGGGTCTCGAATTGCATTGTGGACAGAATGCAGATCTGGAAACAGCTAATAGGACGGAATTTTTTTAATAAAATGGAAAAGTTTTTAAAAACATTTAATTAAATTTAAAAATTTTTTCAATAAAAGTTTATTGAAACACACATAAATAGTTACAATAATAACTCAAAGAAAAGAATTAAAGTTTATACTTATTTTCTGGCTAAACTTTTAAGTTTGGTATCTGAAAGAAACTTCTGTTCGTTACAATTTGCAATTCAAGCATACTGACAGATAAATGTTCAGCTTTCAAACACTTAATTCAGATAATTCTAATGCGTTGAATTCATTAATCACCAAATAACTTACGTAAACTAAAACAAATAATGAAAACTCTCAAAGAAAGAAGGACCAAATTTGAGAACAAATAATAACAATCTATAATATTTCTTTTGTTTATTAAATTCTCCTTTGACGTATACGGAAAAAATACATATATTTGTATGTCAATAATTATGAACTTCTTTAGTTTCAGACCTTAACCTTGGAGAAAATTACTAGAAACTATTTTCATCGCGAATTATGGATAATCTCCAACCAATTTGGTTCTTTTCTTCGATTTATTAGTTTTCAAAGACAGTAGAAAAAAACTATTCACATATAAATGGACTTCCAAATAAAAAGCAATTACTCTTATTACGAAAATTCGTAACTGATAGTACAAAAATTCGTAACTGAGAGTATTTACCTTTTGACAAGTGCATTAATTTTTACTGTTCTCTGGAATTTGAATGCTTAAGCTTCCTTCTTAATTTTTCAGCAAAGATTTATTAGCTAATCCAAAAACAAGAATATGGAGGTAAAAGTATTCCTTATTTCTTCTTGTGCTTACAAATCATTACTCAAACTTTCACTTCAACGTTTTACAACCAGAAAACGCATGTCTACAAGGTTTACCTTACTATGATTTATAGATACTTTGCTTTTTAACATGATATTTTATATCACGGTGTTTTAAAACTGCAAGGAATTTACACTGCTTTTTTTCTTTCCTCCCGCGATGCTTTGTACGACGACGTTTCTCCTTTGCCTTGCGTTCTTCGCGACATTTTCGTCCGTGGTGTTTTTGAAATGGTCCGTTTTGAGTGGTCCGTGAAATACGAATTCTCTGCTCCGCGTATTGAAGCTATCCTTACCTCTTTAAGCTATTAAAGTTGAGAAATGGCTTCGGAGATGCTAAAGATTTGACGACCTCGATATGATTGCGTCAACATTAACACTGTAAATGTGCGCAGTATGTTACAATATTAATTTTTAATACAGCTATTTGGATGTTTCAAAATCCACTCTCACGTCATTTTCTCTATAGCCCAAATATGCATTCACTGAAACGTAATTTATTTTTTTCCTTTGTCATGTTTTAATTCAACCAAGTTCATAGTCGTTCACAAAGTAAGTAAATAAAAAAAAATATATGAACTTACAAAAAATAAAAATATAATACACAATTTTTTCTGTAAAATTAAAGAAAATTATTTTTTATGCCTCATGACAATTTGTTTGTAACAATAAAAATAAAACAATGATTTTTTTATTCATATAAACACACTAAATACATAATCTTTTACTAAAATTAAACAAAACAAATTATACTGCATGTTATGAAATAAAAACATCTCGAATTTAAAGGGAATTAACATTATACTATCAACTTCCTTACTTTGTACTATAAAATAAGAATACCTTAAATGAAAAGAGAGATTATGTAACAGCACCAAGTTTGTTTACTGTATTTTTTAAAATATAAGCACCTTTAATAACAATAAAAGAGAATTAGCATAACTGATCTCGAGCTTTATCTACTGCATATTGTAAAACAAAATTACCTTGAATGAAAGAATAGTTAACATATTATCACCAGTTTTGTTTGTATTTTTTTTTTTTTTTTTTTTTTTTTTTTGAAAAAACAACACTTCTTTAGCTACACAATGGATTACAAAATAAACAAAAAACACTAAACAACTTGCAGTGCATAATCATTTTATTTTATGTTCATTTTTACAAGCTACATATTTGACAATCATAGTGCGCCAGTCTACTACATATATCTATGATTAAGTTAATAATTTTTAAAATATTTATTGTACTCTCTTTTTTTTATAATATTTATATCAACGAAAAATTTTAAAACGACGTAAAATTGATTTTTCTTTGGTACTCCAATAATTGGAGTTTTTCTATATTCTTTAACTACGAAAAGTGCGACAAGTAAGCACTCATCTGTTGCTGAGCGGCAAAACCGTTGAACATAAGTAGTTCGGCTTGTGTTTGAAAAAAAAATGTACATGAATGTTTATCTGGGTTGAAATTAGTAGCGTAGAGACATTAGTTATTTTTTGAATCAGGAAATTGAAGAAATGTGCAATGCCCTCGCCGGCACTGGAACTCGAACCTCTCGAATACCCCCGAGTGTGCTGGCCTTTACACAACGAAAGCATGCTAAGAAGGCGGCAGAAATACCTTATATACTCCCCTTTTAAAGGGCGACTGGGAATTAGTAGACCCAATCGCCCAAATCCTGGTGGTAAAGAATCATCATCCACACCTTTTTTAGTTCTGGCGCCACGGTAGAATTTTTTGAAGTAAGAGATGTGAAGAAATTTTGAATGCCCTCGCCGGGACTCGAACCTCTCAAATACGCATCGAGTGTGCTGGCCACTACACCATGAAGCCATGCTAAGAAGGTGGGGGGCCAGGAGGGTCTGAGTGTTTCCCCTCAGTATATGTCTTGCGATGACGACTGGAGTAGGAAAACAGTAATTTAACATAACAATTCACTGCGTAATTTTTCTACAATTTGAAAAGAAATACCCATTTTACGTACGCCAGAAAAAGCTTCTTAGTATAATTGCGGCGAGGTATAAAAGTTAATGGTCACTCACTGAATAAAATTTATTCGAAGAGGACATAAATTCAATGGATAAGTTATCCAGAGACCTTGTAACGATTTCGTTAGACTCGTTACTTCCTAATTTCCTTTTTACGGGAGCAGTATTCCAACCCAGCTTGAAACCATAACCCAGAAAAGGAGGAGATTATATAAAGAGAATTTTTTATTGGGTCAAGCCATGCCAAGAAGTCGTAAGAGACAGAATTCAAAGATTTACGCAAGCCATAAAATTCTCAGACACAGTACCAAATAATGGTAACGCACTGAAGAGTCATTAGTTTCAATAAAATGACATATTGAAGCCGGAAAGAAGTATCCAACATTTTTGGTTCAATCTATCTTAGCAGCTGCTTCCCAAGGAAAGCGCCATTTTTTTTCCACCTTAGAGGTTCCTTACCCAGAATTGCATTTTTATTCTAGACGTTACTGCACACCTTTTTTGTTATTACTTTTTTGGGGCTGGCTATTGTTTGCATTGCTGTTTGTTAGTTTTCGAATTTTGTCAAGTTTCGAACGACAAATATGTGTGTATGTGTGCGAAATATTCGAACTCTCCGCTAAGGGAACGTATGATTTTTCTTCGGTTTTGAAAATAAAGTAAAAAATTTTTCAAATAAGCGTGCGGGAGAAAGTTTGTTCAACATTTTGAGTAAAATCTTTTTTTTTTTACAAAAGGTAGAGAATATTTCGTTGCAAAATGGCCTGAATTTGTCGGGATTTTCCAGTTTTAGTAAAAAAAAAGGGCTACGAAATGGAAATTCTAGAATTTATGAACGCACCACAGATGGATAAATTGTTTACCATCCAATTTTCTAAGATAGGAAAAAATTAAATGGGAAAAAGTTTTTAAATTGAGTATTTCCCAGAGTTAACTCATTAACTATTTTATTACAATTATTGCGCAAAATCTCCAGAAATGTTTAACGACAATATATTTAATTCAATTATTCTGGGAAAAAACCTCGCTCTTAAAATAAATTATATTAACAAAAATGCAATTATTAGTATTCATCACTTATTCCGTAAAGATATTCTGAGTACATATGAGTTCTTTTGTATTTTTTAATTTCAAAACTTGTATAAATTGAATATTTTGCATAACTCTTTTATAGTAATTACCACTGTAATGAAATGTATTCTCAAAACAATGTATTTTGATCAAAAATGTGATTTTTAATATTTACTGTTTATTATAAAAAGATATACTGATTACAAGAGGGTTCTTTTAATTTTATAAAACTTCCATAAATTGAACGCTTTCTATGGTTTACGTAACATGTTTATTTCGATGAGCATTGCAATGGAAATTATTTTCAAAATAATGCACTTCAACAGAAATGCAATTATTAATATTTATATTTCGTAAGTAGATAGTTTGAGTATTTCTTAGTTATTCTGAATTTTCGAAAAATTCAAATATTTACTTAATGATATTCTAATATTAAAAATTACTTAAGGATATTCTAATATTAAAAATTACTTAAGGATATTCTCTAGGAAGTAAGATTTATAAATGAACGATATAAGTCAATTTAATAGAGAATGTCTACATATGAAATAATAATACTGGTGTTTCTAAATAAAAAATTGCCATAAAACTAGAGAATTTTTACTTTGCATTGTGACTGCATTTACTCTGTAATCAAACAGTAATAGAATAGAAAATTTTAAAAGAAACTATAAATATATATTTACCGCTTAATTTTTTCGCATACAGAATTAAGAAAATCACCTCTATATAACAATCGCTCACTGTTTTGCATGTTAATCTAATGATTATCAGTATTTTCACAAATTTATTTATACGAAATTTCTAGCAGTTTTCTCTAATTTTTGCTTAATTACAATACCATATATATTATATTTCTATCTCTGCATCGCTTTTACAGCTAATGACTTCGTTATACATATTGAGATTGTTCATTCATGAGGTTTTGGAAATTAATGAATGGGTATGTAAAGTTTCTGCCCATCCAAAAGGAAAATGAATTTGAGATGAATTTATAATAATAATTAAAAAAAGACTCAAAATATTGATTCCAATTTTCTAGGTTATAAAACTACGAATTTTATAAAGCGGAAAATTCTTTTTCATATTTAAAAATTATGTTTATATGTATATTGCAATTTTCTTTGGTATCATGATGGGTAACAAAACTTTAGACAGACTGGCAGCGAATTATCACTAAGTACCAATTGAAACTTGAGAAGGGCGTTAAATATCGTTTATTTAAAACTAGATAAGAATAGAAGCACACTTAGTGCTTACAACTCAGTAAAACACTCGTGGCGAGATATCTTAAAATAAAAGTAAGTCAAATGTAAAATTTAATTTAATTAAGTTAATAACCAAAGGTCTACAGATCAGTTAACGTGAAGTTGGCTCCAAACGTAACCGGAGTGCATATACAGCTATCGGCAATTACATTGCAAATAAATCTTATTTGATCTAGCAACCCGTAATGTGATCTCGAGAGGCAGAACACTCTCTGTTTTATAATCTAAAAACCTCACCTTAAATACTTGGGAAATAATTTGCGCTCTGGCGGAAAAATGGAACGTAGAACTGACAGTAAGGATTTAAAACATAAAATATCGGATTAATTAACTTAAAGGAACCTTGCATTATTAAAAACGCACATGCGTTTTCCTTTGTGTCCCGACAGACAAGTCTAACCAGTGGACGAGTGTTTAAGACAACTAAATAGTGGTATTTCGACCTGCTTGGGTTCGATCCCAGGTGAACGGGTTTGGTGCATGGTTTCTTTTCATGGTTTTTACCCATGTGTAACATGAATACGAGCCACTTTCTCTCAGAAAATCCTCCACGAAGGCACCTCTCTTAGGCAGATAATCTTCGTTACTTTGACATATTAAAATAACCTAACGACAGCTAGCAACCAACAATTCTCGTTTTTCAAACAATTTTCTGTGTCCATCCCCTTTTTCATTTAATATCAGGATCCTGTATAAAAGGGGTGACAAATCTTCATGTCAGAAAGTGCAGCATGTTGGAATTCCGGAAAGATGGAGAGCCGCAATAAGACTTTCCAAACGCCAAGAGTTCGCATTTACATTATTTTAAAACAAAATTCAAATGGAAAGAAAAGTCTGATTCTGAATACTGAGTCAGTGGCGGTTTATTTTCAGCCTTCGATGATGCGTCGAAGAAAACGCGAAGTTTTGTGATAGCTTTATTTTCTATAATTACAGTTTGATGCGGTAAAATATACTCTTTTTTTAGTTTTTAAATACTTCGATTCTTCCGCAATACCTTCTTGTAAATGTTGATCTCTCTTAGCCGTCATCAGATTTATTAGAAATTCCCAAATCTTTCTACTGTCATAGATTTCTCATCATTTCGGACGTCGGAGCAATTTCTAACTTGCATCAAATTCTGCATGATATATGTTTCTGATGCATTACATCCGTTTTCTGTTCCATTTACAATAAAGGCATAGCTAGGAGGAAGCAAGAGAGGAAATCTGTCCCCAGGTACAATATCCAGAGAGCACCAAATTGATGCTACGAAATTTTAGAATTAAATATTGGGAAACTGGAGGGGGCTCGAAACCTTCAGTTGTCCGCAGAAACTGAAAACCCTAGCTACAGCTCTGGTTCACAGGTCACTCCGATTTGATGATTCATAAATTCGGCAGATCTTTCCTGTAAAGCATCCACAAACATCCATCCGTTCATCTGAAAAGCATCCCCCAAGCAATTGAGTTTAAGTTTGAATTTAAGTTTCTTAACTAGCAAGAAATGAAATAAAATAATTACATTTACACATTGGTAAATTTACTAATAATTTTAGAAAAAGAAATGAAATAAGTTAGTTACTGTCTCCTGCACATTGAGAAGTTTTAGTTTATCATGTTTAGCACATATATTTCATTTGCATAAAAGCCCGTCACTCACTTGCGAGAGCCGCACTATGGGCCACCCCTGCTGGTATATACAGATATAATTTGTTCTTATGTATTTAATTGTGATTTTAAATTTAAAGGTCATCTCTTGGTCATTCTAAAGCAATCTTTTTATTTGTATAACATATATCAAACTTTTGCTCGCATTCGCAAGACATCTGTACAAATTGTATGCGTAATTTTTCACAAAATGTGAAATTTCTGTAATTTTTTTTTTAAATTGATAAAACTCATTCACGAATTAATTCTTTCATACATTAGAACTTTTCAGCTCTGGTTCAGTGAAATATAGATTCACGAATTCGTTCCTGAAAGCCGTTCATGAACTGAAATGTACATAAATAAAGACAATCGTTTTCCTCAACAATTAATGTAAAATGAGTTCATTCGTTCCTGAATAACAAGCGAGATTGCTTATTTAAATTTTACAACACTACTTGTGCTGTTGTAAAGTTCATAACACAAAATGTTAATAACATAAAACCAATAGAAATCGTTAACTATAAAATAAACACAAACTAAATGAATAAAATAGATCAAAATTTAATTTGATTGTCTCTATGCGAACACAACCAAACCCTATGCGGAAGAGCCAGCGGCAATGATGAAGAAGATGTTATCATTTTGATAAAGCGTCTCCTTTCATGAAAATATCAGGCAACTAACTGTCTTGTCATCAGGATCTTAAAGCACCATTCGATTCTGTTTGTGACCCACTGAGTTCTATTTCAGTCGAAATTTGCCCAATATGATTTGTTCTTTAACGAGCTTCTGAAGTGAGACATGGCGTAGTGATTGAAAAGTTTATGCTGCAGCTTGCAGCATACACGTTAACATGGTAACACGTTACATGAAAATGTTGCATGTTGCAAACATTTATCCATAAGTATCGCTGATTAAAGAATTAAAATTATTTTTCTTTCTTTGCTACAGAAAACATTTCTTTCACAATCTCCATTTGTTGTTGAAACTGTTGTAGTTCTTTCTTGTTGAGAGTGTTTTTGTGATTCTTTAATAACCTCTCCAAATTTTCACAGTTAACTTCCTAGTCTATGACAGCTTTTCTTCGAGACACACTATCATAGGAAAAATAAGAATACGAAGTACTCATTCTCAAAGTACTCAAAGTCGAAGTACTCAAATTCTCTGTATTCAATTCCCCCTGGCATAATTTCCTTTGCGCCGAATTCATGGCCCCGTAAGTCATTTTCTGTCAAGGTTCTTAATGACAGTTAAGCAACAGAAAATATTAAATAGAAGTCGCTGAGTGTTAATTATGTTGCCTAAATAACTTCAAAACACCTTTGAAAACCACGTGTTGTTGACTTGAGTGCTGGTAATTCGAGACAACTTTCGTCATCCGAGACATTTTTTCTTCAGATAATTTGTTCGTGAACTGAATTGCTCGTGCTGGAAAGATTAAGTGATCTGAGATTTCGCTGTACTCATTTCTCGTGTAGAATTGTAGATTTTTGGATTCTGAAACCAACAACATTTAAATTTAGAAAATAACTCCACTAGACATAAGAATAGGAAGGCTTCTTCTAACGGGTTTTGATGTCAATTTTTATCGTCAAGTTTACAACGCTGGAGGTCCGTTGTTAGTTCTCAAGAAAACTGCCATCCAAAGAGAGTTAACTAGATTACATTTTAGAGTTTACTATGTGTAACTATATAGCTGGAATTTATGATATTTCTTGGCTTTTAAAGAGGATTTGTGTATTATCTGCGTTGAGATATTTACAACTATTAATTTTTGCTGTGCATGATTATTTTCCCAATAAACTGTTAGTTTCACTCTGCTCATCTGGAATGATTATTTAAAGAGACATCCACGAATCTAACAATATCCCTATTGCAGACATAAACCATTTCGTTCACCGATGTGCTAGTACATAGTGACTGCATGGCTGATAAGAGTCACAGCATCGGTGATTCTATTATAAAGGCCCTAAAGACTAACAGTAATGAACGCTCAAACAAATCTCTATAAGAAAAAGGTACATGGAGTTAAATCCGAAGGCTGCGATGGCCACAGCATGATGGTTCCATCTGTTTTCCATGAGCATCCCATTCACCTTAGTGACAAATTTTGACTGAAAAATTACCTCTGTAACAGTCTGTATAATAGGGAGCAGGGTAATTTGACTTGTTTTCATTCAACTGCTCCCTTGCCAACTCACAAGTATGTGAAAGTAAAACCTTCAGTGCCAACAAAGGTGGACACACCTAGTGTTTGTGAAATATGTAAAACAAATTACTGAGTTTTACTTTTACTTTTAAGTATAGCATATAGATAACTCTAAAATTTTGTTAAGACAGGGACAGACAATATACGCTGAAAAACTATTATTTGTTAGATATGTAAATTTGAATACTGTTAAGCTCGGTGACGATAATTTGTGGCAATAATTGCAATTTATCTATCGTAAAATAACTTTTGAAAGAAAGGAAAATGAAGCTGACGCAAAAGCATTGTCCTGCTTTGATTTTCTTTTGATTTTAAAGTGTCCTAAATCAACAATAATGTCTTCAATGTGAGCATATGGAAATGAAACTCCATCTTGTATTGAGATTGTTTCGTATAGGTCCAAATTCTTTCTCGGATGAAGCAGATATCGGAAATCCACTGTCAACTCTAATCCCAGAAAATCTGTCGGCCATACGATAAATGTTCATCAATAATATTTGTACTTACCAGATGCTATAGAAGAAACTTAACATTGGACACACAGCTATACACAAAATTCTTCTTGAAGAACTGCATATGAAAAAATTAGTTAGAACAACCGAATAGAAATTAACAGAATACCAAAAACCGGAGCGCGTCAGATTCGGTAAACAAATTCTAAAATTACTTTATGATAATGGACACCGCATTATTTCTGAAATCAAAACTTGTGAGGAAATGTGCGTACCAGTTTCTGACGTTCCAAACATTAACGAAGTAAAGTACGGACCTTCGAAGATGACTTCTAACCAACAATGGCCAAAAGGCCACGAGCACTGAAAAAAGTAATGTACGCCATTTCTTCAGAACTACGGAACTGGTCAAAGCCATCAAGTTAAAAGGACAAAAGACAGTTACAGTTAATGGGTACACCTAAGTGTCTCCCAGATGTTCTTTAGAAAATGAATATTAGAGGACACATGCTTCACCTTGAAAATGCATCTTCTTATTCAGCAAGATTGAAAATCGAATTTCGTGAATAAAACACATCAAAGTGATAAAAATCCAGCCCCTTCTCCCTATCTTGCTATGTGTGGCCTTTAGCTTATAAGGTAGTTTGTTCCTCCTTCCGGCATGCCTTCGAATTGTAACGATAGCACACTCGACGCGTATCTGAGAGGCCTAGGTTCCAATCCCGACGAGGGCATTGCACATTTTCCTCATCTACGAGCATCGAAATATCCTAATGACTCTACAGTGGAGCTTGAACTCTACAGTGAACAATAAATCGTCACCACTAATATTTGGAGATTGGGTCCCCAGCCGCTTTTTAAAAGAGGGATATATAAGGCATTTTCTCCCACCTCCCAGCCTGCCTTCGACGTGTAACGGCAGCACACTCGGCGCGTATTAGAGAGGTCCAGGTTCGAGTCCCTGAGAAGTCATTTCTCATTTTTCACGTCTCCCGCTTTAAAAAAACAAAAACCTCATGATTGTACAAGCTACTTTTTAAGCGAAATTTACGTGGCCTTCATTTTCATTCCGATGATAAGATTTACGAAGTTGTAAAAGCATATTTTTCATCAGTTCCAAGTCATGAATAGTTTGAAGCATCTAATCTTTGTCAAATTCGCCTACAAATGTTATTTGATGTTGGAAGAAAGGATTTTGAACCGACCTAAAATTTGGTAAATTTAACGTGTATCATTAAACTGTATCTCAAAAATTCCAAAGGCACCCTCGCAAAATTTGTTACGCTTTGCGAAGTTTATTTATTATGAACATTTAAAAAGCTCCAGCATGGACTTATGTATAATTCTGTAAACATACCATACTTACTGGAATCATAAGGTATTTTAAGAGAATTAAATTAATATTTTGAAAAATGTTCATAAAAGGCATGATTAATTGCTTCTTAGACAGTTAGTCGTGTCCTAGACATGCATTTTTTTAGAAGTCGGAATTAATGTATTATTCACAGTCAGGAAGGAATGACGCACGAACACGAAAGCTTAGCGTACTGAATTACAAGCTTACAAATATTAATGCAATTTATTTCTTTATAACACTTTCTCAGTTGCTGAATAGTTTACTTTCAATTTTTAGCAAAACTAAAGTTCCTGAACGAATTAATTTGTCCGCAGACAAGACTTTCGATGAATGACACTATTAGTCATTATCTTGCTAGTTTATATTTAGCATATACTATAATAAAGTAATTAAATTGTCAGTGACAGTTTAAAATATTAGAAACAATCAAACTATTTATAAACTTTCGTATTAAAGCCGTTAATTTAAATATGACTGTATACTGTAATATGATTAACAGTAATTTAGTGCATTTTAATGTAATAAGAATTTTTAGAAGCGATTTTCACAACCAACGAAGTTAAAGTTGAGCATTTAATAATTCCAATTTTTTTAAACTATTAATATTTAGGATTTATACCATGCGTCTCATTTGATGTGCACGAAAATGACGAATGATTTGTTACACACGCAATGTTTTGCTTATAGGTTGAATCTATTAGATTATACTATTATTAACCAATACAAAATACTAATAATTAATAATAATTGTTATATTATTATTTACTGGTTTTCTTCCGATTATAGACATGAGGGTATAATCATGATGGCATTCATATACCATTAACTTATTTTTCCGCTTTTTTGGGGGCTAATTTTATAGAAAGATAAAATTATATAAATAATTTACAACAGGGGAGGGATAAACAGTAAGAAGAAAGCAAATGAAAAATATTCATGGATAAACTACTGGTAATTATCACGATATAATTCCTTTATATGAAAACTATATTCAAAGAGATTACATAATAATATTAACATTACCGATACATAATAAGATATCTTCATTTCTAATTTCTGAACCTTGAACCTCGTTTGCTGCTATTGTTGTCCACTGCTACTCCCTAGGCCTCAAATCTTTTAATGTTTTAATGCTACTTAAAGTGCTGTCTGTGTCATCTGCCACAGCTGACAAATAGTCGCCATCGTCACCGTTGTCATCGTCTTCATCACTGCTCATTCCATATCTTTTCGCGTACAATGGTCTTCAAAACTATCATGAGCATTAGATATTCTATTTTCTTTAAGTATCTTGTTGTTATTACTTTATCAACCAGAGCCGCTGCACCCAAAATTCACAAAAAAAAAAAAAAAATCAATTAGAAAGACAAAAAAAGTCATTACATTGAAGAATCCGCTTTAAAATTTAGTGAATTTGGAACATTCTTCTAAAACGCTAAAAATAAACGAGTAAATACCGTAGAATGTGTGTAGTTATTGTAACAGCTATTTCAATAGGAAGATTTTTAAAAGACATTATAAGTAAAAGTTAAAATTTGTATCACGCATTGATAATATTAATAACATGTGACAATCATCATTTTACATATAATGTTATAGATGTGTAACATAAAAATTTAATTTTTATTTATTATGTCTCCTGAAAAAATTCTTTTTAATTTGGTTATTTTTCCATTTCATTTTTAAAGTAATAAACTGTCTGTAATAAATCGTTCTTAAATATATTATTTCAAAAAATAAGTCAAATCGTTTTATTTATACCACAGGCCCCTCGACAGAAGTGAATTTTTATTTTGTATTAAACTTCAATCTTTGCAATACGACGTAGTTATACGATTTATAAATGATGCATAAAGGATCGCCGCAAAGTAAGATCATTTCAAAGTTCGAAGAAAATTGGTCCTTAATTTCGTACAAAATTTGGATTACCAGATCCAATAGTCACACTGATTACTGTTGCCATTTGGAGGTAACAGTCGCAACCATTTTGTGGTAAATTTTGACTAAAAGTTAAAATTAGTGAAATTAGTAATAATCGTTTTACTAAAACAGCGAAATAAATGTTATATATAATAATATAACATTATATTTAATTTATAAAAGGAGAAGAAATTTAATATTGAAGCTTGTCATAACTGTGGGTATCAATCTGAGTCGTGAAAAACATTGTGAGATGTTAGAACTTTCCGCATATAGAAAAATCATAATTTGGGGGTCCTAGCCTCTGGATCGGGCAGCCGCCTAAAATATGTACTATGAAAAATATGCTTTTAGTGACTCTGTAGAGACATTAGGTATTTTTGGAAGCAGAAAAGATGAAAAAGGAGCAACGCCTTCGCCGGGAATTGAACTACGGACCTCTGGAATACGCGCCCAGCGTGCAGACCACCACACTACGAAGGCATGCTAAGAAGGCGGGAGAAATACCTTATAAGTCTAGTTAATGTAATTTCACAAATCATTTAATAAGTAATCATAACAGAGATAAAGAACTGCGTTTATTACTTTCAAATCGTTCAGCTTGTTCATCAATGACGGATAGATTAAATTTGAAAGAATAAATAAATATTTTAGGGTTTGCAGAATGGCAACACATTGTTTTTTAATTCGAGAGTTTGTTAACCGAGAAAGCATAATATTCAGATAAAACAAGACATAAATTAAAAACAAATTCAGAATCCCGGCAGTACATTCGGTTGAAGATTACGTGTGTCCAAAATTTAGTGGCTCTTATAGTCGCCATTTTTTCGCAATGCTGAGGAACATATATCCAAATTCTTCATTATTTAATAAGAGAAAGTGCTTTTTAGCTGGAATTATCTATATGCTTAAAGAAGTTATGCAAGCTAGCCAGTATATAATTATGGACAGAATTCAATTTTAAATCTACATGGATTTGAGGATTTTTCAAAAGTCAAACAGGTCCCCCCTTTCTTTTTTTTTTTTTTTTTAATTTATTATTATTATTTTTTTTTTTAAAAGTGTCAATTTGCCCAGAAGGACTATTAATTTCTTTTTGGCATTGTGCGTCGATTCACTATAAACGACGAATAACTTTTGAAATTGTTGCTACCAATGTTAGAGCCCTGTATTATATTTAAAGAAATTAAATAATGAACAATCTGCATAAATGTATGAATGTTTCTAGCATTGTGATAAGACAACGGTACCTAGAGCCGTCAAATTTTGAATAACGTACGTCTCTACACGAATATAGGCATCTGGAAGCCCAAATTTGGATTTTTTTATCATTTATTTCATATTTTGTAAAGAATTTATGTTTTTGATTAAGAAACTCAACGATTTCAAAGCGAGCAATGGCAACACTGTAGGGGGGAGGAAATTTTTTTTCCCAGCAGAAATTCTAAAATTGTAATTTTATGGGAAATTCTAAACATTTCTCAGATTCTATTTTCAATATTTTTAGTCCACACTTTGCCCAGAAGGACTATTGATTTCGTTTTGCCATTTGTTTGCGATATTGCTGTTGAACTGAATTTTATGATTTAAGTGCGAAGAACATGATATTTAATAAATAAAGGTAACACACAAAACATTAACAAAACGCCCCTGTGGACGTAATTTAAAATTTAAAACCTTTGTTTTTTAAACAACGTTAAAAAAAAGTTTTTTCTTAGTCCAAAGGGATTTGAGTGCCGAAGAACTATTACTTTCGTTTTGGCATTTTGCGTCGGACTCCTATAAATGTCGGTTCACTTTTCAAACTGTAGCCACAAAATGTTAGAGTCCTCCATTCTATTTGAAGAAATTAAATAATGAAAAATCCGCATAAATGTATGTATATTTCTCGCATTGTGATAAAATAACGGTACTTATAGCCATCGTATTTTGAATGACGTAATCCTCCACCGAATATGGGCATGTGAAAGACCAAATTTGAAATTTGTTTTATTATCGATTTCATATTTTGTAAAACTTTAAGGAATTTTTGAGTAACAAAGTCAACGCTTTAAAAGCGAGCAACGGCAACACTCTGCGAGGCAGGGAACCTTTTTACCTCCAGCGCGTCTAACTGTGTATCGGAAATTTTAAAGATAGGCTCATTTAAAAATTATTTTTCATCATTGTTATTGAACTAAATTTTATGGTTTAATTGCAAACATGGTATTTAATAAATAAAGGTAACACCTAAAACGTTAAAAAAAACGCCCCTTTTGACATACTTGAAAATCTGAAACATTTCAGATTTTTTATATTTTATTTTTATTTATTTATTTATTTATTTGTTTATTTTTTGAGAATTTTCTGAATATTTTGCAGTTTTTCATGCGCGTCTACGCAATTATGGAATAAGTAAAAACATTAATAGATCTTTACATATCTTATTTGAACTAAATAAAATTTCTGTTTTAATCCAATCGATAATTTAAATTTTCTAGCAAAATTAATCGCTATTGCATAATTCCTATATAACGCAACTGATGCAGTTACTTGCATAACAATAAAAGCGAAAATAAAATCTTTCATTCGATCATAATTAAACCCAAACTTTTATTAGCCAATAATAACGCAGCAATAGTATGACCTTCTATAATCTATGTCTCTCTATTTATAGTGATATATTGCCTACACTAATATTAATCTAACGACAAAATTATGTTCTTCGCTTTTCTCGCACTTGTCTTTGGTTCTGCTCACATAACGTCTGCTACTTCACGTTTTGCCAATTTTTATGTTGTCAACGTATGAAATTCTCAAAACCAGATGCGACTGTTTCTGCACCTTTATTGCTTGGTTTTGCTCGTTATTAAAGAAATATACTTAAATGAAAATGATCATCTGTCATTCAGCAGCCTCCTCTATTTTTCGATGTCATCTATACTTCAAAAACTTTTATTATTGCACATTAAGAAAAAAAAATTCATAAATAATAATAATTGATAATATTGAATTATCCGTATAGTTCCGCGTTTTTCATGATAAATCGATGTGAAACTGTACAGAAATATAAAATTTCATTGAGTCACATAAGCTCCCATTTTTTTGTCATCTTTTGACAAAATACTTTCTCTCCGGAAGTTAGGAAATTCTTTTTTTTTAAAAAAAAAGTCTAAGGTTTATTTGTAAGAACGCTATCGAAGTACTATTTGACAGTCTTCAGAGATGAAACTAAAGGCCCTTCAGAGCATTTTCAAGTGACCTGAAGAGATCAAAATCCAAAGGAACAAAGTCTTGTAAATTGGAAAGGAGGAGTCACACAACACATCCTAGCCATAATTCAATAAGTCTTCCTTTAACTTTCATCAAAGTCTCAACATTCATCGAAATGTAAGGCCAAGCATTTCCATGATGGAAGACAACACTACAAGAATTGCTCAGAGGTCTTCGCTTCGTTTCCTGCCTTTAAAACTGCCATTTTGAAAAGCATTTTTCCGAATTTATTGTCTGATTTGGTGGCTGGTGGCAACAGTTCACAGTACACAATTCCTTTGTATGTCCACCTGCATATAGAAAAAGTAATACACAAAGCATTACTTTTTTTAGATGCAGGTCCCTTCTTTATATTACTAAAGGAAGTTCTTTTGTCTTATATCTTGATCTTGTTTTGGCAACGTTATTGTAAAGTATCCACTTCACATCTGCAGTAATAAGCCATTTCGGAAAGAAAAAGTCTACCGTGTCATCAAAAACAGTACTTTATCCATATATAACACCAATTTTACGAGCAGTGTAGCGTTTCTCCCATTTTCAAAATAAAAGAACATAATATGATTAAAATGAACTTTTAGACCAAAAGGAGCGTTAGCCCAGAAGGGCTATTAGTCTCAAAACAAGATTTACAGTTGAACCACTATAAAAGTGTTAGTCATTTTTCAAATTTCTGCCGCCAAATATTATCGCCTTAGGCTATATTTAAAGAAATTAAATAATGTAGAATTTGCATAAATGTATGCTTGTTTTTGCATTGTGAAAAAACAACGGTACCTAGAACCATCAAATTTTGAATAATATAGTCCTTCACCGGAATATGAATAACTGGAAGGCCGAATTTTGAATTTCGAAAATTTTTTATTGTGTATTTCATATTTTGTAAAACTTTAATGAAGTCTTGATTAAGAAACTCAATGATTTCAAAGCGAGCAATGGCAATACTGTACGGGAAACCTTTTTTATCTCCAGCGCGCGAGATTGTCTATCGAAAATTCTAAAGATACACTGTTTTAAAATATTTTACTGTGTATTTCAAATTTTGTAAAAGTTTAGTGAACTTTTGGTTAGCAAACTCAACGATTTCAAAGCGAGGAATGCCAAGATTGTACGGAAAACAACATTTAGATCTCCAGCGCGTGAGACTATCAGGCTGTTTTTAGATATTTTTATGCCAAAGGAACATTAGCCCAAATGTTCTCGAAACGTTAATGAGTATGTAAATGAAACCCCCCCCCCTCAGAGGGTTTTTTTTTTTTTTTTTTTCCTTAAGTTTCTCTATTTTTAACCTTAGCACTGCAGTAAAACAAAAATTATGCCTCAACCTACGTTAGAATTACGAAACATGTTCAGAAAAGACCTTATTTTATCATATGTTTCGGTCGAAGTCTCCTTTAGTCAGCATTAACGAAATAATTAGAAGAAAATGCCCTTCGGTTTGACAAACAGGACAACTTCCCGAATGACATGTAATAATTTAATTAAAGGTATTGATAATAAAAATTAATACATGATGAACTTGGTTAAGTTGAGAAATGAAACAGTGTTAATCACAGTAAAAGTTGTTACCTTAGCCTTGTTTTCAATATTATAGATGGTGTGTAGAATCACCTGTAAGGTTATTAAATAATTTTTAACTAGTAAACGCGAACATAACGTTCAATTTTGTATACATTAGCCTTATTCCCATTCATAACTTTATACATTTACTATTTTAAAAATTAAAAGATGCAGCTAAAAAAATTTGTATTACATATAAATAGAAATATTCATAGCCCAATAAGTAAAGCGTTTATGATAAATCGCAAACTTAACGCGTAATAGTTTACTAATGCTATTTCTGGAAGAAATGGTGCTTTAAAATGTTATTTTAAAACTTTTATTAAATTATATGAAGCAGCTTTGGCTGCATTAATACGTCAACTTTGGAATTAAAATACTCTGTTTTTTTTTTTTTTTTTTTTTTTTTTTTTTGTGTGTGTGTGTGTGTGTGTGTGTGTGTGAAGGAAAATCAGTTTTTATGCTTTTAGCCTTTCATAGAAAATTATCTTTTTAGATTTTTCGATGAATAAAACGCATAGATTTGCATTTCGAATTATTTCTGCTTTTTCACAAAACTTTGATCTCTAATCTCCCAAACAAGCGAATGCATAGGCGTGTGGGTGAGTGCGTATAAGAGCAAAATAACTGCAGAAAATATTTAAGAACTATATTCTTAGGTTCTTGAACGAAAATAGCGCTTTTCCAGGAAAGTTCCTTTTTTTAATTCCTATTTCCGAGTCCTTTTCTCATTTTTCGCCAAAACAAATTATGTCGATAGATAGAAAGCTAAATTTATTCTTGAATAACTAATGGAATATTTTTTTAAATATCAGCATTTACGTAAACTCATAATATATGTAATGAACTAAAAATAGAAACTTAATTCATTCCTTAGATGAATTGAATAGAAGATTAAATAATTCATTTTATAAAAATTCATGTACAATTTTATATGGCGAATAACAAAACAGTGGGGCGCTTTTGATAAATTTCTTTAGCTAATAATTTATGCTTTTGACACTTCAGTTTGATTATTTGATTTCGTTATTTAGAAGCCCACGCTAATATTATTCGTGATATAAAACTGCAGATGAATTTTCTAAATAGAATTATTGTTTTCATTAAATAATGATTAAAGAATAATTATTTCCCATTAGATTTCTTGTTCCCATTAAACTATCATAAATTATTATTCTACTTCGAGTTCATTAAGGATTTTGCTTATTTTAAATAAAAGTTGATTTCATCCAAACATTTTGATTTCCATATCTTAGTCTCAATGACACGCTATAAAATAAATTATTCAATTGAAAGATCATTTTTTATAATAATAATCATGGATAATCACTCTTTTGTCTCAAAGAATTCTGTTGCATCAAAAGGTCGAAAAAAAAATCCAGTGAATCAGGAATTAAGTTAAAATCCCATATAAATTTAATTTAAAATTATTTTCCAGCTCTGTCCGATGATGCGAACAGTAAAATTCTGAGACATTTTAATTTGTTCGTTAACGAATATAGTATGTGCAAAAAATCATTTCAATATTAAATTATAAAAAATACATATCGAATCTTTAAAAAATCCCTTCGCTATATTATATCCTCATCACAAAAGTCCGGAAAGTTGTTTGATTAATCTTTCGCGTCTGATTTAGGGTAGTAATCGAACATATTTTTTATCTAGTCATACTTAGTTTTTCTTCTGGGCAACATTCTCCTATAGTCTTCTTCAACTGGAAAAGGTGTTCGATTGTAAAAATTTTAAAACAGTCTTCTGACTTCAGTTCATTTTCCATTAGAAGCCTGTTTAATTTTGTAAAGCATTGCACATTATTCTCTTTGACATATGATGATAACATGCTAAGTTTTAAAACTAATTTACAATTAAATGTATCTTTACATTTTTAGCCAATAAACACTAGTCTGAGTATTTAAAAATTTTTCTTTTCGATTTTTATTTTTACTGCCGTAACCACGAGTTTCCACGGAACACAGTTTGAAGACCACTGCTTTAGATCAATAATTTTGACGCTTTTTTTAAATGTGAAGTTTAATTCCTCTGCAACGAGGTTTGGTTCGTCCTTCTTTAATTTAGGAATTACAGACTAGCTTTAAACTATAAATAAAACTAAACAATAATAGAAAGAAAAACTGCTCTCTCATCTCAAATCACTGGGGTCTTTGATTAGATTCTTTATCGACTTACTCGAATTTGGGGGGAGGGGGTACTTGTATTTATTCATGAACCTTGACACTGGTTTTCACGGGAAAAAGAAGAACCAATAGTTCCGCTTTAGCTTCATAGCATACTTATTTTTAAGTGAAAAGAATGCAGAATTAATACTTTTTTTTATCGTTTTTGTTTTCAAGGAGGGCGAAGTATTTCTTTCCTAATTCGTAAATTTAAAAAAAAATGTAATCGACACATTTTTAGATTTGAAATTTAAAAATAATAGGCGACAAATAATGGAAAATCGAGATTTTTCTATAATTTTCTAAAACATCTGAAATGAATGTTTAAAATTTCATACAAATTTCATTAAAGGATACTCTTCCTCTCTATCGATAGTGCAAACTATAAAACTCTGGGATTTTTAGTTTGCCTGTTAAACAAAGATATGCACGGCAAATCGTTTTAAGATTAAATTTTAAAAACGTTTAATCGAATTTTGAGAAGATTGCTTCATTGTATTATATTGGCATCAGTGTGTGTACATCATCGGCAAACAATGTGTGTACAAAATTTTAATGAGATAGCTTATCAGGAAGTAGATCAAAACTCGATTACGAACTTTTCACCATAACCAAAAACACAATGCATGAACTAAACTAAAGCTTTTAAATAAAAATGTACATATTTAATGACGTCTACAAAGAATTTTATCTTTTGAGCACCTTCAGAGACAGGACACCCAGCAGATCTTATGCAAAATATGAATCAGATCACTGCAACAGTAACATTACGTAAATTATTATAGCATTATAATACACTTATGAAGATAGTTTCTAAATTATCTGCAAACACTACAATATGCGTTAACTTAAGCCTCTACAGATAGCTCTTAACTATTTTGCGAATGCCGAGATATCGGCAATGTGGCACAGAATAGTGTCAAGAGGAAGGGGTATCCACTGGTCACCATAGAAGCTGGATACTAAAATCTGGAGAGGCTCCATTTACTCCGGGGAACATTAATCATAGCGGATGTCAGCTGAGTACACAGCAGTCAAGTATTTTGTCCACAAATCAAGTGTCTTCCGTGGTATGAGAGAAGGCCGTGCGGTCACAGGTTTGGTCTGGCTGATAAAGCTCGTTGCTATTTGCTGCGAACAATATTAGGCTTTTATATCCTTTGCGGCGGCCGGGTGTAAGGATTAACATTGTTAACAATTTCGGCATTGGCACCTAAGTAGAAGCAGTCACGAAATTCTGCAAATAGTTTGTGGTTTAACACGCATGCGTGGAATAATTGTTTCCTGTAGAAGTATCCTAGGAGGCTAAACGTGTTTGCATAATAATTATGCTTCTAGAGTTGCATAAATATCATGTGGATACTAACATGAAGAGCGTAACATATTTGGTATACATTTATATGCTCTTAATTAGAAGAATTTGGTTTCATGAAGATAGGGGTCCAAATTGGGTCGTCTCTTGAAATAAATAAAGGGTTTAGCAAACATCAGCGTTAATGTAAAGAATAATATTTACCTATTTTAATAGTTAAACCATATCACATGAGTAGTTATAAACATAACAGAGCTCATTTATAATGGAAATCATGTATGTTAAACTTACGAAAAACTTATCCTTTTATTATAGTATTAGGTTGCTTAGTTAGTAGACATCGTTTAATGTGACAGTGGTTAATGTTAGAATTCGCTTAATTTTATCGAAGTGCCGAAGTACCTTCCGCTTGCATATACGAAAACGTGGAAAATTATTGTGAGCAATAATTCAAGCCATATCATCAAAATATTACAGAATAAAATTTTTAAGCTGAAGCCAGTGCACCAGATAAGTTCAAAATTGTCAAAAAGATTAAGTCATCTTCTAGCTTGGTTTGGATTTTAGTCAGTCATTCCAAAGTACTAAAAAAAAACCCAAAGTTTGACGCAGATTTTTTACTAACTCTATCGATTTTTGAGAGCTATCACATACAACTCACTCTTCTTTAGGAGTAAAAAAAAATACTTATACAGAATCGCTGAAACCGAATTATGTACTGTTTCGTTTGTTACTCTGATGCTTAGCACATTGTGGAACTGTTTGAAATAAATTAAAATATTACATACATAATTTAATTTAAGAAACTAAATCATTATTTCATAAAGAAGTGTTTAATTGCACTATTTCTGTTTCAAAAGGTGCCTGTTTTTCACAAACAAAATTAATGTTTGTTGCAAGCGAATCAGATTTAAGGTGTCAAATAGCCTCATGCGGTTAGCGAGCAGAAGTCAGAGCCGCATGTGCCAGGCCTGAAAGCCACATGCGGCTCGCGAACCGCAGTTTGGCCATGCCTGTTATATACTATTATTATGGATCTCTTTATTATAATATTACTTTTTCTAATATGACTTATATGAGGAAATATATAAAAATAAGTTTTTAGCAGCAGCGATTTCAATTCGTTTGCATTCCTGTACGTATTTAGCTCGGTCACGTTTTACTTCGATCATAACACCGTATAATAAATACCTAGGGCTATTTTAACGAAATTCGACTATTTAACGAAATAATTAATTTATTTAACGAAAATACTATGAGAGAAATAATAATAGTAATATAAGTTTTAGTTTAATGCGGTTTTTAGTTTAATAACATGTAGAATTTTTCATATTATTTTAAACTGCTAATGTTTTCTTTTTCTTTTAAGTGGTTATTTCACCAAATAGTAGAGTTTAAATTTTCATCGTACCATCTTCCTCTATCTTCCTTTATTATTTTCTTCTTTATCATAATCATAATTATATCTGAATTCTCTAAGGAACTGAAATAATATTTTCATTCGATATATAAAATTCTCTCCTATAAAAATAATATAAGTATCCCTAGGGTAGTGACTTATAAAAAAACGAAAGAAATCTGGAGGAAGCCCTTTATAAGAGTTATTATTCAACGAAATATTAAGTGTTCAATTTATTTTTTCATGCGCCCTCGAAAATAGCCAATTCTCAGAGTGTTACCGTTCGGTAAAATGGAAGATATTATTGCTTAATAAGATAACTGAGTGAATAAAATGCATTTTTTAATAATTTGTATCTTGAATTTTATTTCTATATTTGAATATTGAATTTTTAATTTTTAATAATTTGTATCATGAAATTTATTTGAATTTGAATTGTATTTCTATTAGTAAAACTTAACATCAACAACTAAACTATGCCTTCGTCGGAATTAATATAATAAATAAAAATTATTTCTAACGCCATATTAAGCTCCCTCCCCGACTTTTACAAAATTCCTTCTCCTTCTTTTATTACCCCAAAACGGCGTTATCCGCATTATTAGTCTCGAAATAGGATTTTGCGTCTTCAAGTATAAACGGCTATATCACTTTCAAATTGTTGCCACCAAATATTATCGTCCGGTATTATTTTTAAAGAAATTAAATAATGAAGAATATGCATAAATGTATGTATGTTTCTCGCATTGTGATAAAACAATGGTATATAGAGCCATCCAATTTTGACTGACGTAATCCTACTGCGAATATGGTCATCTGGAAGCCGAAATTTAAAATTTGGAATTTGTTTTATTATTGGTTTCATATTTTGTAAAACGAATTTTTAGTTAACAAAATCAAGGATTTCAAAGCGAGCAATGGCAAATTTATACAAGAAAAAATTTTTTATCTCAAGTGCATGAGACTGTGTATCGAAAATTCTAAAGATATGCTCAATTTAAAGTTATTTTGCGATATTGCTCTTGAACTGATTTTATGGTTTAAATGCGAAGAATATGATATTTAATAAATAAAGGTAACACACAAAATGTTAAAAAAAGTATCTTTTGGACGTAAATCAAAATCCGGAACATTTCAGATTTTTTTTCTATTTTTATCTTGTAATGTTTTATACATTTCAATCAAATTTTTTAATTTTTTAAAATCTTTATAAACCCTTCATTGAAGTTTTAACTGTATTCTGAAGTCTTCAGATTATTATAAATAAGATCGTAGCAGTAATAGCAGAACCAAAGAGGATATCACCCTCAATCTTCACTTTTGGGTTGACTCATTTTCGCTAACAATCGATATTATTGTAAATTAATGCAAACACTTAAATCGTATCAAAGACGCTTATAAATGCTTACAACTTATTGCTATGACGCTTAACGCATTGATGCTTATAAGGCACAAAAATATTTTTCTGAATACTTTCTTTTCGAACTATAACATATATCGATTATAATTCTTACAACGTACCTTCACTTTGCGTCGAATCAGTTTTACGGTGTATCACTTCTCAAATAAAACTTTGGAATTATCATCACTTTTTGTGGTTTATAAGTTATTTTTAGAACGCTTATAACGCATGAATGCTTATTACGCTCAAAAATAACATGCTATCCAATGCTTGCTTTTCAGAAGCTAACGTATATCACTTCTAAGGCTTATAACTTAAATTCACTTTTGCGGGAATACCTTTTACGGTGTATCAGTTTCCAAATAATACGTATATCGCTTATAACGCTTATACGTAGCACATACGTAAATATACATATAAACGTCCCTATGCAAGTTTAAAATCTGAATAATTTCAGATTGTTTTCGCGTATTTTGCTATTAATAATTCAATGAATGCATCGAAAAGGATCTTATTATGCCGCGATGGAAAAATAACTCCAAAATATCTAAACGTGCACCTCTCCATGAATATACATGAAGCCATTATAACCCGAAAGGCAAACCATTATAACCCGAAGATATCCCACTGTCAGTCTACAGCGACATACTCCGTTATTCAGTTATGCAATGAAATCTTAACTCCCATTTATGGATGCCAACACACGTCCTCATATAGGCGCTTTATTGGAGGAGCAATTAAGTCCTCCACTAAGGTAGTTCGATGAAGATATCATCCGCTTAGAGTGGACAGCTTGCTATTCCGAATTAAATTCGGTTAAGCACGCATGGGACATACCAAGCAAGCGTCTTGAAGCACATTATCCACTTTTAAATCTGCTTCTAGAAATCGGGCAGCACTGTTGTAAGAATCGGACTTTATACCTAGTCGTAAATATTGGCCTACATAGTTAAGTAATAATGTACTGAATATGTTCTTATTCTGCATTTCTTCTAGTCAAAATTCTGCGTATTGGAATCTTTCTGCATTATAAAACATTAGTGGTCTGCTGGGGTGTATTATTTTTGAATAGGAACTTCAAGGACATTTCCTCCCAAACCGTGCTTCGCAACCACGGTATCGTCTACTATGGAAATAAAGGTCGAATCTTCTGTTTTGCTAAAATACCTTAATATTTTCTGCTTGATGATGACGATACACGTTAAAATGGTATCACATCTACAAGCGCTCAACAACATCGGAAGAAACACTTCCCATAATTTTTTTCCTGGACATCTGATTGGTTTACTTATGCGAGAACCAGTCCTTTGGGTAAATCGGACGAGAAACAAAGCATCAAAATATTTTCAGTTCAATTTCGAAAAGTCCCGAGTAGCTAGGTGGAAAGTTTCTTCGAGTTTCAAGCGTCATTAGATTTGACAATCCCATTACAGTCGTAAATGAAGAAAGGGTCATTATGACTTTGAAGTGCCTATTTAAAAGTAACAGAATACAGAGCTTTGCCTTAAACCTAGTATCACAAACCTAACTCTCTTTTTAACAGTATTACTGAACTAGTAGTTGCTTTTACATCCTGAAAGTTTATATTAATAGTCTCAATATTTTAATTGAATTTGCACGAAAGATTTAAAAATTGAGACATATTTTGGTATTATCGCATTTTTCCTTGCATAATCTGGAAGCAGTTAGCACGTCCAACCGGCAATTTCAGCGTCTGTAATTAGACTCTTAATGAGTAGCATAATTGATGCTGACATTTTGCGCTCCGAAAACTTAATGATGACACTCGAATTACAGTATGGTGGGCAATGAATGATTGTCATCTGGACTTGAACAACTGAGTTTGTGTCAGTCACTCTCTGAAAGAAGAAGAACAGTTGAGTTAGTTATATCTCATGTTCCCGTGAGTACTGATCTAGAATAAGTGTTAGCCCGTCCGTGTAGTAGTTGGAAGGTCTGTGATTCGAATCCTGAAGAGAGGACTGTTGGTTTTTCATGTTTTTTGGTTTCAGAAATCCTAGAAGTCTCTATAGTCTTAATACCTGGAGGTTGGAGCAAATACAAACATATAAAAGCGATTTATAAGTAAATGAAGACATAATCGCTCAGTAAAAATCAAATAAGCATATTTTTAGTTTAGTAAGGTTCTTTTGCTTCATTTGAAGCTCATTTTCACAATAATATAGCTGCTCTTTTGCTGCCCAGGGTGATCGTTTGACGCCTTTCTCAATACAACCCCCCCAAAAAAAATCCAATTTATAAAATGTTAAAACGGCATATCGGAAAATAAACAAAAGCTTTGTGTTAATTAATTTTCGAACAAAAATTTTAATTCCAAAATTTTAAAGTGCTTTTTTGCTTGCTTTTCGGTTAACAAAACGTCGATGACATTCTAGAAGTTTGCCTTGCAGTCGTTTTTTTCTAGATAGTACAATAAATTTAAATACTTATTTTTAGGTCTTAAGGGCTTCTTAACCGATTTGTATACATAGGGACTCCATACACAATAAATAATATTTACAGCTAATGTAACGAAAATTCGAAATGGAGTTACAAAATCTGGAATTAATTTGGTGAATATACGTATTTTAAAATAAATTGTGAAAGTTCAATGCAACGTTCTCTCTCAGTGTGAACCCTTCTTTATTTATATAATTGAGAACATAATTTAACTGTCATCCGTATTTTCCGTTCAAAATCTTCGATGGAGTAAGTTTTGGTTTGTATTTTTATTATAGGAAATCACTTGAGGGCTATCTGCGTAAAGGGAGGGATGTCTTCGTGAAGTACTTTCTAAAACAGACTGGCTGGTATATAAGTGACACATGAGGAAAATACGAAAACACCCATGCAACCAGCCCGTTCGCCAAGATTCGAGCTCCGGACCGAACTATCAATGTTCAGCAACTCTACCGCTCGGGCTCTGGTCGGCGTTGTTGCAGTAAGGAAGGCGTAAGATTTTTAATTCTAAATTAAAAGCTGCTTAAAATTATCAAAACTGCAGTAATTTCATGCAATCCAATTTTCCATAATCAGAAAACTTAGCTCATTTACTTAATTTCTTCCAGAAAGATTTATTTATTTGTGAATTCTTTTTTCAAATGCACTGTTAGAAGCATAATTCATTATTCATACAAACGAAAGGCAGGTACTGCTACCTCCAGATTTCTATATTGGGAAACATTTCTATTATCATAAATATTGATCTGAAAGCCAGAACATACAATTTAAATGCGATAAATTTTTCAAGCAATCCAATGATAGCTGTGTAATGTTTACCACAGCTGCTAGCCGGCGAATCCATAAAATTTTCAACCAGATAACGCTTTCACTTTATCTATGTCATTCATTTCTCTGCAACTAAACACACATTTCATTATCGCCGACACCCCACCAGCAAAGGGAGTTACAACGTCATGCGACCCTTACCCCTCAACCTCATGATTAATGGTCTCCAGCAAAATGCCAAAATTTTCTCGCGCTGGGTCCACGTTACTCCCTCTTTGTTTATCGAACCTCGAGCGATTAAACACTGGTATCGTTGGCACAGTGCAAAGAACGTTAGGATCCGGGAACTAAATTAAACGACAGGGAGCGTTCACATCATAACTCGGAGATATTGTCTGAGGAATTGCGGCTGATATCATACGGCGTGGAGTCACGGATATCACAAAATATTTAACGTAATTGCAGTTGACGTAGAGTATTGTATAATCCTTCGGTGAAAGAGAACTAAATAAATAATCGCAATTAAAATCCCCCTGCTTGTAATTAAATTATTCGACTAGGTATTGTTTGCTCAAGTAAAGGTTAATTGATTGTATCCCAGAATGTCAAGAATAATTCGATCTTAAGCACCTGAGAGGAAATTCCGGCATTTTCAAGGATGACCAATGACCAAATGAATAAAAGCCATGAACCAGTGGTAATTTACTCCTTACACTGCGATGGGATGCCTGGAAGAGGATTACGTAGTTATGTATAAAACAAACAAAATTCAGTTTCTTTAAAACATTCTCCACATGTCCAAACTCTTACGTGCAGAGCACACGTCCAGATGAGCAGAGTCCATAATCACACAAAGTACATAAAGAGGAGGCAATCAGATTAAAATAAAACAATTGAACACCAAGGCAAGCATATCCAGTCAATAGTCTAAACTCAGTCACAGCACAAGGAGAGTCTGACACAGTCGGCTTTTAATAACATCCACCATGACTTATTTTCGGTAGCACTAACAACAGCATTATGAAAGCAGTTTTTATAAATCCTATTGATTTCAAGATTAGCAGAGTGAAGAAGACTCTGGAAGATCTTTGGAGAATATCCGTACCCTCTTTAGCCGAAAGGTTCGCCATCTCATATTTTTAGAAAGATCCCGGGGTCTTTATAATTAATGTTTAAAGTGTTAAGAGTACTTTTTTAAGTATTCGATCTGATATCCTTTTTTTCTGAACTATAAAATCCGAATCGTAATTTCCATGATAGAAAGGCTTTTCCTAAAATTTCCATGGATATTAAATTCTATACATCTTCCGCTACTTTCCCTAGTCCATCAATAGTATTCCATACGTGAAATATCAAGGGACATCACAGAAATACACTAAAGAGATATGTATGCACTATCTGTGTCAGTCTTCATTTTTTCAAGGAATGCAGTGATACTTTTCAAAGTATGACTTGTTACTTTGTCTTCATAAGTTTCACTCGTTGAAAGTCATTGGGATAAAGAAATGGAATTTCTTCTGTAACTATCTTACGTAAAACTTTCTCTTGATAGTATGTTGTGTTGATTTTAACATTTTTTTCATGTCTTCTTATTTTTAATTTTCGTTTTAAGAAAATCCTGCGACAATCATAAATCTCTTTCTGAATTTTTTCTTGCATTTACGGAACCAGGCTTGCCCATTTTTTTCTAGATCATAAATTGAACTTTTTTTGTTGAAGTCATTTAGGCAAATCCATGTTTTCTCACAACGTATTTCCATTTATTTCTTGCTAAATAGTTTTCATGCACGGTTGTACTAACTGCTCTGCATTGATCCACAGGCCTCGCAAAAGCTGGCAAAGCAATCCAGAACTTGTTTACGTACAACATTTTGTAAAAAGAATAAATTTACAAGTAGTAGACCAAATTTCTCATTTCAAATAATAAGCTGTTGCCATCAATTTTTATTTCAGCATATTTGATTTTTTTAATCATTTATCAAAATCATTCTGAAATTCGTAAACTTCCTCTGCATCGATCTAAGTCAGAGGTTCTCGACGGGGCCGGTACTGATTCCCTATGGGTCCTGAAATTTTGAAAACAGTCAATGATAATATAACGGGTCGGCTGGGGATGGACAGTCGAATATGCACCGGCAATTTAATGGCATATTCAAGATTCCATTCATTTCAAAAAATATCTGTTAAATAAAGTTCATAATTAATTGCTTGTTGATATAAAGCTACATCTCAAGTAAGGGAGAAATCATATTAAATAAATATAAGGGGGAAAATAAACAAAATTATTCAATATATTTTTTAAATCAATAATGTTTTTAAATACATAAATTTAGTATCCAACAAGTCCAATATAAAAAGTAAAATGCAGGAACACCCATGCAAGCCATTGAAACTTATCTTAATAACTTTTGGTTGGCCATGTTTTTGCAATATCTCCTTACAGCACAGACGCTATTTGCTTATAAACATCCATCTTCTCCGGGGTTCGAACTCAGACTCATGAGTAGGCAGTCAGCGTCTCTTACCATTATACTGCCTGGTATGCAACAACAAACGTACGCAATTGAAGCGATACCAGCGATCACAGAACAGCGATATAATCATGTTCAGCGTATATTCCTGGTTGTCGGCTTATAAGGTATTTTTCCCGCCTTCTTAGCATACCTTCGTGATGTAGTGGTCAGCACATTCGGCGCGTATTCGAGAGGCTCGTGGTTCGAGTTCCGGCGAGGGCATTGCTCATTTTTCACTTCTTCCAGCTTCAAATTAAACTAATGTCTCTACAGGCTTTTCTACAGGAACTTGCGTGATTAAGAGAATCAAGCTGTAGGCAAGTTAATAAGTTACTAAACGAAATAAAAAACGTTTGAGCATTTTTAAACAACGTGATTTAAGAATTAAAGTAAGCAGTTTTATGTTAAACGCATTATTAAAATTGAACTTTTATGCGATTAGAATTTGTGAATTTTTCTTTCTGAAAAACTATTTATGCTTATAAAATTAAATTAATAATAAATAAGTAATAAAACACAAATATAATAAACCATCTTTTCAAAAAAATATAATTATTATTTTCCTCCATAGTCTTAATCTAAATGCTAACTTTAAATTATTTATATGCAATTATTTGTATTATGTTGTACGCTGTATATGTGTATATTATAGAGAAAACTGTAAAAGACTTGATGGGGAATTTTTTTTTTTTTTTTTTTTTTTTTTTTTTTTTTTTTAAAGGGGTTGATGTAAGAAAGGTGTTGGTAAACCTGATCTAGGAATTTTAGGCATTCTTGTCAGAATAAATTTTTACCTTTAATTATATAGGTATCATATGATTTTCTTTGTAGTATACAGGGGACATGTTCGTGCATTTTTTAACGATATTAATGCAACAAAATGATTAATTGTATTACAATTATTATTTTTAAGCAACAAATCTTGTATGACTTTTATTTAACAGCCAAAATGCGCCTTGATTTTTGTGGCAAAAGTCTATTTTTTGCACTTGAAATTTTCTCCCTTCTCTTGGGCTGTTTTTTATGATCTTTGGTTAATGCGTAGAAGTGCCCATTTTAGAATTCTGAAAGCACATCATTCAATCGGTATTACTGCTAGGGACTTATCTGGAATATTTATAAAAAGGATACAGTTTATGCTCGGCTACCTTCCATTTTTTCTTCAAATTTAATTGTAAAGATTTTGATTGGTGGTGCTCGTTGAGCCATGGGGGTTACACTCTTACTTTTATGTATGGTTACAAAAAAAAAAAAAAAAATCAATAACTTCATAAGGTATTTCTCCCGCCTTCTTAGCATGGCTTCGTGGTGTAGTGGTCAGCACAGTCGGTGCGTGTTCGAGAGGTCCGTGATTCGAGTCCCGGCGAGGGCATTGCTCATTTTCCATTTCTCCTGCTTTCAAAAAATTCTAATGTTGTTACAATTTTTAAAAACACCTGAAATATAGAAAAACCCTTTTCGAGGATAAAATATGCACAGAATTTATACTCAAACAAAAAAAAAAAAAAAAAAAAAAAAAAGCTAAGGATAAAAAAACTTTCATTTCCTAAAAAACAAATTAATTGTATAACCTAAACTCATCAGATTCTTTGCTTCCTTTTTCCTGGATACCGAAAATTTCGTAATTTGCGTCACAGTATCAGCCTGGAATAGAGCTCTGGCTGACAACTCAGTCAAAGAATTTGAATAAAGTGAAAGAACCCGCGTACGTTCTTGGTTTAATCCTTATATACACTATATACAAAGAACGCCATACGGCGTCTTAAAATTTGGTTACTTCGTTATTCTCCTGGATTGGGTGTCACACCTGTTTTGCATAGTCTATGTTTAGAATACAGAGAAAAGTAGGGTTGAATATAAAAGTATTTTCCTTTACGGATGTAATTTGGAATATCGATCCGAACATCTTAAATGTGGATGATTTAAAAATAAGTAATTTTTCATGAAAAGCCTCCAGAAATTCTGGAAAAAATACGAAAAATACAAAAGAAGCTTTAATCAAAGATATCCATATAGTTCGTTATATCCGAATTTATGTCCGTGGAAGCAGCATAAAATAGCATTAACTGTATAGGAAATTGGGCGGGACGAAAGGTTCGTTCGTTATATCCCAAAGCTTTTTATAATCCGGGTTCGCTAAAGTGGGGTTCATTTATATCAGTGTTTTTCTCTTTATTTTTCTGGTGACTGGTCGTGCTTGAAAATGGCAGAAATTTCTTAGCTGGAGCTAGTCTCAAAATTAAAATGCTTGTCTACACAGAATTTTGAAAAAACACTGCAAAATACTATACTTCATTACAAATGACATTGTTAGTTGTCGTCTTAGATGTCTTGACTTTAAAGCTCCTACATCGATTTTCATCGAATATTAGAATATTTGTTTCAGAAAGGATATGATGTACGTCCTCCTTCCTTACGTTCTCCGCCTACCTTCGAGGTGTAATTGGAAGCATACTCGACGAGTATTCGAGAGGTGCAGGTTCCTCAATCAGAATGGAATGAGAGAATAAAGGAAATTTGGTGTCATTTGACCGATTCATCACTTGCAACACATTTAAGGAATGGTTTGCTGGAACCGATTTTCAAAGCATTGTATTGCACAAAAAGTACATGTAGTGAAAGCAGTTTTGTATTATCACGTTAGAGTGTCTGTTACCCGCTGGAATTCTCGAAGGTAACATTAAAGTTGCACTTTGTTAATAATAAAATATCACTAGCGAAGCACGTTTGGGGTGAGATGATTATCAAAATGACATAAATCATTTTCCATTTTCCTCGTATCTACTAATTGGCAATAAAAAGAGAAAGATTATGCAAATTACCCTCCTTTTAGAGCCAGATTTTCCCTGGTGGCAGCAGTGTTAAACAATTTTGTTGTTAGCAAAATTTTAAATTGAGAGCTAGATGAAGATTAAATGGAAGTGAATCTCAGCAAACTGTTTTGTTTCTTGTCATAAATTAAACTATTACATTCCAAAGAATATTTAACCATAGTTGTTGTGTTCTGATTTTGTTTTATTTAACACATATATTGTTAAAAGTCTCTGAAGACTTAATCTTTTAATGGCGATTACCTTATATTTAAGCTCTTGCAATTTATAACTGTGTGCGCTGCGCTGAAGAATATATATTGTTTGCTAAATTAAATAATCACCTCAATTTTTTCTATAAGTGGTTAAACAAAAAACAAACGTGTGTTGGTATATCTGTTTGTTTTTATTTTAAATTACCGCAAATTCTAGGTTGTTTTGTATATTCTATTATAGTACATTTAAGCACATTTTTACATATTTTAATTATACTGATTTACTAGTACTAAAATTAAATTAGTTTATTAATTTTTTTAATTCCGCATAGATAACAATGGAGTATTTTAAATAGCTACAGGTGACTGAAGAGGAATTCCCGCCATTTTCCAGCAAGACTAGTGGCCAAAAGAATAAAACAATGAAATGCTGATAATTCGTTACAAAATATTTTGCCTTGGGTAGATAGAATGCCTGAAATTTGTGAAAACTGCTGTGCTTGGCATCAGCAAAACTTGACACCAATAAGGCCAAAAATGACAAAGTATTACTAAATTTTGCGTCTTTGTCAAATTGAAGTAAACGCGGAAGGTGTTCTTCTATTCTGGAGGATGTAAGAAGAAAATTGCAGAAATCGCCTTTTGGTTTCGTCCCTTTGCGAAGTAACTATGAAAAGCCACCAAAGAAAATCGCTAAAGTTAGAATTGACGTTACTCAGAGTACAATGATCATCAAATGAAGGAAGAACATATAGTATTTCTGCGAGTAGTTAAGGTCGAGTAAATCTCGAACCTTTTCGACAGTCTTCTACTAGTTTAGGTTTAACCCTCCAACCGTTACGGGTTTGGTCCTGAAACAGTAAAATTCTCCCAAATGGTATGTGGGAGTACAAAAGTGGTACTTTCTTGATTTTAATTCCAAAATGACCCTATCAGTTTGACCCTTGATTCTTTTTCTTCCAGTATGCATTCGACGCTGGCAGCTGTCAGAAATTTTCGTGTGTACCGAATCTTAAAAGCAGTCTTCAACGCAGAATTTTTCTCCGTAACCCTTAGAGGGTCTTAAGGATGAGTTTGAAATACCTGCACTATTCCTGTGACTATATAAAGAATTTTAAAAAAATGCATGATTCAGTATCTTGCAATATTCTAACTAATTTAGTAATCCTTGAAAGCTATTATAGAATACTTATGAACTGTGTCGCGAAGTATTGCAGTGAAAAATCCAAAGAAGAGTTAAATTACTTTTTATTCAAACTCAAGAATATTCATGGATGGTTCCTTCTTGGGTTTACAGTAAGCCTCCACTTATGCTTTAAATTAAGATAGAAAATAAGAAACTAATCTAATGCTAACTAAACTAAAACCAGCGGAAGCTGCACTGAAGTAACTAACAGAGTTGGTCCTTAATAAAGATACTTCGCAACACAGTTCATTCAACACAGTATTCTAGCTTTTAAGGATTACTAAATTAGTTACAATACTGAAAGATATTGAATAAAACAAAAATGTAACAATACAGCCAAGACGTCGTAAGATTAGACTTAAAGCAACGACGTGACCAAAAGGCAGAACGAGCTGTGCTAGCAATTTATAAGCTTTTCTACCGAAGTGACTGATACTTCAACTTAAATACTGGTTTCTACCTCATTTACATAAAACGCGATCCGGAAAACTCATTCTGGTAGGAATTAGTAGGTGGGAAACAAGAGAGTAAAGGAAAGCTTGTTCCAAAATAAAAATAACTATTAGGAAATGAAAATAAACTCCAACAATATTTTTAATGGTTTTCTGTAAATACATATAAGGTATTTCTCCCGCCTTCTTAGCGTGGTGCGGTGGCCTGCACGCTGGGCGCGTATTCCAGAATCCGTGGTTCGATTCCCAGCGACAGCGTTGCTTATTTTTTGTCACTCCTGCTTCCAAAATACCTAATGTCTCTACAGTGGTGCCCGAACTAAAAGGGTGGTAGATGACGATTCTCTACACCCAGGATTTGCCAATTAAAAAAAAAGCAGTCACCCTTTAAAAAGGGGATTATATAAGGTATTTCTCCCACCTTCGTAGTGAAGGGCAAAGGGCGTTGCTCATTTTTCATCACTCCTGCTTCCAAAATACCTAATGTCTCTACACTCATAGTTTAAGAAATTAATCAAATAAAGTTTTCTTTGAGACTACGAAAATGTTGGCTATTTTGTTTTACAATAAATTGCATAGAAGGTAACTTTTTTCAAGTCGATTGTGCAGAGAGAGTTCCTATATTTTTTGTAAGATCAATTAACAAATGCACTAAATAAGGTAGGTTTTTTAGACTACGATGGTATCAGTTAGTTAGATATTTTAATAAAAAATATACTGCTTTACCAGAAGAAATAAAAACTTGCGGTGCTAATACAAACGTGCTATTATTGAGAAGGGAATAATTGATCAAGCATTTTGAAAATTTGTATAAGCCTATGAGCAACCTGCAATTAACTGTCTCAGCTTGCAGCGGATTATTTCAAAACATGTATGGTTAAAAATGCTAAATGGGGTAATGTAGTTATGGAAATTACATTAAAGATCTCAAAAATCTGCTGTAGCCAGCACATGGCCTCCACCAGTTCCATATTCAGACATGGAATCGGCGGAGTAGCAACGAGCTTTTTAAGTAAATTATCACTTTCGGTTGATCATTTGCAAATGAAATCTGATTTATTTATAAATTTATAGTTCAGTATTAATTTATAAACGCCAATCATTTCGTATCATTCTATTCTGCCATGCAATGGAGAATGATAACCACACGTGATCATATGCACATCCATTTTCATGCTTTGATCTGAAAATATCGCATCGATCACAAAATATCCTCTGGCCACAGTGTTTCGGATTCACAAATCAATGATTTAACAATCACAAAACTTTTAAAAGTAGCATACCTTTAAAATTTCCGATAGAGTATTAAATTCTGCAATGCATTTTTTTACATTAGCTATATTAGAAGGTTTCGGTCAGTAACAAGATTTAAAAAGAGTATTTCAAATATAGTTTCAATTTTAAGTTTTTAAAATTATATTTAAGAAACAATAGGTTATATGAAAGTATACTGCATAAAACGTTTCTTACAATTACATTATTTATGTATTACTTAACGATTTTAATGAAAAGCTACGCTTTATTTACGATTAAAAGCCGCACTTTTAGTTAACTCAACACTGAAATTAGTCTTCCATGTATTCCGTAACTTTTGTAAGAAAAAGAAGTAATTTTATTATGAGAGAAAAAGAAAACTCATACAGGACAGTGTAAAGCAAAGGAAAAAAATGAAAAAAATCCTGCCCATGTGTAACGAATCGTCTTCTAAGGAAAGAAGAAAGGAAAACTAACCATTTATTTCTTCGGACTATTCCCATTTCTGAAAATTTTTACGAACGATAAATTTTTGTTCTTAGTCAAAAGTACTCATTTTTGCATTTGCACCATTCGCCGAAATAAAATTTAAATGTTTTTTTTTTTTTTTTTTTTTTTTTTTTTTGATTGACAACCTGAACTGAGTACTGCTAACACACAAATGAATTTATTATAACCATTGTAAACATGAAGGAAACAAAATTGTATTGTTTATGTATAATAAACACATTATATATCTATATATATGAAGAAGAAAGTCTGTGTGTTTATCCTCTAACAACTCAGTCACTACTATAAGCTATCGTCGCCAAACTTTCTACGATTCTTTTCTGGGTTATGGAAAAGATCGACGTCCACGTTTTCCCCAAAAAAGTAGCTAAAATCAGAGATATTAATTAAAAACTCGGAAAAAAGATAATTTTCATCCTCATTTTTTCCGAGTGGCAACAGTCTCGCAAGCAGGAGATGAAAATCTGCTTTATTTCGAAAGTTGTTGCCACTACTCGCTTTCAAATTCTAGAGTTCGTTAATAAAAGATTTCTAAGTTTTAAGAAGAAATAAAAATAGCATTATTGAACATGAAGTACACTTTTCCTGATTCTAAAAATTTTTGGGAAGCCATTTCGACTGTTCCTTTCTTCGAACGACTTTAATCAGCCGAAATATTAATTAAAAGCTCTGAAAGCGCTTATTTTCGCACTCATTTTTCCGAGTGGCAACAGTCTCGGGCGTTGGAGATTTTATGTCGAAAAATGTTGCTACTGCTCGCTTTCGAGTCGTAGAGTTTGTTAATCAAAAATTTATAAGTTTTGCAAAATATATACATATAAAGAAGAATTTTTGTTTGTTTGTTTGTTCGCCTCGTTATTGTTTCCTGATCAATGATGATCAATTTTTTGCCACATTTAATCGACCAAAACTGAATATAGGTGAAACGTTGGATGGAACTTGAGCTTTTACGACCATTTGATTAGAAAGACGAAAATCATTAAAAACAGCGTTCCATTGTTGCGAATATAATGAGAGAAAGAATTAGATTATTTTTCTATCGATATTTTTGTGTGAGTTCCATATCGCATCAGAGTGAAAAATGTATAGTTACTATGAATCGTACACACTTTTGCATCGTTATCAGAGAAGGATTAAAGCGGTATCGTTCTCTCTGCTGTTTACAGCGGTATCTTCTCTCTACATTACTCTCAATCTAACTTGACTGACATCGGGTACTTCCGCTAGTATTAATATAAGTATGTTTGTGGCTTATCTCACTCGATCGACAGTAATATCAGATTTATGTCTCTGATATCAAAGCAAGACCACGAAATTCATCGTGGCAAGGGGAAACTTATTCGATAACATAGAAGAAAAATCCTCAAATGATGCTATTTTGTCCTTTCTCAAAAATTCATTAAAAATATGCTTCTCCATCTTAGTTCTTTTTTCCTCCCTGCTTATCCTCTGAGGGGTTGGACTTTCAGATAAGTATTTTGGACAACCAGAAAAACTGCATGGGTAAGCATCGTTATTTAATTTAGGATGCCCTCTGCACATCTGAATAAAAGTACCTTCGTTTGTTGGTAAATAATCATAGCGAATAATATCATCTTTTCGAAAATGTTTTTCACACACAACGCTGCGATCGCTTGGAATAAAAATTTTCCTTGGAATTTTTTGATCCATAAATCCCGTTTTATCGTATCTTTTTGAAATTTGAATACTTATTCATTGGTGAAATCGTAATTGGATTTGCATGCTGGAACGCAACATTGTCCAGGTATGAAGAAGACAGCTCTACATAGACGTCGATCGTTATTCTTGTTAACAAATAAGTTAACTAGTAATCTCAATTTAAAAACGAAAATATCCTTAACAACATTACTTAAATTTAGCAATAAAAAGACACAAATAATAAAAAAAATACAGCACGCAATCAACGTAATAAGAAGTCTTCGCTTGCAGTGTCCACACAATGCAGTGCGAAGGCAGGACTTAGAAGACGAAGGCAGGACTATTTATCCTTGGTGCGAAGGGTGAAAGTTCAGACGCCTTACGTGACGTCAAATCACGTGATTCTGCAGCTGACCAGGCCATCTAATCTCGAAGGCCACGGCCTGGAGCACCCTATAGGTGACAGTACGACTTTGCTCAGTTCCACCCCCAATTTTGAAGGACAGCCTCCCGGGGGGACGGATCCAAGGGTCTCCTATCCCTCTTTCCCTACCACATCCTCTCAAGAGGACTTTCGACTTGCCGCATATTTAGAATGCCGACTCGGACTGAAGCTGTTCAGACAACTTCTAAGATTACGATTATCTCCTATTTATACTCCTACTGTTGTTTCAAAAAATATACAAAACTTCCTGGAAGAAACGATCCGCGTGACTAACCAAAAAGAGATAGCAAATAATTTTTAAAAAAAACTTGTCAATTAAATAACCTAAATTCTCATAAAGTGATAAATAGAAAAGGTGAGGATCTAGAGTGATATCCCTTGTAGTAATAACGATTCCAAATTCGAATGTGTAGCTCAAATAAATTAAATACGACAAAATAATATTAATTTTTTTTTTTTTTTTTCAAATAAGCCATGGTGAAGCTTGTTCCATAAAAAAGGGAAATCGGTCAGTTCTGAGTCCATATCCTTTTAAAAAAACAATGTTGTTCTTGAATACATTCTTCAGGTATTAAAAAGATATTAAATTTATTAATTATATTTTAAATTTGTAAAAAATTGATTTTTTACCATAAGTTTGAATAAAAAAATCATATAAGTGTAGATTAATTGTACATTTAATCGATTAAAAATTGATTTATTGTAAAAAATTGATTATTGTAAAAAATTTATTTGTTACCATAAGTGTGAATAAAAAAAATCATATAAGTGTAGATTAACCGCTAAACGGTTTTCCTCGTAAATTATACGGACAACTATTTTTTTGCGTAGCCTGATTTCCCCGTGTAAGTTACGGGCATCTCATTTCAAAAATTTCAGGTTTTGACTATTCATGTTATTTATTTATATTTATTTTTGCCTTTCTAGGTAACGTAGTCTCACCGTAAGAACAAATTTGTAGGTTTTCTTTTTCTTTTTGCTATTGAATTTGTGGAGAACCATCTGCTTTCTTACTGAAACATTGTGTAGCATTTGCTGAAGGTTTCGCTCTCGAAAATTCTGCAACAAATTAATATACATTTATAATCTTATTATTAAAAGCATATAAAATAGGTTTTAAATTATATTATTATAATCGTTAATCGTTCCTTCTTTTAAAATATACCTAAAATAGCCTTCTTTCACCATTCTTCGTTTTAAAATAGATCATACTGAAATGAAACATTAAGTTATAACTAAAATTTTCAGATGTGTAATTAATACTAAATGTAAATATGTATGTAAATGTGTAATAAATACAAACGGCAACAATACGGGGGAGTAATTGTAAATTTTATACTTCTACATATATATTTTATTTTTAAATATGAATTAATTTCGCATATAATTCATCTACAAATGCAGTCTTCTTTGAAATTCTATAGTTAATGCATATACAACTTTTGGACGGTTTTCTAATATTTATCGACCTGAGAAGTAATTTTAAAGACTTCAGATAATGTTTCAGTAAAAGATTTTGCATTTTAGAAAAAAATTCAAAAAAAGTTCAAAAACCACAAATTAAAAATTTGCAATCTGAAAACTTGAGATTACAATCTAATACAGTTTATCATTAATAATTCAAAGAATTTTTCAAAAAAAACTTTATAAATATAAAATATGTAAAGATTATGTTAATTTCATTAACAGTTAAATTTTGCGTTCCTTTCCTGTCAAATTCTTAACTTCAACTTACTACATCTGGCCAGAATGTAGTTTTAGAATCACGTCTGAATACATAATGAGGAAGAACGGTATTTAACCGCGAAGTTCTTTGGTCTTAGGGAGAGAGAATCAGAGTTTCTGATTTACGCGCGTCTGCCTTTGATACCTTCGGCTATATTCCTTTAGTTAATCTTAGTTCTAGTTTAATTCTTAGTCTCTCAAGTTCAAGACTAAGTGTCGGCTTTGATTGTACACTCCAAGACAGAGTTTTGTTATATCTTATTGGAATAATAAAGGGTTAGTTACCCTTCCATCTTGTTGTTTCTTGTCACACGAACTTAAGCGATTATTCGCTAACTAGTTCTGAAGGCTCGTCACTTTCTACAGTAACTGAGATTTACACAGGGAAAATCTTACAAAGTAATAAGCTTAAATTTAATTTTGTCATGCAGATTTTAGTTTAATAATCGAAATAATTTTAACTTAACCAATTATAATGAGCTTATTAGTTCAAGAATAAATCCCCCAAGAAATTATTGGCACAGAGCATAAAATCTTGTACTCAAAACGAGTTGTTCAAAATGGCCAACCGAAATGGTAGCGGAAAAAAAAGTTCTATAATATTATTTCATCATAAATTAATGCTATGTGGGTGCTTGTGCATTTATTTAATAAAAAATTAATATTCAGAACGTAGTTATGCATTTATTTCACCATATGCGCACAAGGCTCGCAAAAAGGTATTTCTCCGAAGTGGCACTATTTTCTATTTTGTCCCAGGACTCGAGTGAACAGAAAGTAATTAAACAGTTCAAACGGTTTTCCTTCCAGATGGTTTAAATAAATATTAAAATGAAATTTTCGCATTTTAAGATGCGCTTTTAACCCTTTATTTAAGGAAGAAATTCTATCTATTTACCTACCCAATCATCAACAAATAGCCCGTAGTTCATTGCTCTTCACTGTCATGAAGCTATCAGCCATATATCCAAACCCATTGCTAAATTTTCAGGATGGAAAAAAAGATAGATGAAAAATGTGTTAATTCTAACTGTTTTTTTTTTTTTTTTTTTTTTTTTTTTCCCATAATTCCACGTTATTACTCCAAAGAATATTAGGCTTCTAAAAAACATGCTTGCTAAACGCAAACCTTACATACTGAATGGACTAAGAAAAACAGTAGAAGATAGAGCGAAACCAGGTATCATTACTGACTACTAGAAACGGCCTCCTATTTTGGAAATAAAATATAGATTTCTAAGTTCAAAGCAAATTTACACTTGATTTACTATTCGTTTATTGCTCTATTATGTCCTTGTTGGCTAATTTAACCTTGGCAAGTTCTCTTTCAGTGAGGGATGACTTTCGGGTATTAAGATTAAGGGTTGCAGCATCAGTCAAATAACTTTCAGAAACATCATGAAACGTTCATAAAATAACTTAAATTAAAATCCTGAAATCTCACAACAAACTTTTACATTTTCCTAATTAAATTCTGAGAAATTACTTTTCTATATATTCTACTTAGTCCAAAAGGCGTTAGCCCAGAAGGACTATTAATTTCGTTTTGGCATTTTGTGTTGATTTACTTTTCAAACTGTTGCCGTCAAATATTACAGCCATGTATTATATTTAAGAAATTCAATAATGAAGAGTCTGCATATATGTATTTATGTTTCTCGCACTGTGATAAAACAGCGGTACCTAGAACCATTAAATTTTAAGTAATGCAATCCTCCACCGAATATGGGCATATGGAAGCCCTAATTTTGAATTTGGAATTTTTTCATTATCTATTTCAGATTTTGTCAGATATTAAAGAATTTTTCATTAAGAAACTCAACAATTTTAAAGCGAGTACTGACAACACTGTACGGAAATAAATTATCTCCAGCTGTGTTTCGGAAATTATAAAGATATACTCATTTGAAAATTATTTTGTGATATTGCTGTTGAATTGAATTTTATGCTTTAAGTGCAAAGAACGTGATATTTAATAAATAAAGGTAACATACAGAAAGCTAAAAAAACGCCTTTTTGGGCGCAATTTAAAATCTGAAAGCTTTCAGATTTTTTATTATTATTATTATTATTATTATTTCTATTAAACTAGTTAAATCTCACTGCTGTTTTGAAGAATATTTTTTCTCTTTGCTTAAAGTTACCATTCGGTTAAAAATTGCCGTGGATAAAACGTGATCACATTAAGAAGAGCCTAGTTTTAAAAATGTACAAACAGCCTTCATAATAATGCTAACGTAATTGATTTATAAAGTATTTTCTCCCTATTTTCTGCGTCCCTTTGTGGTCTAACTGGTAACATGTCCAGTTCACAGATGGGAGGTCCAGAGTTCCAATCCCGGCGAGAGCACTGCAGATTCTTCATGTTTCCTCCTTTGACTAACTAGCGAATTATTTTCAGAATACGTAACACATATGAAAGAATTATGGTAAATTCTTTTTGAAATTTTGAAAGAATTTTTGTAATATCCATAAATAACTATAAGCTTCCAACTTCGGAAAACCTCTTTAGGAATATTTTCGACATCAGTGAGTGGTAGACAAAAATTCATTTGGAATGTCCTAAAATTTTTGTCGTGATAGAATGGCAAAATATTCACTTGTGTTATATTGCATAAGGTTTCCCCATAGAATGGCAAAATAGTTCCTGGAGTATACTGAAAACGTTTTCAGAATTTATTGGAATCTTTGATGTTTCTATTTTGGACACTTTCTTTATTCCCAGAGAAATCTTTTTGTACAATCGATTTGAACTGACGTAATTCTTTCAATAAAAATGCAGAAACTAGAAAATCATCTCCTAGACAGAGATTTTGCATTTTTCTATTCTGGCACACTTTGCAATGAGTTCAAATATTTCCCTTTTAAAATTTCTTTTAAAAATGTCTTATAGAAAGAATCAGTGAGAAACGTTGATTAAAAAATAGTTTACAGAAGTCATTTTTTAACATTCGCTATTCAATATTATTATAAGTTTTTATTTAGTTTACTCATGACGTTTTTCGCTACGGATAAAAGTTTGTTATCGATTTTTAAACTACTTTCTGATAAGCTATCGTATTCAAATGTTGTTGTTTGTCTATGATAACATAATGCAATGAAGCTATCTTTTCAAAATTTGATTTTTAGCGTTTAACGAACAAAGTAAAATCTACAGAATTTTACTTAACATCGGTAGAGCAAATAAAAATCTTTTAAATGAAATTTGTATGAAACTTTTAACGTAAATTTTTAATTTTTGCGAATTTTAGCCCTCTTTTAAAACAAGAAGGATTAAAAAATATTAATTAGGGGATTTTCTACATTTAAAAAAATTATGCTATGGAGCAGAAGAGAAACTGTAGGTTCTTTCTCTTGCTTGGAAAACTGTTTCAAGTTTATTATGTCATTGCGTTAATGAATCTAATTTGTGCTTGTCCCAGCTGCGGCTGAGTGGTTAAGACCTATGAATACTGGTAGTTCAACCTGCTTTGTATTTGAACCCAGACAAACAAGGTGGCTCCGTGGTATGTTTTCGTAGATTTCGCCATATATAGTGCGAATACGTGCTAGTTTATTTCAGAATGCCCTCCACAAGGGCATCCCTCATCTTAGATAGATAACCCTCGTGGCTTCACTATATTCAAATTAACCTATTTGTGTTTCGATTTCTAGTAAGTAGGCAAAGGATATAAATCAGGGATCCAAGAGATTTGAGGTTAGCGCAATTTTTTGTTGTTTAGTTTCGTTTATAATTGTCTGTAATTGCTAACTCAAACAAGGACGACTGAGAAATTAGATTTACCCATTCCGGAAGGCTCGAAATTTGCTTATCTAAAGAGTCTAACAGAGAATAGTAATGTTTCCAAATTGATCTTGAATCAGTGAAAAATGTAGTATACACAACTGGATATGGATGGCAAACACACGGTAGCGAACCGATTGTTTTCAAAATTCGATTTAGATTTTGCTTTTTAAATTTTGTGTTTAAACGGGTTTTTCTCACATAGTTTAACAAACCAGTTAAAAAGTTTCAGAATTTTGCTGTTTGCACGATCGGACAGCGGGAAAAAATATCTTTTAAATTAAATTAATATATTTTAACGTAATTCCTGTTTTCTGACAAAATCCCTGATATTTTTTGACCCATTGACTAAACAGAACTGTTGTATGTAAGAGAGTGATCATTCGTAGTTGAAAAATGATTTTTCAATTAAATGATTTCATTAGTAACATATAACTGAGATAAAAATTATGAATTATAAAAAAATTGAAGTTTTTTTTTAAATAGACTTTTATATAAATTCGAATATCTATGCTATTAAAATCTGTGTGCGTCTGACTGTTTGTTTGTCTGTAGCATTTCCTCCGGAATGGCGGGAAATTAAGTTTCGAAAAAGGTACCCACGACTTTAAGCCGAGATATTAATTATAAACCCTGAAAAAGCTAATTTTCGCACTCATTTCTTCCAGTGGCAACAGTCTTGCCCGCTGGAGATAAAAATCTAGTTTATTTTCAAATGTGTTGCCACTGCTCGCTTTCAAATCGTAATTTCAATTCGAGTTTGTTAATAATAATTTCGTAAGTTTTACAAAATATAGTAGTGCCAAACATTTAATAAATTATTCCGGATTTCAAAAATTCGTGGGAAACCATTTCGACTATTTTCATTTTCGTACGACTTTAATCAGACGAGATATTAATTAAAATCTCTGAAAACACTAATGTTCGCACTCATTTTTCCGAGTGACAACAGTCTCGCGCGTTGGAGATAAAAATGCTTTATTTCGAGAAATATTGCTACCGCTCGCTTTCAAATTGTAGATGATTTGTTAGCGAAAAATTCGTGAGTTTTACAAAATATGAAATAAAATAGCATTACCAAATACTAATGCCAATAATAATACAACTATAATTACCAATAATAATTGACACGATATGTTATTGCCACGTTAATTCCTTACCGATATTGAAAAAATATTGTTATATTACATTAAATTTAAATCTTGATGTCATACTATTAACCTGAAGTGTCAAAAGTTTTTGTTTTTATATATTTGCTTTACAGGTGTACATAGAGCTCATAAATTTTACTTTGGTCGCAGCTAGTAACTTTGTATACAATACATTAAATTAATAGTTCATTTTATTTTCAGGTTTTCAATACATAGAACTTATAAATATTGCTTTGGCCGTAACCCGCTAGTCATAATATAATTATCAGCTAAAAGTAGAAAAATAATTTGTCATATATTTTAATGGGAGCAAGGGTTTAAATAATGCTCTTTAGAAAACTCATCTACAGTTTTATATCACGAATAATAAAAGTGAAAAAACAATGAAACTGCAATGTCAAAGCTATAAGCCATTAATTTCATAAATTCGTCACTGTGTTCGCACACTTTTATTATTCGTGATGCAAGACTGCAGATTAATTTTGTAAAGAGAATTACTTAAACTGTTGTTCCCACTAAACTATGGGATAAATTACTTCTAGTTTTAGTCCACAAATGTTTCGTTAGTTTTAAATAAAAGTTTATTTTATAAAATCTTTTTTATTCTTTTTTCCTTGATCACTTCGCTTCGGTTATGATTTTTCTCAACTCAGTTCATTTTTTGGTTTCTGATAAACCGAGTTTTGGCTTTCAAACATTGAAAAATTAAACTTTATTGAAAGCGAGTAATTATATGTCGTATTTTCTGTTGGCAGAAACAGAATTAAAGCTATTAATTCTTCTGTTCCCATAAACTAATCCCTTTAGGGAATGCCTTAGTAAAGCTCATTCTAAGAGAAACAAGTTCGTATTTATCTTTAAATAGAAAAAAGCAGGAGAACATCCATTCAGGCAATGTATTTGCCAAATTCGAATCCGGGTCGAACTACCAGTTTTCAGAAGTTTTATTCGATCAGAATATGATAATCACCTAATATGAATATGTAGAGAATTAATCAAAGAAACTTTTAAGTGTATTATTCAATAAGAAAATTCGACCTTTTTTAGTTACTCTGTTCCGTTCTTGTATGAGAATGAGAAGTTAGGTTATCTTTTAAAAAATAGCCCACCAGCGGCCGAGCGGTAAAGTCGCTGAACACTGGTAGTTCGGTCCGAGGTTCGAATCCCGCGAACGGGCTGGCTGCATGGGTGTTTTCGTGGTTTTCCCCATGTGTAACGTGTATACGAGCCAGTTTCCCTTAGAAAGTCCTCCACGAAGGCATCCCTCCCCGTAGGCAGATAGCCCTAGTGTGCTTTGCCATAATTAAATATACCAACACCAACTTTTAAAAAATAAATAGTAAGAAGCTGAAATTATCATTCATTTCCAATAACTCTGAAAATCGTTAAATTTTCCATCTGCTTTGTGAGCAGATCCTACAGTGCTTTGGTAGCAAATGTTCAGAATAATTTCTGACAATTAAGAGCTGTGGAATCTTAGTTTTAATACTCCATACTTTTTCACTGCAAATTTAGGATATAGGTTGTTTTTTAACCTTACATTTCTGTTAATAAAAATTTAGTAGCTCTAATAGCTGGATAATGATGAAGTTTTTTATCTTTAAATGCCATTATTTTTTTAATTTTGATCCTAACCTTATAATTTTTTAAGCATATCCAATAAACCATCATTACATTTTTATTTCTGCCTCGAATTCGAAGTTGATAATATTTAGGAAGAGCTAATTTGTATGTAATTTCTAAGACATTCATACTCATTAAGCCAAGAAATTGAAATTAATTAGCAGCTAGTGTTACTACAGGATAATAGATATCATTAAGCTAAATATTTCAGGAAACGTGCTAAATTCAGGCATCCGTTCAACAGAGTTTAAACTCTGAACCCGGCCCCGGTAATTCTTAATTTTTTTAGATTATAGGGTATTTTCTCTCTCCTTCCTGCATGCCTTCGTGGTGTAACGGTCAGCACGACCGGCGCGTATTCGAGAGGTCCGAGGTTCGAGTCTCGGCGAGGGCATTGTTGCTTTTACCTGTCTCCCGCATCAAACTAAACTAATGTCTCTACAAGATAAATCGTAATTCTAGCCAGGGCGCACCGGAGACATAAATAAGCGGGTGAAGTGTTTGTTTTATGTAACTAAATCATAATTTCCTTAGAAAATTCTTTTGATCTCGAAAGTTTTATTTTAAAATAAAATAAAATTTAAAATCAGTTCTAACTTGTGAATGCATGCTTTTTTCCTGGGAAACAAACCCTTAGACGGAGGTTGAGACTTTTAAGGAAAGAAAAACTCCCACCCAACATGTCAAAGGCTTATTCTTTAGGAAGCGCAAATGAATTTATGACACCGGGTAAATTTTCGTTTCAACTCTACTATCATCCCGTGGAAAAAAGAGACCTACAAAAATTTTGGAACGATCTAATTAAACACCGAGGACGAAAATTGTCACTTGTCAGTTTGTTGCCTTGCATTCGGGGAAAGTTCCCCCTCTCCCTTTGCTTTTTGCTTGCCAGCTAGAATTATATTGGAGGGAGTTCGTGGTTTGGTGGTCTGGGAAAAGAATGGTAGTTATGTCTATCATCTCTTGAATTAGTACAATATAGTACTTACTGCATATTCAGGGCTTAAACATAACAAGAGCCCGTTGAGCTTTTTTTAGTTTTAGAATGAAACTGTAATGCCAACGAGCTACGGCATTTTATTTTATCATATAATTACTTACCAATAATTTAATAAATTACTAAATTTTTATTTATCTCTTTATATTTTGTCGTATTTTAATTTTCATTAATTAATTCTTTTAATTATAAATTATTTTATTAACCTAAAAAAATTTAGCCCAAATGGGATATTAAAGTCTCGAAACGGGGTTTGCGTATTCCACTATAAACAGCGGTACCACTTTTCAAATTGTTGCCACCAAATATTATCAACCTGTTTTGATTTTAAAGAAATTAAGTAATGAAGAATTCTCATGCATATGTATGTATACATCAGGGGCGTCGCTACAGGCATGCCTATCAATTTGTATCTGATAAAAAATAATTTTTTGTTAAACTCTATCATAATAAATCCGTCACTGATTCACAAATTTTGAATCAGATATTCAAAACGAAGCGCCGCTGTCTACTTACAGTTTCAGTGCGTTTCTACGCATTCCTCGTCAAAAAAGGATTTTGCATGCTGAAGAATGTCAACATTCAGCTGACAAAATATTCACAACGTGCAAAACGGAACGTATCCCTTCATCTCCCCCCCCCCAAGGGAAATTCTTCACAAGGATAATATATGTAGGTATCGCGCTCTTGCATGCTATGGCGGCAAAGCTACAAACAGAGAAAATTCATTGTTTAGCATCGAATTTAGAGCAATTTATAGCTGTTTTTACAACATGTCAGCTGTCAGGTTTGCTTTGAACTACACGTTTTAAAGCTCAATTATTGCTTCTTTCAAAGTTCTATATGACAGTATAGTTATTATTTTGTAATATTAAGGAAAATATGTTTTCTTAAAATTTGAAGCAAAATACTAAATTCAACAAATTTATCTAGTTCCTACTTAATGTTAAAAAAATTCTCTCGGTTTATTTTCAATTGATTTGTAATGATAGAATAATTGCTTAGACTACAGATGAAATAACCAAATTCGTCGCTTCAATGTAATTCAACAGATGACAATTACTGCGCGGGCACTTTTTCGTGCACTTCAACGTCAGAAGTTATTGCGGGAAAAGAGAGGGATAAATACTTAATCAATCAGACTCGATCAACTCATGTGTGTATGCGGTGTCTCCGAACTAAGCAGAAAAGAGTGATTGTCATTTCGCTCACTGAAGTGGGATTTATGATTGCGTTTTAGTTACGCAGGGCCATAACCACAGCATAACGAATATCTGATTTAATTCTTTTTAATTTTTCATATCTAGGCTTCTTTGAATTTCCAAAAACAAATTCCATGTTTAACGGCATGCTATCTATGAAAACACAGATGTTCCTCGCATTGTGAAAAAGGACGGTATCTAGAGCCATCACATTTACGTAATAGAGTCCTCCACTCGAACATGTGTACCTGGAACCCAGAGTTTTGAATTTCCAGTTTTAAATTTCAAACTTTTTAAACTTTAATAAAATTATGATTAACAAACTAAACGATCTAAAAGGGAACAGCACTGTACGGAATAAAACATTTTTATCTTCAGTCCCCGGGACTGACTATCTTATATTCTAAAAATGCGTTGTTTTTAAATATTTTGTGATTTTGCTATTGAATGCAATTTTATGTGGGGTAAGAGCGAAAAACGTGATATTTAATAAATAAATATAACACACATAAAGTTAATAATAAAAAGACACAAAAAAAAAAAAAAAAAAAAAAAAGGTTTTGCAAGTTAAAGGAAACTAAACATCGATATGATGAATTGAGAAAAGACTGAAACAATTTTTAAAATATGCCAACACTTATAACAGTATTGGGAATACTGGGAACATATTTTGCTATCCTGCTTTTAAAATTTTTGTGATTAGGCTATTGAATTGTATATGGCGAAAGTGAGAAGAAAATTATGCTAAATAATGAAGCTAAAAAGGCAAAAAGAAATGGGTTCGCAGGAATGAATACAAGACTACAAGCTGAGCGAGAGCGTAAAAAATATTAACAAACGCTTTTGGATGACCGTAATTTTTTTTTCAATTAGATGTTTTTTTATTTTATTAGTTATATGCCCAGAAAGGCTATTAATTTCGTTTTGGAGTTTTGCGTCGAAAACTTTAAATATTCGTTTCACTTTTCAAATTGTTGCCACCAAATATTATTGCCCTGTGTTATATTTAAAGAAAGTAAATAATAAATAATCTGCATAAATGTGTGTACGTATGTATGTTTCTCGCATTGTGATAAAACAATGGTATATAGAGCCATTAAATTTTGAATAACGTACGTCTCCACCCGAACATGGGCATCTGGAAGCCCAAACTTAGAATTTGGAATTTGTTTTATTTTCGATTACATATTTTGTAACACTAACGAATTTTTGTTTATGATACTCAACGATTTCAAAGCTAGCAATGGCAACACTGTATGAAAAAAAATTTATGTCCAGCGCGCGAGACTCTGTATCGGAAATTCTAAAGATATGCTCATTTAAAAATTATTTTCCGATATTGCTCTTGAACTCAATCTTATGGTTTAAATGCGTAGAATATAATATTTAATTAATAAAGGTAACACACAGAACGTTAAAAAACGCCGTAATATAAAATATGAAAGCTTTCAGTTTTTTTTTAAAAGCAAATACGTAGTTTGCTGTACCGTCAGTCTGATGGGTGTAATAACTACACATAAATGTTTTGCTGCTATCCAGGTCAAAAGCAGTTTTTCAACATGTTCTATCTTTCCTGATCATTGTCTGGTAATCAGCTTCATCTATTTTCGCTGCTTTGCCAATTTAATACCGTCTTTGATTTTACAATCGTTGATATCATCCTATTCGGAATACGATACACATTAGGCAAGTCCCAGACGCTCATGTCATCATCACCCCATCCCCCGGCAATCGTTTATTGTACTGGCTCGGGTCTGTACCTTCGCAGTCTCGGCACCAGGAGATAAAAATAATGAGCCTGGTGATTCCAGAACACAAGCGAAGATCGTTTTACACGGTTGAACGTACGGGGATTAGAGAAAAATCAAAACCTGTGAAGAGAGAGTTAACATATCTGTAATCCGCCAGGTGATTGGCCCACTACAGGAAGCGATACAGCCTTTGGTGAGAAGAGAGGTAATATCTCTATATTCCCTTGGCAGTTGGTCTTCAAAGTATGGGTTTTAGCCGCCTAGTACTGGTAGGTAGCATTTTTCAAGGTCCTCCAGACTTTCATTCCTGCCACCGTGGTCTCTGACTCTGGGCGCTGGGCGTGGTGACCCCGGATGCCCAATTCAGCGGTAGTCTAAGAGAAACTAATTCTACCGTTTGAAGTTGGGACCCCAGGCGGTGGCATAATTTGCATTCTTCTTACCTCGGGGGGGGGACTTTTCAACTGAATTATCCACCTCTCCCCAAATACGGGGTTCTCAGTTGGGTCCAGTCCGTCTAGTGTTTAGCCATAGAAAGCGGAACACGTTTATAATTTGCGTCATATTACATAACATGCCACCATCATACTTTTCAACAATCTCTTTTTCATCATCATAGTGATCCTAACAATTTTCTTCGTTGTTTGACTCTTCTCATTAACTTTCATAAAACTAACTGGTAATGAATTTATAAAACTTTTGGGAGTAAAAAAGCAAAATTATGCGAAAAATCAACGTCATAGCTCGGATTGTTGGCTGAATATGAGTTGTTTACTAAATGGTTACGCCGGATATGCGAGCCCTTTAGTGAATAGTAAATTCTTTCTCGCGCCCAACATTCGCCAAAAACAAATAGCAATAAAACATTCACAGGGCTGATCCTACTTGAATATATAGCATTCCTGTTGTTATAACGATCGCCTAATCGTACCGGCGGCAGCAGTTCTAGAGTAGATGATAAAATGTAAAATTGTCTCGAAAAAGGTAAACGGGTGATCTGCATATTCGTCGAACGCACCCTCATCCGGGATTCATCGAACTCTAATTGTACTGCAAAAAGATATGGTGCACTAAACAAAAATTTTAACGTCCAAAGAGAACGTACACCGAGTTGGTCGTATTTCAAAGCGGATGTTTACCGAGGTATCACTGAATTGGTATCCATCCGAAGTAGTATTATTGGATAACGTGTTAGAAGAAAATAGAAAAAATATCATCAATATATAGAAAGATTAGTGGGACATTCTTTATGTAAGATTGCCCTTTAGTAAATACTTTGCATTGAAGCCTTTTATTATTCTTATCCAGTCCCACAATAAGTTCACAAAAAAAAATTATCCTCACTTCACTTACTTGATGAAGTATTTCTAAAATTTATTCCCACGGAACACTAACTATCACAGCCGTAGGAAATTATAAATCCAACATTTAACCTCATTTATTAAACTTTATTTCAACGAAGTGCATTGCGAAACGTGTAGTGTCAGTTTTCTCAAATTGAAGAGTCTGAAAAGAGTTTTAATTAGTTATATATATATATATATATATATATATATATGTAACTTGCTCGCATTCGAAGCACGCTTGAAAAGGCAACGCTCTTTGAATAACTGAAGTCCTTGGATACGATAGTATCAGGCGGTGCAAAATGCAGTGTTATAGCACGCAAATATTTCAGATTCACAAGCGCGATTATCTGAACTTCAACTTTTACTTCCTCTCCCTGTGACAAGAGGAGCTTATATCTCGAAAATTATGGAGTTCGAAATTGCGACGGAAATATAACATTTTATCGTTTATGAACTTGGTATCTTCTTTTTTTTTTTTTTTTCCACTGTGCAAGAAAGAAGGGCATGTCCAGTAACTGTATAGGCATACTTTGCTTTATTGAGATTCCATTTTATTTTAGTTCGTAACCAGTGCGATTTTTAACTTCTTCGTGTTTAGTTTAACGGCCAGCCGCCCAGCGGGTATACCGGTTCTTTCGATTTTAGTTTTCTACGACTGTTAAAGTTATCCTTTTAGAATCAGTTCGTAATTATAATCTGGTAAGGGCAAGGCATCAGAAGAAATCTTCCCCCCCCCAAAAAAAAATCAGATTACAGTTTACCGCCGCAAATAAGAATTTATCATTAAAAAATTTGTTAAGTTATAAAATATATTTTTAAAAATGTTAAACTTGATTGAAATTAAAAAGACATTCTTTGATCATAAGTTACATAGTATATGGATGTTCGAAACGTAATTTATTATTTATAATAAGGCTGAAATATTCTTAAAATTATCAGTTCGGTATATATTGTAAAGGAGATACGTTTTCAATCAGATGCATTCATTAAATATTTGAAATAAAGATTTAAATTATAAAAGAAATTCATTTATTTATTTCATATCGTTCAGTTTGCAGTAACTAAACATTAATTAAATTTCGATGACTAAACATTAATTCAATTTAATTGAAATTGATTATAAGTCATATTAAAGATATTATGCGTTGACGATTAGCAATACCTTAAAAGTCTGCTGCGAAGATAAATGAAGTCTTTTGTTTCGCGTAATGTAACACTCTTCTTTTGGTAATTACACTAAAGCTGCAAATATTTATGAAAGTTGGATTTATTATAAATTAAATGCATTTTAATTTATACGTTATTAAAAAATAAAATAAAGCATATTAAAAGTCCCCAACGGGGTCGCTTGGGAAATCATGAAATTTTAAAGAATGTCAGTGGTTATCAGTTGGTCGATAGTCGAATATGCAAGACACATTGATTGGCATATATGTCATTTATTACAAAAAAGTATTAATATTGTAAAACTAGTAATTTATTGTTTATTGATATAAAGCTATATCATGTAATAAAGAAGACATCATAGGAAATAAATATAAGGGAAAAATACACAAAAATGATTTAATGTATTTTAAAAATCGATAATGCTTTTTTAAATACACATATATAACTTAAAAGGACAATACAAAAATGCAAATTCGAGAACACAATCTCATACAAAGAAAAAAAAAAAAAAAAAGAAAGAAAGAAAGAACTCAAAACTTGCTTTGAAGATATACTTTTGTACCATATAAGCCATATGCAAAATTTAAAGAGTTTAATGTTCGCTTTTAAGACCTGAAAATTTATTTGCTTCAGCATGGCTCGTAGGACCATTGAACTACGATGCATTTGATTTTTATATTATTATGCAAGAAACATTGAAATATAGCTATTGAAACAGAAAACTTTGCACATTGCAAGAAACATCGAAATGTTCAAACCCAAGTCTTATTCAAAACACATGGGTAAGCTAATTTTTAGAATTTAAAAGTCATCCGAAGCAAATATCCCGAAGTAAAAGTTATACAGAATCAAAGTTTACAATTTTCCCGTCTTCTTACCTGATGGAAGCAGGTTTCAGCTAAGTCAATAATTTACTACGGAAAGAACTTGTTTATATTTCTAAAATTAAACGTAGCAAAAATATATTAAAATTAATAATAAAATTTTTAAAAAATCTGAAAACTTTCAGATGTTACATTACGCCCAAAGGGGCATTTATTTAACGCTTTGAGGGTTACCGTTATTTATTAAATATCACAATCTTTTTACTTAAGTCATAAAATTCAATTCAACAGCAATATCGCAAAATAATTTTAAAATGAGCATATCTTTAGAATTTCCGATACAGAGTCTCGGGCGCTGGAGATATTTTTTTTTTTTTTTTTCGTGCACTGTTGCCATTGCTCGCCTTGAAATCGTTGTGTTTGTAAATCAAAAATTCGTTAAAGTGTTACAAAATATGAAATTGATTATAAAACAAATTCCAAATGCCAAATTAAAGGGCTTCCTCGGTGGAGGATTACGTTATTCAAAACTGGATGGCTCTAAGTATCGTAGTTTTAACACAATGCGAGAAATATACATACATTTATGCAAATTCTTCATTATTTAATTTCTTTAAATATAATGCATTGCTCTAATATTTGATGGCAACAATTTGGAAAGTGAAACGGACATTTAAAGTTTTCGACGCAAAATGCCAAAACGAAATTAATAATCCTTCTGGGGTAACGCCCTTTGGGTTAAAAACAAAATAATAAAAAAAATCAAATAAATCATTTTTTCCCAAAGCTTTTGTTCGTATTTTTAATCAAATTATTAGCTTTAGCTTTAAGTTATTTATGTGCAATTATTTGTATTGTGATTATGTTATTTGCTGTATATTATACAATACACAACAAGAAAGAGACACCCAGACCTGACTAGCTGATGGCTTGCTTTAGCACAGTTAAACTCCCCAACCCTTAGAGGCGATCCAAAGAGGCACAATCCCCGGTCAACCCAGGGCGACAATTTTTGTTTCACTAAGTCTGGGTAAAAAAGTCACAAAGTTAATGGCAGACGGCTGCGCACCCACCCACCAAGGAAGCATAGAACACAGTTCGACATCGACTGTCCCCCAGAACTGATTAAGGGAAGCCAAGCTCCCACGGACAACCTTCAGTATCAAAACCATGTAACGTCCGCAAAACCAAGGAGCAAACAAGAGATCCCTGCCACACGGTTCCACCTGCCGAGCCTGAACCTACCATCGCATAAACGATGGTTCTAGTCACTGTGAAGACTGTTAATTTTTTCTCAGATGTCGAGTCCGTTTAGATATTGATCTAGCCAGACATCGGAATTGCTCCCAGTCGAACCCCGGGGTATGTATATTACACTGAAAAATGTAAGGAGGTCGATGAAGACCATTCTTTTAAAAGGGGTAGCTGAAAGAAAAGGGTTGGAAATCCCTGAAATAAAGCCTTTAAATTATTATAGAAATTAGTTTATTGCTTTTAAACCGTTTGGTTTGTTAATTTGTAATATGCTGATAAAGTTAACAAGATAAAGGCACCTAGAGGCAGAGGCCTTTACCCAAGCTGGCAATGGAATGAATATAAATTAAAGTCATTTGGTTACGCGTAGTAGTAATACCTGGTGATAGCTGCTTCTAGATTCTTTCTATTCATATTGCTTGGGAAATACTTTATATGCTAAATGAAAGTAATAGAATTCTTACAAAACATAATGAAAGAGATTGAGTACGTTTAAAAAAATTTTAATTCGTTTTCATATTTAATTTAAAATTTGAATATATTCCGGAATATACTTCACTGAATAGTTAGGGAAAATAGTTAGAACTGTTTATTCGCATTAGTAATAAAAATATTATTTAAGAATTGCAAATTTTTTCCTAATTTACTTAAAATATGTCTTACCGTTCAAAATTTTTCTTTACTTTTACAACTACGTAAATATCTAACTGGGACTTTTAGAAAATGTAGCTGAATTCTAAAATGCGTGTCCTGCTGAAATCACGCCTCTGCTGTATGCATTTCTAATGCTAAAAATATGCACTTATAAATTGCCTCATGCCGGTATTATAATTCGCCAAACTCCACATATAAAGAGGCTCTATGTAACAACCATTATTAACGAACCTACGTATTCTGTAACAACTTCCCTACTATCCTATTGACGCTACAGCAGAAAGCTATGTAATTATACGCATAGCAATTTAATTGGCAGTCCTTCTCGGCCTTTGCACCTTACTGTGAGCTCACATAGAGGTCGTGGCAATGCGACGGTATCTCAAAAGCAGCGGTTGAGCAAAACAATAACTAAAAAAATATCGAAACCACCTGTTTCCGTCTCGGGCCGCTAGATGGCACTAAATCGCCGCAGGCCAAAATCGCAGCCGTCAAATGGCGTTCAGTCGCGCTGCTAGAGTTGATATGCGAACGTTCTGCGTACTGGGTGTGCTTTTAACCGCAGAGTGTGGATTTTAGTGTTTGTGGAATTTTTGCGACACCTACAAAATCGAAATGTATTTCGGCATATTAGTGTGGATTATGCAGACGTACTGGATTACAGGTAGGATTAGCATTCTAAAGGAAAATTAAAAAAAAACAGTTTCGGCTGGACTTTTTTTGCGCTTTTTTTTTTCTCTCCTACTGGAAACATCTGTGTTTTGCTTTTTGAACGGCCGGTTTTTCGAATCGCGCCGTTGCGATTGTATTTGGATAAAAAGTGCAATTTTTTTCAGTTAACCGTTTACGGTATATATTAAATTCCTCAAACAGCCGTAAAATATTACAGGAACGCGGATACGAATTGAAATTATATTTCCTGTATTTAATTCGATATCTACTTGTTTTCAATTACGACTTTATTTTTAATCTATTTTTTGACTTGAAACAAGAAAATTATTCAGTACCTGTACGTTTTCTATAATAACAATATTTTATTTATGTAATAAAATAAATACATTTTCGGAATTCGATTTGTTAAAATAATACAAAATTATTTTTTATAGTCTTTCCAAATGAGTTTACGTATTCTGTTTCCGTGTATTTTGAATGCAAATCTCGAAGACATTACTGGATAAATTCTTTGTTTATATTTTTCAGTTTAATTTAAATTACAAACACGTCTGTAGATTCTATCGCACCCGAAAGCATATTTATGGCTCCTTCCTTTTTCTTAACGCAAAGCTATTCGCTAACTTAAACGCTGGTGATTGCATCAATTCTTATCTTCAATCTCTTCAAGGACGTTGAATATAAACCTTTCCGTGTTTTGTTTCTCTGCTGGGATGTTTCTCCGTAATAAATAGTTTGTTTAAATTCGAATAGTTTTAGGGGTATATAAATATTGATTTATGAGCCTGAGTTTAAACTATTATTTATGTTCAAAGTAATTCGCGTTTTTGTCTGAGCTGCTCTTAATGATTTCTTACGTGTTTGATTTCCAGCTGTTAGAATTTGGGGAAAAGCATTTGAAATAAAAAATTAATGAATTGCGTTTGCGATGTATTTTCAGTAGCAAGTAGCGGAAGTATGTTTCTAGTAATGCATTTCATTTTGTCAATATTGTATCAGCCTGTTATGCTGGCGCAGGGTTTAAGAATATTGGATTGTCGTATAGAATCTTCCTCAGTGGTTGTGGGGTGGATACTTTTGGCTAGCTTTGAATTATGTACATTTCAGGTTCGACTCCCATTTGCTGTCCCGTGCGATATGCTAGAATGTTTTACTGCTGTGGTCTCAAATTCAAACTGCATACGGGACGAATGCATGATTTGAAAACTGCTGTCAAAAATGTTTTTTAACAAAATTAAAATTTTTTATCAGCAAAATAATAAAAAAAAGTTTTATAAACAAAATAAGAAAAACGTTTTGCTCAATTAGGTAAATTTTAAATTTTGCCTGCTAAATATTTCTCAAAACATACATAACCAATAGTAATAATATCGCGGAGGAACAAAATTCCAATTTATATTTATTTTCTATCTGAAATCTAAAATTTGGTAACTACAAGGCATTTTTATTGGTTACGCTTTGTTATTCATGTATTTTGATAGCTAAATAATAAATTTTTATACTAATGTGCTTTTCAAATGGTTCTGATACGTTTAATTAATCATTAAATAAATTATTTTTATTTAAATTAAAAATAAACACATTATAGAAAATTTCTTTAGTGGGGCAGAAATTTTGTTCGACGCATAGATAAAAATGCATATGCTTGTATGTTAATTATTATTTCTTACCATAGCTTGACACTTGATGACATATCGATTCTGAAAAAAAATTGTAGTCTTGACGAGAAATCACTTGAGATTACCTTCATTGCAGGTTGTAGATGCTCATCGGTCAGTCGAGTTTTTTTTCTTATAAATTTTCAAATGTGAAAAAAAGTTGTTCATAGATATCTCCAAACAAAGCGATTGTTCTTCGTACAAAAATTCGTAATGAAGTTTGTTCATTTTATTTGACTAGTACGAATAAAAGTTTTACTGTACGTCAAGGTGACAAAATGAAAATATCCTGAGGTGGGGGTCTAATCTTAACGGATTGAAGGCGAAATTCTGCGTTGCTTCATTTTGATTTTCAGTGCGCTCTGCTAATAATATTAAGCAATTAATACATCATTATTAATAATTCAATAGAAATGTATTAATTATTCCGAATTATTTTATTATTCGTGATTTTTGTCATTGGTTTCATTATTTTTGGTGGTACAATTTTTACGCAAAATATTTAAATGAATGTAAAATGGCATACCTTTTAGCACCTGATGGTACAAATATTATTTTTATTCTTCTTTTTATGTGGTACAAAATGTTTAAAATATGAAAACACTAGGTTTATTCTGAATGATACATTTATAGTATATCATTTTACAATATTTATAATGAAACTGGAACAGGCATTAAAAACTTCTATTACAGTTTTATTACTTGAAAATTTAAGAATTGAATAAATATAAAACATTCATTGTTAAAATTGTTCGTATGTGAAAATTCTTTTATGTTTATGAATTTTTTAGAGCGATCCAACTTGTGTCGAGTAAATACAGAATTTTCATTTCATTCAAAGAATTTAGTGAAAATCAGTGTCTTGGAACTGTTAAATGATATCAAGGTATACCTAATTCCTTAAAGCCAGATTTACATTGTAAAGGTTGGGGAGACAATCGAACTCCAGAAAGATCCAGATACCTATGCCTGCTTTTTCACCTTTTGCTGGTAAGGAAAAGTATAAGGTGTCCCATGTAAAGCAGCGGTTTTTAACACTAGGTTTACGGGCATATTTGTATAACTGTACTTACGGACACCCATCAAATTGACAATACAGGAAACCACGTATTTTCTTTAAAAAAGAAACTGAAAGCTTTCAGATTTTATATTACGCCCAAAGGGTTTTTTTTAACGTTTTGTGTGCTACCTTTATTTATTAAATATCATGTTCTTCGCACTTAAAACATAAAATTCAACAGCAATATCACAAAGTAATTTAAAAAGAGTGTATTTTCTAGAATTTCCGATACACAGTCTCGCTCGCTGGAAACGCTGGAAAAAAAGGTATTTTTTCCCGTGTAGTGTTGCCATTGCTCTCTTTGAAATCGTTGAGTTTGTTAATCCAAAATTCGTTAAAGGTTTACTAAATATGAAATACATTGTAAAACAGATTCGAAATTTGGTCTTCTAGATGCCCATATTCGAGTGGAGGATTACGTTATTCAAAATTTGATAGCCTCTATATACCTTTGTTTTATCACAATGCGAGAAACATAAATACATTCATGCATATTCTTCATTAATTAATTTCTTTAAATATAATACAGGGCGATAATAGTTGATGGCAACAATTTGAAAAGTGAATCGGACATTTATAATGAACCAACGCAAAATGCCAAAACGAAAATAATAGTCCTTTGGATGAAGTTGCCTGTTTGGGCTAAAAAATACTAAACTGAACTAAACTAAAAGCTCTAACAAGAGGACTAAGGATACTCTGGTATAATGCATAATCATCGATATAAAAATTATTTGCAAAAGGTCATATACAAAAATATGAATATTTATATTCTCTTTGTATATATAGATTTATATCTTGGTTTAGTGCGAGAAACATTTATACAGATTCTTCATTATTTAATTTCTTTAAATATAATGAAGGGCTCTAATATTTGGTGGCAACAACTGGAAAAGTGACTCAGACTTTTATAGTGAACAGATGCAAAATGCCAAACGAAAATGAATTTAATTGAAAAAACGAAATTGATAGCCCATTAAAAGATTAATTTAATGTAAAAAACGCTTGTAATCTCAACATTAAAACTACCGATAACCATCATGTGTGGTAGAATTTGTAATACTGGTCTATAAAAAAAGTTAAGGTAGTTTTAATGTTAACAGACTTAGCACAGTAATCTTCGCTAGTACTTAACTATTATCCTCTAGCAGTTCAGTATCTCTTCTTAAATTACTCATGATGACTTAAGAAGGGTATTTCGTTAGAATAAAGTAAAACTAGTACTTTCTTTTGATATTATAATGATACTGCTAATAATCTAATACTTTAATCTACTGTCACTAACTGAAACGTTTTTTTAAAACTTGTTGACATTGAAAGAATTGAATTGACGAAATGACGAATGAAATTGACGAATTGAAAAGAATTGAATTGAAAGAATTGACGGGAGACTGCAGATCGTCCCAGTCTGGAGCCTAACGCCTTTATGTTTACGGTACACGTCTGACTAACAGATAATCACACCTGACGTATCCCTTGCTCTGGCGAACCGCAGTGCGTTGATATTTGGTTCGAAGTTATACAATGATATTTCCATTATACGTTTTAAATACTTTTACGTTTGTACCAGAAAAATAATTTCGTAAAATAAAAACTGGTTTATAACGATTAACTCTGAAACTAGCTGTCCCGTCATTTTGACGGGTATTCATAGAGATACGTTAGGCAGAACTCTGGTATTAAAGGGCTGAAGGGAAAATGAATTTGGGTATGTATTCGTCATTCATCTTATTAACATCTATAATTTCCAAAATAAATTAGAAAACAATAAAAATAATAGTGTTTTTTTTTTTGGGGTAGCTCAAGTCCGAAGTCCGTAAAATTGATAGGTCCCGTAAATCTGCTGTTAATATGCCGCAAAAAAACTTTATTTTTAGAAAATGGAAGCTATTTAAAGAAAGCAAATGTTTCCATTTAAGAATGTTGAGTTTGGTTTGACATGGCAACACTGCTAGTTTACCAATGTCATTTATGCAAAGGGGCGTTACGCAAAGGAAAGGCAAGTCTTTACCGTCAAAACTCAATGGAACGTGCTATGCACAAGCTGTTAGGAATTCCGTGCAATTTTTGGACGTGAAAATGCACTTAAAATGGAAGACACAGGTTCGACAGAAACACCACACGCTCTCAATCCATCCGGTCTGTTGAAAATGTCGCTTCTATGCGTGATAATGTTATTGAAAGTGCAAAAAATTCAGAACTTACGAGTAGAATCCGAGAAAGACTAGTAACGAAAGAACTTAAAGAGAAATTGTGTCATTAGCCACCCTCACTTGGCAGGTGTATGAAACACTGTTCAAGAATTTCATCGAAAGATTGCGGTGTGGCAGAACAAGTCGTGGAGGACATATGCCAGACATTATTTTTCATTCTTTAATTGGAACATTAATCTGTAAGTCTGTATAAAAGTATTTTTGATTTCCTAAAAACAAAGCATTTTATTGGGCATATTAAATCCCAGGCTTTTTCTGGAACACCCCTTAACTATAAAATTGGTTTTCTTAGAATGGCTGGATGAATGGTGGATTTTCTATCTCATAACCCGAAAAGTTATGATGCGGAAAACACATGGTTAAACTGGTTTCTTTTAGACCAGTGTTTCTCAACCGCCGGTTCGCGGACCGGTTCGGTTCGCAAGAAATATTTACCGGTCCGCGAAATATCCAGCTCTCTGTCCATAATCCAAAGTATCGTCGGCCGACAACCGCTGTTACAACAGCACCTACATTACAATAACAATAGTTTACTAGTTTAGAAAATAATATGATCGATGATTTATTTATGTGAAAAAATTGTACCAATGGGTCGAATTATTAAAGTTACCGGTCCGCGAGAACGTACCGAAATATTTTACCAGTCCTTGGAGTAAATCCAGTTGAGAAAGACTGTTTTAGACAGTTCTCTGCGAAAACATCACTCGTAAGAACTTTCGAATAGTGTGATTTTCTAACTTTCTTGTTTGTATTTTTAATGCAGTGTTTCCTTTTAAAATATGATAAGATTAATACACTTAATGTGATACGCAGTAATAGTTTTGTAATTTTTAAAAATAGAAATTTGAATTTAATGTGATTTTTTTTTGGCTATCAGAAAAAATTATAATGGTTATATAGCCTTTGATTTTTGGCAAATCAGATCAAGTATTTGACATCCAATGTCTTAAATTTTTTTTCAGAAAGAAAGAGAAAATTAGCTTGATTTTAATGACTATTGCATTTTTTTTTCTGTACTAAGTTACTGTAACTAAAATGTCCAAAGGGGCTTTGTCCCTGATTGACTATTGTTTTCGTTTTGTGATTTTGCGTCGAATCACTCTGAATGTCCGTTTCACTTTTCAAACTGTTGCCACCACATTTTATCGCTCTGTATTATATTTGAAGAAATTAAATAATGAAAAGTCTGCATCAATAGAATCAATATAGATTTCTCGCATTGTGATAAAACTACGGTACATAGAGCCATCCAATTTTGCATGACGTAATCCTACTGCGAATATAGTCATCTGGAAGTCTAAATTTGAAATTTGTTTTATTGTTGATTTCATATTTTGTAAAACTTTAACGAATTTTGGATTAACAAACTCAAAGATTTCAAAACGAGCAATGGCAACGTTGTACAGAATATCTCCAGCGCAGGAGGCTGTGTACCGAAAATTCTACAGATATGCTCAATTTAAAATTATTTTGCGATATTGATCTTGAACTGAATTTTATGGTTGAAGTGCGAAGAATATTATATTTAGTAAATAAAGGTAACACACGAAATGTTAAAAAAAAGTCCCTGTGAACGTAATTTAAAATCTATTTAAAATCTAACACCTTTCAGATTTTCCTTTTTTTTTTTTTTTTTTAGTTTTTAAATTATGACAAAATTGGATGTTGCATCTCTACGTTGTTCTTATTTATTACATAAAAGTTTAGTACTATATAAAATGTACCAGAAGTTTGCCTGAAGTATTCTCGGTGCAAGGACTTGAGTTTTCCATTTACGAACTCCGCAATGGCATCATATTTAGAGAATTTTTTTTTTTTTTTTTTTAAATTTTACGAGGATATAAGCACACAAATATTGCATACAGCAAACTGACATATAACTCACATAACTCACACATAATATCACACCAAATAATGCTGTTGTGGCTTATCTCACTTGTCTGACTTAATCAGAATAAGTTTGCGAAACTTATCGCAGCAAGGAACGCAAGACTGCCTCTGGCATGGGTCTTTAGCACCACATAGGTGATAGTGTGGCGACTTGCTCAGCTCCGTCTGAGTTTTGATGGAGACAGTCAGGGTTTCTCACCCCTTTTCTCACACCATAAAAAACACACAACAGGACTTTCGACTTGCCATGTAATTTGAATGCTTCATGGCGCACTTGCAAACATCCATGCCTTCTCCGAGATTAGAACCCGAGTCCAATGCTGTTATATCTAGAAGCACTAACTACTATACCAAACAAGTTAGCTCACTTCCTCATAGATTTTTAGCGCCAGATTCTGAAAATTTAAAACATTTTCTCTTCATTTTCCTCTTTATCAATGCAGAACGAGCTCCCGGTAAATTTTAATATATATTCATCTACGTAGTGATTGTTTTCATCTTACTACCAAATACCAATCCTCGCAAACTATCTGCGAATTTGACGCCGGATATTTTTCTTCTAACTGTGAACTTTATGCCAGCTTAATACAAGAACCTACAATCACAGCGAAGCAAAAGCGAACTGTGATTCAGTCTACAATTCTGCTGAGGCAGTTGCACATTAATCTTCTTTAATTATTTAATTATTTATGAATGATTTGAGGTCTAAGTAGTAGCAGAGACAATGATAAGAACGGGCTTATTCAAATTACAGGAAAATAAAAATGAAGATATCATTAGATATTGTGATGTGTATATTACTATACTATATTTCCGTTGGAATATTGGTTTCTTTAAAGAAATAATATTGTGATAGTTGCTAGTATTTCATCCAATGACTACTTATCATTTGCTATGTTCTTACTATAAGCGCGTCCTTCGTAAATTAATTATTCGTATAATTTTCCCTCTCTCGATTTTTGAAAAATTCAAATTAATAATAGTAGGGGGGCTACAAAAGGAAATATGATAATAACAGGATGAAACAAATCACGGACTTACTTCAGGAAAGAGCTCAAACTAACAGTGCGGTTCGTTTTCGATTCGTGTACATGTACAACAGCAATGAAAATTTAAAACCATTCAAGTTTCTTCCTACACCAATAATGACATGTAGGTAGAACTCTGCAATGAAGCTATCTAAGTGGCATTACGTGTTGATTATGCGCTCGATGAAGTTCCATATGGCGACACAATTTGTACCGAATCTTTCAAGTTCCTGTGCCCTTCGGTACGGCAGGCAGTTTTACTAACCACTATCTTGGTTGAGCGCTCGGGGGGTGCTTAAATAGTACCATTTAGTTTGTAAAGCAAAAGGGAGACTGTATAGTTATATAACCATTTCAGAAGTGTTCTTATTTTCGGCTTGCCACACATTTCGAGTGCCCTCATGCCGCACAAACGCTATACATTTACAAACATCTATGTCGTCTTCGGGATTCGAACCCAGGCCCTTTCGTACGATAGTCAGAGTCACTAACCACTGTTTCGTTTGGGCGGCTGAAAGACCATTTTCCAAGTGGCAACACATTTCTTCTAAATAACCGGGTTTTCTGAATTTGAAACATAAATGCCTTACGCTTTGTCGATTGGCAACAGATTGATTTTAAATTTCCGGCTTTCTTAATGAAAATTTTCTTAAGTTCACATTAAATATAAAATAAATTAAAAAAAAAAAACTAATTTGGAATTCAAAAATTCGTCTTTCGAGATGCGCGTGTTCGATTGTAATACTTTTTGTTTTCAAAATTTGGTGGTAGTAGATGTTGCCGTTCTTCCCCAATGTAAGGAAAATACGTTGAATACATAAAGAATCTTCATTATTTAATAATCGAGATGAATACGTTTACGTCTGAAAACAGTCTATCAAAAGTTAAAATTTTAGAAAGCTAAAACTGTATTCAAATTTTCAGGTGCGCGGTGCGTTTCAGGTGCTTGCGTAATTTAAAGATTAATTGAAAACTCTTTACTCTTGTGATGTTATATTTAAATCCTTCAGGTGCATATATCAGTTTAATGACCATTATAGAATTCTTTCGCAGAATTAATTAATTTTTATTATCGTCTGTTCATGTGAAATATAATTTTTCGAGTAATAACCAATATGTGAATAAACATGGAAGAAACTGTTTTTCTCTTTCAGTATTCCAAACAATTTAGTTTAATTAAGGAAACTTCTCCACCCATTTTTTCGTCGTTGATCGTCTGACGATCTGTTGAAACAGCTTTATTGGGACAATTAAGTGGCAGCATTCATGAAAAGTGCGCAAACATTTTGTGGTGAAAAATGGTGATTTCGAAGTCACTAGTGTCGCAACTGTTTGCTTTTGAACTGTTTTTCCCTAGACTATAATGGTTACGTTAAATTAGCTGGTTGTGCACAGCAAAAATGTTGCAATAATTAATTAAAAACATTTTTAATTGTGTGAAATATATTAAGAATAGTCTGTTGTTAGTAATAGTTAGATTATTCTTCTACATCTTGCACAGAATTTTAATTGCCTGGGGAAGATTTTTAAATGTCTGTAAAATGTTTTGAATAGTTTGCGAATTGATTATTTTTCAATAATTTTTGTAATATCCTCAATTTTAGACTGTCTGAAGTTCATAATAATACTGCAATGACAAAATAATATATCAGCAATTATATGTATGTTTTTTAATTGAGTAAATTAAAATATTATTTGTTGATCTGTGAAATAATTATATCTGAACAGTTTATTTGAATTTTTCATTAATTAGGTATGAAAAGATGAGGAAAAGTGTACTTTTAGTGTAAAATTAGATACAGGTTATATACCGTATTTCCTTGCGTTTTTCCCCTTCGAATTTGTTTTAGCCCAAGGTTTTGAAAATAAGTATTCACCTAATTTTAAGCTTCTTCAAGAGATTCAGAAAGCCAGCTCCCTTAAATTTAAAAATGGACTCATGAATTCGTCCACATAGTGGTTGTTTTCATCTTACTAATTTGCTCGTGGATTTTAGGTGCATAGATTCTAACCAATGAAGCTGTAATAGTGAAAACTTCAAGATAAGACGCAAATCAATCGTCAAGAAAACTTCAAGATAAAACGAAATTCAATCGTCAAAGTTCAGTTCAAGCGAGATTCAGAAATCCTGGTTCTTCTGAGTTTTTCAAAAGAGAGAGTAATTGAACCTGGTTTAAACGTTCATCTTTTATTTGGCCCAAGACATAGGGAGACATACACGATTCTTCGACGATACACTACACTTACGCTCTACATCAGAACACTAACTGTAATCGGTTATAGCAGGGGTTCTTAAACTTTTATAGTACGCGGCGCGCTTATAGTTTTGCTGTTTACAAACTGCGAAAGACGGCTTGATTACAGCTATTCTCATTTCTTGCTTCACACTGATTTTCGAACGATATTTGTTCTTTATTAGATCGACAGCTGAAAGTCCAGCTTCACGTGGATACTATGTCGTAAAGGGAGAGGTTTAGAACTCAGTCAAAATTCAATTTTGATTGAAATCCAGAACGTCATTAAATCTAAGCTAGCAATTTTTTTTTCCAACCTGTTGTCGTAAGATAGTTCAATTAAACTCTCTTGGTCTTGCGAAGAAAATTCCTGGAGAGCTTGAGAATGAAAAGGGTCTTGGATCAAAACATAAATTACTCTATATTATTTTCCGCAAAATATTTTGCGAACCAGTCAGGGAGCTTGGTTCAATACAAAGAGAGCAATTTCTGTAGAACAACGAATCTTTTAATAACTGTGTATTTTTACAATGCAGAAAAACAATTTTGAGCTCACCCGTCATTAAATTTTCGTATCCACAACTGCAGCGTTTTCCTAAACGCTGAAATCTTTGCTACAAGTTTCAATATGTTCTTACAGTGTCTTGTAGGAATAGATTAAAGATATTTAATTTGTCAAATATGTCGCACTAGAATCATAGTTTCAGCAAAACGTCTGGTTCGACAAAATACTTAGCGATCGCGCAGGAAGTGGATGATTTGCATCTTTGGCAACTGTCAGTTTTAAAGATCGAGTTCATTTTCTCTATCAACTGACCATTGAGATCTTCATCTATACATTGAATTCTTCGACTAATAACCTTTCTCTATCAACTGACCATTGAGATCTTCATCTATACATTGAATTCTTCGACTAATAGTGTTATTGGATTTTTTAGAAGTACCTTAGAATTGAGTTTTCCCACATCTTTCCTTATTGTAATATTAAGCATAACGACAATAGCTGGTAGAATAAGCTCTTCTGCGATACTATACGGGTTTTTAGCCTAAAGGCCGTTAGCCCAGAAGGGCTATTAATTTCGTTGATTCACGATAAATGTCGGTTCACTTTTCAAACTGTTGCAACCAAATGTTACAGCCGTGTATTATATTTAAAGAAATTAAACAATGAAGAATCTCCATAAATATATGTATGTTTCTCGCATTATCATAAAACAACGGTACCTAGAAGCATCTAATTTTAAATAACGTACGTTTTCACCCGAATATGGGCATCTGAAATTTGTTTCATTATGTATTTCATATTTGGCAAAATTTTAAAGAATTTTTTATTAGCAAACTCATCGATTCCTAAGCCAGCAGTGGCAACACTGTACGAAAAAAAAAAAGGCATTTGTATCTCCAGCGCGCGAGTCTGTGTATCGAAAAATTCTAAAGAAATGCTCATTTTAAAATGGTTTTGCGATATTCCTGTTAAACTGAACTTTATGCTTTAAGTGCGAAGAACATGATATTTAATAAATAAAAGTAACACACAAAACGTTAAAAAAAATCCCCTTTGGGCATAATATAAGATTTGAAAGCGTTCAGATTTTTGTTAATATTTTATTTTGTTTTGCACTTCGCCACTGTGTGCTCTGCTTTGAAAGACGCTAGCTGTGCATTACTTGGAACTGACACTTGTTAAGTGAACTCACTGCTTTGCTTACGTAAAATCTTGCAACTTCCTACTAAAAAAAAAATCACAAGATTCGTCGAGTTAGGGTAAATAGTCTCGAGATGTCACTTTACCTTACTCGGAAGCATACTTTTGAGTGCAAAGATTTTTTTAAACAGACAAGACATTTGTCATCGTTGTTAACTTCTACAGAAGTAAAACCAAAATCGAAATAACTTTCCTTCTAAGTTACCAAATTTTCGCTTCTTTACTCCTCCGGCAATTGTAGATGTTTTGTCACTCAAATTTGAACTATCGTTTGTTTGCTTAATGAAAATCGTTTCATTTTGTGACATACCAGCAAGGACTTGTTAATTTATTCCAATATTTCGTCGAGAAATCTACGTTTTTCTTGAAGACGTATAAGATTATACGACCTTCCTCACCCGTTCATGAGTTTGATATTGACGGTTGCGGACGGAAAAAAGAAACGCCAATAAATTCCATTGCTGAGAAGCCAAATCGTAACTACAAGATTGCTATAATCCTGTGACGGGACGTAACAGGCGCAAAAAGCAAAATATTTATCGGAATAATCGAGTACAAGTCTGATGCAACAATGTAGAATTATTGCAAATGGAAAGAATTAAGCTCCTGCTGTTACTTATGCTCACTTGTCTGATGTAGTCAGCCTAAGCTCACGAAATTCCTCGTGGCAAGGAGCGCTAGATTACGCCAGCCGTTGGCAACAACCTTGAACACCATTCAGGTGACTGTGCGATTTAGCTCAGTTCCGCTCCCCAATTTTGATGGAGAGCACCCCGGGGGCCGGCGGTTCAATGCAAGTCTTGTCTGTCCGTAGAGTAAGGCGCGGCGCTGGCTTTCACCGCGGCGCAGACTTTCAGAACACCTTATTTATAGTATATTAGCGTCTAAAGATCGCAAAAAAGTTCTAGACTCGCAACATCCTCCGGAGCCGAAAATTCGTCAGGAGACAAAAAGTTCCATAAGTGTTGGTTGAAAGTTCCAGAAGACGTAACAATTTCTCAGGTCTCCTAATGAGAGTTCCATTCGGAAGTCTGACGGTGCATGTACGGATACAGCCACCACGCCTAGGATGCCCATTCGCCATTCTCATAATGCCCATTCGTAGTAAAATTCTAGGCGCTTATCAAACCCGTAGTCTTTTTTCTTGAATTTCTGTGGGCCAGTTGAATGGTCGTGATTGATGGCTAACCTGAATATAAGATGATTTCCATCTTTTCGAAATTCGGTTAAGTAAATGTTCTTGTTATCTCCTCATTTTAAAAATTCGGTTTTCAGATCAAGGAAGCCTTTTACTTGCTTGTGGAAAAGTCAATAATTGTTATCCGGTCAAGAAATCTCCAGGTGTTAGCGATTCCGATTCATTTGGTTGACTGAAACCATAAGTGAGAGGCATGGAATTGATAATTGCCTCTATCTCTATCAATATAACTTCTAGCTCTTAAAATGAAATTTATGTTCTTCCTAAGACACTTTTCAGCGACGTTTAACTGACCTCACTAAGCGTTCCCTCAAAGCACCTCACCAGGTGGCCGTTTCGATGATACATTTCCACTTGATAGATAATTTCCCAAATACATTTTGCACTTCTTTAACTCAATTACTTTTTTACTTACTTTTTTACAAGAAAACGGGGATATCTAATGCTCTTGATGATTCTGAAGGTCGTTGCGCATGGAAAGACAGACTTAGACTTAACGGTGTTGATAGGGATGAGTTGCAAGCTATGACACTGAGACTTCCACTGGATAATTTGAGCCCTAGGGGACCCTAGGATTCTTTCTCCGAAGCATTTCTCTTCAAAACTGGAACGGAGGTAGGCAGATTCACATTGTCATCTATCTATAGGCAAGGTTGGCGGTGCGGCCGCACTGGATGGCAGAATTTTAAAATTTATAGGTGAATCAAGCAACAAAATTTAGGAATAAAAATGTTTAGAATTAAAGGAGGCATCGAGAGGCAGAATTTTCTTCCGCAGAGGTTACATGAGGCGATAAAATGCTTGACGCCGGCCCTGCTTATATTCTGCCCCAAGGCGTTAGCCAATGATAGGCGCAATCCTTGCTACTTACCCACGGTAAAACTAGTCGAACAGATCTGATGATATTGTAAGATAACTCAACAAGAATGTTTAATTTAATTAATAAGGTCATGTTAAAAATAAACCGATAATATGCTTTACTGCTTGAATACTTTTATGTTCATTGCGATATAAATAATTTTAAAAGTAATTATGTAGCTGAATTTTTACGTCTTTTTCCCCCTCCTTTCCCTAAGTATTAGTTAACTTAATTTATTTTATGCATTTGTTCTCGATTAATTGTGGGAATGTTTTAATGCAGTGCTTCCCTTAATTTGATAATAATCTTTTTTTAATGACCATTGAATAGTTATTGTTTTCTCTCTAATGCAGAAAAGTTTTAATAAAATTAATTGTATTTAACATTTTTTTTTTTTTTTTCGATTTCCGTTCGTCTCTGCTTTATTGTAATTTCACTCATTTTATTAAGATTAAAGGATTTATATCATAGTATAAACCAGTGATTTTCAATCCGCGAAATCCTTGGATTCCGTGAAACTTCGCTGGGTATTCTGCCAGTCAGAATCAAAATTCAAAATAATTTTTGAATGAGCATCGCAAAGCTAAATATTGAAAATTTAATTTAATAATATTGTTATTTTAATTTACGTTTTATAATATTTAAATAACAGTAAAATATATGCAACATTATTTAAATTAAACGCAACATTTGTATATCTTCAATGCTATTTCAATATTTACCTTTCTACGATTGATAAGGTTTAAAAGAAAATATATAGTTTAACATTGCCTTTCTGAAACTAAGGTACATCTACCACTAATGGTGCATTACAAAATTGCGTCCCTTTTAATACATGATGGTACATAAATTTGTACTGTGTTTTATGTGGTACGAAATTTAAAACGTTTGAGAAATCCTGGCTTAATGGATTCCGTGAGTCAGCGAAGATAAGAGCCAGTTCTCTTAGAAAATCCTCTACTAAGTCATACCTCTTCTAAAGTAGGTAGCACTATAGTCTGCCACATTTACATAAGCATTTCAAGTCCTTTCTGACAGCGAAGTTAACCATTATACCCAGCTGTCGTAACCACGGATACGAGGCAAGCCGGAGAATCGAAAATAATCTTGAAATGCCTGTTCTAAATAAGAGGCTATAGTGTACTTTGTCGTAATCTGATAAATATAAATCCATTTTTCTTGATGATTTTCTTATCAGAAGTCTTGTACTGTTACAGTTGCGGCTACAGTATTTACTTTGTATTTTATTCCCTTCGGTTTCCGAATCTTAACATCTGATATGATATTTTGTTTCCTGACTTGGTATCTTTGTTTGTTTGTTTATTGTTGTATCGCTGCAATGTGTTTTTTCTCACGTAAATTTTTGCGACTTCTTTGGCTTATTTGTTGGGTTTGTAAACTCTTACAAAGAATACTAAATTTGAAAATAGATTAATTTCTTTCGCTTCGGTTCAATTTCGTATTATAATTTGGCTTTCAAAGTTATAAATGATATGTGTTAAATAAATTTCTTCATATCCTTTTTTTTTCCGTGTCAGTTTTCGCTTGAATGCTGCAGAAATGGAAGATAATATAACAAGATCTTTGGGACTCTGTCATGAAGGATCCTGCATTTAAACCCAACGTGCTCGTCTACAAGAACGTTGCATCTTCCAGAAATCTCATCAGTGACCGAGCGGGTAAATCGCCTGAATACTAGGTAGTTAGAACTCGGCTGAAATTCCGACTGATGGCTGGTTGCATGGGCATTTTTATCATTTTTCCCATTTGTGATATGAATATGAATCTATTTCCCTGACGAAGTCCTCCGCGAAAGCATCCCTTTCTTTTAGCCAGATTATTTTTGAAAATTTTGCTTCAATCAGTTAGCCATTCAAATAGTGACTAAACCCGATCTTTATGAAATTACTAGCGGATTTTTATGTTATTAATTGAGATAGCATAGTCGATATAGTGCTTTTATTTTTATTCGAGAGAGTTTTTTTATTTTAAATCGTTCACTCAGTATCCCAACTTGTGTAACTGCAATAATAATATAAATTGCTGTATACAATTGTATAAATTGCAATACAGCATAATATTGCTGTATTGAACCCAAAATTATGCAGACAAATTGTTGTTGTTATGATTTATCTCACTTGTCTGATAGTAACATCAAAATTTCATCGTGGCAGGGAGCGCAAGACTGAGTCTGACATTGGCAAGAGCCTTGAGCACCATACAGATAACAGTACGTCTTTGCTCAGTTCCGACTTCAATTTTGATGGAGAGCACCCTGGGAGGGCGGATCCGAGGGTTTCCCACCCCTCTTCCGCTACCAACAACCTCTCTTCGACTCGCTACATTAAGACTCTACATTAAGAGTGCCCACAAAAATAATTTTTGAAATTATTAAGAGTGCCCACATGCCGCGCAGACGCTATACATTTACAAACATCTATGCTTCCACCGGGATTCGAACCCGTGCCCTTCGGTACAGCAGTCAGCGTCGCTAATCACTATCTCAGTTGGGCGGCATGCAGACAAATTGAACACTGTTAGCTGAGCTGTCTAAGTCGTCGCCACCATAGGTTTTTCAAGACAAATTTTTTATCTTACACACTGCATCCTTACTTGGGTGGTTAAAAAAGTATTGTTTCAAGGTATAGTTTCAAAGCATGTCTATTATTAACTGAGCTGTCAACACTATCTACAACTGAGTTTAACTGAATTATCAAAGTCGTTGGTATAAATTTCTTCTTACTGATAGTTTACCTTAAAACCTGCATCGAGTAACCCAATCTGTATGGTTACAGTAATATTACTGCAAGCTATATTGAGTCCAAAAATAGGCAGATGAACTCTATTAACTGATCTATCAAAGAAAGTGGATATAAACTATGTATCTTCGTCATAATTGTTTTCTTATTAAAGGTAGATTGTTTCTTTTAAATCCTTCATCCAGTATCTCAACCTGTGTGGTACAATAACACTGCTGAAAGTTGTATTCTGTGAAAGTCGTCTTTATAATGTTGTTCAAATCAGATTGTTTATTCTAAATCCTATTTATTTTAAATCCTTAATCTTGTATGGACATCTTTGCGAGTATTGTTGCAAACTACATTAAATGCAAAATTAGGCAGACAAACACGAATCACGGTTAATACGATTAGACATGATCAACACAGACAAGCTCAACAAATACGATTAATTGATCTGTGAAAGTCCTCTCATAATTAACTTGCATCCAGTTCACCAATCTGTTTTATTACTACAATATTGGTTCAAGCTGCATTGAATCCAAAAATAGACAAATTAAACAAAAATAAACTGGTTTACGGTCGTGGTAAATATGCTATTGAAGACAGGTTATTTATTTTAAATCCTTCATCCAGCATGCCAATGTGTGTAGTTAAGTGACATTGCTGTAAGCTGTATTTAATCCAAAAACAGGCAGACAAGTTGAACTATTGACTGAGCTTCAACGTTATTAATTGAGCTGTCAAAGTTGTCATAATTTTCTTTTTATTCAAGACAGATTATTTATCTTACACCATGCGTTCAGTTTGCAAAACTTTGTGGCTTCAATAATATTGTTACAAGATGCTTTAAACCCAAAAATACTCAGAAAAATTAAACACCAACTAACTAATCTATAAAAGTCGTCATAATTTTTGTTCCTATTCAAGACAGATTGTTTGTTTATTTTAAATCCTTCATCCAGTATCGCAACTTGTATGTTTACAATGATATTGCTACAAGCTATATTGAATCCAAAAATAGACAAACAAATGTTCCTTTTCCAGAATGCAGTCATTAATCTTAGGTCATTAATACCAAGAAATATATTTTTGTCGTAATACGTCACCATCACTCCAAAGAAAACGAAAATAGTCATCTATCCATTGCGAGAGAAGTGGGAAAATTCCAGACAAGTTGAAATTAATGGCTAAATTTTGGCGCTTTTTTTTAAACTGCCAGTGTTTGCTGAAAAAAAAGTTTAGACGCTTCTTAACGTCTAGCTGACAATATCTGGAGTATTTAAAAGGCTTAGTATGTTTTCTTTTTTCATCATAACCATAATCATTCATTCTCTCGTAACATATCATGGTTATTTTTCTTTAAAATACTGATATTTCCTTCTCTTAGTCGTTAAAGAAAAGAATTGAAGATTTGTCTCTTGGTACAGAACTTTCTTCGGAGTTGAGGGAATTCAGACAACGGTTATCTGTTTACTCAAGAAAAATTTAATGTTAAGTTATTCAAATTACATTTTTGGTTCTTGTATAAAACAACAAGATAGATAAATGTATCAACAATGTATGTATAAGACATTATAACTAGATCAAAAATTTTAATTCATGTTTTCATTAGGAAACTTGTATTTCTTAATAATAATTTTTAGAAATGCATATATTCTTTTACACATTTGTAACTTTATTACTTTTAATTCTAAATAATGAATTAAAATAACGTATGAGAGATAACAATATATAGCGTTAGAAATATTTTATTGATATTATTAATGGTATAAAGTTTAAAGTATTGTTTAGTAATATAAAACTAAATTTTATTTTTGAAGACGAAATCGACTATATAAGTAAGCAGTGTACTGTTAAATCTGAACGGCAGCAACGACGTGGAATCATAATTTTATTCATTACATTTAATCTCAAAATTTAGTATACTGATAAAAAATATCCTTTCTAAAATGTAAATCAGATATTATGAGAAGATGGACTGGCAGAAGTTCTCCGAATTAAAGATTTCCTAAAATATGACGATTATTACTATAGAATTACGAACCCATTTGGCAGCGTTACAGATAATTTTTTATTTTTGGATTAGGATCCAAAAATAAAAAGTTAGGATATTGGATCAAGTATTTGGATTAGGATCGTTTTTACATTATGACAAAGCATTCGAGGGTTATCTGCCTAAAGGTTAGGCTAGGTTAGATTAAATGCGGCAAATAGTTAAATGCGGCAAAGCATATGAGGGTTATCTGCAAGAGGGAGCAATGTCTTCATGGAGGACTTTTTAAGAAAAACTGGCTCCTTCTCACTTTACACGTACGGAAAACTACAAGAACCTCTAACCCATACACTCACTCCGTTCGACTAAAATCGAACCCGGCTCGAATTCCTCGCATGTTAACCACGCGGCCATTGATCGGAACCCATCTGCGTAAGGAAATGATGCTTTGGGGAAAGATTTTTTTGAAAGAAACTGGCTCTTTACTTTATATACGTAATTTTCAAAATAAAATTTAAAAAATCACAAAAAGTCTCGCGCAACCTCCCTATTCGTCGGAATTTGAACCCGAGTCGAACTACCAGTTCTCCGTGGTTTTACTACTCGGCCGCTGATTAGCATTATACTCGTATGTAGGGAAATGTGATGTGGAAATGGGAAATACAGGGTGTTTCAAAAGGTCGTTGTCAAACTTAACATGATGGCCTGCCATACTATGACAAACAGGATTTACATAGAAATCTGTGTCCGAAAATGCGAACGGTGACAGCTAGAGGTTCGGTTCGGAGGCTTATGGGACCGGGATACGAACGGTTCGCAGGCTTATGGGGAAGTGTGATTATTTCAGGCGAAGACGTTCCAGGGGAAGGATGAAACGATTTACTGACTCGTTTCGTTATTAACATTTTATGTGACATTTTGTGGAAAGAGTGTTGCCGGGTCTCATGGTTGACGTTTCAACAGCTACACGCCGAAACATCTAGTTCAGCATGATGGAGCACCTGCACATCTAGCAGCACTGTGCGGGAATACCTCGATGGGACATATCCTGATCGCTGAATTCGTAGAGGCGGACCAGTCGCATAGCCACCGCGATCTCCCGACCTGACTTCCTTGGATTTCTACCTGTGAGGATCCGCGAAGTCCATGGTGTACAAGACGACCGTAACATCGAACATGGATCTCGTCGCCAGAATCTTAGAAGCGGCGGCACGTGCCCGTGATACACCTGCCCATTTTGAACGGGTCCGTGAATCCATGCGTCGACTTTGTGAAGCATGCATTGTGATGAATGGAAGGAATTTTGAATATCTTCTATGATTTAACTATGTTCTTTAACAAAAGTCATATTAACACCTCTTTTGACGTCCTTTTCTTTCTTCCCTTATACGCTTGCGATCATAGCCCTCTAGCGGTCGCCGTTCGCATTTTCGGATGCAAGTCCCTCTGTAAATCTTCCTTGTCATGGCATTACAAACCAGCACGTTAAGTTTGGCAGCGACCTTGTAAGACACCCTGTATAGGTATAGCAATCTGTAAATGTTTCTGAACCAATAATGTGTATCCGTAGCATTCTGTATCTTCATCACTAGTTATTCTGAAATTTGAAATTGTCTGACAGCAACGAAATCATGTTTCCAAGAATTTCATTTTTTCATAATAAATGTCGATGTCATCAAAAGTAATCAAAAGCGAGTATTTACATTTGCCGATTTGATGATTAGCGATATCGGCTGCTGTATCGTTGATCCCGGGTTCGAATCCTAAATATAGTTTAGATGCTTGTAATTGTCTATCCCCTCTAGTGCGGGTGTAATATCAATTGCCTCCCTGTGGTGGTTAATTAGCCGGTGCATACTTGGCAAGTTTGTGTTTAATAATTGGCTTTAAAAAACTTATCCCTTGTATACTTAAAATTTCTTTGTAGCTGTAAGAATAGTTTCTAGGCAAAGCTTCTGGTATAAAAATATAGAACAGAAAATCTGTACCTTTGCCATTCAACATAACTTAATTTTGCTCCGTGGCTAACTAGAAATTCAACCTTAATTTTGATTTAATTACTTGAAGTTTTGACTTCAGATTTAATATATATTGAATAACTACATACTACATACTAAACACTTCAGATTTAATATATATTGAATAACTACATACTATATACATTAACTACATACTAAACACTTAATTACTGAAGTTTCGCTCTAACTACATTTGTCTGAACTGGACAAATCAGTATTTAATTGTTTACATAGAAAGGAAAATAGTTTTGTTAAGAAATTTAAGATGGAAACATCACGTTTCCATCTAATAAAAATTGAAGTCTTTTAAAATTTATTAAAATCGGACAGAAAATCGTAAAAAATCCATTGAAGCGTGTAATAAATTATTAGGTATTCAAAAGACATCCTTTTTAAGAGCAATTTTGCTTTTTGATAAAAGTAGTTGTTCAGTCGATTTAATATATTTAGATAACATAAAATTATCTGTGAATATTTCAGACGATTATCAAAATATAGGAATGACATTTCATCTGTATTATTTTCGGTAATATTATATAACAGAATTTTACAAATAATATCAATTTTATAACGATAATAGAACTTGTTTTAAACCTTCACCATGTATCTAAATTTTACTCAAATGTTTAGATAACAATTCTTCAGATTAAAAAATTATTATTTGAATATTTTGGTGAAATAATAAGCTTTTCATTTCGAAATTGAAATTTGTCGAGAATGTATTGAATTTCGTCGAGAAAAATATGCAGACAAAGTAATTTTTTCTTGTGATTATTTTTTTAATTATTTATATTTCAAATTTTACTTGCATTCTTAATTAGTGATCTTTTCCTACCCCTTTACAAAAAAATACCTCGAAAGCAAATGCCAGTAAGAATAATATTTTTTAATTATGGAAGAAGAATTGAATGATATAGTTTCTTAGCTGGCTCCTCCGGTTAAAAGAAAGGGAAGAAAAATCAAAGAGAAATACATTATTTTTTCAAAGCATTAAAACTGTAGAGAAAGGCCATGAAAATATTATGTTCATGTGAGCAAATTTTGGATACCATTTCTTTCAAATGAAAATAAGAAATTAAATGATAAAAGTCACTGCTTTTTGGATTTTTTTGTGTTTTATTTATCTTCATAATTAATTTTTGATTAACTTTGTTTTTCAATTTAGTGAACAGTTTTGTGTACTTTCTTTGTGCCTGTGAGTGTTCTTTATAATAATACCTTGGAGATGCTTTTGTTAGATACCAATAGGAGAATGTTTAGTTGACAGCTAGTGAACAGTAATTTTCATTTTACGCTCGATAATATTTATAGTGTTGCTAATCCGTCCGCCATAATCTTGGAATTTATTTTTTCCCAATCTGTTCTAAAATCAAATTATAGGTACCAGCTTTATACTGTATATCCTCGACAGCGAAGAACAGAAAAATTTCCATTATTAATAACTTGACTATTTTTCTAGTAAAACTTATTGCATAATTAAAATATATTATTTATAGGAACTATATATTATTATTATTATTGTTAAAGTGAAAAGTATATAACTTCAGTATACTATTTTGGGGAAGAAATCGTAGAAGGTCTTTGAAGTGATATATTTCAGGTACATTTAGGTACACATAAAAATTTTTCTTCTTCATAGAATTACTTCGAATTTGCATTTATATTTACAAATGCATAAATTTAAGAAAACCTATTTTTATTCTAACATGTAGAGTAACATTGGGGAAAATGTTTTTTTTTATTTCAAGAAAATTTGAATTCTTAAAAAATGTAATGTATTTAAAAAAATAGTGACTCAATTAGTAATTTTTTTTCTTTCGGTTAAATTTAAATAGGTTTGCTTAATACATGTAAGTAAGTCACATTATAAAATGAAATTTAAGGTTTGTTTGATGAATATGATGTTTTAAAAACCGACCTAAATATTGAGAAAAACGTGAGAAATAAAAAATGCCGCTCTATTAAATATATATATTATATTTTAACTAACGAATGATAGAAAAATTGATATCAAAAGCCATCAACAAGAAACGAAACTGCCTACAGAAAATATTTAAAAGTTAAGAGGAAAATGCTTGGGATATACAGCAGTGATAACAGTTGATGTTCTTTTCATTTATATCTTCATTTTTTAATTTCTTGTGATATTTTTCTTCTTTTTATTACAACTTTTTCCCGTTTATTTCGTTTTATTTCAATGTATTCTGTTTCAAATATCGATATAATTTACATAACGAAATATACTTATTCTCCTGAATAAACTAAAAATACGAGCAAATTGTTACTAATATTTCTCTGTTAGTTTTAAAGTGGTTTATATCTTTTTCCTGTTCTTTTTTAACCGGCTTTATATTAACCGTAATTTCGAGTTAACCTTGGCCGGTATTATCGCAGTTAATCTTAAACCGGAATTGACTGTCTTAAATACATAAATTTAAATTTTTTGATGACTTATTTATATACTGCAAAAATATAAATTTATGTCAATTTTAAAATGATAAGTTACAAAGTAAAAAAAAAAAAAAATAGTGCACGTTTTTCACTTTCTAAAATGTCTGAAAACAGGTATTATTGTTTCAACTACGCTGCAAAAATTCCATTCTTTCAAAATAGAAAACATCGAAAAGCCACGTGTCTACTGTCTATAAATGGGAGATTAATTTTAGCTCACCGATTATCGACTAGTGTGCATAATATTCACGAACCCACGCGCCGTAACATCTATAAACAGGAAGTTTTAACCAACCCACGTGTTATAAAAGTCTTTTTTCACATTTTGTAGCTTGCTTATCATGTATTATATCTGCTTAATATATATATATTCTTGGCGTAAATATTTCCCATTTCATATTATTGAACCAAATCGATTTTTTTTATCGAGGGAACATAGGTGTAAATTTAGGTGAAGGTTCTGTTGGAATCTAGAAAATCAGATTGCAGTTTTGTAAATAACATTCGCACCTTGTCCGTAAAAGTCCTTAACAGCCCTTTATTTTCGAAGCTGTTGGTCATAAGCATAACGCTCAACTACAAAAGTGTTTTAAATTACAGAAATATGCATGTTTTGCCATTTTTTAATTTTAAAGAACTCAATTTTGTAAAAATTACGAAATGTGACTTTTTATACGTTCCTCTGGTCTCTATGCAATAGGATATTTGGGAAAATTTTGTACTCGTTAAAAAAAATCAAGCACAAAATATTTGGCTCTGGTACGACAAAAATTGGCCAAAGTATTTGATATAAAATTCGAGACTCACACTCAGGGGCCGTACACAAATGGAAAAGCGAAATGTTTGAATTTGTACATAACTAAAAATAAAGTATTGTTCAGGAAAATGTTTTTGATGATATGATATTATGACGTTAATTGCGTTCTTTCACTTTAATACTTTGTTTCATTTTTCATTCGAGCCTGTAGCCATTTGGAGAAAACGTAAGATATTCTTTCATATTTAATCTGTTTATTATTAATTAACAAACTTAACTATATAAAAGCGATAGATGCAGTTCTTAAGACTATTTATTTCTAACCATTGTGATTGATTTAAATTAAAAATACATTTAGTTCATGATATATCTAATTAAAAACATTAAATATTTATATTACATATTTTTCCATTTTCTAAATATGCAGAAGATATATAATGTTCCCATGTTAGTCTAAATGCGTAAAATAAATAAAAATTAACCCTATGTATTCAAATAATAAGGTAATTATTTTTTATTTACAGGTACAAAATTTAAGCATTGTCAATAAAGAAGTGGATTAACTGTATTCTAATATTTACAATATTATAGACTAAGAACTAAGATTTGTGTTTGTATCATGCAAATTGGATCTTTTTATTATAGATATGTGTTTATTTTATGACATTAAAATAATAAAATAGACTGGTGTATGTAAATATTTTATGCATTCATTAAAAGTAAAGAAAATGCAGATATCATACTCAGATCCAGAGAGTAGAAATAAACTATTATAAAAATTAAATTCGAATAAAAATAAAAACAGATAGTTTTCACATTTCTCGGGACATCTTTTACAATAAGTTTGCAATGGGCCCATCAGCGGCCGAGCGGCAAAGACGCTGAACACTGGTAGTTAGGTTCGAATCCCGCGAACGAGCTGGCTGTATGAACATTTTTGTGGTTTTTTCCATATGTAGCGTGTATACGAGCCAGTTTTTCTTAGAAAATCCTCCATGAAGGCATCCCTCCCCTTAGGCAGATAGTCTGTGCTGTAATCAGATGTAAATAAATGATGTAATCAGATGTCAGTAAATGTGGCCTTAGGCAGATAGCCTTTGCTGTAATCACATAAACCAAACCAAACGAAGAGGTTTGCATCTTGAGAAGTGCGACTGAAAATGTTTCTGAACCAACTCAATGTGCATGCAGTTTTTTGATAATAACTACATACATAAGAAATTGCAGCGCGCTCGAACAAATCTCACATCAATTGTCACCACCCCAAAAGACCAAAAAATAAAAAGGTACTGCTCTTTAATTATTGTAACACAAATATTAATATTTAAAAAAATCATGTAACAAATTTGCCTTATGAGCTTATTAAATTAATTTCAATTATGCTACTATTAAAAATGAGTTATTATTACGTGGTAGTAATTGGTGAAGTATTTAATATTCTGTTAGAAGAAATTGTAGTACTTGAAGTGGAAGAATAAGAATAAGTAAAATGAAAATAAAAATGAAGATAGTGAGTGAGTGAGAGGGATCAGTATTTATGCTTTGTAGCATGGGCTCTGGAAGCTTCCTGGAAGAATCGGTCACTAGGCTTCGAAAATGGGTTTTCGCGAATCTTCCACAAAGTCTCCAAGTTGACATAAAATTGCCAAATCTCGGCAAGTCCCATCTGGAACGAAATTGCCTATATTTCGCATTCTAATTGAACTAATTTTAATTGACCAGTACGTACTTAAATGCAAGATATGTGGATCCAAACACAAAGTAAACCCAAAAATTTTCAACCTAAAAACAATAAATAAATGAAACAATACAAACCACTACAGCAATATAGAAAACAATAATACAGTCAGAAAGGATTAAAATATTTACGAATGTTTACAATATTATTCGTAAATTGTCGGTTTTTTTATAGTTGTAAGTTATGTGATTTTTCAATGTGGTAACGACTAACCATTAAGGCAATAAATAAAAGATGAAATCACATACTACATGCATATTAAACGTACAGAATTATACGTATTAGGTAATCAGAATTACAAAACAGTAACAAAACTATAATCACTTTGTAAATAATACCAATGGTGCATTATTATACCACTTAGCAAATATCTCTACGGCAAAGTGTGAAAAGGAAAACGCCAAATTATGTATTAACATTTCCGAATCCAATATTCTGGTACATTTTTTTTTCGATAAATTAGGGGTGCGGCCTTTAATTTATATCGTGTGGCAATTTCTACTGTGTCACTGAATGGGAGAATTTTACCAACAGTCTCGTGAGAGACATTTACCACGCAATCCACTCACGTGACCAGGCTTATTGGAATTTATTCGTTCTGTATTGCTTTACTAAATACAATAAAAAGCCTATTGGGAGTGCATTACTGCTACATTCGAGATAGAGAATAGCGTTGTAACTCTTTTAGATTTCTTTCAGATTTGTAGTAAGGGATATATGAAGAAACCAAAGCGATATAAGTAATATATATCCATTATTAATTATTTCAAGAGGTGGTTTTTTTTTTTCTTTTGTCATCGGTACCTTTAGATTTTCTTAGAATCAACAGATGAGTTTTCATGTTACAGAAAGCTTCAGAACTTCTTGAAAACAATCATTTGAAGTCATTATCTTATTAGGTACTTGTAAAGATTTTTTTGTGAATGGGAATCCTTGTAATCGTATATATCCTTGAGAAACAAAAATAATGCTTCAGTTATAATTTCTTACGAAGCATTTGAATCAGTGAGTCTTGATTAATCTTGATCTTTCGATATTCGAAACCGCAAAGCCTCGTGTTTTTTCCGTCATTCAAGTCTTTGGAAACTTAAGCTTAAAACAAGTTAAACGTTTTAACTAAAAACATAAGAAAAACTAGTTTTAGTATTGTTCTGTGTTCATTAGAAAAATAAATTGACTGTTGCAGTTTTCATGATATCCCGTTTCAGCTTTTCTCACTTCAGATTTAGAAGCAGGACTTCCAAAGTAAAATTCGCATATTTTGAATAATCTGAAATGAATTGTGCGTAAAATAAAAGAAACCAAAAAGAAGGTATCTTAAGGTGGACAGAGAGCACTTATTTCAGCCGAAAAAGGAAGACATATCTTCTATTTGAACACGATATAGTAATTCTGTTCGGCAAATTGTCGTAAAAAATCGCTTTCTTCCTATACGGCTTAATATTCTTATAACCGAAGAGCAGATTTTTAAACAGTCAGTAAAATAATGAATCTCTTATATGAAAAACTCGGCTAGCAATATTATTTATGTTTAAGCCTTTCGAGCACTAAATTTTCAAATTAGATTTAATGCTAATCCAATCCCTAAAAGTTTTCAAATTTCTTTTTCATTTAAGAATTCTCGCAATATTTTAACTGTGATTATTCATTTTAAATTCCGTGTGAACATATTTGAAAACAGCGCCGAATTGCAATCAAATAAAAAATATTTCCATGCACTAGATATCGTCACTATGTTACATTAATGCTGTATCGAAACTTTAAACAGAGGTGAAATGTTATTGTCATATCATTTCATTCATATTTCATAGTTACGTGACCTTTGATTACATTTTCAGATTTAACGTTTACTTTGAATGACAAATGCTGAAATGGGAATCATTGTTATCTACTAATTACTCTAATTTTTACCATCAAAAAAGCCTGAAATGGGACGACTTTTAGAAAAGCCTCATCTAGGAACACTTGAAATGGAACGTAATTGCATGTTTAGTGTATCTCTGACATCAATATTATCCTGTCGTGACTGTAAATGCCACTCTATGAATATGTTATCTAGCGAAATATGTAGGACATTTTAATTAACAGGTCCGCTGTGTTTTCTCGGAAATTCTCGAAACCTGATCTTGAACTTTCTCGATAAATACAGTACAACTCCAATTATCCGAACTCCGACTATCCAAATAGCTTTCAGAATTTCGGAAATTTTCAGTACCAGCTGAAGAAGAGAAGGAAAAGGAAAAAGGCGCTCAAGAAAGAGAAAGGGAAGAGACAGGAGAAGATGAGGATGACGTTTCACCTGAGGAATTAAGAAACATTCTTTTGAAAATTCCTGGATGTTCAGAAGTTAGTGCTGAGGATACAGTAGAATTGATGGTGTGCGATTCCTCAGACCTTGAGTTTCAAATTCTAAATGATGATGAACTTATTGAAAGTGCGAGAGAAGAAAGTGTCGAAGAAGAAGATGACTTTAATGTCAAAGTTGAAGCAGACACGGGACCATCAGCTAGTGAAGAGTTTGCCTCCCTTGAAACTGCGTTGAACTGGATGGAGCGTCAAACCGAGTGTGACCACATGCAACTGTCAAGCGGATGGGCGATTTGGCTGCTCGAAAACGGATAAGACAGTCAAACAGCGTACTTTGACAGAGATGTCCAGCAATCAATGACTTTCAGTATTTGTAAGTACTGTACAGTACGCTATATAACATGCACGAAAAAGTGTTGCCTCTTCATTTGAATTAATTAAAACCTCTTTTTCTTTAAAAATAGTTTTTTTCTTCCATTTTCAACATACAGTACATACAGTAATTAATTAAAGTGTACGTAGACCTTTTCTTCGGGGAAAAAATCCAATTATCCGAATTTTTTATCATCCAAATGGGGTCCTATCCCAGTTGATTAGGATATTTAGAGTTCTACTGTATTGGTATAAATAACTTGCGAATAATAGGCCCTGGATGTTTCTAACTAATCATAAATCGATATATAACGGTAGCACCGCACACCTCAATATTATCCGTTAAATTTTTCAGGTGCGATTGTTGAATTTCAATTTTTATTTGAATTTTGAGTTATGACTCAAGTATTTTTTGAACTTAAGATTCAATAAACTTTAATAATGTATAACTATGTAAATAATAAACTTTAGTAATGTAAATAATAAACTTTAATTATATATTTAATTTACTAAATTTTCTTTGTATCGTGGTGATAAATTTGGTAAGTATAAATTCCAACTATACTTTTTATTTATTTATTATTTTATTTCTGTAAGCGGGTGTTTTTAAATTTTGGTAACTAATTTTTTTTTTTTTTATATTAACTTTTTTTTTAAATTTTTCATTGAAAGGATTAACGATTTAAAAGATTCGAGAACCTTTTAGAATTCGGAAAACATAGGACATCCCCACCTCTAATAAAATGTTCAAGTTTTACAGTTTGCAGCTATGTGCAAAAACAAGCTTAAATTGAAAAGCAATCAATAAAAGCTCCAAATTTTTGTCTTTAGATATTTTTAGTGAGTGAATAAGCTTATTTTTCTTAAAGGTTATTTTTCATCGACGGACCAGCTTCACTGCTTCGTTTTTTAATTATTTTATTTAGAAAAACATCATATACAAATATTTACAGTGAAGCAAAATACAATTTAATTGTGAGCTTCGGTTACAAGTAATTGCTCACGTCAGACCGGTTAGATTTCTTTTTCAAGTCTGCTGCCTCAATCGTAAGAGGCGATGATTTGGGGAGATTCGTTGGCGTAAAAATGCGCCAACATCGAGTATTGAGTAAAAATGACTTAATTTATTTTGACTTCGCAAATGACCTAACAAAGTTTACAATCAATATGAATATAGTCGTTCATATTATGACGACTATATTCAATAACACAATATATTATGAATCAATATGAACGACTTGTAAAAGTTCAGGAAATATCAGCAGTAATACTTTAGTTGAAAATGTCTGCATTCTTATTATTTTTGCGTCACTTTCCATTATCCTACCACAGATTCCCTCCAGTGGCGTAATTAGTAACGCGATGTGTGTTGAAAGGGGGAACGAAAGTCTAAGTCTGTATTAGCGTAGGAAAATATGGTATGAGCTCAATATATCCTTTTCAATGGAATGGAGGTAGAAATCGCTGAACGCAGAAAAACGATTATTCCAAATATATTGCATTAAAAATTTATTTTTAACAATAAGTCACACATTGTCCTTTGCTTCTGGACTAAATTCTGTCTCAGTTGAAAATATATGACTTTTCAAAATTTAGAGTCATTAAGAATTTTTTTTTTTTTTTTTTTTTTTTTTTTTGAGCAATAACGGTGAAAAATGATGCACTGAGCAGTGCTCTCAATGCGTCATTTTCACAGTGCGAAAAACATGCATACATTCATGCAGATTATGTGTTATTTAATTTCTTTAAATATAATACAGGACGATAATATACAAGGCGAAATGATTACATTTTAAAATGCGTCGCTACGCACGTATAAATAAGTAAAATGACTAAGCTCTTTTTATATAGTCTAAAAAGAACAAAAATTGCAAGCAGTAAAAATATTCATTACATATTGAGTTTTAAAAATGGATATTAAATTTAAGATATAAATCATTTTAATGATATAAAATATAAACCGATATTGTAATAGTATTGCTATATTTAGTAGCTACAGACTAAATCGTATAAAAGGCCCGTTCGCAAAGCAATTATTATGTTAAATATTACCCACTTACATGCGAACAATGAATGCCAGGATAACAACACGCCCTTAAATTGATATGCAACTCTATATGTAGTCATGAAATTTTAATTTTATGCTTCCATCGCCGCTTCTTTTGATTTATTGGGCACATAGGCATATATTTAAGGATTAAAGACATAAAAATCCCCAACTGCAGGCGGTCACAGTCAAAAATTTTATTTCCAGATATGATTAAGATTCTTTTTCATGTATTTAATCGATAAAATGGAAATACCCGGAACATTCCGAAGAAACCCGCATTAAATTCCAAATACAGTGTCAGGGGTAGCGTTTTCTTTATGTCATTATTATTCTCTTCTACAGTTTGAGCTTTGATTTTCTTTTAAAAAAGCGTTTGCATAAATATATATTGATTTTTCCTTCTCCGTAGAGGGCGCTGTAAAAAATGAACAGGTCCTTTGGAGAGAAGGAGTCATTGTTTTTTTTTTTTTTTTTTCGCTTGATTTTTCGCAGTTGTTTCTTTTTAGAATGCTAACTCCCGCCATAACTTGATTGCTGAGACAAAATGGAGGATTATGGGGTTGAGAAGATGAAATTATTTAAATAAAAGGAACTAAATTTGGATTACATTAGTATTTATTTTATGGTAGATGCGTACTTCATTCAGAAACTTCATTTTTGACTTTTTATTTATTTCCCCCCCCCAAATTTCCATTATAAAAAAAAATGGGAAAGCTATGCTTTTGAAAGTAAACTGTGCTTTTAAAGTTTTATCAACGTATTAATTAATATTATTTACGATAATCATATCACATTTTTTGTGTATATAAACCTTTAAATGTAATGTCGTGAATGTTATGTACTCCTCAGTATAACGCCAGAAGGATGTCTTCCTTTAGAACCTCCTCCATGAAGGCATTCCTTCCCTACATCGGCAGATAGCCCTACTATGCTTTGCTATAATTAACTAAACTAAACCAAGTCAAACAGGGTGCTGGCATTAAACTTGTTTAGTTATTATTACTTGATATGGAATTAAACGTGTTTAATTACTCATTATAGAATTAAACTGGTTTAATTATTATTTCAATAGATGTGGCTTGATCTGATGTGGCTTGTCCACGGCTGTTTTGATAAGTTAATGTTATCAACCATAAACTGAATGTTACAAAACAGCAATGGCTTAATATCATTAAACGACGAGAAAAAATATCACTTCAACATAGCAAAGGAATTTAAGTAATTTAGCATTAAAACAACTACAAACAAAAAAATCGACAGTTCTATATCTCCCGTTCTACTGGGCCGATTGACGAAATTCAACTTGTGTTTTTCATGTCTCGAAAGCGCGACTTAGGATATGTATTAGATTCATATATAGCATTGTTCTAATATAGGTATTTTGACACAAAATCGGACGTTTTCTGAAATAACATACCAATTTTTTTCCATATTTCTATTCTAGGACTCAAATTACGCCAAACATCCAATTATTAATATCTTTTTTTATTAAATTCTTCCTTTCACATTTCAAAATTCAGGTTCATTCCAAATGAAATTCACTCATTTGCCATTTGTTATGATTTATTTTTTTTTAATTTGTACTTTAAAAATTTTGTCAAAAAATTTTTTGAATTATAATCTATAATATTTTTACCATCAACTTAAAGTAGGCGTATTTCTAAGCATACCTGCAAAAAATTACGGTTTTTTATTCAAAATTTCCGAGGATATATGTGAATTTATATATTGGCGCGGTTTGAAATTCGCCATATTTGTTGAAAGTGATGGTAACGTCAAATGTGGTGTACACACTTTGGTAAAATTAGTTGAAAGTAGGAATGAAGTGACTTTCCCCCCCTCATGCACAATGTAAAAAGGTAGGAACGAAGGTGCCTTTTTTCCACTTCGACATAATAGAAGAAGACTCAGGTGTTAGAAACACTTGTTAGCAGGCACCCGGGTTATAAAACCACATCTTGTGTAGAACTCGTACGAAAAAGGCATAACGTTTCTAATCTTATGTGACAAAGATCATAATTGAGATAAACAATCTCGTGAAAATATAATAGAAGGGAAAAGAAAATCGTTTGCCATATATTAAGATGTTCGCCAAGTGAATCAACTAAAAATTGAAAAAAAATTTATCTTGGCTCAAACTGGAAAAAAAATGCGCCAAGATAAATGCTTGAATTTCTCCGTAAATTTCACACTAAATTTTAAAAAATTTAATATCCAGGCATAATTTGAGTCGTAGAATCGAAATATGGAAAAAAAATCGGTATGTTATTTCAGAAAACGTTCGATTTTGTGTCAAAATACCTATATTAGAACAATGTTATATATAAGTGTAATACATATCCTAAATCGCGCTCTCGAGACGTGAAAAACGCAAGTTGAATTTCGTCAATCGGCCCAATAGAACGGGAGATACAGAACTGTCGCAATTCTTTTTTCGTAGTGACTTTTAATAGCATTTTAATTAAGAAAATACAAAATTCATTTATAAGCTGTTCGTAGCGTTTTTGGAAATTATTTGACCAGTGGCATAGCCTTTGTCTTAACACTCGGAAGGCGTCGTTCAATGGAAAGGTGTCGCTTGTCACTATGAAATTTAAAACTAGGGGGGAGAGCAACCTTGGTTTGGCGTAGATATTTTCTGGGAATCTTTTTTCATAAGGATAAAATGTTCAGCAAAAATTGTTTTTCTTTTGAAGAAGAGGGACCAGCGTAGGATCACCCTCAAAATCGACAGAGTTATTGAAAATCGACTTCAAATTAAGTTTTTCTTTGGGGAGGGGAACTAATTTTAAATAGTTGTCTAAAATCACTACTAAACTATTAGGTGAATTAGTCGGTTATTTGGCGACATTTCTCTGTCACTTGGGAATTTTTGTAGTCTATTTTGAACTTATTTGGTGATTTTATCTTTTATTTGGCAATTTTACTTTAGGTTAAAATACTTATTCTGTAATATTCAATCATGCTAACGAATTGTTGATTACAATAAGCGATGTATTTTCCACATTTACATATATAAACAAGCAAAACTTCGGCAATTCTATAAGTGTCCGAATGATAACTGTAACCGCGATCCATATTAAATGGAGTCTATTGTACTCATTATGAAACAAAACTTGTTTGATTATTATTATTTCGTTGTAGAACTAAGCTCGTTTAATTATTATTACAATAGTCGCCGCTTAATAACTCGCATTATGATAATTGAACAGGTTTTGCGTTGTAATAAACTTCGATACGTAAAAAAGGCACAGATTCTGCGAAATGCGATAAACAAATAAAATAATTTTTTTAACTTTAAGAGGGCCTATATCGAAGCCTTTCAACATATTTGGATCATTTTGTCACATATTACGCAAGCACGCATTTACAATCCACGCGACTTGGCAAATGTTGCTCCTGCACGAGGCGTCAAAATTTTATTTCTTTTTCGATATCATCGCTGACATATGTTTTCAGATTAAAAGCATGTCCAAATAATGATTTTTAACTGCAAAATGGAATGAGGAATATTTCTTTACCTCTGTATTTCATATTTTTGAATTGAATCAAGTAATAAATTTTTACTGAAATTTATAAAGAAAACTTAAATTCAAAAACTGAAAGTAAGTAGAAAATTATTGCTAAATATAGCAGTTAATATAATTTTAAATGTATTTAGTTAACTATTAAAGTTCACCATTTAATTAATTTCATTTACAAAGTTGCATTCATAGCTTTTCATGAACAAAATATGAAATAAGAGGTAAAAGTATTTCAAATTCCTTCTTATGCGCACAGATTTATTATGCTAACATGCATTTAAAACTGTTAAAGTATGAAAACACATGTCTGCAATATTATCACTATGCAGTGACTTTCGGGTGTTTTATTTTTTATCAAGATATTTTCTACGACGATGTTTTAAAATTGCAGTATTTCTGACTTGCTTCCTTTTCTCCCGGGATGCTTTGTACGACGATGTTTTTCCTTTCCTGTGTTTCCTCCACGACGTTCTCGTCCGCAGTGTTTTCACCTATAATTAAATACAGTTGTAATTTATAATACAATTAATTTCTAATATGTAAAATTTATAGTTGTGAAATTTTACAGCCATAATAAAAGATATTTACAACGCAATATATATAGGTAATATTTCGGTGAAGAGGAAACATAGGTAATTCCACTTATGGTTGAGTTTCTAGGTGGGGATGGCATTGCAATGTATAACTACGTAGTTGCAATCATATGTAGCCTTTGTGATGATTAAACACATTTTATTTCTAAACGAAACAATTCTTCAAGAGTTTTTTTTTTTTTAAAGCAGGAGAGGTGGAAAATGTTCAGTGCGCTTGATGGAACTCTCGAATACGCGTCGAGTTTGCTTTCAATTACACCACGAAGGCATGAGGAAAGAGGGAAGAAAATACCTTATAAGTGCAGATTAGTGGCATAGTTTTCAAAAAATGTTGTTGCCATTTTTAGAATAGAGAGAGGAAATACCCAAATTTGTAAAAGGAATTAAGAGGTTATTGCTAATTTACATTTACTTTTTTTATCTTATATTTAATGCGAAGTAGAATAAAAAATGCGTTTCAAATTCATGACATGGTCAACTCGAAATAAATCACATACACATATACACACACACATACACACAAATAAAAGAAAAGAAAAGAAAAAGAAAACAGAGTGACAGTGGCAAGTTGTAAGAAATAGGGGATCAAAATGTGCGAAAACCAAACGTGAAATATGAAATTTAAATCTTTCGCTACATCGTCTTCAGGGGGTTCGTGGAAAGAAAAAAGTGGATAAATAAAAAGAGCTTGATTCTAAACCAGCAAAGATACAAATGAAAATCTAAAGTTTGAAAATATTTTAGAAAAACAATAAAAGTAATCTGTATCTTTAATTAGTCCGACTCCTTGCACTATCAGCATGCAACTGGATTAGGTTTTAATCTGTTTTTTACTCTGTAGTTATTCATGTGTGTATATATGCAAGTTATTGTATAACAGTTTATTTATTATTATTTTATAACAAATTGATTACAACAAACGTAACAAAGTAAATAAGTAATATACATTATAATAAATATTGTGATAATGCGTGAATTTCTTTTAAAATTTGTATATAGAAAATACTCGCTATTATTTAAATTGTACTCTTATTTCAAATACAGTGCGAAGAAGGAAACGAAAACCAGACACAAAATATTTTTATCTTGTATTATCAAATTATTATAATCTTTTAATATAAAACTATTCAGACATTTAATTGTTTCCTTTATTTATTTCAAATAAAAGTGAAGGCTGAAAATTAATCTTACCGTCGTATGCGTGACGAAAGGTATTAGAAAGATATTTCTTTTTCAGAGTGATATGCGGATATTACTAAACCTTAATGAAACTCAGCGGAGGAGAATTATTAAAGCTGATCTTTCTAAACAAATTTAGAGTAAAATTTACTTAATGATGAATCTTTCGGTCAATGTTAATTACATTTTTGGATATTTGTTGTCAGTTATGAAAACAGTTACTAATTTAAATTTGACACGAATCTTTTTAGGGAAAGCATTGACTTAAAGTTTATTTTTGTTACGGAATGAAGATGAATTGAGATAAATCTTTACTAAATATTTCCCATAATTAACTTGAGAGAACACTTTCTGCCGTTATTTAACTGCTGACGTAACAGAATTGTTTTAGATATTATATAACATTTTTTATAATGTTATAAATTAATATTTACATGCAAAGGGAAAATGCGTCACATAAATAATTGCTACCTTTGTTATGAATAAAGACGTTTCAGATTATAATGTAGTAGAACAGTTGTTAAATAAAATAACACGCCGAAGAACAAATGTTGGAAATACTAAGAGTCAACACAAATTGTATATATTTATAGGATTAGGTTCAGTGGTTTGAATAGGACCTTTTTCTTCACTGAAAATGAAATAATGAATAAGAAGATTCTGTTTAAACTTTCGAAGTTATCTTGCGAATTTATGCAACTCACGTTGATTTGTGTTGCTTTTTTATCCCCCACATTTTACGCCAGTGTTTCAAAACTAAGGCTCCTTGGAGCTCTAGGACTCAGGAGAAGTCAGTAGGAGTTCCGAGGAAGAAAGCAATGAATGTATTAATCATACATTAATGTATGACGTATTATATGTGATTTTTATAAAAGGAATCGCTAAGACAATAATATTACTGGAAACGGTTCGCAAGGGTAAATAATTGAAAAAAAAGCAGCTTCGCATTGTAAAAGAGTTTCGAAACGTCCTTGACACATTTAAAAAAAAATAGTTGCGAATCAAATACTCTTCTGGTCAAAACAATTCTGAAATGTCATGCTATATACATGAAACAAATAGTAATTAAATTTGGCTGTTAGAAGGTGCTAGCATACAATCTGTAGGAGAAATCTATGTAGTGGTATAATCCTGAAACGTAATTCATGATGTAGTACAAACGTAGTTAAAGCATCTTTTTCGACCATTCGGCCGGATGTCTGGTTTCATACAAAGGCTGGTCAAGTAGAAAAGCTTGAATTTCTTGTGTAAGCAACACATTCTTATTATGCTATAACCCCTCTATTTGATAGATTTCTTAAGGTTTTCTCGTTCTGTAGTTTTTATAGTTTCTGTCAGTAAAAATCCCTTTCCTTTTTTCAATATAATGAATATTGAATCTTGTAGGAAGAATAAAGCTAATTTTTCAGAATAAACAAAATACCTTTATTTAAATTTTAAAACAGAACCAAAAAAAAAATAAATACTGCAGCTCTAAACTATCAAAATTTTAAACTCTTAATTACTGCAGTTAAAACTCTTACAACTATTCAAAAATTTAAAAACCTTAAACTCTCTAAAACAAAATATATAAAAATCTTTCGAATCCTCTTCTTGTTGCCACACCGTAAAATGCAAGTTCTTGTCCTATTATTTATATTTCACGTTCTCTTTAAGTCACGATCTTCACAAGTCATGATCTTTACAAGTCACGATCTTTACAAGTCCCCCCACAAGAAGCACATTCGTCACCGTAGAGACAATGTTGCTCAGAGTTCATTGAGAGAGAAAGAGTTAACAGCTAACCTTGACAAAGCATCAGCATTCCCATGTGAACTTCCTTTGCGGTATGTCACAGTCATGTTATACCGTTGTAACGCTAAGGCCCAACGAGACAGTTTAGCACCATGAGGGGCGCTTTGGGTCAAGTAGGTGAGGGGATTGTGATCAGACACAATCTGCACTTTGGCACCGAAAATCCATGTGTCAAATTTTTTCAAGGCTTCGATGACACATACTGCTTCTCGTTCGAAGGTTGACCATCGTTGTTGACAGGGCGTTAGTTTCTTGCTGAAAAATGCTATGGGCATTTCTTTTGTAAATGGTTTATCTTCATTATCGTTCTCACCTATGGTAGGCAATTCTAGTAGCTGTTGTTCCTTATCATCTTTCTTCTCTTCTATCTTTCCAATGGCTTTGTCGAGTAGCTCAATTGTTTCAGCTTTATCAATTTCTTCAAATATGGGATTTCTGTGCTTGGTGAAAGTCCTATAAACTAAAAAAATCTCAGCAATTTTTTTCTTCTTCTTTTTCTAATAATTCTTCATCAACATGATGTAGATTGTCTACCTCGGACTCGGGCTCTTCTATTAATTCAGCAATTCCTTCCGTTTCTTTCTCGTCTTCCAGTTCTTCGCTTTCATCCGAATAACTTTCTGTTCAATCTTCCATGTTTTCACCTTTGAACTTGAGAGGTTTCTGTGGTTTTCAGTTTCATTGTGGATGACATTTTCCTTTTCAGTTTCAACTTTTGTTGTATAATCCACACTTTCTTTTTGATCTCCCAGTTCAACAATATCTATGCTGTCCTTATTGTACTTTTTCTTTCTGTTATCATCCAGAATTTCTTTTTCAGTAAATTGTAATAGTTCACTGTTATCTGCAAGTTTATTTTCAGTTTCAAGATCTGCAGCTTCTGTATGATTTACATTTTCATTTTCAGTTACTAAGTCAGCTTTCACACTTTCCTTATGGATTATTAAGTCATTCCTTTTATCATCTACTTTTTCCTTCTCGTTTCCAATTTCAGCAATATATTCTTTCTCTTCTATGTTCTCATAATCAAGATTTACTTGAGTTTTATTTTCATTGACAGTTTCTTTTTCAACTGGGATTTCAGTCTCACCCATAAATTTGCTTTTACTTTCAGGTGGAATAATTTCTACATATGCTATTTTGCTGTCAATTAACTTTTCCTCTTTGAGTTCATCTTCTGTTTCTACCCTCTTAGTTTCTTCAGTTATAATTTCTTCCTTCTGTGCTTTCTGTTCAACAATTTTATCTTCTATCATTTCTGTTTTCTCTATTTCTGTAAAGGGCAGTTCTTTACAACTTTCACAGAATTTTTTAACATCTTGCTTAATAGTAGGCCAAAAGAATGAGTACTTGATTCGTTGAATTGTCTTTTTCTCACCGAGGTGGCCGGCAAGAGGGATTTCGTGTGCCATTCTTAGGACTTCCCTTCTTTTTTCTAAAGGTAATACAACTTGCTTAATGTTTTCACCACAGATATATTCGGAATGAAGTAATATGCCATCATCGAAAGTATATGAATTTTGATTTTTATTTGCCCATTCAAAGCATTTTTTCAGAGTTTCGTCTTGTTCTTGATGTGTCTTGAATTCTAGTCTTACCTTGTTCGTTGTTTTCAGAGACTCTATGTTTTCTTGGGAAATCTGATTAACAACAGCCAAATTTGTAGTAATGTCTTCAACTGGTGAGGGTTTATCATCTGTCTCTTTGTACTCTAAGGGGGATGCATCCCAATGACGATCACAGTTCCACAGTTCGATATTTCCACAGAGTGTTTCATAAGCTGAAGAACTCAATAGCAAGTCGGTAACTAGCTTTTTTGAAACAGCACACGTAATGGACACTCTACCGTGAAAATCATCGTCAATTTTCATCTGGAAAATCTTTAGTGGAGTAATTTCGTTTTCACCAAAAGCAGAAGATATCTCTATTTTACTTTCTCCTTCGCAAGGTATGTTGTCAACCAATTTCTCACGGACTACTGAAATTTGTGCTCCCGTGTCTACGATTCCATTTAGAATAATATCTCCACATTTAACTTTGACCAGTTTTAATTCATCTATGTTTCTAGATACGTCCACTGATTTTGAGACAGGAATAGAGATCTTGGCAGTTAGCACTTCTGGTTTTTCTTTTTCTGCTAGGGGTGCTTGTGTTTGTATTAAGTTGTTTTGTGCTGTTGCAGAAGCACTTCTTGGTATCCGATTTTTGGTACATAACTTAGATGTATGACCTTCTTTTCCACAATTATAGCAAGTTAATTTGAAATTAGTCTTTTGTGGTTCGTCACTCTTACGGGATGGGTACACTCTTGGCGTGTTTTCAGCGTACAGCGATTTATTTCTGAAAGCTCTTTCTGGAAGTGGAGAACGAGGTTGCCATTTTTTATTAGTTCTATCTGCTGATGGATTACCACCATTCTGTTTTGAGATATTATGAACACTGTCATATTCGTCAAGTTTATCAGCTAATTTGGTTGGAGAAACGAATTTCGCCCAGTCGTCAAGAAGATGGTCTCTTACTTCATAGGGTACTCTTTTCTTAATTTGGTCAGTAATAATCAAGTCTTTTAACGCGGCAAAATTTGTGATTTCAAGACCATTGATCCATTCTTCAAAATAACTTGTAATTTCGTAGCAAAAATCTCTCCATGATTTTTCAGCGCTCTTTTGGTGCATCACAAATTTTTTTCTAAAGCTTTCAGGATTTAATTTAAATCTCTTCAATAAAATGGCCTTAATGTACTCATAATCTTCAAAATTTTCTTCAGATTCCCTACCAATTAATTGAATGATTTCAGATGGCATTAAAGTCAATAAACATGAAACCCAATCTTTAGGATCAATCTTTGTCCTTTTAGCTTGTCTTTCAAATAAGGATAAATAAATCACAATATCATCGTGTCTTAAATTGAATTTGGGAATAAGCTTAATTAAATCAAAATTATGATGTCCATTTTCATTTGTTGGTGGAGTTTGTGTTAGTCGAACACGAGATTCTATTTCGAGTTTCCTCAATTCAAATTCCATTTGCTCTCTTTTCTGCTGTGCTTCTAATTCTTCTTTCCTTCGTCTTTCCTCAATCTCTTCTTTTTCCTTTCTTCGGTGTTCCTCAATCTCTTCTTTCTCCTTTCTTCGCTGTTCCTCTTCTTTTCTTTTCGTCTCTTCAATAATCGTTAAAAACACTTCTTTAGCAAATGCTTCATCATATGTATCACTTTGAATTATTTCATTTTTTATCGCCACGATTTTCATACTTGGATCTACTTGAATTTCTAATTCAGCAGCTAAAGCCAGCAAATCCTCTTTTTTCCCACGTCCCATAAAAGCCATGTCTCGATTTTATTCAGCCAATAGACTCTTAGTTTTATGAAAAGCTATTTTTTTTTCTTTTCTTTTTCTATTTAAATATAATTCACAATGAATTTAATTTTATTCGACACGAAAATCAATCAGTAGAATCAATACTTAATGTGTTGTTCACCTACTCTGGCGAGTCAAACGAAATTACATTTGAACACTGGCGTATTCATTACTTTGAAAATTACATTTGAACACTGGCGTATTCATTACTTTGAAAATTACATTTGAACACTGGCGTATTCATTACTTTGAAAATTACATTTGAACACTGGCGTATTCATTACTTTGAAAATTACATTTGAACACTGGCGTATTCATTACTTTGAAAATTACATTTGAACACTGGCGTATTCATTACTTTGACAAGTAAATAAACTAAGATTCCATGACGGAAACAATAATTAACTTTTCATAATCTTAATTAACTATTTTACGTTTCCAAGGTAAATTGAGCTCTCACCTGAGTTATTTTGGTTCGTAATTATATGCGGGGAAACTCCGATCCTGTCGACTGCGCCAGTAAAAATCCCTTTCCTTTTTTCAATATAATGAATATTGAATCTTGTAGGAAGAATAAAGCTAATTTTTCAGAATAAACAAAATACCTTTATTTAAATTTTAAAACAGAACCAAAAAAAAAAATAAATACTGCAGCTCTAAACTATCAAAATTTTAAACTCTTAATTGCTGCAGTTAAAACTCTTACAACTATTCAAAAATTAAAAAACCTTAAACTCTCTAAAACAAAATATATAAAAATCTTTCGAATCCTCTTCTTGTTGCCACACCGTAAAATGCAAGTTCTTGTCCTATTATTTATATTTCACGTTCTCTTTAAGTCACGATCTTCACAAGTCATGATCTTTACAAGTCACGATCTTTACACTGTCTTTTCCAGATGGTTTTACAGGGTTAATGCTTTCAGACAATTCGCTCAACGGACAATCAAAGACATGCATCACACGGAGTATTCTTCTAGTGCTTCCAGGAATGTCAGGAGCAAGGTTACCGCCAATACTGGAGTGTAGTGGCCTCACTTGACTTATACAAGTGAGAGAAACAAAGACACTATTACATTTAGTTCCCTAACAGAATTTCTTCAGAGCAGACTATGAGTCATTGACGTCACCCGCTCAACGATTTGTGATCGGGAAGAGCACACCTTACAGAACTAGGACGGATGTCATCTTCGCGGTGTATAGTATAGTAGCTTCAGTCAGCAGCACTGCAACAAATGCTTGTGTGTCAAGAATGATACCTCGGGGGTCCCAAGGTAACAATTACTTGCGTTTCCGAATAGCACAGCGACTCCAATAGTAGTCTGATAACATCTTCAAAATAGTAATATAAGCAACAGAATTTCGAAGTTTGGAGTTTGTTAAAGCAATAAAAGTTTTCTTTAAAATTATATCTTTACTAAACTTGTAGAGACATTAGGTATTTTTTGGAAGCAGGCAAGATGAAAAATTAGCAACGCCTTCGCCGGGAATCGAACCGCGGACTTCTCAATTACGCACTGAGTGTGCTTACCACTACACCACGAAGGCTCGCTAAGAAGGAGGGAGAAATACCTTATAAACTTCGTTCAGAATATTGCTCAAAGTATGCTCATTTGCATTCTAAATATTCGTCAGATGATCGCAAAAACTTCTGATTTGCCAGATTTATTCGAGTTTTGAGTTCTGCGAAGCTTTGCTTTGTAGTCATTAGGTTATTTTGATGCAGGAGACGTGAAAAATGTGCAGTGCCCTCGCACCCTGATTCGAACCCTGGGCCTCTCGAATACACCTTTTAATTACACCACGAAGGTATGCGGAAAAGGGGGAAGAAAATACCTTTATACTTCTCCTTTTAAAGGGCGACTGGGGGATTAGGGGATCCAATCGCTAATCCTAGTGGTGACGAACTATCGTCCGCCACATTTTAGTTCGGGCGCTACTGTAGAGTCATTGGGTTATTTTGATGCAGGAGACGTGAAAACGTGCAATGCCCTTGCTGGGACTCGAATTCTGGACCTCTCGAACACGCGTTGAAGGCATGCGGAAAGGAGGGAGAAATACCTTATTAACTTTATATATGATTTTTTCTTTTATATTTTCTCTCTCATCCCTACATACATAAAAAGCGCAAGAAATATTTTGTTTAAAACTGGGTGACCATGAAGTTCATCTCTTCTACCAATTCTGTTAGCCAGGAGGCCTTCCAATGGCTAAATGAAAATGTCTGCTAAAAAACTGTTTTGCTGAATCTAAACATTTTGGCAATGTGTGACTCAGAATCGCGCTTTCTGTATTTATAGAATATCCTCGTGTATTTATAGTCTCGTTCAATAACCACATCAGGGATCATCAGTATTTCGAATTTTTAATCGCTTTATCGTTGGGGATTTCGTCTAGTACTGCTATGTTATCGGTGTGTAATAGTGCGTTTTATACTTTGAAGAAACATTTTGGTCTCGAAAGTGTCCTGGACTACTTGTAAAAATATTTCCATGGTATGGGACTAATAAACTCGCCAAAGTTCCCGTTTTGTGACCTAGCTGACATGACTAGCAACCATCTATACAAGTGCCCTGACCTTAAAAATATTTGCAGGCAGTGATTCTGGAGATGATGTTAACATTTTGCTCGTTTCAAAACTTTATTGGGCTGCCCGACAAAGATTAATGGCTGGAAAGGCTGACGTTTGGCGTAATCAAGGAGGAAAATAAAATTCAAAGATAGGCTAGCCAATAGCCAGGATGATAAGATCACTGAAACTTCGTTCCGAACTGAATTCTCTACATACAATTCAAAGTGTGGCTTCCTGTAGTTTTTATAGTTTCTCCGATTATATAGTTTGGAAATATGAGGCAATTCTGTAGAACCCTTAACTGTAGACATTCCGTGGAAGCAGGTAGTCAGAGTACATTTTTTTATTATAACTTGTCTTTCTTTTATTAAATGGCAGGAATTTTTAATTTAACATAAGGCGTCTTTACATTTCAAAATGAAATCATCGATATTTAATTAAATGGAAATGACAAGGTCTGTCCATGCACCTTAAAATGCTTGACAGGTAGCTTTGGAACATCACTCATTTTATGAAATTTTCCCTTCAATTGTGAAGATAGGCGGTAAGAAAAACAGCAAAAGAAAAGATTAAAAACGAAATCAAAAGTTCCGCTGTTTTCTCGTCCGTCCGGGTGCAGATTGGAGGAACGTGGTGTCGAATGTCAACGACTTGAGTCAAGAAGAGGGAGCGAACTGAAGGTGGGGGGGGGGTCGCATGCCCGCCCTCCTCACACACCCTTTTCCCTCAATTTCCTCATTTCAGGAAAGCCCCTCGTCGCCTCGACATTCCTTTTTTCCCGTTATCTGCTTCCGATTGCGCTTAATGGAGGCTAATCTCATTCAGCTATATCGTGATCTTGAAGGAAGGTCCGTGACGCAATTGCGCTGAAATTGAGTTTCGAATCCTTAAAAGAGTTAATCGGTCTTCCCTCCCCCTCTTTCTTTCGAAGAAGTCTTAATAATGAGTAAGAGCATTTCTTTCTTACGAATAGCTTAAGTCTTATAATGTATTTACTTAGTAATGTATGCACTTCTTTGCCGTAGCCTTGTAACCTAAAAGTAGGATTAGGCGCGGAAAAGCTAGTCTAATTAATAGCAAGCAAAAAAGCATACAGTGGTTATCCAGCTAATGGAGGAATAGCTTGGCGGAGAACTTAGTAAGAGTGAAACTGGCCTACATTTATGTTACACATGGAGCAAATCGTGGTAACCCTATGCAGCAAGCCATTCGCCGAGATCTGAAATCGAGACATACTACCAAAGTTCAATGTATGACAGTTATTCTTAAAATTTGGTAACAATTAGATTTGAGTTAAACCCTGCACTGTCTTCCTTGGCTCATGTCGCAATAGTTGCTCAATTCAAAAGTTATGCAAATTTAAAGACATGCGACGTTGTTTAAAAGTAAGAACTTAACTCTAGTATGTTTGAACAGACATGTTGTTGACATGTTTGAACTTTCGCCCCATCTCCGCTAAGTCGTTGAGCACTAGTTCTGGCTGAAGGAATAATGCGGAAAAGTTGCTGTGCTGTAGGTAAGTTATTTAAAGGTTTAGCTGCAATGTAACCACGCGGCTGTTTAGCTTTGAAATAAAAAATTATTTTGTAAGACTTTAAACTTCAGCTATAGTGCAAGCAGCCTCATCCTTGTTACAGTTTTATTCTACAAAGCATTATTTTAATAGAAAATATGAAAATGTTTATGAAACAATAAAATAATTCTTTTGTTTGCAACTTGTATGGTTTATCTTATACCACTCAGTATCTTAGGAACATTCCATTTTCATTCCATATCTTCCCTGAGCATTTCCGAAACTTTCGTAAATTATTTGCAATATTCGAGACATATCCCGAGAAAGCATTTTATGATTTTCAAAGAATATTCCAATTTGCAGCGTATTCTGGCTTTGGGTTACTCAGAGGCTACTGGAATGAGAATCGCTTGACCGCCATGTTCTCCTGATCTCAACCCTTGTGACTGACTTTTGTGGAGCAGAACTAAAGATAAAATTACGCAAATAACCTCAAAACCATAGCTGAGCTCAAAACAGCCATTTAAGGAGGTCATCGAAAGCATCCATGTCTCGACACTTCCAGCAAGTTTTACAGAATTTTACTCTTCGTTCTGCACCACGTCATAGTCATTGATGGCAAGAATATCGATCATATCATAAACTAAATTCGAATATCTATATCTACTTTTCAAATTTGAACAGAATTTTTTAAACTCTGTAGTTTTCGAAAATTTCATTTTTTTATTTCATATACTAGCTCAAAAGTTAGTCACCGTGTATAATTATTTATTGTGTATCACTTACGAAAATGATAGTTACGTTGATATAAAATTTATCGGTACTTTTCCGTTTCGCCGGCGCAAATCTCGCCAAGCAGACTTTATTGGCGACAACATACAGTATACACATAAAAAATATTTAAAAAATTTTAGTTCTAAGAATTCTCTTTTTGAAGGCATAAACATTTTAATATCGTTTAAAAATTTATAAAAAGCCAATAAATAAAGACAATAAATTTGTAAAAGGACATTAATTTAAGAATTTACTATGCTTTCATGGTTCAACATACTAATTCGCCGGTTCATATCACGTGACCCCAAGCGATCTCATCACACGTAAACTACTCTACAAAAATCTAATGCTCTCAGTAATTATCTACATTAATTTCAAGTTAAATCTTAATTTGGAACACAAGTTTAAATGCAAGAAATATTTCAATGCGTACGAATAGCTTACTCAGAAATTATGTAAAACTGCAGTGCTTAACTTCACTAATGCATTCTCATTAGAATTGATGAATTTAACCCTTGACTTTCCTTTCCTATATTTTCGGCTTCGAGTAAGCGCTGTGATTGCATCCTAATTGACTTAATTACCGAAAATGGCCTTAGACATAAAACTGAACTATCTGATAAAAATTCTATGTAATAATATGCCAGCATTGAAAGAAACAATCAATCTGATAAGAAAAAGCTGCGACTTGTTTTGAAAATGAGGCGTAAAAGGTTACCAGCGAGAATATTCCGTTTGGCATCGGTTGTACCATTATTGGCGACTTTATCGCTTGCGCCGGCAAAACGGAAAAGTACCAATTTATCTTTAAGTTAATGTTAAACTGAAAATTTCATAATCACTTATTTAAACTGCAACAAAACTCTCAAAATTTGCCTTTCCCAGAGAGTATTCCGATAGTATATAATTCGTAATTTACATTAGCTGAAAAAAACCACGCTGCAGATATTATAGCCTTCAGCTGGACAAAAGTGCTATTTGTTGAAGATATTGTTCTTTCCGCCCACTAACGAATACGCATTATAAGGAATTTTTGTTAGAGGATAGACGACTGATACATCTTCTCTATATATACATATAGAGAGAGAGAGAGGAGAGAAAGGAGAGAACAAGTAATCAATATGGTGGTAGTTGTATCTGATACAAATGTATTTCTGATACCGAAAGATTCTTACCTTCAAGGAAATATAACATTTCTGGGCCAGTAATACTATCGTAAGCTACTACAATTTTCCGGTAAAGGTAGGCAGTTAAATGGTAAACTTTCTCAGAACAGAAACGGAATATACTTTCGTATAATTAACTAATAATGTCATATTTACTTGAAAATAAGACTCTTTTGAATGTTTCTTTTTTTAAGATAAAGTTTAAGAAATAAAAATATAGGTGAATAAGAGTAACTGTCAATCTGTTTGGAATGAAAGATAAGCTACATGATTAAATATAACAAGTTTACAAATTTAGAAAAATTTAGTGCTTGTTTTCGGTGAACGAGTAACCAGTATCGGGGATGCAACTTAAATCGAAATTTCTCAGCTAGACGTGGCTGTTATAATTAACGTAGTAGTGTTTGCAGACCATTAGGCATTGTATCTCGAAGTAAGAGACTTGAAAATCTTGTAGTGCCCTCGCAGGGATTCGAACTATGGATCCCCGATTGCTAGTCAGACTTGCTTTCAATTCCACCACAAAGCTGCAGTAAGGAGGGAGAAATCTCCTAACATTCGGGTGCTATTGTACAGTCATATAACATTCTGGGAGAAAATAAACATGATAAATCAGCTATGTCCTCTCCGGGATTTTAATTCCGCATCTCACTATGCTAGCCGCACGGACTTTCAGTTACACTGAAGGGAGAACTAGTCGTTATCTTTAACATATACGGTAGAAAAGTAACGAAAAAATACCTAACCTAGGAAAAGGTTACTCACCTTCAATACCGATGCCACATTCTTTGAAGGAAGCCGTAGTCCTTTTCTCTTTTTCTGCCGACTATCCATTTGTCAGTGATTTGGTGTCGCCAGATAGAACATATTTTCAGTTTTATTTTGTCTATCTGTGTACTTCTTCAGTGCATATCTACTGTAAAAGATAGTGTCTATATTGTCATATTATCGCCGGAGATGGGTTTCGTGGGCCACTCTGGATTTTTACTGCAAAAGATATATTGACACAATCCATCATTATCATTCCTATCGTTAATGTTTAACAACCTTGAGCATTCTGCCCCTACTTCGTTAATCACAGAGAACTAGTCTAGTCTAGCTAAATTTGAAGTCTTATCTGAAATTATATCTGCTGTTGAAAGTAGCATTTATGAGTTTGCCAGCCAATGAAAATATTACTTTGTGAAAGTTAAAAATCACATTTAATTAAGGTGAGTTTCCCAAAATTTTGCCAATCATGCGTAATGTCTAACAAAAATAGGTTCTAGCTAGCGTTTACAGTTATCATGCATATCTTTTTGAGCGTCTAAGAAATAGAAAGTTTCTTTCCTGGAATATTTAATGTATTGCAGGTATTCTCAAATATTTTTCTTGATTATATTTTGCAAATACCGTACCATCCCGACATTTACTTCTGGCAGGGAAAAAAAAGAACTTCATCTGTTTTTGCACGAGTTTCGCCTTAGAAAAGCGAATATTCGCAATATTTTTCAAATATGCTTAGCAAATGCCGATACCTGTTCTAAAACTGCTCACAGCTGACTTCCATGAAATTCTCTTTTTTCGTATATCGATGTTCTACATAGATGACGAAATGCTGTAATAAAGTACATTTGGTAGATTCGCGCTAACATTTTGACTATGCGCCCGGAAATGCTAACACGGTTTCTTGGAATACTCAGAGGAGGGTTATGGTTGTGATATCATTTTATTCTGACTTATGACAAATACTAGTGTGTCATTCAGATATGTTGAGCTTTCATTCTTCCCTTCCTCTCTGCTCCTATTCCGTATGAAAGAGGCGGGAAAGAAAATTTTCATTTCAAAAAGTGCTCAGTGGATTTACATTGGCAGATATCTTTTTCCTTTCCGATTTTGCCCTGATATTTTTATTCATGCGCGCGTATTCAGAAATATACCTTTTGCTATCTGGGCTTTATCATATTATGAGAACTTTCTTATTTTGGAATGGAAAATTGGCTTTCGATGTACTTATATTTGGTATGACGTTAGAAATATCTATAATAGGGAGGAGCTAATTCTAAATTTTCTCGACTCCGAATCCTAAAAATGTTCTCGAATCTATCATGTAAAAATAATCAACAGAATAAAAAATTGTCTTAAAATAAAAGTTTTTAATTAAAATTGTATTTAAAAAAAAAGGTTATCTCACAAAAAAGGTGTAAAATTTGACTGATGAATTTAAAAAAAAAAAAAAAAAAACTGATGTGGTTAGTACATAACCTCCTGCCAATTTAATGTTAAGACATGGAATTACCCACGAACTTTAAGTAAACTATTATTTCCGGTTGATCTTTTGTAAATAAAATCTAATTTGTTTATAAAATTTATGTCTCAACGTTAATTATAAACTCTGCTAATTTTTTATCATTATATTCGCTTATACAATAGACAATGATATCAGAAAGGGCTCCATATACACATCTGTTCTTATACTTTGATTTGAAAATATCTCATCGATCGCAATATATCCTCAGTGTTGGAAGTTTTCATATTCACAAATCAATTGATTTAACAATCACTAAATTTTATAAAAGCAGCATACTTGGTAAAGTATTACATTTCTTTGTATATTCGCTATATTATTTATAATTACTATGTTATTTCTTTAAAAATAATATATGGCGATAAAGTTTGGTGTCAGCATCCTTTTATTTAAAAAGTGATTAGACAAAGTTAAACGAACGCCAAATTTTAGGACTGAAGTTAATACATTTTAATTAACGAAGTTAATAAAAAATGTTGAATAATTCGAGGCAATAAGTTTAAAAAAAGTGCAGAAAAAACGTGTTTATAATTTAGTAAGCGGGCCCACCAGCGGCCGAGCGGTAAAGTCGCTGAACACTGGTAGTTCGGTCCGAGGTTCGAATCCCGCGAACGGGCTGGCTGCATGGGTGTTTTCGTGGTTTTCCCCATGTGTAACGTGTATACGAGCCAGTTTCCCTTAGAAAGTCCTCCACGAAGGCATCCCTCCCCTTAGGCAGATAGCCCTAGTGTGTTTTGCCATAATTAAATATACACATACACATATACAATTTAGTAAACCTACAAGAAAGTCGCGTGGTGTCCTCATCAGATTTTTTAGTTTTTTGATACGTGAATAATTTTATGAAATAAATTACTAAATACATAAAAGCCGTGATTTAAGTTAAAATAACACGCCGAACAACGCCTGTTTGAGAAATCAAACAACAAAAATCAGCGTTATATTTGCAAATTTCACAGGACTAATTTCGATGGTGATGGTTTAAGTACTACAAAAGTGCATTTTGCACTTTGACAGGTGAGGAAGATGGTTCGGTAATTAAACCAGCGAAACTAGTTCTGGAAAATTTGCAAATATGACGCTGATTTTTGTCGTTTGACTTCTAAAATAATAAGAACCACGCTTTAACCCAGATGTTCTCAAACTTCTAAAATTTGTATCAATTAAATAAGAATAAAATATATATGTACCATTGTATTTACCCAAACGGGCGTTATTTTGTATTCATTCTGAATTTGCATTTCAGTCTTTTGAGTAAAAGTTGTACCAACAAAAATAATGTAATGTACCATTACTGGGTCATGTGCCACAGTGTGAGAAATCCTGGTTTTAGTTTCGCCCTAGAATACATATTTCCCCTTAAAATACACATTTATAATTATGAATAATCATTTTCATAATATAATATGATCTCACAAAATATGCTTATTGTGTGTCGTGGTTTTCCAAAAAAAAAAAGTAATTTTTTTTTTTTTTTTTTTTTTTTTTTTTAAGAGCAGTGGTTTTCAGCCCTTTTTGCCCTATTTTATCTCTGCTAGATGATCATCCCTCCTCACCTTTCCCAAACTCCCAAAATATATATTATTTAAACTTTATTAATTTGTAATGAGTTATTTAAATTTAGATAAATTTTGATGCGTTTTTATATATTATACAAGGAAAAAAGTTTAGAAAATGTTAATAAACACCAAAACTTGAATAAAAGTAGCTTTTATATTTGTAAATTAAAACTAAAAACTTGAAAGGTAAATTTAAAGGCTGACCGTATTCCTCCCACCCCAGAAATTATGAAATTCCACCCAAGCGGAAATTCCCTCTTGGTTTAGAGAATAGATATTAGGCGGAGAAAGGAGGGAGATTAAAAAACGGTAATGTAATTTTTTTTTCACTGCCTTTAATAGTCTAAACATGGATGAGTTTAAAAGTTTGTAATTTTCTGTTAGAATTTGCAGAAATTTTTTAAAATATTTTGAAAAGTTCAGAAAAAAATCTGCTAAAGATAACTAGGTGTGTGTTTTGGTGTATTTAATTATGGCAAAGCACACTAGGGCTATCTGCCTAAGGGGAGGGATGCCTTTCGTGGAGGACTTTCTAAGGGAAACTGGCTCGTATACACGTTACACATGGGGAAAACCACGAAAACGCCCATGCAACCAGCCCGTTCGCGGGATTCGAACCTCGGACCGAACTACCAGTGTTCAGCGTCTTTACCGCTCGGCCGCTGGTGGGCCTAGAGATAACTAGAAAGTTTTGTTATATCCGACTTTTTTATATATTTACAGATTCGTTATAGGTTTTATATAGCCGTATAAAAGAGCTAAATGTTTTGATAATTGGATGGGACCTGAACATTCGTAGTATCCGATTTTTACTCGTTTGCAGGTTAAGTACATATAATAATTAAGTATATAGAATTTGGACGGTAAACTTCATTTCAGCAGATTTTTACAGGCTCGCTCTAGCCGTATTAAATAACTAAGTATATTGAAAATTAGACTCGACCAGAACGTTCATTGTATCCGATTTTTACACACTTACAGGTTCGCTACAACTGTATAAAATAAATATATGTATATAGAATATAGAAAATTTGACGGGAACAGAAAGTTTCTTGTATCCGATTTTTATACGTTTACAGCTTTGTTATAGCCATATAAGATAACAAAGTACGTAAGAATTGAAACTGACCAGGTTTTATTCATTATTTCCACTCTTCGTTGTAAACTGAGGTCTCTATGGCGAAGTTTGATTGTATACACAAATTTATTTAACCGCAGAAAGGTACGTACGATTTTTATTCTTTATAACTTACTTAATTTCAGTTACACGCAAATTTGACTTATCCTATATTTTGACAATATATTATAACAACTTCTCCGATTACCAGGAGCAAATGAAACCTCTTGGAAAATTTACGGGAAATCCGTGAAATGCGAAAACTGGACGTTTGAAAAACCATAATTTATCAGCTGACTCTACGACGTAATCTTTTCTGCTTTACCTAGTAATAAATTTCCTGCATTAAAAAAAATATTTTATGAATGTTGAAATAGAAATAAACGGGTTCATCCAATATTTTTTCTTTCCGTAAATTTAACGTCCAATGGATTGTTTTCCGAATTTAAAAATCTCTGATTTTATATATTTGTGAAATATCCGAATACGTGTGTCACGTGTCATTTATTATGCTCGCAGACACATAAGTTTTGAAGTGCGACGCTTTTCCTTATATAGTATATATAGATATATATCCGAATAAGTTCCAAACCCAAATAAAAAGAAATAAAATATTTCCTCCCCCCTTCCAATCTACCATCTGTAAAGAAGGGGCTGTTGAATAATTCTGCCTCATAAAACTTTCATAGAAGTCCTACCTCTTTCTATATCTGCAGCTTCTACTTTTTGGAGCTTCTGTAATCCTTATTGCACGCTAAACAAACATCCAGAGAGGGGGAAAAATTAGATGAAGGAAAAAAGTAGGGATTTTTCCTCTTCTTTCTTTGCATGGAAGTTCGTTTTTTTGTTTTGAGTTTTCTCACTAGGGAGAAAGCTCTTTTTTTCCCCCTTAAAAAATTACTAAAAGAAACGTTTGAATAAGGAGAGACAGCGGAAAAAAAATTCTAAATTGACCTATTTTTTTATTTTCTGCTTTATAATTTTTAACGGAGAAGATTCCCTTGTTGACGTTATAAAAAAATAAGATGACATTTATTTAGATATAAAAGAAAAATCAATGTGTTTAAGGAGAGGATGTGGTAAAATATACGGAAGCTTGAAACGTATTTTTTGCGTAGCGGTCTGAAAAGAAAAGAGAAAGAAAAATTAAATTATGAAGACTGATATTTCTGTGTTTTGTTCAAGAAAGGGATGTCTTGCAAAAACGTTTGTCATTTTGTGAGCGTTTGAGCTTTACATTTTCGGTTTATTACGTGTGTATTTTAGTTATAAATCGAATTTTACTTGGTTCTAAGAAACACTGATTTGTAGACTAATATATTAAAATGTATTGTTACAAATATTTGACCTAAGAAAAGAATATTTCGAAATATATTATTGGGAATTTTCTAAATTCTAGACTACCTGCTAAACTATTTCTCAGATATTTATTCTAGTTTTTGTTTAAAAATCCAGTTTTCATTTTAAAATACGCAACCACAGTAATATTAAAAACAATAAACTTTCAGATTTTATATTACGGGGCATTTTTTTAACGTTTTGTGTGTTAGTTACCTTTATTTATTAAATATCATGTTCTTCGCAATTAAAACCGAATGAAATCCAATTCAATAGCAATATCACAGAATATTTAAAAGCAGAACATCTTTAGAATCTCCGATACACAGTCTCGCGTCCTGGAGATATTTTTTATTCCGTACAGTGTTGCCATTGCTCGCTTTAAAATTGTTGAGTTTGTTAATTAAAAATTACTTGAAGTTCTACAAAATATAAAATAGATAATAAAACAAACTCCAAATTTGGGCATCCAGATGCTCATATCCGAGTGGAGGACTACGTTATTCAGAATTTGATGGCTGTAGGTACCGAGGTTTTATCACATTGCGAAAAACATACATACATGCACGCAGATTCTTCATTATTTAATTTCTTTAAATATAATGCTGGGCTCTAATATTTGGTGGCAGCAATTTGAAAAGTGAAACGCCGTTTATAGGGAACCAATGCAAAATGCCAAAACGAAATTAATAGCCCTTCTGGGCAAATTGCCCCTTTTGGCTAGTAAATAAATAAATGAAACTAAAATGTGGTAGCTGTTATTTTCCGACCTGCAGTCGAGCACATACTGTAAAATTTTATTTAGCTATTAAGTTTATTTCGAAATACAAAATTTCTTAACATAAAATGCAGATTTGCATCTAAAATTTTAATTTTTTTAATGTTTATCTCGTTTTGTTAGTTTTGGAGCTGAACTCTAATTTATTTTTTCAAAAATATGGTTAAAGAACAGATAATGATTTCAAAAACTTGTTTAGGCGAGGGAAAAATAATACACCTGTACTGTTGATAAAAAGGTTCGGTTTTGATTTTCCGAACACTTCTGACGAACTATTTATTATCTTCTAGAAATAGTGAATGTGGTCACAAAAACTGCTCAGTTTAGAAATTTAACCAAGCCAAAATCTAGGTGTATAAGTTATTGAGTATTGATATTCAGCTGACATTTTTTTGAATTTATTTGTTTGGTCTCGCTTTGGTGGTTTATTTTTGCTCACTTTATTGCTTGTATTTTTGCGCAAACAAAGAAAACAATAATATTACCCTACACAGCTCAAAAAATAAATAAATAAAAATATTATTGGAAAATAATATTAGCACAGCACTGAACGGAAGTCATTTGTTTGTATCGAATTTTGTTGGCTTTCACCGTTATGTAGGCTACATTAAGTCAATATCAGCTCTGAAATACTCGCTTTGCAAAACAGAAACTTACAAACCATTAACGGAAAATAATTAACTCATTCAACTAAATTTATTTTTATTTAAATAGACGCTTTGAAGCTGCTGAGTCAGAAGAAATAGATGCATTGTTATAATGTACTATCTATTACAGATTAACATACCCAGGAAATTTAATATTCTGTATTACGTTTATATTGTTGCTTATTTACCAAATAGTCTGAATTTAGAAATTAGTTTAAGTTAGAAAATTTATTGAAAAATACGGTTTCTTCCGAGCTTAACTCGTTCTTGAAGATATTTGTCATCCAAAATATTCGTAAACTGAAATAATATTTCCCATAGAAATAAATGTAAAAGAAATTGAATCCCTTCCCATATCTAAATGTTTGCTTAGGTTCAAGTTCATATACTTATGGCAAAGCACTCAAAGGCTATCTGCCTGGTAGGAGGGATTGGTAGAGGGCCTTTGTGGAGGACATTCTAAAGGAAAAGTAGCTCGCATACACTTGGAAAAAACCACGAAAACACTCATAGACAGCCCCCTTCACTGAGGTTCGAAACCCGGTCCGAGTGTTCATAGTCTGCCCGGTGGCAGGCAATGATTCCTTAAAAAAAGTACTTAATATGTAAGTTCGAGATGCTGAAGCCAGTCGAATTCATTATATTTAACACAATACTAAACGTATCAAATATAGAAAAACTTGAATTAATTTTTACCGGATGTTTACGGAGAAAAGTTGACAGCATAAGAAGAAACGATGAAGTTAAAGGTGTAAGATGTTGTTATTCCTTGTAAAATATCAGGTAGATGCTGTCTTTTCCGGGTTTTTTTTTTTTTTTTTAAAGGTCCGGAGAGGCAACTTGCCTAGGAGGACCATTAATTTCGTTTTGGCAATTTAGGTTGATTCACTATAAGCGTTGTTTCACTTTTCAAATTGTTGCCACCAAATATTATCACCCTGTATTATAGTTGAAAAAATTAAGTAATGAAGAATCTGCATATATATATATATATATATATCGCATTGTGATAAAACAACGATACCTAAAGCCATCGAATTTTGAATAACGTAATCCTCCTACGAATATGTGCGTCTGGAAGCCGAAATTTGCTTCATTATCGACTTCATATTTTGTAAAACTGTAACGAATTTTTGATTAACAAACTCAAGGATTTCAAAGCAAGTGATGGCATCGCTGTACAGAAAAACTATTTTTATCTCCAGCGCGCGAGACTCTGTATCGGAAATTCTAAAAATAGGCTGATTTTCAAATTAATTTGCGATATTGCTCTTGAACTGAATTTTATGGTTTAAGTGGGAAGTACATGATATTTAATTATCAGGGTCAATATTCCTTCTAACCTTCTTCGGGAACATACAAGGACCTGACTCGGAACAGAGAGCTTACTAAAGCTATGTTCACTAATTGTGGTAAGTAGACAGGATACAGACGAAGGGTATACAAAACCCTTTATTTTTCTCTATATACAATAACTTCCGTACTTCGGAATACACTGACCCGCCACTTGGGGTCTAACGTAAAAGTATAAAAATAAAACTAAACTCTAATTTAACTTTAGAATAATACACGTGGAAGATTGGCCTTATAATAACAGGAAGCGTATGTAGCACAGAGACTGTGAACACTACAATACGTTTAATTTATCAAGAGGATTAAAACCTCTGGCCTGGAAGGCAAACAGCAACTGCGTAACTTCTAAGGTAAGCGGCCTGCGTTGACTCACTGCTTCCTCTCTCTCGCTTGGCAAAAGGCCACAACTTAAATACTTGGCGTTCGCCAGACAAACTTTGCATAAAAACCTTCACGCTTATAATTCTGGCCGGAAGTAGAAAATAAGAAGTGATAGTAAAGATTTAAAATAAAATAAACGTTAGTGAAACATAAGATCCTTACATAATAAAGGTAACACACATTTATAAATAAAGGTAACGCACATTAATAAATAAAGGTAACACGCATGATATCTAATAAATAAAGGTAACATTAAAAAAAATTCCCTTTGGGCATAATTTAAAATCTGAAACCTTTCAGGTTTTTATTCATTTATTTATTTTTCAAGCCCAGAAGGGCTGTTAGTCAAACAGCGTTTTGCGTTGATTCACTTACATGCGATCTAGCACTTTTCAAATTGTACCACCAAATGTTATCGAGTACTCTTCTCTTATCGGGGTGAGATTCAGAAATGTATGTATGTATGTATGTATGCATGCATGCATGTATGGATGGATGGATGGATGGATGTGCGTATATGTGGGCAGTATATATGCGCATACATTCGTACGTATATATACATAAACACATACATACACACATGCATATATATACACGTTTCTGAATCCGGTCCTGATAACAGAGTACCTCTTATCCCCTTGTATTATATGTGAAGAAATTAAATAATGAATTATCTGCATGAATGTATGTATGTTTCTCTCACTGTGAAAAACAGTGGTACCTAGAGTCATTAAAGTTTGCATAACGTAGTCGTCCATCCGAACAGGGGGACTTGGAAGTCCGAATTTGATTTATTGTCTATTTCATATTTTGTAAAACTTGAATTAATTTTTCATTAAGAAACTCAACAATTTCAAAGCGAGCCTTGGCAACACTGTAGAGAATAAAACATTTTTATCTCCATCGCGCGAGACTGTGTATCGGAAATTCTAAAGATATGCTGTTTTAAAAGTTCTTACTCTAAATGCTGTCGAAACAGCCGTTTAAGCGTAGTATAAAATCTGAAAGCTTTCAAATTTTATTTCATATTATTTTTTTATATTTTATTATTATTTATTATTCTTATTTTTCTCTTAAAGTCGCTTTCCTGTACTTAAGAATCCTCACGAAAAATTTCTACAAAAAATATGAAGATATATTAAAAAAGTAGGAAAAAAATTAATTTCTTGAATTAATTTTTTCCTACTTTTTTCCTACTTTTTTACTACTTTTTTTACTACTAAAAATTTTGTCGAATACAGACCAGTTCTAGAAATAAAGAAGAGGAAATCATTAAAGTAATTGAAACTGTCGACTTAAAAAATTTCTTTGCTTTCTGTAAAGTTATAATTGAACAGCGTAGCAAAAATGACAATGACAGGAATGAAATGATTATATAAAGAAAAGTTTAATTGGTGCCCTTTATTATGAAATTCTGAATGAAAGAAAAAGAAAGTCCCGACAAAGGATTCTTCATTCCATTTTCAGCTAAGTCTTCATTTCCCACTGTTTCATTTGATAACATAGAATTCTAAATCCGAGCAATGCCTGCGTATGAATTTCAGCGTGTCCTCATAACACTGCGTATGCTTAAAACCAAGTTCGTTTTGACGAACGTTTAATGGCATCTAACACAGTTTCTGAAACTTTTTCCAGTGCCCTTCTTAATGCAAGCTGCGTCTGTAAATAAAACGCACACATATAATATTCATGAAACTTTAGATCTCTGTACAAATCAGACTTCATCTAATTACACTTGAGAAATTTATAATGTTAATTATGTAATTGTATTCACTGTTTTCAAACATGTCAACGTGTAATTTCATGCAATGTTTCAAACATATCTATTTCGATGTCACGTTCGGAAATGACTTTAAACTCAAGTAGTTGTGTGCAGGGGCTGATGGGGTTGGTCTGACGGCGCCGTCAACTTGCATAAAGGTGCCGGCACCTTTCTGCAAGTTGGCCGTTGTACGCCAAGACACAAGGGTGCCAGAACCATTATAAAGTTCAATTTGTACCATAAAAAGGTCCAAGATTCATCAAGATGCTCTGACGCTCCTGTGAAGATCTAAGTAAACCGTTGCCGACTTGCATAAAAGTACTGCCACTCTTTTGAAAATTCGTTGTTGTTCGTCAAGACGCGAAGAGGGCCAACACGCTTATGAAGTTTATATTATGAAAAATGATGCCTTCACAAAGGTGATGAGACGCCCGTTTGAAATTCTAAGTGAATATTGCCGACTTGCATTAAGGTACAGGCATCGTTATTAAATCGTCGGATCCTACTTTTTGTTATGTGACAAAGAATTAGATCCATCAGTTGTGAACTTGCGAAGCGCTAACGACGACGGGGTTATATATTACCAATTAGTTTAGTACATTTAGTGTATCTTTCGAATTTATTAGTCCAGAGAGGCTAATTGCCCAGAAGGACTATTAATTTCGTTTTGGCATTTTCCGTTGATTCACTACAAGCGTTGTTTCACTTTTCAAATTGTTGCCACCAAATATTATCTCCCTGTGTTACATTTAAAGTAGATAATGAAGAATCTGCATAAATGTATATATGTTTCTCGCACTGTGATAAAACAACGGTACCTGGAGCCATCCAATTTTGAATAACGTAATCCTCCTCCAAATATGGGCGTCTGGAAGCCGGAATTTGGAATTTGTTTTACTATCTGTTTCATATTTTGTAAAGCATTTATGAATTTTTGAATAAGAAATTGGACGATTTTAAGGCGAGCAATGACTACACTGTTCGGGGGGGGGGAGTTATCTCCAGCGCGCGAGACTGTGTATCGGAAATTCTAAACTTATGCTCAGTTTAAAATTATTTTGCGATATTGCTATTAAATTGAAATTTATGTTTTAAGGGCGGAGGACATGATATTTAATAAATAAAAGTAACGCAGCGTTAAAAAAAAACGCTAGTTTGGGCGTAATGCAAAATCTAAAAGCTTTCAGATTAGTTTAATTTTAATTTTATTTTTTGGTTATTGTTGTTGGATGAGTTTTGCAATAATGGTTAACGTTTCATCCATTTTTAAACCATTACTATTAGGAGACTTACAGTAACCAGCGCGTCAGGAAATTTCCCGATTTCCCTACAGCTCCATCCTCCTCTGGCTGTAGGTATTATAATGAATACTGATTTCACTAACACACGATATGCATTTGAAAAGCATGTTACTTGAGTTGCAAGTAAAGTGAACAGCGCTTTCAATGACCGTGTCGCTACTAAATGGACTTAAGTCAGAGCTTAGTATTGAAATCAAAAGAGAAAAAAAATTATTGCGATGAATGTTATACGCCACCCCAAGCTAGAGTTGTAGTACCTGCAACCCACGAGTATAATCTGCAGTTCCTAGGTGCACCTCTAGACAAACAAATCCTACGTATTCTATATTAGGCGCGCCGTTGTTTATCGAGAATTCAGCTGTATAGAATGAATGACCTTGACTTTTTACCAATCGGTAATATTACCTTATGCAAATTTTTAGAAATCTCCGAAAACTGAAAACGTCCTCCACAATAAACTTCTCTTGCAAGCTTCTGTTCAACCACGTAAACGACTTCATAATTATGCTTCAAAGATGAATGTATTTCCACACATAGTCATGCAATGTGTTAAATTCTTTTATGTCAAAGTGATAATAAGCATTTTCACAACATTTAATGATTTTCGAAATATCAAACATGTTTCCCTCTCTTAAATAATAAATCTACAGATTCGTGCCTTTGGCGTGGTGCCGATGAATAAGTGGAAAACGTGTGCTTGTGCGTTAGTAGCTCAATTTATGTTTAATGAAGACGTAAATTGACAGTTGGCATTGATACCTCTGGATATAGCGTTGCTCAGTGTATCGTAGTTTAGATTATTAGGCGTTTGATTTAAACCGCGTCTAAAAAAAAAAAAAAAAAAAAAAAAAAAAATCTTTTCTGGAATAATCATCAGCAAAACTATCCAAAGTGTCGGCAAAGAAATTTTAATTTGATCAAACTAGGAATTATAAACGAGATAGGAGAAAGAGACGAGATATTAAAAGTGGCATGTTCACATTAGAAGGCACGTGCTGTTGTAAGCTTATTAGAGCGTAAAGCTTAAATTTGGAATTCCACTGTAACCATGCAATTTCTTACCATCTGAAATCTTCTAATTACATTCTAACACTTTTAGGAAGTTATGCACTTAAATTATTAGCATTCTAAAATGTAAAAGGGTAAAATAAAAATATTATTTTACTATGCTCATCAGGTTTTACCTTCGGTCATAAGATGATCAAAAAATCTGAGTATATTTGTTTTAAAAATAATTTCCCTGCAAGAAAATATTTGTACAATAAAAATTTCGTTCAGATCGATGACAGTGGGTGAGCGAAAACTTTGATTAGCTATCAAATATTTGAGGAAGGAGAAATAAACATATCTTCGATAACTAATCATTGTTGGATATTTAATCACAATTTTGATTTTGCGAAAATTATGTAGAAAGCTTCTTCAGCTGCTGACTGAAATTTCCTTGAAAGCTTTTTGCATTCATAAAACTTGACCTGTCTTCTGTCTAATCTATCGTTTTTAGTTAATGATATTAATTCCAGTTCACTCATTTCTAACGTTTTTAGAATTCTAATAGTTTAATTTTTTATGTTTCATTACTGTTTTCTTCGACAGATGAGTCTAAGATCGCATTCGCTTTTCTCCGCTCATTGTGTTCCATATAAATAAAGTCCTTGCTCCTCCTGTTTTCCAGATTTTTTTCATTGTTTTCCATCCTGAAAAAAGATGGACGTGTATCTGATCTATTCAAATTCATAGAGTTGTATTCAAAATCTGCGTAAAAAAAAGTGTATTTTTTTACCTAATTTAAAAAACGTTTGTTTGTCCTTTGCTGAATCCATGGTAGCAGATATTCGTTGGATTAAAGCAAATAATTAACTTATTTTAGAAGAAAACAAGTTCAGATTTCATGGCGTACGATCAGTTATCGTTTCGCATATTTCTGGAAATCGTTTAAAAAAGTTAATCCTAAAACCTTTTTAAATGGAATGTGGTGCGACCAGAACAAAAATGAATCAAAATTCTGTACTGTTTATGCAATGCCAACGCGCATTGAGAAATTCTTAACTAAGAATGCTTTAGGCTGCCAAGATATTTGCATACATACTTGGAACGAACTCAACATTTTGCTTAATACCCTAGTTAGGAGTATAGATAACGAAGTGAAGATAATTACCGAAAAGAAAAAGAACAAAGAAAAAATTGTTCTAAGCATTAAGTAATAAATCCCACACAAGTGCTTTTTTTTTAGTCGCGTAATTTTTTCGGAATGAAAAATGGTGTCATGACATTTTTTACTTCCTCTGTTTTCGAAACGGAAATAACACACCGTTCATATCTCGTGTGGAGGTCTTTAAAATCTTAAGCTTTATTTATTTATTTATTTATTTTTTTTTGTGAACATTGAGCCTTTGAAATGGTTGATAATTGGATAAGTATTGATGTCTTGTTTTTTGACCGTAATCTTTGTTTAGACTTTTTGAAATAATGAATAAAAATGATTTTTATGCTCTCTGAAGAATTTTAAGCTGCAAATAAGCATTTAATTTGCAAATAATGCTTTTTAATATTCTCTCTTGAGTATTATTTTTTTCCTTGAAACAGTTTTCATGTGTTCTTATTCGCTAATGTAGAAATCTAACCTTTTTTGACTGATATTTGATAAGGGAACATATTTAATATTCCAAGAGTTTTATGAATGTTTTTAATTCCAATTATTCAGATTTTTGTCTATATATATTTCTGAAGGAGGAAAAAAAAGATTGAACGATTTAAATTAAAACCAGAACTTGTTCTTTAGTTGTATAAATGAATGCGGGAAATTCGTTTAACGCAATTAACTCTTAGTTAAAGAAAAATAAGCAAAATCAAACAATAGGAATATTTAAAATCTATACGTTAGTTAGTATTAGTAGGAAAATAAGCATAAGCTGCGAAAAATAACAAAATCATAAATTAATAAAAATTATTTAATATATTTATTTGATAACTTTATTTAATACCTCTAAACATTTGATTTTATTAAAAAGAAAGAAGGAAAGATTTTAGCATCATTAAAATATGTTGTGATGTTTAACGACTATTATTGCTAATTTTATATTAGGTAATGCGAAGAGAAAAAGAAGTGTGTGTGTCGTGGACGCACTCACCTGATCTTACAAGGTCAAAGGGCAAAACTTCTTCCCTCCGGTCCCTCCGCGACGTGAAAGAACAAGCAGATGTTTCCCTAACTGCTTGCGGTGCGCTTATCACATCAGGTGGAAAAGCATTCTTTAGCGTTAAATTAATTTGGCGCAATTTATTATTATGTTTTATGCGTTGTTGCGCAAACTTTGAGTTATGTTGGAAAATAAAACAATAAAATAAGTTCGTTTAATTTATGTAATATGATCCACCTTTGTTTAATCTTATCGCCGAGTCTCAAAATGTGTATACAATTTTAAAGTTGGATTTATTCTATAATTTTTAGTTTCCCCATTCTCAGTGTCATGTAATTCGTACCGAGTTTCGCGCGCTCTCTTATTCGATTCGTTAGAGCATCGGGGTTTACTAGTAAATTATATTAATCTTGAAAGTTAAAATATATTTTTAAATGAATGAGAAATGTTTTTACGTTCTATTAAAAAAAATCCCGATTATGTATCATAAATCTTCATTCTTATACAAAATTTGTTTAGTATAATAGCTTTTTTTTTCCCAAGCTGCCGGATTTAAAAGAAATTTATCCATGCATGTTTGGCAGCAAAAATTTTGTTTAGCATTAAAAAATCTCTTTAACAACATCATTATCGCTTAATTCTGGTAATAATAATATTCCTTTAAATAGCGCTATCCTACTAAGTGTTCATTGATAGACAACGTGTTCTGTGACGATGCCGATCTTAAACTCAGCTATTTTCTGTTTCAGCTAATTTCAAATTGTTTTAGAACTGCGAAAAATTTAAAGAATGCGGATATTTTTAGAATTTAAAGAACTGTAATAAAAAAAAGATGTCGTTTTCTTCTAGAACATTTTTGTCAAATATTTCGCGATTTCCACCAGCTTTAGATGTATTATTTATTTGCGCATCTCGTTTGCGCAATGAAATTTTCTACGTTATTACTTTTCCAAATTTTATTGTCTAATATTCGACTATAATGGATTTAATTTTCCTCTGGTCATCGGCGCGCATGCTGTTTTAGAGAGATTTCTTGTTTTTTTTTTTTTTTTTTTTTTTTTTTTTTTTTTTTTTTTTTGCTTAAGTGTTTTTACCTAGCGTGCACACAGATTGCTGCAGGACATCAACGTACAAAACATTTATGATCATCCAAATAACTTGTAAAAATGATTTTTTGGAATCGCTTTTTCACATATTTAGTTATTTTATTATATTTCATTCTATTTAGTGTATTTATTATTATGTATTTATTTCCTTTTTCTGTTTTATTTGATTTAGATGCTTTTTTTAGAGTTTTGAAGTCGGAAAGCTTTAGAAATCGTCGAAATTCGCACCACGAATCTTCCAGATACATATCCTATTACTTACACCACGACAGCACTGACGGGAGAATACGATAATACCGTATAAATGAACTTCGCAATTCTGTTTCTGCATTGTACAGTTATATTGAACATCATTCAACGCTCTTGCAAATTTGTATGCCATTTTGTATGATCCTTATAGAGTAAAAAGCCCAATTAGAAAAATGATCATTATTGTTTTAGTTAGTTAAATGCAAAACGTTAAGTATCCTTTCCTTCAAAATTCACTAACTAATATTCTCTCGCCTACGTAATTGGAGTTAAAACAGTTCTAACTTACGAAACTGTTTTCGTTGCCAAACCAGCCAATTTTGTTTCCTAAAATTCGGGTAACACTTAGATAAATATTGTTACGTATTTTGTACACAAATAGAGAATTTTAGTGTAATTATATGTGAAATTGTTGTATTTTTCTGTGTAATAAAACGCGAAAAATCTCAAGAAAAAGCTATGCCGGAAAAGTAAGTATACAGGGGCAATATATTTAACATTCAGTAAATATGTATCTCGATAATTTGGTGAGATATCGCCAAGCTGGCAACGTTTTTGGCGACTTACTTTGTCACCGAAGTTGGCAAGGAATCGCCAAAAATCGCCAAACTTGGCGACATTTTGTTCCGGTCCTTGTATTACCGTAATAGGTGCTGTAATTGAATGATTGTAATTAATAACTATGTTATTAGCTGCAAACGTAATTATACCTTCTTATTGCTTTCCAGTAATTTCGAGAAGCAGATAATACTAGAAATATCTGAGCGACCGGTTTAAAATTATATAAGGACCGAGAGAGCACCTGCTCTCAATTTTGTTGTTGTTATTGTTGCGATTTGTTATTTCAGCGTGAGATTGGAGATATTTCCAGGTTAACTTTCTCTTTAGATGCGCTTTGCATTGCGCTGTGTTTAACGTTCTTAGTAGTTTGAAGCGTAATTACTGGTTGTACTCTGTAATACTGTGAACTCCTGTACGAGTAAATCTTCAGAAAATTCCAGAACTTTGATATATTTATTTTGATGAAATAAATTTTATTAAACTATCATCGGACCTGTGTGCCTTCAATCTATTACGAGCCCGTATGCACGCAACAGTATTATTTATCTAAATTAAAAAAACTGTGTATATTAAAAAATAGCATATTTAAATTAAAAAGTTAACCATATCCTTAAATTTGCTTTTTTAATATCTCCTCAAGTTTCCTGCATAAAGCTAGGAAACTGTTTTTGCATTCAAATGATCAGCTTATGAATAATAAGCATTTTCTACCTGGGTATTCATTTAGCTGTAAAGAGACCATATAAAATTTTGCACTTTTTAACACGTTCTACCCTCCGCTGAAACTATTATTATAAAATATTCTACATTATTTAAAGAAATTCGTAGCTGGAAGTATATGTATTTATTATCAATAGATAAAAACGTTAAACTAGTAACCAATATTATACCGATGTTATAAGCGATGTCGTCTGCATCCGAGTTATATTTTCTCCTTAAAGAATGATTTCAGGTTACTACTACACTTCGGAAAGTCTGCGTATAGCCCAATGAAATTGATGCATAAAGTGGAAACGCTTTACAGCGATTGTAAAAATTTATGTTCACTCCTAAACAGTTACGCTCTAACTTTTAAATGAAATTCACCTATACGAGCTAAGCGCGTCTGTTCCTGCAGATATTTCCGCTTCACACGTTGGTTTTTGCTTCTGAGACAATCTCTTTCCCTTAAAAGCTTCCTGCCGGTGTTTAAAACTTGAGAATGGTCCTTCCTGGTTCTGTTGTCGAGGTAACAGCAAAGAAATATTCTACGATAATGACACACAACAGTGACGTCCAACATTTATACGTCATTTCCGGTTCTTAACCGCATCGAGCGGCGGTTGTGTGTGAGAGTGTGAGAGAGAGAGTGCTCGAGAAATTATTGTCGTCTAGCGGTTCGCGTGATGATAAGGGCTGCAGGGGAAGTGGTCGTCGAATAAATTGCGAAGAATGGAATAAAAGTGCTTTGTTTCAGCAGAACATTCTTTTTGGGGTGACAGGTAAAAATGTCACAACTTGAAACAGATACAGATACATTTTATTTCCGTTTCGTTTCGAGGAATCAATAAAAAATCAGTTACTATTATGTGCTGTTTTATGCTCATTTTTTTCCTACTTTATTTTATTTCATTGTTTTTTTTCGCTGCTCGGGGGTGTAAAAATATGATTCATATTTATAGGTTGTAATTTCTTACGTGCTTGTAAGGATTTGCATCTTTATTACTTAATTTGTAATTTAGAAGAATAAAAATGTTTGTAAAACTGTTATTCTGCACTTACGCAGGGGAAGGCAGGGGGCAGATGATATTGGTCTAAATGGCATGGGCAGCTTGAAAAGTGGCGGTACTTTTTTAGAGTAACCACCATAAACCTGACGTTATCTTTTCCCCAATGTGCTGACAGCTCATCAATAGTGTCCTGATACAAAGAAATGAAGATATGAAATTCATTATTGTAAAGAAAGACCTCAGTAAGGCTGCCGGAGCCCTTTGAAAGTCTTAATCTTAGCGAACAGACACCAACCTACGCAAAAGTCCCGACGCTTTTTCAAGATGAAACTCGCTCGCCAAGACATGTGGGTACCCTGACGCAAATGTGTCAGCAGCCGTAAGTATCACAGAAAAAGCAATTCTTATCTGAGTATCTTATCATGAAAGCAACAACCCTCATCAAGGCCGCTGGTACACCCGTGTGAAGGTCTTGGCGATGCCTACCATCGTATAAAATCATCCAGGAACGGGATAGGAAAATTCTTTGTTTTTATGCAGTGGAGCAAAGAATCAAATGCAATGATTATGAAGTTGCACGGAATTAATGACGACGGGGTTAAGACGTAGAAATCATCGATATCAGGTATCAAAGCCGTATCACAGGCATAAGCGCCTCGGGAAATTTCCCGAATTTTCGATAGCCCCTTCCACCTATGGGTAGAGGTAGAATCTAGGCCAAGACTTCTAGTGATTGAAGTATTGCTGTACCTGATCAGCTCCCATCCCAGTTTAAAATTCCGAAGGAGGACACACCCGTATTGCGGTCCTAGAGTCTCTCACCCCTTTTCCATACCACCATCCCTTTGTTGCCCGGATTTTATATGCTTGCATCCATGCATTCATTTTGATTCGAACCCAGACTCAGCGGAACAGGAGCCAGCCTTACTAACCACTATTCCATCTGCGCGGCATTCTTCACTTAAACATATACATGCTTAAAAGGAGAACACATGATCATGAACTCCTAATTTTATCAATTTATTAAAAAGAAATGCATTGTTTAAAACCTCGACGCGCATCTCTTAGAAAAGGACGCGGAATATTTTAGGTTTTAATTCTTACATGACGCAGTAGTATTTTATGTTTTGAATATTTTATGACAAATATCTTACTATTACAAGTTGCAGCTTGTTAAATATGTAATTACAGTGATTAGAATAGGATAAGTAGAAATTTATATTTTTTCATTGCTTCTTTGACATTAAAAAACATTTGTAGCGAAACGTTTTCAGTTTTAAGCCGTTACTGACATAGAATTACAATAAGAAAAGTATACGGACATTGCGCTACCAGCTATGTGTCATTTGCGATTAGTAAGTGTTGTCACTACATAAAAACGAGATGTTTCAATCATCTTTCACGTAGCAGGACAAACAGCCAGGTGTCAGAGTGTTGACATTCAATGTTTCATAAGATCTGTATTTTTCAACTCAGGCCTATAACTGCTTTACTAATAGATAATTTAAGAGAAACAACACTATTGTTAAAGATACTATCGCAACAAGAATCAGCTGCAGGAATCACTCCTGAAGCTCAAGAAGAAGGTTCTGTTAAACGTACAAAAACTAGTCATGTAAATTTACGCAACTTAGCTGATTCCTACTGCTATAGTATCTTTACCATTGTTCTTCGGGGTGTTATTTGAGTTTAGATTTCAAGTACCATAATTTTAATGACTCACAACTGTATTTTAATATTAATAATTTAAATTATATAATTAATAATATATTCCATTTACAGTGCATTCAAATAATACTTTTTATGAACATTTGCAGCATTATTGTAGATGTCTCTTAAGGCATAATATTACGTATAGAATCGTCTGGCTTCATGTTAATTAATTGTTTTGATAAGTAAAAAGTGGAAAACAGTAACAAAGAGTTGCAGGAACTGAAAATTAAATTCCAGTGCATTTATCTGCAGTGGTCGAATGCTATCACGGAGCCATATTACGTTTCAAATACGTGAATTCAGATATGTAATAACAATGTATTGGGTATAATATATGTGTAGTTCAGACAAGAAAACAAGTAACGGACTTATTTATTTCTGAAAAGCGTGCCTTTGCTTTTACAAATGCATTAATTTTAATACTACGCATAGTTGTGTCTACTTTCAGGCGCATTCAGTTGAATTATTTGGATAATGGCAAACCATGTGAGGATTACCTGCCTAAGTGGAATGAGGCTTTCGTGGCGGACGTTTTAAGGGAAACTAACACGTATTCACGCTACTCAAGGAGAAAATTACCGAAGCTTCTGTGCAGCCAGCAGGTTCTTTGGGATTTGACTTTCGCATCGAAATACCAACAATTAACGATTTTATTTTCACCCGTTTTTTAAACACACGCCGGCTTTGCTCAGAATCGTCGAATTTAAGATCGTGGGCTCTGCTTGTTGGAAAGAAATTTATAAGTGAGTATGATTTCTTGATAAAACGTTCATCTCACGAGAAAATTACGTTCTCAAGAAAAGTCACGAAATATTAAAGATAACCGCTTCACTTGCAACTCTTCGGGAAATTTCAAGAAAGGACTGATCAATAAATCTGATAATCAGGTGTCATTTCTTTCTTCGTATGATGGATGTCTAAAAAAAACCTTTTAGTCTTTTTTACTTCCTTGTACGAAGTAAAGGAAGCACTGTAATCGTGAAAACTTTCAGGTATCAACGAAAATGTCCATTTTTCACCCTTTCCGAATGTATTTGGACGATTTTTTTGCGTGATGAGTACAGAATAAAGGACTCTTTTTACTTCTTTGAACGAAGTAAAGGAAGTATTATAATCACGAAAAATGACGGATATCACGTGTCAACGAAAATATCCATTTTGCCCGCTATCGAATGCAATGTAACGATGTTTTTGCGTGACATCTGTACGTAAGGACAGAACAGAGGACTTTTTCCCCCAAATGAATTACAAAATTGATTTAAAATGGATTCAGAAGAGTTTTTTTTTTTTTTTCCTCGGGTCGGTATGTACGTTCGTATGCATGTATCTCGCATAACTAAAAAACGAGTAGCCTCAGAACGTTGAATTTTTGTATATAGGACTGCTATAACATGTAGTTGTGCACCTCTCTTTTTGGTCGCAATCGAATGCACCAAATATATATATAAGATAAAAATATGTAAATAAAAATTATAATTTAAACTAACCCCTTAATTCCTCTTAATTCTCCCTCTCTATTCTAAAAATCGTATTAACTTTTCTGGATTGCGTCAGATTAGTCCTTCTTGCTTGGCTTGCGTAACGCTCTGACGTAACTAATTCGGAACCTAAATTCACAATTTTGAGAACTGAAACTTTTCTAAACTAAACCAAAACCTTCCTCTTGGCGAGCTTCCATATTAGATAAATGCATCTCTTTCAGCTTTGACTTCTGTGCTGTTTGGTCGCTATATCCTTCGCTCTCTTCCTATTGCACTTCTTTTGTTTCTTTTAATTTAAAATTTAGAGACTTGAAACAAATTGAACATTTAATATTATTATACATAAAACAAATCTTGTTTCGGTACGAAAGCGCAAAATGCTCAGGAGAAAATACAACCATACATGAAGTATTTCTCCGAATAATGTTTTATCTGTTACGTTCGATCTAACGTCTGCTCCATAATTGCGTAATAACTCTCAATAACTTGTTTATTGTGTCAAAATCGAAGACCTTTGTTTGTTACGTCAAAGTAAAAGCCTATTTCGATAACTGTTGAGATAGTTAAATAGAAAATGATTTCTGAAATTATGGCAAAAAAATGTGTTTTATTCATGTTTCTGGAAGCATCATCACTTTTTGCATTCTCCTTACGTCAAATTTTTTTTGGCCTCTCTGTATCCCCCCCCCACACACACTTATACTGAATTAACTTAGTCCCACTGCATTTCACTAATAACGTTAGTATAAATTTTACGCATCAAATGTATCACCTTTTTTTTTTTTAGTGGTGGAATTTGCGTGTTGCACATTTTTATTTGTTTAGCAATTAGTGAATATCACGTTATTTATATGTTGTTCTCAGTTTTATTAAGTCATTTCTGAACATTTTTAGGATAATAATGTGTTTTTTATACCGTCGACTGCTTAACATAAAAAATAAAGAATCCTTACCATACTCAAATTCAATATCATAATTTTTATTATGATGTGTATTGTCATAGATGTCATTGTTAAAATGCATATATATATAGCCTCTATATATGGCTTTATGCAGATTGGTTTTGCATATTTGGTTTCTATATATGGCTTTATGCAGATTGGTTTCTATATATGGCTTTATGCAGATTGGTTTCTATATATGGCTTTATGCAGATTGGTTTGCCCATTTGGTTTCTATATATGGCTGTATGCAGTTTTTTTTTTTTTCTTTTTCTCCTCATTGGGATTTGTGACATTTATTTTCATCATCGAACCATGTTGTCCAGTCAAATTGTTTTGGATGGACGGGAAGACCTTGTTAATTGCATGAAATATTTCCAATTCGGTTTGAAATATACTGTGATGAAATATACTGCAATGAATCGATTTGAAATATACTATTGATGAAATTTCATTAATTAAATAGTCACATATTGGTTCTAAAAGTCGCGGTATACCTTAATTGTTTTATAATAGGTTCCTGTTATTACTTCAGATGGTTGGACACTTAAAACATGATGCATTCGTCGGGAAGGTGAGTTATTTGGTATCTCATCAGCGAGAATGTTGCGTCAGGTGCAAAGTGTCTGCTACCTAATCAAGGCTGTATTTCTTTATCTTAAACAAACTTCAGTGACGTGCTATCCGAAATTCTACAGATATATGTTGTTATATTACAGCGCATTATATACAATTTTTATGTAAGTCTGTATTAATCTCAATGTTACCTAATTCTCTGATGTTATTTCTAGGACATGATTATTTCTCATTAAAATGCAACTTAATCTCTTTCTATTTCTAAGAATATTTCTGTGTATTCCTGCTGCATGTCGTCGGATTATAGTCTTGAAAATTGTCAGGTTGTCGAGCTGAAACATAAATATGCAAAATCTGGGACTGTGTAATGAAGTTACAAATGTGACAACACATTATGAAAGTAGGCCACTTTTCGAAAACGCAGAAAGTTGCATAAGGATGTCTAGATATAAAGGTGACCAACCACACTTTTATGAACATATAATTTCTAACTTTAAAAAGTCAGCTTTTATAAAGCTGTTGGCATATTCGTGTCCCCTTGAATGACGGTGCTGACACATTAATAATGGTATTTTGGCTCTTTATAGCCGGCTGGGCACTTTTATGTGAAGCAGGTATTTTCCTCAGCTACTAACTATCTGTGGCATCTTTATAGTGGCACCACATCATAAATTTTCCAGCACCATTATGTTCATTGTTCGAAAACGCAGAAACCTTCATAAGGGTGCCCAGGCCTTTGCGCGGACTCACTAATGCAAGAAGAAGTTTTATTTGCTTTGTTGCTCAGAGTCATCATCATCATCCAAGCCTTGACAGCCCAGGGTGGGCGAAGGTTTTCTGAATTACCCAACTAGCAGCCAAACTTCTCCAATTCTTAGTTTTAAAGACTAAACAATCCTCTTTCTACCATCTATCCATCGAAGTCTAGGTCTTCCTCATCTTCTTGTATTACTTTGTCTAGCCGAAAATATTTCTTTTAGTATGTTACTGTCGTTCATACGGATAACATATCCGACCCAACTTGAGGCGGCTTATTTTAATGTAATCCACAACATCTATCTCTTTGAACATTCGGTTTAATTCGGTTTTGCGTTTGTTGCTCAGAATAACCAACTTAAATCCTATTTGGGCAGCTGTTCCCCGTATAAGGATGCTGGTATTTTTATGAGAAGAGCTTTTTGTAAGTTAGAAACTTAATCTTCACAAGACTGCCATCACCTTTATGTCAAAGCACATTTTATGATGTCCTTTATGCTTTCTAACAACGGTTGATTTTCTGAAACTTTTACGATTTGTAATGCTAACACTTTGAGGTATTGTTTTCAAGGTGTCTCCAGAATTTCGAGCCTATTATTTAGCTTTGCTTGTGATGGAGTAAGAGATACAAAGGTAACGTTTCACTGTTTTATACAAATAAAGATGTCGTTAAATAGTGAACAATAAATATGTTCAACAGCATCTGCATAGTGAAATTTATTCACTGTCCACCGATTAAGGTGTTAATTAATGTAATAATTAATTAATATATTAATCGATTACCAAACTAATATAATATAGCTTTGTTGCTGTTGCAGCAGAGTTATCGCAATAGGTGCTGCTCGTTTCTCAGCCTGTAAGGTACCGTATTTGCCGGTGTATAAGACGCACTTTTCTTCTTTGAAAATAGGTTTGAAAAACGGGGTGCGTCTTATACGTCGATATTTAGTTCATTCGGAGTTATGCGATTTTTTCTTGTTTCCGGAGTGTGGGAATATTGCAGTTACGCAGAGCAGTGAATGAGCATGCACTGTCATCGACGATCACAGCTGGATTCGTTTAAACTTTCCAGTTTTTGTGAACGACTTTTATATGTGTGAAATATCTACTGTTCGGTTTTCTTAAATTTGTTGGAATGTTATGGCTCAAAAACAACGTCGACATTACTATAACATAGCATACAAGCTACGTGTGATTGCGCATGCTAAAGGACGGGGAAACAGGGCTGCAGAGAGGCATTTTGGGCCTCCCTCAACTGAGAAAATGATGATAACTTGCGAAACAGGAAGAGGTATTAATGCACTGGATGGTATAGAGGACAATTTGTTATCTGAGTCCTTATACGCGGATTTAGAAGAAATTTCAGGTGACTCTTCATTTAGCTCTGGACATGAGTGTCTGAGTTTTGACGAAGAAGATTTATAGGTATTCCTTGCTAGACAGAATGGGTATTTGCAGAAAGTACTACTTTGTATTTATATTTAAAATACTGTAAATTCATTATAATAATCAGTAATAAAGTTTTATCCTTCAAAAATGTGTATAAAAAAGGGAGTACGTCTTACACGCCGGCAAATACGAGAAGCGGCAAAATCTGAGAAGCGGTCTGGACGTAGCATTTTGATGCATAAGTTGGTACATTGCCAAAGACGCGTAGACTCCGAGAGTTTAACGAAGAAGCTTACTTGGGATTTTGAAATCCTAAAATATACGTCCTTCATAAAATTAATTGGAAAAGAAAGATAAAAGGAGGAATTTTGTCGTTGACCTACAAACAGATACTTACTTATATTTGCCGAGTCTGAAACATACACCGGTAACCAACTTCGTATGTCACATACCCCCCTCCTTCCAAAAAACTATCTTCATTTCTTACCCCCTAAGGCGCTTGCACTCTCAGATGCTTTACCACATAGGGATTCGCTCCAGGTCAAACTAAAGCCCGCATTCCTTGAAAAGCTCTAAAGAAAGATAGGTTGGAGGAGAAAAAAGGAAAGAAAAATCCCGAAAATCGATGGAACGCCGGCAAAGAGGGAATATTTGCAGATCGCGGTGCGGATTCGTGAGGAAGGGTCTTATCAGAGAAAAGCGAGGTCTTCTACCACAGCTGCTCTTTGCGTATCGGAAAATCGAAGAGGAAAATAATTAGGCCCAAACGTTCCAGCCCTCCCTCTTCTTTTATTATTATTATTCTTACCGCATGCTCTAGATGAAGACAAGGAGAAATAGTTCTAGAGCATGAACTCTTTCCTTATCTAGGAAGAAAGTCTGGACTTCCTTCCAATCAGAAGCAATTATCAACCGTATACCTTCGTTTAGAGTTGAGTTGAGAGATCTAGCAATTGCACCTGCGGGGATATCGTAACGGGGTTTTTCTCAGGAGACCTTTTCTCAGGGCTTAGAAAACTTTTCTTAATTTCACGGTTACGATTGTACGATTATATACACTTCGTAGTGTTATTGGTTAAGTGTAAATTTGTGGCCCGCATTAACTTAAAGTAAATAAACGAAGAGTATGTATCTATTGTTTCCATTTGACCTAGATCCAGATGCAGCAAAGTGCGTTTAGTAAGCGCGATTGTTTATATTTGACTTTGCATTATGACTCCGTAGAATATTTTTTTAACTTATTCTTGAATGTCAGCTGGTATCAAATAAAAGCCAAAATGGGATTTAAATATTTCGTTATGCGTTTAAGGACTCGACAGATGCTAATTAGCATGGGGATCAACAAAAATTACTTTCTGTTTAAAAGAACCGCGCTGAAACCTTTGGTAAGAAAAAGGTATTTCAACCTGTAGTATCCCTGCAGAATGGAGATACTCAAAATGGTGGAATCGGGTTCGAACCTTCGATAAGGTAATGCGGTTTGTGGTTATATTATTCCTGGGCCCTTCCATTAGTTCGTAAACCTGGTGTCAAAAGAGGCTACTTTCATTCTGAAATACGAACCTTCACTATAGCGCAAAGGCGTTTATAATCGTAATGTCCTTGCGGACAGAAGATATTAAAATCCCATTGCTCTGAAAGCCTGATGGTCGAAGCTTTGAATAACTTTCAAGGAGGCTAACTGTGAAGGATTCGGGTTTGCATCGTTGGTAAAGTAATTTCTCGCTCCTTACTGTAATATGAATTATATCCAGCTGGCAATAGGAGATCCGGAGTTTGAATCCCGGCGAGGGCACTACGCATTTTCACGCCTCCTGTACCGATAAAAAACTACGGATTCAAGAAGTGGTTGCCGAACTAAAAGATAATGGACGATAATTCGTCAACACCAGCAATTGGCAATTGGGTCCTCTTTTCCCCAGTCGCTTTATAAGTGTGGAAGAATGTAAGATAGTTCATCCCTTCTTCCCGCGTGCTTTTCATGGTGTAATTGGAAAGCACGTCGGCTTGCAATCGGAAGATTCAGATTTCGAGTTCCATCGAGGGCATTGCACATTCTCCACGCCTCTTTGCTTCGAAATAAAATGCCTAATAGTCTTTGCAGGGCAAGGACATTCTAAAATTCTCTTGAGATGTGTGTAATAGGTAGTGATGCGTAATGTATGAGGGCAATGAGAGTCCGTTTCCTAAAGTGCTCAAACCTGAAATAAAACCACGTGAATTGTTAAGTATGTAAATATTATCACTGGTGCCCAAGCATGTAAGTGTCATCAAAGTGCCAAGAGATGCAAATACACCCTCCACCTATGATTATTTAGGAACTCTGATAAGCCAAAACACAGACGGATAGCGGTCCACGACTTCTGAATCTAAATTAAGAAAGTGCGGCCATCGGCTTTGCTAATGCAATGGTAGAGGATTTGTCTTAAAACATCATAAATCTGACTCAGCGTTCTAATTGCAGCTCAAGTTTTGCAGAAGTTAACGCATGCAGTTGAAATAATTTACCATATTTTCATTTCCTGATATTATAGTCCTGATGCCATAGTTCTTGATGCTGTAGTAGAGAATTAAATTTGATTACGAACAACGGAGGTACCTATGGATGCAGTCACTTTATGCTGAGATTTGGAGCCTGAGTCACCTGCTTCGCGTAGCTAGATTACTTTATGAATAATTTTTACATATAGGTAGTCTTCAATTATTTGACCTGATTTATTATGCTACTGAAAGTGCACTTACTACTACTAAGGTGGCTGGAATGGCCTTCGGATTTCTTACTCTGTTTAATGTGGATCGTGTCCCAGTCATAAGTAGCGATGATGGAAAGGAGCTCTTAATATTACAGAGGTTGGGTGGTATATTCGTACAAAGACATATTCGCAATGAACCCAGAGCTTCGGATTTCGTGCAGTCAGATTTTTGTTATCTACTTAGGTCTGGCTTTGGATGAAATCTGAAGACAGGATGAGAGTCTCGAAGCTAGGAAACGTAATAAATTAGCTGTATTCTCACCAAGATTTGACCCACAGATCTTCCGCTTGCTATTGGAATGTGCTAGCCACGTACACCACGATACGCACTGGGAAATTGATAATTCTCTACAATTCTTCGATTGGAATGATTCAGTCTTGAAGACGTACTTTGAATTACATTAATGTTATGTATGCGGTAGCGCCCTACACATCGTTGATGCAGCCTATCAATTTCTGTATGCATTATGTAAAAGTGCTGTGAAGTAAATTACCAAAAGCCCTTCAAAATGCTAACTGTGCATTAGCTAAAAATTCTGGAAGCTTAGTCCAGAAGATTGAAGTTTCCATACAAAAAACTGTTATCGGGAAAGCTTTCAATAGTTGCATTCACAATTTCTCTCTCCATTAAATTATCTTAAAAACGGTTTATTACATATATTACATAGGTATATTTGCAATATTGGTTAAACTAAGTCAAGCATGTAAGTGAAGATAAGATACCACGCACAGATGCGCCATGGTTTTATACGGCGGGGAATCCTAACTGCTGTAGCAGTAGCCCAGTCGAAATGACGGTGTCTTATCATGCCTGAACTACACTAAAGAAAGAGCTTAACTTTGTTTAATGATTTCATTTTCTGGAGAGCGTTCAGCTTGATACTTGGGTTGCTGCCAGGAAACGATTAGAGCTTTTCTTTTTCACCAAGAGTTGGCTTATGCATCAAAAAAGGGTGGCAAGATTTTAGAGAAATGAAGTGGAAAGCCATTGTAAACAACACAAATTATGTTTGCTTTCATCTCTTTTAAACGTATCTGTAGCAGTTTTTTTTTCTGTGCCACAACAATTATTTCTAACGTTTTGTACGAAAGCACTTCCAGTCTTTGCTTTATTTATAAAAGTAATTGGTAGGCTGCTTTCTACTCCTTTGTCTAATATGTTAAATTTGTGTAACTACGTATAACCAAAAGGTTTATTCTTTTTGAATCTATACGCTTCCTTATTTCACGCGTAATCCCTATAACGGATGTATCGACGCCGATGGATTGTAGTATAAGGCAGTGTTTCTCAACCGCCGGTCCGCAAGAAATATTTGCCGGTCCGCGAAATAACCAGCTCTCTGTTCAAAATCCAAAGTGTCATCGGCCGACAACTGATATAACAACAGCACCTACATTACAGTAACAATAGTTTACTAGTTTAGAAAATAATATGATCGATGATAAAAAATATAACAAACTGCCAGTTATCATATTCATATCATATCATTCATATTGGAATTTTCTTTTAGTTACATTTTGGTAGTTTTATTCTCGATGCAATATTTAAAGTAAATTGAATGTATACATATGGACATTATAACAAATAAAATGCTTTAAAAATTAATTTTGTCTTCTTGATTTATTTATGTGAAAAAATTGTGCGAATGGGTCGAATTATTAAACTAACCGGTCCGCGATGTTAGTTTTATAGATCTATAGCAAATCACTCGAGGGATATCTACCTAAGAACAGGAATGCCTCGAAAACATTTTAAGATTATATAGATTATGGTAAAACACAGGAGGGCTATTTGCCCAAGAACAGGGATGTCTTCATAGAGGACAGGATTATGCGGATTATGACAAACCACGCGAGGACTATCTGCTTAAGAGTAAGGACATCTCCATGGAAGACATTCTAAGATTATGCGGATTATGACAAAGCACGTGAAGGATATCTGCCTGAGAGAAGGGATGTCTGCATGAGCTTTTTCAGAGAAATTCGGTCGTATTCACTTTGCACATGGGCAAAAACTCCTATGTTGTGACAGTATTTGCTGCAACCCAGACCCGGGTCAAATTACAATGCTTCAGCATTCTTACCACTTAGCCACTCGTGGATCTTAAAGAATAAGTTTTTTTATTCAATTGTAACTAATTTCGCTATCTATTGTCTAAAGCTTTAGCCGTGGAAATTCTTAACTTTTAACATGCATTGTGGAAGTAGAAATTTCGAAATTTTCTTCTTGCAGTTACGAAGCATTTGTCGACCGTATCTTCAGATATGGAGCTATCTTTTGATTTTCTGTCTCTCTCTATGTATATATGGGCTTGTTCCTTCTACCCCGTGTATGTTCTCATGATGCACCTTCGAACTGGTGGAATGATGCAATTGGTGGCACACCCGCCACCAGCTGCATCATTCCACCAGTTGGGAATTGGAAAATCCATGGTTCAAATCCCTGTAAATATCATGTTTCCAGTTTCGAAAAGATCAAACAGGTGTGCAGTGGTGTCAGACTAAACTGTAGTAGTTGATAACTTCTCACGACTTGGATCCTGTTCCTCTTTGCTTTGTCTCCGTTTAAGTAAGGGAGAATATAAGGAATTATCTCTTCCTCCGTGCATGCTGCCATAGTGTAATTGGTACCGTATCTAACTAATAGTCGGAAAAACCGGAATTCGAATTTTCGCAAGGGTATTGTTGCTGTTTTGTATTTTCGGCTTTGGGGGAAGAACAACTAATATCTCGACGAGACTGTATTATTCATCGTTTAAAAGCTTCGAACTTTTCATTCAATAGCATTATTTTTTATTTTGCACCTGGCTTCTTTCCTACTTAATTTTAAATTGTGTCTTTGCTATTTTTTTCTCCCGCTGTGTTTTCTTTTCATTGTAGTTTCTTCAGGTTGTTTTCCCCGAGGGCGAGAGTCCCATGTCAACCTCTTTCGAAATGCATAAGCATATTTTCGGTGAAAAGTCGATAAAAAAGTTGCATTTTACCTAATTTTCAATTTCAATTTACAAATATCGAAGTATTATTTCTTTTTACGGAGATAGAAGTGTACTGCCTTTAAAAACTTGCTTTTCAAATTGCTGGATGACCATGTAAAATAGTTGCAAAAGATCAAGCCTGTTATTTAAATCAATCTCCGAAAGGCATGCTTAATGTAGTTTCAGTCCGAGAAAATCAAAATTTCTCACAACAAGATTTTAGCAAATTTGCTACACTTTACCATTCATCCCCTCCTGCTTCCCTAAAAAATTCTAACAAACGCCTTATAGTAATATCTCCTCGCCCCCCCCCAGTCTGACAAAATAACAACTTCTTCATCTGTACTTTTATTAAATTTTTATAATTTTTATTTTCCCTGTACTTTTACGTCAGACCCACTTGTGATTTCGAATTTAGATGCAAATGGATGCAAATCTTATTTCCCCCATTGCAAATTCGCAGATAAATTCATTTTCTTTTCGCTGCATTTGAGAGATTTTTCCTTCTGCGAAAGGCAGAAGCAGTCAAGGCACTTCCTCATTGTAAGTGGGGGAAAAAAAAAAAAAAATAAAAAGATCGAATTTCATTTGAGAAATTCGTCGTAATTATTTGGAGTAAAGCTGCAGCTTTTCTTTTCTGCCGCTAGTCAAGTAAGTGTACGCCAACAAATGATAGGAAAATTCGCTTGTGTGATTTTAATGGAAGTGTACACTTCCGTTTTCTGAATTTAATTACATTTACAATGATATGTGTCTTCGCTGAATTACTATTTCCGAGCGTATCACCATGGCAACATTAAAAAGCTATGAATATAAAGTAGTAAGATGTATGGTTGATCATTTCTGGAGATCAGAGTAAAATATATTGGAAACAATTTGCAATCTGATTCTGCACTTTGAATTTATATATTTAAAATTCTAAGCTCGCTGGCGAGTTTTTTTAAACCTCGCCAAAATGATCGCCAAATTAAAATGTAAACCAAAGATTGTTACCATTCGTTAAGCCATAAAACATTTCTACCGATTATTTCAAGGTCACTTCATTCTCCTTTATCAAGTTTCATGATCATGGTAACAGCTGCCGCTGAAGAAGTTCAATCCTTGAATTTTTTTTCTGCTTTACTACTAATACGAATGGTTTGCTAGGTGTTACTATAATTTGCTACTGTAACGGGAGCTGCGGAAAATGACGAGACATCTAATTCTTTTTTTCACTTCATTTGTGTGTTTCCTTTCGTGAAGAGCTCGCGTATGGAAGGTGACTTGAACTTCAAGTCTTGAATAAGGTGGAAAAAGTAAGTGCAACGCATTTATAACGATCGCAACTGCGGGAGCATCAGAAAAAAACCTTGAAATCCCTATTCTAAAGTAACAAACATTAAAGACAGAGGTACTGCATTGAAACTCTAAAGGCTTTGCAATATGCGAATTCCAAAGACTTCGTATAGTTGAAGATTGCATACTTATAAAATCGCTCGCTAAGCTCAGTTTTTTTATTCTTATACGTTGGTAAATTGTGCATTTTTGGCTTTAAAAGTGTTGAATTATCTTGTTTCTATATTCTGGTTGAAGTTTTTATGCCTTTATTTAATCTGCATGTACTAGTTTTAGAATTATCAGCAATTCAAAAGTTTTTAAGTTTTTAAGAGGTACTAAGCCTAACGATGCCGCCAGTAGTTTATATTTGAAACTCTTAGTAGAATAGTGAAGTAAGCCAGATTTTGCTCCAACTTCAGTGTCTTTTTGCCGAGTGAGACCAAAGTAAGCTTTCAGTTTTGTGCACCGAAAAATCTGCTTTCCTTCCCGCTGGCTGAATTGCTTGTTCTTGTCCATAATACATGGAACAATGCTTGCCAGAGCCTGCTCGAAAGAGAGGCTAGACTTCTATTTTCCATCCCAATTTTGAGGGAAATCACCCGGGGAGATTGTCCGGCTGTCTTCCACCCCATTTCCCTTGTGCACCAAACCACACGAAAGGACTTTCGGCTTGCCGCATATTTAGAGTGCCCCCATGGCGCACAGACCTATCCATGTCTTCTTCAGGATTCGAACCCAAGCCCATCGGTACCGCAGTAGACTTCCGTAACCACTACACCGTCTGGGCGATTTTTCAATTGTTTTTAACTGTATTTGGTGTTTTATGATTTCTGTATTTTACAATTTTTAATGAAGATGTTTCCAGTTTTTATGTATTTTTGCCTCGCCGCAAAGTGAGACCTGAATTAACTGAATGAGAAATAGATCTCTAATGATATTCGAGGAAATAAGTTTAAATGAAATGCACCAACAAATGTGCATAGTTCAATAGGCCATACCAAAAAGTCATGTGGTGTCCACATCAGATTTTTTACTTTTAATGAAGATGACATAATCCAGCTGGAGAAAAGTCTAAAGCAGTGGTACATAAAATATGGCATTAGAAACAACTTTTATTACGCCACTTATTTCGAAATATTTAATTGAGAATATATTATTATGAAGCACATATTGCTTTTAAATTAGTCATTTATTTTATAACTCGTTCATTCTTTTATGGCCTGAAAGATAAATGGCGCATTATGGATTGGCACCTTCCCCCCCCCAATCTTGATTTTGATTTCGGGCGTGGTCTAAGGAAAATGAAAACAATATAAACTGAATGAGTACTTTAGTAGTGTTTAAAGAAGAAGGAATGTCACCGATGTAACAGAGTTTGTATAGCAATTTTCTTCTGACCAAGAAAAGTTTATTCGAATCTTATATTGAAAATGGCTCATCAGTGGCCGAGCTGATTTTGGAATCGAAAACCATAGAATATTGGCAATTTGAACGTGGTTTCAAATTCCGGCGAATGGACTGGCTATATTGGCGATAAAATAAAAAATGAATTGAGAGCTTGCGCATTAGGGCTATCTACAGAGTAATAATGCAACGAGTATATTTGAATAATTGCCATCACGCGATATTATCTAAGGAAAGAAAACAGCACTGCCATTTTTCGTTCAAGAAAAGTATTAGCAGCCTGCATAACTATAAAGATTTGACTTGATTGTAATCGAATTTTAAAGAAATTTATTCTATTGTAATCGAATTTTACATACATCACTAAGCGCTAATTATCAAAGCTATTTGCTTTAAGAAATCGCGAATTCTCGATTCTTTTCTGAACTGACTCATGTGCATTCCTAGCGCAACCATTTAATTTTATTCTTATTTCATGGCAGAAACACTTTCTTGAAGAACTTTAACTGGATTTGAAAAATACGTGATCGCTCAAATTCGGTGTAATCAAGTATGGCAGACAACGAATACAGAAACAATTTCGATGTAGATATTTTGATAATCCTAATAATTTGCAAGTAAAAGTATTACTTGTAAACTAGAAATAATTAGAAGAACCGTTTATAATTGATATATTAATTTATGTAACTTAAGTTCCAGCATTAAGAGCATTCTTAGTTATAGTAGAACGAAAAAAAAATTTAACTTAAATGTTCGAGCAACGAACAATATGCAACTTTTAAATTTTGTAAATTTTAACATTTTTAATGCTGTTTTTTAAGTTATATTGTATATGAGATTTCTTAGTCCATGAATTATGTAACTCAGGCAGTTTTAGTTCTCGTCTTAAAATAATTTAAGAAATTAAGGTTTTGCTGTGTTATTATAGAATGCCATCATCGAAGTGCTATACTATAGTTTATGAAAAATAACGTGATACAGAAAATGCAGAAAAAGTTCTTTTATCTTTAAAAATATTTTAACCGTTTGCTGTCAGCAACTGTTTCTATCATGAAGCCATTCGAATATATATTGCTAGTAAAATGTAACCTTGCATTTCTCTTTTTATTATTCAATGATTTTGGAGCCAAGCAAAGAAATAATGCGCATAATTTTCAATTTTATTTATGTATCTCTAGTGGCAACGGGACTGAGTAAACAAACACACTTTTCCTCGAGTTTTATTCATATGATTGCTGTATTCCCTTCAGCGTTATAGGAAATAAAAAGTACCTTCTGAAACACTGGTATATTTTCAGATTCTCCCCCCCCCCTCTCGTCCGTGTTTAGAACAGAACACTCGAGAAATGACAAAATCATCTTTCCTAACACCACCTGCTTCTGTCATCCCAAAATTTCCAGCCTTCCAAATCTCAACCATTTTATTATAACATTTCTTCTTGTGGCGTTTTCTTTTCTGGTTTTCCCCTTTTTTTCTTATTTATTTATTCGTTTATAATTTTTTTTTTTTTTTTTTTTTTTTTTTTTTTTTTTGTGTTTTCTTTTATAATTTTCTTTCTCTTAGTAACTTTTTTTTTAATTCTTTCTCTCGGTCGTCTGCTCTTCCTTCCGTTTCTTTGTAAAACGATGTATTTTACGTCACGCGAAAATGGCTGCAGCTGCTGTTGCCAATCGAATACTTAAATATTAATGAAGATTTCTGGTAAACGAATAACGTCAACGGTACTGGAAGCAGGATTTATGTTAGGGTTTTACGTGGCTTTTGATTGCCGTCGGCGGGAAAGTCGGGGATTAAGCCTAGAAATTTCGTTTCTCGTGCAGAAAGGAATCGAATTTAATGCGGATATTTTATAATGCGGCGGTGGCAGCAGTGACTACTCATTCGAAGCTGTATGGATTCCTAGCGAATAATTTTAGCTTTTATGTGGTTTTACTTTTTTAAGCTTTCTAAGACTGCAAAATTAATTACCTTAGGGAATGGACATAATGTATAGAAAGCCTTCATGACACCTGAGTGGTTAGGTGGTTAATGTTTAACTGTCACGTGAGGATTTAAGTACGTAATCATGGCTGAATATTCAGGTAACTTCATTTATTTTCTTTCTTCTTAAATGAGGAAGAAGAAAGGAAAAAATAGAGTTTATGAGAACAATGAGCTATATTGTATGGGTTTTAGAGTATAATCATAATGAAATTGTGTTTAAACGTTTGTTAATTTATTATTTAGCACCTATTAAGGCATAGCTTTATAGAGTTCAGATTCTGACATTTTCAGTCTTTTTATTTACGTTTGAGAAAATGAATCTTTAGGGAACAATGTAACGTCATGCTGTAATATTTCTTGTACTACCAAATAATGTCCATTCGGAATGAAATCTATATGTATGGTCATACCCATAATATACATTTTAAAGAGTCTTTAAAATCTGCCACACGCAATAATTGATGTTAAAATAGTCGTAAAAACATTTGCATACTGTAGGGAGGGAAAACTCGCTTTTAGTTAAAAAAAAAAAAAAAAAAAAAAAAACTTACGCCTAGCATTCACTGAATCCACTCTAAGTAAAGATTTATTATCACACTGAAATGATGTTATATTTGCAGCAGAATTATAATTTAATATATTTGGTTGGGATGGGCAAATTGCTATGCAAGGGAGGTGGTGTATTGAGAATAGGGCAAAGCACACTAGGGCTATCTGCCTAAGGGGAGGGATGCCTTTCGTGGAGGACTTTCTAAGGGAAACTGGCTCGTATACACGTTACACATGGGGAAAACCACGAAAACGCCCATGCAGCCAGCCCGTTCGCGGGAATCGAACCTCGGACCGAACTACCAGTGTTCAGCGATTTTACCGCTCGGCCGCTGGTGGGCCTCTATGCAAGGGAGGAGGAAAGCGGATTAAGAATTAAATCCAAACTTATTGCCTGCTGTTAACAGGAGGATACATGCATGATGGTTTGGAATTGTTTCGCTGCTCGTGGATGGGGAATTTAGTGTTTATCGAAAATAATATGCATTAGTGTAAATGTAAAACTATTCTCAATGAAAACCTGAAAGCATCTGAGACAAAATTTTGAATACAGTAAGATTCTTATGTAAATGTTCTGAAGTTATCAGAACTCCATATTCTCCGGCTTAAATCCTATTGAATATGTAAGCAGTGAATTAGAGAACAGAATAAGGAAACATGATATTTCTTTGAAAGCTCTACTAAAACCAATTCTTTTGGAGGAATGGAAAGAAATGGAGAAATGGAATATTTTGAAACGAATAATAATAATAATAATAATAATAATAATAGAATCTATTCTAAAGCTCATGAAAAGTTTAATTTTAGTTAAAGAGTAACCAATAAAATATGGAATGATCTTTATTTTCATGTTTTTTATTAAATACAAAATGTTTGTTTAAAGTGTTCGAATGCTTACGTGACTTCCTTTTCAGAACTTTCTGAATTAATTATTATTATTTTTTAACTAAAATGTTTCGAATAACTTTTTTTTTTTAAAATGCAGTTTTTGAATAGGTGATCAATGGTATATGTCAAAGAAAAAATAAAGTCATTTCATTAATATGCATTAACTGATATTTGCAAGTAAAATTGAAAGCTACAAGTGTCTGAAATCAATTGTGAGTCTCTATATGAGTTTTTTTTTTTTTTTTTTTAGATAACGTATTATTTTAATGTTAGTTCTTTTCTACAACTTCTATTCCTTATTCTGTCTGTCTACACCAGAATATAAATTAGATGAAATTTAAATAATAAGAGAATACGTAATTTCAAGAGAGAGATTTGTCCGTGCACCAGCATGAGTAAAGCAGCAGTGGGAGCGAGTGATATTTAGGTAGTACTTTTGAAATATGTTTTTAAATCAAAGCTAAAGTGATTATTTTCAGAATCAAATGATTGCTAAACAGGGAATTTTAAAGTCTTTCCAAAAACATGAAATTGTGATATTCAAGGTAGGGGGTGAATTTAAAGGAATGAGGCACTGAGGGCACAGAACGCAGAGGGGCGCCGCGCTGATAAAGATCTTTTAGGACACTAAAATCATTTTTATCAGAAACATCCTATCATGATTTCGCTATTTTTTAATTTTAGGGAAGGAGGCCGAAACAGTTTTCGCCCAGGGCACCAAATATAGTAAGGTCGACACTGCTGAAGGGCGTCATGAAATAATATTGTTGATCAAAAACATTGAAATTAATACATTCGCGTTTTTTTTCTTCTCTTAAATTTTGAGTTCCGGATTTTCAGCGGTTTAAGAGTAAAATTCAAACGCTGAAAAACGCGCGATAATTCAAATTTTAAAATCTTCCAGGAATATAATGTCCACTTCCAACTAAAAAAAAAAAAAAAAAAAAAAAAAACCCAGAAATGTTTAAAAATTTTTTTGGGGGGGAGGAGATTTAAACCCTCTTTCGTAAATATTAATTTGACTGCGTTTATTTTTTATTACTCAAGTTCATTTCTAAAAATAAATAATTAAGAATTTTCAAAAAAATAAAGTGCTTTAGCACCGAATGAATGAATGGGTTGAGTTTCATCTGCAAAATATCATGTCGTTCATTAGTATTTAAAAAAAAAAAAAAAAAACCTCATTGTCACGTGATTTAAAGCTGCGGCTACGGTAAGGTCAAAAAATGTTTCAAAATACGCTGTCGTCTGCGTCGAATCTTCCAGTGACCTCTTTTGTGTTTTTATTAGTTACTTTGGGGCCTCAAAAACCGGTCTGGACACCGCCTAGTATGCTCATCACTGGATTGTCACGACCTTACCCTAACAAGCAAAACAAAATAAAAATAAATTTGTGCTTTTATTTTTTGTTTTTGTTATTTCCTTTTCCTGGCAGACGGTTAAGCCGAACGAGATGTAGTCAGATTTGTTGTTCGCGATTATTGGCGCGAACTTGTCGGGGACTGTTCCCATATTTAGCGCGCTTTTCTGTAAAATCAAAATTTAACAGCAGTCTTACTTTGAACTATTCCATTGCAGAGCTATCTTAACGCATTGGCCTGCTCAACATTTGCCCGGCGGGAGGGCACGAGCTTGGCCCCATGCTAATCCAATTACATTATACTTCTGTTAGTGGTTGTCGCATTAGGGGCCTTCCGCAGTTTGCCCAAGGGCCCGTAATACTGTTAAGAGAGATAAATAATAATAACAAAATGCTTTTAAAGAATTAAAAAACGTTAAACATCATAGAAATTAAAATAATAATAATAATAAATGCTAAGGTACCAGTTTCGTAATATATGGCAAGATATATTACAACAAAATAAACCTGAAATGCTTATAAAATTATCTGTTGGATCTATTACAAATTAAAGTAATTTAAAATTACATCATTTATACGCATTATTTAAAACAAAAACTAAAAATTATAATTATTTAAACGCGTGTTTATTGGTTTGAATCGCAAATCTTGTTGGTCAATAACAGATTAATTACATTTGAGAATAAAGTGAAAACTTTTCCGAACTGGCAGCACTCTGGAAACCCGCTATGAGCGAGAGCACTTGGCGAATAATATTCGCGCAAATGGCAACACCTGCCAGTGGTTTCTATTAAATTCCGGTTCTTCTCGTTCCTTACTTTTTGAGGCATGGTCGTGTACGAATGTCTACGAATTTTACTTTGTAAGGAAAGGTTTTTATATGTTTATACGTAAAAGTAATATTTTCTATAAATTTCCTACATTTAACTAATATGCTTTTTGCTATCCCTATAAGCGAAGCTTTTTACTTCTTTGTACGAAGTAAAAAGGAAGTATTGTAATCTCGAAAAGTTTCAGGCAGCATATTTCAAAGGAAATATTCATTTTGACCGCTATCGAATGCAATTTAACGATGTTTTTGCATGACAGCTGTACGTAAGGATAGAACAAAAGGCTCTTTTCAACCAAATAAATTATAAAACTGCTTTAAAATGAATTCTGAAGAGAATTTTTCGTGGCGTCTGTACGAACATATGTACGTATCTCGCATAACTCAAAAACGAGTAGCCTCAGAACTTTGAAATTTTGTATATAGGACTGCTATAACATGTAGATGTACACCTCGTTTTGTGGTTGCAATCAGCCGCACCAAACGTATATAAATATATTTATATATATATCCACTCTGTTACCCGGCTCAGTCATCTCAGTTTCTTTACTGTTATATGTTTGTAAATTGTACATTTTTTGCTTTAAAAATGATTAAATTATGTTGTTTTTATCTTCCGGTTAAGGTTTTATGCCTTTAGGAAATCTGCAAGCAATATTTGTAGAATTATCAACAATTTAAAAGCTGTGTAAGTGCGGGTTGAGCCTAATTTTTAAATAACATGGCGGACATGTTTGTTTACATTTGAAACATCAGAATAGTAGATTTGTTGCCAATCTAGAGAGACTAAGCTTCGCAGCAACAAAGATAACGCCTTTATTTATTATTACGAATTAAATCATGCTTAATCCTTTCTGGAATTTTTTCGAGGAAATAAGTGTTTAAGATTTACTTCGTAATTTTTAATATAGATATTTTGAGTTTTTATGTGTTTTTGCCTTGTCGTGAAATGAGAACTGAATTAATTGAATGAGAAATACAAAATCGTCTGGGAATTTTTTTTTTTTTTTTGCTTATTTTCTTTTATACATCGTTCTAGATTTATTGTAGTATTTGAATAATGTGGCAACGATTAGATAATTCTTCAATCGACATAAATTTTTTGCATTCTTAATTATAATATGAACGAAATATAACGCTATTACGTGAACCTAGCGCCAGATTGTCGCTATGGTAAACAAATATAGCGAATTTTAAACGTACATTTATTCTGTTGTGATTTATGTGCTAGCGACGAAGTAGATTTAATTCTATTCGATAAGATTAAACGAAATGCAAGAAAAATGCGTATAATTTAACATTCCGTACAAGGAATTCATGTGGTGTACACAGCAGATTTTTTTATTTATACTGTGTTGAAATAGCCATTCGTAATAATCTCATAATTCGTCAAGATCTGACTTTACTGTGCGCAATTGTTCACCATTTACGAATGCGTAGATTCTCATTATTGCCTGCACGTCTGGAACGTCCCGTATCACAGGCCTTGCCGGAAAATGTCTCAGATTTGTAAACTTTACAGTTCTTGAAAATAATCGACTTGAATTTTATATTGCCGCTCCACACAATCGTAGAGCGTTTTTTATGAGATCAGAAATACGTTTGATAATTAAATAACGGTACATTCTAAGGCAGGGGTCTCAAACTACATGCGGGCCGAATGCAGAATATAAAAACAGCTGACGGAAAAAAATTCGAAATTTATATTTATTTTCTATCTGAAGGTTTGGTGCTTGAAAGATATTTTTTTGTTGGTTGCACTTTACAGTTCAAACATATTGACAGCGAAATATTAAATTTTCAGATAAACATTTATTTCTAATAATTTTAATATGTTTAATTAATCATTAAATAATTAACTTACTTTAAATTTAGCTAAAAATAATCAGATTGTGAAAACTTTCCAAGTGGGGCAAAACTTGAGAATTAGGCTCTTTCTCCTATTTTTAAATTTTTCTAAAAATAAATAGGTTTGCATGTAGATTATTAGATCCAGAGTGCTGCCAGTTCGGAAAAGTTTTCACTTTATTCTCAAATGTAATTAATCTGTTATTGACCAACAAGATTTGCGATTCAAACCAATAAACACGCGTTTAAATAATTATAATTTTTAGTTTTTGTTTTAAATAATGCGTATAAATAATTAATTAGCCTTGGAGAAAAACTGCTAGAAATTAATATTTGTGGATGCTCATTGGTCAGTCTGAATAGACATTATAATAATACAAACGCAATAAATAAAATAATAATAAATAAACGTTCTTATCAATTTTCAACTATGAGAAAACCTGTCACATCTAAATATATTCCCGAACAAAGCGAATATTCTTAGTGCAAAAATTCATAACTGAACATATTTATTTTTTGACCAGTATCAATAAAATTTAATTAAATCTATATCTTAAATCTTTAAATATGATTTAAATTACACTAAATTAAATAGTTCCATTTTTAAATTTATAATGCGTTATCACATTTGTTTTTATTAGCAATGATGATAATGTAAACTCGATCTTGAAATCTTTGAAGCACCGTGTTTGCAGCAAATACATAACTGAAATTTCCTCACGGGCCGCATAAAATTGCTTCGTGGTCCTCAGGCCGACCAGGCGGTAGCTAGTTTAAAGAACTCTCAAAAAACCCCTTTCCAAAAAAAAAAAAAAAGGGGGGGGGATAATTTCGTGAAAGAACTTTGTATTTAAGACACAATAACACGCCGAATAAATACTAATTCAGAAGTCAAACAACAAAAATCAGCGTTATACCTACAAAATTTTGTAATTTTGTAGGTATAACGCTGATTTTTGTTGTTTGACTTCTGAATTAACTTTGTATTTATTTTATTTTTTATATTTTTTATGAGTTTTGTACTTTGAAATTTGAGAATGAAATTAAATCGTCTGAAAATTTTTAAATGGCACTTTTCTTTTGAAAATACTTTAACATGTAAACATGTAGATGAAACCTTGACTTCGAAAAGAAAATGTTTTTTTACGAAAGAAGTAGTTTGATAACAAATTATTGAATAAAATATTGTGTTTAGAAAAATATAGAATACGTGAAAAATATAGAATACGTGAAAAATTAAATAATTTTATATCAAAATATAGAACATAAATTTAGCGAAATGAACCGCTATTTTTCCCCGTAATCGAAACAGGCACATTTCTGTCAAATCTGTGGCCCACCAGCGGCCTAGCGGTAACGTCGCTGAACACTGGTAGTTCGGTCCGAGGTTCGAATCCCGCGAACGGGCTGGTTGCATGGGAGTTTTCGTAGTTTTTCTCTATGTGTAACGTGTATACGAGCCAATTTCCCTTAGAAAGTCCTCCACGAAGGCATCCCTCAGGCAGATAGCCTTCGAGGCTCTGCTATAATCACCCACACACACACACAATTCTGTCAAATCTGTAACCTTCGTAACTAAACTTTGCTTCCTGTTATCAATTCCAGTAAGACAGCTTATGTTTCGATTACAAATAAAGTTGCCTGTGGCGATTGTATAAAATTGACGTAGTGATTTCCGAATTCTGTAATAAATCCAAATGTAATTAAACTCAATGAACGCATCTAATTCTAAATCTGATGGTTCAGTAGTAAACCTGTTTTAATAAATAATCAATCTAGTTTGAAAATGAATTTAATGTATTAGAAATATCGGAAATAAATTTATCTAAAGAATATAATAGCTGACGTGCGCGCTATTTCTAACCACAAATCAAAAAGAATATTCTTTTTCTAGTGTTGCCACTCTTTGTTTATCTAAATATAATGGACTTTTACTATTTATTGCGTTTGTATTATTATAATGTCTATTCAGATCGAAATAGTAATTACTTCTAAACGTAAGCATTCTGAGAGCATAAATAAACAATGGTATCAAAAACATTGAGAGTGTTACTAAAAAATGTGAGTTGGAGAAACGGTAAAGCTTCGGTAAGGCAAAAATTGAATATTTTATCCCAGAATAAATCCAAGTGGTTTCAGAGGTACACTGTATTTACGTGGTATTAAATATTTTATTTACAGTGCTTAGTTTGAAATTGCCAAAGAAAGCCTTTTTTTTATTTAATTTTTAAATTCCATGGGAAAGAAGAAATTTAAGTCGTGGAAGAGAAAGAAACTTAAAGATCAATGAATAATCTGTAAATGTAAACAAGCTTTAGTTTATGTTTAAAATTCGAATAGTGTTACTGCTTACCTGAGCAACAGTTTTGCGCAATATACTTTGTTATAATATTTAAGTAGTTCTCAGCGGCGGCAAAGTTGTTCGTGAAATATAGGTTCGAAGTACCAATATTTAGCGACTTTAATCGCACGGTGATTGATGGGGGATTTATAAAAATGAGATGGTAATGGAATGGAACCTTTCTTGAGCGTATATTATACATATCAATTCCTGAAATCGGTATTATGTCGTTATAGACATTTCTGAAAGATTATAATGCTATCGATGTTTCCCTCACCCTTTTTGGTCATACATGCTGCTAATAAAACTTTGACTTTCAAATTTCGTTATAGCTAAATAAATGTATCAACTTTATTTACGATAAAATTTTTAGATCCGTTTTTGGACCAACGCATCATAAGGGAAGAAATATTATTTCACGCTGAATAAATTTTCAACCATCTCATTAATTTAAAGTCCTTTTCTAGACCAAATATCCGTGGAAATAAGAAATAATGTTAGATGTTATGTGTATATATAGGTATATGTAAATTTCGAGGTTTTTATGTGTTCTTTGAAGTTATCAATCAAGTTGAACTAGATATTATAATGCGCAAATGAAAACACCATTGTAAATAAAATCAGTGAAATCGGGTTTAAGGTTGTCAAAACTTTTATGTTTAGAGACCTGGAGACCTTTGTATTTCCATATATGACGATATATTTTCATTTTTTGTTGATTCTCCCATGTCATTCTCATAAGCTAGTGAAAATCGATTTACGTTTTGTTGTTGATATTTTCTCTTGAATTTTCGTAGCGAAATAAGAAAGTTTGTTGTGAATTAATTTGCTTGTATAAGAGTAACATCACAAAAGGTCCGCGAATTGTGTCATAGTGAGGAGTACAGGATTCAGTATGTCGTTAGCATGGGCCTGGGGCACCGTATAAGTGACAGCGAATCACGTGATTGTTTTGATTTAACAAACGGAGGAGGGAATTTCTTAAATTCACCTTTCTTTATATTTATACGAGGGATAAGAAAACGAAAGGAAATGTGGAAAAGGTGGTCAAAAGTTATTTCTGGTTTCAGGTAAATCGAGAATAAAAACCAACAAGGCCCTTTTGGGATAAGGCTATTTCGGCTCATCATCATACGCCCAGTTCTGTTCCATTTTTGAAGGAAAATCCCCCACCACCATTCGGGAAAAAAGAGGATCCAAAAGGTCTTCCACCCTTCTTTCCGTACACTTAAGTCTCTCCAAAGAACGGTTAAGCAAGCCGGTCAGTTCTAAGTATGCTGCACCCTCCCAAGTCTGTCCAGGATTGGAACCCGAGCCTCTCGATGTGGCAGCCAGCATCGCTAATCACTATACCAGTCAGAAAGTGGACATAAGAAATTTTAAATTCGTTGTTGCTATTTTCCTAACAGAATAAACTGTTGTACATAAATTCATTGTTGCAAAAGACTTAATAATCTTCCTAACGTAAGATTTTTAAAGTTTTTTAAACGTCGCAGAGCGTATCCGACATTTTTTTAATGATATGCAACTTTTTTCATCCTCTAAAAAAGTAAAATATCTGTAAGCGAAAGGATTATGTAAATTTAATGGCCAAAATGACTGAAAATTGGAAATTTTAAAATCTATTTTAACGACGACGCTCCACTCCAACCGAATAGTTATGTTTGCAAATAAATACTTCTGACGGTGCAGGAAATCTTAGAATTCAAATCTCAATGCTATAGCGCTTCTGCACCACTAAATATTATCACTTAGTATGAAATATCTTCTTAAAGGGTGACTAGTCCAATATTCACAGAAGATGCTGTCTCTAAGCAGAATTATCGGCAAGTTGTTAGGGCGGGAAATATGCACCTAAAGTTCGATGTCACAGTAGCTTTTCCCGATATTGATTCATGCAGTTTAGAATCAATCGCCGTAACACCGAGAATACTTCTTTTTAACTAAAAATATTTTTCTGTAGATTCTATAGTGTAGAAGAATAATTGTGTTAGACGCATGACAATTCAATATTTTCAAGACAGATTACAATTTGCTCCAGAAGTTGAAGACATTGCTTACTTTGTAATTCTGAAGGCTTTAATTTCCGGTAAACGTAATCGTAAAGCTGCTGCGTTTAAAAACTGAATTTGTATCATTATAACTAGAAGCGGAACACTTTTCGGAAAATCTCGTATATTAAGATTCGTACGTTTATTTATTAATTAACATATGTCTGATAAGGTTTATCTTGTAATTCTTTTCGTTTTTTTATTTATTTATTCATTTAAAATTTTTCTAGTTTGTCTATTTTTCATATAAATTGTATTAGCTGTCTGTTCGTTTATATACCACATAAAATTCAGTCAGTCTATTTTCCATTAAACTTCAAAATTATGCTTCATTAGACGTGCAGAATTATACCTTATTTGCTATTCAAAATTTAGTTTAACTCGGCTAAATTTAGAATTAGCTAGATTTAGAACTCTATGTTTTGGTGGAACGTCGTACAGTACGCCGATTAATGTGACTACGATTAATGTTATCATTCGGAATTGTTATCGAATTTCTGAAGTCCTGCTCGTTTATATATGAAAATATGAAAAATACATCGCTTATCGTGATTAACAGTTCGATTAATATTATCAAAGTATAATCAAATAACTTTTTAGCTGAAATAAAATCGCCAAGTAAGATGAAAAATCACCAAGTGTAAAAAACGTCGCTAAATTAAGGATTATGTCGCCAAGCAGCTTGTTTTCAATTATATTCAACCGTTTAAAATTAGATAAATACTCGGTTAACTCTTCTTCGGGAGCAAAAAATTTCTTTGCGTTAATCCATTAAAAAAAGAAAAGGAAAAAAAAAAAAAAAAAACTTTCAAACCAAGGATTTTTTTTTTTTTCCCTTTGCTTATTTTTAAGTTTTACATTTGCATGTTCTCTTTTTCAACTGAATGAAGGGTGTCTTACGAGTATTAACATTAGGGGTAATTGCATTGGTCAAATCATATCCAGAATTGTATTGAGCAGTTCGTAAATGCGCAGTTAAGGACATTATGAACAGTTCATAAACACATTTTTGCATTTTCTTAACAAAAATTCTACGAACGTTTTTATTTATATGTTTCTAGTTGCATGTATATTAAATTAGTTGGATTCTATTGCTATTTTGAAGGATATTTTCTCTCATCGTGTAATTTTATGGAAAAAAAAAAAAAAAAAGCCGTGGACAAATGTGATGACAATTAAGCAGCGCCTGCTGTTTCGTTTCGCTTTTCTTCAAGAAACGAAGCCCGTATGCGCCCTTTTAGAAGATTCGTAATTTAAATAGGAGAAATGAAATAAATAAAGTAATAACAAAAGTAACGGTTGTAGCACACCTATTTATAAGGTATTTTCTCCCGGGTTTCTGCATGCTTTCGTGGTGTAACGGTAGCACATTCGGCACGTATTCAAGAGGTCCGGGTTTGAGTACCGGCGAATGCATTGTTCATTTTTGTGAGTCTCACTTCAAAAATCCTAATGAGTCTATATTTTGAAAAGGAGAATGTTAAAAAATATATAAGATAAACTTTTAAACATTTTGCTAATAGCAAGATTGGGTTTTGAATCATTTTGATTAATTTTGATTGATATAGCAGATTTCAGGGATGCATATTTCACCTATTGAAGAAATTTTCAGAACAATTTTAACAGAAATCAAGCTGAAAGCAGAATTAAGAGACCAACAATGATTAGCGATAAAACATTTATCGATTTCTCTTTTGCTGGTGTTAAGTCTATATATCTTTCAATGGAAAATTTAAATTTTTTTTGACCGAAATAACATTGTAGAATTAATTGTTAGTTTGTGTCTGGAGAAATTTCTAAAATTAATTATCAGTGTTCAGTGACATGTTAAATCACACTGACAACTAATTTTATAAATTTCTCCAGAATGGAAACCTGAAATAAGATCTTTAGGGATTAAACAACAAACCTATTTTTTAATAGGAAGAGAAAAATTTTTAATAGGAAGAGAAAATTTGAGCTTATGGAGGTTTAAGAAAATGAAATAATTATGGTACTGCGGTTATTTTAATGGGTGACTGTGTTTTATTAAGAGTTAAAACATCTTTTAACATTATGCTTAATATAAAAATGCTTTTAAAACTTTATTGACAAGAGAAGAGTAAAATTTTTATTTCATGCTGATTTGGAGAATAACCTTAAATTATATTATCACACCGAAACTATCAGGTTATATGTAATTAACGTAAATCCAACCCAAATAATAATGTATTCGAACTGGAGTTGTGCGTAGCATAGAGAGATTTGGAATATTTTTGAAATTGTCTCAGGTGTTGTGCAATTCAAATATTATCTAGATTTACATGTAATTAAAATGTGAGGGTGAATGCACTAAGCCTAAATTATCCCCGAGCAATGCAAATGTATGTAAGCTTTGAAACCCATTTGAGCCTTTCCGAGTTGCAATTAACGTGTATAATTTTAACTTGTACACTTGTTATCAATTGAAAGATGAGTAGTTTTGAATGCGAGAGCATAGTTTGTCTCTCAAGGGGAAAAGGGGCTTTTGTTATTTTCCATTTGGATATTAAAGCTCTCATATTTGGTATGTGTGTATTGTACTCTATGCTGTTGTTAGTGCAGCCATCTTGCTGTATGAATACAAAGGCGTTTCCTACCATGTTACTTTAAAGTGAATTGAAAGGGAAGTCTTTTTTACATTTTTTTTTCTTATATTGTTTTCAGAGTCGCCCATTGAATAATTTTAACACTAGATTTACAAATATATTTCTAAAACGTATAATTTTTTCATCAACAGAGAGCAGCATCGGCATATCATCAAAACAAAGATGCAGAAAATATCTCCCATAGCCAATTCTGAAAAACTAAATTTAAATGAAAAGCAGGAGGTTTACAACTCAACCAGCAGTCTAAAACAACTTAACTCGTGACGTCATTGGCCACGCCCCTGGCGAGATGTCATTGATGACATTGCACGAGGCACCACCTGTCACGCCCCCTATATGACGTCACTGGCCACGCCCTTAATCCGCTTCCGCAGAACTCTCATTTTTATGCTACTAATAGAAGAAAAGGAAAGAAAAAGTAAAAAAAAAAGAGGAAAAGAAAAAAATATATTAAGGGCTAAAATGCAAATATATATGTATATATAATAAAGAAAGAGATAAATAAAATAAAATTAATGTCCTTCCACAGTGGCAAACTTAACAGGAGATCACAAAACATATGATTCCAAAACAGTAAAATGAAAACTGCACGTTCTTTTAAAATGTGTTTCTCCATTTCAATTTAATATTATTCGAATATTAATATTTTTTACATCTTTAAATTTAAGTAATAATAATAATAATATTTTCACATCTTATCCTAATTTAAATAACAATAATATTTTTTACATTTTAATGCAGCAGCATTCGTCCTACTCAACTCGTTTTTTTTTCGCAAGCTTTGTTGCTTTGCTGCATTTAATATTTTTACATCTTATCCTAATTTAAATAACAATAATATTTTTTACATTTTAATGCAGCAGCATTCGTCCTACTCAACTCGTTTTTTTTCGCAAGCTTTGTTGCTTTGCTGCATTTTTCACAAAATATGCGGTTTGTTCCTTGGAGTTTTGGGATCAGATGGTAATATTAAAAATTAATTAAAATTAATTTTCATTTTCAGTTTTCATTAACTATTGTTTATTTATTAAACTGTATTTACTACTTGAACTGAGTTTATCTATTTCATATTCAATCTAAATTAATTTTTATATTAATTTATGAATTACACATTTGTAGTACTTTTGTCTTTTTTGTGATTTGTAGATTTATATTTTGCTTTATGGCTTCTAAACTATACCATCTCGGTTTTAAATTTACTGATTTTATTAAAAAAAAAAAAAAAAAAAAAAAAAACACCCTCTTGGGTGTGGTGTTTTTTTTTTTTTTTTTTTTTTCCTACTTTATTTCGAATCGCTTCAATTATTACAGGCTTAACATTTACTTTTCAATAATTTCCGTTTTACATCAGCAGAAAGCAATATTTATTTTCCTGTATTTATGAAATATTTATTTTCCTGTATTTTTGACTTTTCTTCCCGACGTAATGCTATGAAAACATTAATTTTAGATTTTAACTTAAACAATTCCACATTTACAGAATTTGGACAAATCTGCCTCTTCTGCGATTTTGGAGTTCACGTGATGACTTGTACAATTTTACATTTTGCTTTTACAAGCTGCTTAATTAGTTTTCCTCTTGATGAAACTTTTTTTTTAAACTTTTGATCCTTTTTGTGTGTTGTGTAACTAATTTCGAGGCATGTTAACGCAGGTTATATCTTGATGAATGAATTCAAATACCAATTTTATCATTATTATAATTTTTTTAGTTTTTAATTTTTTTTTTAATTTTGTATTTTTGCCTAAGAATTAATTCTGCATTGAATATTTATACATTTAATTTCACTATCTTACATTATTTTTCTTTCTGTTGCAGGTAAAATCAGAAACTTGGCTTTGTTGGAAATTCTTTTGGCTGCTTCTTGAAAAAGTGTGAATTTTATTTCTTTTTCATTATTGCGTGAATTCTGTTTTATTACATTAATTTACTTTTCTTTCATTTTTGATTCAATTCTTTTTAATTATGTTTTTGTAATTTCCTGTTAGCAAGTTTGCTTAATTAATTTCACCGCATTTTGCTCGACATTAATAATAATTATTAATTATTTTTTCAAAACGATCCCTAATGTATGTGTGTGTGTATGTGCGACGAAAATTTAATTCGTTGTAGATAATTTGATATTAGATGAGTGCTTGTTCAGAGAGACAAGAATTATTTTACAGTCGTAAGTGGATTGAAGTTAGACGATCACTGAGAATATCAATTACGTAGTAGAAGATGCCAAGAACTTTTGAAGAATTACAAAATCACTTGATAATCCAAACATATCTTTATTACTTGTTGATTACTGTACATGTCACAGCACAATGGGACAATCTGCATTCCACAATTTCAATTAATATGCATTGCATTTTTACTAATGGATTGAGGCAGCCAAGCAAGAGACGTCCTTTAGCTAGCAAACGTAGGCATCAAAAGAGAGTGTGTAGTAGGTGCAGCAGTAATTATAATCTCAGAGCGCTTTGTTTTAATCTTGCAACAGCTACTGGACAAACGTCTACAGCAATGCGGTTACTGCAGGGAAAACATAGATGCCTTTAAAGGATTGTATTTTAATTAAAAATTAATAATTTAAAGGTCTGTTGTCAATTTTTTCCAATTAATTTTAATTTGTTAATAAATTTCTGCCACATTTTTATATCTTACATATATTACAGGGGGTCGTTTCAGAGCATGCGATACATACGGCGCATATGTGTAAATTTGAAACAATTATTATTAACTCATTCGCATAGTAGAATCCTTATTAATTACTTTAATACGCATTGCATTGCGTCATCGAATTTATTTATAATCAGTTATTTAAAAAAAAAAACGAATTGCTCTCTGTCTTTTCTAATTCTGCCTTTGCATGCTATTTATATGACAGCATCATTAATAAAATAACATATTTCTCAAGGACAAAGGGATAAATTTATCTCTCCTTTTTATCCGCAAAATTAGAATTTAGCGCAATTAATATCATGTTTTAGGGATTATTGTTATTTAAAGGCGAGTTTTTTTTTTTTTTGTTTCAAAATTTACACTTAAAGTTGTTTAGTGTTTAAAAATATTTAATTAAATTTGGCTAATTTGAAATATGTTTATTCTTATTTCTGGCCTTCTTTGAGAATTCCGCCCTGTGATAATTCATTAAACCTCTAATATAAAGTGAAGAATTTTTTAAGAGATTTGAAACATAGCCGAAGATAAAACAGCCTGAATGCCTTTAAAAAATTTAATTCAGCCGATATTTCGATTCTAATAATACTCTGAAAAATAAAAAAAATATTTTAAAATGATAAAACTTAACGGGCATGTGCAGTAAATATAAAAATAAAAATACGAGACATATAATGCGATGAAACTGGTTAATCAATAATTTATGATATTAAAGCAGGTTTTTTTTTTTTTTTTTTTTTTTTTTTTTTGCCATGATCGTTTTCTAAGTTATGAATTTAACAAAGTCAGTGTGTTATTAGTATCTCTTTAAGACATGAAAAATTTTCCTCAGATCAAGGCTTGAATTCAGCTGGTGTCTTATTCCTGTGCTTCTAAATTTTTCGAGTGAAATCATAGTTTTAACCAGAGCGCATCTAAGTTTCAAATCAGGCAAACTCCGTTGTACACCTGAATTGCAACATTAACAGAGAATATCAATGCCGTATTTTATTTAGCAGTTAGTAAAACCGACATTGGTACTAGAAACAGAATAAACGACTCAAGTTCCATGGGAAGACCAAAATGTGTAGGAAAACTTCAGCAGCTGAGAAAGAAAATCCGCCCAGTAAAAATGCCAACCCAAAAAGAAATTTTTATGGCTATATATAATCATTTGGTTAGAATGTGTTTAAATTGACTGAAGCCAAAATAAAAATATACATATATCTCAGCTTGAAGAAAAGTATTTCTCATCCCACTGAGATATAAGTGCATTTTTGTTTTTTTTCTGAACGAAAATATTTATTTTTGTTTTATAGCCCCCCCTGGACCATGTAGCGATTAGCTGAGGCGGAGTTATAGTCTGAATAGCTAGGTAAGGATATGAATCCCACGTAAAAATTATTTATGTGATCTTACGCCTTCTAGCGAGCGTAATATTAGACCAACCTTAGTGGTGTACCCTGTATAACATTCTCGGTGATGAGGTGGCTGTATAACTGATTGGTTCGGCTATTCTCAACAAATGCGAAGAAGTATGTGTCCAGCCATTTAAAAAAAAAGGAGAGAGAAAGAAAATTTACCTTCTATTCTCTGTATCATGTCTTAATATTATGAACTTGCTTACCTTTCATTTCTTTAATTATTAGCCCAAAGGAGCATTAGCTCAGAAGGGCTATTAATTTCGTTTTGCCATTTTGCGTCGATTCACTATAAATGGCGAATCACGTTTGAAATTGTTACCACAAAATATTATCGCTCTGTATTATATTTAAAGAAATTAAATAACGAAGAAGTTGCAGTCTGCATAAATGTATGTATGTTTCTCGCTTTGTGATAAAACAACTAGAACCATCGAATTCTGAATACAGTACGACTTCACCCGAATTTGGACATCTGGAAGCTCAAATTCGGAATTTGTTTTATTATATATTTCATATTTTGTAAAGCATTTAAGAGTTTTTGATTAAGAAACTCAATGATTTCAAAGCGAGCAATGGCGACACTGTACAGGGGAAAAAATATTTTTATCTCCAGCGCGCGAGCCTGTGTATCGCAAATTCTAAAGATAGGCTCATTTAAAAATTATTTTGCGATATAGCTGTTGAACTGAAATTTGGCTTATGTGCGAAGAACATGATATTTAATAAATAAAAGTAATACAAAAAGCGTTTAAAAAACGCCTTTTTTTGCGTAATATATTTTGGCAATTGTTACGGAAAGGCTTCATGAGATAGGGCTGTATGCCAAAAGACCCGTTACTTGTGTACCGCTCACTGCAGCACAAGAAAGCGGGGTTTTTTTTATTTTACTCATTTTCATTTAATTTTTATGATCTTTTAACCCATTACTTACTTAATTATTAATATTTTCATCCGTTTATATTTTTTATTTATTTTTTATTATTATTGCTTTATCTATTATTTTATTTATTTATTTTTCATTCCTGTCGGCATTCTCTAGAATTCCACACTTCTAGTTTTAGAAAGTGTAGTATTAGAACACGTTTAGTACTTTACGTATATGAGCGACAGATCTTTCGTAAATTAATCAAATGAAAATATTTGTAAATCAATCAAGATAATAAAAGCAAAACAAGATATTAAATCGATTGATAAATAAACATATAGCTTCATAAAACAAGAGCTAACATAATCAGTCCTGCTGATTACGCATAACAGATAAAAATTACAGAAAATTGACAATTAAATAGAAAACGTAGGTACGATTTAGCATGAATATTTCTAATTGCTTGAACTGAAGGATTTTATAAATTGCGACTAAAATATGATATGAATACCATATAAAGGAAATGACGATTTATTAGTTTATTTAACAGCGTTTCTTAAAGTGTGGGTCGCGACCCCCAAGAGGCCGCGGGACCTGCAGCAGGGGATCGCTAAAAAATTTAACACTTTTGATATTTCTTTAACTTATTATAATAATTTTACAATTGCCAAATATTTTTACACAATATATCTCAAAACAGATAAAGATAAGATAATACAGACAAAGAAAAAGGAAAACGTTTCGACGCATTTTTTTTTTTTTTTTTTTTTATAATAGAAACGTTCGTTTTACTTGCTCTGCACGTGACGCTGTCATTTCGTCTGAAACTTATTTAAAATTTTCACATTGTTCTACATCTTAAAACTAGAAATTAAAGTTAATGACCTAAAACTGCAATAGTATACTACAGTACAAGTGAAAAAAATTGACAGTTTCACACACGCGTGTGTCGGATTTCTGCAATGCTTATGGGGTCCTACAAAATTTTTGTAAATATTATGGGGTGCTGGGGGTCGCGAAAAAATTTCACTGATTAAAAGGGATAGCGACTGAAAATATTTTCAGAAACCTGGTTTATTTCAATTAAAAAGCACAGTTTCAGATCACCAAAAGCCAATACACGAAAGAAACAACTTCCCCCCTTCCAACCAGAATGTTTATTGAAATATGCGAAATCAGTTATCTGTATTGTGAAACTGTAAATAAGCGAAAAGCTTGATTCTAGTAAGAATTTGATCTGCGAACTTTTGTGAACGCAGGGAAATTTCTAATTTCAATTTATCCGAAATTTTATTAAATATATCTAACTCTAGTCTTACGAATTATTTGAATTGAATATTCTCTGTTTTGTTGTTGAGATTGAAAATAAATTTGCACGTAAATTTATACCATATGTAAATATTATCAATATTCCTAACATGATAAGCGAAATCTCTAAGACTAAATCACTGATTTTGCCAATATCAATAGTTGCTGGTTTGGTTGATTATGACAAAGCACACTAGGGCTATCTGCCTAAGGGAAGGGGGGCCTTCGTGAAGGGTTTTGTAAGAGAAACTGGCTCGTATGTACGTTACACTTGGGGGTAACCACGAAAACGCGCATGCAGTAAAACGATACAAATTGCGTGAAACGTTTTCAAATGCATTGAAATCTGAACCACATTTTAAGCTAATACGAAGAAATCGGAGATTTAGCCTATGAAAAATCAAGCAGAACTTAACATTAGTGCTGTAAAATTTGCAGCGGATTTACAACAACGGATTTCATTAAAAGTTAACCCTGACATTGTTGGAAGGGTCATTAGGGCACATGGATACAATAAAGAATCAGCAAGAAGAAAATTCTTGGACAATCAGAAAGCAATAAAATATGCCTAGATTCAAAAAATTCAAGGTACGCAAAGAGTCATCATACTGAAATAATGCTATATTTGCAGACGAGTCAAAATTCAATATGTTTGGGTCCGACGGACGGACAGTGAGCGGAAATCCAAATGGAAGAATTAAATTCGAAAAACATATTGCATGCGGTTACGCATAATTGTGGAAGCGTAATGGTTTGGGTATGTTTCGTAAATTTATTTTTTATAGAAAATATTATGGATCATTATAAATATAATATACTTGAAACCAGGAATACTTTCAGGATCTCAGGGATACTTGCGGATACTTTCAGCGCAAGAAAACTTAAAATGCAGAATACTCATACAATTTTAAATGCTCGCTTTTGCTGTTATAAAGGTGTCCTGAAGTTATCAACAGTCCTCCATATTCTTCGGACTTAAATCCTTTGTGTAGAGAACGACATAGGACTTACATTCTACAACGATCATGATTGGAGTGATTTGAAGAAAGGAATATGTAAACATGACATTTCTTCTAAAGCTCTATTAAAAGCAATTCTTTAATTCTTAAGGAGGAATGGAGCATTCTTACTCGAAAACATTAGTTAAATCCATAATAAAAGTCTACCAGGGGCTGAGCGGACAAGTCGCTGAACACTAGTAGTTTGATCTTTCGGTTCGAATCCCGGCAAACGGGCTAGTTGCATGGGCGTTTTTGTGGTTTTCTTCATGTGTAACGTGGATACGAGCTAGTTTCCCGCAAAATACTGTGTGCGCGTCGAATTCAGTTAAAAAAAGTCTAATGCCAAAGCGTTTAAAAAGTGAAATTTTAGCTGCAGAATATCTGACGAAGTATTGGATGTCCTGCTGTTTTCATATTTTTATTAAATATATGCTGCATGTTTAAAGTGTCCGAATACTTATTTGAGTTCATATTTAGAACTTTTTGAATAAAATACTTTTTCTGCAAAAAAAGCTTCGAATAACTTTTTCAAAAACTGACAGGTTTAAAAAATATGACCAACAGTTTACGTGAAAGAAAAACAGAGTCATGTTACTAATGCTTAGTAGCTGATATTTGCAAATAAAACTGGAAAAAAAAAAATGGGAGTAGTTCTTACATTAAAATATGATTTGAGTAAATGTAATAGTACCATAATACTGAATAAACGTAAAGTTGCTGGTAAGAATTTATTAATTTAAAAGGTAAGATGTTCAGAGTAGTTATATTTTATTTCAAACGTCGTAAATGAATTAAAACCCTGACGGTATTTCGCAAATAATTATGAAAGCAATTCCAGCATTTTAATGACAGGCAAGTGTTCCGATGGTCACCAAATCCGAATGTGCAATTTTCTGTCGTCACGCAGACGATACCGTATTTCACGACAACCAAAATTTACGCTAGAATGAAGAAACAGAGGAAATCATGTACTACCTTGATCACGTGGTTTATTTTGGGAAACGTGTCTCAAGTTGAGGGACCGTACGCATAACATATGATATAACTCTCAATGTCGTTCTGCAGTAAAACTGCAATTGCGGCAGTTGATATTTGCTCGCCCCCTCACGATCAAATGAGTTCAATTTTTTTTTTTTTCCCGCGTCTTCCATGTTTTATGGCCATGATGTTTGTTGGCTTTCAGAATGGTGATGGTTACGATACAGTTGTTATCATCGGTATTTCGGATTTGCATTGCGGATCAGTGAACGGGTGGCTGGTTGCTTTGACTGTGCACGAGTTTTGGTTGAGCATTGAATGCCAAATAGCGCACCAAATCTAGCAATTTAGCAAATCTTCCCAAATCTGCGGCCGAGAAGCCTTCTTCCACTGAAACATTTTCTTCTCCTCTTTTAATGGAGAGAAGAAATTTAACTGAGCAAAGCTTTAAATTCTCTCTTTTTTGGGGGTGAGCGGGGATACGTAAGAAAAAAATTTAAAAGACTGTAACTTGTTTAACCTTTTTTCAGCAATTTATTCTAATTTGCCTTAAAGTAAGCATTTTTTTTTCACTTTTATACATTTGATTCTGAGCTAGAGTGAGGATTTTTCTTTAATCTCAGTATTTTGCATATATTTATACATTCTCCCTATCTTTTTTTGCCTTCCTCGGTCCATTCTTTTTTTAAGGCTTCCAAGTTTAAGCGATACTTATTGCAGCTGCGTAATGAAAACGTTTTGGATATTTTGAATGTATTTTTCGACGAATGTTAAGGATGTTAACAAAGTCTTTGAACATATTTACCGTATTATTGTGAACACCCTGTGGAAGATAGTGCTGAAATTTTTGTGGCGTTATTAATAATGGAGAGTGGCAAACTGCGATTGGCAAAGTGAATAAAAGCCTTGTATGAATTAGGTTAAAGCATAAGCAAACTCTAACTGAAAACTATTATGTCAATAATCATATAGTATGTACTGTTATGATGGAGCATAAAATGTAATAAAAATAAATGAATAGGTACATGGGCCAGTTTAAATTCCATTAATATCTGCTAGTTATCTATTTTAGTTCCAAAAATCAATCATGACATCAAACAGCATATGGAAATTTTTGAAAATCGCAAATTATGTCACCAAATGTATTTTTAATTTTTTTTTCCTATGCAATTTTTATCTGCAACATTTTAGCAGCTAATGTGTCTCTTATTATCATTATTCTACATGAGCTGATTCCTATACATATATTATTTATAAATATTGAGAATTCAAGACCTCAAGAGACTAAGTATCAAAATATGACTGAAAAGCGTATAGGATCAGTTTTAAAACAAGCATGTGGTTAGTAATGATTCGGCGCTTTTCTGTGTCACCGTTTTACTTATTACTTTCTTCCATTATATTAAGAAAAAAAAAACCTGCTCTGATAACTTTAAGCTAAATATTTTATCTAGGGAAAGTAGATATAAAAATTAGATTATGAAATAAAAGAATAAAATTTTAATAAAGTTTACATAAGCAAATAAAAAATTAAGAGTTAATATTTGAAGAATTGGAACAAATTCTTTGCATTGTCAAAAGTTTTGAAAAACTTCTTGTAAGTGATTTGGATTATTTAAATTCACTTTGAACCATATGACAGCTTATGTCTTTTGGCAAATTTATCTTTCTAATCTCTACCTGCCTGTTCCTGATATAGTCATGCTAATTACCATTGCAAATATATCCGGTGGTTAAGTATTTCTTATCTTTTTCTGCAATCGCTTTGCTACATGTAGAATTTGACTTGATTCACAGCATGAGATCACGAAGTAATATTTAAATGGTTTATTTAATAGAAAGAAATAAAAGTAAATAAAAAAATATATAAAGATGAAGTTAACGGTATGCAGGATTAACATAATGATGCACCAACAGTCCTTTTATAAACTCTTGAAGACGTGTGAGCCGTCTGCTCACGTCTGCCCTCCACTCTCGACCAGGTCTCAGCGCTGTCTGGGATGATTCTTACTGCGCTGGGCTGTACTAATGACGTCATCTGGTATTCTAATTCGGCATTGGATGTTGATGACTCCCACAGCTTCGGCCAGCCTGAAGAGGCATCGTCCTCGATGTCTGTTGAATGGACATCACTATCATGTACCTGCAAAGATAAATAAAAAAAAGAAAAGAAAAAAGAGAGTATCAGGTCCTTAGGTTTTGAGCTGATACAAACATCAAATCAATTTGACCATGGCTTCATATGGTCAGCCGCAGTAGATGTCAAATTTGGTCCTTCATGGCATCCTACTTTCTCGACTTCATATCTGTCATTTAATCTTACAGCTATGATTTTATACGGTCCATGAAATTTAGGTCGTAGTTTCAAACCAGTCCCATATTGAGTTCTCTGAATGGCTACCAAGTCGCCAATCTTGTATAGTTTCGGTTTCTTACGTTTCTTGTTGAATTGTTTTCGATTCTCTTCTTGTATCTTCAAAATGTTGTTTTTCGCATCTTCTCTCATTTCATCACGTTCTTGCATCAATTGTTTTAGATATTCTTCATTCAATATCTCACTAATTCTCAAATCTTCTTTGTCCTTCATTTTCGGGTCTATGAGAAGCTCAAACGGTGAATATTTTGTACTTCTCGTAGTTGTACTGTTGATTATTCTCTGAACATCTGAAACATATTTAAACCATTTCGTTGAATCTTCATGTGATAATTTTGACAAAACAGGAATCAAAATTCTATGAATTCGCTCAATTTGTCCGTTACCTCTTGGAATACCGGTAGTAATTTTGACATGTTCTATTCCTTCTTCAGTACAATAAGCTGAAAATTCTTTCGATGTAAAGGCACTACCTCGATCTGAAATGATTCTGGCTGGATTTCCAAATACAGTCTGTTGTTGCTTCAATTTTGAAATAACTTCTTGTGTAGTTGGTGATTTCACTGGATAGAACCAAGTAAATTTCGTAAAAGCGTCGACAACAGTTAGAATGTGTTGGTATCTCTTGTTCGTCGATGGAAGAGGTCCAATAAAGTCGATATGATACGTACTCAAAGGAACGTTTTCTTTTGGTACAGGATGAAGAAATCCTTCTGCTTTTCCTTGCTTCTTGTTGTACAGTATATATTCTATACAGTTAGCAATTACTTTTTCAACTTTACATTTCAGTCTGGGAATATAGAATTCTTGCTCTACAGCATTCACAGTTTTATCTACAGCAAAGTGACCTTTTTTATGTACCTTCTGTATGATTTCGTTCTGTAAGGATTCTGGCACTACTAGAAGATCTTTACCATTTTCAAATTTGTACAAAATATCATTTCTCACGAAGAATCCATTTTCTTCTCCCTTCTCAACTAAATTCTTGATTAACTTCACATGTTCATCTTCATTCTGTTGTTGTACTAACCGAATCTTCTCAGTTACATCGGATGTGTATGATGTTAAAATTAAAGCATTTCTACTTAAAGCATCAGCATGTTTCATTTGGCTTCCTGAACGATGTACAATTTCGTAATCGAATTCTTCAATAAACATTGCCCATCTTGCAATTTTAGGAGTTAAATCTTTCTTATCTAAAGTTTTCTGAAAAGCGCTACAATCAGTTACAATTTTGAATTTAGTCCCTAACAAATAGTTTCGAAATTTCTTCAGAGCTTCTATTACTGCAAGGGCTTCTAATTCGTAACTACAGAGTTTCTCTTGCTGCGGTGAAGTCTTCTTACTCATATACTGGATTGGGTGATAATTACCATCATCAGACAATTGGAGTAATACCGCACCAAAGCCTTGACTACTAGCATCAGTATGGAGTTCTAATGGATATCCTTGCCTAAATATGTGTAGAACAGGTGCCTGAGAGAGAATTTCTTTTAATCTGCAAAAAGCTTCCTGTTGTTCGGAATCGAACTTAAAACCAATACCTTTTCTAAGTAAGTCACTAAGAGGTTTAGCTATTTTAGCATACTGAGGAATGAATTTACGAAAATATCCCGTTAGTCCTAAAAAGCTTTGTAGTTGTTTACAGTTACGCGGTTGTGGAAAGTTTCGAACAGCAACAGTTTTGGAAGGTGATGGTCGAATAGTTCCGTTTTCAATTACATGTCCCAAAAATTCAATTTTACGTTTTAAGAATTGGCACTTTTTGAAATTTATTTGTAATCCATACTCCGAAGCAGTTTTGAATACTCTTTCTAATTTGTCTAAACATTCAGCTTCATCATTAGCCGGTATGACTATATCATCCATATAAATAATTAGTACACCTTCATTTAGCAAGTCACGAAATACTGAATAAATGTACCTTTGAAAAACATTTGGACTAATACATAAACCAAAAGGAGCTTTAAGAAATTCGTAAATACCATTATGTGTTACAAATGCGGTATATTTGGTGCAATTTTCGTCTATGTCTACATGGAAAAAGCCATTTCTCAAATCTAGTGTCGTGAAGACTTTTGACTGTTCTAAGCGATCAAGTACTTCCGAAATTAAAGGCAGTGGAAATTTGTCTTTAATAATCTTCTTATTCAATTTCCGATAATCTATACATAAACGTTTCGAATTATTACGCTTGTTACACAAAACAATAGGCGCCGAATAATTAGAATTGCTAGGCTTTATTATGCCCTCTTTCAACCATTCCTTAATTTGATCGTCAACAATTTTTTGTTCCGCGAAAGACATGTATCTTCTATTTTGACAGACAGGAATATCATCGCATAAATTTATTTGCATCTTGAAGTCAGATTGTCTATTTTTCCGAGGCTGGTAAGAATTAATTAAATTACACAGTCTTTCTTTATGTTCTGCATTCGAAATATGCGATAAATCAATCTCGTTGACAGAAATAGCATTCACCAGATGTGAAAGGTAATTAAACGTCGAGCTACTTCCGCTTTCGGGACTTTTGTTTACATTAACAGAGACGCCAGACGATCGCGAAGGATCATAAGCATTCTTCAATGAGATAGCAATATTCAAATTTCCCATAACGCAACTAACGTTAGAATTTCGATATTACTCAGCAGTTATCAAGTTTACATTACTTTTATTCCGATGAGAAATTATTTGAAGGCCATTCTCAGTAAAAGAGAAGTTAAACTGACTCAATACATCCAAACCTAATACAATTTGATTACATAATGACTTAACAACATAAATTTTCGTACGCAGTGAAAAACTATCAATTGAAATATCAGAAATAAAAAAGCCGATAGGGTACGTTTGTTTTGATTCAATTCCGTTTAATGTGATATCACTACAATTTAAATAAGGAGAACCAATCTGCTTGTATAACTCTACGCTGCATATCGTTACATCTGAACCAGTGTCAACTAAACTATCAACTAAATGATTATTTATTTCTACAGTCTTCCTAATTCTATCCTTGTCACAAATTCGTTGTAATAAAGCTGCTTGATGTGTCTCGGGGGTCTGCTCTGGACAGTTCGTTGAATAATGCCCGAACTTCTTACATTTTACACCCTTTGATTTGTTTACACAATGCTTAGAATAATGCCCTAATTCCTGGCAATTAAAACATTTGACCTTATTAACGTTAGATTGATTTCGGTTTGATGACGAAAGCTTACTTCTATCTTTAACTTGAGTGTCTACTTTCGGTTTCGGATTTTTAAACTTATCATTGTCCGATCTCATTTTATCATAAATTTTAAGCCTTTGTTTAAATTCAGATATTGTTCCGCAACCATATAGTATAGTTTTCCTAACCACAGAATCGGGAATACCATCAATAACATATTTAATTAATGAAGCATCTTCAATGTTACCTCGCGAACACATTTCTTTCATTTTCAAAAAATACTCATCTAAAGATTCATTAGGCATTAATTTACGTTTACATAACATTTCATGCAACTCAGCAGAATTAAAAGCTTTACCATATTCAGATTTCAAAAGCTTTTTTAACTTACACCAGTCATTAACTTTAGGTTCACTCTGAATAAATAGTTTCGCTTTACCTTTTAATGATCTTTTAGCAAAAACTAATTTATGCAAATCACTCAATTTCAAAGAGTTTATAACATCTTCAAATTCATCAATCCATTTATCAACATTTTCATATGCATTACCAGAAAAAGGATTAACAATACTTTCAATATCAGAAAAACTAAGACGAGGTTTAAAATGATCTTGAATTGGAAGCTGCATACTGTTGTTTACTTGAGACTCATTAAAACCAGGATTGTCTCTTTGATTATCATCAAGCATTAGTTCAGAAATTTTATTAATAGTTTCATCTTCAATATCACTATTTTCTTCATGCAAAATATTTTCAAATAATACAGATAAATCACATAGGTAAGAGACAATTCGGGTTACGACTTCCGTCTTTAAACCTTCTGAATTTATGCATAGTACATTGCAAATTTTAATTAACTCATTCAAAGTAAAACTATTCTGCACTGTATCTATTTTCTTATTAAATTCTTCAGAATCTGGTTTAAATATAAAGCCAGAAAATTCACGTAATCTTTTCCGGTTATTTCGATCTCCATCAGTATTAAAAATAAGCTTATGCAAACTTTTGATTTCAGAACTTTTACGGTTCTTTAAAGCTGCTTCCAATTCTGGAATTTCTACTAACTTCATATTGGAAAGAAAGTTTTGTACTCACCCGACAGATGATCGTCGTCAATTGGGTAATCCACACTTTATACGAGTAATCCAATAAATCGAATAACTTGCGACAACAGTTCACTTAGTTCACAGTTCAAAGCACAGTTCTAGTACTCGCACATTTTGGAATTCGAGGCCGCACGGTTGGTCGCCATATTTTTTTGTAGAATTTGACTTGATTCACAGCATGAGATCACGAAGTAATATTTAAATGGTTTATTTAATAGAAAGAAATAAAAGTAAATAAAAAAAGTATATAAAGATGAAGTTAACGGTATGCAGGATTAACATAATGATGCACCAACAGTCCTTTTATAAGCTCTTGAAGACGTGTGAGCCGTCTGCTCACGTCTGCCCTCCACTCTCGACCAGGTCTCAGCGCTGTCTGGGATGATTCTTACTGCGCTGGGCTGTACTAATGACGTCATCTGGTATTCTAATTCGGCATTGGATGTTGATGACTCCCACATACATAATATATAAATTTTACAAATAAGCTTGGATTATTTTGTTATCATACGTTTAATATCGCAAAAACAAGGAAAGTTTTATCAGATTAAGGAGGTTATCATTTGAAAAATACTTTTTGGATAGTAATGCCTTTTCGTTTCTTTTATTCGCTGCAAACTGCGTGACTTGTTACGTCCTGAATGTTGCTTAGTGTGACGTGATTCCTCTGTTGAGAAATCTCAACGCATTGTAATTGTTTCCAAATAAATTCTAAGAAAATAATGTTTTATTGAATAAAGGGTTTTGAATCATATTGGATATAAAGCGTTTGCGTGAGCTTAATATCTTTGAAATGATTATCGTTATAACTATTGTTAAATTTCAAAAATAAACCAAATAATGGAGACTTTCAGAAAGTGGCAAATTTGGTCACGCAAAACTTTTAGTAAAAATATGCAGAATTTAAATATTTATTTAGACAATACTCCCATCCCCCCCAACAAAACTGAAGTTTTTTCTATTGAATATCATTAAAAAAATTGTAATATTAGGACTCAAATTACAGGCTTTCAGAATTCAAACTACATTATAAAAGAGTAAAGCGTTAAAGTTTGAAAAAATTAAAAGAGTATTAAAAAATTATTGTCAAAAAAGCGAAACATGATAAAAATATAAAAACAAACAATCTGTATCAATTAGGTAACAAACGTGGCATTAGAAATATATTTGATTAATGACACCCAAATCGCAAACGTTCATGAAGTTTATTAGTTGGAGGTATATATAAAATAAATGTGTTTTAATCTGTAATCAATTAAATGCATTATTAAAAAGGTAAAATAAGTATTTAAATTGTTAAGAAGTTTATTTATTGTTTTTAATAGTTTGGTTTCCTAATCAATAACAGAGTGATTACATTTGATTGCTAAATTAAAGTTCTTATGTTCTGCCGAAAGGCAGTTCTCTGAGAATCGGCTACATGCGCTTGGAAGATAAAATAAAAGTCTTTAGTTTCGTGCAGTAGCAAAATATTATGTTTAATTCGCTGATTTTTGTTAATAAGGACTGATTAAATTTAAAGTATAAATTAAGTATCTTATGTTTTGCCAAATATGCATACTCTGAGAATCTGCTATGCAGAACGACGTACAGGAGAAAAATTAAAGGTGGTATGTTTCGCGCAATGATAACACTTGCTTCTAGATTCGTTTTGCTCGTCTCATTTGTCACTTTTTTCCAGGAGAGGATTTTATATATTAAGTGGAAACAAAGCAGTCCTTTCGAACAAAGCGAAGCAGTTTTTAAAAAATCTAGTTTTTAATATGCGAAATTGGTTTAAGCATTTTAAAAACTGATCATTTAATTTCATTGGTTGAGTCTAACCTATTTCACCGGATGAAAGTCCCTCCAGCGGTTGAGCAGTAAAATCGCTGAAAACTGGTAAATTCCATCTGTGTTCTAGAAACTCGGGCGGCTGCATGGTCCTTTTCGTGTTTATCTCTTAAGTGTAATAGGGATACGAATTTCCCTTAAAAAATACTCCAGGAAGTCATCCATCCCCTTAGGCAGAAAGACCTTGTATGCTTTACCATAGTCAAATAAACCATTCACCTGATAATAATGAGTGATAAGGTTATATAAAAACTTAATATCATTTGGATAAAACTTCTTGAAATTTTTCATTTCTACTGATGAAATTTTTTAATCCGCATTTACAAGTATATTTTTAGGTTTTCTTAACACAAAAACTTTCTTTAAGAAATTTAAAATTCGTCTTTTGAATTAACGTTTACGTTAAAAACTTCACTGTACACAATGCTTCAGGTAAAAACATTATTAAACATGGTTAAAAATACCTAGAACGTGATAATAAATTGGGCATAGTTTAAAGTTAAAAACTGCACTTCCACCTGATGCGATAAGCGCACCGCATGCAAATAGGGTAAAATCTGGCCTCTCTTTCAGGTTGCGGAAGAACAAGAGGAAAGAGGTTTTTTATTTTGTCCTTGTAACAACAGATGAGTGCGTCCACGTCACAGTTTTTTTTTTTTTTTTTTTTTCTTTTTTTTTTTTTTTTTTTTCTCTTCGTCTTTTCTAGCATAAGATTGGATATTCTTCACAGTTTATTTTTGGTAGTTTTTATCAAATACTTTATATACCTCCCTCCCAAAAAAAAAGAAAAATAAAGTAAGGCAGTACATTTTTTCATCCATACGAACATAATACAATGTGATTTCTCCGCGATGTATCTGGTGGGTCAATGAAAAAAATCTCTAGAAATGCCAAAGAAATTTATTGTTCATTTATTGTTATTAGTAAAAACAGCTGTATTTTTTGTTGTTCTTCACCAATGTGTTAGTTATTTTATGTAAGCAATCTCTCTGATTTTCTTTGTAACATGGCTGAAATTCAAAATACTGGATCTAACAAAACGGTAACACATATGTTTTAATGCAATTGAAATTTAATGAGAAGTTAGAAGCATAAGTGTTTCGTAGATAAAGCAAAGTTATGAATTTTAAATATAAGTAAAAAATAATTTATATTTAATGAATTAATTATAATTTATTTCTTAAGTATGTTCTTATGATTTATAGAAGGCTTTCACAAAATGGAGAATATTTAAAAAAAATTATGCTGATTAGTTCTTTTATTTGTTTCAAAGATTCTTTTTGTAACATAGATTCTTTTTATTATTTAACGTCGAATTCATGCTTAATAACATTTGGGAAACAAAAGTTGTAAAATAGTGGATATAATTTACTCCAAAACTCAGTAAAAGAAAATGTAAACAGAGATTCCTCTCTTTTTAAATTTTTTTTTTAAATCACCCCATTTAGAAATATTTTATCTGATTTCTTTATTTGGTTTTTCTCTTTAGTCTAAAAAGGCGTTAAAACATTAAAAACGAGACGTGAAAGGGGAGGGGAAAAAAGTGTAAAAATCTATGATGTGTGTGTATGTGTTTTTTTCCCCCTTTTTCTACAAAGAAAATACTTTTTAGTTCCCCCTAATCTTTTTGAAAAACTGAAATGGCAACAGTAAATAAATTATCATTGCATGCTGAAAGCAGTTAAGTCTGTTAGATGATTTAACGTGGATATCTGTTTTAAATGAGAGATCAGCAACATACAGCTGGAAAAAAGTGCGAGTGGAAAAAAGCTTTTTTCTTATTTTTTATCGCACTTTTTGCAAATGTAATAACAAAAGTTTCAGTGTTTATTTTTTACTCAATACTTTAAAATCTTAGTAATAGAAAAAAAAAAAAAAATTACGTTCGGGGGTATTCTATGCATTGGTTTTAGGTTGGAGTTTTTTAAACTATCTCTTATAATCATGTAAGAATCTAGTAGAATTAAAAATGCTTTATCATTGGGATAATGTTATCGAATAGCTGCAATGTTATCATTGGGCTTAATGTTATCATTGGGATAATGTTATTGAATTGCTGCAATGTTATCATTGGGCTTAATGTTATCATTGGGCTTAATGTTATCATTGGGATAATGTTATCGAATTGCTGCAATGCCACCTGTTTACATACGAAAACGTAGAAAATGCTACGCTTATTGTGATAAACAATATATAATATGATCAAAATATTATAGATTAAATTTTTTAAACTCAAATAAAGTCACCAAATAAGTTGCTGTTGTTGTCTTGTCCACAAACTTCATGGAAGAATGGTTGCCAGAGTCTCAAGGAGGTTGGACTTCTACCTCCACCCCAGTTTTGAGGGAGAGCAGTCCGGGGGAAGGTAAGGTCTCCCATCCCTCTCCCGTAGCCCCAAACCACATGAGAGGATTTTCGTCTCGCCATATATTTAGAGTGCCCCCATGCTGAAAAAACGCTATACATTTGCAAACATCCAAGCCTTCTCCGAGATTCAAACCCAGGGGGAGGGCGCTTCGGTACCGCAGTAGGCTGCCCTAATTATTATACCGTCCTGGACGGCAAGTAAGTTCGAAATTAATTATGAAAATTGCCGAATGAAAAGAAATGTCACCAAGTAAGGAATTAAGCCGCCAACAGCTTGGTTTCGATTTTAGTCAGTCATTTCAAATTAGGCCAAAAAACAGGCTTAGTTTTGATACAGGTATTTCAGAGGGCCGTGGTTCGATTCCCGGCGAAGGCGATTGCTAATTTTTCATCTCTCCAACTTTTCAAAAAAATACCTAATGTCTCTACAGTGGCGCCCGAACTAAAAGGATGTTGGATGATGATTCTCCACACCCACGATTTGACGACTGGGTCCCCTAAAAACCCCAGTAGCCCTTTAAAAGGGGGAGTATGTAAGTCATTTCTCTCGCCTTCCTAGCGTACCTTCACGGTGTAGAGGTTCTGCACGCTAGGGCGGTATTCCGGAGGTCCGTGGTTCGATTTCCGGCGAAGGCGTTGCTAATTTTTCATCTCTTCTCCTTCCAAAAATACCTAATGTCTCTGAAGTAAATTAGTGTTGACATCAGTTTTTTAGATGCGTAAATATGTGTAGTGGCAGTTTTATAACATATTTTAACTTCCTTTGGAGACTTTATTTCATTTCAAAAGTGTGTTCTATCATATTAATGGAATTGTTGACAACAATAAACAATGCATTTTCTTGTACAAACGGACGACACTACAACAATTCAATAACAATATCCCGATGATAACATTAACCGTAATCTTAGTAAGCGTCGTGTACTGTATTTTGATTTTACTTAAATAAAAATATTTTTCTTTAAAGCTGTACATTTTTTATTTAAATAAAATTCTTTCATTCGCGTTACAGTAAACTATATTTGGCCTGCTGTAAAACATCTTATCCAGCTTTTTGGAATATCCAAGCAGACTACAGTTCCAGTAAGTCTGATACGTAACATTCCACTCAAATACGAAGCTATTCTTTTAAATAAATTTTGCCTTTATAAAACGGATGTAGGGAGACAAATTGAAGTCACAATGACACAAATACTGTTTAAGTTAAGACAGCTAAGAAACAGTTCTTTTTTTTTAAAATTAAAAATTTTTTTAAAGGACAAAAACATTGTTTAAATTGTTGCTTGTCAAGAAGAATACCCAGGATCATCAAAACAATTTTTAACTTTTATTTCTTGGTAGTTTTCCTAACTTTTTGTGTTTAGTTTTAATACAAACAGTTTTCGAAATAAAAAATGTTCTAAAGTGACATCAGATGTTTTAGTGACGTTATTTAATAAAGACGTGCATTTTTAAAATGAAATATTTTATTTGTGATAAAGATAAATAATGACCCAAAGAATTAATATTATAATTTAAATTATTTTATGCATAAGTGTGAAAGGAATTTTAAAAATTAACTTAATTTATATTGTTTACAAATGCCCTAAACCAGTTTTAAATAAATTTATTATTTGCATTATTTACGTAAACGTAAATTTCTTAACGTATAATAATTACAAATATAAACTTATAAATTTATGGTCTCTTCGCATTTTTATGTTGTTTATGTAAAAATAGAATTTTTTAAATACTATACATAATTTTTTCGTTTAGAGATACAACTAATTGTGGAGGAATTTTATATATATGGAAATTCTGAAAGCAGCTCATAACGTACATAAAATTTAATTTATATTGTTCACAAATATCATAAACCAGTTTTAAATATTTTTTTTTATTTCCTTAATTTATAAAAACACACATTTCGTAGGGTGTAATAATCGCAAATCCCTGAAGCTTTAAAATTTATCGTATATACTTTAACTAAAGATTTTTTAATAAAATCTTTTATACATTAAATGTAATTCGTATTATTGTTTTAATATATTGCATTGTTGCGTGCGTTTGGGTTCGTAAGCAGTTGAATCTCCACAGAACCGATGACAGCTGGTCAAATAAATTTTATCAAAGAAACACTTAAAGTTAGAAGTTATAAAAAATTCCATAAAAATACTAGTACAGCTCTTCTCAATATCGTAGAGTACAATCAATAGTTACACTTCAAACCACTAAGAATGTTAAACACAACGCAATGCAAAGTGCATCGGAGCAGCGAAGTTTACCCGGAGATAATCTCAGTACTCCAAAGTCGAATCTAAACTGAGGACTGATGCTGTCTTCGGGCTTATATAGTTTTACCCCGGCCGCCGAGAAATCTCTAGCACCTATTTCTCAAAGTTACTAAAAGGTATATGCGGTTAAATTTACGAATAAGGGCCGGATGCGGTTACAATTCAGTTACACTTATTCAGTCACAGTAGCAATTAGCTATACAGGGACCGGACCCAAATGTCGCCAAAAGGAGGGCAAGCGTGGCGACTTTTATTGATTTCTCGCCAGATTTGGTGACAGAAATCGATGAAAGGGGGGAAAACATTGCCAGTTTGGCGATATCTCGCCAATTTAGCGAGATAGCAATAGCTTCGTCTCTTCCAAGCATTTAATATTGCATTATACAAAAAATACTACAATCTCACATGTAATTTCAATAAAATTATTTACATATATACAAAGTTTGTAGCAATATTTATTTATTATTGTTATTATATTTTTATATGAGCTTTAAATTATATTCATTTTTAAAATTCCTACACAATTAATTTTAATTCCGGGTTCCTTTAAGAGATTTAATATGAGAGGAAGAGTTGAGTAGGTAAAGAATTTATAAGGTCCATTAATATTAGAACAAAATTACTCCCCTTTTTTAAACAAATTTTCTGGACGCTTCGAATACCTCCAGTCTTTTACTTTTGTTTTTCAGAAATGATAAAATGATAACTTTAAGCGTAATATATATATATATATATATATATATATCCAAATAGCATTAAACTTAAATTGAATCTTTTTCTTTTTCATAGTTCTCTTGTATATATCATTACTTGACAAAACAGGGAAAAGTGCTGAATCCGACCAATGGAGTAGGGGTGGTTTTAAATTTTGCGGTTGCAATCTAACACTTCAAAAAACGAGTTTACCGTTAAAAAGTTCGAAAATTAAAAATATATTAAGAGGTTTAAACTATGTAAACTATCATGAAAGTCATATTTTAACAAACAAACGCCATATGTTAAGTAACTGGATTCTGGTCCAGTTACTTAACATATGGTTTTAGAATGCATCTTTTATTAAATACTTTAAAGTTTCAAATCTTTATAAAATTTATCAATTGAATATGTGTAATAAACTAAGCGTATCTTAATTTATATAAAATAATTATGTTATTAAAAATGTAAAATAAAGATTAAAATTGTTAAGAAGTGCATTTATTACTTCTAATAGATCAATTGGTCAAACAATAACAGATGGATGGAATTGCAGAGGATGAAATTACTATTCCTTTTTGTCGAATGAACTGAGAATCGGCTATGTGCGAGGACACGTGGGCGATAAATTAAAAATCTTGTTTTCCGCAGTGAAAATGCTCATCTGTTTGTTACTTATACCAGAGTTGCAAACAATTGTTCATAAGAGTTATCAGTAGGGAGCGAAATAAATTAAATCCATTTACTTTACGGCCCACCAGCGGCCGAGCGGTAACGTCGCTGAACACTGGTAGTTCGGTCCGAGGTTCGAATCCTGTGAACGGGCTGGCTGCAGCGGTGTTTTCGTGGTTTTCCCCATGTGTAACGTGTATACGAGCCAGTTTTCCTTAAAAAGTCCTCCACGAAGGCATCCCTTCCTTAAGGCAGATAGCCCTCGAGTGCTTTGCCGTAATCTAATAAACCAAACCAAACCATTTACTTTACATCAATTAGGTACATTATTAAGAAGTAAAATAAATATTTAAATTTCTAAGGTGCATATTGCTTTTAAATCTCACTCTTTCAAAATCATCTATATTACATCTGCAAGATAAAATTAAATTTCTTTTGCTTTAGTGCATTCCAAAAGTTTGAGAACCGACTCTGGAAAAAAACACGTCGAAAATAGTTTAAAATCTTTCGCTTGATGCACAGGCAACTTTTTTTAATCTGCTAATTTGCTAATCAATAAGAACCGTAATTAATTTAAAAGATGAATGGGGATCTTGTGCTTTGCCGAATGACGACATTCTAAGAATCCTCTATGCAGGAATGCGGGTGGAAAACAAATTTAAGGTCTTGAGTGTTTTGCTGACCCAATATTTGCGAAGGGCTGCTTCTAGATTCTTCCGTTTTTGTAGTCCATCAGTTTACGAGAAATATCATATCTACAGATTTTATTTTTCCAAGACTTTTATATATTAGGTGAAAATAATATTCTCCTTCGGGTTTCAGAAGGTTTCTCTGAAATTCGTATTTCAATATATTACTGTAAATACTTTTAAATATTCAAATCCTCTTTCTGTATTTTTGCAATGTTTTGTATTGCTTTATTTATTTATTTATTTGTTGTTTTTAGGATGATAATTTAAGGATTTATATCGTGTTTAATTGAATTTATAGCCATATATTTTGCATTTATGTATTTATTCCTTATATAAAATTGTAAATCTTTGATTTGTGAGTGCAACAACATATGAATTGTAAAAGTAACTCAAGTGGAAGGCGAGAAAGAGACAAAGTTCGTTTTAACTGACCTTGGCGACTTTTAGCAGTTTATCGTCAACTTAGCAACACATTTGTGAAGCACTATGATCGGTTCCAGAGCTCATGCTGCAGTATTTAAGTACGGATCCTAGGCAGTCAGTTATGAATCAGCTATGAGACCGAGAAGTTAACTGAATTTCAATTTAGGGTTTATACTGCAACTGAATTTTGAGAATTATGTCTCATGCCGTAAGGAGAAATTGCTTAATATCTGCTTTCTCCTTGGGCAATTTGTACCTGTTTTATTGTAGTGTGTGTTGTGAATCTTTATAATAAATTGCCAGTTCTTTTCTGCTCATCTGGAATGATTATTTAAAGAAATAACATCGAATCCGTAGCTCACAACAATAGACACTTTTATAATACAAATAAAAGGCGAAATACTGTGTGATATTTTTCAAACCTGCCATAATAATATAATATAATGCTGGATAGCAATAGCTTATAGTGAAGTCCTGAGAAAACTCTCTTCTCAGGGACTGATGTTACAACGTGATAGTATCCAATGGCTGCCACGCTCTTCAGACCATCCAGGAGCATAATCTTGGAGATAATTTATAACACTTTCAAGACATGGCAAGGACAGCTAAATGAAACGTGAGGTTTTGCCTTCAGGACTGTATACCATGGGAAGGAAAGGTTTGAACGATACCGTTTTTGAAACAAGATGGCACGGTTCAGTAACCAGAGAGGAATGGAACTGGTCTAATCGTCTCAGACAACAAGGGAAGAGGTGTTGTCACTTTTTCAACTTTCCTGTCGTTCTCAAGTTTCCATGCCAGAAAGGTGCCCGCATATTTTCACGTTCACAGCCACTCCCCAAAACAAAAGGTTGCCCTGAAACAAAGACTCAGATGAGCCAGCATCCGTATAAAGGTTGGTATCACGAAGAAAGCACTTCTCACCGAGACTTCCAGTTCACCAATATGAAGGTCTTAATCTTGGCGAACAGTTGCCTACTTGCATAAATGTACCGGTATCATGGAAACATTTTTATGAAACCCACTTTCTTTTCACCACACCATTTAAATGCCGCAAGGTAGCGGAAGTTCGTTTGTAGCCTTGTATTCACTTTAAGAGTTGAATAAAAAATTTATCTCAACCTTCTTTCGATTTTGTGATTGTTTCAGACTCAGTAGCATTCTAGTAGGGTCTGAAGAACTTAAACACAAGCTTCTAATTGCTGCAAAATCCTACTGAGTGAAGAATTAGATCCAATTATTATGAATTTGTGACAAGCTAACAGCAACATGGTAAAAACATCGAGTTTAATGCTGTCATCATTAGCTTATCTTCCGCATTTTTAGAGATAAAATCTTTTTCTTCTTATCAGTAGGTATATCGTTTTTTTCTGCATGAATATTACAAATATTTTCAATTTTTCATCTTTTTTAGACTATCGATATCAGGTGACAAAAAAGCGTCACAGAGCCGGTGGCACATCGGTCATTTTTCCAAATATTTGTTCAAGTCAATCAGATTAAAAATTAAAGAAATAGTGTTTTTATGATATGCATCTATTGCTTTTAGGTAGCTTAGTTTGTTAATTTAACAGGTATTTCCTCCCTCCTTTCCGCATGCTTTCGTGGTGTAACTGGAAGCACACTCAACGCATATTCGTGAGGTTTAATTTTGAATCCCGCGGAGTGCATTGCGAATTTTTTCAGTTTCCTGGCATCCAAAAATTTTAAAATACTGTACAGTGGCGCCCGAATTAAAAGGTCGTGGGCAATAATTCGTCACCATCAGGATTCGGCGACTGGGTTCCCTAATCCCCAGTCGCCCTCTAAAAGGGGGAGTATATAAGGTCCAAAATGTTTAAGGTGTTTAAACCCTGATAAGTCTTCGGAGTTAAAGTCACCGAAAACTCATTTTTTCGTCCTTTCCAGCACGCCTTCTTGGCGACGATAGCACACTCGGCGAGTATTCGAGAGGTCCAGGTTCGAGAGCTAGCGAAAACATTCCTCATTTTTCACGTCTTTTGCTTAAAAATAACCTAATTTCTCCACTGTGACGCCCAAATTAAAAGGTGATGGACAATAACTCGTGATGGACAAACTAGGATTTGGGAGTTGGGTCACATTCTTCATCAGCTTCCTTCCATTTAAATTTCTTGCTCTGCTTATCGTCTTACTCTTCATCAATCTCCTCCTCTTCATCAACCTCCTCCTCTTCATCATCTTCCTCCTTTCCCAGTACATGTCTGATTATTTCGCTATTATCTCGAGAGAGTGCGACGGGAACTGAGTCGTTGCGACGGGAACTTTGCATCTCCTCTTCACTAACACGAATCTTCTCCGAAGATTTAGGTAAATCCAAGACGTCTGACAGGAGCTCCAGACAAAAAGAACCTTTGTCACTCGATTCATCAGTTACGAACACGATCAGAGGTTACAATTTACACCAACAGTGACGTAAAGTAATGTTCTTTATATCTTTTCATGAAAGAGACGAAGTAAGTATGGCATCCTTCATAATGAATTATTTCTGAAAATCATGGGCAATACTTTCAAAGTTCAATATGAACCTTAAAAAGGGATCGATAGTTCGTCTTGATATTTTGCATAATTCCTTGATTCACTGGTTGGATAACGCTTAATACATTGGGAGGCAAAAGCATAACATAAATCCTCAAAAATCTAAATTTCAAACCTCAAATTTTACCTCAGTTCAATTTTAACTCAAAGACCTAAATTTCAGATTTAAATCTAGACTTTCAGAAGTGCAGTTATTTTCAATGCCGATTAATTGGGTGCCGGTTACGAGAGATTTTTTTTACTGTATTTATTTGCTATATATTGATGTTCTACTTATCGCAAATACCTTGAATTCGTGAAGGTTAAATTAAAATAATTTTCTCAATGAGTAAGATAATAATAATTGTACATAATCAAAAGGGGAAAAAATTTAGTTTCTCTTTGCATGTGAAAGTAAATTTGCTAATAGCTAATCTATTTTTTTAATTACAAAAGCTTCGACTAAATAAGAAAAAAATATATATTAGGAAAAACAATCTCGTGAAAGTCTTCCAGTTTAGATTTCTTTTACAGGTATGGAGGATTTTTTTTAACGTTTCTCTGAATTTGTTTAAGAAGACTTGTGCATTTTTTTCATGAATTTTTTATAGAACGTTTCTATGTCTTTAATCGGTTTAGAGCGAAATAATCAGACCACAGAATTCCAATTTTGCACATTTGGATGGAGAAGAAGCAAAGTAACGGGAAGGAAAATTGGAAGTGAAGGATTCTTTTGTATGAGTTCTTTTTTCTCCCAGTTTTCTTTTCGAGAGAGCCTTTTTTTTTTTTTTTTTTCTTTCGAAATCTTTTATATCTACTTTTCCTTTCGAATGAACTCTTGTATGGAACAGGCTTGAATCATATTTTACTTAAAACATATCAGAAAATTCGTCGATTTGTGATTGAGCGTTTTTCCCAGAATTTAATTCAATTGCTTGGTAAAAAACTGATTTTTTGAAGATGTAATAACCAGTTGTTGAAAACTTTTCATTTCCAACATTTCTTCTCCACACCTTGGAATCTTGTAAGTGAAATTATTAATTTTTTCCCTCCTGCCTTCCCGAAGTATTTCTTTGTTTTTTTATACCATTTCTGGTTAGGGATTTCTTTTAATACAAAAAATAAAATACGTAATTTTCGTATTTAATAACTTTAATTTTTTTTTTAAATTACATTTGTTTTTTAAAGAAAGCTTATACTTGGAAGATTATACTTGGAGCTATACTTAAAATATACTTCTACTACTTCAGTCTGTAGCCCTAATAGATATGTGGCAAACTTTCGATATGTCTCAGATAGTACGACAAAACTCTAATTAAGGTTTTAAAGCAACCTTGTAGGGCTTTCCTTATTTTGCATAACAAATTGTTTTAAGTTTGAAATCTTTCCTGAACCTCTCATTTTCCCCTCGCATTTCCTCGCCTGGATGCAAATTAAAAGTTAAGTGAAGTGAGTATTTAAAGGGGTGAATCTCTGAATTTAGTCAAAGCTTGTTTTTCTAGCCAAAGCAAGTTCGTTTGTTTCGTTCCTGACAAAACGTTTCGTTCCTGACACTGCTGCTACGCTGGTACGTCCCTTGCCCATTTCGGATTATTGTCACGCCTGTTAGGTTTTGTTGAGTCAACCTAAATTAGCCATGCTTTAACGTGCTAATCTAGAACTATTCTATTTAGACTGGAATTCGATTGTGTAATAACGTTTAAGTTCCACCGCAAGTAATACTTAGAATTAATAAAGGATTATTTTCACCCTTCTTCTGTGCTGGTATTTACTTCACGCCTGTGCGAGAATTCGTCAGGTTCATTGTAGCATCTGGTTTAGTGTATGCGGAAAAGAAGAGACACATCTTACAACCTTTTTATTTAAACAGAATTTTGAATATAAGAGCATGACTTTGTGCTACAATAACCACAGCTTACGATGACGCAAATAAATGAGAGCACTCAAATAAATTTAAACGCCGTTTAATAGTCTAAGATTTACATAATTAAACCCTAAGCTACATGCTGGCTCAATAAATTACCGGCGTGTCAGATTAAGGTAACCGCGGCTTAAGAACGCAAAGCCGAAATAGTTACATTTAAATAACTGGAGCTGGCAGAATATAACCTCATAGCGCGGATAGCTACACACACTCTCAAGATCCCAAAACCTCAGGTTAAATGCACAATCAAACAAATTTGCATTCTGGTGAGGGTTACGAAAAGAAGTTAAAGTATAGGTCCAAATCATAATAAAGTTTTTAAAAATTAAATATAATCGTCATTTTCGATAATCGTTATTTTTTTTTCTGGGGAAAACCGCTCTTTTATGGCATCAGATCAGGACTGTATTTTTTTTTTTTTTTACATAAAAGTGGGGAAAAGAACTCTTTATGGGATCATATTAGGACTGTTTGCTGACTGAACTGAATAATTTCTTTTATAAATAACCACCATCCATTACTTTAGGATAGGCATATCAAAGCCATTTCTTCCCTCCAGTCATGTTTCGTATCCATGGTAACGACTGCTACGGGAAAAAGGTCGAATCCTCTAATTTGCTAAAATCCTTTAATTCTCTCTGGGCGCCGATGATTACATGTGTTAATCTTAACTGAGCAGAGGGTCACTACGCCCTTAAAGTAACAGACTATAGCAATAACTTTGATGAATAAGAACAGATACGGGCAGAGGATCAAAAGTGGAGTACGAGGATGGAAGAAAGAGGGAAAAGAATCAAACGAAGAGTGAGATTGGAAGAATCAAATCAATCAACCTCTTTTTTGAAATGTAGTTTTGTTTTTTTAATAAAACCTTTTTCTACATAATACTAACAATAAAATTTTAGGATAAAAAACGTATTCAAAATGTTAGGTAATGATAAAAATTAAACTCACTTTTTATGGGAGGAGAAACTCTTTTCATAAAAATTAAACTCACTTTTTATGGGAGGAGAAACTTGTTTCTGCAGTAACATGTCAGTTGAACTCTCCTGTCACCCTTCCAGCACGAGTTTTCACTTGTTAACTCTGAAAGAACTACCCCTCCGTTTTGTTAGATCATCGTTCATTCGCTGAGTAAAATGAAAAGCTTTTTTGAATCACTACAATTCTTCACCTTTCATTTACATGCTTCCTTTCGAAATATCTTCCTCCGCATGCAGTAATGCTTCCTCCATATGCATTGGTATGAGTATGTATGTCTGAAATGCACAGAAAATGTCAACCAAAGAGAAACGATACGGAAGCTATTGTAGAAAACTATTGAAACAGACTATAACACCAACTGGAACGGAAGCAGTCCAATTACTAGGAAATTGTTGAGCATACGTGCTTGGTACTAACAAAAGTAGGCACTACATTGGGAATGCAGCACAAGATCGGCAGACGGTTGGCACATGATTAACATACCAACTCCATAGCCAGTTTCATCATATCAGTGCTGTTGGATGTCGAATCCACGTATGTATCGTAAAATGAAATAATTTAATCAAGTTCTCCCATTGTGGATCAAATGGTGCAGAAAAATATGACGTTGCTAATCATATGCCTTATCTACATCACGTTAGTGTCGACTTTATGTCACTTCAACAATCCTACGTGTCGATATTAATGTCGATTGCAAATTCCTATTTGTAGGAATCCTAAAGTTTTTATTTAAATTTCTTTTAGACCCACAGGTGCTATTACTTTCGAACTTCGCCATTTTTGTTTGTATCATTTTTATGTTCTTATCACTTTACAAATGTGTTACCACTCGGCAAAGTGCAAGACATTTGTCTTTCAAATTTAATAAAAGAAATCAGCGATTTAAAGGAAATGTATTGCCTCTGCCCGATGTAAAATATTTTTAACTTGCACTCTTCAGTTTGTTGCCATTTGACGTAAGATAATTAATTATTCTTTATTTAGCCAATAAGCATAAGATAATTATTCTTTAAAATGTAATCTGCCTGTTGCTGATTAACAAATTAAGGTATTTAAAAGCAACAAACGCAGTTCTTATCTCTTTACTAACTGGATCTGGGAAATTATATTACTAAAAACACCATATATACATATATTTTTCCTTTTTAGAGCAATTCTGTCAGGTTGCTGGGCGCAAAAGTAAGGTTTTGAGACAAATGGCTTTTCTGGGCTAAAAAATGATAGCAACTCTGAATACTCTACCGGGAATTTTAAATATATTTATGCTGTTTTAAAACATGTTGCGATTTTGCTGTTGAACTTTATGTGGCATAGTGGGAATAAAGTGATGTTTAAATATAAAGTTAAAAAGACAAAACACTTGTGTAGGGTATCTTGTTAAGCAAACTGACATTGATACGATGAACTTCAAAAAGACTGAAACAAAAACAGGAAAATGTATGCCAACATCTGACACTTTATCGGAAGATCTAAAAATATGCTGCTTTTAAAAATTTTATTATTTTACTGTTGAATTTTTTGTGGCATAAGTGGGAGAAAGTGACCCTTAGTAATAAAGTTAAAAAGGCACAAAAAAAGTTGTGTCAGAAAATAGGAGTCCAACAGCAGACTGATAAACTGCGAGCTCAATGAGAACATAAAAAACCTTAACAAACCTCTTGTTCGATGTTAAAATCTGAATTTTTTGTTTGTTAGCCCAAATATCGTTAGATCAGAAGGGCTATTAATTTCAAAACGGAATTTTGCGTCGATTCACTTTTCAAACTGTTGCCACCAAATATTATCGCCATGTATTATATTTAAAGAAAATAAATAATGAAGAATGTGCATGAATGCATGCATTTTTCTCGCATTGTGAAAAAACAACGGTGCCTAGAGCCATCAAAGTTTGAATAACATAGTCTTCTAACCGAACATGGGCACTTGGAAGCCAAAATTTTGAATTTCGAAGTTGTTTTATTACCTATTTAAAATTTTGTAAAACTTTAACGAATTTCTGATTAACAAATTCAACGATTTCAAAGCGAGCAATGACCAACATTGTACGGGGGGGGGAATTATCTCCAGCGCGCGAGACTGTTTATCGGTAATTTTAAAAATATGCTGTTTTGCTGTTTTTAAATATTTTGTGATATTGCTGTTGAATTGAATTTTTATGTGGTTTAAGGCCGAAGAACATGATATTTAATAAATAAAGGTAACACACAAAACGTTAAAAAACGCCCTTTCGGGCGTAATATAAAATCTAAAAGTTTTCAGATTTTTTTTCTCTGTTTGTTTATTATATTAATAAGTTAATTTTATCTAGTTCGTTTCCACTGTTTGTTTTCACCAGGAAAAATGTTTTAATTTATATAATACCAATAGTTTTCTCAGAGTTTATTGAACATGCTACAGAATTAAGTTTCTTTACAAAGACTAATAGGCTTACTAATTTGAACTTTATTTTAATAAAGAACATGCGTTAAATTTAGTAAAATAAATCTATGCATCTATAATGAAACGTTTTAGGTATACAAACCAACTGGAATTTTTATTAGCACCTTGCATTTCGTAACTGTGCGTCGGAATAATTGTCTGCTTACGTAAATAATGCTTTTCTATTATTCTTTATGTTAATTTGGAAACATTATTGCGATTATTTTTACATTGTATTTAAAATTTATCAGAAAATTTTCTTCCCAGTTATTTTTTCATTTATGTTATGCTCTTTTTTATCGCATTTCTGTCTAGGGATTTCCTTATATGCAAAAAATAGAAACCACAGAATCTAAAACGAGGGATAATAGGAATTCCCTTTTCCTTAATTACGCAGCTTTCTCTTCCTAACGGGGAAATCATAATGTGCAAGCATTTTTTGTTATTATTATTCTCTCCGCACATTTTGAGTTCCTAATGTTACGACTTTAAGCATCTGCTTTGGCTATTATTTCCGTCCTGCAGCGATGAATATTTGTAGTTCTCCCCTTTTACCCCCCTTCCTTTTTTAAAGAACTTTTCACAAAAACATTCTGAATTTTTTTCTTTCCGCTGTTTATGTGAAAAGTTCGAAGGGCAAAAAAGAAGCATTATAATCACGTGATCGCTATTGTTGTAAATGTTCCTATTTCAGGCTACGGTTTAATGATAAAAATGGTGGAGAAAGGTGAACACCTTCTGAGCTACTTGCCGCGTAATTATTCTTCTCATAATAGCGATGAACTATTATTTTATTTATTTATTTTTTATTAAAAGTCTTTATGCTGAGCAATTGCTTGAGCACGCAATTCAAACTCTGCAAAACGTTTTGTTGGAAATTGTGTAAAATCACAATTGTAAATATTATGAACAAGTGCGTAATTTTTTTTCTACCTTCAATGGGTAAGTTTAATGATGATGATGTTATAGATGGAAATGGGTTGTCCAATTTTGTTTAAAGATACAAAGACATTTTTAGCCATTTTGTTTTTAGAGATGTCTTTATCAGGATCTTTGCAAAATTTTTGGACCGTTGCATTATGACACAATCCGCGCGATTTGGCATGTGTTATCATTGTACGAAATATGTAGGATTTTTAATTTATTTTCTACGCAGTCTGGCAGATAATCAGGTTTTATAGTGTTGTCAATCGGAAACGCATAAACTTTTAATTAGCATAAATTGCTAATTTGAAAGGTAAATTAGTAAAGATAAATTAATTTTTCAAATTTGATCTACGTCTGTAATTCCTACAAACTGGATTGAGCGATTTAAATGCAGTAAAAACAATTCTTAATGACATAAATCTTTATTTGTTTTTTTATCTTTTACTGGGAATGTACAAAAAATAAGCATGCATGATATCTAGGCAATATATTGAATGTCATATGTTTTGGGTAAAAGTACGAAATATGTGAATGTTTTTTAATATACATCCACTTTTAGTATACCCAGCTTTTATGTTTGCAATGGTTATGGTCATAGACATGTACTTCTAAATACGAAAGGTTTTAAATAACGCAAATATTCATGTTCTGCATTTTAAAATTGAAAGAAATCAGTTTTATAAAAAATTACGAAAACCAACTTTTTGTGCATTTCCTATATTTATTTAAGAAACTTTTGCTCTCATTATAAAAAGATGAAACGGAAAAAGTTTGGTTCTGATAAGACAAAGATTGACTGATATTTAAGTTTAAAATTTGAGATTTTAGGTTTTGGTATGCCAAAAAATTTCCTCGCAAATAATGTATGATTTTTAAACATCCAAAAATGCGTAAATAATATTCTCATAAAATTTCATCACTTTAGAACCATTATCTGTTGGTAATCGTGCGAAAAATTCATTAAAGTACAAATATGTTTCATTTTTAATGAATGGAAATGATACTAAGAGTTGCTAATACTGAAGCATACCTCGCAAATATATGTATGTTTTTGAACACAAATTTTATAAAATTCTCTTAATGATATCTCAGTTTTGAAAAAATTTATATTCATCAATATTTTTCACAAAAATATTTGGATAGAAATGTTCGTCTATTAATCTCTTAACATCCGAAACTTTATTCTAAATTGATATTTTACTTTTAGTTACTTACGTAGGCAAACATTTCGCTCTTCAAATGATTCTCAATTTTAGTATCAAATATTTTTTTGTCAATATATGTCAATTTTTGTTGCACAGGCGTCAAACCTTTTTGTGTTTTATGTTTTATAACGAGTGCAAAATTTTCCTAAATATAAATCTAGAGACCGGAGTAACGCATTTGGGAGCTTTTACAAACTTGATTTCTTTAAGTTTAAAAATTCCAAAACACGAATACTTGCGTTATTTAAACCATTTTTGTATCTGAAAGTATGTGTCTACCATCAACGGTTGCAAAAATAAAAGCCGGGTAAGGACATTTTTGAATACGATGTACATATATACTTACCCTAGACTTTGCATGTAATACTTGGGCATTAATATAAATAATAACATATGTTGTTTAGGCAAAGTATTAAAGAAAGTTCTAAACGCGATAAAAGAGAGTCGCTTTTATTAAAAAGACTTATTCCAGATCTCGATAGCATTAATCTCTTTATTTAACAGGATAAGTTAGTTTGATTTTGTTTTCCACTAACATCACGTGATAATGATTCAGCAGACATAGTTCTTTTTCAGTAGATTGTTTCTATACTAAACGCCGAGGTTAATATTATCATTCGGATATTGTTATCGAATTCCCAAAGTCCCATTAGAAATGGGACATGGAAAATATGTTGTTTGTTAGGGTTAACAATTCTGACAATATTATCAAACTATTACAGAATAATTTTTTTAACTGTAGTGAAGTCGGCAGATTCAAAATTTACCAAGTGACAGAGAAATATTGCCAATTAAGGGATTAAGCAGGTTGGCTTCAATTTTAATCAGTCATTTTTTTTTAAATTAGGCAAAAAAACAACCTTGTTTGGCGTAGATATTCAGTGAGTCTGTCAGTTTTTATAGCTGTGAAATATAAGTATCTCATCTTCAGAAGTTGAGGAAAAATAAAATTCTCCAGATTCCCCCCCCCCTTTGAAATAAAAATTCTCTGAAAACATCTAGGGCAAACTAAGTTAGCTTTTCGCCTAATTTTAAATTTTATATTGGTAAGTTCTCTGCCAGCGAGAAACAATCTCCGAGTCTTAACCCTTTGACTACGAATTTTAAAAGGAAATTATCACTTGTAATGTTCACTTAGATTGAAAATTCTCTATCCAAGTAAACAAAATATGTCATTAATAAGGTAAATCTAGAATTTGGAATTTTTTTACAAACGGTTTTCAAGCCAAAGGCTCAGCCGTAGTTAATGGTGGGACACATATGTCCCACACGTAGTGATCGACTTATAAATACACCTATTATTATGGAAAAGTTTACATTTATATGAAATAGATTTACATCGCATGGTACAGGGTAAAGCATTCTCTGCATAACTCAACATTACACATTGGAACTCATATTTGTTTTTTTCTTCTGTGTTTATTTGTGTACAACGAGCACAGCGGCGTCTTGATTTTCCAACTATTGGGTACTGAACCCCAACATTCAGGAGATTCTAAGTAATTTTTAAACTTTTAGAGGAACATATATGTCCTGTTAGCAGTCAAAGGATTAAGATTAGGGTACAGCATCGGTCAAATAATTTCCAAAAGTATTGTTTGGTTCGTACAGAAAGGATTGATACAAGGGCTCTCGCAACGAAACTATTACACTATGCGAAGGGAAAACAAGTGAAATAGACACAAGGGGGCGTGAGCTACTCAGAATGTATAGATGAAGCTGGCCGCAAGCGAACGGTATAAGTCAGGGCCCGTCCCTTTCGTCATCGTCATTGAGAACGTGGACAGCAATAATGGAAGGTGATTTATCACGGTCAGCGTTGGACAGCGTGGTTCCTATGGAAGGAAGGGATACAGGGTAGTGAGATCCATCGTCGCATGGTGTCGTTGTGCGGGAACAAAGCACCCTCAAAGCGTACCGTATCCCGTTGGTTGGCCAAGTTCAGCAGTGGAGTGGAGACCTCAGCCAAAGGTGTTAGTGCGGGACGACCAGCAACATCGCATACGCAGCAAATGTGGCAACCGTGTCGGATTTGATCATGGCGAACAGGCGCATAACGTTAAAAATGATGCAGGAAGAGACAGGGCTTATGCAAGGAACATTGCAGGCGATTGTGCGTGATGATTTGGAGATGACAAATGTGTATGCAAAATTGAGGGACCTCAATCCAAGGCCTCGGACTACGCCTTGTTTGATAACATAAAGGACGCAGTCAGGGACCAACATGTTGAATCTTCTGCAGAATTGCATGCAGTTGTCCATAGATGGTGCACCAACACCCCACAGACTGGTTTACCAAAGACCTTCGGGACCTCCCAGCCAGATGGCAGAAGTGTGTTTACATGGGCAGGGATTATTCCTAACTAATGTACTATCAGATTTTTGTTAATAAATTGTATTCCGCTCTGTGGCAGCATTTGTGTCATTCATTTCTGTACTACCTAAATATAAACATTTCATAAATGAACTTTTGCATCAAAGATGTTAGGAACAGGTCATAAATAAACTTTTGAATTTCCGTAATTAAAAATTCTGTGAAAGTTCTTATTTAAAAGTTTTTTATGGCATTTTTTTTACCGGATTTGTTAGATTACATTTGTTAAATTCCATTGCTGATTTGAGGGATATTTTTTCAGCGTTTAAAGTTATCAAAAAGCCGTGGATAAGCTGGATCACATTAAACGACGGCTACTGTAATAGTAGCATATGTCTAAATGGTAATTTATATTCAAATAAAATTCATATGAAAAAAATGGTTAATGATAACTCGAATTACTATTCAAATATTTGTGATGTTGTTATGCTTCGCTATCATCCTATTCCAATTATCCAATGAATTATCGAACTTCTACAGTCTTGTTATCTAAAGAAAACTGCTGATAGTTTTTTCCCCCTATCAATTACTTTTTTATAACTATCAATTAATTCTCTATCTAAAAATCACAATTGGAAAGAATTCCATCGCTATAAAAGAACTTGAAGGTAATTTACTTACCCTTGTTTTTTGTAATTTAATGCTTTTTTTTAATTTTTTTAATAAGTAAACTAGTTATGGATTACTCTTAGCGTTTATCCACAAATAAATTATATTTTTCCTACCAAGTTAAAGATCAAAACACTTGTACTTTTTTATTCTTTCATTCAAGCTTGGGAGAAATGATATTAATTAACTTTTTTTGGTAAGGCATTTCTTTTTCACAGAACTGTCTTGTTGATACGAAATATCGAATATCATTATTTTTTTTTAATAATAGTATATCCTAATCTTTTTCTAAAACGCTTATTTAGCATTTTTTGTTCATTTTTCTCGGTAATTAAGTTTCAAAGTGCAGCGAACAAACGATAACTTTCCTTCTTAGAAGATTATATTCTTGAATAATATTAGGCTTACGCAATTTAAATAAAAAAATTTTAAAAAAACTCTTACCTAGAGGGATAAATTAAGAATTATTTGATAATTAATGTTTTGATTATTCAAAAGGGAAAGCGCTTTGATGAGCCCTTTTTTTCGCTCTGAAATATATTTGTATGTCTTTTGAGATACTTTTATTTTTACGGTGTATTGTCAAAAATAAAGTAATTAACAATAGTTTACTTTAATTCAGCAAATTTCGAACAACAATCTATTTGGCAATTTTCTTTTTAAGTGGTTGTATTAATATTGCTACTAAATTTAAGTGGCAACAGTTTTCCGATGAAACTTTCCTCAAGTGTTTTTCTCCATTTCGAGCAATTTTCTGTATTGGAGCATTCAAAGAACTTCATGAAATGTTTTTCTCTTTCGTTCTCTTTGTATTACAGTCGATGGTTCCAAAATTCTAAGATTTAAGTATATATTTTTTATTTCCTCAATTTTCTTTTCAGCATAATCCCCATTTAATTGAATACACTTATCCAAAAGAGAAACTAATTTTTTTAAGCCGTCCTCAAAGAACTATGGTAGGGTTAAACTCTCAAACTGAACAACATCTCGTAAAGGATTTTGCAAATGTCTGAATACAATACTCCTCGAAGACGTTGAAACAATTTCTGGAGTTTTGCACTCTTTTTCCACAAAAAGATAATGATTGCAATTCACATCTTCCATAGTTGCAGTAACAGTTCTAAAAATTGAGTCTCAAACAACCGAATTGGTCGCTCGGGTTGGCTGCATTAAAATACATGTCAAAACTTTTCTGTTGCCGATAGCGTCGTCTTTAAGTTCTAGGAATGAAACTAGTGTTTAGTTGGGGCAACTTTATTTGTGTAAAATTACTTGTGTAAAACTGTGTTTAATTTTACATCAAATTCTCGGGCGGATATAGAAAGGATAGACTAAATTAAATTTTCGGGCGCCTCAAAATTGAATATTAATGGTTATAAAATAATAAGAACAAAGATGCAATATGAAGATTTCAGATTACATTTCAAACAAAATATACCATACCACAGTCCGAGGAAAATATACTTTATTTTTATATATCTATTAAATATAATAAATTACATATGTACCAAAGTAAGTATACCATCAAAAATTTCCAAAATAAATATGTAAACAATAAATAATTTAATAAATGTTAAAAATAAGCATAATTAAATTAACACAATTAAAAAATAAATATTTTTTAAATTTAAGAATAAAAGTAAATAAACAAAAAATTAATGAAACAAATATAAAAATTAAAATAAATGAACAAATAAAAAATATAAAAAAAGTAAAACATAAAAACTAAGAGAAAAACAAGTCTGGTAACATAGACATAGAGTATGGCGTATAGACATAGAGTATAGTAGAGTAGACATAGAGTATCTTTTTAACGTATGAAAATGTGCAAATGTGTATTTTCTTTGCTTTTATGCAACATTAAATTCACTAAAACATGCAGAGATCTTTAAAAGCGATGTCGCAGCATAATAAATTGGAGGTATCTTTTATATACATTGTTTTTCGTTTGGAATGGCAACGATACAGTGTTTCATCCTAGTTATGGCTATCCGATGTCGCATCGGTTCACAAGCAAGTTTCATAACGTAACTCCGTCATAAAAGCACCGACATCCTTATGCAAGTTAGCCAGTGTTAGAAAAGACAGAAATCTTCTGAAGGATGCCCTCGTCTAAAGGTGCCTCCACCCGTATGAAGATCAATTTTTAACTTCTAAAAAGGAACCTTCATGAAAGCTTCGAAAAGAAAGAAATCGTCATTAGAATATCCGACATAAAGATACCCAACCCTTGTCCATCCGATGCATTTTCTAAGTTGGAATAAATAAATAAATAAATAAATAAAAATTTTCATAAAAGTGCGGCTTCGTGATACCAAGGCATCCTGATGAAGGTTTCTGTCTTTTGGATCATTGACGGACCTCCATAACAATGCTGACACTTTTATGCCGGGACACCGTTAGGAAGCGATTTCGCCGCAAATACCTTGAATAGCCAAGATTCTGCTCTTCGTTCTTCACCTAAAAATGCCAGCACTCTTATAAAGATCATTTTTTGGCTTTTAAAAAAGCTTTCAAAAAAGTGTTGGTACACTTCGCACTCACACACACACACACACACACACAAAAAAAAAAAAAAAAAAAAAAAAAGGGCGAGATGAGGGAGCAATTTTATTTCTCTCGTTCCACTCGGCCGATCGACGAAATCTAATTTGTGTTTTTCATGTCTCGAAAGCGCGACCATGTTATATTTATGTATAGCATTGTTCTAACATAGGTATTTTCACACAACATCGGACTTTTTCTGAAATAATGTACTTAATATTTTCCGTATTTCGATTCTCAAATTATGCCTCAAATTATGCTTAAAGGATAAATTTTATAAAATCTGGTGAGAAACTTAGCGAGTAATCCAGAGATTTATCTTGGCGCACTTTTTTCAGTTTCTGCCAAAAGCAGTTAATTCACTAGGCGGAATTCTTAATTTATAGTAAGCTGTTTCCCTTTCCGTTTTCTCCTTGTGTAATAGCGAAACACAAATTGCATCTTTCAGTCTTTCAAATAATTTTAATAAAGTGCGTAAACCACATTTGGCGTTATTATCGCTTACAAATATGCCAAAATTCAAAACGCGCCAATATATAAATTAACGTATGTTTCCGGAAATTTTGAATAAAAAATCTGATGTGTACACTACATGACTTCCTTGTACGGAATATTAAATTATACGCATTTTTTCTTGCATTTTATTTAAACTTATTAGATTGATATAAACCTGGCGCTAGGTTTACTTAACAGTATTATATTTCATTCATATTATAACTCAGAATGCACAAAATGTATATCATTTAAAGAATTATCGAATCGTTGCCACATGTTCTATTCAAATACTATAATAAAGCTAGAACGATGTATAAAAGAAATTAAGAAAACAAAACAAAACAGAAACCGTTTTTCACAGACGATTGAGTATTTCTCATTCAATTAATTCAGTTCTCACTTCGCGAGAAGGCAAAAATACATATAAACTCAAAATATCTGTATTAAAAATTACGAAGTAAATCTCAAACGCTTATTTCTTCGAAAAAATTCCAGAAAGAATTAAGCATGATTTAATTGGCAATAATAAATGAATGCGTTATCTTTGTCGTTGCGAAGCTAAGTTTCTCTAGATTGGCAACAAATCCACTAATCTCCTGTTTCAAATGTAAACATGAATGGCCGCCATTAAAAACAGGTTTAGCGACAATTAAACAACTTTAAAATTGCTGATAATCCTAAAAATATTGCACACAGATTTACTAAAGGCATAAAATCCTTAACCGGAAGATAAAAACAACATAATTCAATCATTTTTAAAGCAAAAAATGTACAATTTACAAACATATAAGAGTAAAGAAACTGAGATCACTGAGCCGGGTAATAGAGTGGATATATATATAAATATATTTATATACGTTTGGTGCTGCCGATTGCAACCAAAATACGAGGTGCACATCTACATGTTATAGCAGTCCTATATACAAAATTTCAACGTTCTGAGGCTACTCATTTTTGAGTTATGCGAGATACGTACGTACGCACGAACGTACGTACGTACATAAGTTCGTACAGACGCCACGAAAAATTCTCTTCAGAATTAATTTTAAAGCAGTTTTATAATTATTTTGAAGGAAAAGAGTATTTTATTCTGTCCTTACGTACAGATATGACGCAAAAACATCGTTAAATTGCATTCGATAGCGGTCAAAATGGATATTTTCGTTGAAATATGCTGCCTGAAACTTTTCGCGATTACAATACTTCCTTTTTACTTCGTACAAGGAAGTAAAAACTGTAATTTTTTGCAGGTATACATAGAAATACGTTGTAAGGATTATGTTAATTTCATTAACAGTTAAATTTTGAGTTAAAGTTCCTTTCCTATCGATTCTTAACTTCCACTTACTACTTCCGGCCAGAACGTAGTTTTATAATCACGTCTGAATACATAATGAGGAAGAGCGGTATTTTACTGCGAAGTTCTTTGGTCTTAGTGAGAGAGATACCAGGTATATGCTGTCTGCTCGCGTCCGCCTATTTTAGGCTACTCTCTCGTAAGCTATTATCACGCTCGGCCGTACTTTACGCTCTTGATAGCTTCGCAGTCTATTAACGTTAAGGGGCCAACCGTGTTAGAATTTTGATAGCTTCAACTATACCTCTTTAGTTTAGGTTAGTTTAGTATTATTCTTAGTCTCTTAAGTTCAAGCCGAAGTGTCGGTTTTATTATACAGTCCAAGACGGAGTTTTGTTAAACCTTAGTTGGAATAATAAAGGGTTAGTTTACCCTTCTATTTTGTTGTTTCCTGTCACACGAACTCAAGTTATCAGTTCTTAAGATTCTTCACTTCCAACAGTAACTTAGTTACACAGTGAGGAACTCTACAAGGTCTACTTTAAGACGATGGTAAAAATTTTACAGATTATAATTCAATTGTTTTTAAAAATATATAAAAATTATTCAAAAATACAAATTTTAAAAATAAATCATAAAAAATGGGTGAATTTTATTTGGAATGAACCTAAATTTCGAACTGTGAAAGAATCAATAAAGTAAGTTTAATTAAAAAAAGACAGATCAATAAATATATACCAAATTCAATTCACAGTGAGGAGCTAAAATTTTGAGAGCTAATTTTTGAAAAACTGCTGGTGCGATTTTTTTTAAATTGGCAGTTAGGCATACTTTGAGTCGTAAAATCGACATATGCGAAAACATAGGTATCTCATTTCAGTAGTACAATTAAAAAAAAAGTACAATTTAGTGTCAGAATGCCTATTTTAGATTAACCTTACTAATACATACCCTAAGTCACGCTTTCGAGACATGAAAAATGCCCAATGGTCAATCGGCCGAGTAGAACGGGAAAGACAGAATTGTCCCTTTTTTTGTGCAAAGTGTCTCTGAATGCCGGGATTTCCTATTGAAGAATTCTGCTTTATAGAACAGTAGATGTCCTCCTAAAAGCGCTGGTACTTTTCTACCTGGGTACCGTTAGGAAGCGAAGTTTACAAATGCCTTGGATAGCCAGGATTCTGCTTCCCGTTAAGAAATCAAATTTTACATATTTCAACGAAATTCACGCAAAATTAATGAGTCATCAGAGCTAGGAACGAACTATCAACCCCCTGCCCTTTGTTCCGTTACCGAATTTTCTCGCTTTTCGCGTAAAGAAAAAAGGTTCTGTCGTGTGGAAAGCGAGGCAGGAATGACCTCAGTGCGTCAGGCGAGTGCTACCAACTCCATTACGTCATCGATCTGTGCTCATCACGGATTATTTTGAACGTTTGTTCTCCTGCTCTTGGGCCTTTTATAGGGCCATCGCGCATAAAAGTTACGTTGTTTAACTTGTGCATATGGAAGGTAAGTGTTGAAAAGTGTGTTTTGGTTACTAAGAAGAACTCTTCTGATCTTTAATCAACTATTTCTAACTTCTGTGGAGCCCAAAATTTGCGCTAATTAGAAATATAACTTTGCTCTAAGTATGAAATGTCTGATGTGGACACCACACGACTCGCTTGTACGGCCTATAAAATTATACACATTTTGTGCTGCATTTCATTTAAACGTATTTGCTCGATATATTTATTGTAACTTAATTAAGCGATTCCTCAAGGCAGCTGAAAATGACATCAATAACTGCAAATTTTGAAGTAATGTCTCACGGTCAGTTTTTACCGTACGGGAGTGAAATTTCTTATAATGTTATTTTTTCAAAATGAGTGTAAAACTTTCTCAAACATACGTACAGGAATCGCGAGACCGGATTAAAAGAAAGATTTCGTTTTTTTTCGAAAAAACTTTTTTTCTTTTTAATTTGGTATTGCCAAAACAGGAATATTTTCGTCATTTGAAACACTTCTGTAAGTTTAAGTATATGATTACGACCCACGATTGGGGAAATTAAGCCCAAATAAAGACTTAAGGCCGGGTAAGTGGTGGGTATATATATATTAGTACCGACGGGGGGGATTACAGTGGAAAATGGAGGTGCACAATTATATGTTATACCTGTCCCATATACAAAATTTGAACGTTCTACGGCTAATCGTTTTTGAGTTATGCGAGATACATACATTTAAAAGTCACGAAAAATATTATTTCAAATCTATTTTACAATTCGTTTTGGAAAAAAGGAGTCCTTTATTCTGTTCGTACGTACATACATCACCCAAAAAAATCGTCCAAACGGATTCGGAAATGGATAGTTCTTTTGAACTACAATACCCGTAAATTTTTTGTGATTACAAGACTTCCTTTACTTTGTACAAAGAAGTTAAAAGAGCGGGGGAATGTATATAAAATATTGTTTTTACAAAATTAATTTTTTTCAATTTAAAAATTCCAAAGCATGAATATTTACATCATTTAAAAAAATTTTGTTGAGCTAATACATTTAGGTCGCTTTAGAAATACTTTTAGGTTAGAAATACATGCCTACGACCAATGGTTGCGGAAATAAAGAGCGGACATGGCATGAATAAAAAATAAATTCCCGGACTTTTTGTGGACACGGTGTATGATACTCACGATGCCTTAATTTCATACCAAAGAAGAACGCATAAATAAACAGTGTGTGCACACGTTACGTTTTATGTAACGTTGGCAGATGTTGTATTGCATATAATTAATGAAGCAAGGTTGATTACCATATTCACCTATGTTTCACAACGATCGCACTATGTATAGCAATATGAATGTATGTTACATATCTGTCGCACTATGTATAACACTATGAAACGTGGTTTCACATAATTGCGGTATATCTTGGAATGCGTTACTGACGGATATTTTTAGGGTTTCCGTATCTTGCAGAGCAGGTGGTTCGTGAACTGTAACTGTATGCGGACCGAATGCAGAGTTTTAAATTTCGTTTTGCCAAATATTTTTCAAAATATACGTAAACGATAATAATAACTGAAAGGAAAAATTCAAAGTTATATTTGTTTCCTAACTGAAATGTAAAGATTGGCACCTGAGAGACCCTTTTTTTAGGGGGGGTTACACTTTGTAATTCAAACATACTGACAGCTAAATATGAATATTTCAGACCGACATTTATTTGAAATAATGCTCATATATTTAATTGATTATCAAAAAACTCACTTTAACTTAGAAAACTTTTTTAGTGGGAGACAGCTTGAAATTAAGTAATGACAACCTGGTCTGTTTTCCTTATTTATTAAATATTTCTGAGACACATAAATAAAAATGCATACATATTTGTATTTAAATAATTATAATTTTTTTATGCAAATGTAAACTTATAATTTATATGATACTCATGCACTGAAGAAAAATTATAAAAATTATTTTGATCACGCAATGTAGTTGCTAATGGGTTAATCGGGTTCTTTTGTAATTAATATTTTAAACTGGGAAAAAAATTCACATAAATATGTTCCTAAACGAAGCAATTATTCTTAGAGCACAAATTCCTAACCGAGCTTACTTACGTTTTGACAGTACGAATAAAAGTTAATGTAATCTATATCTCCAAATCTTTGAGTAAGATTCATATCGCACTGCAAATTAATTAGTTCCATTTACAGATTTTCTGGTGGGTTCGTTATTCCGGCTAGTTTTTAATAGTGAAAATTAAGTAAACTCAAAAAATAATTAAAATCTTAAAATTTTTGAAATACCGTATTGGCAACAAATAGATGACTGAAATGTATTTGTGAGCTACATAAAGTTGCTTTGATTGAGACTCCTGCTGTAGACATAATCTGTTCATTTAGATGTGAGTAAAGATTTCGTATGCATTTGTCATTTTTATCATTTTATTAAAAGCGTTGTTATAATTTTTCCTGTGGTTGCTTTAGCAAACGAAAATAAATCAGAAATAGGCATAAATGCCCAAACTTCACTCAAACAAAGTCACAGATTCTATGGCATTTCCGTAAATAAAACGGCAGACGCTGTAATTTAAAATATAAATATTAAATAATAATATTTTTTAATTTCAACAATATAATTTAAAGCAATAAAAAGAATACCGAGTATTTGCTTAGCGACTGAGCAATATGTTGTCATAGAACCCCTTTTTTTCGGAGGGGGGAGGAGGGATCTTTCATTATTTGTTCTTTATTAACGGATATAGAAAAGAGGACATCAAAGATACTGGAAAATAACATTTGTATAATGAAGTCTTACTTTTAATAAATGGAATTATCCACTTCTGTTTCTCGTCCATGTAAGAACAATTTTATATCTTCTTTTCCACCCTCTTGTATTCTACGAAGATCTTTGCCAAGACATACTTTTGAAGTGATACTTATAATCATATTTCTTGAAGACTATTCAAGGATTCGACCATTTTTAAAATCCTCTTATTTGGTATTTAATTCTTCATTGCATGTAAACTTTCGTTTTGGCATGGCTTATTTATTGGAATAATTAATTTGGCAATAAAATAATTTAAATAGCTTTATTTAAATTTTTATATATATAACGATTTTACTGGCTCCAGCTAATGTAATTTCAGGGGCTAATTAATAATAACTAAAATGAATCTGCGTTTATTGCTTTTAAATCGATTAACTTTTTAATTGATAACTGAATAAATTTGAAAGAAAAATACCCTATCCTTTGATGAATGATAACACACTGCCGCGTGGAATATTTAAATTCGGGCCGTGGCAACACGTTTCTTTTAAATCGCTTAGCTTTTTTATTAAATTCGAAAGACAGCTATTTTACGCTTTGCATAGTAGTAACGCACTACTTTTAAATCGCTGAGTTTTCTGATTAAGTTTAATTTATAATTAATTCATCTGTATATTTGGAGTTCTGAATATATATTTTCCAAACTATTAGGAGTTTGATTGTGCAGTGTGAAAAACAGTGTGATTGTAAAAGAACAATCACAATGGCCATGATGACACAAATTTTAAGACATTTCTTTTGTATCTGTAACGCTGTATCGTAAGAATTGTGTTCAGAATGTCAAAGAAATTTATGATGATGAAACCATGTGTACCTTGTGACGAGAAGACTTTTGTAAAAGCTTAATGTAAGATTCATAAATTTCGCCATAGCAGGACGTCAGCAGCTTCAAAATAAATTTAATGGAATTATGACAGTAACCTTAAGTTGTTTTAATAGACATTTATGGCAAAAATTTCGCAGAAAAAAGTCAGGTCATACTGCTCGGAACGGAACAATGTCATATATTTCAACATCCGTGACCGAAGTTCTAATTCAAGAAAACTTCACCGTAAGCTTATTTCCACAGTGGTCTTCCTTTTTCTCCCACGAAGCAAACAGAGTGAAAAAAAAAAAAAAAAAAAAAAAAAAAAACACCGAAATAAGTGAACTCCCGTGAAAAATGGGGTGTTTATCTTTCCACGACTATTGAACGTCCTTGACAGGGGACTCTAAATCAACCGATAGAACGATTTTTTCCCGCCTTTTTCTCGGAGAATAAATTCGTTATTCTCGCTCCAGTGATGATGTGCATAAAGAACTTGAATCCTTTCCAAGTAATTGATGAACTTCTGATGATTGTTGTTGGTGGTCATAGTCCTTTTGTCTTGTAGCTGGGAGGACATTTTGGAATGGGACTTCTACGGTCTGCTTGTGGCTCGGGATTAAATTAATTCCTTTGATTCATTAAAGAATTAAGCTTCGACATGGGAAATGCTCACTTGATGAGTTTAAATGCTGCTAAAACCTACATTAGTATGAAAGACCAGTGTAGTAAACATCACTGAGGCCATTTTCTTTTCTTGTATGGCGTTCCGTGTGACTGTGTATTTAGCTTAATTATCTGCCTGGAACATGTCTTGTTGATTATACGTTTTAGAAATGAAGCTTGGATTTTTCGCTTAAGAATGTTCTGCTTTTTAAAGAAAACATCCGCAGGGTAAGGCTTTCGTTGAACAACGTCCCAAAAAAATGGAAACTATCTCGTACTTATTGAAATAATCATTCATGTAGAAATTAATGTTTCGTTTAAGATAGGTCTCATACTGCTTAAATACCAAACTGAATATCGATCTGCTTCGTGTCCTTAAAGATAATACGTGACCCACTGACAAATGATATGTATTTCAAATACAGGCAGTAATATTTACAGTAGTGTAACGTGACAATAATATTTACTTTAATGTAATTTTCTCCTGTAATAACTCGGCAAGTACCTTAACAGAATTTACTTCCGAAACACAACTTAAAAGACTTATAGAGAACATTAAGACTGCAGATTCGAATGGATTACATATCCTTATGCCATAGCGGCGCCAAACCGCCAATGGCGACAGAGCCCAAATTCAAAACTTACGGGTAAAGAGAAAGTCCCTCTGACCAGTTCAACCTCAAAATGAGGAGAGAAAGTTACATGGATTTTTTTTAAGGAATTACCGACAAAATAAAATTATTCGAAATGCGTATTTTATGGGTTAGAAGGTTTCTTTATTTCTATTAGTAACAAAACCTCATTAAAAAACTATAATTTATTTCAAACCTGTCCCCAAAGTCATACAACCATTTATGAATACGATCATAAACTTGAATCAGTCAGCATTTCTAATCATTGAATGTATGTGGCAAGTGTGTATTTAATTGAAAATTTCAGCTAAAAGGTATTTTTTATTAATGTTAAACTTTCCTCCCAAACTTGCGACTAAACTATCCAGTTTCTGTAATTGAATAATTTCTGCTCCTTTTTTTTTATTCGGTTTATTTGGCTATTGCGAAACACTCAAGGGATACCATTGTGGAGAACTTTCTAAGGAAAACTGGCTCGTATAAACGTTACGTATGCGGAAATTCACAAAAACGTCTATGCAACTAGCCCGTTCACATAGAATCAAAGCCGGGTCGAAACACCAGAGTTTAGCGACTTTAATGCTGGGCCGCTAGTGGGCTATAATACCATACAAACACTAAATTGTCTGTATGGTATCACAGTATGAATTGTAATATAGTGGATTCAAAATTCATTATAACTGAAAATCGATTTTCTTAGATGTGAAAATGTGGTAATAAGAATATTAGTGTATTTCTTGTGTATTTCATATTTACATGACGTATGTTTAAAATGTAAGACTGCAATCTCTATTTAGAATGCTAATTGTTGGGTTAAAAAAATTAAGTGCCCTTTTACCATGTATTAAAATCATACTTTATATACATGTTATATTTCAATAATGCCTAATCATAGTATAAAATTCCACCTACAATGCAAATTTCTAGTATTTTCCCAGCTCTGCTTACATATGGAACAGTACAGAAATAATGAAATACGATGAATCTTCCTTCCGATCATCATCAGATGAGGTTATTTGAGATTTCTGTCATGTAATCGTCTTAAAAAGGTGATGATTGCTACTAGTATTTATGGAGCGAACCCTTTCTAAGACGATTTATTAGGATTCCACATGATTTTGATTTTCCTTGGAAGTGATCGTCTTAGACTGGTGTTTCCAGCGCAGGAGCTTTGTCAATTTCAGAGGAATCAATGATCGTCTTACGAATGTAAGAAAGTTCATTGCAAGTTCTAAGAAATACTGATCGGTTTAAGAGGTGGTCATTTACCAGAGTTGGTCTGCTTGGAAGGTCAGTAGATAAAACAAGGTTAAGTGCTTTCCAGTACTCGAGTTTAATGACGTAACTTGACATTCAGACACGGGAGAAGCGAAAACACAAAAGGGGTAGAAAATAGTTGCTTTTAAGCAACTACTGACGTCACGGAAGAGTCAGTGACGTCACGGAAGAGCAAACTTTCTACAATAGGAGCTGCTGAATGTGATCGCGTTTTGTCCAGGGTTATTTTGACAGCATTAACCAAGTGATAATATTAAAGGATGAGGGGAATAATATCCCTCAAAACAGAAATGGAATATAAATACAACAAGAAACATATATATAAGTACTTTCACAGAATTTTAATTAGGAAAAGGCAAAAATTTGTTTATGAACTGTTTATCATATATTTAACGCAATAATTCATTTTTAAACTGTTTAAAACATTTCTGGAAACTTAATGTTCAGAGGTCATTGTTTCCTTACTGGAAGACAACCTGCAAATGTAAAATTTTAAATTAGTCAAAATAAATAAATAAGAAAAAAAGAGAGAGAGAAGGAAAAGAAACCTTAGTTTGGTTTTCATGCATTTTTTTCTTACTGCAGAAACAGTGAAAAAAAATTCTACAGAAATTCTTTTGCTGCTGAAAATGAGGAACCTGTGTCTGATCACCGTCAAAATGAATAGAATTATTGAAAATCTAAAGTTAAGATTGCTTTTTAGTTAATTTTAATTGATTGACTAAAATCGAAAACAAGCTGTTTGGCGACTTCACCTCTTATTTTGCGATATTTTTCTGACCCTTGGCAATTTTGTAACCGATTTTAGCCTAATTTGGCTACTTCAATTCAGTTAAAAAATATTCTATAATAGTTTGATCATATTAACAAAAATTTTTCATCACACTAAGCGATGTGTTTTCTATATTTTCGTATACAAATGGACGGTTCTCCGGCAACTCGATAGCAGTATCCACGATCACAATAGGTTGCGTTTACTATACTATAGTTACCTTGGTCTGCATGAAGGAACCGTGTTTATTATTTCTCTGCGGATAGCTAAACTGACTGAAAATGGAACATGCTTCAGAAAGGAGCACTGCTTCTTCCAGAAAGAACTAAAGGTCTAGACATAGCTAGTTGAATGCATCTCGAAAAAAATTTGGATCGAACGCAAATACATTGTTTGAAACTAGGAAGTATCCTTTTAAAATAAGTATATTGCAATATTCTGGTGAACTCCTTTTCTTTCTCTTTTTCCTGTTCTTTTAATAAAGTTTGGTCAGCCGAATGCTACAGTTCATAATCTCATGGTAAATATATTTACAGTCTCTCAAAATACAATGAAGAGTACTTTCTACACCCTATAGCTGCAGAATCTAGAACGTTTTGGATGCTTGCCAACGAGTCACTCATTTGACGTAGAATCTTTCTATTTTCACGTAAAATCAACATCGAACGGTTGGTTCTCAGTGGATTTGTTGTTCACGATATACATAATCATACATTTGTTTCTAAATAATTGGAAAGAATATAAGCAATGAACCTAGAAATGACTCATATCGAACACTTATTTCGATGCAATTTATCAGGCTTCTGGTGTTCCTCCATTGTTAATATTTTCTACGTTCCATGTTGAAAAAAATTCCGGTTTTCTAATGCTGCATATATGACATTTGTCTTTTTAGTTTTGCAATACTATTACACAACAGGGATTGTTGCCATCTTTCTAGATGCTGTTATATTTCCAAAATTCTAGAAATTAAGGTTTAATTTTTTTATTTCATCAGTTTTCATCAATATTACAATGTAGTTTTTCAACATGATCCCCATTTAGTTGTTTGCACTTATCCCATAGAAAAGCTAATTTTTTAATTATTTAATTTTAAAGAATGTTTCCTGTACCTCCTCAGTCCCCCTCTTTATGGCATGGTTAAACTCTCAAATAATAAAGATTTTTTCAAATGAGGGAACAGATCTGGGAAAAGAATATTCTTCACAGTCGTTGAACAATTTCAGAACTTTTCGCATCCCTTTATCCCCAAAAGGAAAATGCTTGTTCTTTCCATCTTCCGTGGTTGCAGAAATAGTGGTACCAAAATGTGCCTTTATCAGTTAAACAACTGAATTAGGTTAGACAATATTGTACGAGATAACGGCATAAACATATTATTGCGTTCTGCGGATTCGTGGATATGGAGTAATTGGTGATAACACTTGATGAAAAATCAAAACACAAGTTATTAATAGTAAGCACTATTTCACAGGACAATTCCAAAGACACGTTTACACTCGTCGAAAATCTACGACAAACACGCGCAAACAATCAGCATCACAGCCTTCAGGGTTAATGGCTTCACGGCTATAACGGTGAATTTTCATATAAGCTTCACGGCAGAGCACTAAAGTACAGCTCCCAGTTCGGTGGCTGCTCTCAAGCTGATCTCTGAACTTGTGATACTCTTTATACCCGTACAAGCAGGATTTATATAGCTTTAACCTAACTTCTAGAATATTCCCGAGAAAACCGCTAAGAGTGAGCTCTAGAATGTTCTCGTTCCGTCAAAGGCATTTAGGCAAGTTTGTCCCCAAATATCGACAAATGGGCGATTTCACGCCAAATCTGAAACCTTGCCTTTCTAGGACTTCGGAAGTCTAAGTCCAATTTCTAGGACTTCGGAAACACTCTAAATTAAGTAATATATAAAGTAGGTTTCAAATTTCATGAGGGCCGAATGGATCATCTGAAAGCAGTTGACGGGCTGGATTTTTTTTGGCGGGGGAGCAAAATAAAAAGTTTTCAGAGACAATAAATTTTTTAACTAAATTTAAAATTATATTTACTAATTTTTTATCAAAACTTACATAAAAAGTAGTAATAATAACGGAACAGAAAAGATTTAAATTTATATTTATTTTCTTTCTGACATTTAAAAATGAATCTTGAAGTGCAAGAAATTTCTATTGGTTGCACTTTATAATCCAATTGTATTGATGACTAAATATTAAATTTTCAGACTAACATTTATTTCAAATAACTCCGATACATTTAATTAACTACTAAATAACTTACTAAAACTAAAAATAAACACGTTACAAATGTTTTCCATATGAGACAAAACTCGATAATATTAACAATGACAACATGTGTTCTATTTCATTTATATACTGTTTTCCTGTGAAGCATACAGAATAATACATGTATTTATATATAAATAATTCAGAACATCCTTATTTCGTATTATAGCTTTCAGCTACAACACCTCATGGCTTTCCGATTTTGATAAAATACCTTGGACAAAAATTATTAGAAACTTCGTTAACGAATTGTAGATGTTCATCGGTCAACCTGGTTCATTTTTAGACTTATTTATTTCCTATTAAAAATACCTTTTCATATATAAATATATTCCCAAGCGAAGTGATTAATCTTATCGAAAAAATTCGTAATTAAGGTAATATTTTGAACCAAGTATGAAAAAATTTTAATCAGATCTGTATCTTTAAATCTTTGAATAAGATTTATATTACAGTGTAAATCAATTAGCTCTTTGTAGATTTTCTGAGGCGTTACTCATGAGGCATTTCTGAGACTTTTTAATGGTAATGAAAATAATGTAAAATTCGATTACAGATAATTAGGGTCTTAAAACGTTTTTCTTTTTAAATTCTTGCCGTAATAATGCTAATGTAGATATTCTAACAGTGGTAAAAAGGACGCATGGAGCAAAACAAGTTGAGAACCGCTACTTTAGAGTACTTTTTTTTTCTTTTCAAGACGCAAGGAAATTAGAGCCTGAAGTATGCATAACACATTATTTGAGTTTTTTACATGTTCATGTGTTGAAAATAAAATACTGTGCAGTCAAGGCTTGTTACTCGAAGTAGGTTTAGAATTTCAATGATCATACAATATCATCCTGCTTTTAGTCTTCACATCTTATCGACTCTTTTAAACAGAACATGTGCCTTTTTCAAGACTGTGAATTTCTCTTGATTCTTTCCTTTTGATCTCTAAAGAATGTTATAAATAATAAGAGAAATCTCTGCAGATTCACTTGAAGTTTAAAGATGAGTTTAAATTTATAGCGGAAGAAACAATTCCGTAGGGGCAGAGACCCGTATATTAAGGAACAAAGTTTGAAGCTAATGCATTTTTAATGGTGAGGCATTGACGCCTCAGTAGAACATTTTCGCTACCCTTCAAAAGGGCGACGCCATCGATGTAGAAACACCTGTTGAGTGCCACCTGCTGCCCTTTCGCTGCTAAAGGTTTCTGCCAGCATTCTATTCTATGCCGTTAGAATATATTAGCTCTTTTTTGTCTTTCTGATGTATTTTCGCGAAGAAACTCTGTATTTTTAGAGAATTTTCACGAATACATATAAAATTGCATTCATTTAATTGTGTGATCAGCTGTGTGATATCTATGTTTAAACTCTGTTATGAATATGTTAAGAATTCCTCTTTGAATTTCTAATATTTATACATAAGGTATTTTAGTTCTTTAATATGTAATTTGAAAAGTAAGAATTATAATCGGTCGTCCATAAAGTGAAACTGAAAGAAACAAAAGCAAATTTCAGATAAATGAAATTTCACTTTGCATGCATCTAAAATGTTAACTGAGTATCCGTATACCGTATTTAATCCCCCTCCTTTTCCTGTTAATTTTACCGTTAAAAACCGGGAAGTAAAAAGTACGCGGTATATATTATTTCTGAAGAGACACAGAACATTAAAAAGCACACATAAAGACATGATTAGTATTATTAGCCCAAAGGCGGTAGCCCAGAAGGGCTATTAGTCACAAAACGGCATTTTGTGGCGTTTCATTATAAGCGGCGAATCGCTTTATAAATTGTTGCCACCAAATGTAATCGCTCTTGATCTTGATCTATACTTTAAAGAAATTATATAATCCAGAGTCTGCATCAATGTATGTATTTTTCTCGCATTGTGAAAAAACGACGGTACCTAGAGCCTTCAAATCCTGAATAATGTAATTCCCCACCCGAACAGGGCACCTGGACGTCCCAATTTTGAATTTTGAATTTGTTTCATTCTCTTTCATATTTTGTAAAACTTTAATGAATTTTTGATTAACCAACTCAAGGATTTCAAAGCAAGCAATGGCAACGTTGTACAGAAAAAACATTTTTATCTCCAGCGCGCGAGAGTGTCTATCGGAAACTCTAAAGATATGCTGTTATTAAGTATTTCGTGATATTGCTGTTGAATTGAATTTTATGTGGTTTAAGTGAGACGAACATGATATTTAATAAATAAAGGTAACGCACAAAACGTATAAAAAAGCTCTTTTGGGCGTAATATAAAATATGAAAGCTTTCAGATTTTATTTTTTATCGTTACATTAGATATTTCAAAGGACAATTTCATAAATATGTTTTTTTTATTTACTTAAACTACTTTCCGGTTTGTATACATATTATTTTGCTTTACTGATATAAATCAGAAGTTTCTAAATCATGTGCTGAAAAAACAAACACAATATGCGATAAATATACGTGTAAATACCATATATCAGGGCTTCCTAAAGTTTTTTTTCAGTGGCGAGCTTTTTCTATCACTGAGATTTTTTTTGCCACCCCCAGGACCCCATAATATTTACGAACATTTTGTAGGACCCCATAAGCATTGCGCAAATCCGACACACGCGTGTGGAACTGTCAATTTTTTCAATTGTACTGTAATATGCTATTGCAGTTTTAGGTCATTGACTTTAATTTCTAATTTTAAAACGTAGAACAATGTGAAAATTTTAAATACGTAACAAACGAAATGGCAGCGTCACGTGCAAAGCAAGTAAAACGAACGTTTCTATTATAAAAAGAATGCATCGAAACGTTTTCCTTTTTTTTCTTTGTCTATATCGTCTTATCTTTATCTGTTTTCAGATATATTGTGTAAAAATATTTGGTAATTGTAAAATTATTATAATAAGTTAAAGAAAATCAAAACTACTAAATTTTTGGCGACCCCCTGTTGCAGGTCCCTGGGGGGTCGCGATCCACAGTTTAAGAAACACGTTGCGGTATTTAGTTTGATTCCAAAAATATTTGAATATAATTACCAAAAATCCAAAACTAAGAATTTATAATCGTGATCGATAGAACTTCGTCCTTTTCGCAACGGTCATTTTCTGCCTTTATTTTGGCCCTAAATAAAGCTATGTGTAAATATTCTATGTAAATATTTTTTTTTATTCATCCTTCCTCGAATTATCGTTTAACCACATTAATCATTTAAAAGTCACATACCCAGTGCAGCATTTCTCGCATGCATCGTTTGAAAGGGGGAGGGAAGAACCTAAGTACGTATCTATTATTTATAGAACTTTTCTTTGGATTATAAGTCTGGCAACAAATTAATGCTGTACCGCTTAGCGAATGGCCCCTCGTATGCTGCATCTGCATCATTAGCATCATTTTCGAATGTTATTTCGTTGTAAGTTGCAATACGTTTGCTTCCGGTTGTTTTCAGTCGTTTATATCCTGTTGTTTTCAATGATTTCAGGAGTAGTTTTTGATTTTGCTTTAGTGACAGAAATATTGAAATACCTTGTTTTTTAAAACTAGATATTTCTGAGGTAATTGCTAAATCATTTGTATAATTTGTATAGGTAAGTTAAAAGTTATTCCTTTTTAAAATTCAATGATTTTAATTCTTTACTAATTAGAAACTGGGAATCGTAAATTATCTCGTTTAATTTTTTACATCTCCATTAATTGTGACTTTATAATCTTTCTGATTTGTTTCATTTCTGTTGTTAAAAAAAAATTTGACAAAATTAGTTCTTTTTCGTTTAATTTTTCATAGTCCTATTTATTAAGTTTTCTTTTTCACTTCTCTTCATATTTTGTTGATATATTCACCTTTAGAGCTAAATATTCATATTTCTCAACAACATTTTCTCTTATTTATTTATTTATTTATTTATTATTATTATTATTATTATTATTGGTAAAGAAAGAGATATTCTTCCTATAATGTTTTTTAGTTTTTCTTATGAATAAAGTGTACAAGAACTATTGTCTAAGGAGAGGAATACATTCGGGGATGATTTTCTAGGGAAAACTGCCTTGTATTTCCGCTACACATGGAAGGAGGGAAAGCATGAACATACCCGTCTCCCAGCTTCGATATTAGGTTAATCTCTCTTTATTGTTGCAATTTTTGTACCTTTAAAATCTTTAATTCCGAGATTTTATTTACCTTTTTCCTTCACTTTTAAATTGCACGAAGACATGTATGTGTGAAACAAATTTATTTTCATATAAAGGGGTTATTAGTTTCAGATCATGACAGTAACTTATCATCCGATGCGTTATACAAATTTGAACGGTGTATAAAATTATAATAACGAGCTGAAGGTTATATGAAATACGTTATAATGATTTTTGTGTTTCAATTTAAATACAGTGTTTAATCGTTAACACTCTACTGAGTTTTGGATTGGTTTTGTTAATTGATTAAGGAAAAGCACACGATTGCGCAAGTGCTGAAGAATATAGCTCCCTTTCCATTACTTTAAATGTGCTCGTTCAAAATGGTGCTCCTCGGTATGTTTCAAAATGGAATGCAAAGAAATTATTAATTATTGTAATTATGAAACAGTTTGGGTATCATATTTCAACGGAAATGCCCATTTTAGTCACTCCCGAATCCATTTTGACCAGTTCTTTACCTATACATACAGATAGACTAAAGGAAGCTTTTTACTTTCTTGTACGAAGTAAGAGGAGTATTGCAATCGAGAAAGATTTCCGGTATCATATTTCAACGAAAGTATCTATTTTGACCGTTCTCGAATCTATTTGAATATTTTTCCCCATGACATAGAAGTACGCATAGAGTAAAGAACTCTTTTTCCCATAACGAATTGTTAAATGAATTAAAATGCATTCAAAAGAGACTTTTTTCGTACGTACGTATGTATGTATGTATCTTGCATAATAAACGAGTAGCTGTAGAACGTTGATATTTTGTATATGTATGCAATCTGCATGCAATAGTTGTAGAATTATCAACAGTTTAAAAGCTTAAGTTGCGATAGGCCTAACGAGACCACCATTTGTTTACATTTGAAATTGTTAGTAAAATAGTGAAATAAGTCAGTTGATGCATCAACATCAGTGTCTTTACGCACAGTGGTCTTTCCTTTTTTTTTTTTTTTTTTTTTTTCAATTTTCACCGAAAATTTGGCTTTTCTGCACGTTGGCCGAATTGCCTATTTTTGCGTAGAAACTTTAATTTCATATGTAAAAGTTTTTTTAACTGTTTTTGGTGCTTTTATCTTTTCTATATTTTACAGTTTTAATGAAGATGTTTTAAGTTTTTATATATTTTTGCTTTTCTGCGAAGTGAGAACGGAATTTATTGAATGAGAAATATATCTCTGATGAAATTCAAGGAAATAAGTTGAAATGAAGTGCAGCAAAAAAAATCGTATTATTTAACTGACCGTTCAAGGAAGTCGGTGTCCACATCGGTTTTTTGCCTCAACCTTGTCCCGGCTTTGGAATTTGTATTATGCTACATAGATATTTCGACGACTATAAATATTAAATAGTTGTAATGCTTTTAAAGTCTTGAACACGGAAAATAAGCTCTTAAAAACCCTCTGGTAAAAGAAAATGAAGTTATAATTACCAAAATGAAAACTCAATAAAATTAATTAGTTTTCTGAAGAAACGGTGGTTGAGTCTTTTCGAGTGGCTTTTTTTTTTGGGGGGGGGGTAGGTACATGATTAACTTACATTTTGCATGTTATATGTATTTTATCGTCTCTTCTGTGCCAAAATCGCGAATTTTTGAAATTGTTGCTTCATGATAAACATTTTTAAATGTTTGGCACAAGTTGACATTATTTGTATTTAAGAAAAACCGCTACTTATGACATCTAACAAGACTTTTTATGCATTTTTCGGCTAAAATATTCGCCACTTTTTTTAACATAGTATAAAATATTTGAAAAAGACCTATTTCTGCTCTTCGACGCACTCCTCCTAACGCAATTTCTTTTTTCCGTCTTTTCGTCTTTGTTATTTAGCACCACTTACTTCCCATTTACGCCACATAAAATCAAAACAAAATTTCTTAAACCAGCATGTATTTAGAATTCCCAATACTGTGTTAAAGTGTTAGCATATATTTTCCACTTTTTTTTCAGTGTTTTCTCAGTTGATCATATCGATGTTTTTAACAACTTTTTTTCGTATGTTTATTAATAACATTTTGCGGTTTTTTTATTTGTTTGTTTTTTGAAATATCATGTTCTTCGTACTTACGCCACATAAAATTCAACAGGAATATCCCAAAATATTTAAAAACGGCATATCTTTAGAATTTTCGATATAATTTAAAGTTTGCCATATGTATTCACTATGTTATTGCTTACTGGCCTCCCAAATTAGTTAAAAGAGAAAGAAGTATACAATGATTTTAATGAGTCCAGCTAGTGTCGTTTCAAAAAGTAGTTAATATTTCTAATAAGACATCTCATGATTTAAATACATTTTTATTAAAATATGTCCATTACATTTTATTAAAATATGTCATTTTTATTAAAATGAGTTCAGCTAGTGTCGTTTCAAAAAGTAGTTAATATTTCTAATAAGACATCTCCTGATTTAAATGCATTTTTATTAAAATGAGTCTGATTAACAAGTAGAAAAATATTTTTAAGTTGCTTTTCGGTCACTCGGTTTGCTACTCAATAACAGAAAGTTTAAGAAAGTTAGATATCTTACGCTTTACTGAACGGCAACATGCTAGTGCGTGGAGATAATAAATATTCTATTTGAGGCACTGGCAACACATTTTTTTCGAATAGCTGACTTTGTGGATTAAAACTGAAAAAATAAATTTGTACATTTTGTTGAATGGCAACGGTTTGACAAGCTGGAGGTAAAACTGTTTTATTTCGAATAGTGCTGCCATTTTTCGCTTTCAAATCGCTGTTTGTTAATAAAAAATTAATTAATTTTCTATAAAATATGACATATTATCAAACAAATTCGAAATTCGGACTTAGAGTTGCCTATATTCTGATTGATGGAAAAATACGTGCATTAAAACTTTTTTACACAGTGCCAGAAAAATACATACGTACAGATTCATATTATTTAATTTTTTTAAACAATACATAGTGATAACATCTAGTGTCAACAATTTTAAAAGTTATATAAACAAAAAGTGAGTTCCGTAACTGATATCACCTCTGGTGCTACAAAAAAAGCAGATTCGTGATTTGGGCATGGAGTCAAACAATATACCGTAAACTTTGAATAAAATAAACTAGAAAAGAGAATAATGTTTTAAGAAGAAAACATAAGAAAGATAAATTACCTCTATAGTACTGAACTGTGATCATCAATATCGTAAATTTAGGTCTGTTTAAAAGATACATCGTCTATCAATATTTATGTCAACGCTTTCTTAAAAGATATACTGTAAATATATACGCATTATTAACCGTCAAAATAAAAACTGCAAAGATGTTGTGAAACATGGATGTTAAATTTATTTGCATGAATAATGATTAGCACATTGCTTACAAAGCAAATTCAGTACAGCTGCTTTAGCAAATACAGTCAATATGATTACATAATGATAGCTTATAGTCTGTACTGCAATGGATTCTAGTAATCGTAAGAAAATTTTCTCGCAGACGATAATTTCTTTGCATTCGTAGCAAATTCTTGATAACGTTACATAAATAAATCTATGATAACGTTATTTAATTATTTTTATCTCCCGCCAACCTATACATGAAAGGAAGGCAATGTTTTCGTTCCTAAAATTCGATAGTGAGTTTTCAGTGAAGAAGGCTTCCCACAACACGTTTAGACTATTTTTTACAATGATGTCTGCTTGTGTGTGTTTGTGTGCGGCGATTGTTTCGTCCGTGATAACGCTTATTTTGTATTATAGCCTAGTTTTGTATTAAAATTTCTAAAACTTTCTGGAAAGTTGATCAGAAATTAAGAAAAACTAAAAATATAAATATTGTGTGTAAATTTTGTTTTCCGCAAATGCTTGGGCACTTGCTTCTTTAATAGTGTGTGAGTAATTTAAATAAAATATAAACACAAATGAACTATCTAGAAGGTTTGGCTCAGCTTTCGGGAAATAACCATCACTTTGGATAATTTCTTCACGATTTTCGAAATATTCGCGAAACCCTGATACAACGCGGACTTAAATGCTGGTTAAAAGGTTCTACATTGTTTCAAACAGTATACGAACGCGATGTCATTCTAATGATTATAGTAAGAGTTGATAGCAGGAACGCAACGTAAATATGAATTTGGTGATTGTACCAAGGATATTTTAATAGATGGAGTAAGCCTGACGTCACAGAAGTGAAGTCAAGGAAATGTCAGCGCCGTGACGTGAAGACTTATCATGGCCGCCATACAGCGCACGGGTATGACTACGAAACATATTATTAAATAGAATTAGCCTTAATTTGAGAGCAAATAGCAACGCCCGCAGACTCAGAAAAATGATTTATGTATAATTTGCATAAAATACCATTGAAACTTCCACTGATCTTCTAGGTTTTATCATGTATGCGTTCTGTTATAGTTACAATTTACACATTTTCATATGCCTGGATTTTATTAAAATTAAAAGAGTTATTTGAAATCCTTGCGATTTTTCTATATACTAAGTAGAAAATCCTTGCTATTAAGTATTAAAATTAGAACTGGAGATTTATAAACGTTTAATGATGAATAGCTAACAGGACAACGCCGACTAGAATATAAACAAAACCAACCAGAAATCCGCGTATGGCAGCGACCGTAGTTAAGTTGTGTGTCAAATCATGACGTTTCATGGCTTCAATGCACTGTGTATACGCTTACCTCATTTATTCCAACCTCCGTGGGTTGTACGCAGAATGAGTGTCGTGAGTGCAATGTTCTAATACAAACGCCTTGAGCTGTGTGTGTGGGGGGGGGGATTTTTCGAAATCTTAGATAGTGGTGTTCCTCTTGTTTTGAAGATCAAATGCGAAAAAATTTTATCAAGAATTTAAAAAAGCTGTGGGAAGATTTGTAAGAATGAAACACACACACAAGGAAAAATGGATACTCTTTATTTAGACAGTTTTAAGGAATCCAGCTAGCAGTTAATAATAACTGAAACGAATCACCGTTTATTCTTCTTAAATCGCTTAGTTTGTTAATTAACAACAGAATAAATTTGAAAGAAGAGTTAAATATCTCAACGTTTTGCTCAACAGTAACACACTTAAAAATATTTTAATCTGGGCAGTGGCAACGTATTTCTTATAAATTTCTGAGTTTGTTTCAAGGAGCTTAGAATATCCTTGTATTGTTTATTAAATTCGAAATCCAGATAAATATGTTACGTTTTCCCGAATGGCAACATACTCTTTTATATCGATCAGTTTTCTGGTTAAATTTGAAACATAAATAATATCTTACGCTTTGCAGAGTGGCAACAGAAAAGCTTTTAAATCGTTGAGTTTTTAAAGTAAATTTCTTTAAATTAGCGTAAAATATGTGTATATAAAGAGAGCGGATCCCGTGGAGTTGTTTTTAAGAAATCTTATGCAGGCGGTAATCTTCCTGTTGTATTTTTAATTTTATGCCGAATAAAAAATAATAAATTGCATCAATACATCAAGCACAACAGAAAGAAATACAATGAAAAATACGAAGAATGCAAAACTGAAGCGGAAAACAAGAAGACAAGTTGAATATTTTTAAATAAAGTGATTTTTAAATTAAATTAAGCAGTTTTAGGCAAAATATTAAAAAAATTACACCATCACTTTAGTTAAAATCGGACTTTTGTGCAACTAGAATCTGTAATTTTGTTTCTGAAAACGTGTTTATATTTATAAAAATAAAATAATAATAATACAAAAAATAATAAAACAGAAATCTAAAAAACCGTTTTTATAAAACGTTTGTTCATATTTTAAGTCTAATTGTTATCTTTAAGTTATTTACGTGCAGTTATTTTTATTATGATTACATTGTATTCTATATATTATGGAGAAAACTCTAAGGCAGTCGATGAAGAAAACCATTCTTTTAAGAGGGTTTGGGAATCTCTGCCCTAAATGTTCGAATTTCTTCTAATATGTGTCCAAAAAGAAATTAGAATATGAGCTAATATCCACGCAGTCCAAATCTTCGTTCTTTAATAATCAGCCGTCGAATAATGTTCATGCATCGTCTGGCGCAACGAATTCGCTATTTTTTCTTTTCTTTTTTTTTTTTAACTGCTAGAAAAAAATAATTTCTATCAAAATATATCTTCTTTATTAAAAAAAAGTGATATTAGAAACATTTAAACGTATTTCTGTTGTCAAACAAGCATTAAATAATTACGCGCTCGGCTGAGGCAAAGAAAATACAAAATTCAAACTGAATAATTATTATTTGATGAGTTGTTGATAGCTACTAATATCTATCACAACATAGCTTGCTTTTCGTGCAGTAATTACGTTTGGAAGAAAATGAAGTTGCGCGTCTTTCATCGATACACGATTATTGAAGCATCATCATCGAATTTATTGTTTAAAATTTCTGCGCGGCAGTCATGCTTGAAGTTTAATGATCGATTATGCCAGTTTTCGTCACTTGTCAAATCGGCACTTTCGTTTTACAACACGGAAGAACTGGATAGTTAGCCTGCTGAGTTATTCTTCAAACTCATTGCCGCTTCCTGTTTTGCATGAAGCGGAAATTGCGCCCTCTATCGACGGAATCGTAGATATATCTCAACTTGGCGTTCAGAGTGAGAGAGAGTTAACTGCGCTTTCGCTTTGCATTTAAATTAACTTTCTCATTTCATTAACTCGCCACCGTAATGGTGGAATCTCTCCGGAGGGGTTGCTTGGAATTTCACGGATTCGATTCGAGCATTGTTCTGTGCTCTGCAGTAACTTTTAGGCTAATTTGTGATGTCAGAGGGGGTGGGTTCATTGCATCCGATGGATCTCAATTAATTTTATTCTCTGTTATATATTTACTTGCTAGCGGGCTCATTTGGAAAACTTCTATGATTTTGTTTACGTGAAATCTTTGAAAATAGTTTCTTGGCCAAAAACAAAAGGTTATATGGTGGAGACAGAAGTATTCGAGAACAAGGGCGGTGGTGATCATAGTAGTTCCTTATTGGTTCCTGTGATTTAAGAGACGATAACAATTTTAGAAGGTTTTACTGTCTTTCATTGTTGGGCCAGTAATTCCAATTGCGATCGGTCATTTCGATGTGCGTGAAATCAGCGCTTAATGAGTGCATAGTTTCTAGAATAAAATTCTATGCAATCCTTAGCAAAAGACAGGCAGAAACTATGTAGATTCAGTAGCGAATCCAAGGGATTGCTGTGGAGCCAGAGCTAAACCAGAATTTTTAACATTTTTAAATCACTATACCAGTTTGTTCTGAATCTCCGTAAAAAAAAAAAAAAATAAAAAAAAAATAAAAAAAGTGACAACATTGCTTTTTTGTCGTGACAAGCCTGAAACTTTTCCTGCTCTTGCTGTCTTTCCACTCGTATTTGTAGCATTGATGTGGTAGAGAACATTGTATGACTAGTTGTTTCATTGTGTTTTTATTCAATTATCGGAAGTATTCTAGTATCCTTTGTGATTCTTATTGTCAGGTGAGTAAAGTCTGTAAAATGGTTTGATTTACATAAGCCATGAGGTTTGATACTGGATAACTTTGATCCTCTGCCATTTGCCATTTCTTAATTTCCAATGTAGAATGTTAATGAAAATAACATTTATTATAATTAAGTACGATTTTATGACAATTTGAGTCATTAATTTTTTCATTTTGTGATGATATAAATTCCTACATTCCTGCATTAGCATATTATTATTATTCCAAATAAAAAAAGAATGAACGAAAGCTTCTCTGTTGAATTTTTTCAAGCCAAAAACAAAAGGTTATATGGCGGAGACAGAAGTAGTCGAGAACAGAGGCGGTGGTGATCATAAGTAGTTCCTTATTGGTAGTAGACAGCTGGGTTCCAGTAACGGGTAATAGTAGATCTAGTTCCAGTTTCTGCGTAATATTAGTATTAATAATAATAAGAAGAATGAGGAGAGTTTCTTGTGACGTCAAAACTTAAATGACAAAGAAGTCGAGCAATTGAAAAAAAAATTGCAACAAGCTCAGATTATCTGAAACTTACATAAAAGTTGTCCTAAAATTACGAGTTTCCGTCAAGTAGCTTTTCAAGTTAGAGGTTCTCCGGAAAATTTCACTATGCATGGTTCAGAAAGTATCTCTGGCTGTGCACACCGATGTAGAAGACGCAGCATACTGCAAATATTGTGTATTTCTTTGCTATCCATTATGGTGAACGTATATTTACAGTCTGTAGGCTGTTTGGTGGAAGAAGGATTTAAGAAACGGAAATGCACCTTACACTGTTTTAGTAACCATAATGCCTTGGAATCAGATATATTTCACACAAAATATTCGATTTTGCATTACTCAAACTTAAGGCAATTACGCGACAACAAACAAAAATCTGTGGATGTTTTGTCGGATCAAAATAAAATCAAAGAGGCAAAAGAGAATCAATCGAGAGCGACTGAAGCCCGTAATGAAAACCATAATATTGTGTAGAAAACGAGGTTTGACATTGCACGAGCATAGAGATCAGGAACCAATTTATTTATTCCTCTAAATCTTTAGAAAATACCTGGAAGGCCATCTACAAACTGAAAGAAAAATGCACTATATGCAAGTTTGAAGATCAAAACGACGTACTTGAAACCTGCCCAGAAAGTTCACCAGTTCTCCCATAGAAAGAAAATTACAGAAGAAATCGAAATATGTCTCAATCCTGATTGATGGGACCACTGATGTTCCAGCTATCGAGCAAATTTCTTTCCCCCTTAGGTATTTCGACCGGGACGAGATGAAAGTATGTGAGCATTTTTTGTGTTTCGTACCACTTACTTCTACAACTACGCAAAGTATTTCACGAGCAATTTTGAAAACTTTGAAAGGTCTGGGTCTGGACATCAAATATCTTAAAGAACAACGCTCTCGTGTTATGACGGACAATTAAAGGGTCGCAAGTTCGTATTGACAGTATTGCCGTTTACATCAATGAAAAGCCGTTTACGTGCACTGTTTGTCACACCGTTCAAATCTTGCGATCTCGAATTCTTGCGAAAACATCAGGAAATAATTTAGGACAATTGAAAAGACATTACACACATCAAAGAGATTAGAAGTTTTATGAAAGAAGATCGATGAATTTTGCCCCGAATAAGAAAACTGCGTTTAAAGAAACTGCCTAAGATGGGGGAGAGGCACTACTTTATAATGATTTTCGTTCAACTTCTGGATGCTGTATGCGAATGTTCGGATGGAATTAGTCATTGGACTGATCGTGCCGCGTCGACTGGTGCCACTGGATTAATCAATTCCATCCGCGCTGTGAAATTTATGATTTCCTTTTCTTGAGCGAATTCTCATTTAGCAACACCATTTTGTTAAGTAGCTACCTACAATTATTTGAATACACAAAAATAAAGTTTGGATTTGAATGTGAAGGGTTAAACATACTCAGATGCTTCAATATCAATTGCTGGATATCAGAAAAATTGCAGATGGCCATTTTGAGACACTGTTTTCTAAAGTAAGAGCAACGTGTGAAAAACATGAGATGTCAAAATCGTTACTCCGAGGACAAATAAATGACAAGCCAGTCGGTCCAAAGATCCCGAATCATACTGTTTAACATTTATGTGTATTACTGACACCGAATCGTACTATCGTATTTCTTCTTTCTCCCATTTTTGGATGCCATGACTATAGAAATTCAGAATAAATGTTTAGTCCATAAAGATATTCTAGTATCTTCCGTTTTCTATTTGGTATCTGGTTCAAGAAACATCACCGATTTCGACATATTAATCAAATTTTATGAAGGTGACCTTCTTGAAAATGGGGCTTTAGAGGCATTAGGTTATTTTTGAAACAGGAAGAAGTGAAAAATGAGCAACGCCTTTGCCCGGAATCGAACCACGGACCTCTGGAATACACTCCTAGCTTGCTGACCACTACACTGCGAAGACTTGCTAAGAAGGCGGGAGAAATACCTTATATACTCCCCCTTTTAAAGGGCGACTGGGGTTTAGGAGACCAGGTCGCCGAATCCCGGGTGTGGAGAAACCAAATCGTTGGTTATCTGAATATTAAATAGATGTGAAAAAGAGATGTTTCTCAAAATACACGAGCATTTTAGAATAGTTGTAGCAATACCAGTGACAACAGCAGCTCTAGAGAGGAGCTACGGTATTTTAAAAAGATAGAAGACGTATTTGAGAAATGCAACAGGGGAAAATAGACTTATCACCTCATCCCTTTTCTCATACCAATGACCTGCCTTCTCCGGGATTTGAACCTGAATCCTTCGATGTGGCAGTCAAACTCATTAACTTGCGTCCTGTCTGAGCGGCTAAGATATGCAGCAAATACAACAGACTTACTGTTGAGTTCTATATACGCAGGGCCAGACTTAAGAGAGGGCAGTTGGAACATGTAACTTTCTGGGTAGGGGCTTCAAATATTCTTGCATTATTTAATATATATATAAAATTTTCTATATATTTTCAGTCGTGAGTTTTATGAAATTAGAAACAGGGCATAAGAAATTAAAGATTTCTGAATTTTATCCACCGCCCTCTCCCCCCATTTTCTTCCTTTTTATGTAAAATCTTTTTAGATTTTTAATAATATATATTTCTTATTTTATTATATATTTTTATTATGCATTTATTACACACCGTTGCCACAAAAGTCCTTAACTTTATTTTTCAACCGTTGGCCATACACATGTACTTTTAATTACAGAAATGTTTTAAATGACACAAAGATTCGTGTTTCCGTATCTTTAATTTTTTCAAAAAAAGAATTAATTTTATATAACATACAAAATCTAATGTTTTACACACTCTTCCGGTTCTTATGCTCAGGAAAACTTTGTACTAAAACATTTAAAACGAACTCCCGTATTACAAAAGCTGACCGAGATATTTAATTTCAAAATGTGTGATATTTGACGTCATTTTGACTTTGCATTGAAAGATTGGTTAATAAATAAATTAGAAGAATTCGAGGTTGATTAATGCTTTTTTTATTATTCTCATGAAGTTTTATTACATAAAAATCATAATCTGGTAATCGTAAAAAAATCATTGAAATACAAATATATTGTTATTTTTAATTAATGCAAATAATATTGCGAATTGGCTGTATCCCAATACTGAAGTCTATCAGTGTTTACTAGATACTAGAACACGAATTCTATGTGATTCTGTGAATGAGAATTCTTATTTTGGAAGAAATTACATTAATCAATATTTTTCACAATAATCTATTATAGGAATGCTCATGGCGTGTCAGAAACCTTTTCCTAAACGCTAGTTTATTTTTAGTTAAGAAAAACTAACAAATGAAAACATTTCTCTTTTCGCTTCGCGTACGGTCCCTAATTATGATCTTCGATTTTAATATCAAATATCTCGGTCATTTTTTTTTATTACGAGAGTCAAACGTTTTGTAGTTTGTTTTAACAATAATTGCGAAATTTCTCTAAATGTTTTTCCTTTTTTGTTTACAAGTATAAAAACATGAATTGTTTGCCTCATTTGAAACATTATTGAAACCGAAAGTATATACCTATAGAATTCAAGTGCAGGAAAAACATGGTGAATGCGGAAAAATAATGAAACTGGGAAATTATTAAATAAATAACATTTATTATTTTTAACATAAATACACTACATTAAAAAATACCTTTTTAAAGGAAGTCATACATTGTCCTTTGCGTGGTGACCGTCCAGATATTTGCTTATTGATCGTCCTTAAGAGGAGGGTTGGGACTTTCTAAGGAAAACTGGCTGGTATACACGTTACACGTGGGGGAAACCATTAAAACAGCAATGCAGCTAGCTTGTTCACCGGGATTCGAACCCTGGCCCGAACTACCAGCGTTCAGCAAATTTACCGTTCGGCCACTGCTCGCCGCTATTTTCAAAGAAGTGACTTTCTTAGAAATGTTACTTTACTTTGTCTACAATGGTGATTACCTCACCCTCTTAGATAGATCAAATTTCGATTGCTAAAGAAGTTTGGATACTTGTTTATTTCGCGGATAAAAGTTTAAAAATAAGGAAGAAAAAACTGCTAAAATTATGTAATTTTAATACACATATGCGTCACATTTTGATGCACATATGCGTCACTGTGAAATTTTTCGACAACAAACACTTATTCTATTTCTATAAAACCCTTAAAAGTATCATAGGTCAAGAAAAAAGAAGGATGTGGTAATAATTGTCTGTCGGCGTGACGCTTTCAGTAAGAACTCAAGGATTGACACCCACAATTTTCACCTCCGGTTACAGAGCCAAGGTCAGTCGCGCTGAGTGTTTTTGCGATGAATAAAATTCACGTTCCGTTATGACGTCATGACTGCTTACGTCATATCTTTTGTTAAGGGCGAGTGTCAAGAAAAACTTGTCGGTTACTGTTCCGGATTAGATTCTAGCATCCCGGTATTCTTGGGTCGACGTACTACCGTCGTTGAAAAGTTGGAACAATGATCAGAACACTTAATTTATTGCCAGCGATTTATGTTTATGAAAGAAGATTTTGAGCTGCATCTAAAAAATGCATCCTTACTGTTTGAGTTTTGAGTTTTCACTAGACTGGGGCTGAAAAACCTTTCGTTGACCAAAGCAGCATAAAATGTAGCAGCAATTTCCATTATTTTGTATAGAAAAAATATTTGAGCGTTCGCAAAACAAAACCTATCAAAGCATCCCAAATAACATATAAAACCTAAAATAGGAATATGATAATAACTCAAATCCAGTAAATAGAACATGTCATCAATTGCATTTGTAGTGCATTTGTAGCTGAGCTGGAAAAGGATAACATTCCAGTCAAAATTGTTTCTGAAAAATAAAATTTAAAAAAAAAAAAAAAAAAAAAAGAGAGAGAGAGAGAGAGAGAGAGAAATCTCAAGTGTTACAAATTTCATATTACGTCCAAAGGGGCGTTTTATTAACGTTTTGTATATTCCCTTTATTTATTACATATTCTTCGCACTTAAACTATAAAATTCATTTCAACAGCAGTATCGCAAAATATTTAAAAAGAGCATATCTGTAGAATTTCCGATACAGAGTCTCGCGCGCTAGAGAAAAAGATTTTTTCTCATACAGTGTTGCCATTTCTCGCTTTGAAATCTTTGAGTATTTTAATCAAAAATTCGTTAAAGATTTACAAAATATGAAATAAATAATAAAACAAATTCCAATTTCGGCTTCCAGATGTGCATGTTCGGGTGGAGGATGACGTTATTCAAAATTTGAAGGCTTGTAGAGACATTAGGTTATTTTTAGCAGGCAAGATGAAAAATTAGCAACGCCTTCTCCGGGAATCGAACCGCGGACCTCTCAATTACGCAAAAACTGTTTCACTACGAAATCGTTCAATGTAGAAAAAAACATTTTAATTGGTCAATTGTACAAAATATATATAATACGAAGTACGAAAGTATATTATCTATTAGATAACTAGATATTAATATTTTACCCAATATTCTACCCAAAATAGACAACATGAGTTAAACGCAACGAAATAAGCCATTTATGAAGTAAAATGTAATATTTATTTATAAGAAAAATTTAATATTTATTACATTACATTACATTTAAAATTATTAACTACGTTTAAAATATAATATTTTATAGCAATCACTTAACTCACCAGACAATTCGAAGATAACTTTTGAAAACGGATAATATTATTTTTTGTGACCACGTGTTAACTTTACAAAATTGCAAAGTAAACTGATACAAGCTGTGTAAGAGGCTGACGTTTATAGGCGTTAAGTCGAATAAAGACAATATTCTTTGAACATTATTCTTTTTTCACTCAACGACGGAAAGATTACTGGGTTATTATATGAAATGAGATAGATATTTTATTTTTATTTATTTATTTTCGCTATGCGGAATAGATTGAGCAAATATTGTGAAATGTCTTTCTTACTTTAATTCGCTCTATTTTTGGAATCTTATTCTTGTTCCAGTCGACCATTCTATTTCGCATTCCCGAACTGGAAAACTTTAGATATATATTCGAACTGGCATAAAGCGAATTTTTCAATAGCCGGAAATATTTATGTATGTTATGACAACAATGTATCATATCATATGCATTTCTACAGTTTTTTTCGCACTTGAGAAATTTCGAAGGAGGTGTATTATTTTTATGTAGTATATAAAATCTTGGGCACGCACAATAAAATGTGTAAATGTTGTAGACATGTAAATTAAAAGTGACGGAGAAAGCAGCTCTTGCCAAGTGTTGCCAGTGTGCGAAGCATAAAACCTTCAATTTTTCTTAGCGTTGTCTGTGCTCTGTTTCGCATAGCCAGTTCTCAGAATTTTGGCATTCAGCAGAGCATAAGATCATAAATCAACAAACTGAGTGATTTAAAAGCGTTAAATACACTTTTTAATAATTACAGTTCTTAGTCCAAAGGAGCATTAGCTCGGAAGGGCTATTATCTCGAATCGGGATTTTGTGTTGAGTCACTCTAAAAGGCTGAATCACTTTTCAGATTGTTGCAACTAAATATTATCGCCCTGTATTGTTTTAAAACAAATTAAATAAAGGACAATGTGCATGAATGTAGGTATGTTTGTCGCATTGTACGGTACCAAGAGCCATCAAATTTTGAATAACGTAATCCTCCGCCCGAACATCGGCATGACGTCCGAATTTTGAATTTCAAATTTGTTTTACTATCTACTTAATATATTTTTAAAAATTTTAAGAAATTTTTGATTAATAAACTCAACGATTTCAAAGTGAGTAATGGCAATATCGTACGGAATAAAACGTTTTTATCTCTGTCGCGCGAGACTGTGTATCGGAAATTCTAAAGATATGCTGTTTTTTTAATATTTTGTAATACTGCTATTGAATTGAATTTTATGTGGTTTTAATTGCGAAGAACATGATATTTAATAAATAAAGGTGACACACAAAACGTTAAAAAAAGTCCCTTTGGGGCGTAGTATAAAATCTAAAAGTTTTCAGTTTTTTTTTAAATTATTTTTACTTATTTTTATTGTAATAAAATATAAATTAAAGTTTTTTAAATATTTCTATAATATTACATAATATTTCTTCTGTTTCTTTGATATTTGCATTATATCACATGAATGATTTCTGAATTTTTGTGTTGAATCAACATACGACATATTTTGGGGGAAGCGGGAATAAGATGCATTGCTTTGAGCTAAATAATTTCAGATATTTTAAATGAACCCAGCGAAATAGATTTTTAACAGTATTAATTAAATAAATGTTCTGTATAGCTTAAAATGATTTGTTTTTTTGGTAATAAAATTATAATGATCCCCACCTATCATATTTTGAATTGAAATTAGATCTTCGAATTTCGTTACAACAAGCATAAATGTAATATCAGAGCTGTTAGAAAAAAAAACAACAAAAGAAAAAAAAATCACGATGATATTTTACATTTTATATTTGCATTAATTATGAAATTCTTAGTTTGTACCTAATTTTTTATACAGATTTCATTTTTCATTTAAAATTTATTAGCATTATCTCAACATAAATCTAACTCTGGACTACGTACTTCATCACTAATTTCTGGTACCAATCTAAACTCTGTACGGATATACTGAGTTGTATTTATAACATCGAAATTTTGCGAATTCCTTTTTAACTGAGGCTGATTTTATTTGTATTTAATATCGTTTTATGCTGAAATGACGGGATTCTGTAATGTTGATTATTTTCTTTTTTTGCAGGTAAGCAAGTTCATGTTTTCTTGATGTCAATATGATGAAATTTCGGACGTTACGCTAGAAGCATTAAAATGGTATGTTTACAACATGAGTTCGCTGTAGAGTTATGTATAACCATTTTTGTAAAATGTTATCAATGCTTTGATAGTAATTCAAATTTATACCATCTGATGTTTAAGATTCGATACAGTTAGTGTTAATAATGTAATAGCACCTTTACGGTATAAAGAAATTCCGCCTTTCCCTCCGTGCTGTCGTGATGTAACTGACCCTATTTGGTGCTTTGGTGCTCAGTTTTAAACTGGCTGCTGTTAACTGGAAAGTACTAAAAATCAAACAAGACAAAACTTTGTAAATACATTGTAGAGACATTAGTTATTTTTTGAAAGCAGGAGACGTGAAAAATGAGCAGTGCCCTCGCCGAGACTCTAACCACGGACCTCTCGAATTCCCGTCGAGCGTGCTGACCACTACACCACGAAGGCATGCTATGAAGACGAGAGAAATACCACGAAGGCGTGCTATGAAAAAATATGAAGACGAGAGAAAATACTCCCCCTTTTAAATGGTGACTGGGGATTAAGGGACCCAATCACCAAATCCTGGGGGTGGAGAATCATCATCCACCGCCCTTTTAGTTCGGACGCCTATGAGCGCAAAATTCCACAAAGAGGTTTGGCTTCGCTGCGAACCTAAAATTTTGTGACCTCTTGATAGTTTCTAATTTCATTTCAAACGAGTTTTTTTTTTTTTTTTTTTTTTTAAGCACACTTGATTTCGTAGGGAATATATTCTTTTATATTATATCTAATTATTCTTCAATATAATTTTAATAATTCTTTAGTATATCTAATTATTAGTTAATATAATTTTAATAATACTTTAATATATCTAAATATTCTTTGGTCTTGTCACTCCCGGATTTCGTGTCGCGCTTGATAGGTAGTAGAGATGCGCTATTGATTAAATGAACGAGAGAACGGTGACTTGTAGAGTAGTGATTCTTTTAGAGTTCTACTCTTACCACTTTAAAACTTTACCAACATCACCACTTCACCATTCTAAAGGGAGGTGACTGTTTTAGAGTTCACCAACCGAAAGAACTTGTTGCAAGCGTACCAGGAAAGTTCAATTATCATATTATGGAAAAGAATGTTTATCCGCCTATGTTTTTAATTTTTATCGTTTCCCAACTTTCGGAACTTTTTTCTGGGTTTTGAGTTGACGTTTATTTACGGTTTGTGATTAAACCTACTAGAGCTATCTGCCTAAAGGGAAGGGATGCCTTCGTGGAAGAGTTTCTAAGGGAAACTGGCTCGTGTATACTTTACACATGTGGAAAATCACGAAATACCTATGCACACATACCGTTCGCTCGGAGTCAAATCCAGGTCGGTACCACCAGTGTTCAGCGCTCGGCTACTGCGCTTTATTACTATTATAATTATTATTGTTGAAAATGTTTGTTAATTCTTTGTAGAAAGGAGATTTTAAGGAATTTCATAGTTACCGTTGAAAGAAATCAGTTCAAGGAATTAGCGATTTGATTCAGTTGCTCGGATCCCACTGTTCATTCCATTCTTTCAGCTTTTCTCTTCATCCTCGCTTGCCGTTCTTGATTCACTCCCTGCTTCTGATCTATACTTCAAGGTTATTGTTTATGAGCGGCAAGTCGTAAAAAAGAACCGATTCAGTTCAGTAATCGAAAGATTCTGTTCTGATCCCATAAATCAGGGACTTGACAGCCTCTGGTTTGTAACGGAATGACAGCCCTAACATCGATAAGTCCAGAGTTTAAATCTTGGCGAGCACTTCGCTGATTTTTTTTACATTTCCTGCTTGTGAAATGGCTAATCAATTTTCGACAGGAACATAGTCATAACTACTGTTTTTCAAACTGTTAAGTTTTATCAGATAATTGATATGTGTATAAGCTGCTCCTAACTGCCTAAAGTTCACTTATGATTTTTCGATTTTACATTATTGCAAAAACATTGCGCAATAGGTATGAAGAGTACTCTTAACAGCTTTCGAGACTGACAGTGTGCAGTGAATATGTTATGTGTAGCGCATAAAAGGAAATATGCTACGAAGGCAGGTACAGGATGCTTATTAAAGAAAAATAAATAGTAAGAAGAAACGAACTGCACTGTTTAAAATTAAGCAAAATTTTACTCTAGCTTAGCTTTGGTTTTATAAGAAACCTTCTCGAATTTCAAGGGAATTTCATAAATGTTCCTCACATTCGAGGAAAATAAATAAATAAATAAATAAATAAATAATAAATTTTTAAAAAAAAGGAAGGGAGGAAAACCTGTATTTTCCCCTAAGATTTTTACTCCTTGAAGAAAAAAGCAGAATATTTTTTCTCCTTTCTGTTACACACGATTAATTCCTGTTCATTAACTATAAATATATATTTAAGTTAAAATAAAACGTCGAGTAAAGATAAAGATACCAAGGCAACAAAAATTAGCGTATTTTCTGAATTTGCAAGACTAGTTTTAAAAGGTTTGAATATAGAACTTTCCTAATGACGAAGGAGAAGCCTGTCGTCACCCGATGACAACAGACCAGAAAATTCGACAACAAAAGAAGCAAAGCTACTTCTTTTCCTTACTGTTGCTTTGCTTTTTTCCTTAACAGAAATTTTTCTGGTCTGCTGTTATCGCGTGAGCACGGGCTTCTCCTTCGTCAATTTCACTTCTACTGCTGAAGAAGGAGGTTCTATATTCAAGCCTTAGAAACTTGTCTGGCAAATTTAGGAGCTTGTCTGGCAATTGTGCTGATTATTGTTACCTTATTATTTCCAGTAGTATTATAGTAGATAGTTACCTAATTTATAGGATATCCCATAAATTAGCTAACTTTTGAGTAAATCTTATTAAAAAAAAAAAAAAAAGGAAGAAACATGGAATTTGCTCACAAAGACGCATCAGAAGGCAGTTCTCTCTTGCCTCTTCCCGTGAATATTAATTTCAATTGATAGTTTCACCTAGAGGTGGCGCTATTACCATTTCATTAGGAGATTAAAATAAGAAAATTTAAAATTGTACAGCATTTATTCGTTTGCATTTGCAAGTATAATACAATACAATTAACAATGTAGCATCCTATTCTGAGCTTTCAACCGCACAACGTCTTTTGAAAGATTCATGTTTGCTCATTTTCGCAACAGTAGCACTATAGAGCCATCTATCAGTGATATTTTGAACCAAAATGCGTTCAATAGAAATTCACCTGTACGATAAGTCTTTAGGTACTATCTGCATTCCAATACACATATTTACTATATTTATAAAATATTTTAAAATGTATCCAAATTTTTAGACACTCTGTATATTATTCGCAATTAGCTCTTTTAGAAGTTTACAACGACAAAAAGTTTCGTGGATCTTTTTTCTGTTTTCATTATTTATTTTACAGACTGTATATTTCTCAATTGGCATTTGAAACGTCTTTATCGGAGGCTTTGGAAATATCTTGAACCGCTACGTTACGCTGCGTTACGATGCATTTATAATCTCCACGATGTGACAGATAGTGCGGAATATAACATCTTTAATGTATATCCTATTCATTTTCGCAAATAAGCCAGTTTTCAGACTGTTGCCATTCAGTAAAATTCCTTTCACATTTAATTAATCTGTTAATGATTAATAAACGGAGCTCTGTAAAAGCACTTCTTAATAACTTAAATCTTTATTTTACTTTTTTAAAAGAACGTAGTAAATTGATAAAAATGTATAATAATCTATCTCAGAGTTTTTATTTTACATTTACAACATTTTTGCAATTTATTAAAGATATTTCTAATAAAATATTTTACGTTTCTCGGTAGAGAATCATTTGGTTTCTATTCATTTCTATTTGGCTTATCTTTATGTCTGTGATATTTATCTATAGGAATTTTTTTTGCTATAAAAACTTCCCCACATCAGGGAATATTTCCCTTTACTCGCTTCCTGTCCCTTGAGACTCATACAATCAAGGGTTTGTTCAAGATACGTGTATCGGACATTTTTTCGTCGTCGAGATCTAAGGTAAAAAATATACGAATCTCTAGAAGCAGTATAATAACACATTTCATCCTGATAGCACCTTCAAATACACTGCAGCTGACGGCAAACTGGAAAAGTTTAAAAACATGAGGTAATAGTAGCCATACGTTTTAGCCCCCTAAAAACTTCTTTCTCTCTTCCTGTAGTTTCGTTTCTTCCGAGAGGGGAAAAAGGAAAAGAAATTCCCTGAATAGAAAGCAAAGTTAAATGAAGCGGGTGAATACTTCCTTAAAAGTAAAAGAAAAGTGAAGGTAGACGGGGGGGGGGGAAAGATTGAAAAAAAGGTCTCTCGGAAAATAGTTCTCGTGCTGCTTTCGTAGGTGTTCTCTAGAACTATGATAAAAAGTCATTTCTCTTTTGGCAGCAGAAAGGATAATGATGACGCTTAATGGTTTGCATCGGAATCGATGTTGAGTAACTGTGTCCGGTCTTCCATTTTGGATACTTTAGTCACTTTATAAGCATCTCCAAAGAAATTTCTCTGTTTTTGGACTGTTTAATTTTTTTTTTCCATCTAAAGAAAATGTAATTATGGAGAAAAGTGTCTTTAAGAACTGATGCCGTTATCTGATAATCCAATGTAGGTATTGAGTTTTCTTTCGTTTTATTTTAGTAAAATACGACAGTTTTGGCAAAGAGCTATTGTGTTGTTCAGCCCTTCATGCCGTTGCCAACCGTTGTGAGAGAAATTTTATAGTGCTGAGAATTGTGCTGCATTGGGTTATTCATATGAAACTAAATTTAAGTTACGGAAATATGTTTTAAAAAAATGCTTTTGAATGTTTAAGAATATATTCTAACACCTTGAAAAGTTTTACAATAAAATTCCAGCCTAAAATATTTTTAAAATAAAAAATAAGAAGCTTTTAAAAATGTGTGTTCTATATAATCTTCGCATGCTTATCCCATTTCAACTTCTAGAACAATTTTAAACTAATTTATTTATATTTTTATTAGTTTAAGAATGAGTATCCAAAAAATTCAAAATACAGAATAATAAATTTTTGATTTGAAATGTGCAGAGTCATCAAGTTTGTCGACGTACGAAACATGAAAAGCAATGACTTCGCCGGGATTTGATTTCCGGACTCCCCATTGCTGTTCAGACGTGTTTCCAGTTACACCACGAAAGCACGCGGGAAGAACTTAAAAAAGACCTTACAAATAAACAGTTCAATATGCTTAAGACAAATGTTTAAAAACGTACTGTGATACTATTTCACCATAATAGGGAAGATGTATGCCATACATAAAGTCTTGTGCATGTATTTAATAAAGAAAAAATTAATTATTCAAGGCTTAATTGGGAATCCATTTTACTGGATCCCTCGTGCAGGAAACTTGGAACAATCATTTCCTGCAAGTGGCGATGCTTTCGATTTTATGAGGACACGAAATCTGTGAATTAACAACAAAATACCTCGAGACTTTTTTAAAGTGTTTAATAATACTTACGGAAACCATTTGATAAAATTTAATACAGAGCCGCTCAAATGAACGCCGTTCACTTGCACTTTGGCAGCTGAGGCTTATGGTTTGATAAAACCATCGAAACTAGTCCTGCGAAAATTTGCAAAAAATAACGCTGATTTTTGTTGTTTGATTTATAACTGATTTAAATCTTAAACAGGCGAAAAAATGTAATTTGCATTGTCTTTCGCCGCGACACACATAGCCGAAAGCAGAACGCACTGCAGAATTCTTTACGAGAAACAATTATTCGGACAAAAATGGAAAAATGTTGTCACAGTAGATGAACCTTGGGTATAATTAAATGATCGCAATAAAAAGAAATCCATTTATTAAGAGAAGAAAAAAGTCTTAGATCATGGTTCAAAGCATCTAAAGAAACTTTTTCAAATGGATTTATGCTTGTTGCTGGTTTTGTATATAACGGCAAATACAGATTAAAGAGAGCGCAGAAAAGTGTTAAGGTCAACTCTACATATTATCAGAAACATATTTTATACCCAGTTTTCAAACATGAAATAGCTTCCCTTTATCCACAGTGTCATCAATCAGTAGAACTGCATCAAGACAAAGCAAGCAGACACACGTCGAAACCTACTGTTAATTTCCTGGGAAAAAATGTAACAAGAAACAGGTATCAAGGCCATTTTTAGTTTGATTGGTAGGTGGGATAACTATGTACACCGCAACAGCTCGTACGGGGGTGCACGATAATTCTTTATAGCAGCACATTAGAAATGTTATATATTAATCATTTGAATGATATAAATGTTAGTAAAAAATATTGATTGTTTTCAAATGATTCATTTTGTTACGTTGGTAAGAAACTCACTAAAAATGAATTCCAACTCTTATTCCAACTCTCTTTTCTTCAGTAAAGCATTATTTATTTTCTTTTCTTGAAAACAGATACAGGTTGAAGCAAGGCGGGCATCCATCTACGCATATTAGGTGTCACCTGTCCATAGTAACCGCTAAGTTTCAGCCCCGGATGGAATTCCGAGGGAGAACACCCCCGGCGGGATTTCTCACCTCTCTCCCACTACTATCAGCCTCTCGAGAAGTCTTCACCTCGGCGTGTATTTACATAAAATTTCAGAGATTAAACAATTTATATCTTACTATTTCCGAGAAGGTTTATCGGTATTATAAATAGTTATCATTATAAATAATTCTTCCGATCAGACCATAATCCGATTATCATGGATAATAAGAAGAAGGAACGCTATCGTTGGCCATGGCTGTGGGCACCTTTTATGGAGTTAGTACAGCTAGCGAAGCGGGGACACTAGGAAATTTTTTTGCGAGAAACGGGTTTCTGCACGGTAAAGGAGGGACAGTGCCCACGTCCACTGTCAATTGTCACTTCTGCTACCAATGGGGAGGGGGGTCTAGCGGAAACAGTCTCGCAGGAACCGATGTCCTTACTATGTACGCAGGACATTTTGCATCTGAGGCCGCTTCGCTTGCAACTCTGTCCCGCGTAGGATTTCCTCAGATAACTGTTTTCGAGTGAACTAACCAGTCAGATATCCCGAAAGCCAAAATTGCCTGAAATGTTTCTTTGGGCGCTCAGTCATGGACAGGTTTCAGGTCATTCATAACGGTGTTAGGCAACAGGGTTGAGGGAACATACAATTTATATCGATGGCCTTCTACGGGTTTCGAACCCGGGCCCTTTGGTACAGCAGTCAGAGTCACTAACCACTTTCCCGTCTTGGCGTATTGCAGGATGGTGAGATATATAAAAATATTCGTATATTAAAATTACCTCTGTCAGTAATAATAATTTTTTAGTTTGCTACTGGACTTGTGCCCTGCTCTGTTATATAGTATATTTTTGTCAAAATATTAGAAATTTTGTCAGACGTAACATATACTGTAGAAGATAACATTTGTAAAAGAAAACATAGATTTTTCAGAGAAAAACTGCTTCTAATACTGCAAAGGGTTTTCCTTGGAGACCATTGAAAAGGAAGCTAATAGACGATTACCTTTCTCGTTAAAAGTACACTTTCTCTTCATCGTACAAGAAAAAGAAAAGAGAACGAAGGACTAGGATTAAATCCAGTTGTGAAGGTCAAACAAGATGCGGCTGTTAGACTTTATTACACACCTAAAAAGTGTTTTTCGGGGTTACCATGATTCCTTACGGCAGGGAGAAAAAAATGTATACGTGTTTTTAGTTTTATTTTATTATGATGCTACGTGACATGTTTTCTAAACCGTGATTTTCTGCCCCGCCTACGCCTAGCAAACCTGTTTTTATTGGTTCTTTCATGTTGTGGTTAAATGGACAGCTCATGAATTAATTTCAGTAAATGTTAACGTTCCTTTGACATTGCACATATCGTGATAAATTGCAGTCAAAGTTCAGCGTGCTTTTGCATTCATTGCTTGAGTTACGTTTTATCCCATGGTATTTAAAAGCGTTTAGTGATTTAGCGACTTGTGGGAATTTTATGTCTTTTCCCTTAGCAGGGGGAATATTCCGCTTGGTTAATCGAGTTTTGGTAATTAACTGATGTGAATTATGAAAGTAGTGGCTCTGAAAATTAGAAAGTATTTACGCAATATTTTAGCTTAAATATTGTCTGCGTTTATAAGCATGGATTTATTTATTAATTAATCATTGATAACTTTCGCAAGTTATATGCTTAGATAGGTTTGTAAAAATTAGTAGAAATGTTTTTAGGGTTATTTCAACATGGCAAAGCAAATAAGGGCTAGGGCAGGGATCCCTTCTTGGTGGACTTTCTAAGGGAATCTGGTTCATATTCACGAACTAATGGAGAGAGTTAATTGCATTACACCATTTGGTAATCCATTATGATTTTTGCTTTAAATTAAAATTTTGACCTCAATATCTAAGTTTTAATCACGCCATCTCCCAGTTTTCACCGCTACAAGATGTGTTTTAGTCCTCTTTTTTTAAGTAAATTTTATGGCTAAATTTCCGGACAAATGTAATGAGTAAATGAGTTAACGCACTATAAACACAACGCACGGACTTTAGGAAAGCCGATTCTCGAAGTCTTATTCAAGTAATACTTCTGTGTGGAAAACATTCTCTTAATATGCATGTAGAAGAGTTAGATTAGCCATTAAATAAAATAAGTGCGTACTTAGGGCTTCAAGAAATAGGGGTACCACAGAAAGATACTTAGTAACGAAGGAAAGGAGGCACCACAACAATTTCTCATCTCTGGTTTTACCTTGGAATGTTTGGTGCAGGTAAAACCAAGGCCGACAGAAAAGAAATGGAAAAAGGACAGATATATTGTAAATCTACACTCTTCTTACGGCTATACATTTAGGGCAGTTCTATGTAAAGTTTTAAAAAAGTATTGTTTACTCACCTTCGAAATAACGTCCATCAGAATACGTTTCTGTGCTCTTGACATTCCTAAAAGCATTTGTGTCTATCGTAGACTGGATATCAACTTATTTTGGATAGATGCAATTCTCTAGAAACTTTTATTTTTTATTTTATTTTATTCCTATATTACTTAAGTCATATTGGAAGAGAGAATATCCCAGTTAGGAGATTAGAAATATTCTAATGTGGTTGAGGTATTGACAAGGATCTGTTTCTGATCAAAGAAATCCATATTTCTTTGTCGAAAGTCCCTTTGCTCAAAATACGACATAGAGCCAAATGGTCGACAGACTCTTAGCGCTTTTTGCACTACTGCACTGTTCCGTATGATATCACTATTTAAATTTCTACTATAAAGAGTTGTTCTCTAACAGCATAATTAAGTATAAAAAGTTAAAAAGTTACATGATTTCCTCTAACGTTTTGCGGCTTTTTCCATCAGCGGCCGAGCGGTAAAATCGCTGAACATTGGTAGTTCGATACGGGTGTCGAATACTGGTGAACGGGTTATTTGCTTGGGCGTTTTCGTGGATTTTCCCATGTGTAACGCGAATATCAGCCAGGTTTTCTTAAAAAGCCCTTCACGAAGGTATCCCTTCTCTTAGACAGAAAACCCTCGAGTGCTTTACTATAATTAAATAAACCATGTAGAGACATTCGGATATTTGATGCTGGAGACGTGAAAAATGAGCAACACTCTCGCTGGGACTTGAACCTGGACCTCTGGAATACGCGCCGGGTGTGCTACCGTTACACCATGAAGGCATGCCTAGAATTTTTTTTTTTTTTTTTTAACCAGCTTTTGTAGAATGTTTGGAAACTTTGTTGTAAGCCATCTTTTGCAACCACCCGCAATGTTTCCTTCTTCTCCACTGTTACCTCTTTTGCGGAAAAGAAGTGACGTTTCTGCAGATGTTGTTTCACAAGCAACTAAAGATAACAGCTGGACGAAGTTGGAAAAATTTGCAGAATGTGGAAATACCTTATCATAGTTTCTGACAACAAACATTGTGAGCCTTAAAAATCGATATTGTCACGTAGAAGGTACCACTGTCTGATCTGTTCCTCCATCGCTGTTTAATGTGGTTGCAAAATGAATAGACATAGTGCAGATACGTAAATCAGACGCATAATTGTTTCTGGGATGTTAGCTAAATGAAAAGTTAGATGTCTTATTTTATACAAAATTGCTATATTTTTTTTTAATTGAAAATGCGAAAACACGAATCTTCGTCATTTGATACATTTTTGTAATCGGAAATATATATCTAAGACCAATGGTTGTAAAAACAAAGCCGGGTCAGGACATTTGTGAACACAGGCCCAATTTACGTAGATTTAATAGATATGCCAAAGCACACTGGGATTATTTATCTAAAGTAAGTGATGTCTTCGTGGACGACTTTTTAAGAAAAACTGCATTATATTTACGTTACACATGGTTAATGCCAGGAGCTCTGCTAATGACTATTTTGGAATGAAAATAAATTACGTTACATCTTAAATAAATATTTTGAAAAACTAGATATGACATAAAGAAGATAATAAAGAAGTTACAAAAAGGCATAAGGAAACAAAATTCTTAGCCGCTTATCTATCAGGTGAGGTGCGAAAGAAAAGACGTATTAAAAACGAGATTTAAAAATTCAGTTCTTGTACACAGTCGCACGAATTCTTTACAGAAAGAAACCTTAAAAATAAAACTGTGATCCAAAAAAGCTGAGATCTATCTACTTTACGCAATTATGCACATAGGTTCCTTACGGCAAAACAAAAAAGCAGCATGTTTAATTAGTTTCTTTTTGTAGCAACATACGGATGCTTGTGGGTCGTTTTTTTCGTGTTTCCATTCACTACTTGCTAATATGTTCCTTTAATTATTCACGTAGGCACCACTCGTTAAGAGAGAGTGGCGAATTTTTAAAAGTTCCTAATGGTGTAACTCGATCAGCAACTTTTTTTCTTTGATGTTGTGCTTTGTTTCTGATTGTCAGCGGTAAAAGCGAAAATTTGCGTTCGACGAAAAAAGTGGAAAGGTTACAAAAAATGATTTTTTGGTTATTAGAGGCGTTGTGGGTGGAACAAGGTACACGAAGTGTAATTTTACAGCTGTTGCCAGATTACGAAACCGCGATTTGGGGAATTGGTTGCTGTTTCCTTTGATAACTGAACTGTCTCCTTTGCTATTTCAACATGTCTTTTAAAAATTCTGTCTTGAATTTTATTTTCTTCTTGTTAGCCGCCATTCTTGTGAGAAGAAAAATGACGTGAAATGCTAGCTTCCAAAATTCAGAATTAATTTTCCGTTATTAACAGTGTTTTCGTAACAGAAAAGTAAATCTCTGTGTCCCTTATATTAATGTATAGATTACAATTTTGTCACCCCTCAAGTATTGCTGTCTTCTCTGTTCTCATAAAATTATAAATTAAACATTTTTCTTAACTTATAATACATTATAGAATTATACAACAATCTGCATAAACTGCAGTTTCCAGTTTTACCTCAACTCTTCATACATTCATGGGTAATCCCTCATTTTTTCAAATTCGCCCTTTTAAATTATATACATTATTCTGGGCACCGTGTGATATCTCTTTTAAATAATCGCTCCACATAATCTGGCCGAGAAAAACAATTTATTACAAAAATTAACGAAACACAACACGATAAATAGCTAAAATCAAAAACTTGGACATTATGCAATTCATCCTTAGCACATGAAACATATCATAACATTAGCTTACTCTGTTTGAGCAGCTAACCCTCGTAGCTGATTAACAATTAACTAGTTCTAGCCTCGGAACCGTGTTTACATAGTGCAGCACGGGCTTCTGAAAACTTCCAGGAAAATTGTTCGAAAATGTGCTTTCCCGAATCTTGCAAAAAGTTGCCAAATTGGCGAAAAATCATCAAATATTGACAAAAATTGTCGCTAAGGCCCATCAGGAGCGTGTTTGGTCATATTGCGTTTTCTACTTTGAGTTAGTTAAATACTGTTGGATTCAGAATTGAAAGATATACAATTCTATATAAGAAGCAAATACTTATATACAAAATATGTGAGCACAAATTCGATTAAACGCCAAATAAACATTATCATCCTAAAAGTAATAAACAGATAAATAAGTAAGTAAAACAATTCACAACACCGCACAAATATAGAACAAAATATGCAATAAAAAGTTTAAAATACATAGTAATATTGGCGACATGTTTGTATATACAGATGGTTATCAAAATAATGGAAACACGTGTAAATAAAAGTGACATTTAAGAATGCGCTTCATAATGCGCTTACAATTAATCCTAGCTACCAGTTTTTTTAATGTGAAAAATATATATCATGGCAGTATGAGAGAAGTTTAATGAAGTTATAAACTATAAGGTATTTCTCTCGCCTTCTTAGCATGCCTTCGTGGTATAGTGGTCAGCACACTCGGCGCGTATTCGATTAAATTAAAAAATTAATCCTAAAACGTTTTAAACTCATTTCAGGAATAATCATAGATGCATGGTCCATAAACTGAAGTTCGAAATTATCGCTTAGCAAACTGCAAAGAAAAGTCAGGGAGTGTTCAGATGTAAGGAAACTTACAGAAGCATTAGTATAACCTTAAGTTCATCGTTACTGGTATTTAATCGGGTATTGAGTTCTACGGTAGAACGTATCTCGCATTTCTTTTCAAATCATATTTCGTTGGGAGAGGGGAGGGTGGAAAAGAAAGAAAAACGAAGTAATATCTCTTCCCATTGTGCTATCCAGTAGCCTTATTCTGACCTTTACTAAATAGCGAAGGAGAAATAGAACTCGCAACTCGATTCCGCCTACCACCAAATCTTTTCTTACAATTTTTTTTTTTTTTTTCTTTTCTTTGTTCCATTTGATGTCCTCCCTCCCAATACGAAACCTCAGCGTATTTTTATCCTAATGTTTTTTAAACATTTCTTGATATACTTTGCTGGGGGAAGAAGAAATAGCCAATTACTGCCTTACATTCGCCCGCAAATTGCTTTTAACGGAAGAACGGTTCCGTTGGGGCAGAACTCTACATTAGGACATTCCCTATCCATACCAATTGTAATGACTTTCTGCAAAATTTTAAAACTTCCGTATATAAATATTTTTTTTACGGATTTTTCTTTTTGTCTATTCAATTCATGTTAAGCCTTCCGTGGACTTTTTTTCACAGGCTGGACGTGAATTAACAAAGTTGATTTCGTTTCTTCTCGGGTCATTTGTTACTTCATTCAAAAAGTGTCGGATGTTTCTTCGAGTTACTTTTTGTAGACGATATGTATGAGGTCAGCCAATCTGTGTTTCGAATATTTCGGGGGGGGGGGGTTAGATGCGACGTGTATTTTTCGTATTAGCTTTTTGTATTAGAAACATTCACAGTCTCGTGGTCCACGCGAACCAGCGAATTACCAGGTGTCAAAGTTGTTGCTATTTTCCAGGTATAAAATATTCTTTAACATTTAACACTAAACGATGAACAATCTGCCTGTTTTGTGTATGATTGTTCCTCGTGCTGTGGAAAAATGGCTTCACCTTAGAGTCACCAAATTCCTGAATATCAGTACCTCGGAAGCCAAATTTTTTATTTCGACTTTATTAGCCAAAGGGGCGTTAGACCCAAAAGTCTTAAAACGGCATTTTGGGTCATTTCACTTCCTGCGCTTATTTACCTTTCGAACTGTTGCCATCAAATATTATCACATATTTAAAGAAACTAAATAATGAAGAATCTGCATGAATGTTTCTCGCATTGTGAAAAAAAAACGATGGTACCTAGAGCCATCAAATTTCGAATAACGTAGTCCTCCACTCGAACATGGGCATTTGGAAGACCGAATTTTGAATTTCGAATTTGTTTTATTATCTATTTCAAATTCTGTGAAATTTTAACGAATTTTTGATTAACAAATTTATCGATTTCAAAGCGAGCAATGGCAACACCATATGGGAAAATTTTTTTATCTCCAGTGCGCAGTATTTTGTGATATTGCTGTTTAATTGAATTTTATATGATTTAAATGCGAAGAACATGATATTTAATAAGTAAAGGTAACACACAAAACGTTAAAAAAACGCTCTTTTGGACGTAATATAAAATCTGAAAACTTCCAGATTTCCTTTTTTTAAAAAAAAATTATTTCGTATTTTGTGAGAATAATGATATTTTGAGTAACAAAAACCTACGATTTAAAAGCAATGTGTTTTTTACTCGACAAAGCATAAAATATTTGTGTTTCAAATTTAATGAGAAAACTTGGCGATTTAAAAGAAATATGTTGCCACTCGCAAAGCGTAAGCTGTTTGCCTTTCAAATTTAATTTAAACAAATAGCGATCGATTTAAGAAAAATATGTTGCCACTTCCCGATATAAATTTATTTTTATCTTCACGTGTCGATTTGTTGCCATTCCACAAAGCCTGAACACAGACCCTTTTCTTGCTTCTGATGAAGTGGGACCTGTGTCTGATCGCGCTCGAAATCGATGCAATTTTTTTCAAAATCTACGCCAAAATAAGTTTGCTGTTTTGCCTGATTTTGAAATAATATACTATTTAATTAGTTTTATATTTTTCTGCTTGTATTATATGATCAAAAAAGAGTGCAGAAATAAACGGAGTTTTTGAAATGAAAGTCGTTTTGAAATATTCATGACTCGGCTACAGTAGATGTTATTATTATTATTATTATTATTATTATTATTTTAAGAAGGAAAACTTAAAATGTTTTTGATTTGTTTACATTTAAAAATTTTTACTTATATTTTAATTTTTAGAATTTCTTATGGCAAGCTCTTTTTTGAGGTATTAGACTGTAATGTAAAGCTTCTCAGATTTGCAATGTATATATTTGACACTTTAGCAAAACTTCGTTTGTGTTTGAGAGAAAGTAATATGTAAAAACAATATGTTCCATTATAACTTATTTGAATAAAGATTCCGAAATATTTAAATAGATAGAATTCAAAATGTTGTTACGAATTTTGTATTTAAATAGGTAATTTTAATAAAATTATAATTAAAATTGTTGTATTCTTCTGTGTAATATCATGTCATGTAGCGCGAGACTATGTTAGCTATAACCGTAATTCCACCCTCGTATTGCTTTCTAGTAATTTCGAGAAGTAGAAAGTACTAGAAATATCTCGTAGCGGTTGAAAACTATTGTTGCAAGTTTAGAGTGAGATCGGATAAGCTTTCTCTTTAGATGCGCTTTGCGTTGCGTTTTGTTTAACATTATTAGTCATCTGTTTGTTTAACTACTGATTATATTGTATGATACTGTGAACACTTGTACGAATATTTCTGTGGAAAATTCCAGAGTTCTGAAATATTTCTTAAAAATACATAATACATTTTTATTAGCCTATTATCGGACTAAATAAAAATACATTTTTATGAACCTATTATCGGACTTGGGCATTCAATCTATTACGAACCCGCACGCACGAAACAACGCATTAAACTGTTGTTTAAATCAGCAGACAAACTGCCACCACTTGCTGAATAAATATGAAAATATTTTCTAACTGATATTTTAACATCGTAACAGTTTTTAGAAAATAGTAAAATCAATATTATTTTATGTAACTGCAAGGCGTAAAATTTGTTACAAAAGTGATCACCGAGAACTGGAATTATTTCTGAAGCGTAAGCGACAAATTTCATTTTTATTTCTTGTGTGCTTTATTATATCCTCCCTTTAAAAAATTAAAGGAGAAATATGAGTGAAATTTCTTTTTTTTAAATTATAAATGAATAACTTATGTTTTTAATAAATGAAAAAAATATGGTTTTCGATTAAATGAAAAAAAGGTTTTTTTTTTTTTTTTTTTTTTTTTTTTTTTAAAGAAACATTTTATTTTCTAATATACTTTATTTTTTTCTATTTGTTACAGTTTTATTAGAAAAATTTGAGTTATAAAAGAAGTAAAATTGCTCTTAGCTTGCCTTTAATTTCAAATGAAGACTAAATCCGTTTGAATGTCACGGTTGTACCCTTCTTCTGGAACAAATTATAATCATGAAAGTCGTTTGTCAAATTGCGTGGAAAATTTGCATTTAAAAGTAAAGCCAACTGATAGTTGAAAGTTATCTGTTATTAATGCTCATTTTAATAATTATATAAAAATTTTAATGATAGCTTTAAATCCTTAATCTTTAAATGTAAATATATTAAGCAATTTGATTAAAGTTTCACGTTTCCTCACCACTCGTAACTTGATATACGTTTTCATTTCATTATTAATTTTATTGACTTGTAAATATGGTATAATTCCAGTTATCCGCATTAAAGTGTAACTCCCGTTTTCTGTTTTTCTTGGAATATAAATGCGGTACGATTTTAGTTTTCCATGTGGTAATCAATCTTAAAATTTTATATATACAAGTACTTTCATTCCATTATTAAATTTCTTGTAATAGGAATGCAATATAAGTCCTGTTATCTAGATTTCAAATATCCAAAAACTCCACTTAGATAAACGGATAGCTTTTTTTTTTTTTTTTTTTTTTATTAGACCAACTAAAATTAAACGTATGCTTAACTGATTTTCGTAATTAATATTTTTTTTTATTTAAATAATGTAAACAAATACAATACTATTCAGACCGTAATATAGCCTACGTCAATCGAAAAACATTTAATTGTTCTCTTTTGGATTACTATTATCTATTGTTTACTCTGTGCGTATTTGCTTAGCTATAAGAATTATTACATTTTTTAAAAACTGACTAAATGAAGATAAAATTAGTGGCGGCCTTATAGCAAAACTTTTTTGACCAAGAATATTCGTAGTCTCAATTGAATCAGGTATTTTCTTTAAGCCTTTTTGCAGTACGCAAATAAAAGTTAATTTTATTGTTTATTTAACAGTGTTAAAAAAAGTATTTTATTTCCCGAAATAAAAATATATAATTTTTAACCATGTTAAAATAAAATGCAATAAATAAAAGATAAACTGATATTGCAGTAATATTCGGTACGTAAAACACAATATCCAGATTTTTCAAGTTTCAGGTGGGTTGTATTTTTCATTTATCTGGAATGTTAGGATTTTACTGCAGAAAAATTTCCTGTTTTAGAAAAGCACGAAGTTTGTCGCATGAAGTAGAATATTATCTTATATTCTATCTTTCCCTACTTTCTATATAATAACAGTTTGTTGCATCTTAATCATTACTTCTTAGAAGAAGGACGAGTTTCAAATCTAAGTATATTAGATGTCGAAAATTTAATATATGAAAAGGAAATTTAATTTCGATTTTGATTTTCTTGGACAAAAATACCTGAATTTAATTCCTGTTTTTGCGAAAACTCTTACGGACATATACGTATATGTAACAAATACTAACAACGAAGCAGAATTGACAATAAAAATGCTAAAAATGGATTGCTTTGTTTTGATGTATGTTCATATTACTTACGCCATTGAAAAAGTTAATCTAGATGACCTTGAAGAACACTGGAGGTCATTCCCTTTTGACCTACAGTTAACTCTCATTAAAACAAACATCCGTGAAAAGTCTTTGATTCGAAACAGATTGATATGTTAGCGTAATAATGTATTCTGTGTATAAAGAAAAACATACTTACTTGTTCAGAGGGAGCTACACAGATTTTTATTCTAAATTTTAAATTGATATTTAAAGTTTTCTTTTCAGTTAATACATGCGACTTGCTATTTAATATAAATTTTAAGCATCAAGTTTACCACAAAATATGCACTGTTAGAATTTCTGTCCTCCGGAAATCGGAAGATTAGTCTGTTTTACCAGTATCACAGAATCTGTGTATGTTAGTAGTAACAGAACTATGTGTCTCAATTCATTAAACCTCAGTTTTTCCACTTTGTATCCAATCGCCATAACAAACAAACAAGCCAGTTGTTCTCAACGGTGTCTAATATGTCATAAGTGCATTAATGTACTTGGCATTTAAAAAAAAAGGATTTCGTGTGCATTTCAATGGACTTTTTACCATGAATTCGTCGATCCCAAAGCAATATTTGGCGTATTATAATTCTGAATGTGAAGGCTATACATGAGTGGTAATGAGATTATGTAGATATGAGGACTGTACATGATGACCAATGGTCATAGTAGTATTCAAAGCTGATGTACACTGGATACTGCATTGACACCCAATCCTACAGTAGCTGCAAGTACAGGTAAATCTTATAAATTGTTTATAGCTATACTTTGTGCCATGAACTCTTCGCTCCCAGAATAATGCTTTTGTTGCTATAGCTACACATATGAGGACTTTATTTGATGATCAATGGTTCAAAAGTTTATACCAGCTCCGTACCGTTGGCCATCTTGTATACTCCTTAATCTACATCATCTCAATACCACTGGTGATCGTATAAAGTCCTCACATCCAATAGCTATACTATTCCAAGTACTATTCTGGGAGCGAAGAATTCCTAGTACAAGGAACAGCTATAAATAAGTCATTAAACTGCATCTGCAGCACTGAAGAATTCGGTTATACTAAGTTTCAGCTACCATCGAAATTAATCGGTTCTGAAAAATTTGCCGAAGTGGAACTCTTTGTAAAAAATTTTCTTGCTTGTAATTTTGTAGTTCAAGTGAGGGAAAAACAAAAACGGTTAAAAACTAACAACTGACTTTTCAAATCACAACTTGATCCTTCATGTAACTTGCAAAAAGGCGTTGATTGATTGCCATAATTCGAGTCTGTCGCAAACATTATTTTTTGTTAAATGAAAAAGAAAAGCGCAATATTTGAATGAGACAAAGTATTCCTGTCCTCTTAACGTTTTTTCCTCCAAGGAAAAGCTTTACATGAGTGTTTGTTTCTTTAAATTAAAAAAAAAAGAGGAATAATTGAAGAATGAACTTAACCCCTTCTAAATAATAACGGACTTAAATGTTTACGAAACATTTTACCACTTCTTGTAAAATAAAAAGAACAAAATTTACAAGGGGGGGGGAAGGATATTTTCCTTAAGCACCGTCTCGGTAGTAACATATCTTATATAAGTACATTTTTCAGTAATCTTAAGTGATTTTTATTCTTGATGTATTTTTCTAGAACTTTCCACTCTCAGAAGCAGCTGCTAACTTGGAAATAGAAAAATTCGGTTTTAAGAAGTTCTGCGTGGTTTAATATTTCCATTTTTTTTTCTTTTTTCCAAGCAAGAAACTAGGAAACAGAATTTGTATGGAAGTTTTTTTTTTAAAGTTGGCAACAGCGATTGGTTCATGTACAGTTATAAAAAGCGTTTTTAGTGACTTTGCAAATTTCTTTTCCTTTTTAATCAAGAGTTGTCGCAATTTCACGAGTGAAAATTGATGAAGCGAGACTGTTATTTTTACTCCATCGTATACTTATTTTCTTCATATTCAGAACGGTCATAAAAAATTTAAAATCACTTTTAAAAAAAGGTACTTCAAGTTTTTGTTTTGTTTCTTTTTATTTTTATTCATTAGCTAAACTTTTAGCTTTCTATCACGTTCTCTGCAGGTAGGTAACTTTATTTTCAGTTGCATTTTTAATTTTTAACTATGTTTTAAAGAAAACAGTTTCATAAAATTTTTCTAAAAGCTTTCTGGAGTACTGTTTCATTGTGATAAAGTGTGTATTTTGAATTTCTTTTGTGTAAGTGCAGTCTTTTTTTTTTAATTTTTAAAAAACGGGATCTCTATCAATCATTGAAAAATCACGTTCTGATCAATTACATATTGTTGTTATTTGCAACCTGCTATAATTTTTTTTGCGGAAAAGCTAATAACTTAATAAAAAGTAAAAAATATAAAGTAATAAATACACCCAGTTTAAAATTAAAATAAAATTTTCTTTTTGTAGAAAATGACATAAAGATTCAAGTTTTGAAATGTGATGTAAAAAACCACGAATACATTTATTTCAAGATGAAAAATACAGTTTCAGATTAACGATTTATCATTTCTATCATGCTGTCGTTTCGTTAGTAATGCAGTGCTTTCATCATTGTAACTATATTTCATTCATGACTTTTGTAAGGTTTTTATTTTAAATTAACCAGTTATTATGATTTGAATTTTTTACTTTAATTTGTCTTTCCATGTTTCTCACCTGAATGCTAATTAGTTAGCTGGGTATTTAAACTATGGTTTTAGGATCTTGAGAGAAATGTTTTTGGCATGTGCGGCTGTGAGGTTAGATTCTGCAAACTTTAGTTATTATGTAACTGTATCGGCTTTGTCTTCTCTCGCAGCCGACATTTTAAACTTACGCGTCCTTAAATTATTGAGCTGATTTGTAGATTATTATTTAACTGTGCAGTTTTGACTACGGATCAACGTTTAATTTGAATTGACTGTTGTTATTTTAATTAGAATTTCCATAAGTTGTGGTTATTTGTATCAGGTTATTTGAAAAGTCATGACGAATGTTTTCTATGTTCTTCAAAGGTCCTTTATTTATATAAAGAACAAGATCGATCAATTATATATTGCGCGTTTTCTTTGATAACTTTTTACTTTCTTTTAATGAGCTTCGTAATTTCTCATTCACAAAAGAATCTAGCTTTATCGGTGAAAAACTGAACAAAGTACCTCATCTGAGTTGAATGTTGTACCACGAAAGAAATTTTCAAGAGCGCAAAACAAGTGGAAGTCTGAGGGCACAAGATTAGAGGAGCATGATACGTTTGGTAACATTTTTCATCCAAACTCAAATAATTTTTATCAATGACCAACCTAGTGTGTTGTCTTGCTTTCAAACTCCTACCAACAAACCAAAAAGTCTGTTTGAATGCGTGCTGTCGCAAACGGGATAGTTTCAATGAATCCATCTTCCAGAAACTTCCAAAGCTCATTAATCATATAGGAACTGCATTCCATCTTGATAACACGAGACAAAACGTAAATTTGATCATCTGACAAAAATTATTGGAGTTTGGACGAAAAGTGTTGCCACGCGTATCGTACTCACCTGATCTTGTGCCCTCACATTTTCACTTGTTTCGCTGTCTTCAAAATTTCTTTTGTGGTATAGCATTCAATTCAGATGAGGCTGTAAATCAACACCTTGTTCAGCTTTTCACTGATACAGCTAGGTTCTTTTGTGAATGAGGAGCTACGAAGCTCATTATAAATAAGGAGGCAAACAGTCATCAAACAGAATGGGCGATATACTATTGACTGCTCATTCTTTTTATGTAAATAAAAGGCGTTTTAAGGACATAGAAAAAATGCATCATGGCTTTTCAGACAACCAGATAGCTCAATATCGTTCCCTTTTTGTTCAAATTTCTGTTTAAATAAAAAGATTGTTTTAAAACCTAAAACTTTATTTTAATAGTAACCATTGCGTTAGCATTTTGCTACCTGATGGAGACATTTGCTGATTTGAATATAAACTTTGTTAGACGTTTGTTTACTGCAGAACGCTTTAGGGGCCACCTGTATATGAAACGGATCTTTTAAGGAGCATTTTGTTGGGGAAGTTGTTTTATATATTTGATACAGATGAGTAAAATAAAATCAATACCCTTCGCAAGTCATCGGGAACTAAATTTGGAAAAGGGGGTAGAATTACGAGTGCTCCGAAGTTTTAGCCAGAGGCACTAAATATAGAATTAATTTAGCATCTAAAAGATCTGGATTCAAAATGTTGTGTTATGCTTTCATACGGTTAATTGTTTTTAATTTGCGATTCACAGATTACATGAGTAACAGAAGTGAGTAAGTTATCCAAATGCTTTTAATTTCCAAAGTGTTGAACATATATTTAGATAGTCTGAAAGTTTGAATAGGAAATTATTCAGCCTTGTCCGAAGTGCTTATAGAACTGTTCAAGATATTTTTTTGTTTTGCTTTGTGTTTCGGGGGGGGATCAAAGAATTGAACGTGATAGTAAAATTAATGAAAATCGTAGAAAGTTTTCACAATCTGTGTGTTTTATCCAACGGTTTATTTTGAATGAATTGCAGTAATATCCTCCCCTAAAAGGCAATTTAACACAATAAATATATTTTGTTTCTTCTATTTTATATATATTTTTATAGTTTGATTTCTTCGTCCTCATATTCATGTGTTTTGCAAGGGTATCATACATCATTTTAGCCTTTTAGATAAATTTAACTTACTCCGATTTTGTTATGCTTCATGATTTTAACTTTTAGAATCATTAGGTTATTTTAAGTAGGATATGTGAAAAACATGCAATGCCCTCGCCGGGTCTCAAACCTGGACCTCTCGAATACGCGTCGAATGTGCTACCGTTACACTACGATGGCATGCAGGAGAAAGAAAATACTTCATATTTTTCTCTTGCATTGTGTTTGTTATATTATTTGTCTTTTATTTTATTTAGTTTTAAGCGGATTTCTAAAAATATTTGACAATCAGTTTCTAAGTTTTCGGTGTTCATTTACAAATAATAAATTAAACAAACCTTCTTCTTTCCTTTTCTGAGAAAGAGGGATTCCGACTCATTGTTTCTTTTGTAGATGGAAGTGAAGTACACATACATGAAAAGCATCTACATCAAATTCATTAGGTAAATGCAGCAAAACGTTCATTCGCCTACATTAAAAGAGATTTACTTGATAATAAATATTACGATTCATTTGTAAGCCAAAGTATTTGAACGCCTTCCAACTAAGATGCCTCTGCACTTAGTAGGGACAGAACTGTGGTCAGAAATTAACGATTCTAGAGAGAAAGAATATGTAAAATGAATTAAATTAAACATATTCAGTTGACAGCCACAAAAGGAAGAAAAGTGGGAGGCCGCCATGTATAATACATACTTAGGAGAGCAAGCGTCCTGGATTCTACGAGACAATGCCGAATTAGTGCACTAATTTATTTCAAAATATTTCGCGAAATGTCTACATTCTGTAATAGTCTCGGATTTTGTTAATAGTCGACGTGAATTTTATAGCAGCGTCAAGATGAAGATTTTTTTATTGGATTTGAATGGAAATTATAGATTTAGAATAAAATATTTCTGCATTCTAACAATATTTTTTTATTGAACTACAAGAGGAATGGTTTATGGAAAGCATTCATAATTCTATCCGAAATCATTTTGTGTTCTTTAAAAGTTTGTTCATTTTAGCTATAGAACATTTTAAACGGGTCACCTTGAAATGAAATGGTAAAATGAAAGGTCGCGAGAGAAAGTTTAATTATTTTTTCAAGAAAATGTAATATTTTGGCGGAGGAGAATTATTCATGAATTATTCAACCAGATATTAAAAAAAATCCGATATGGCCAGGACATGAATTTCCGCCATGTTAAAACGTGGAATTGGAAGAACTTAAGTAAACTATTTACTCCGTTTGATTGTTTCTAAATAAAAGCTAATTTGTTCACAAACGTTGTCTTTATATGTTAATTATAAACACTACTCATTTTTTATTATTCTATTATCCCATGTAATGGACAGTGATGACTATACTTGCTCCTCTACACATCAGTGTTTTGATTTGAAAATATCGTCTGGTAGTATATCCTCTGGTTATATAGTGTTTCAGATTCTGAAATGACTTTACAATCAAAAAATGTTTTAAAAGCATCATGACTTTAGAATTCATTGTAGATTGTTATGTATTGCCATGCATTTCCTTTTATATTCTCTGTATTATTTATATTTGCTGTGTTATTTTTCTAAATTAATGCTTAGAGATAGCATTAGGTGGCAACATTCTTTTATTTGAAAAGTGATTCGACACAACAGTGAAACGAACACAGGATTAGGGCTATAATACATTTAATTGCTTCCTAATGAGAGCTCATCTTCATAATGAACTTTTTCTCACTGCATTTAGCATAATTCCAAGAATACATTTAACGCTTTTTAAATGTAACATGTTGTTCTCAATCATATACTTATTTTTAACACCAAATTTTAGAAGTTTCGGATTATCTCATAATAGATATATAAAATATAAAATATGAAACAAAATTATTAAACTTAATTAGAACCAATTGGCAACAGACCTTTTAAATTCAAAAATGTTTTGATTAAACACATCCTCACTTCAAGATTACTCTTTGCACCATTTTTCGCCACTCTGCAACATGTTACATCACTCTTTACCTGGAATTTCTGTGCACTATGGAATCTTTAGTTCAGTCGCTGCTCAGAATTAAAATAAAGACTTTACGGCGTATAAATACGATCGCAGTTTGTACGCATCACCTTTTTTTGTCTGCTGCAGCTTGAGTGAACCATGTCTCTCGCTTCGCCTTCTTTCTCTATGTTAAAAAAAATGTAAAAGCCTATTTAGAAATTTTTGGGAGCAGACTGCCTCTTATGCTGTGCTACTCAATATGATGTTCGAACAGCGTAATCGTTAAGTGGTAAATATATATTGTGATTATTCAAGGATGTTATGGTTCTCCTAAGAGTTCAAGACATCTACACTCATGTCCATAAATTAAGGATAATTCGGAGTCACGCGGAAATCGAACTCTAAAATAAATATATCACTTGTAAAATCACTACACACATCTTCAAGAATAATATGCAAATTTCAGGAAGTAAGCAGATGACACCGATGGTACGTCACAATGACGAGAGTGTAAGACAGTGATATATAAGGAATACAGGCAAAGAAGTAAAATTGTTCGCAGGCGCTTTATAAGCATTTCAGTGCAATAACCGAATAGTTATGACACAAAGGACGCATTTGGATGATTTTTTACGTGGTAGAATTATCGGCCGTCTGGAATGTGGGCGTACAAAACTGGAAGTATCAGACGAACTTGGAATTGCCCAGAGTGTCATCTCCATGCTTTGGCAACGATTTCAGGATGATGGTAATGTGAGTTACAACGCCGAATGAGGACCGGTATTTGGCAGTTACTGCCAAAAGAAACAGGCAGAGCACAGCCTCAGACCTGTCTCGTCAGCTCTCTTCAGCCACTGGTACGACAATTTCAAGGCAGACCGTGTACAGACGCTTAGGGCAGATTGGTCTATATGCTCGTAGACCTGTCAGATGCGTTCCACTTACTGCAACTCACTGTCGCCTGCGGTTAGCCTGGAGTAGAGAGCATGCATTGTGGACACCGCAACAGTGAGCTTGTGTGATGTTTTCCGACGAGTGTAGGTTTAGCTTGCAGTCTGATTCTCGCCGGACTTTCATATGGAGAGCTCCAGGTACCCGTTACCACCAAAAAAACATCATTGAACGACACTGTTACGGTGGTGTAGGAGTGCTCGTTTGGGGTGGAATTATTCTGGGTTCCAGAACTGACCTGTATGTTCAAATTGGAACCATGACAAGACAAATCTATCGGGACGTGATTCTGGAACAACATGTACGTTTGTTTCGGGGTGCCATAGGTCCACAATTTGTGTTTATCGGTGACAACGCCCGTCCTCACCGTGCAAACATCGTAAGCGAATGCCTTCAATCGGAGGATATCACCTGTATGGACTGGCCAGCATTCTCACCGGACTTGAATCCAGTAGAGCACGTGTGGGATATGCTTGGTCGACGAGTTGCAGCCCGTCAACCTCCTCCTACATGTCTATCGGAACTTCGGAGAGCATTTCTTTTTGAGTGCTGTAATATCCCCCAAGATTAGATCGATAATTTGATACACTAGCATGCCTAGCCGTTGTACGGACTGTATTGCATCGTCTGGGAGACATACAATGTATTAACAATCATACCAACCATGTAATATTGGTTTTTTGTAAATTGGTGTTTTTTGTAATTTGCTCCTGGGAGAAAAAATCGCTAATTTTTTTGATAATACCAAACATTTAGCAACTTTTTTTTTGCTCTTTACTTTTTGTTTAATAAATAAGCTTTACAAATAAGTCAAATTTGTTTTGCTTCTAACTCTTTCTTTGCCTGATTTTGCATTATCCTTAAATTATGGACATGAGTGTAGTACGCTGTCTGCATGTGCGTCGTGCGTCGCATCTGTTACCACTTCGACCATGACTAAAACGTGAAACATACCACGACTGCGAATGTTTAAATTATCACTTATACTATATTTTCTTTTAGAAAGTCAGTTCACAGCTTCAAGTAAAGTATCACTTGCGATTTCTTTAGCCCAAATCTAATATATTGTTCCTATTAATATAAAAATCTTAAATATTAAAACTGAAACGTTTTGAATTATATTTTAATATAGTTTTTCAGTAAAAACACTTGCAGGCTTCAAGTAAAATACTGCTGTTGGTTGTCTAAAGACTGCTATAGGCTTCTTGTAAAGTAGCATTCCTCCTATTATACCCAAAGTCTAGTCGACTCTTTGTATTGTTACGAATTTTGTACGTATGTAAATAATTTTAGTGAAATTTCAGGGTTTTTTTTTTTTTTTTTTTTGTTTGTTTGTTTTGTTTTAGTGTGTCTGGGTGTGTATGTGTGTGTGTGTAATGTAACCTGAAAATTGAAAGAAACGATGCTCTGCCGAAGAAAAATAAGAATACAGGGGCAAGTCTATTTAACACCGAGCAAATGACTATCTCACTAAATTGGTGAGACATCGCGAAAGTGGCGATGGTTTTGGCAAGTAATTTTTGTCGCCAACTTTGGCTACCGTTTGGCGATATTTTAGTACGCGGTATAACTGTAATGTATATTGTAATTGAATAACTGTAATTGATTCCATATGCAGCTGTAACCGTATCAATTCTGTGTGCATTCAATCTATTATGAATCATCGGCCCACCAGCGGCCGAGCGGTAAAGTCGCTGAACACTGGTAGTTCGGTCCGAGGTTCGAATCCCGCGAACGGGCTGGCTGCATGCGTGTTTTCGTGGTTTTCCCCATGTGTAACGTGTATACGAGCCAGTTTCCCTTAGAAAGTCCTCCACGAAGGCATTCCTCCTCTTAGGCAGATAGCCCTACTGTGCTTTGCCATAATTAAATACACCAACACCTATTATCAATCCATAGGCACGCAACAATATAAAAGTAGAAAGCTTAAATACGGAAAATGGACTTTTTTGGAAGTTTTCATGGATGAAAAAATAGTCACACACAGGCAAGCAGATATCATTGTAAAAATGGTAAAACCGTGTTGTGGGGATATGTTTATTCACTGAAAACTCACTATCGAATTTTTGAACCGAAAAATTACCTCCCTTACCTATGTATACAGGTTGGTGGGATGTAAAAGGATTTCAATCAACTAAAGAAATAGCATTGTTTTAAGAGTAAAACTTAAATTGATGTAAAATCTTTTCCATTTTTGTGATCATTCCCCCCTTCTGAATCTATAAATTTACTAATTTAATTATGGGTAATATTTCATCACTAAAATCCGGGATTACCCCGCATGATTCAGTACATTTTGACATCCATTCCAGATTTTTCGTGCATGATCCGGTACGTGTGGATGAACTGGTAGACTGTCCAACTTATCGCTACGTTGAATATACTACCAATCGAGGGAAAAAAATTGCAACGGCTACTTCCTTATCTCAAAGTGTTCGCCTGGGCGTTGGCGACCTTGACCTTTAATGAACCACGGAGCAAAAATGGCATTTACTTTTATCTTTAACTTCATTTCCATGCGTGCTATCATCTTCCTCTCGATTCCCCTCCACTCCCCACCGCGATGGTATCTCCCCGGTCCTTTGCGGCTGTGTAAACAAATCGATGACAAAGCAAATGTGGTGGGGATATTTATTTGCTTTTGTTTGGCAATGGATAACGTTCACGAGCGCTATGCTGTTATCGCTTCTCACGAGAAGAGATCAGAGTCGAGTTCTCGACTTAATTGTTTTGTTTCGGATCGCGCAGTCGACGTTCCATCTCTGGGAAGAGGGAAGTGATAAAATTCAATGGATGTTTTATAGTGGCATTTGCGGTATGTGGTGGTTTCTTTCCTGCAAGGAAGTAACTACCGTTTTGTATTTAATGAAAGCTCTAAAATTGATGGTGATTGGCCGATCGTAATCGACAGCATAGTTTGAAAGTGATGGATTATGTAACACTAAAGAATTAAATTTGAATTTCGTTCCGTTAGTTTATATGGGCATTTTCATTTAACATTTGTTCTTGCTATTGCAAATTCTGAAGGTTTTAAATTTCGTTGTTATAATTACGAATGTTTCTGTTCCGATGATGAAATATTGAAATGCATGTTGTAAAAGTAGAATTTCTTTAAAAAGTCGTTTGTACTTTTTAGTACCGTAGTTCCTCGGGTATTATCGCCCCTAGCGTTTTAGCGTCAAGTTCTGAAAATTTTAAAAATATTCGCTTTATTTTCCACGTCTTTAGTGTGTTCAGAGAACGAGCTCCCCTACACTTTAAAGTGGATTCGGCCGGAATTACAATACCCTTGAGGAAATAAAAATGAGGATATCTGTTTTAGATATTGCAATAGTTGTAGAGTTATTAGGTTATTTTTGAAGCAGGCGACGTGAAAAATGAGCAGTGTCCTCGCCTGGACTCGTACCTGGACCTCTCGAATACGCGCCGAGTGTGCAAACCATTACACCACGAAGGCATGCTGGAAGGAGGGAGAAAATAAGTACTTGCTGCGGCAATACATATACCTTATATGGCAATATTATTACTATCTATTTTTATTGGATTGTAGGTTTAAGTTTCGGCCGATGAAATTAATAAAAAAAAGAGGGAGAAAAAAATACGAGAGAAAATTACGGAAGAAAATACGATATTTCTTTCATATTATAGGGGGCAAGAACTGTTTTTGTTAGAATTAGGATAGGCGAATGACTGCGGTTGGAGTTGGCAAATATGACACCCATATAATTTTAGCTAAGTGACCAGTCGTACAGGATTATACAGGAGAGTCCCGCATTTCAATGCAGTGTTTCACTTCAAGATATATTTTGGAAAATGTCATCCGCCAATATTCATCCAACCCTCCAAACATCGTTGCGTAGTAAACAATGATATCTTTTATCAGCAAATTAGTATTTTAATTCTTCAAGTTTTTCTATATGTTTTCTTTTGTATGAATAATAGTGCTTTATCATAAAATTTATGACGAATTCCGGTCTTGTATATATCACTTCGCTTAAAATTCATTTTTATACCTTACATGCATTTTCAATGAGATCAATAACCACAGAAGATAAGAAACTTCAGCAACTTCAGTTTATATTTCTAACAAGTATTTCGTGTCAGCTTGTGCCATTTTTTGGGCACAAGAGTCATTTCTCGACCCTTGTATCAATACGGAATGTCTACTGGAATATGATGATTTTAAAATCTCTTGTCCATGTAGATTTATTTATTCTCGAAATCAGTTAAGAATACTATTATTTTTAGAAAGTTCTAACATGTTGATAAATCTGACAAGACATATTCTAGAAAGGCATATGTTTAAAGGTGGAGAAATTAAGGTTTAAGTGGAATAATGTCAAATAGCCGAATAGACTTGCTTACTTTCCAGTAGAGATGGGCAAAAACGTTCTTTTATGGGATCGAATTGGAACCATCCGCTGACTAAAATGAATCGTTTCTTTTTTGTGATTCACCGCTCATTAACAAGAACCTTGATGAAAAAGGATCCGGAACGAGGGGTGAATCAAGAGCGGATAGCAAAGATGGAGCGAAGAAAGAATCGACCGAGCCGTTGGATTGGAAGAATCAACTTAATCAAGCGCTAATTCCCTGACTGTTTTCTTTCAGTTGTAGTTTTGAGATTTCTTAAAACCTCATTTCTACACAGAATGAACAATAAAATTCTCGAATAAAATTTTTTGAAAATGTTGAGGAATGATAAAAAATTAAACTCACTTTTAACATGGCAGGATAAACATTCCTTCTCTTCTGCAATGTGAATTGAACTTTCCTGGCATGCTTCCCTTGCGAATCATGCGTTTGCTTGCTCTGTAAAGTCATTCAGTTTGTGAACGACCCGTGAACTGTAAAAGAGCTACAATTTCCTTTTCCTCAATCGAAGTAAATTCACTCAGTAAAATGAATCGGTTCTTTGAATTAGTTCCGGAGCGGATCGTCCAACTCTACTTTCCAGTATGGTTCCTTGAATGTCTATTGATTTAGGAACTCTGTGTGAACCCTTTTAAAGTAGGTATGGACGATGAATTTCTTTTAATGGACAATAATGCATATCCTCATTGAACACTGCAGATTTCTGAATATTTGAAAAGAGAGAATATCCAGAGAATGAATTAACTTGCCATAGATTTAAATCTGATTGAAATTGTTTGAGATTCTTTAGCTGGCTGTATAACAGAATATTCCAACCTTCTTCTTGGATATTTCAAGAGCTAACGAGTCCAATAATTTTAAGGAGCAGTTGCGTTTCATATTCCGAAATCTTTTCAAAATTAGTATAAATAATGAAATTGTAGTCTTTTCATTGTGGTGTTTCGGTCAGTGGAAATTATTTATTTTTGTTTATTTATTAAATGTACATTTATTTGGGATTTTTTTCCCTATTCGTTCTTATTTTCAATCATTTGGTCGACTTCTAAATAGTGTATCGTTTATTTTTTTACTTTCATGAGTTATATGCAAAACTTTCGCTCAAATGTCAAGCTTTTTAGAAAGAAAGCAACAGGATTTATTCTCGTTTCATTTTATTTATTGCTTAAGTTTTCCCTCCAGGGCATATTCTTCCAAAAACTAATCCTTCCATTTTTGCGCATATTTATGCATAAAACACTTAAAATTCTGTAGCCGACTTACTTTGGTCATTTTTTTGCCGCATAGAGAGGAGAATATTTCGAAAATTACAGCATTCGATCAACATCGGTAGTGTTACCATGGTTGCGAAGTCAGAAGGGAAAACGACCTTGAAGTTCTTGGTCTGAATTAACAAACTATAGGATGCGAACACTTCAAATACTGTGTTACAAAGATCTTGACATTCAAAATTATGAAAATCAGAACTGACTTACCCTTTCACATTATTACCCTTAACTGTTTGAATAAAAATTCTGTTTGACCAATATTCGAACACGAGATCTTTCAGTCTCTACATGTGCTATTATATAATAAAGATCGTTGACACAAGATCGTTTCGAATTTTGGGAATGGGCTCGCTGGCTTATTTGTTTTGTGATTTTTCCATTTGTGGATATGAGTACAAAAGTCTCCCATGATGTCCTTTAGAAAATCTTTACATTAAGCTTCTTCTTACCTTAAGTAGATAGTTCTCGCTTGCTTTGGCATAATCCCTTAAATAGACTACTCTTTCAAAGACATAGTTGTGTAAATAAGTGCGCCTTGCACCTCTAAAAACATAACAAATGAAAAGTAGTCATGGATAAATTACAGATAATTATCACAATATTTTTTCTTTAAAAGAAACTTACATTCCAGTAAGAATGCATAATAATATTAACATTACAATATCTAATAAGATATCTTCATTTATACGTCTCTGTAACTTGAATCTTGCCCGTTTTTATTGTTACACCTGCTATTCCTTAGGCCTCAAATCATTCATAAATAATTAAAGCAGGTGAACATGCAATTGATACCGCGAAATCATAAACTGAATGTCAGTTTGTATTTGCTTCGCTGTGATGAGTCGGTTCTTGTGTTAGGCTGGATAATGTTTAACACTTAGAAGGAAAATATTCGGCGTGACCTTCGCGGGCAGTTTGCAAGTATTTGCCATTGTTAGCAAGGCGAAAACAATCACTACGCAGGCGAATTCATTTTAAAATTTAGGAGAGTTCGCTCTTTGAACGCGCTGAGGAAAGAAAAAATTACGCGAATACTTTGGCGTGAAAAAGCTAGGGAGAAAATATGCGAGGGAACAATATATATATTTTTTAATTTCATTTTAAACTTATGCTTAAATGTTTTGAATTTTCTGACTTCAAGAAGTAATTCTGGTGTTTGGCCAAGTTCTTTTTCTGGATTAATTTGAGTGAGGAAATGAATTATTAACTCAAAATGTGATCTGCAAGCACCTCTTTTCCTTATTCTTGTTGCCTTAAAATTAAAAAAAAAAAAAGATCGAAAAGAGAAAGAGAACGATCTGACGTCATTTTTAAGCAATTCTTTGTCTTCATTTGCATTCAGAAGCAACAGTCTTAAGAATAAATGTAATTATTAAATATCCTATCTGCTGATAAAAATGGTTTTAAATTAACGATTTATTCTACTGTTAATGAGGTAAAGCATCGGAGCGTGAAATTTAGTTTCAAATGTTATTTAATGAAAAGTATTAGGATAATTTTATGCTGGATAATATTTATTTTCTCCAATGACACTTGAATATCTTTGTTGCATTTGGTAGTAATTTTACTAGTTATTTAACGTGAAAGGCTGTTGTCTGTAGAATTTCCACAGTCTCTGTTTTGTTATTGGAAAAAGCGAAATTTTATGGCCTAGTATTTAATTCCATAAAATTTCATTTTCTTTGCAATCATTTGCATTTTATTATACTCAATTATAATTTAATTTATTGATTTATTGAAGAATTATTGAAGATGCTACAGCAACAAGAATCATTTGCGTTTTATTATAATCGATTACACTTTAATTCATTGATTTATTGGAGAATTATTGGAGATGAAACTATAATCAACGTAATTTTCAATAAATTTGCAGAACTAGATTCGAAGGTTTGAATATAGGACCTGCTTCTTAAGCCGCAGAAGTAGAAATAACGGATGAGAAGCCTGCACTCACGCGATATTAATAGAGCAGAAAATTTGAGAAAGTCCTATTAAGGAACGAAACAAAGCTACTGGCGCCATTTATTCATACAAAATTTAAATAATTATGAAATTATTTCCTTAAAAGCTGAAGGTAAAGATGGATTGGAATTTGTATCATTAATGTTTATGGAAAATGTTTAAGGAAAATAGTAAATTTTGTTAGTGAATCTTTCTGGACAATAAGTACATTTATTTTATATATATATTGCATATGACATAATCATTTTCAGTACTGCTTCAATAATAGTCACGAATGTCCAAGACAACCACGATTGGTATATTATGGTGTGGTATATTTTATTAATGTTAAGTGTCTCTTTGTGAGGATATCGCATTTTCCCTACACCCGCTTTATGGTGTAAGTGGTTAACACCTTGTAACATTTCAGCATCAGTTTATTATAATTAACAGTTTTATTCACTACAAAGTCTTAAAGTCCAAGCCCCGGGGATTTTTCTCAAATTCAAATCAAACGACTGGAAAGAAGGTTTCCCAGCGTGGGATACTTCGAATGGCCACTCGTTTCTTTTGAGGAATCGAGACAGGAAGAGTCGAAAAAATAGCGAACTGACCTTGATCTGGATATGGATGAGCGCATCACTGTTCGCTGAGCCTTGCCGCCCAGACCGTTTAGTGGTTAGTGACTCTAAATGATGGAGTTCGGGTGACTCTTACCGATGGGGACGGGTTAGTGTCTGTGCGGCAAGGAAGCATTCAAAATACACAAAAAAGTCTCCTCAAGTGGTTGGTGGTAGAAAAAGTGGGCTCGAGACCCTTGGACCACCTTCCAGAGACTTCTCTCTCAAAATCGGATGGGAACTGCAGAATTAGTGCTATGCAACCTGTGCAACCTACTGTGAAATTTTGATTTTCCTTCTTAATTTCAAAGATCGTGTATTTAAAATATTTAACGTTTCACTTTATATTTAAATTAGTATTTGTATTAACGTTATATATATATTTATATTTAACGTAATATATATATATTCCTATTAAGTTAATTATATATATATATGTTTATTTAATTTTATATTTAAATGTATTATATATATATATTATATTTAAATATGTTAAATATTAATTAATATATATATATATATATATATATATATTTAATGTTATATTTATATTTTAAATATATATAGTTAACGTTTATATATATTTATATTAACGTTATATCTATTTTTATTTGACTTTATATTTAAATATAATTAAGTTAAATATAAATATATATATTTATATTTAACGTAAGTAGAAAGATGTTAATTAGATGTTAACGTAAGTAGAAACGTTGATATTTTTATTAACTTTGCACTTTATATTTGCAAATTGTTTTGCAGTTCAATATCCCTTCCTTTAAAAATTTCAGAACTTTGACGAAAATACTTATGAAGAATTTGATTTAGAATTGCAAAAAATTGCATTAAAAAAAATAAAAAATATCTGACTTTTGGAATAATAATTTGAAAGAAAATATACTGTTGGAAAACAATGCTAATTTAACTTAGATTAATTAGATAAATATGTATTAAGCCTGATTTTAGATTAATTAGATAAATATGTATTAAGCCTGCTTTATTCATCAGCAGCAAGTGAATGACTTTTCTATCAATGGTAATGAATAACGATAAAATAAGAACCGCTGGCCTTTGACAAATGAAATCCTTTTGATAAAAGGAAAATTAAAATATCCATCATTTGCAGATTTGACCACTACTGAAAAATTAATTATTTATTTTTAACCACCAAATAAAATAAATTAATTATTAGCATAAAAATTTAGTAATAATTTAAATTAATTTTACTATTATAAATTGAATTTTTTCTTCACAAAAGAAAAATTAATTTATTAGGATTTTATAAAATACCGAATAAATACTCTCGGCACTTTTTTGTATATAAAATAATGCACTTTTCTAGTATATAAATAAATGTATATATCTAATTAACATATTAAATAAATGAAATTTAATGCTGCATAATTTTAAGCCTTAAAATAAGATTAAAAATTCTTCAATAACATTAATACATAAGTTAAGTGTTACAGTTGTAATTTGAGCTGATGTTATATGGATTGTTAATTACAGCTCATGGATGTCTAGAATTCGTAGATCACTAGAGTTTTAATGGGTTTCTTTTCATATTTGCCGAATGTATGTAACACTTATAGTATATATTTAACAGTCGAATGTATTTAGTAGTTTTAATTCGAGTTCATTTGTAATAATAAAACAGAAATGGGCTAAAATATCCTTAGCAGTGTGAGGAAAGCAAATAAATACATAGTATTTTTTCCTCCAGATCTAGTACTTTTTTCCTTTAAGTTGGTAAAATATATATTTTTATTGTGTGATTACATTTATACATCATTTTATGTTATAGCGCCCTCTCTCGGTGAAAAGATTAATGAAATAATTATTCTATACCGACAGGCTGTGTTTGGGATAACATTACGGATACGTTTTCTTATAGAATACGCGCAGTCTTTTATCCGAAATCGTTGTAGTCTTTGATTTTATATGCATTTTCAGTTATTCGAGGCGGCATCGAATTGGGATGTTTCTGTATTTCGAAATTTATATTAATTATTTACAGAATATTGAAATCTTGAAAATTTGTGTTGTGCATATTCGTATCTAAATATCAAATTCTGCTCGAAATTTCTTTCTCTTTTACTAATTAGTTTTGGGGTTTCAGAATTTTAATCTTCTAAAAGAAATCGGAAGGCACTAAAAGGGATATAATGTGCATTAAAAAACTGTTAAGTGTCAACATTTCATTTCTTATTAATATAAAATTTTAAATCTAAAAGAAAGCAGTGACCTTTTTAAAATTTTTTAAATGATATTAAGCGTGAATTTTATTATAATAGCCATTATTCACATATCACAATACCAGCAACTATTAGGTTTTAAAATAACTTTGTACCTTAAATTCAACAGATTTGGATCAGAAGATCTAAGATTGAACGCGTTAGACATTGATGAATCCTAATATCCGTGACTGTTTAAAATCCTATAGCGATTACCTCATGCAACCTCTTCGCTATGTATGAAATAAATTGTAAACTTTTTCCTTTCATTTAGTCGCTTTACGTTCGCAGAATTCTGCATAACAAGCATATTTTGTTCTGTTGCCAGATACACTAAATAGATGTTCCATGTCACAGAAAATTCGATCCGCATTGCCAGCTGCAGAATATTTCGTAGCAAACTTCGCAGACGATTTGGAGTTTTCCTTAACAAGGGCAGCGTAGTATGCTATAATTATTTCCTAGAAATTGGACTCTTGTTATGGAGAACGAATATCCTTAGGGCATTTGTTTACTAAAGAGAACTCAGGTTCTCGTTACTGTAACTGTACTGAATCGAGGTATCAAAAGTCTAGAAATAATATATATACTGGTTATGTGATTCTCTGCATGGTTCCATAAACTTCTCATAATTTGGGAAGTTTTCAAGAGAGCGCAAGGCGCTGTAGATAAATTGTCAAATTAGCAAAATAAAATAGTGAAGGTCACTGGGTGATATATAGTATTTGCAAATGAAATTGTTGACTGTAACAACTTTTTTTCCATTCGTTTGTTTAAATAATTTGATGTGGGCACCACATGACTTGTAGGACCTATTAAATTACACACATTTTTAAGTGCACTTGATTTAAACTTGTTTCCTCGAGTTTCATTAGAGATACATTTCTCATTCAATCAATTCAATTTTTTCTTCGCGGCAAGGTAAAAATACATAAAAACTGGAAATACCTTCCTTAAAAATTTTAAAATATTGAAAAACTTGAAACACCAAATACAGTTTAAAAAGCAATTTTTGCAATTAAAATTAGAGTTTCTATGACAAAACAAGTAATTCTGCCAACGGGCAGAAAGAAAAAATTATCGATGCTCAAATATGAAGTTAACTTCGGATCCCCTTGGGCAAAAGGCACTGAAGTTAGTGCGTCAGCTGACTTAATTCACTATACGAGTAAGAGTTTCAGATGTAAACAAACAGCTCCACGTTATGGCCGCACTTACATTTTTAAATTGTTGATAATTCTACAACAGTTGCATGCATATTAACTAAAGACATAAAACCTTTAACCGGAACATAACATCTACATAATTCAATGATCTTTTAAAGAAAAACAACCACGAATTTACCAACATATAAGAATAAAAATCAGAGCTCGTCAGTCCGATAGCAACAAAAAAACAAAAAAAAAAAAAAAAAGGGGGGGGGAGGGGAACAGTTAGATGTTATAAGAGTCCCATGTAAAAAATTTTATTTTTCTACGGGTAATCGTTTTGAGTTACACGAGATACATACATACGTACGTATAGACGTACAGAAGTCACGGACAAAAATCCCTTCTGAATCAATTTTAATCTGTTTTGGAAAAAAAGAGTCCTTTATTCTGTCGTACGTACAGATGTCAATCAAAATAATTGTTCAAATGGATTCGAGAGCGGTCAAAATGGATATTTTCATTGAAATATCATACTAGAAATTTTTTGCGATTTGAACATTTTCCTTTACTTCATAGAAAGAAGTAAAAAGGTAAATAAATAAATAAAAACGGTATAAAGTTTTGAATAAAATTTTAAAAAAAATAATATATCTTACAATCTACAACTGTAACATTCAGAATTTTGTAATGTGTGAATGGCAGCACGTAATATTTATAATTTAGTAGCGTTTAAATGGCAACAGACGGGAAGTATATAGTATATAGAATATATAGAAGTATGCTAGTATTGTGGTTCTGTATCATGCCTAAAATTCCTTGTACATAAATAAAATAATTAAAAGTGCGCCCTCTTTGTTTCTTAAATAATAATACATAAATAAATAAAAAATCTGACAGGTTTCACATTTTAACGATCGCCCAAAAGGGCTTTGTTAAAGTATTTTATGCTCTCGCAGAGCTCGCAGTCTATCAATCTGCTGTTGCACTTCACTGTTACTAACTGATTTTTTTTTTTTTTTTTTTTTGTCTTCGTAGTTTTATTATTAAACACCATTTTCTTCACACTTATGCCATATAAAATTCAACAGAAAAATCACGAAAATTTTAACAGCAGCATAGCAGTATACGTTTAGAATTCCCGATGCAGCGTTAAGTTCTTTTTTGTTTTCTTCCAAGTATTTCTCAGTTCTTTATACCATTGTTCAGTTTTGTTATTAAGATGGCTTTACAAAACCTTTTAGCTCAAAGGGTGGTAGCCTAGAAGGGATATTAGTCTCAAAATAGCATTTTGCGGCGTTTCAATATGAACAGCGAATAATTTTATAAATGATTGACACCAAATATTATCGCCCTATATGAAATTTAAAGAAATTAAATAATCAAGAATCTACATGAATGTATGTATGTTTCTTGCATTGTTGAAAACGACGGTACCTAGACCCATCAAATTTTGAATAAAGTAATTCTCCACCCTAACATGGGCACCTGGACCCCCGAGTTTTGAATTTCGAATTTGTTTTATTATCTATTTCATATTTTGTAAGACTTTAATGGATTTTTTGATTAACAAACCCAATGATTTCAAAGCAAGCAGTGGCAACATTATACGGAAAAAACATTTTTATCTCTAGCGCGCGAGACATTGTATCGGAAATTCTAAAGATAGGCTCATTTTAAAATTATTTTGCGATATTGCTCTTGAGCTGAATTTTATGGCTTAAGTGCGAAAAATATGATATTTAACAAATAAGCATAAGATACAAAACGTTAAAAAGCGCCCCTTTAGGCGTAATGTAAAATATGAAAGCTTTCAGAATTTTTTTATTATTATTGTTATTGTTAACGTTTTGTGTGTTATCGGTAGATTGGAAGTAGACCAATCACAATCGCAGGTGGCTACAGAGCTTAGTGTAACGCCTAGTGTCGACTGCAATTCGTAGAGAATGTTTCAAGACACTGGATCCATATCGAAAAGACCTGGACAACGTCGACCATGATTCACCCAACGAAATGAGGATCGTTATTTGGCAGTCTCAGGCGCTACGCGACAGCTACAGCTTCACAGCTGTCACGTGGACTATGCTGTCACTGGAAACCGAGTTTCACGGTCAGTTGTTATCGAAAGGCTTATGAGTTAGGGCTGTATGCCAGAAGACTCGTTACTTGCGTTCTTCTCTCTGCAGCACAAGAGAGCGGATTTAGCATGGTTCAGACAATATCCGTTTTGGAATACGTTTCAGTGGAGCACCATGATTTTTACAGAGGAATCTAGATTCAGTCTACACACTGTTTCTCGGAGTAACTACGTGGATAGAGCCTAAAACATGATACCCTCCCTTCCTATCAGGGAAAACGATCATTACGGTGGTAGAGGTGTAATGGTTTTGGGCAGGCATTATTTTGAATAGCCGAACACCCTTATATGTGTTTGATAAAAGCTTCCTGTATGCTATGAAGAGTAGATCTTAGGGCTCTATGTTCGATTTTTCAGGGGCGCAGTTTGTCTTGGGCTTCTGTTAATGGATGATAACGTTCGTTCACATATGACTCAGCTCGTCGACGATTGCCTGGAATGTGGGGATATTCGCTGCGTGGATTCGCCAGCCAAATCTCTTTACCTAACCCTATAGAGCATGTCTGGGAAGCTCTTGGGAAAGCAATTTCATCTAATCATCCCCCTCCGAGAACTAACAATTCCAGTGTTGGAAACGGCTTTGCTGCAGAAGTGGGATTAACTGCCATATGGGTTTACTCTTCAGTTGCCATCTGTCCACTATGCCGTCGCGCTGCGCGCGCGATCTGTCTGACTGTGAGAGTGGACCTTACCACATATCTGATTCATTTTCTGTTCGATGTATTTTGGCCAACAACATGTATTTTGGACGTCATTGCACTATGAGCTTTACTGAGAATCGTTTGCTCATAAAATGATTTTTGAATAATAGATCTCTTTCTCTGTTATAAGTGTATATGCGTACCAAATTTCATCAAAATCTGCCCATTAGTTTTACAGAAATTCGACGTAATGTGCAAATTCTCTTAATTTTGCACAAGTATTTCACTCATCGCGGTAGTATTTTAGTATTAAACAATGGTATAATAATAACAATAAGATTGTTTTATAAAAGTGGATTAATTATTTCCCCTTTGTTTCTTACTGGAAAAGCTCATTTGGTATATTTCCGAGGATCTGGAATGAATTACTAACTTATACTAAGGTATCACTGTAGCTTTGTCTATATTTTCAGAAAACTGAAAGATTATTAACCTATCTTAAGCAGTTTCTTTATTTAAATGTATTTTCTCGCGCTATTGCCGCATAAACTGGTAAAGAAAAAATTTTCTTCCTTAATAGGGTAAAATTTTAATTACCTACATGAGCGAGTTGCAATTTTTAACGTCATTAAGGTAAATAAGAAAACCCAATTGAATTGCGATTTGAAAAGTTGAAATTCACGATTCTTTACACATTTATTTTCAGAAATGGGGAATTGAGGAAACGAAATTATTGATTTTAGTATCGGTTTAGCTTTCGTATTTCGTGAATATAAATTTCATCATCAATTTCAGTAGCTTTTTGTTTTTCGATGCGTTTATATTGTTTCGAGTTCAACTTTTATGTGCCGATTTCCGTTCCCAATATGTACAGCTATAATACATATACTCTTTCAAAACTAATACAGCTTATCAGGAACTTGCTATAGCATATGCAACCTTTCAGTAAATGGAGGCATTTTAAAAAAATGTTTAATAAAATTATTATCTCTTTCTTCATAGGTCTCGTTTGACTATTTTTTGAGTTAACTAGTCTATGGTTTGAATTGGTATCGCCAAATTTTGCTCACTTGCGCAGAATTCAAAAAGGAACTTATTGATGGAGTTTGGTTATTTTTGTCTGGAATTTTTATTTCGGTAAAAAGGATCGATATTCAATGGAAGGCCATGTTTTATTTAGTCAAAACGTTTTATCCTTGTGACCAGAGACCTGCAGAAACACTTAAGAAGTTGTCTAGCCCTTTGCGGCATGGTGGGTCAATATATGTCCCACCTAATTAATATTTATTTTCTCAGTTAGCAATTTCCGTTAGAAATTTTCTAATCTTTTAAAAATAATCTATTTTAGTTATTATTTTTCTCAGTAGATGTCATTACTATACCAGGGCTTAAGTTTATAAGCAAAAAATATTCAAAATAGGATCACAAGAGTGATATCCATGTATCTCGCATTTTTCAATATTTTAAAAATTTTGGTATACAATTTATGATATGTATGATTCTTTTTAATATTCAAAGGTATTTTATTTTCAAAAATATTTATTGGATTCAATATTTTATAACATTAATTTTGCAGTTGAAATAAGTGGGTTAAAATTTGTCCCACCACACACTTGAATTTCCGCTCAATAGATGGCAGCACTCACGATTATTTTTTTTTTTTCTTTTTTGCATCTACTTTTTTCGTGATTGCGCACGCTTTTACATCCGTTGTATGTTCTGATGTGCAAAAATGTCTAGAAAAAAATTAACAACTGAGGAAGCTTTGGATCTTTTTGCTGAATTGCCATCCGATTGCAACTCAAATGCTTCCCATCCGATTGCAACTCAAATGCTTCAGGTGTCTGTTCTGATTCAGATGAAATTGAAATCCAGGAGAGAATAACTGAGGTTGAAGTTATTGCTGAAGAAGAAAGGGAAATAGTTATAATTTGTTTCGCTTTTTAAAGACACAGACCCATCTATGCATATCGCTGCCATCTATGCATGTGGCACTGTAAATATGAATCGGAAGTATCTACCCACAAATTTATGTCAAGAGAATATATAGACTTTTCAGTTAGCGATGATTCAATTTATTGCATAAAATGGAAGGATAAGAGATCCGTTTCTATCCTGTCTTGCTTGGAAAAGGCAACTGAAATGAAAGGAATTAATAGAAAAGAACGAGATGGAAAGACAAAAAAAGTACTGTGCCCAAACAGCATTATTTCATACAATAAGAACATGGGATATGTCTACTGATTGATCAACTGAAAGAAATGGTGGCACATGATTTTTTTTTTACTTTTTAGATGTGAGTATCGTAAACGCATTTATTCTATTTAAGTTTGTTTGCGAACCCGATCATGATGTAAACACAATGAAAGATTTTCTTCTCTCAGTTACAGAAGGTCTAATGGCACTCACTTGCAGGCAAGAAAGAGCTGAAAAGAAAACTGAAATCCCCAGTTCAAATAAAAACTAAAAACCCGTTCGTACAACCAGAAAAGAGACTAAAAAATGTAAGTCACACGCCAAACAGAACGAGCAGGAGAAGATGTGCATATTGCAGCACATCGAAAGAAGAACGACGAACATTTTGGATGTGTGAAACGTGTGAAGTGTCTCTATGCTTACAAAAGAATGAAACAACATGTTTTTCAAAGTTTCATGAAAAATGACTTTTTTTCAATTTTAATCATATATAAATGTTTTTGAATCAAGTACCAATTTTAATATTTTATTTAGTATCATATGTACGTGTATCAAATTTTAATCTTAAAATAATATTCAAGAAAATATTTTCTTTTGTTCCTAAAATTTAAAAATATTAAATATATATATGCAAAATGTGCATATGCAAAATTTTACAAGTCATGCATATATGCAATAAGTACAAAATGCATTTTAGTGTTTATTATGAATATTTTAGAATGCACGCTTTATTTTGTTTATTCATTCCACATATGATTTTTTTTCCCTGCTATACACCAATATGCTATAAGACATGTGCTAGTTGCATGGTGGGACAAACGGTATCCCACCTTCCCCCGTAAAAACTAAAAGCGCAGAATTTTTTTCAAGCCTTAAAGGCACTTAAGTAGGTCCATCTGACTTATTCTAAGGCGTTTTTTTAAAGATTAAAATATATTTTAAATATGCGTGTCGCAAAGGGCTAGTGCAGTGTTTTCTCAAAACTTTTAATTTTTTGTACCACATTAATAAGAATAAAAAAATATATGTATCGTCAAATACTAATATGCATAGCAAAAGGAGCGCCATTTTTCATTCATTTAAACCTTTTGTGTAAAAATTGTACAAGCAAATATAATGTAAAATTATCATTAGTGGTATATGTAACCATAATTTGAGGAATCCTGATATAACACCTTAAAGCACTTAATATATATAATAATGTTATATCGAGTTCATGGGAACGAGGTTCGTCCTTGATGCCTACTACAACTGGATCCAAGACAGTTTGTTTCAGCAGGATGGAGCTCTTTTATATCCAGTAGAAAATGCCCTAAACATGCTCAAAATTCACTTTGCAAGAGGCTTCCCGAATAGCTTTGTCTAAAGACTTGCTTGGACGTCTCTATAACCCTGACTAATTGTCATTTGATTTTTTCTTATGGGGATTTATTAAATTTAAAATCTACAGAGATCAACAAAAAAGTCACAGAAAAATGAAATCAGCGATATCAAGGGTGAAAGGATCGGTTTCAATAGTCCAACTCAAACAGGTTATGGAAAATTTCGAGCTGTGGCTTCGTTCCACAGTTTCTTCAAATAGCAAAGACTTCGAGAAACTCGTCTTTTAATTTCCTTTATTCTCTTGTATAAATCTTTAAAATTTAAAATAGAAGTTTTTCCCCCTAAAATATTATTCAAACTTGTTATAGTCGTGACCCTATGAAATACCTTACATGTATTAATCAGGCGTTTGCCAATACATCCTTTAATCCTTATTTACCTTTGTAAGGAGGGTGTTGGTAATGCTCTCTTGTGCATCTTTGCCCATTGTTGCTTGCCCGTGTTGCCATCTAATTGCCCAGATGAGAATTTGAATGAGCAGGAATTTTTCATAAATGAGCACGAGTTTTCCATGTTCTTGAAGGTGGTAAACGGTCCTAGTTCTATTTCAAGACAGTTAAATAACCTTACAGCTATCACAATTTGAGCTGTTTCATGGTGCGAGCGTTTAATTGGCTCTTGGGATCGTTACAGACTCAATCCTTGAGTTATGAGATGTAAGAATCTTATCTCAGTGTTTTTCTTGGTTTGGACCATGTGAAAACATTAATGTACTGTGAAAGTACTTAGAATTTTTTAACTTTGAAGAAAGCAATCACACTGCAGCAATTGCAGATATCCCGAAAGTTCTTGTTCGAATCGTAGGAATAAGTTGAATGAAATTTCGATCTGTGACCATAAAAAAAACTGGCAAATAGGGTGTAAATGGCCAACTCGTTAAACCATTGCAGTAGTTTTTCAGAATTTATTTAGTTTATACTTCTAGTAAGAAACTTCAAGATATACTGCTTGAAATTTGTTATACAAAACTAATATAAACTGAAATGTCAAAACATCAAACACATCTTAATACTTATGTCAAAGCATAGAATTTAGTATAATAATATGTATTTAAAATAAACTGAAATGACAAAACATTAAGTATATATTACTTTAAACTCTGAACTAAATATCCTGCGCCATTGAAGTTGTTATAGCCGAATAAAAGGTGTGTGAAATGACAGTTACAAGTCTTAGCAATTTTGCTTCAGTGTAGATTTAACATATAATGTTCAAGTGCATAATTTATGACCATTTGGCCGGAGGAAGAATTGTAAGGGCAGAGTTTTGAGCTGTCATGTTGAAATTCTGGTGTCCATCCCACTTGTACCTATCTGTTTTGAAGCGGTGGAACTTCTTGGGTTTTCATATGTAAAAGTAGGGAATATCTCAGTTCACGGGAGCTTTTAGCGGTATGTCAAAAAAGAAGGTCTATATAAGTATCATTAAGTGACGTATTAAACGTTTTAAAGCATTTGAAGCCTAATTAAATGTTGATTTCCAAATTTTCCATCTTTAACCTTTCATCCTTTTTAGCTTATTCTGCAGGTTGCAGGAATAAGAAAAGCTCACCTATCCGAACTAATCCTTTTATTAGATATTGGAAATTTTTATGGCGTTTATAGTAAACGTTCACAAGAAGGAACGAGTCAGAGGTGAGGTGGGAAAAAACATTTGCATCTTATCCAACTTCTTTAGATATAAGAGTAGTCGTGTATAACTTCTATCTTACCCTACATATCTTTGGAACCGAGCAAAAAATATAGTTTCCTATCTATATTGATCTCTCTGTATGTATGTGTGTATACACTCACACACTCACCATTAAAACTTTTGATAGAAGATATGTGATCAGACATCTTCAACTGTTTCCCAAAAAAGTTCTAGCGAAAATTTTTTTCTTAGGGAGAAGGTTAACAGCATGATCATAACCGAGTGATCGAGTAAAAACAGTCACCTGGCACCACATTCTCTTCTCACCCCCCTTTACGATTTTCGATCCCCATAAATGGGCTATAAAAAGCCCTTCTATCGTCAATCAAAGAATCGTCTGCTCGTCTCAGGTAATCGTCCAAGACCAAATATTCGAAAATGCTACCACGAGCAAAGTTTTTTCGAGTTATTGAAACGTTAAACATGAAAAAATAAATGTTTTTATGGCGTTCTTATAGGTCACATTACTGGGAAGAAAAATAAATAGAAAGAATTCTGTTCCAGTTGGAGCAGTAGTTGTAATAGTAGTAATAATAATAATAATAATATAGAGAAAGTCAGTAATAATGATGTTTTCGCATAATGTTTGGATAGTTTATTTTATGGCGATAGTTTTGCCACCAGTTTAGTGTGTTTTTATTGTGTTATAGATGTTATTAGATTTTATGATTGACAAGTTAGCGTGACCTTTTCTTCTACATTTGATTCTGAAGGATATCTGCAATAACTCGGTTTGTTTCCGGTTTTGTTTGTTTATTTTTATTGCAGTTAAATTAAAGTAGTATAGAAATATAAAAATTGGTAATTCGTTTATTTTAATAATGTAGGAAGCCTGTGATTTATGCGATATCTAACGTTGATGCCGTGTCGGGAGGAATACTGTCAAGAGGTGGTTGATGGTCGTGCCAATTACATTATCTTGTGCATATGGCAATAGTTTCATTTAGCAGGTAGTGCAGGTATTTTGTGCAGATATTTCATTAAGCTACTCGGATGTGGCAGGTTACTGGATGTGAACTTCCCAAACATGTGTTTTCATCATATTCTGTTATTTACGTTCCAGCTTATTGTAACCTTATTTACTTACTGCTGATGTATTTGATCTTTCAATGTCTAGGTCTTTTGTTCGGCCCCCTTCGTTCCTTCAATATTTCTCTTGGAAAGAGCGGTTAAGACTTTTTTATGTAAGGTGCCCGTGGGGCTTTACAAGGTAACTAAGTTGGAGTACGACGTGTTCGGCTCAATTATCATCAGATATCGACTCAATATCCATCAGCTATTATAATGTTAATATTACTATATTCTTATTGGAATGTAGTAATTTTTAAAGAAATAATATTATGATAATACTAGTAATTTATTCGTGAATACTCTTCATTTGTTATGTTATTACTATAGTTCCGTTCTTTTGAAATTTTACTTGCATAATTTTCTGTTCTGTATTTCTAGGTAATAAAATTAGTTTAAAAAAGGGGGGCAAGATACACGGATATACGGCATTTACACGTGCCTTGAAACATACTTTTTTTTCCCTCGTTCATTTTTATTTATTGTGTTCATATATGCCACGTCAAGATGTTACTAACTGGTAATTCTATGCACTGATGTGTATCTTTTCAAATACCGACATGATCATTTTATGGGATTTCATTGTTTTTCACGCTGTCTATGACAACACACATTAGGACTAGCTGCCTAAGAGGATGGATGCCTTTGTGAAGAAATTTCCAAGGGAGACTTCCTCGTATATGGAGTAACTAACACCAGACAAAACTTGTGGATTAGTAATAACAGCTTACTCTCTTTCTCATATTTATTAAACTTTTCTTCGACGCAAAAATTAAAATACGCATGTTTGTCCTTAAATAATTGCAAGATTCTTTATTTTTTACTACCAACTTGAAAGTATTTCGATTCTAAAAATCATACTCTTGGTATGAAACTGCTAGAAATCATCTTTACGGATTGTAGATCTTCGTAGATCAATCCAGTTCTCTTCTTATTAATTTTCGGTCCCACCAGCGGCCGAACGCTAAAATCACTGAATACTGGTAGTTCGGTCCGTGGTTCGAATTCCGCGAACGGGCTGGCTGCATGGGCGTTTTCCCCATGTGTAACGTGTATACAAGCCAGTTTTCCTTAGAAAGTCCTCCACGAAGGTATTCCTGCCCATAGGCAGATAGACCTCGGGAACTTTGCAATAATCGATTAAATCAACCAATCATCTGATTAATTTTCAACTGTGGAAAAAGGCTGTTCGTATGCAAATATATTTCCAAACAAAGCGATTATTCTTAGTGAAAGAATTCGTAACTGAGCTTATTTATTTTTTGACAAGTACGAATAAAAGTTAATAAATCCGTATCTTCAAATCTTTTCATAAGATTTATATCATACTGTAAATTAATTAGATCCATTAATAGATTTTCTAAAGTTTTACTAATGTTCGTTTTTAATAGTAATGAGAATAATGCAAAGTCGAACTTTTCAATATCTTAACCAAAATCTTGAAATATTTGCAACAAATACATTGCTGAAATGCATTCGCGAGCCGCATAAAATTGCTTCGGAAGCTGCATACAGTCCGCGGGCCTTCACAGTTACATGCCACAAAGCCTTTGTTTTCTAAATATTGCTTTTGTTACTATATCATAATTAGAGCTAGCATATGAAAGGGGGAATTGGGGCAATCAGAGTTGGTAGCCTTGCTGAATTGCTTCTCAAATAAAGTCACTTCAGTTGTAGGCTGTGATTGTTTTATTGTAAACTTAGCTGACATCAGAATCTAAGCTATTAAAGAAGCGGAGAGAAGTTAAGGGGAAAAAAATGCTAAAAAAAATTCCTCTCTTGTTACTACTTCAACCGTGAACTCTGCGTGAGAGCGTGTATGGGGCTGAAATTGTAGGGCACATTTATAAATGTACCATAGTTATTTTAAGATACAGTTGTGAGTGATTTATATTCCTTCAATTAGGGAAAATCAGGTTTATTCAGTAGGCGCCGCTTAATGTGATCACGGTAAACTATTTTCATCGAGGTGCCGAAGTCCCCCTCCCCCCCCGTCTCTGTACGAAAACATAGAAAATAGCTTGTTGTGATCATCCAGTAACTTAATAATTATCTTTTTTTTTTTTTTTTTTTTTTTAAATCCCAGAAGGACTGTTAATTTGGTTTTGGCATTTTGCGTCGATTCACTTTTGAAACTGTTGCCACCAACTATTACAGCCCTGTATTATATTTAAAGAAATTAAATGAAGAATCTGCATAAATGTATGTATATTTCTCGCACTGTGATAAAACAGCGGTAACCTAGAGTCATCAAATTTTGAATAACGTAATCCTCCAGCGAATATGGGCATCTGGAAGCCCTAATTTGGAATTTGTTTTATTATGTATTTCATATTTTGTCAGACTTTAACGGATTTTTGATTAACAAACTCAATGATTTCAAACGGTTTGGCCACTACTACGGCCAGAAGTTGTGGTCACTCTCTTATATTATGGAGGCATCTAATAGGGGGGCCAGCTTTGCCTCCTATGAAGGGATGGACAGTTACAACCGTGCTTTCTCTGGGATTCGAACATGGGGCCTTCGGTATCGCAGTCGGCTCCCCTAACCACTATACCGTCTGAGAGGCTATTATCAAAATATTATAGAATAAATTTTTAAACTGAAGTAATAGTATCAAATAAAACATAAAATATCTGAATAAATCAAAATAGAGTACAGATATTTTCAAATGAGAGAGATATGTCGATTGAGGATTTAAGTCGCCCAAAATCTTGAGTTTGATTTCCGGCAACAACTGTCTTAAAGTTGCGAATCTTTTAATAAGTAATGAAATTAAAGAAGCTGATTAACTAAAAACGTCCGTAATTAGCATGAATTGAGAGAAATTTAACGTTTGGCTGGACACTGATGAAAAACTCAAGCCTCAGCATCAATGACAGTAGAAGATATAATCACAAAGATTGTAAATAATTGTTTCAAATTTAATAAAATCTAGGTAAAATGTGTAAATGGTAACTATAAGACAAATGTGTACATGGTAAAACCTGGAATTTCAATGGTATTTTATGCAAATTATGCCTAAAGACACTTTTCTGAGCATGCGGAAATATATGAAATGAAATATGGATGTCGAAAATATTCAAAGTCAGTGTAGTTTTATTAAACAATATGTTTTCTAGTCTTACCCGTACGTTATATGATGGCCATGATAAGTCGTGACGTCACTTTGCTGACCTTTCCTTGGTTTCACTGTGGCGTCAGGCTTATTCCATCTATTGTAACCTTCTTCGTGGAAGATAATAATATTTTATTTCAGACAATGTCAACGTCTTTTAAATCGTTCTTTTATTGAATTTGAAAGACAAATATCTTGCACTTTGCGCAGTAGCAATATATTTTTTCTTTTCTTATATTGTGTGTTTTCTCGTTAGATTTGAAAAATAAAGATTTTGCGCTTTGTCAAGTGGCAATATTTATCCTTTTAAATCATTGAGTTTCCAGATTAAATTTAAACATACGTATCTCGAACCCGTAAAGATAGAACCTCGAACCGAGAGCGATTTAAAACAAATCGGTAATATATTTCTTTTAAATTCCTGATGTTTCTGATTAAATTTAGAAAATAAATATCTCGAACCATTTTCAAGATTAATGGAATTCCAGGATTGGAATGTTCCAAACCTAGTTATCGTTAAGCTACTTCGGATGTAAAATTTCTCTTATTTCATCAGTTTATCTAAATGGTTACGAGACATTATTATTCTTGACTGTTTACGGTGAATAAACCGACACGTGCCGGCCACAGTAAAATTTGTTCACTTTCTTTTTCAAAATTCTGCCCCCAGCAGAGAGCAAGGACATAGATATTAGAAGAAGGGGGGAGGGAAACAAAAAAAATGACAATGAAAAAGTACACTGCAGGTGTATCTGTTAACAGGCAGCTTTTTTCCATGTGGTATGACGTCACAACACCTCCCCATGGCGTTTTGACGATTGATGAGATTTTGATTCGCACTCCCGCAAACTTCCCTTCTTTCTCCCTCCATATCCCGCTGTTACGTCATTCTTTTTCAAGAGAGTGTAAAGGGTTGTTATAACAAAGTGGCAATATTACTGTCCCTTCATTACTAGGGGTCGAATACGGGGTAAAACAAGTTTTCAGAGGGCGTTAATGCTTGGAAGGGATTTTAGTACAATTAAATGAAATGGAAGCTGTCTTTTTTTTTTTTTTTTTTTTTTGTTGTTGAACTTTGCCGGGGAGAGGGTTATTAGTGTTCGGGAACCGGTTGCTAGATGGCGCTTTTTGTGCCAATTCAAAAATAGAAATTCGGAATCTAGCTGATCCGGGCTACGCCATTGGAAGTTGTGTAAATTAAATTGTGAAAGATTCTGCTTTTAATTTCCCAGTTTAAACTGTTAATGTAATTTTGGTTGGATATATGTTTTGATATGATTATGATAATAAGGTTTCGGATATTAGAATAACCTTCGGAATGTGAAAGTTTAAAATATGTTCTTTCCATATTATGTTCGAACTAGGCCGCTTCAAAAAAAGACTGACTCAAATCCCACACAAGAGGATAATAGCATGAACGTTTACATCGTTTTTAATTCTCTCACAAGAATACAAGTCATTTTCCCTTAAAAGTCCTCCAAGAAAGGCTCCCTTTTTCGACTCAAATGTTCTTTAGTGTGTCTTGCCATAATTTAAGAAATTCAATTCAGTACAATCCATTTTTTATGCTATGAACATGCGGTGTTAAGCAATGCGTAATATCCAAGCGCGGTATATTGACCTGTATTATAAGACAGCGTTGTAGTTTGTATTTACGAAAGTAAAATATTACTCTAAATTGCAGAAAAATTTTACATAGTATACATTATTAAAGCAAAAATCTTATTCTTGTGTTTTAAAAACTGATTGTGTGCCTCAACAAAAGCGCAGGATTTAATACTTTATTTTTAGAAAATGGAAAATATTTTTACTCACTTAAAACAGGTAAAAGTTCCGATTTGAAAATGCCGCGTTTGATTTGACCTGGCAACACTGGCATTTTATCACTGTCAGTTCATTTCGCAGCTTAGTCAACATAGAGCATTACGCAAAGGAGCAGCAAGTTTTGATAGTGAAAATTCATTACAAAAATAACGAGTGTTATGCGCAAACTATTAGGAAGCTTCGTGCGATTTTTGGACACGAAGTGCACCTTATGAAACAACCGCTGGCATTGTACTGCCGTGAATATCGCAGACACAAGGAAGTTAGCCGAAGTGATGCATCAACCTTGCATTCACATCACTATCACAACGCATATGCGCGAATATAAATTGTAATTTACGCACATTTAAAAAATTAACAGATTTCCGAATTTGTGCTGCATGCAGAAACGAAAAGAACGCGCCATAATGGATGACATCCGTCACACCTGTGCTCGGTCGTCACCATCGAGATAGATAAGGCCTGCGCGCTGAGTTACTACGTCACTGTTAGGGGACCGGTCTTCGCGCAGTTTAGCTTCCTTGCTAAACACCCGTTTTTCTAAACCTATTCTATGAAATTGGTATCTCATACTATAAAATCAGTCTAAAACAAAATTACAAGCGGCAATATAATGTTTTACAAAGCTTATACGAATATGAAATATTTTCATTTTCTTTCGTTAGTATTTATTTTCAAAACAAAATTATTTGAGAATGGTGTGGTGCTTTTAAAAGCAAATAATTTCTTTGAAGAAAAATTGGTTTTAAAATTCAAGTAGCTAAAATTTTTACTTTGATTTTTCTGCACTGTCTTTGTGTCTCTCGTTGATTCTCATCACCGCATCAAATTTTTTTGTTTCACCCACTACTTTAACAAAATGTTTGCCAGTGGGAACACATGTTATCTCTCATTCTATAATTATTGCATATTTTTTATATCTATCATATTAATGTAGCAGGATTATAAAACATCAAACGAATGCAAGAGACTACTTAATATTTAGACTAACATTTAAATTCCTTATATCAGTCAGAAAATTTTTCTGAATGTAATAAATTACTAAATAGTGTAGTCTTAAAATTATTTCTTACTTACATATTGTATGTTCATCTGTATTACAGTTAATGTTTTCCTCTTAATGCTACATAATTATTCGACAGAATCTGTAGTTAAATTGAGATAATGTTTATTACATAGCTCTGAAGACAATCAATATTAAAATTCCAAATAAGACAGGACAAAAGTTTTTTTAAATAAAGTTATACACAATTGTTTTGAAAATATTTTTAAAATATACGAAATACTTAAAAAACTTTTAGAAACTGAAATTTCTTGCAAATATTTACATCATACCTATTTAACTATAAGCGTTACCTCTTACCTCTGTTCTGAAAATACTTTTTCTATTAATATCCACATGAAAAGAAAATATAAATCCTAACATCATGTTCAAAACTTTTCTGTATAATGTAAGCAATTTTTTTAACTTAACTTACATAGCTTTTGGTGCTGCCACGTACTCAAATTAAAGATTGTAATTTAAAAGATAATTAAAAAAATTGTTTTTAAAATTGCCTTGAATTGAAATACAATGGAAACAAGTATGTCTACATATGAATTCAATTACTACTGCTTCTTCAATTACTGTATATTTTTAAAATTTCATTTTGCAGTTTCGCAATTTAATTACCTTAATATGAATCTTATATACATTACTTAGAAATTCTATCATTCTCAGAAAGATTTATATTGCATAACAAATTTTAAACAAACTGATTGCATGATAATAACATATATAAAAGTGAACAGAAGCTATATTAGCTAAACATATGCATTTAAGTTTCATCATGATAAAATGATATTTAATGATTTGCAAAAAACATTGATATTTAAATTTAAGAACACAGTACTCTGTCAAGAATCAAATTTACTCTGCATTTGATATTCTACATATTATGTAATGAAATAAGTGTTATGATTTTAACCCCTTAGGACAGTTATTTCATATAAAATTAGTTTCCAATTAAAATAAATAATCATAAATTTTGCTGACAATTTTTATATTACTAGTGTTAGTAATTATTACAAGGGATGATGCTTCAGATGTCAAAAGTAAACATAAATTCAATTCTTAAAACATAATGAATAAAAAATTACAACTTATAAAAGCCAACAAAAAGTTTGCTGAGGGTCCCTTAACCGTGACGTCACAAGCCAGTTTCGTTTCAGAGCGCAGGCCTTATCTATCTCGATGGTGACGGCTCGGTAGACAGCTTACAGGCGGAGCTTCCCATCTCTCTCATTGATACATAACGTAGAACACACTGCTGTTTCGCTAGCGCAGGCTAAGTACCTAGGATGAGCTTGGTAGTTATAGGGTTACGGAATATTGTCTAGAGCTGATTACAGCATATTGGTGAAAGTTGAGAAACCAGGTTCAACAGCAGACATTAAATCATCGCGCTCTCCATGCAGCCGGTCTGGTGAAAACGTCGCTTTTGTGCATGACAGTGTTATTGAAAGTCCCGAAAAATTTAAACTTAGAATTCGAGAAAAACTGACTACGAAAGAACTTAAAAAGAAATTGTGTCCTTTAAGCCAACCTCAACAGGCAGATTATGAAAACGTAATTATGAATTTCATCGAAAGAGTGTGGTGCTGCAGGGCAAGTCGTGCCGGCCTTTTTTTGTTCTTAAATCGGAACCTTTATCAGTTGTAAATATACAAAAAATGTTTGCCATTTTCTAAAAATAAGATATTTTATTGAGTATACGAAAAATCCGACGCTTTTATTAGGACAGCCTTTTTTTTTTCTTTTTCTTTGAGGCAAAACTCTGCAGTCTTGCCATACCTTTATTAGTTATTAGATCTCTTACTAGAATCAGAGCTGAACTCATATTAATCGCGACGCAATTAAAAACGAATGCTTCGGAAGAATCCTATTTCCAACTAACGAGCAGAAACAAAACTTTCAAAATCTAGCCACAGAAGCTACTTCGAATTTTCTGCAACAATGAGAACGCTTGGCCGATCAAGTTTCGAAACCTGTTCAGGGCATCCGCCGGTTGTATTCCTTTTTTCACACAGAATGAGGAACACCCACCTCCGGCAATAAATAAATAAATAAAATTGGGTTGGTCGTAGTGCATTCGGTGGGGAGGGCCGGATGCCTATTGTGGGGGCGCACCGGATCGTGACTAGGGTAGGTGGACTTCGCCCATCGTCTGATGCTATCGTTGAACATGACCTCACTGCATTAGCCAACAACAGATTTGATGACTACGGAGTTAGACATCTAAAAAGCCCAGAAAATACTTTGAGAGAATTCATGTTTAATGAAAAAGTGGCTCTTATGCTCTAAAACTGCATTATGACGTATACTGCAGACATGAATTTTCCTAGTAACACTCATTGCATAGCTAAAATATTTTATTTTTAGAAACTGTGCATTATTATAATTATTAATGCTTGGGTAAAATTTTAACTTTTATCCACAGTATTACATTTTTGGAGGAGAAATCACGAAGCTCCTTGAAATAGTAGATTTCAGATGCACGATTACACTTTGGTACATATATGAAAAAAAAATATTATTAAATATAACTGCTTCGTATTTGCATTGATAACTACAATTATATTTAGAAATTTAAGTGAAGCTATTTTTGTTCTAAGATTTCGAGGTGACAAATTTGGGGAAAAAATTATTCAAGCGAATTTAAATTCTTAAAAAAATGTATATAGCTTATTTTTAAACAAAATCAGTGCCTCAATAATTTATTTCTTCTTAAAAGAAAAAAATTAAATACGTTCGACGAAAAGTCACTTCTTTCACACATATAAACTATATCATACTTCCAGTTTTCAATAATGTTACACCCACAAGGTTATTTTTAGAAACTTCGGTCCGCCCATGCATATGCTCATGCAAATGCTTTTTTTTTTAATTCAGATCCCTGAAAAGTATTTGTTAATAGACATAATTCTGAACAGAAAGACATCCGTGTCTCTTTACAATTGTCTCTGAAATCTTACTCTTTAAAGGAGTCGTGTCTGTCTTAATTTGCATTTTGTTACGTTAATTTACAAGCGTTAGCAGCTACAAAACTTAACGTGTTATACATTTTTTCGGAATCAGCAACGCTCACTTTATTTTTATAAGCTTCTATTTAGTTCACTCATGGTGTTTCACTTTGACTGGAATTTTGTTATCGATTTTTAATCAACTTCCCGATAATATCGACTTCAAATTTTGCACACCCATTGTTGATCGATGACAATGCAGTGCGCTAAAGCGGTATTTTCAAAATTCAGTTAAATTTTTTTTTATTCAATGTTTAATGGATTTTTCGCACGTATCTTTCTTTTAATGAACAAACTAAGGATATCTGAATCTAAGGATAGGAAACTAAGGATATCTGTGCTTGCAACATGGACTAGAGTGGAACATTCTTTGCAGTGAAACTTGTGCGGAAAATATAACTTACCTAAATTAACTTATTTCTGAATTTTTAGCGAATTTTTGAACGTCGCTCGATTTTTTAGATTATCTAACGTTTTTGATTTTAAAGTTTCAACATCTAAAGATGTATCAGCGATTAAGTTTTGAAATTTTTGCAGATTATAAATGAACCTTTTCGTTCTCTTTTACAAGAATGATAAAAAGATATTAACTGGGCGATTTTATACATTTTGTTTAAAAATGTGTAGTAGTCTGAAGCAGGCGGGAGCAGAAAACGTATCTCGTAGAAAATTTGTTTTTGAGTTTGCCCTCTTGACGCATTTAATGACAAACTGGCCATATTTAATGACGAACTGGCGGTATAGTGGTTAGCTTCGCTGATGCCGTGCCGAAGGGCCCGGGTTCGAATCCCGGAAAAGGCATGAATGTTTGTAAAAGTATAGTGCATTTGGCGGCATGGCGGCACTCTAAATGTTCGGCGAGCCTGAAAGTCCTTTCGTGTGGTTTGGTGGAAGGAGAGCGGAGTGGGAGACCTTCGGACCCGTCCTTCCCGTGGTGCTCTCTGTCAAAATTGGGGGTGGACTTGAGTTTATCGCACTGTCACCTGAGTGGGGCTCAAGACTTTTGACAACGGCAGGCGTAATCTAGCTCTCTTTGCCAGGAGGTATTTCGTGGACTAAGTGAGCATAAGCAACAATAGCAACGACGAAGTGGCAACATTCGTTTTTTCAGTTTAAGTAAAATGCTGATCAAGAAACATTGTTATTATATCCCATTTCCGAAATTGAATATTCAAAGCGATTTGTTCATTCTCTGAATGATTTTAGGTTATTTTGCTTTATTTCATAATTTTTTTATAGTTTATATTAATTGTGTTTCAATAATGACTGATCATTGATAACGTGCAATTGAGATTAAAAAGCAAAAAATAAAATACAATTGGAAAAAAAAAATTGTTTGTAGCAATAAGCTTTTATTTATAACGTAAGACAAAAATAATTTATCATATAGTTTAATGGAAACAATAGATTAAATAATTCTATTTACAGAATCCATCTGCAATTTTATATCTAGTAAGTAGACCTAGTAAGCTTTCGCGAATAATAAAAATGTGGGCTGCCTAAATAGCGAAATCTGTTAACTTAATTGCATTGCCAAATTTTTTAAATTTTCCATTATCTTTTTAAATTTTATATTAAATTTATTTTATTGCCAAATTGCATCGATAAGCCAATGTATTTTTTTATTTATCAGGGCCGCCTCCCAATTTTTTGTATTCGCGATATAAATTTGAGATGAATTATTTAATCTATTATTCACATTATATGTTATAAATTAGTTTATATTTAAATTAGTTTATTATAATATTATAAATTAGTTTTCTTCTTTTAATGTATTAATTATTATATCCATTTTAAATAAAAGTTGATTGCGTAAAAGCCTTTTTCTTTAACTGTATTTTATTTAAAATCAAAATTGAAAAATCGATTTTTAGAAGTAGTTGGATCAGGGTTATTGAGTGGATTGTTGCATTATTGTTACATAATACCGAATTTGAAATTAGTGCTTAATAAATGCAAATTTAAAACATGGATCTGCAATAAATGTTCCTATCTGGTTTTCCTTTAATGGTTCACTATGGAAAAATCGTTATAATAACCTGAAAAATAGTTCTTTTTTTTTTTATATTCTCTTGAAAATTATTTCGTATACGAGCTGCTCTTTTTCTTTTCAACGTATTTTAATGAATTGTGATAATAAAATCCTCAAACGGATATCCTGTAGCTTATGAGCAGGAAGTTGTATTGACGAATCCATCGTAACAATAATAATGAAGCACTGATGAGAGATACAGAAAAATACCGACGCATAAAAAACTCAATTCATTATAGCAGCATTTTGAAGAATTCGGTGGCATCAGCAAATGTCATTTATGTTCAGAAGGAAAATGATCTAGTAAGCTATGTCAATGAACCAAGCATTTTAGCTACAACAGTTATGTATTCTGGGTTTTATTCTATAATGTCGGAGGGGGGGAAAGAACAGGTACATGCGACTTAAGAGTGATTTTCGTGGGAAAAGGGAATATGCGTATTTCAATATACTTTAAATATATGTGGAGATTGAAGCAATAACCTTTTACAACTACTCAGTTTATTTCGTAAATTAAAGTTAAAAATATAAATTTTTTAGAGACTTGAAATTTCCATTATTCGAAATTTTACATAAGAATTTCCCCCCTCCGAAATTAATCTCCTGAAAGAGAACTAGTAACTATTTTTGTCAGTATAGCCAAATCATGACCGTCGATTTTTTATCTATTTCCTGGTAAGACATTGAAATTAAATTTTGCAAGCACATTCGATTTTTTCAAAAGTTGATTCAGATTTTTTTTATTAAATTTAACCTTGAAACGTTTTTTCAAACATGTCTTCGTTTAGTGGATGAACTAAAACTCTCAGAATTTTACTAGCCATACATATTTTTAGAATTTTCGATAGACAGTCGCACGTGATAGAGATAAAAATGTCTTACTCCGTTTAGTGTTGCCACTGCTCGCTTTCAAACTGTTGAATTTGTCAATCAAAAATTCATCAAAATTTTACAAATATGAAACAAATAATAAAAAATCTGATGTGTACACCACATGACTTCCTTGTACGGAATGTTAAATTATACGCATTTTTTCTTGAATTTCGTTTAAATTGATTGGATTGAATTAAATCTACTTCGTCGACAGCGCATAAACCACAATATAATAAATGCACTCTTTAAAATTCACTATATTTGTTTACTATAACGATACTCTGAAAGTACAAAATTTATAACATTTGAAGAATTATCGTTGCCACATGTTCTATTCAAATACTGTAATAAAGCTAAAACGATGTATGAAAGAAATTAAGCAAACAAAACAGCAAAGAAACAGTTTTTCACAGACGATTTAGTATTTCTCATTCAATTAATTCAGTTTTCACTTCGCGACAAAGCAAAAATACATAAAAACTCGAAATATCTGTATTAAAAATTACTAAGTAAATCTTAAACACTTATTTCCTCGAAAAAATTCTAGAAAGGATTAAGCATGATTTAATTCGCAATAATAAATGAAGGCGTTATTTTTGTGTTGCGAAGCTTAGTCTCTCTAGATTGGCAACAAATCTAAAATTCTGCTGTTTCAAATGTAAACAAATATGTCCGCCATGTTATTTAAAACTTAACCGCACTTAAACAGCTTTTAAATTGTTGATAATTGTACAAATATTGCTTCCAGAATTACGAAAGGCATAAAAACCTTAACCGGAAGATAAAAACAATAGAATTCAAGCAAAAAATGTACAATTTACGAACATATAAGAGTAAAGATACTGAGATCACTGAGCCGGGTATCAGAGTGGATATATATATAAATATATTTATATACGTTTGGTGCGGCCGATTGCAACCAAAATACGAGGTGCACATCTACATGTTTTTACCATGGAGGTAGGAAAGGGAGGAGGGGCCATTCCGCGCTAGAAGTGAAGCACTGCTTTGAAGCTTGGGTCACCAGACTGGGTGTTCTTTGTTTACATTCAGAAGCTCGCTTGATAAGATTCTGATAGTATTTCGACACACGACAGTTCCATAGAAATCGAAAAAGGGACACTCTCGCATGAAAGAAACATTCATAGTGTGATGGATAATAGCAATTTGTATAGTTTACTGACATTTACGCAAAAATCACATCTTGGTTATTTTTCGATAACTAACAACAGCGATTTTGATTATGAATTTGTTTTATAAAATTCTAAGCTGTTGCACTACAAAAATATGGATTTTAAGAAAATTGCTAAAAGAGATCTGCCAAAATTTATTTTCTAGAAGATTTGAAAAGTTTGAAACTTGATGGCTAAATGTAAATATAAAATTATGTACGTTAAAATATTTGTAATTATGCACATAGGTCAGATTAAGTTTTTATTAAATAGAGTAACGCATGCAAGGGCTATCTGCCTAAAGAGAGAGATGCCATCGTGGGGGAATTTTGAAGAAAATCTGACCTTTGAGTGGGTATTAAAAATAATACTCATAATTTTCATTCAAATTACTCGTATATTCATATATATTTTTTATGTAAAACTTTCGGGTGTATGCTAAATTAGTGTAAATTACTTTACACGAAAAATATAGTGAATGCACAGAAATTAAAGATTTGCACATGCCGGAAATGATAAATAGGAAATATGTATGGGTATTTATGCATGTGCTTGCAAAAAGCATGTATCTGCCTTTGACAAAATACTTAAATATTCATTAAATTATTTATAAATGTATTTGAAATGAAGAATTTATTCACTTATAAACAACTGTGAAAGTACTGTGAAGAAATCTAATGATTAAATGTATCTAATTTATAATGATTATAAATGTTATCTAAATATATAATAACCTTAATATTGAGTTGAAAACATAAACTGAAATCCTGTTGACAAATACGTTATAAAACTATTTAAGCAAGAATTGTTCGTATTGGAAAGCAATCTGTTAAAAGGTATTGTAAAGCAAATGCTATGAGATGCGCACTTAAGAACGTAATAAAGAGTTTTGGAATATGTATTGTTGAAATGAAGGGTAAAAAAAAAATCTGATAGTATAATTAAAAGAATTATTCCCCTTACATTTTATAATAACTCAGTTACAAGTTTTAAATAATACTTAAAAAAAAAAAAAATTATTTTATTCCTTTTGAGAAATGTTCAGAGAAAGTCAAATACTATTTAATACCTATTTAATTATTAGGAATTAGCGAAATACTTATTTAAATTATTTCACTAATTCCTAATAATTCTCTAATTTAAAATGAACCGAATAGAGCATTAATTATAAATTGACTTACATTTTTCGATTTAAAAGATGCCTCAGAAGCCAAAAAATCATGTCATATTTAAGAAAGTATTTTAGGAAGAAGCTCTATAAATAGAAAAGAAATAATGCATAATTTTAATATTAATAATGCAATAAACTTTGATCTTAATTTTTGTACCTTAACCGAATAAAATCGAATTACCTTAATTTTTTTTTCTAATGTAATTAACGAAAACTTGTGAAAATACATTCAAATTAAACCATTCTGAGAAAACTGTCCTGTGAAAAGTATAGCATTTAATTCCGTTCAGAATGAAATGTTGTTTAAAAATATGTTGTTTTCACATACTTAGGACTCTGAAGTGTTGTAGAAAAAGAAAATATATACATTTATATGTATATTTGCGACGTAATTACAAAATATTTACACCCGAACGCGTCAAATCCCATAGAACTCAATGGAAAATGACCCAATGTTTTGGTCACCACGTAGGGATCGCCGGTGCTTCAGAGCAGGGTACGGAGAAACTTGTTTAGGGCGACTCCTTCTTACTTCCTACCTCCATGGTTTTTACAACCCCATATACAAAATTTCAACGTTCTGAGGCTACTCGTTTTTGAGTTATGCGAGATACGCACGTACGTACATACGTTCGTACAGATGCCACGAAAAATTCTCTTCAGAATTAATTTTAAAGCAGTTTTATAATTTTTTTTGGAGGAAAGGTGTCTTTTATTCTGTCCTTACGCACTGATATCACGCAAAAACATCGTTAAATTGCATTCCATAGCGGTCAAAATGGATATTTTCGTTGAAATATGTTGCCTGAAACTTTTCGCGATTACAATACTTCCTTTTTACTTCGTACAAGGAAGTAAAAAAAAAATATATAACGCCACTTTATGAAAATATTGAATATTTTTAATTCAATAGATCGCGAATTAAATGCATTTTTATTATTTACATCAATCCGATTCAAAAGTAAGAAACGAATATTCTTAATTTCTTTTATCTTTAATTAATTATTTCTATTGCTTTCAAATAACTTAATTTGTTAATCCACAACAAACAGATTCAATTTGAAGGATAAATATCCTACATTTTGCCGAATGCCAACAGACTCGAAAGAAAAAGGAAGCAATGCATTTATGGTGATTCGATGCAAAATTGTATTTCGAGACTTCGTTCAGACGGTGGTATAAATGTCATAGACGCATAGTCATAAAGGTTGACCGCGTATGGCATGAGGGGCTTGGCATGAGAGGCTTGTTTTCAAGCTCATCAACCTTGGATTGCCTAGAGAATTAATTCTCCTGATTTATTCCTTTTTGCAACATTTTCCTTCGTCTCACTAGGCAATGAAACCTCTACTCTGAGACCTATAAGATCTAGTGTCCCACAAGGAAGCATCTTCGGACCGGTTATTTACCTGTTTTCTATCTCAGACTTTCCTCATCCTGGACTTGACAACTACTGTCTTCTTGCATGCTACGCCGATGATACGGCGATAGCCATCAAATGTATCAACGCTAATCATGCAATTGATAAAATGCAAGATTTTCTTTACAATGTAGAGGACTGATGCACCAATTGGAGAGTTAAAATTAACGCTAGTAAGTCTCAGCTTTTAATCCTTCGCAAAAACAAAAAACGCATTAAGTTTAAAGAACTTTTCCTTTTTCAAGAGCCTGTTCCCGTAGTTACAAAAGCCAAATACCTAGGAGTGATTCTTAACCATAACCTCACTTTGACCAACCATATTAAGAATGTTAAAAATAAAGCAATTGGAATTATGTGCAGATTTCTTCCAGTAATTGGAAAATTTTCTAATCTTAGCCTAAGAACCAAGAGCCATATTTATACTACTTGTATCCGACCTATTCTTTGTTATGCATCTCCAGCTTAGAATGCTGCCACCCCTTATCAATTACATCAACTTCAACTAGTGTAGAATAAATTTCTCCGTATTATCACTGATGCTGACTTTCTCATCCGAAATGAACTTCTTCATAGAGATCTTAAGATTGAAACCATCACAGAATTTATTAAAAGAACAAATGAGAAATTCTTCTCTAAAGCTGTCCAATGCGACTATGGGAACTATTCCCAAATCTTCAACTACGAAATACTATGCAACATAAGACCACTTGCTGCTCACACCTTCATGGGATGAGACTTCTGCTTCTTCTCTTGCTCCTCAATTGGAGGCGGTAATTTATTTCATTTTATCTGATAAAGACAGTGCTGTACTCTAAGTTGTTTGGATTGCTAATATGATGTTGTAATAGTCGTTGTGTATTGATTTTCTGTTGTATGGGTTGAATTTGTGTAGTTTTATAGTAGTATTGAACAGTGGCGTAAATAAGGGTATGCAAAGAATGCCGTCGCATAGGGGCTGAAGGCTTAGAGGGCCCTTGAATGCCCTGCAGAACTATATTTATATGTTTAAAATTAAAAGACAATGGATTCTTTTATAAATACTATATATATAATAGAATCCGTCTTCTTTTAAATTTCCAGGGGCCGTCTGCGTCATATGACATAGTTAGGGGGTCTTCGAAGCAGATTAAAAAAAAGCTGAATTCAGCGTTACATACACCAAAACTTCAACTGAATACGAAGCAGAAAAGATATGCTTTTATTTTGATCCCCTCAGAGGAGAGCTTTCGCCGCCCAACCAGTATATAGTAGTATAGTGGTTAGGTTTGGTTTGGTTTATTAGATTGCGGCAAAGTACTCGAGGGCTATCTACCTTAAGAGAGGGATGCCTTCGTGCAGGACATTTTAAGGGAAACTGACTCGTATACACGTTACACATGGGGAAAGCCTTAAGAGAGGGATGCCTTCGTGCAGGACTTTTTAAGGGAAACTGACTCGTATACACGTTACACATGGGGAAAGCCTTAAGAGAGGGATGCCTTCGTGCAGGACTTTTTAAGGGAAACTGACTCGTATACACGATACACATGGGAAAAACCACGAAAACAGCCATGCAGCCAGCCCGTTCGCTGGATTCGAACCTCGGACCGAACTACCAGTGTTCAGCGAAATTACCGCTCGGCCGCTGGTGGGCGTATAGTGGTTAGCGTCGCTGACGCGAAAACTGTCAAATGACACTATGTCAAATTTTAAAAGAAACATAGTTTTCGACAAATAACGAAATTTAACTTTCATTCATTCTCCCGGTTCCTATACTTGGGAAAGTTTTCTAGTCGTTATGAAAAAATAAATTAGAAGAAATTTGACTCCCGTACGACAAAACCTATATTATATTATAGGTTTTGTACCGACAGGATATTTAATTAAAACTGCAATTTTTGATGTCATTTTCAACTTGCTTTGAAGGATCGGGTAATTAAGTTAAAATTATTCGAGGAAATGACTTTAAATGAAATGCAGCAAAAAAATGTGTGTAATTTAATAAACGATACAAAGTCATTTGTCTCCATATCAGATTTTTAACTTATTAATCCTGATCTGATAAAAATCATTATCAAAATGTTGGCTCCTGGAAACCCGGTTTTTTTTTTGAGGGGAGGAGGAGTATTGCAAATTTATTTGGGGGGGAAGGATTTTTTATTTTATTAATTTATTATATATATATATATATATATATATATATATATATATTTTTTTTTTCGTTGGGGCCCTAGAGTTCTATTTACGCCACTGAAGGCGACGTAAATTGTTTGGGTACGAGGCTTCATATGAAAACATACAAATTGTTGGAAGGGGAATTTAAAGTAGAACTGTATTTCTACACGTTAGACATTGCTATTCGTTCTGTAGAAGAAAGATTTGAACTTACTCGGGAATACGGAGCATACTACGGTACAGTGTCCTGTACGACGTAGGAATCTTGAATGTTTTCCAAATATACTGGAGTGGAACTTCGAATTTTGCTGTCCTTTCCTGTAACAGTTGCAAGTGGAGAGAGATATTTTTCAAAATTAAAATACATACAAACTTGTTTAAGATCTTCTATGACGGACACTAGGCTGACAAATCTTGCTCTAATTTCTATAGAGCAAGATATACCTAAAGAAATTTATCTTTCTGACTATGTTCGAGAGTTTTCGGAAATGAATGCAAGGAGCTTTTATAAAATTATAGCTAATATTATAAAATAAAAGTTGTTACCCAGGTAAAAAAAAAATTCATTCAAAAATAAATATTTACACATATTTTGGCGCAACTGAAAAATATGACTATTCTTCAGTCTTGTAGATTTCTTTACTTCTGACGAAGAGGGACCTAAACCTGGTTGCCCTAGAAATTGTTTGAGATCTTAACATAAATGTACACCAAACTTAAGGTTATTGTGTTACTAATTTGTTTCATTCGGCGTGTTTCTCTTCTATTTTCACAGAATATATTGTTTTCAATGTTTTATAATATAACCAGTTATTTAAGTTTGCTAAATTAAGCGAAAAAAACTTAGATTGGTGCAGATTTTATATAAAAATTAAAAACATATTTGTATGTAAAACCTCTTGGATTTTATATAAAAATCTCCGCAAAACTATGCTTTCTTACTTTTCTTAATGCTATACTTTACGTGACATGTTCTTTTTTTTATATAGACTTATTCATTTATTATCAGTATGTATCTCAGTGAAAGGAGAGAGAAGTCTCTCGCACGCACACAAAAAGTCTTAAATAACTGATTAAAATCATCTGTTATCAAATACCCAGACTAAAGCAAATTTCACAGTTGATCAAGGCAAAATATTTTCCTTTTCATTCTTTCTTCATGTTACGTACCTTTCAACTGGTTCCCTAAGGATATGCTTTTATTTTTTAACAAATAATCCAGATGTAGTAAAATTCATCATTAAAACACTGGCTCGTGAAAGCCTTGTTTTTTTTTAACTTTTTAAAAATTTTTAATTTAAATTTTTATTTTTAAGCACATTAAATTTATTGAGGGGGGCCCAGGAAAAATTTTTGCATAGGGGTCCAAGAGTTCTAGTTACGCCACTGGTATTGAACTTTTGTTGTTGTTGTATAGCATTTTCAACCATGTTTTGCATTTGTCGTTTCTCTGAATTGTGAAGGATCTGTTCGGATTTTCTTCATCTTGTCAAGTTCCGTTCTCCTGCTAGATGCCTTTGGCCTTTTTCTTTTTGGTACCCCTCTCACTTTTCCTTTCTCCGTTTTCTCATCCGAAATGTTTTCCATTTCCTGAATTCATTATATCATGTGCCCTTGGGCTTAATTTAAGGAACCGGCAACGTTGCACCTGCAATAGCTCGGTAATATAGAACTGTCTAAGTCATAAAGGCGTAAAATGCGGGAGCTCCGATCACACCTGCGAGAGAGAGTCTCAGGTGTAGTCAATTAGAGAAGCTAAATTTGCGCAAGCGTTGATTTGTGTCTACAGCTTTCCCTCTTTGTTTTCTCTTTCAGAAGGTTTCACGCGTTTGCTTTGATTGGTCGACTTTTATACCAAGTCTACATAAAATTGAAAACTTCGAAATTTAGGCCAAAATCCCAAAACCAGTTTTTGTGATGTAGCATGGTCTGGTTACCTAACAACGAAGCTAGGCTTAAACCAGTTATGACATTTTTACTATCTAGGTCATTTACATTACAGAAGGTCATTTATATTACAGAACATTCTATCGAGGTCCCATTGACAGCGTACGGGATGTTATTAGGATTTAAAGTCCTAATAATGTCTGAACGGAGCCTTATAGTCCCTTTTGTGCTAATAAATAATAAAAATGTTTTTATAAAATATTTTTTAAACTCTTCATTAATGATTTAAAGGTAGAAAAACAATTTATCGTGTAGTTTAATGGTAAGAAGAGATTAATTTTTTTTTTCTTAACAGAATTCATCGACAGTTTTATATCATGAATAACAGAAGCGAGTTCGAAATACTCAAACTTTCACCATCGCGCGTAGTTGCACAAAACGAGAAAAGCCATGATGGAGGGTTATTATCAAACTAATCATATAGCACAAAAACATCCTCGGGATATCCTGAGGATGTTGCACGTGGGATAAGCGCACATCCTCAGGACATCCCGGAATATCCCCCGAGCCTCCGAAACACATCCTCCCGAGTGCTTAATGTCACATCCCAGTATATCCTCAGGCCTTTCGTGGCCAATCCCCGGAGGACACAGTACTTAAGCTCCTTATTTATATTTATTTTTAATTCCATCGACGGGATCCAACAAGTTGAAAAGAACCTAACCCAGTGGGCCAGCTGTTACGTCGATGGCGAAAAGAAAGAAATTATATCTTTAGAATATCCTAACTAAGTCCCATCGACAGCGTATGGTATGATATTGGGATATAAAATCCTACTTCCTACATCCTCAAGACATCCCGAAATATCCCATGAACTTCCCAAACACATCCCATTATATCCTCAGAACATTCTATCTAGGTCCCATTGACAGCGTACGGGATGTTATTAGGATTTAAAGTCCTACTTATTGCATCCTCAGGACATCCCGAAATATACCATGAACCTCCCAAAAACATCCCATTATATCCTCAGAACATCCTATCTAGATCCCATCGACAGCATACGGGATGTTATTAGGATTTAAAGTCCTACTTATTACAACCTCAGGACATCCCGTAATATCCCAGTTTCCTCCTAAACTCATCCTTCAGAGTGCTTAATATCACACCCCAGTATATCCTTAGGCCATCCCATCTAGTTCCTATCGACAGTATATGGGATGTTATCGGGATCTGAAATACCAGTTAGGCCCACCAGCGGCCGTGCGGTAAAGTCGCTGAACACTGGTAGTTCGGTCCGAAGTTCGAATCCCGCGAACGGGCTGGCTGCATGGGCGTTTTCGTGGTTTTCCCCATTTGTAACGTGTATACGAGCCAGTTTCCTTTAGAAAGTCCTCCACGAAGGCATCTCTTCCCTTAGGCAGATAGTCCTCGAGGCTTTGTCATAATCACACACACACACACACACACACTGAAATACTAGTTACTATATCCTGGATTATTCGTTTAATCTTCTAAACACGTATTTTCTACTGCGCTTAACAACACATCCCAGCAAACTTCCTTCCATTCCAGTGAACGTGTGTAAAGGTTTTTTGGGATGGTCTAAAACCTACGTATTTTTCAGAGATAGTCTCAGGTCCTCCTCCTATGGTTACTGTGGAATAAGAAGAAATGTTGAGAAGATTAATATAACTTATTTTTTAATCTGAATTCATTCTAAAAAATCGGTTCCTAATTTCAGTTAATTTTTCTTCAAAATTCAATAATAAATTTAACCATTTAATAAAGCTTTACAGATTTTAATGGATCAGCTTTCTTTAAAGCATGTAAAGAATTTAGTCTTTTGGTGAGGGTGTTGGGAAATTGTTAAAAGTAAATTTTATTTTGAAAGTCGTCAAATTCATTTGTTGCAAAAAATATGTCCGACAACTCAAAAATATTTACGGATTTTGGAAAGAATATTCGATGCAAATAGAGAAGGGTTACCAAAACGTCATCAGAATTTTTTTTTTTTTTTTTTTGCGAAAATAATTCTTGCCACCAAATTTTATGGCCAAGAATATGGGATCCGGTACAGCCGATAAGTAACCTGATATTTGCATTTTTTACAGCTAGTGGAATAAAATTTGAATATTATAAAGAATTAATAAGAGAATATTAATTCTTTTAATAATAATTTCAATATTATAAGAATGATAAGAGAGTTCAGATAACAGGAGTCAGAGGTAGTTTGGATAGATCTGAAGCACTAGTTTCAGGGTTTTACTACCTGAACCTGCTTCTTCAGCTGCAGGAATGAAAATGATAAAAGAGAAAGTTGGTGTTCACGTGATACCAGTCGCCGCTGATTTACCGATTACTGTTGATACCGATTACGGCTGAATTCTGTTGTCTGAATTCTCTTAATATTCATATTACCGTGTTATTTTGACTTTAATTATAAAACATTTGTATAAATACGTGCGTGGTACCTGCACGCATAAGTTAGCAATGCTCTTGTGTTATCCTCAATAATTAATGCACCAACAATATGGCGCATCTACTGAATGGTGAAACCGAACGTGCGGATAATCAAAAAGTACTATTTTTTGTTTCGCTCATTGGCGATATATATTTAAAATTGATATTGCTTATAAATAACTTAATACACCAATTAAATTTGAGAGTTAAATTAAAGATCTTATGCTTTATCGGATAGCATCAGTCTTAGAATATTAAGTAAAATAATATATATCGTCTTTGAGGTAGCATAAGTTTAAAACAGAATTTTTTAAAATTTATTGTATTCAAAATGTATTCTAAAATAATATTCTGACTAAAAAATGCAAATGTGCATGGGAGAGACAGCTATTTCTATTTTGTTTGTAAACAAGCATGACTTTGGAGTTCCCGAAATTGCTCCTTTCGAATTACTCTCTATAAAAGGTGTTCTACTATATCATATTAACTAATTAGTTATACTCTTAACATGATAAAGTAATCAGAAAAGTTTCCGGAACATAGTAACTATTGATTATGTTTTACTTTACGAAAACAAAGAAGTAATTTAGAGCAACTAAAATTAAGAAATACCACCGCTGTTGAGAAACATTTCTACAAGGCAGGCACTTCAAGATAGAACAGAGTAACGAAAAGTAATTAGTCATTAATTTGAAAATACGAATCCAAGATTACTCTCTAAATTACTTTTCCGTTTCCTTTTTCTTCATTTTCCATTAAGTTCCATAAATGGTGATCGGTTGCCATTTTAAAGGTTATTCAACTGACATGGGTAATTTATTTTCATTATGAGCGTCGACAATCTTCCTTGAGCAAGAATTGTTTTCAGACATTTGACAGCGAGGTATGGGAGCCTCTGGATTTGCAGGCGAAATGAATCGATTCATTTTAATCGTTTTGACTGCTCGTTTTGTTCTCGTTCATGGGTGAAGGACTTACCATCGATTGAAGTGATATATGAACAATCGGATTTAATAGCTCCTAGATGGAGGTATTCGCCGAAAGGTACCATGAATAACTTGGTGTATAATTAACGCTTCAAATTAGTCATAATTTTCTCTAATTATTCAGTTAACAGGTCTCTTAAATAACTCTTTAATCTATCTATATGTAGAGGGGACTGTGAATACGTGAATGCTAAAAATACTTCATCCATGAACTAAAAGTACATCAAACTCAAACTGGCGACATATTTAAATTTGTATCCTTTCGCAAAAACTGACAATACAAAAAGTGATTTAATAAATGTATCAAATTCAGCTTCCTTAAATGTAAATACATTGATTGTTATTTTCTATTATTTGTAACTTAAGAAATGCAATTTTGCATTATTTTAAAATACAAATTTTGCTCTACAAGAATAATTTGTTCAGATAACTACGAGGATGATTCAAAATAAAAAAACTTAATTATTTATTATATAGCAAATGATAAATATAGAAAAATTATAAGTGTGTCAATTTTGGACATAGTTCCCCATGATGTGCAATGGATGTATTGAAATGCTCTGGAAGTGCATGAATACCTCATAGATTGTGAGTTCGGAACTTGATGTTTACCTGTAGCATTTTTTACTTCTTTTAGCTACTCTGGACTTGTAAAGTTACTTATCTATTCAGTTTTCACCTTATACCATGGATATTATTTTCTCCTCTTCTACAGTTTTATTTTTCGAATTTTACAATTTGAAAGAACTTCTGCATTTTGATTCAATACTTGAGAGAGTCTCAGCCAGTTACAACAATGTTGCTCTTTTCGCTTGTCCTTACGGACCTGGAGATGAGCAACTTCAGTGTACATATTCTACTTACTTTACTTTTTATAATTTCGTTAAGCACATTTTGAATTTATTTGGTTAAATGTTATTTGATTTTTCTATTTGACAGCCCATTTTCGATTTGTCTGTCATGTCCAGGTAGACATGACAGACAAATCGAAAATGGGAAGCTTAAGAAGCTGGCTCAGCTAGCTCAGCTTCAGAAGAATGAAGAAGCTAGCTCAGCTTCATTCTTCTACATCTTTTACTTGTCTCTCTAAAGCCACCTGACGTTCCTGTCGTAAAGTTATGTATTCCTCCCTTGCCAAAACTACGAAGCAGATCCAGCCACCTTTTCGGCAGGTGAGCAGTTTTCTCCAGAAGCAGATAGCCTTCGTGTGCTTTGCCATAATCAAATAAGCCTAAAGTCATTGAGATAAGGCGTCTGTGAACTCTCGTGTTCTGTTCTGTCTTTACGAGATCACAGTCACGTGTCTCCATCACCAGACTCCTATATGGACTAATTTTAGGTTAACTGGGAAGAACTTCCCATCGCTGGAGAAACACAGTATAACCACTGGAGCACCGCACAGAGATACATCGTGAGAAGATTTCTTTTGGTTGTGATTACAGTTATTTGAGCTGTTTTCATCTCTCCAAAGATATTGGCCTCTCATCGGCTATTCCAGCGGTTAGAACACATGAAGTTGAGTGGGTGCGATGGATGTCTAGTAAACACGGTGGATGTTTGAAACATTCAGATTTCATAATCCTGAATTCTTGCAGTCGTTAAATAGGCAATATATACTCGAGCACTGTCATTCAGTAACAATACACCTGAAGTCTGCGGTTACTCTTGAATGCAAAACGAAGGCGTTCGGAGTAGATCTGCTTAAGAAATGATGGTCTCTTTGTTTTACATGAAACGTTCCCTTTTATCTTATCCATTGTTCCATCCATCCAACAGTACATCCTTTGTCCCTTGTTCCATCTTATTATGCTCGCTGTTATCCCAAAAGAGAGCGAAATGACTTTTCCCGCTGATGGAATGAGTTTCTCCACAGAGTTCTTAACGCTTCTACCAAGGTCAGTAAACAAACAAGCTTAGGCTCTTCACAACTCTAACGCCACTTTACATAAGTAAGGAAAACGATGGCACAGTAATTGCTTTTGAGCAGACTAGGAGTCAGCAACATCACGCCAGAGTAAATCTGGTAGTGTAGTAACCTTGCTCTCAACACCACTTGTGCATGCTGCAGGAACACACACAAATCACCGCACTGCGCTTTCAGTCTGCGATGAACTTCAATTAACACCTTTACTACTCAGAAATTTCTTCTAGATTGCTGCTGTAACACAGCGTATGCCGACAAATGAGTGGCTATCTTTGTACTGATGCTGTTTCTTTCTTCATTGATACGGGCAGTATCATGTTACAAATTCCTGGCTATTTTGTGAGCGAGAAATATAACTCCTGGCAACACTAAAAATCAGTTATGCAACGTTTTGGAATTTTATTGCCGTTTTAAATCTTTCACTTGAAGCACCTGTTTTGTTTTATTTATTTATTGTCCAACATAAAATTTTTGGGACCTTTTCCGTTGAAAGACCACCGGAAACAAGCAGTTTTCTGTAGAAAGACGGGTGTGCCATCGTTGCCTATTTGCCACAGTTAAATTAAATGCATTTTTATTTTGCTTGTAACACTATTATTGGTTTCGAAGTAAGTTTACTAAAAAGGTTCTAAATTAGGGATTCTCAACCAAAGGAGAAAGAATTTCATAGATTTTTTCCCTGGGGGGGGATGTGGTCAGCTTAGGGATTAGGGACTCAGCTTTTAGTTTATGAATATGCAAAATTATTTCTATTCAAGTTTGGGTATTTATCAACATTTTATATTCTTTTTGTTTACGTAACACGATAAAAGTAATCTAAAAGTGCATGTATATATGTATTATTCAGGTTTCCGAAAGGAGGGAGAGATGATCTTCTAGAAATTGTGAAAGGGGTGCGTAGGGCAAAATATATTGAGAACCACTGTCTTGAAGTGTATCATTCTATTCCTTTCATTATTTATTAACTTGTTTAAAAGATATAGTTCTTTTGTTTAAAAAATATTTTACCACAGTGACAGGTGGTAGTAGTACTTTGCAGGTTACATCTGAGCTTAAACAGGTACAGTTCCCTAGTGTTACTTTAAAACAGGTATTTCAAAGTCCTAGTGACTTTCCAGTAACTTACGATTTTGACGCATGCCATCATCACTGGACAGAGGGAATTGTGGATTTCTAGCAAATTAGAGGACTCGACATTTTTCAGTAGTAATCGTTGCCATGATTATGAGGCAAGGTCTGGGTAAGAAGCATCTTGAAATGCCTGTTCTAAAATAAGAGCGAAATACTTTACCACATTCGAAATGAGCTGTTGACGAATGCATGTTTTATGGCTGGAAGCATTAAGCTAACGCATATGTCTTTCTTGAGATAACTGTTTAGCGCGTGTTGTTCTATAACGGAAAAAATCCAAATTTTGCATAAAACGCACAATAAATATATCTGGTCCAACTTTTTTTTGGGGGGGGAGGGAAGGAAGCCTCGAAATTAAGTATCCCAAAGAGCAAACTCCATGTAATGAAAAAACACGGTGAAATGAAACCTGCACAATAATACAAATTGAGTTCCGTATAATGGCTATAAAACGCTTGTTTTTACGTAGCCAAATTTACAGATTTAGTTGCTGTGATATTTAAATGTATTTTTTGTATTAAATGTATTTACACCCAAGGAAGCTGGTAACTAACTATCTATGATTTTGGTCGTCAAATGCAAAACAAATATCCGATGAAGTTTAACAGCCGAGGGCAGTGCTTATAGTAAATTATTTTAAATTGCTAGAGTTTACAGGATTTAAAGGAAGGTGGATTTCTTCCTAATCAACTTATCGAAAGTGAAGAAAAAGATGATTTTTTGCTTGAATGGGAGTAATGTTATTACAGTGATATCTCAGCAAAGGAGAAAAAATCAATTGTTCATTATGTTAATTCAATAAAAAAACAGCTGGATTTTATAAATATAAAAGCGACTTTGTCAGAAGAAACAAAGAAGAAAATATTAGGTTTGATCGAAAATGGTGAAACAAATGTATAGTTAGTGAGATAGACTGTAAAATATTTTCTAATCTTGCAATATTAAGTGGATTCTTGTGAACTGCTACAGATGTAAATTTTTAATTTGACTTTCACTATTTGAAAATATCTGCTAAATTTTAGCGCCTTTAATTTCTTAAATTTCACTTAATGCTTTTGCTTGTAAGAATATGTGCTTTAATAAAATAAAATATTTAAATTTTATGTAATTAGAATTTTAATTTTGTGTAATGAAATTTTAATTTTGTTAATTAGTTTGTGTTCGCAATTTTTATCACAATGACAGGCGCATTTGCAACACTTAAATATTAAACAAAAACAGTGCTTACCGGCCCATTCTTAATCACAATAGAAAACCAAAAATTAAAATGCTAAGTTATTTAAAATGTTACTTACAATTAAAGTAAATTTAAAATGAAATCCATAAGATTAATTTTTTAAAATGTTTTTGGGATGAAATATATTCCATAGATGCATATATGAATCAAGTATCTCTCTTTATGAGGCTATGCTGTTTTTGAACAATAGAAACTTGCAGCCCATTGAAACATTGATGGCGATTTATTGCAAATTAAAAAAAAATCTGATGTGTACACCACATGACTTCCTTGTACGGAATATTAAATTATACGCATTTTTCTTGCATTTCATTTAAACTTATTGGATTGAATTAAGTCTACTTCGCCGACAGCGCATAAACCACAATAGAATAAATGCATTCTTTTAAATTCACTCTAGTATTTGTTTACCATAGCGACGCTCTGGCGCTAGATTCACTTAAAAATTATTACTGTAACTAAATTTTTATTACTGGTAGTTTGCGCGCAGTGCTTCAGTACAAATTTTAAATTTTCGGAAAATACAGTTAGTTTTTTCTTTATAAAACAAATTCTTATACACTATTAAGTAAAATAAATCAAGAAAGATAATCATCTATGTATAAAGATGACACACTGAAAATTTCATATATGTATGACAAAAACAATTTGACTTATTAAAACTCGAAAATCAGCTAAAATTCTCACTTTTTGTGTTGCGCAAAACTGATGACTCCCCTTCAGTATTATATTTCGTTCACATTATAACTCATAATGCACAAAATTTATATCATTTAAAGAACAGAATTATCTAATCTCTAATCGTTGCCACATGTTCTATTCAAGTACTATAATAAAGCTAGAATGATGTATAAAAGAAATTAAGCAAAAAAAAAAAAAAAAAAAAAAAAAAAAAAAAAAAAAACAGTTTTTCACAGACGATTGAGTATTTCTCATTTAATTAATTCAGTTCTCACTTCGCATGAAGGCAAAAATACATAAAAACTCAAAATATCTATATTAAAAATTACGAAGTAAATCTCAAAAACTTGGTATTTTCTCGAAAAAATTCCAGAAAGAATTAGACAGGATTTAATTGGCAATAATAAATGAATGCGTTATCTTTGTTGTTGCGAAGCTAAGTTTCTCTAGATTGGCAACAAATCCACTACTCTCCTGTTTCAAATGTAAACATCAATGGCCGCCATTAAAAAAGGCTTAGCGGCAATTAAACAACTTTAAAATTGCTGATAATTCTAAAAATACTGCACACAGATTTACTAAAGGCATAAAATCCTTAACCGGAAGATAAAAACAACATAATTCAATCATTTTTAAAGCAAAAAATGTACAATTTACAAACATACAGTGTCTCAAAAAAGTGATGGGACACTTGTGCTTTACAAAAGGAAACTGCAATAAAATAAATTTAAAAATCATGTAAAATTTTTTGTGGGTGTGTTTCATACTTAAATTTAGTAACAATTATTACATAACATACATTTTCTCAAAATATTAAAATATTAATTTAATAAAAATACAACTGTTTATAACGGAGCAGAAAATGGCTCACTTAAGTGATGGGACACTACGTACTATGGAACAAAAATCATCTGAAGTAAGCAATAAAAATATCTTTTGGGGTATTTATTATTACTCAAAAGCAATTGCCAATAATTTATAAAATCGTCTGCAGTATTTCTCTCCAGTTTGTTTTGGAATTTTTGTGTTTTTTAGCTCTGTGCAGCCATGAATGCTAAACGAAAAGAAACTTTGCCTGGAATTCGAAAATTAGTTATTAATTTGCATATTGAACGTGGAAAATCTATTAGAGAAACTACTGAAACAGTTAACTTCAGTCATTCAACAGTTTTCAATATCATTAAACGATATAAAAAGAGTCACATGATTCAGGATAAAAGAAGACCTGGCCGACTATCAAAGCTATCCAATGGAATAAAGCGAATTATCGTTCGAAATAGTTAAAAAAAATCCAAGAATGAGTGCTCCTAAAGTTGCTGCTGATTTACAAGCATTTTATGGAGTAATTGTTAATTCTGAGACTATTAGAAGAATAATTCGATCTACTGGATATCACGGTAGAGCAGCCAGGAAAAAATTCTTTGTAAGTGAAAAGAATAGAAAACTCAGACTGGATTTCGCAAAATCCAACATAAATAAGAATTCTGATTACTGGAATGAAGTTATATTTGCTGATGAGAGTAAATTTGATATATTTGGTTCTGACGGTAGAATCTTGGTGTGGAGAAAACCCAGGGAAGAATTTCGCAAACAGAACTTGGTGCCAACAGTAAAACATGGTGGAGGAGGAGTTATGGTATGGGGGTGTATGTCATCCGCTGGAGTTGGTAATCTTGTTTTTATTGACAGTATAATGGATCGGTACAATTATATTGGCATTTTAAATCAAAATTTGAAATCTTTAGCACGAAAATTGAACCTTCATAACGATTTTAAATTCTACCAGGACACTGACCCCAAGCACATTGCTTTGAACGTTAGACTCTGGCTGCTGTATAACTATTCTGAAATAATAAAAACACCACCACAATCTCAAGACTTAAATCCCATAAAGATAATTTGGCAAGAATTGGAATCAAGAATTCGCAAACACACCATTTCTTCAAAACAACAATTAAAATCGGTGCTTCAAGTAGAATGGGGTAAAATCACTCCAGAAATCACAAAAAAATTAGTCGAATCCATCCCAAGAAGATTAAATCATGTTTTAAAAGTAAAAGGAAATCCAACAAAATATTAAAACCTTTTAAAAAGTAAAATTTTTGGATAAATATTTGATGGAAAAGTAAGTGTCCCATCAATTAAGTGAGCCATTTTCTGCTCCGTTCTAAACAATTGTATTTTTATTAAATTAATATTTTAATATTTTGAGAAAATGTATGTTATGTAATAATCGTTACTAAATTTAAGTATGAAACACACCCACAAAATATTTTACATATTTTTAAAATTTATTTTATTGCAGTTTCCTTTCGTAAAGCACAAGTGTCCCATCACTTTTTTGAGACACTGTATAAGAGTAAAGAAACTGAGATCACTGAGCCGGGTAACAGAGTGGATATAGTATATATAAATATATTTATATACCTTTGGTGCGGCCGATTGCAACCAAAATACGAGGGGCACATCTACATGTTATAGCAATCCTATATACAAAATTTCAACGTTCTTGAGGCTACTCGTTTTTGAGTTATGCGAGATACGTACGTACAGAAGCTACGAAAAATTCTCTTCAGAATTAATTTTAAAGCAGTTTTATAATTTTTTTGAAGGAAAAGAGTATTTTATTCTGTCCTTACGTACAGATATCACGCAAAAACATCTTTAAATTGCATTCGATAGCGGTCAAAATGGATATTTTCGTTGAAATATGCTGCCTGAAACTTTTCGCGATTACAATACTTTCTTTTTACTTCGTACAAGGAAGTAAAAACATGTATTTAGTTAGAAAGTTAATTAATAATTACGTTAAAATTTTCTTTACAATGTCAACTGCAACAGAGGGAAAAAAATTAAAAATTGAGAAAAGTAAACAGTATTCCCAATCTCTTCTACATATGTTCTAGTTTATTTATATATACAAAAATGTTTATCTCGCCTTTATTTTCGCAGTTTTATTTCCCTGGTTTTAGATATCTACTTCCAATTATAAAATGTTTTAAACAATTAAAATATTTATATTTGGGATTTGTATATTTAAAGGAATCAATTTTGTAAAAATTACGAAATCTGACTAAAGAGGAAATGTTTAATAAATGTCGTATTTATCATAATTAAGTGTACGTTAAATTACATTTCAAACGGCTGATCCATACATATGTTGTTCTAAAAATCAGTAACATATATCGTCTGCTGCCGATGGAGAATTTGAAAACTATCTAATAACTAAAATTTAATTTTTAAAAAGAAAATGCTAGCAATCGGCATAGAATAATTGTTTGTTCGTCGCATAACAACGAGTTATATTTAAAATAAGGCTTCGCAACGAATGCCATGTCGAATGCGTGTTTTCAGAAAAATTCATATTGATCATTCCGAGCATTTAACAGATGTGCGTCAAAATCAACATGTACATATTCTGTCTCTGAATCATTTCGCCTAAACACGAGTCAGGAAAGTATTGTTTTCTTTCACTTTCCGCTGATCAAACAGCTGCCATGGAATTATGGGTTTTATTGAGGAAAGAAAATTTTTGCATGAGAATTTCTAAAAATAACTGCAGAACTTTAAAATTAGTGCCCATTTATATTTTAGTGTTTTGTAAAATAAGTGCACTTCGTTTTTCGTTTATGCCTTCATCTTCATTAATTAATTAGTTATTTTTAGATCGCGGCATTCAAACTGGTTATTGTTTTAATCACGTCTTTTTCCTGCTATATTATCGAGTGTTTGAAGCTGAAAGCTATTGAACTTTTCACTTTATAAACCTTTTTATTGAATTCAGAAACTATTAAAATTTAAATTAAATGGAATGAAAAAATGTAACGAGTTATTAAATTAATTAATGAAATAATTTTCATTTATGCAATCTCAATTATTCGTATTAATTAATTTTTGTATTAAAAATAATGTTTTAGTGGCGCCACCTAAGAAATAAATAGCTAACTAAAAGTGGTAGATTGCATGTCACAGCATTGCCAAGGCGTTTATATATCATTGATGATTTTCTCTTTTTAATTAATTTTTAACGGCATTATGACTGAGTATTTTACATTTTGGCAGAATATTTTTTTATTGTCGTCTGCTTCATGGAAGGAGAAAAAAGGCCTAAAAATGTATTAATTACCGGGCTTGGAATTATAAGATATGACACATTTGTTTCATACATATATTCGTTTGCTCCAGGTTTGTAAAATCAGAAGTGTCGGAGTGCTATGGAAGGGCGTCAGGAAAGACGGGGGGGGGGGGAGAAAAGAAATAACAAGAAAAGTAAACTAATTAATGACTAAGTAATTAAATAATTATTCATTTAATTATTCATAAGTAAAATAATTAATTTATCAAAATTCAATAAACTGTAAACAGATGAACAAAAAGTGGTGTAAACTCAAAATTAGGCAAAACAACAAACTTATTTTGATGTAGATTTTGAGCACAACTATCGATTTCGAGGTAATCTTTTTACCATTTCATTGAATTCAATTTATTCAATTCTTATGCTTTTAATTTTTTTATGGAAGATATTTAATGTTTGTGTTTTCAAAAGTTGACACAAATTCTTAAACAGAGGAAAGGCTTAAAAAAAAAAAAGAAATCCTGCGATCAGCTTGAAATATATAAAGAAATTGTGAAAAAGGAGTAAGATTTCAACTCTGCCCAAATCATAGGCAAACCGCAGTCATAGGCAGAGCTGTTAAACAAATTAAAGCACCTTACAATCCTTTATGACAGCAGCTTTTTGTACTCAAAGTCTTCAAATCTGCAAAAGTCTTTTGCGAATTCTCAGACCCTGTGTACAGAAAGACAAAAAAGGAAGATAACTTTGTAAACGGCAGCCACTTAAATTTTGTTTTAGATTAAAAAATAGCCAAAGGTCTCACATGGCAAGATCAGGAGAATAGGGTGGATGTTCTATCACTGAGATTTGTTTTAGTTCAGGAAATTCGACTGTCAGTCTTGTTGAATAGGTGTACTAGTAATTAGCTGTAGCTATCTTCTGTCGTTTTAGCTTGAGGGCTTTGACTAGTCCTGTACTTCTGAAGAAAATGGCATGCATTACTTTTTTCATTGCTCGTTCATTTCCTCAAAATTTGTGTTATTTGCACTATACGACGTGATTTTATTTCATTCGTAATGAACTTAAACATTTTAGCAGTGCGTTGAATTATAATATCTGCTTTTCGTTTTGTTAAATCAGAAGTTAGAATGCGCCACCATTTTGAAACGGCTGCTCACTGATTGTGACCAACTATGAAATTCATCAACGTTGATTACAGAACATAATGTGTATACTGGATGTTGATGAAATAATTCACAGCAATCAAGTAACAGAAATTGTACGAGAGTCTAGTACGTGGAAGTGTGAGGAATTTCTATTATCTGTCTGTTGTTCATCATAATGACAGTCCAGAGCTAACGGATAATTGAAGCTCCACACATCTGTTTACGAAGTTTTAAAAATGATCTAAATATCTTTTGATACACTTTCTACCCTAGAAAAGCTTTGTGTAAGTATAAAATCAAATTTTTACTGTGTTTATCAATATTTTGTTGCTTATTTTTTATGTATGACTGAAATATTTTAGTGCTTACGTATTATTGCAACCACTTAAGTAAAAGTCACCAAATTTTCAAAATGTGCTAAACTCTGGCAACCATGCGTATAACCATTCTTTAGGGAACCATGCTCATGACAGTCCTTCAGTCAAGCAATGTCATTATTTTCGTATGCGCTCTTTTTGTTGTAGTCAAAGTTCTAACATTCTTTTATGGATAAACAGTGATAATTTTGTGATAAATTCAATTTTAAAATAAAATATGTGCTTGTGAATCTGCCAACAGCAGAAAACGTTAGAGTAAAATTTCGGTAGGAATGTAGTATTTTGCGCAAAATCGCTGAAGAAATCAACGTTGAGAAGTGTTTGGTAAACAGCCAATGCGCAAAGTCGAGGCTGTGCAATTCTTTGATGTTTTTAAACGAAAACAGATCGCCGTGTATGTAGGGAGATGAACAGAAAAAAGAATTACGAAAAGATTTGGCGTTTTTTTTCTTTAAAATATCACATAATATTTTTTTATAACTAAAATTTGTATTTTAAATTGATAAAATATGTTTTATTTTGGATTGCTGATAATTATTTGCCGATAAATATCGACAGTTTTAAAATCATTTTTAAAACAGTGGCGAATATTGCTTGCACTCATATGTAACTTTTACGTTTTCATCTGTAAAAATCGCCAAATAGCTCCGAAGTCGTTGCGTTAATACGTAAGTACCAGGTATTCTTTTTTTTTTTTTTTTCCTTTTCCTTTATCAGTTTTAAAATGATGTTTCTTTTACAGGTAAGAAGTGAATTTGAAATATATCTGTGCTTTTACAATAAAGAACAACAGCAAAGAAATGTTCTTTACAAAGTAAGGCAAAATCACTATTTATTGAAAATATTTAAGAACTATTTTCCGAATATATTTAGAACGATAGTAGTATAATTTAAACCATATTTGTCATCATTATCATCCGTAAAATCTGACAGCTCTCCAAATTTATCTGAATTTGCTGCTAGTATTATAATTATTAGTTCGGTTCCTTAAACAATAGTTTTCCTCTGATGAGCTTTAATGACTTAAAAGATTGATATTTCCCCAATTGACCGTTAACTATCTTGACCAATGATAATTTATTGCTATGTAGCATTTCCATTAACTCTGCTCCTAGCGGCATCCTCATTAATTTCTGGATTCACGTCCTTAATAATGAAGGAAATTTTGACTTCAGCGAAATAGCTGTATATTGTATTACCATAAAAATAAACAGGTGTTGCCACTGCACAAAACGTAAGATTTTAGCCCAAAAGGGCAATTTGCCCAGAAGGGCTATTAATTTCGGTTTGGCATTTGGCGTCGATTCACTGTAAACGGCGAATCCAGTCACTTTTTACATTGTTCCCACAAAATATTAGAGCCCTGTAGTATATTTAAAGAAATTAAATAATGGAAGAATCTGCATAAATGTATGTATGTTTCTCGCAGTGTGATAAAACAACGGTGTACCTAGAGCCATCAAATTTTGAATAACGTAAGTCCTCCAACGAATATGGGCGTCTGGAAGCCCTAATTTGGAATTTGTTTTATTATGTATTTCATATTTTGCCAGACTTTAAAGGATTTTTGATTAAGAAACTCAACAATTTCAAAACGAGGAATGGCAACACTGTACGTGGAAAAAAAATTATCTCCAGCATCCGAATGCACCCGAATATGGGCACCTGGAAGCCCAAATTTGGAAATGGCAACACTGTACGGGGGGGAAGAGGAAAGGGGGAAAAAGAAAAAATATATCTTTAGCGCGCGAGACTGCGTATCGGAAACTCTAAAGATATGCCCTTTTAAATATTTTATGATATTGCTGTTGAACTGAATTTTATGTTTTAAGCGCAAAGAAGGTAACACAGAAAACGTTAAAAAAACGCCCCCCCCTATGGGCGTAATACAAAATCTGAAAACATTCAGTTTTTATTATTATTATTTGTATTTGAAACTGTAATGTTTAATTGCTCATAAAATTTTTTAACCAATGGCTAGCGGAATGAAATATTTATTATAGAAAAGAAAAATATATGATAATTTTAATGAGTGCTGGTAGTGTAATTTTATAAAAATATTTAATATTTGTAATTAAAATTAATTAAATGCATTTAAATACCATGAATCAAATCCATTTAGTTAAGTACCATGAACTAAATGCATTTTTTAATTAATAACTTTTTTTAAATGCTAAGAGTTGCGTTTATTGCTTTTAAATCGCTTATATTATTACTCGGTAACAGATTAAATTTGGAAGTTAGGTATCTTATGCTTTGCGGAATGGCAACACACTAGCAACTAGAAGTTAAAAGTATTTTACTTCCGTCAATGGCAATGTAGCCTTTTTAATAGCGGATTAAATAAGAGAGACGTTTTAAATAGCGGGATATAGCTGAAGCATTTCTGCATTAAATTGTTACATAATTATGAAATTATTCCTTTTATACTACAGACTTCAGTTTTCGTACTAATTTTATTCGCATTATTCGCATATTCTGTAAAAATAATAAAAATCTATTAAAATGGTGTTGAATTTTTCTGGCATTTCTTCAGATGTTTCAAAGAAGCTGAATATTTCTTGCTATGAAAATGATTTTATTAAGACAAAAATTTTTGTTTTTGAAGCTAAAAGTGCGTATAGCGGGAATAACCAGCTCGTCGATCGCGAACTATCGGTCGATCACCTCAGCTTTTTTCTTAGTTTTGAATCGATTACGAGCTATTCAGTTTTGAAATTATTATTAGATGATTATTTATATTTTCTTATTTCGCTCATAAATCACAATACATTTAAATGGTTTTAAATTTTACGCTATTCATGTAATTAATAGAGGGTGTTTCGCTTACGAACCTTGTTAATCGAAATGATCGTATGTTTATGTATATAATGCAAGTATCTTTTTATTTATTAGTTTATATTTTATAATATTTTCTCCTTTTCCTAACCCATTTTATTTATTTATTTTTTGGTTTCCTTCCAATCCTCCCCCCGCCCCGAATTTCTAAAATAAGCTGAGCCTTTGAAAACTTCTATTCTTTCAGAGCAATTAAATTCTAAAATTATCCATTAAAACGTGTTTGTTTTAACAGAATTTTAGAATGTATTTTGGAACGACTTAACATTCTTACATTTCATTCCCTGCCGCGCGTCCGTAAGCTGACATAGGAATACAGGCGCGGCTGGGAATTTAGCTCTTAATTTCTGGACAACCCCTTCTATGAGATCTTTTGTTTTTTATTCGCATAAGGACTGCCGCAGATGATAAGTAACGAACGCATGAAAGTAATCGAAATTTTCTACAAAGGCGAATAAGCCGAAGAAAAGGGTTTGAGTAGCGAATTGCAGAGGGGGAGGGGAGGCATAGGCAGGTGGGGGGAGAACAAAAGGATCGTCGCTTGCGAACGGATTTCGAAAACCCCCCCTCAGCACCATGATTCTTGAATGATATTTCGGCGTAATGAAGGAAGAAGTTTTCTAGCCAGCATTCATTCCGCTCTAATTATAGAAATTGTGCAGCCGAGGGCTCGTATCCATACCCGACCCGGTAACTCAAAACTGATGAGGCACTTCCCTTTAATCATACATACCCAAGCGCAAGAATATAGTTTCTTTAAGTATAGAAGAATGAAAAAAAGGCAGTGAGCTCATTAAAAAAGAATAATTTTTCTTATGGATACTTTGACAAAAGAATTGATGTTTACATATTATGAACGGTATCATGGGAATCAGGGGAAAAAATTGAATCCCCCTCCCGTCTAACCATCTGAACAAAAAGATTTATTTTATTTTTCCTTATATCTAGTTTATTTGTTACAAAATTCTTCCGAAATTTTCGTAAGAATAAAATTACGTTAACAGTATAGAATATGATTTTAAAGGAGGTAAGATATTTATTGAAATAAAAAAAAAAGTAGTATTCTATTTATCAGAACTAATTAGTGAGAAGCCTTTTTTCGGAAGATAGACATTTTTTACTTCTTTCCACGAAGTACAGGAAGTATTCTAATCGCGAAAAATTTAGATTATGAGGTTTCAATGAAATTAGCTATTTTGACCATTCCCGAATCAATTGTGATTTTTTTTTTTTTTTTTTTTTTTTTCCGTGACGTTTGTACTTACTGAATAAAGGACTCTTTATTCCAAAATTTTTTCAAAAATTTCCAAAATTTTTCGTGACATGTCTACGTACGTAAGTATGTATCTTGCATACCTCAAAAAGATCGTAGAACGTTAAAACTTTCTACATAGGACAGCGATAACATCTGGTTGTGAACCTCTCTTTTTTATTGCAGTCGGCAATATCAAAAGTCATAATTATTACTCAATCCAAATAAAGACCATTAGTCCAATTAAGCCCAAAGAATTCAGTTAAAACAAAATAGCAAATAATCCTAAAATAAAAGTTTCTCACGAAGAAAACAATTAATCTGAACGAGATGCTTACTTTAGAAGACATATCCCATACACTGTCATTTTCAAACTCAAAAACAGAAGTAAACATATTAGAATATTAAAAATTAATTCAAAATCGATAGAAGATAAAAAATGATGCAACCTTAAAATTATAGTTTAAAACATGTAGTTAATTAGAAATTTAAAGATCAAAATAGTAAGTTAAAATTAACAAACTTGCCTTAAAAATTTTAGTACCAAATGGCTGGAAATTCAAGTATTAAGTGATGTAAGTCAAAAGGTGTTGTTAATGTGCAGTTTTCTATTTAACAAAGTTTAGCCTAAATTGGCCTAAATTTAACAAAGTTTAGCCTAAATTGGAAACTAATCGTTGGTCGCAGACATCTACTTCCAGTTACGGAAGTGTTTTAAATAATGAAAATATTCATGTTTTGGCAATCTGAAATTTAGAAAAAAAAAAAAAAAAAAATTATCATTCTACAAATTGTGAAATCTTCCGTCTTTTATTATCGACCTACGATAAGCAACACAAATTTATGGTAATCTGAAATCTCTCTATTTAAAGAAAGATCAAATTTGATGGGAATTTCCCAGAAAATTGCTTACTTTGGGTAGATGTAGCAATTATTATTTAAAATAAAATATTAAAAAGTATAAAAAATTTGAATTTTTTTAAGATCGCAAATCAAACCAACTAATATAATAAATAGATAAAAAATTAATAAAATCACTTCATTCTTAAAACCTTTTTAATTTAATTCCTACCCGAAACAAACAATAGGAAAGCGTTAAAAATAAATTTGCAAGTTGACAAAACCAAATAAATTCGTATAAAAAATTAACAAGATTGAGGCAACTGAGTTCTTTAGATTAATTAATTCATTGTAGTTTTTTTTATATATTTGAGTTTAAAATTAAATCTCTGTCTGCACATAAAGTTAAAAAAACGCCTGTAAATTTATTTAGTTGGGTCTAAGTTCTTCATAAAGAACTTGGCTGAAAGTCTTGTTTATTCTTTTCTAATAATATATTTGGCTTTGAATACGTTTAAATTTAACTTTAATACTTCGGTAATTTTTGTTCATTGTAAAGAATTAAATAAAAAAAATGTTTGTCGAATTAATTCATGTTATTAATTTCCTTTGTCAATTCATTTTATGTTGTGTATAATTAGTTTGCTTAATTTTTATTTAATAAAATTAAATTTTTTTAAGCTTTAAACATATATTAATTATATATATAAGAGTATCAGAATGTTTTAATTTTAGAACAAACTATACCAATACCATTTCCGCGCAAATGCTGCTGAAAACTAATCAGTTATAGACAAAACGAAATTTAGAGTCAAATCTGCAAAGACATGAATGAAATGAAATTAAAAACAATAAAATCCAAATTTCCCCATAACTTTGTAAAATTCAATTAACATTCATCAAATCAGTAGAAATACAGAGAAAGGAAGTATAAAAATAACACAAAAAATATAATCAAAGAAATGAAAATAAAATCCGATTCAGCGTTATCAAGAGGATGTACAATAGGTACAAGGTTATCAAGAGGAGGCTTAACTGAACCTCTCTCTCCTTGGAAAGTCAATGCGTTTCTGTTAATCCATAATTGGCTGATGAACAATTCTATACTATTTAATTTTAACGGTTCAGCCGAAAATTCTGAATCCCTCAACGCAGTTGATACCCAAATGTAATGACATAGTACAAAAACAAATCTTTCAGTATTAATTTAATGTCTAATAAAGGAAAAGAATAATAATTAGACATATTTTACTGAAATAAACGTAAATAAATTGTAATTATAAAATATACATAAAAACTAACAGAGAACTGGAAGCACCACAACCTACTTTTATGCTAACGAAGAAACAAAAGATCGAAATTCTAAAGAGGACGCCAAAGTCTTTACCAATTCGGCGTCATTGGCGAAACTAATTAAACAAGTAGAAATCTCCCAAATGGGGAATTAAAAGAAAGAAATTTTTAATTTTTTTTAAAATTTGGCAAGCAAACAGTAAGAAAGAGTAAAAAAAGAAACAAAGATTAGAAAAGAATAAAGTCTTCATGTCACAGCCTTATCGTGACTATCGTAGGGTAGGCCCTCTGTTAATAAACGTATAGTCAAGAAAAATTACAGTAATACAAATTTTAATTACTGTCAGTTTTCTTAATTATACATTTATTAACAGATGGCCTACATTTACGCGTATTTTAAACTGAAAGCACTTTTCTTTAAATTAAAGCAACTATAATATTTTAAGTATTCTTAAAATAATGTAAAATATTATCTTCCCCAAAATTGGATTATGTAGAGAATAATGTACGACAGAAATGTGTGGATTAGATTCTTTAGAGAACAATGTACGATGAGGTATATATTTGTATGTATAAGGTATATATTACATACATATATATACCATAAAACCCATATATAAAAATGCTGCGAAATTAATTAAATACGAAATAGATGAATTATATAGTATCAATCAAGAGTGGCTAACAGAAAGGGGGGAAATTGAAAATAATTTGAATAAAAAATTTGGAAATAAAACCTGAAATGAAAGTAAATAAATATAATATCAACAGTTTAATAAAAAGGGGAAGGGGGAAGTGGATAAGCCCTAGACTTTTGTCAAGGAACTATGGAAAGAATCAGCAGCAGAGCAGTGTTTCTGATCCAAATGAATTTGAAAAGAAAAATAATAAAATGAAATTCTCTTTAAAATTTAAAACAAAAGTAGTCAAATGAGAATTTAACTATTCAAAATTTGCAGAAAGTGTTTAAGAAAATTTTTCAAAAATTAAAAAAAAATTAATTAAAATAGCACTGAAATTGTTCATACAAATTATCATTTGAATGTAGTATATACGTTAAATACATCGGTATTTTAATTTATGTTTTCTAGATTTAACTTATAACGAAAAATAAAAGATTTCATTTAGTAAGAAATAAGTTTTCTACTTTTTAATTGTTTTTTAAGGACTCATAGATTAATTAAATTTGAAAGAAATATGTATTATGTTTTGCAGAATGGCAACAGTCTGACAATTGGTTAAGCGGAAAGATACGGAAAAGATAAAAGATTGTAGTTTTCATATAGTGATGACATATTGAGGAGAGGGAATGATATATAGCATCATGTGACGTCCCAAAATTTTGTAACGATTTCGCTAAGTACGGCTCTACAATCAAAAGAAAAGTATAAAAATTAGCATTTGATTGAGCAGCAAAGAGTTACCTATATAATGTTACGTGAAATTTTTATAGCAGCATCTGTGTCGTACATTGTTCTGTATAGAATCCAATTTTGGGCAAGATAACATTTTACATTATTTTAAGAACACTCAAACTATTATAGTTGCTTTTATTTAAAGAAAAGTGCTTTCAGTTTAAAATGCGTGTGAAAAGGTACTGTGTAAAATAAATCGAAAACCGAAACTTTTTCTTTCTTCTGTTTTTTTGCGATGCTTAAGAAATTTGACGACATGCAGGCTTTCGTAAATAACAAACACATCTTTCAATTTATTTGGTTTGAATTACATTCACCGAAATATACTGCAAATTACTGATTCGCTGGTGCTGTTTTTATTACCATTTTTCTATTTTTCAGAATTTTGAAACAACCTGCCTAGGACTAGTCGACTCTTTTTGGAAATTTCATTTCGAATAGTGATGCCATCTTGCGCCCGGAAAAACTAAAAGATAAATTGTAACTGGGGGATAGGAAGGGGGTGGTAAGAGAAGGGGGGAAATACCATCTGCGCCCCTTCGGGCTGGTAGCGCGCTGAAATTTCGAACTCTGGAATAAACTAAATAACGCATCTGGAAATTTTCTTTTCGGTTTATTTTTGTTTTGCAGGAATGGAAAAAGAAAACTACAACTTTGGTATCGATAAGTCGAAGGAAAGTCGTCTGCAGAATTATTTATTATTATTTTTTTTTTAGTTTTCCTTTTCTATTATTAAAGAACTTTTCCGATGGAAAACTGCTTCATGAATATCTAAAAATGCCGTATTAGAATTTTTTATGTTTGTTTTCATTTATGTGTAACTAGAATATTGAGCAAGTTTTCATTCATTGGTTCGATTTTTAAAAAAATCGACATTTTCTGTTTACGCATCACTTATTTATCAATGCTGCAAAATATTTGTTTAGTGGAAAGGAAATAGAAGTAAACGCATTTAAAATATTCGAAATTAAAACACGTAGCCCACAGATATCGACCTTATGCGACAGTTTCGCTAAAAGATTTTCCTATTGTAGAGGCATAGTTCTCTAACTTAAGGGTATAATTGGTGTATGAGTTTAAAATATGTTTAAACTTATATTTCAAGGCCTGTGTAACCATGATGTCTTATAAATTGATTAAGTGAAAATGAAAATTAAAATAAAATAAACATTCAAAAGAAAAAGTTCACGGTTTTGGTTAAATATTTAAAAAAAAAAAAAAAAGACTTTTTAAGTTATAGTCTTAGTTGATTAATAAGAGAATAGTCGAGCTGTTAATCTTTGTTAATTAAAGAATCTGTATTTATATATAAATGTATGTATTTTTATATATATATATAATATTTTGGCAGTCGGGCACATGAGTGAAACTTAGGAATCTGGTTACAATCAGAATTCCGAACATTGTTGTGGCTGAGTGTAATCCAATGACGACACAGAAGAATTTAACTTTATAGCTGCATATCTTTATTCAGTTCAAACGGAGATTATTATTATTTTAAATTAAATTCTCCAAAATTACATATTCAATTGTGATTTACTAAATAAGATTAAATTTACTGCGTTATACTATTCGAACATAGGGAGACAGATGGGAAGAGCGGCAGTAAACGTCTGTTAGCAGCAGGAGGAGAAAGCACTCTCTGACGCAAAATGGCGCGGATTCTTCATTTCTAGGAGCGGTTACGTAATACGCTTGAATGTTCTCGAAAGTACTGGTTTAGGGGAAAGATCCTGAAATTGCGGAAAGTTAATTAGAGGTTGCCTGTTCGCGGAGAGCAAAGCCATCGTATTTTTTATATTTTACACACACACACACACACACACACACACACACACATATATATATATAATGTTGTATGGTCTTAAATTCACTTAGTGCGAAATCGAGTTATTTTACTACTTGCGCAATTGCTGCAAAGTAAGTTAATAATAATTTATTTACTAAAGAAATATTGATTATATTATCTCCTAAGATTAATTTTAGTAGAATTATATTAAAAGAGTATTCTCGCACTGTGGAAAAACTGCAGCACGAAATTTTGAACACAATTAACCCACCACCTAAAAAAAACACATAATCGAAGCCTGAATTTTAAACATCGATTTTTTTTTATTAGTCCAAAAGGGCCTTGTCTCCGGAGGACTATTGTTTTGTTTTGCGATTTTGCGTCGAATCACTATAAACGGCGTATCACTTTTCAAATTGTTGCCACCGAATGTTAAGAAACCTGCATTATATTTGAAGAAATTAAATATTGAAGAATCTGCATAAATGTATGTATGTTTTTCGCATTGTGATAAAACAACGGTACCTACAGCCATCCATACATTTGAATGACGTATAATCCTACTGCGAATATGGGCATCTTGAAAGCCCAAATTTGAAATTTGGAATTTGTTTTATTATCTGTTTCATATTTTGTAAGACTTTAACGAATTTTTGATTAACAAACCCAATGATTCAAAGCGAGCAGTGGCAACATTAGACGGAAAAAACATTTTTATCTCTAGCGCGCGAGACTGTGTAGAATGCGAAATTCTAAAGATATGCTCATTTTAAAATTATTTTGCGACATTGCTATTGAACTGAATTTTATGATTTATGTGCAAAGAACATGATATTTAATAAATAAAGGTAACACAAAACGTTAAAAAAACGCCCCTTTGGACTTAATTTAAAATCTAAAATCTTTAAATTTTTTATTAATGTTTTATGCGAATTTAATGAATTTCTGATTAACAAACTCAACTGCTCGAAATGAAACATTTTTATCTTCTTGACGTCGATATATTATTAGTCTGTTCAAATGTAATCAACAATATCCGCACTTTAAAAGTAATATGTTGCCATTGGCTGAAACAAAATATTTTTGCGCGCGCTGTTACTTTGGCATTCTGAAAAGCGTAAGAAATTTAATTTTAAAATTTAATCCTTCTGTTATTGATTAACAAAGTAAGAGATCTAAAAGCAATAAAATATTTTTTAAAATTTTATAGTTTGATTTAGATGAAATACATTTAATTCATAGTAATTCTAATTAATAACTTTTCAGGACTTTTTTTGTAGTTTATAAAAGAATTTTCTAGCACCATATGCTACATAAATGATGCAGTAATCTTTTATTTTCTTGTCTTTTACATATTTTTTAAAGGCAAATCCTTCTTCAAAGTGTTATGTTGTAATTGGAAGACGTTCGACGCAATTTTATTGCCTAGCCTTGCTCATGCTAATAATTCGTACGTAAATTTTTCAGTATTCGTTACATTTAGTCCGTCTAGTCTGTCTTATATATTGTGATGCGGGTTAAGCTATTTTCCTTAAGTTTTTGAGAAAGATTCGCCAATCTTCGTTGTATAGGTAGGAAGGGAAAAATAATTTTAATAAAGAAGTAATATAAATTATGATCTTTAAGAGAACAAATATTGTGTGCCCTAACATCAAATTCTTAAAAATAATAATAATAATAATAATAATTCTGAAAGATTTCAGATTTTATGTTACGCCAAAGAGGGCGTTTGCTAACGTTTCGTGTGTTACCTTTATTTGTTACATATTATGTTCTTCGCAGTAAACCATAAAATTCAATTCAACAGCAATATCACAAAATATTTAAAAGAGCATGTCTTTAGAATATCCGATAAACAGTCTCGCGCGCCTGGAGATAAAAGTGTTTTTTTTTTTTTTTTTTTTTCGTACAGTGTTGTCATTGCTTGCTTTGAATCGCTGTTTCTTAATGAAAAACTCATAAATGCTTTACAAAATATGAAACAGATACTAAAACAAATTCCATATTCCAAATCTGGGTTTCCGATGCCCATATTCGGGTGGAGACGTATGTTATCAAAATTGGATGGCTCTAGGTGTCGTTGTTTTATGACAATGTGAGAAACATACATACATTTATGCAGATTCTTCATTATTTAATTTCTTTAAACATAATACAGGACTCTAATATTTGGAGGCAACAATTCAAAAAGTGATTCGTCGCTTGTAGTGAATCAACGCAAAATGCCAAAACGAAATGAATAGCCCTTCTGGTCAAATTGCCCCTTTGGGATAATAAACATATGCAAGGAAGAATTATCAAGAATCCTGCGCGTAGACTGCAATGATTTAATTAAACGTAATCATATTTAAAAGGGAATACTCCTATTTATAATTCATGTGTTTCAAAGTAAAATTAAAAAAGCCAATAAAGTTAAAGAATTACATTTTGAAAACTACACGATGAAAATTAATTAAAAAAATATTTGGAATGAAAAACATTATTTAAATGCTAAAAAAACCGTTAGAACAAAAACGTAAGTATCGAATCAATGATACGATCAAAAATAAAAATGTGAAGATAAAGCATTAGTATGCAAATGTAATTCACGTAATGTTATACATGCTATATTACAAAAATATTCAATTATATGAAATGTCATATTAGGCCAGAATAATTTTAAAAGCCAAAACTTTAGTAACATTGTACAACGTGCTAGTTACAACAACGAACGAGGTTTTAAAGAGAACAGCAAAATGTTAGGTTGGTGAAAATTGTAGTTATGGCATGTCGAGAAAGTGCGACTGGCTATTAAATCGACTAAGTGCAAATGCAAAGAAGTTTTCATATTAATTAAGGGGAAAAAAGTTAAAATTTAATTCCGAAAATTTAAATTGTTTGTAAGTAAATTCAAGTGCTGATATTATATAGGCATTTAAATTTTTTTTAGAAAAGTAACATTTATCACGCTAGATAACTAGTAATAATCACACAGCTAGAAAAATCCTATTAATTAGTAGTCGAGTATCAAACATATTTCCATTCTCTGTCTTCAGTATTTCGTAATTTAGGCCAGCTGTGCTTATTGGGCGAAATGTATTGAACCATTATACGAATATTCTGAATGCAAGTGTATGATTAACATAATCCCGATACATTTGTTAGACATTTTCTGAGTACTCTGCTTGAACATCATTCGAACGTTGTTTGGATAGACATTCTGGTATAGCATCGTATAAATCAGGCAGACAATTTTATGCGCCGTACGTACCTGAGCTTGGAATAATATGTAAACTTCCGAATGACTATGGGAACATAAACTTGAGGAATAGCCTTTCGGCAAATATATGAAAGGAAATGCTTATGCCAGTATTTGCATATGTGCCGGCAGCTACAGTGGTACCTTGGTATGTATCATTAATACATTTCACGTACTTGGACGTATACTTAACAAACTTTTCCAGTGAAATAAAGAGAAAATAATTTATTCGCTTTTATAAAAAATCAGATTGTTATTATTATAACACTTTTGATACTACTATACAAATGCAGTGGGTGAAACTGTATATAAATGATGCACTGCACATGGCACTGTACATAAATGTTGTTCTGGTATCCAATTCAAAAACATATCGAGCAATTTGAAAGCATTTCAACGTGTTTTAACGTCTCTGATCTTTGTTTGGTAACCGATTTCACCTTCTTCACAATCTTAACCGATTTAATATCGCCTTTTTTTTTTCTCCATAGCCGTAGACACCATCGCACTCGGCGTTCGGTATACAAAAGCCAACGCATGCCATCTTCATACTTTTCAGCAGTCTCTCTTTTCACCTTTAGAGTGATCCTAAATATTTTCTTCGTTGCTTGACTCTTCTCAATAACATTCCTAAAGCTCGTTGCTAATGATTACAAAACATTTATCTGAAAAATCACAAAATCACTTGAAAATTCCATTTATAGAACGGGTTGTTTAGTGAAAAAGAGCATCAAGCGTACTGATGCTTATAGGCAGCCGTAGCATTGTCTCGGAAGCAATAAACAAGTGTAGTGTGCGTAATCGTGATTCATCGAGCTCGAGTCGTATTCCAAAGAAATATCATATGTCAAACTAAAATTTTCGCGTCTTAACAGAGCGTATACGAAGTTGGACGTATTTCAAAGAGAACGTATACCGATGTGCCACTGTAGTTCCGTATGTTTAGCGTTACAAAATGAACAATTATTTGAATAGAAACTAACGTAGTTAGCATAAGTTAAAATCACTAAGCAAAAAATCTAACAGAAGTTTGAAATTAATTTTGATTCTCTTTATTAATAAATGTCTACAGCTTTGTCTCATATTTTCCTCTTTCTCCTTTTTTCCTCTTCTTTTACTCAAGATATGGCGCTGTCAAGTATTGCATACGCGCAAAATGCTTTTTGCTACGAAGAAGGAAGTGTGATAGTACGATAGGATGTATGATAAAAAATAAATATTAACTAATTTAGTCATTATAAATTAATTAATTAGGAGAAATCATGAATACAATTTGAAAATGTGCTCGACTTGTTTTATTGATTGAGATTGATTTAGTATTTGAATTGCCATATGTACTCGCGTATTCTCCCATTTTTTAAAATTAATTTTATCGTACGGAAGTGGAGAGGCGAATAATTGAATGTGAATATTAATTTCAGAAGGACGTGGAAGGATTTTTAATATAAATTATACGAAACATGTAATTTACGAATTATTAATTTATTTTTAAGAAAAGAACACTTATCGGTTCAGGAATTTGCTACAAAAATACTCCTACAGGTCTTCTTAGCATCACAGAGCACAAACGGTAGCTACACTTCAAACTACTTAACTTTAGGTACAAATGATTGCAAAGCGGATTTAAAAACGCTAAGTTTCTACTGATATCTCTCAGTGCTCCGAACTCACGCTGAACAGCAACTATTACTACTATAAAATTTTGAGCTCTCTCCGGGCAAATGGAAGGTAATAAATATTTATGCATGTAAAGATATAACAGAATACGATAGGTGCTTTAAAAATAATTGGCGACATCAAAATCAACTATTCTAGATTTGGTGCTCTCCCTCTAAATTCATCTGTTCTCCCAAACTCGAGATCCTTCCATGTTATATAACAACTTAAAATTAACCAATCACAGATTAGCTGTACTTATACATCAGACTTAGTATAAATACTCTTGGCATAATAACTACGTCATTCCTTTTCCTAGCTTCCGCCATGCAAACATCGCTATGCTGTCTAAATCCTTAAAAATCCTTCCACGTCCTTCTGAAATTAATATTCACATTCAATTATTCGCCTCTCCACTTCCATACGATAAAATTAATTTAAAAAAACGGGAGAATAGCGATGTTTGCAAACATCGCTATGCTGTTATGTCCTCCTTTGTTCTTATTCTAAGGTGATATAAAGTGCATATAAAAATGTTGTAAATGCTTATGATCTAGTAATATCTTATCTAAGAAGTGATATGTGCGAAAATAAAGGCTGATGATTTATAAAAATCCAGTTCTGTTATCTTCATCGGTATCCTTAACCATCAACCATGACGGATATCGAAAGCTGTTAAAGTATCGAATCTCGCCTACGCATTAAATTATTATATATATATAGCAAGACAAGAATTTTTTCATTTCATAATAAATACTGTAATAAATACTTGCAACGTACTATAATAACATCAGTATGATAATGTTTGTAGCGTACATGATAATATCTCTAATGTGTTATAATATAAATACTTGCAAAATATATTTCGTTTCTCAAATATTTTAAGTAAAATAATGTGAGAAATAAGTACCCCCAAATAGAAGCTCAGAAAAGTAATAGAGCACTGTAATAACGCAAAAATATTGTTTCCAAAGATATTACAATTTTGAAGAAATATCTGCTTTTCAAGAAAAGATTAATTCATACGGAAATAAACTTCGCTTAGGGTAAAATAAATCTGGAGTTATAAAAAAAGTTAGATTTTCAATATGTTATAATATATTGACTTTCTGACATTTAAATAAGATAAATGCTCAGACTTCTTCAAACATTTCAACGTATAGAGAAATTTATTACTAATTTCCAATAGAAACCGAAAGCGTTTCGAAGTTTTATTAAGAAAGATTATTAAATAAGACTCCCTGAGGGTTTAAAAAATATTCGATAGAGAATTCTAAGTGTGATTTATTTGCTTAGCAGAAAATTTCCTCGATTAGGTTTCGATTGGAATAAATTCATCAAAATTTAGCCCAACGAATGCGTGGCAGAACATAACCTTAAAGAACGAAATAAAATGATATCAACATATCTGTTGTGAAAAATGACTGTGATATTGCTGGTTGTGTATCGTTTTTCACTTTATGAAAGTATAGTTTTGCTTAAACATTTTTCTTTAAGTTGATATGGCTCAAAATAAGGAAGTATGTGCCATTAATTTATAAAGGAAGAACTTTTTATCAGTCACGAGGATAAGCATACCCAATCAAACCATACCCAAACAACATTAAAAGCAAGAATGATATGGAACATACAGCCCATATAAATAGAAGTAACACATACATGTATCATATCACATGAAAGTGAAGTAAAGTGAAACAGAAGTAGCACAGTACATAAATAGAAGTAACACATACACAGTGTATCACGTGAAAGTTAAGTAGAAATGTCTATATAAATAGAATAACACATGGACATCCGTACACTTGAAAGTGAAGTAATTATACAGGAAGGAATTTTAATCCTCCTCAATGAAGAAGATAACATATCAGACCGTATCCAAATAATACTAAAAGCAAGAATGATATTGTAACATGTAGCCCATATAAATAGAAGTAACACATACACGTCGTATCATATGAAAGTAAATTAAAGTGAAATAAAGTAACACAGCGCGTATAAATAGAAGTAACACATACACAGTGTATCACGTGAATGTGAAATAAAAGATCCCATATAAATAGAAGTAACAAATGCACATTCTCCATACACTAGAAAGTGAAGTAGAAGTATTTATACAACAAAAAATTTTAAGCCTAAAAGTTTTAAGCCCAGTCAAGAGGATAACGTATCAGACCTAACCAAATAGCACTAAAAGAAAGAATGATATTGTAGCATACGGCCCATATAAATAGTAGTAACACATATACACCATATCACGGGAAACTGGGATAGAAGTAAAGTGAAATAGAAATAACACAAACCTTATAAATAGAAGTAATGCATACACATCGTATCCCGTGAAAGTGAAACAAAAGTAACACAGCCCATATAAATAGAAATAACACATATACAACGCATCACGTTGAAGTGAAGTAAAGTGAAATTGAAATTATACAACCCATATAAATACAAATACACATCGACATACACAGGGTATCAAAATGTAGAGACATTGAGTAGATTTCAAAAGCGTAACAAATTGTGAGCTGCGCTTTCGGAGATGCATTTGTAGGAGATAATCTTGACAAAAATATAGGTGATCGTGATAAAAGGGTTTATAACATCATCTTTTGTATCCATTAGTCTTTATATCCACAGTTCCTGTTCTGTCAATCGTAATGTAAAATAAAACTGATGTTCGCTATCTTCTTCGGCTGATGTGGAAGTCTTGAAATTCGATTTTCATTCATATTTAAATATATCACTTGTTTCACTCTGACTATCATACGAGGCTTTAAATCGCCAAAACATCTCTTACATTGTAGAGGGGACCTAGTGATCACTCTCTACAGACACATATACGCCGAGAATCAGTGTCCAGGCTGAATATTGACTCATGTGTAAAACGCACGGTGCTCCACAGGAGGCTGGTTCAGTGCGCATGGTATCTGCACGCGCGAAACCGTGGCCTTCGAGAAACAAGGCCCTACAGCTCAGTGACGTTGAGCGTGTGACGTCATTCCAGAGAGTGCATCCCTTCTTGGGGTGAAGAGTGCACCCCTTCGTGGGGTGAGGGCAACGCTGGGTCAAAGGTTTTCAGTCGCCATTGCTTCGAAAGAAGAGGTTGAACTGAAATTCTTGACCTAAAATCTTGAGATATTAACTGCATTCCGGATTTTCCTGCAGCTGGATATATTAAATTTGAGGTTTTTGGCAATTTGTGAGTGGTTCCAGAAACAATATAATGCCTTACATGTGCTCAGTGCCGCGATGTAACGGCAATTACAAATCTGGACCTAAAGTGCACATTTTCGCTTTTCCTAATGATGCCGATCTGAAAAGTGGATCCGTGCAATAAAGCGAAAGGACGTCATTCCAACTAAAAATAGCAGGGTGAGCTTTTATTCTTATGATTTCATTGATATTCAAAGAAAAATTAAGTAAATTAAATATTTAGTATGTTTAATATGTCTGTTTTTAAACCCAAAATCATTTCCAATGAAAAACTAGTGTTAAATATAATAGTAAACAATAACTAATGTAAAATATAAAAGTATACAATAAATCATTGCCAATGTAAATAAGCAGTATATTTAGCTTTTGTTTCCTGCAATTTGTCTTAAAGTGAATTCTATAATTTTTTTAATAAATGCATGTTGCTTCATAAATTGCATGTGAATATTTTAATGAGTAATTAAGTTCATAATACTATAGTATTATTTAATGTATAATAAATTTTACTTCATATACTGCAGATTAAATATTCAGTAGAAAATTCAGTGCTTAATATAAAGCAATAATCGGGAAAATATAACAAAATCTGGAACTTAAAATAGCATTTGTAATATTTAATTTATCTCGACTTTTATTTTAAAACCACTTGTCATTGTAAGTTTTAGAGATATGAAAGTAATAATGTTTTTAATTTAAAAATTCAAATTCGTGTGCTTATAATATTTTAAGGGAACACATTACCCTTTCAACTCTTTTTTTGTCACATGTTCAAGTTTATTCTGAAAATTGTAATTAACATTATATCTAAAAAAAATTATAAAAAAATATCGTTAAACCAGTTGTTTATAAAACATAGAACTATTTTTTAAAAAATTTCATTTTTATAAATTTGTTATTACGTTTTTTATATTAATATTTTTGCTTTAAATAGCGGTTTTTTTTTTTTTTTTTTTTTTTGTGTGTGTGTGTGTGTGTGTGTTTGTGTATTCCTTGAAAATGTAAACAAAACTGTGCTTGGAATACTGTATGCTTCTGTTACAAGATTTAATGAAACATTTTGTTGTCATGATTAGAAAAAAAGGAAATCTTATTAATTTAAATAATTTTTCAAAAATAACTATTGAAGGTGCAGTTTTGAGATTTTCCATATGTATTTTAAAAAGTTGCAGTTTAGCCTATAAAAAAATTCGATAGTTTGACGATATTGTTTAGTACTGTGTCCCCTTAAAGAGCTGTTTGAATGAATGACGTGTTTAAAAATAATTCTTCTTAAATGTGTTTCAATTGTTTCATTTTCGGGATATGTAGGTATGCGAGCTCCATTTTCAGCCAGCTGACATCATACGTGAGGCAAGGGCTTTCGATGAAAAAACTGGGAAAGATACTATATCAGTATGCTTGAAGGTTCCGAGATTAGTAAAAGGTGGAGTGCCATCATCGATTATGATTAATTGCCCATCATATTTGACTACTTCGAAAGCAATCCGTAAAGATCCTGTGACAAAAAAGATAGAGCTAGAGAATAAAAATCTTGCTGCCGCTATTCAAAGAAGCATGAAGGAAAAGCAAAAGTATGATGAAGACAGAGAACTGCTAAGTTTGAACGATTTATGCAATAAGAAAAATATGCTACAGCTTTCGGATTTCTGGAAATTTTTGAAAATTGAAGATTATGTCTTGATTTTTAATATTCAAGATGAACCTGTACCTCAAATACAATATTCCATAAAGATTAATCATGAAATGTTGGTACAAGCATTTTCTAATAATGCTTCTTTGAAAAATATTGGTAAATTAAAATTTCCCATGAAAATTACTAACATAAATATGCTAAATGAAGTCTTAAATTAAACATGCTAGCAGTAATGAAGATGAAGTCATAAGATTAAAACTCCTTGCTGCATTAAATACACTCTCTGATATTAACTGCATTGATAATGAAAAAGAAAATATTATTAAATTTATAATTGAACAAATCTCAATTCTTCTCCAAACTTCGAAAAGGTATAATCCAGATATACTAATTTTTGCCTCTATATGTTTCTATATATCACCTCAGTTGTACAAATTTTTGAGACAAAGTGGATACATTTTACTTCCACATCCAAATACCATTCGTAATATTAATTTAAAGCACAATGTTGATCCTAAACAAGAACAAATGGATTATAATTTCTTATTGTACACAAAACAGAAATTCGGATTTTTAAATGAAAGTGATAAAAAGGTAGTTTTACTAATAGATGAAATTCATGTAAAATCTTATTTTGATTATAAAGGGCGTAATTTAACGGGAATGGCTCAGATACCTGAAGTCTTAAAGCATGATATTTAATTAAATGCTAAGATAGTATCACTTATTTAATAATTTCCTGTTTACTTTACATCGGAATAACATAAAATTAGCTTTTACTAATAAATAAGCGCGCAGTGGAATCGCTCGCTTTCAGTGGAGAAGAAACGTTTCTTCGCACTCCATACGGTGACGTCACGATAAAGCTGGACGGCCTTGTTTCTCGAAGGCCACGGCGAAACGCGCTCTCTTGGGTGCTGCAATGAGCGGGACGCAAACACTGAATCTTCTGGCATACAGCGCTATCTCATGCAGCCTTTGCGCAACTAAGAACTGTGAAACTCGGGTTCAATGGTAGCAAACAGCTTTCAAGAAAACCTATTGTTGTAGTAGTCCTGTGTTGCCGTGCTGAAAGTGCCAAATAACGCTCCTCTTTCGCCTTTCTGGATCTTGGTCGAGCTTGTTCATTCTGGATATGGATCCAATGTCCTGAAATTGTTTTCTCAAACTGTAGACGACACTGGGCGTTACGCTGAATTCTGCAGTCACCAATGCTTGTGATCGGACTGTCTCCAATCTACCGACAATTCTCCATCTCATTTCGTCATCCAAACGTGGCTAATTGTTTTACCTGATAGGAGCACATGGATTGCCTAAAACATCTTGTATACTTACATCCCCTGCACAATCACAGCTCCGTAGACACGTACGCTTGTGTATTTCGACTTTGAATATTTGCATAATTCTTTGACGGCATAATTAGTACCTTTGGTTACAATCTATACGTACAAATAGTCATAATTTGAAAATTCTTTTAATTTTCCACACAAGTGTATAAAAACCATATGATGTTATTGATATATTATAATTTCAGTGTCTTGAGATATTAATAAAATCATTAAAAATTATTGATTTTCCAAATTTTGGCCACTAGACGTCATTTTAATAACCCTGGTAATTTTTTGTGTCAGTGCTATAACTAGTACAAACTTCAGAGATGATTATGTGAATCTCAATCTTCATTAAAGGACTCTCAAGTTAAACATATTAAATGCAATATTATACATTAAATTTGTATTTTTCATTGCTTTAGCATTTAAAATTCGTATAATTTAGAAGGAAATTGACAAAATTCTTTCGTCTTTCTGTGTGTTAGTTCCTAATATTATATGCTGAGAAAAATTACTTCATATTTTTTTTTTTTTTATTAAACTGTTAATTTTTTACCGCTCAGAATTATTGGAATTTTCAAAACGTAATAAAGTATGTTATAAATATTACATTTATTAGATAAATAAAACAATCAGAATATGAAGAATTCGAATCAGAATTAAATTAAAAATAACATATTCGTGCGTTAATAAACTTATTTAGTATTTACAGTATTTTTTAGTATTTATTGCTGCAGAAGGAAAAGTTATATGAATTAAATTTTAAATTGAAAATAAGAATTTATATTTTAGGAAATAAAAAATGTCTAATAATTATTATTTTTTATCTGTTAATTGAAATAAAAAGTAGCAATATGGCAAAAATTTTAAAAAATAGAAAACTCAGCGTTCTAATTATTTTTAAATAAAGAATTGCAGTGAAACTTCTTGAAAAAATTAAAAAAAGAAAAAAAATTAAATTAAATTTTTAAAAAAGTATAAAACTTGGTGTTTTTCCTGTCAAATTCCATTTTATTGTTATTTTGTTGGTAGGTGGTGTAGATAGTGCTTTAATTTTTAACCCCATAAGTGAAAGTCTCGTGATTGTCACATCTAGCAATTTTGCTTTCATAATCACGCATCGTGTCTAAAAATGCGTCGGATGCTTTTTATTTACATTCAAAATCAATTAACTGCAACCATTAAGAATCAGTGAATCACTAAGATGCATTATTTATTCGGTTTTCTGCACTAAACTAAATAAGTAAACACGAAAAACGTATTCATTGTATTCTTTAAACGCATTAAGTAGCGTGCAGACGATAATGGGGGAAAAAATCGCTCTCCACCCAAATTTTCCCCTCTAGCATTTCTGCTATTGATTTTTTTAAAACTCGATGGAAAATTGCATCGCTTTTGGAATCCTACGCTTACGCAAAAAAAGAAAAGAATAGTATGGGGGGTTGAGTGGGTGTGGCTATATAAATCGGGAATTTATTGGGAAATAGGGAACAGTAGGAAAGGATTTTTACCTCCCTTCCGACTGATATATCATTCTCTGGGACGTTTCGAAATCTTTTGCCCATTTGTGTTGTTGGAATGGTATATATAAAGCCTGATGTTTGGCATTTGCTTTTCTGGTAAGAAAGCGATTAGAGGGCTTTGTGTTTTTTAAAATGCGTGAGAAAATGTGTTGAATTTGTTGCACTAGCACCTAGTTGCATATGCTGGTTATATGCGTTTTAGAGACGTTTAAAAGCGAATTATATTAGCATTAATTTTTCATTTTTTATGCAATATTTCCAGCATTTTCTGCCTTGATTCGTATTGTAACGCTATAAATAAAGCGGTATGTAAGTGTTGCAAACTGCAATTTAGTTAAGAACTAGTAAAAAAGTATAGTTAGCTCAAGAGCATGCTGGAATGCATGTTGTTAAGTCGAAAAAATGCGTTGGATGCTTGGAGCGTTATCAATCAAAAATAAATCATTTCGTTCCAGTTTTTTAAATTCGCAGTAGCGTTTAACAGACGGGCAAAAATGATTGATAAAATAATTCTCAAAATTTTTTATTTATTGGACTCCCAAATTACTGGTAAAGATGATTTTGTAATTCCCTTAATTGCTCTAGGGATTTTGAAATGATAAACAAGCAGTGGCTTAATTTAGTCTCTATTAGCATTACTACCTAGTAAAAGTGTTAAATGGAGCTTTAAATCCTAAATCAACTCAATAAGACCGATACCACGTGCGATTTCAGGGAATCCCAATTCTACGGCGTAAATACTGAAACAACGTTAGACAGTCTTATTGTATTTATTTTATAAGATCTTACGCTTGATCTTGGTTCACCCAAACTGAGCGTAATGACACAAAAAGCTTCTTCTTCTTCTTGTCAGTAATCCTACTGAATTTAGTCGTCAGGTGCATGATTCCATCGTGGCCATAAGGGAAGGGATTAATGTATCTTTGCCCAGAGTTTTGAACACCTTGTAGTGGCAGTGCGAATCTGTTCATCTTCTTTCCAGTTCTGATGAGAATACTCTTGAAGATGAATCCAAGTGTCTCCTACCTTACCCTTAATTTCTCGAGAAGACTTCTCGCTCGATAGTATTTTATGTGCTTTCACGCCACAAACATGGTATGCATTTATAAGTATCAATAGCTAACTTCGGGTTACGATTAGTAGCTAACTTCGAAGACCTAACGATACGGTAGCCAGCATTACTAACCGCTGTACTAAAAAGGCACTAAAAAGCTAATATAAAAGCGGTTATAGATCTGTGGGCTATATCCCAAATACCTCGTACCATGTACACAATGTGTGGCGTTAGGAACATTTTTATTGATCACAACAACCGCTGTAGGTGGTGTTGGTCACTAGGGTCCGAATGTCTTTTGGCGTTAGCCGGTGGGTCTTGGTCTGTGGCGGTACATTCAGTCTAGACTGATATTTAAATTAAATTATACAGAAGCAATATACCAGGGAAGGAAGTTAGTCATCGATGACCTTCAGATTGACGGTCATTGTCACCTGACCTTTGGATGACCCCTACAGCTCGACACCAGCAAGCGATGGATCAGCAGTATAAAGTGACGCAGAAATGTAAGAGATATTTTTAATTAAAATCAAAACGAAGCATGCAAGGAATCAATCCATTGGTTACCTATGTGGAACAATAAAGTAAATTTGAATATATAGAAGGGAAAAAATACACCTACAGACACCGGTGCCCATATAAGGTGCCGGTGCGGGCCACTGATTATCTACAGTAATCAACAGCTTTCATGAGTTACTGGTGAATTATGCATTGGTCAGCATGATTTACAGTTACTAGTGACCATTTAAGAGTTTGGACTATAATTTCTGGAGAATTAAATAAAATTTTTAATGAAGTTTCAAGTCCTAATTATCGAGGAATAGTATTTATTTGTGTTGTTACATTTTTGTATTTAGTTATTAGAAATATAATTGGTTTATTTCCTTTTGTTTTTACTTCTACAGCTCATCCTATAATTACAATAGGTTTAGGATTAGTATTTTGAGTTACTTTTTTTCTAATAGGATGAAGAAAAAGATTCTATATTAGTGCAGCTCATTTAGTTCCTGAAGGAAGACCATTATTTTTAGCTCCTTTAATAGTTTTAATTGAAAGAGTAAGACATATAACATATGTGGGTCAATGCTCCTGTTGAAATAAAAAGAAGTTAAACAATACCGTAGATCGAAACGGATACTGGTGATCGTGAAGGCCATTTGTCTCTGGTGACCTATGAGATTTCAATTACTAGCGTAGTGCAGTTTTTTTGCAAGGGAATTACTTGATAAAGCAGTGAATAATTAGCATTTAGTAATGTAACGTAACGTTATCTTTTAAAAATTTGGAAGAACTCCGCGTAAGACATTTGTGACATCAAAATCCTACAAGACTGAATAATGGCAAAACTGTAAGAAACTCGAACTGCAAGAATAGCGTCAATTTAAAAAATTGCAAGAATAAAGTTACTGGGTTTTTTATAAAACAAGAATTAAATTTTTTGCAATAGCTCGTTAAAAATTATTTATCTTGACTAATTTTTCCTTTAAGATAAATAACTAAATAATAAAAGTATTTCTTTAGATTATAATAAATAAATAAAATAATAATAAAAAGAATTTCATAGCAAAATCAGTAACTGTAATACAGTAGAAGAAAATTTCATGACTTTTTTTATTCGAACTCCATGTTGCTAGTTAGTAGCGCTAGCACCTTACCACAAATCCATGAGGGAAATTGGCAAAGTAAAAAAAAAAAAAAAAAAATCATTAGCTAGTTTGAATATTTCTTAGAAATTTAGCTCACATTTGAGAGATTCGGCTTGTCATTTCACGTAATTTACGTAAGGCGTTTCAAAGGTTCTAAGAATTGATCTCTAGTTCAGTTCCTAGAACTTATCAGCGCTATCGGCCAGAGCCAAATCTTGGACAAGTCTTTATGCAGCTTCCCCGTGCAGGGTTGTTTAGTATGATTCAATTGTTTGGTTGATACAGGCGTGCTTTTGTAGCACTGTTTATGCAACCGCGGTTGATGCAAAGAGAAGAGAAAAAAAAAAAAAAAAAAGAAAGTGTGAAATCTTTAGATATTGTTCAACGTCTGCGAGGAGGATTCTGTTTGTGGGCGGTTTAAAGAATAGTTTTTCTCTGGAGTAACTATATTCAATTAAATGGGGATTATGTTGAAAAACTGCAGAGTAATATTATGAAAACTGGTGAAATTAAAAAAAAATATACCTAAAATTCTCTGAACTTTGGAAATCTCCCTCGTATTTTAAATTCCTTTTTGGGTGAAATCGGTGATTGCAGAATCATGTGCTTTACTTGTGAATATCAATACACAATTATTCCATTCCTTGAATCAACAGGTGGGAGTTACTTGGAAGTGAAGGTGAAATAAATATATCAGCTACCACATCCTTGCATTTTCTTCCTGAGAAATTGATTTTAATCTCCAGATTCCTTTATCCGTTTCTCAGAGTAAGCGTTTAATATTCCTTCTTCTATTTCGAATTCCTTTTGCTTCCCTCCCTGATTTCTAGATCAGAAAGGGGACCGTGAACGTGATTTGCTGCATCAGGTAATCCAATAAGTAATATCGTTCCTTGGAGTAGGTTTCGAAGAAATAAAAAAATAAATAAAAAACTAATTTAATCATCTACATGTATTCCCCATCTGAATCAATAACATTCTTCCACCGCTGTGTTAGGTTTCTTTTATGCCATTTCTGAAGAAATTAGCCGACTTGTTGGAAAAAAAATGGCTTGAAGAGTTGTTTCGAGTGTCCCAGGAGAATTGTGTTCTTTTCCATCAATGAAATTTGACATCTTATTGGAGAAAAAGTCTTGAACGTTTGTTTTAAATGCTTCATGGGAATTGTTTCATTCCCATCAAGGAAATTTTGACAGGCTTATTGTAGAAAAAGTTCTGAATGTCCGCTTTAAGTGCCTTATGAGAATTCTGTTCTTTTCTATCAATGAAAGTTTCACAGACTGTAAGGTATTTTCTCCCTCCTTTCCGTGTGACTTCATGGTGTAACGGAAGCACGCTCGGCGCGTATTCGAGAGGGGCGCAATTCGAATCCTGGCGAGAGCATTGCACACTTTTCATTTTCCAACATTGATATAAACTAATGACTTTACAAGCTTATTGGAGGAAAAGTCTTAAAGATCCGTTTGAAATAACTCATGGGAATTGTGGCCTTTTCCATCAAGAAATTTTGACAGCTTTTTGGAGTAAAAACCTTGGTGTTTTCTTTTCTATCAGTGTAATTTTTGACTGTTTATTGGAATACAAGTCTTCTTTATTACAAGTCTGTTCTTTATTATCGATGAAATTTTGACAGCTTATTGGAGTAAAAGTCTTGATGTGTTCTTTCCATTAATGGAATTTTGTAAGCTTCGTACCGTCAGTTACTAGACGGTTAAAAAAAGGACAATTTATTCACGCGAATGAAGAGAACTGCTGATGTTCATACGCTCTTTTCAATTAAGGCTCAATAAATTAATATCAAACTTAGATATAATTTCAGATTTCTTCCGAAGAGAACGTTCAGTTGTTGATGATGAATTAACCTCTTTTGCTATCTCTACGACAGCTGCTTGGTTTTTTTCAATTGCAGCTGTGAAAAAATACATCGTCTGGCACGTTTCAAGCTAAGATTTCCTTGTTGAATTTACTGAACCATTGTTTTCATTTGCCAAATATTCGAACAACCTTTACCTTACACTTCGTCCACAATTTTCACAGGAATTATTGCACTATTGCCTTTTTATTTTGCTTTTGCTGAAGTGTCTGATGTTTCTTGTGTGACCGCCATTTTTATTGATCCTCTAATCTGCCAAATAGTACGTATACTTTCAAAAATATTAGCCGTGACGCTAAGTATATAGATATACATCTCAAAATGTGTCCAAACAATTATAGTAAGTATATCTATATACATATTTATTGGAAGAAATTTAGTCAAGTTGCAAAGTGGGAGATTTATTTTGGAATTATAATCAAGAAAATACCACTTACAGAAAACAGTTGATCTTAAGAAAACAGTTAATCTTAAAAAAGATGGGAGATTTTAAAATTCGAATATTTCGAATCCTAACATAATAAGCCGTTGAACAGTTTTACAGTTTTAATGGTTATTTCAGTATCAATTCGAGGCAGCCTTGAGTATCATATTCTTCTTATTTGTTTTGGAAAGAATTTAGCATTCTATGATACGTGTTTGTCCAAACATAGAATACTCCAGCGTTTTACTCCCGAAATCGACCTCTCTGCTGTACTCTTGATTTGATTTTGAAAGATTCTCAAAAGAAAAAGGGAAAAAACTGCTATGTTATTCAAATATATTTTCTCAAATTATGCTGAGAAAAATGAACTTAAACATTTAAGAGTTTTAGATGATATATTTCGTTTACTAAATTGTGTTTGCATCTTTGTAATAAGTAAGCAGCATTTTAAAATTTGTTTTAAATTAAACAAAGATTTTAAATTTTGTTTCAATTAAAGCTTTTAATATTACATGAAACCTTTTACTTTCTTTTTTTCTTTTCATCGTTATTTTTTATATGACGAATTCAAGATTCAAAAGATCGTGGATCTTTTAAATGTCTGAGAAAATCAAGAAGTTATCTGATTTATATTTCATTTTCATACACTTGTACAGTGGAAGGCAATGCTGTCAGTTTCAGTCGGTATATAATCTGAAAATTTGTAATATGTGAAATTTAGTTCCACATTTTGGCAGTTCACCTAATTTAGGTTTTAGACAGTAGGTATGTTCGGGGAAAAAGACGTGTAAAAAACAAATCCGTGGAAAAAAAAAGCATTGTATTTATGGAAGAAAAGGAAATTGGTTCCAAGTCTAAAAAAAGTCTGAAAATATTCGTTTTAAGCTTATAATTTCGTTTCAACAAAATGCACATGTGATGATATGTAATGGAAATTGATATTAAAGTAAATGTACCTGAGACATAATGACACCGCCCCCCCCAAAAAAAATGTGTTTTATTCATAACATTTTATTCCCTTTCAGTTTCTAGCAATAAACGTCGCATATACTAACGTAAGATTGGAATAACATTATCAGTAGAAATGTTGTAGAAGTAGTTTCCCTTTATTAATGAAATTATTTTCTTCATATTTTAAGCACAGTACCAGTTCGGTTTACGAACATTTACGGTTTTAGCTAAATTATTTACTTTACATTTACGATCAGTTTTACGAACTAATTTAGTTATTAATTGACTTGTTCGTGTTTTGGTTAGGCTTTTATATAAGTCAGATTTACATAAGTTTGGTTCTGTATATTTAGGAGTCTCAAAAACATTGTTAGATCACTCGAATATTCCATTTTCGCTTTGTGCTTTGTCGATTAAGAAAAGACGCAGCAAACAGCACTGCATTTTGACCGAGGAACGAAAACGCGAAGTGTCAGGTGTTCAGAACGAAGTCTGAATTTAGAGTGGGTTTGTTTCGATTTCGATACCATTTGGCTGGCTAATTAATAAAGCTCTAAAGTTATTATTGGCTGTTTTGAGTATTTAGTTCATAAAACCCGTACGTCACTTCATGGATTAATCTAGAAAAGCGTAGTTCAGAAGGGTTTATTATAAGCAGTTACTGTTTTTAGAACAGAGAGGGAAATACCCAAATTAAAAGGAAGGGACTATTGTAAATTTAAGTTGCGTCTCCTTCGTATATTTGATCACTAAAAACTAATATATAAAATTTTCATTAAAATGAATAAGTAATAATTTTCAGACATGGATTTTCCAACGCAATCAAAAACAACATATTTACAGAATGACTTTTATAAAAACTGACGGGGAATTTAGAAGTATCAATGCATATAAAAACCAATGTAAGACTATTAAAGAGTTGAAACTTAATTGTAATGCCTTAATTAGGTGCACATACAAAAATATATAATTTTAATCCTAAATTAAATTTAAATTCAATAGCTGCTATTGTGAAATTTTTCATCGAAAAGAATGTTCGTTGGAACCGACCCTTGAAGAACGCTTAGGTTTACCATTAAAAGAAGTGGGAGAGAGATTTGAAACTATATACGTAGATAGGAATGGCGAGAAGAGTTCAAATGAAGTCCACTGATTGCCTGTACACCAAAAATATCTAAATGTTGAGTGTGAGAGTGATAGACGAGTGCTTTAGTCTCTCTTTTGGATATTATGTAAGTAAATTACTTTGGATTTAAACAAATAAATAAAATTAAACAATTTTAATAACCTCTGGCGAAAGTGAAGGAAATAGAAAATAGCAAGAATACCAAGAAAGTCTTTACTAATAATCAGCAATCTTTGGCTTTTCAGAAACTAAATGTTTTTTTGTTAATAAAAGGAAAGTAGCCTGAGCTATTTGCATTAAAGTAATTTTCAATTAAATACAGAATATATGAATATTCAAAGCTGACGAAAAATCCGGACTCATCTTCCTTTGACGGTTTCATCAGAAGTTATTGGTTAAGCCCATCATAACTTATTAGTTAAGTCCATCATAACTTACTAGTTTAAAAGTTTAAAGATTAAACAGAAAGTTGACGCTTGTCTAATAAGTGAATAATTAATAAAATGGGAAGGAATTGGTTTGTCTATAAGAACTTGTGTGAGTGAAATTAGTTTGAGTTGTCTATTTCTGTGTAGATATTTTAGATTTTATTAATTTGATTGATTATTGTGTTGTTAGTATCTTTTTTGATACGTTGGTATGCCAATTAATTAGTTTAATGGTAATAAATTTAAATTCTGTTCTTTTATTAAGCAGTTTAATTATATTGTACGGAATAATCTGTAGATCAAGAAAACCTATTTCTCGTTGATTTCTATAGTTTTATTAAGGTTGAGTAAGAAGGGCATATGTGAAATTTCTCAACAGATACAAAATTATTGAGAATAATAATATTGTCTGTGTATCTGTAGATACGTTTTGCAGATAGTTTTAAGTTAGTAAAATTCAAATAATTAAAAAAAATTAACTCAAACAAAATAATGTTAACGCAAATGTAGAGCATATAGGTTAGTGCTTGTGATACTAATGGCAGCTGTAATCCTATCATTTTCCGTTTTAATCATGAAAATGTATTTTAATACAAATTTTTAGAGAGAGTTTTATTTATTATTTATTTTTTGTTAGCGAATAAAAACGTCAAAGAATTTAAGACTTTTACACTCTTTCCAGTCATTTTATTAAGTATAATTTTATGAAATCATGCTACATCGTGGTAGATATTTTGAAGGAAAAAAGGCATTTTATATTTAATAATTGATGTTTTAATTGAGCTACTAAATTTTATTTATTATACTTTACTAAACTTAACAATTAAGGACAATTCCTCCCTCTTGTCTAAAAAAGTGTAATTGATAGGTGTTTCTGAAAATATACGCAGTTTTTCTTTATTATTTATTAGGGCAGAAAATTAATAAAACAACAAGAGAATAAGTAAAATGTTAATTAATTATTCGTCTCACTGCCATATATTTTAATTAAAGCTGGACGATTTTTAATTAAGGTAATAAGATCAGAAAATGTAGGAAATTTCACATTGTGTGTTTGACGTAAGTATATTAAGTACTGCTTTAATTAAAGTCATATAAGCTGAAAGTCTTAGCAGAAAGGAAAAAAGAATTATTTGCCAACTACAAAAATAACATTTATTCAGCTTTCTTTTTAAATGTCCGCTCTAATGGCTTTTACTGAAGAAATGCTTCTACTTCTTAGTTGCCCGTATTCGTGTATAGTTTCCAAATGGCTCAAACGATTATTCTGTAGCGCAAGTGTGTAAAATGTGTGGTTGATAAAACGTTTTGCTAAATTGCGCTAATTGCAGTAATGGGTCAAATAATTATAAAAGTTATAAATCAGGTATGAACATCGCATGAATTATGATATAATAAATTACGTCAATTGGAGGTATTACTGAAAAATAATCAAAAAAGTATGCGTGTTGCTTTTGAATTTCTCAGTTATATCTGAATATAATTTTTGTTTAAAAGATAGATTAATGAACTTACATAGGTGGGAGAATAGGCAATTTGTCAGGTAACGTGAATAGTACGCTAAAGATCTTATATTTTATTGAACTGCAGCTTTTGCTAGGTCTCTGGATGTTATGTGTCCTGGATTCGTAAAGTAACAACAACAAAAAATGGAAAGAGTAAGCTATTGATAGGTATAGCCATAGCATAATCTATAGACCTTCAAATTCATAGATTTTTTCTAAAAATGTCAGCACCATGCCAAAACGCGGAATCTGTTAATTTGTTGTATACTTAAATTCGAGATAGTTTCTCTTAAAATGTCAGTCAAAATCACAGTTACAGAAATCATTTTGTCACATTTCCAGGTTGTATAATTTGTCACAAAAACTTTGAATTTTGCTTGCGAAAGTGTGACCAATACCAGAGGTATAAGTTGTTCCATTTCCAAACAACAAGCTGATAAATTTATTCAAAGACTTTATGAAGACTCAGTATGTTCAATACTCTTCTGGTAATATCTAGAACCAGAAACAGATGCCCTTATAATCTTTTTTCCTTTGTCTTTAAATAGTTCTCTGTATAGTTCTGTCATGTACGTGAAGCTTGGAATCAGAGCTAGATTTACCATTAAGCAAAATAAGCCCGGGCTTATTTTGCTTAATGGTGGATTTTGCTTAACGGACATCAAGGAAAGGTGGCATCACAAATGGTGTTTAGGTGCTTAAGGAAAGGAGACATGAATAAAATTTTCCATTGCTGTGTTTACTGTGGAACATACTTGCTAAACCAAGACAGATAGGGAAGAAATTGGGTAAAACAGGCATTATATTGTAAATGTATGTGGGGGGTCACCAATATCTTTTAAATGCTTATGTCTTCTAAAAGTCTTAGTTCTGTTGTGTTTAAATATTGGCTGTTAGCATTTTTTCTGTAGAGCAAAATGTAGAAGTGACATCATTTATGGTAGTGTAATTCGCTGTGTTAGAATGTAATCGGAATTAAAGCATCTTACGACCATTTGGTGCGATGTCACACTTTGGGCAAAGAAGGTCTGGTTTTTGTGGCCATAAATAGATCCATTTCGTGCCGCGGCTATCTTATTTGCCAGATTTCTCGTTTTCTCGTTTACTAACGTTTCACTTCTAGAGAGACATTCATTGAGATGAGTGAGTAGGAGCGAGAATAGTAACGACTGCGGGTTTTCTCGCTAGTGTTGAAACTGATAGCGAAATTGAAGATTCCGATTCTGAGTGCGATAATATTTCTGAAAGTGGCTCACAAAACTGATTCTGACCAGTAATATGTTGATTCACATGATTTAGGGAGTATATCTTCTTTGACATCAGATGATTTTTATGTTTGAAAAGATGGAACAATTTGAAGTAAAGAATTACACTCGAAAAACGTTCGGACACGGCCGCACAATATAGTGACACATTTACCTGGTGTCAAGGAAAGCTTTAGAAATTTGAAAAATCCAACTTAGTGTTTATTGCAAATTTTTGATGAAGAAATAATGGAAGATTTTGTGAAATCAGCAAACATTTACATTTGAAAATAAGAAACAAATTCTCTAGAGAACGGGATGCGCAAGAGACAAACGTAGCTGAATTGAAGGCGTTGTTTTTCCAATTATATTACGCTGGAGTGCTGAGAAGCAAAGATTTGTGGTCAGCTGACAGAAGCGGAATAACTGTTTTTCAAATAACCACCGATTCCACTTATCTATCAACCGATTCCACTTCCTGTTGAGGTGTATTAGGTTTGATGACATAAATGTACGAGCAGAGCGAAAGATGACGGCTAGACTTGCACTTATTAGAAATGTTTTTGAAATATTTATCAAAAACATACGAAAAATATATTCTTTATCTGAATATTGTACTATAAACGAAAAATTAGAACCTTTTCGAGAAAGGTGTCAATTCAGATTATATATATAAAGCAGTGCTCCGCAACCTTTTCTCACCTGCGACGCACAAAAAATCTTTCTGGAATTTCGTGGCGCACCAAAGAGTTCCGAGTTATCAAGGAAGTGCCGAAAAAATTCAAATGCTGACACACTTACAATCACACACACAACGACACAACAGTAAAATATATAAAAACATTTAAAATAAACATTATTAAGGGAAAAAATTGTCATTGTGTATTAAATACATAATAAAAAAATTGCAAAATGTCAAATACATGTATTTGATTGCGGCACACCTATATCCTACTCATGACACACCGGTGTGCCGTGGCACACCGGTTGCGGAGCACTGATATAAAGTAAGCTCTCAAGACGTGGAATAAAAAATTTTGCTTTGTGCGATTCTCATACATTTTACGGATATAACCTAGAAATTTAAGCAGGTCAGCAGTCTTTCGGACTATATAGACAATCAAATGTGGCATTGGATGTTGTACAAAGACTTATTGCACCCATAAGTGGCACTGAAAGAAATATAACTATGGACAATTGGTACTTGAGCATTCCTTTGGCCAATGAATTATTGAAAAAGCACAAACTGACATGTTTGGATAAATGCCAATGAATTATTGAACGTTGCCAATGAATGAATGCCATGTTGCCAATGAATTATTGAAAAAGAGCAAATTGACATGCTTCGAAAAGATAAGCGTGAAATTCCAGAAGAATTTCTGCCAAATAGAACAGGCTTCTGTACTCTTCGCGTTTGGGGTTTAGAAGTAAAGAAATAACTCTTACTTCATATGTTCCAAAAAAGAGTAAATTGCTTCTTATTCTATCATCCATGCATGAGTATAATCAAATCGATCCATTGTCTAAAGGGTCTCTCAAAACGAGATGTTTATACTGTTGATGAGTTATATGGAACTTAGTCTGTTTCAAGAAAATGCCGCCGCTGGCACCTAACGGTATTTTTCGGACTAATGACATTGCAGGTATAAATGCTTTATTATTCATCAATCAAATAACGACCAAGTGAATATGAACTGAAGAGCTTTGTACGTATCCAAATGATCAGAAGGTTGTTGATGCTTGTTCTTTGATCTATTGCACCAAGATATTTTACTGTACATTTATTTACAATTTATTTACAAGTCGTATGCCACCTGGCATGTTTACAAGCGTTATGCCTCCTGGCATGTACATGATAGACATATTCTGCCACCTGGCATGCGAATTGATACATCATATTAGTTTTCTGCCACCTGACAGATACGATGCAATTACCTCAATTAGCGGTAATACGCCCGACATTTTGGCGTGTCCGCTTCCCTTACGTTCTGTAACGCAACTAACTTTTGTGCGGTGCGCCCTCTGGGCACAAATCACCGCAATCACCGAGGAGGCCAAAACATCCTCCCCCCCCGATGAATTACATTCATCTTAATACAATCTTCAATATATGCAAACAAGTAAATGAAAAATATAGAAACTGAAAACATACAAAAACCTTCAAAAAGTATAAAATTACATGTTACACTTACCAATCTTCTAGCAAAACATCTTATATCTTACTATATTGAAAAGTTAACTATGAGGGTTAAACTAGAACAAACAAATAAAATTATTAGTACAATAAGAAATGAAAATAATAATAAAACATATTCAATATGAAACAAACACTTAAGTTAATGTTCTTCAACTGGTAAAAGACACAGTTTGGTAATAGGACGTTTAATGTCCCCGTGCACAGTTTTTAGTCTAACCACTCGGACATTATTGTCTCTTCCAGGAAACACTTCTATTACTCTCCCGAGTTTCCAACGTAATGAAGGCATATTATCTTCTTTAATGAGAACCAAGTCATTTAGACGAATATTTCTGCTAGGCTGTCTCCATTTGCTACGCTGCTGTAGTTGGCACAGGTACTCTTTAGACCACCGCTTCCAAAACCCTTGGAACATCTGCTGTGTTAGTTGCCATCTTTGCAATGGAGACACTCGTACTTCGGTTAAATCTTGTTCCGGAATAGCTGTTAAAGAAGTCCCTATAATAAAGTGTCCAGGAGTCAAAGCTGTCAAATCATTGGGATCACTGGAGACCAGTGTTATTGGCCTCGAATTTAAGCATGCTTCAATTTGTGCAATTAGAGTTAGAAACTCTTCATAAGTCAAAATTTGAGTTCCAACACATTTCTTTAGATGCAGCTTCATAGATCTAACAGCTGCCTCCCATATACCACCATGATGTGGAGCAGCAGGCGGGTTGAATATCCACCTTATGTTTTCATTTGCTAACCACCTTTGAAATTCTGAAGCCTTCCGTAACTCATAGGCGGTAAGCATACCAGATTGCATTTCACGAGCGGATTTACAGTTGTTCACGAAGCGCAGAACATAAGCCATTATTCCCAGTATTTTGTTTAAATTTCCGTACAGTTCAAGATTTAGTAACGGTTCTGTAGATTCCACAAGTGTTTTCAAAGTAACACATTTTCGTTCTTCACTAACGTTTTGCAAGTCAGCTTCTGTATTCATTTCGTTTATGTGATGTCGAATATCTACTTCTGAAAGCCAGGGTGGCCCAGAAAACCAATCACTATCATTAATTAGAGCTTCAGCATCCATCCCCCTCGTAAGTTTATCAGCAGTGTTTGTCTTCCCACTGCAAAAGTACCAGTTGTTTAAAATTGTTTTCTCCTTGATTTCTACCACACGATTTCTAACAAATTGTTTCCACTCGTTGGCAGATCCCTTGATCCAGTGAATGCAAATTTGGGAATCAGTCCAGTAAAATATATTTCCCTTATCCAACTGCGGAAATATCGATTGCAAATACGAACCTAATCTTGCAGAAATTAATGTTCCCAAAAGTTCAAGCCTAGGGAGTGTTACCCTTTTTAATGGAGCCAAACGGGATTTCGACACTATGAAACTTGTTTTACATTTATTTTTCTTCTTAAATCTAAAATATGCTACGGCACCATAACACTTGGGACAGGCATCAGAAAATATGTGAACTTCTATAAACTTCCAACACATATCACTGAAGTACTGTCTGGGAATTTCGAAAAACTTTATTTTTTCAACTTCCTTTAACCATTCCTGAAATATGAATTCTGTATCAAGGGGAACATTTTCGTCCCATTGAATACCCTTTTCCCACATAGTTTGCATTAAGAGTTTAATTCGAACAGTAAATGGATTCATAATTCCCAAGGGATCAAAGAGCATACCACATGCTGCTAAAATGATGCGTTTAGTTACTTTGAGATTTTGTAACTTCTCAAACTGAGATATATCTATTTTCAAATTATCATTGACATTGTCCCAGATAAGACCTAAAACTTTCAACGGTACCAAAGAGTCTTCAGATGTTTCACGAGAGTCAATTCCATTAAGTTTCCATAGTTCATTCAGCTCAGGTGAGTTTGAAACCCATCTACGTAAATTCATACTGGCCTCGCTAAGAATGAAAATCATGTCCTTGCTTAAATGTAAGGCCTTTGCTACATTAACTGTTCCAGAAATTAAATCATCTACGTAAAGCTCTTTTAACATACTGCATGCCTCTTCGTAGGCATCTTCATACTTTTTTAAATGAAGTCTTACTGTAGCTGTTAATAAATAAGGTGAGCACTTGACCCCGAAAGGAACTCGATTGTGTTGAAGAACTTGTAAGTTGGAATTACTGTGATCGAGATTTGACCCTTCTTCATTTATCCACAAAAACTTTAAAAAATCCCTATCTTCTTTAGCTAAGCCTACCTCTAAAAATGCACGCTGAATGTCGGCACAAAACGCAATTGAATGTACCCTGAATTTAATGATAATCTTTAGCAAATCAGGATTTAAATTAGGTCCGCTTTCCGAACAATCATTAAGTGATAAATTTCCCTTACTTTTAGAAGAAGCGTCAAAAACTATTCGAACCTTTGAAGAATCCTTCTGCTCGCGCACTACCGCGTGATGAGACATGTAATACCCCGTTTTCAAACTACTATTTAAATACGTATCTACCCGTTCCACTATACCATCTCTCAAGTGTTCATTAATTATCTCATTATATTTTAAATATAGCTCGCTATTTTTCTGAAACTTATTATTTAAAAATTGTAAACGCTGTTTCGCGATTTCATAATTGTTATTTAAACCTTCAACACCCTCTTTCCACAATAATCGAGTTTCATACCTTTTATTCTTGTAAGTTGTATTTCGTTCAAATGACTCTAAAATTTCTTTATCTGATAGAGATATTTCTTTATCCGAACTTATCCCAATTGCTTCTAATTCCCATAATTTTTTAACTCTTTCATAATCTAAGTCCTCATTTACAACGGTTATATGATTAACTCTTGCGTCCTTACACTTTGATCCTTCGTCCTTGCCTTGAATCACAAAACCGAAACTGTTGCGACTAATTTTTTACAAATCTTCACGTTTCGTTCTCCTAAAATTTCCCAAATATAATCCGAACCTATTAACACTTGAATTTCGTCACTCGTACCAGCATCTGCTAATTCTATTCTCTTCTCAAACGCCATCTTTCGCATCCACCGAGAAGGAACTTTTACTTGCCCTAGTGTTATAGAATCAATGACTATTGCGTTAATTTTTATCTTTTTACTGGGATGGCTTACATTTTGCAATATGATTTCTACGATATCATACAAGCGCTCTTTTGCATCTTTGCATCCAAATGTGAAAATAATAAGCGCTTCTTTATTGATAATTTTCAACCCCAGTGAATCAACCACTTCTCGTAAGATGAATGACTTTGTTGACTCTGAATCTAGCATACAACGTAATACCTTTTCATTCCCCCCTTTACACCTAACTGTTGCCGAAAACGTCTGTAAAAGAACGGAAGTCGGTGGTTTAATTTTGTTATTATTTTCATTACATAAGAGCGAAAGAGAAGCTTCAGGGATTGGCGTTTGTTTTGTCTGATTGGAAGTATCCGTCTCTAAACCTTTCGATGCGGCGTCACATATTAACGAATTATGTAAACCTTGGACATTGCACAGTCTGCATTTTTCATCTTTATGAGCACAGAAACGCCTTGGATGCCCTTTCGAAAAGCAAATAAAACATAAACCTCGATCCATTAATGCTTTTCGGCGAGCCTTTAAATCAAGTGCGCAATCATGATTCATATGACAAGCAGATAAACAAAATATGCAGACATTTTGATTCTCTTTCTTAGGCGGGGTAGAGAACTTTCGATTTGGATTAAAATGTGATTTTTGAAAGTATTCAGGAGTTTCGCTTTGACTAGTTAATACCGAAGCACCTTGCTTATTCGTACTGTAATCATTTCTTTTAGAATGCACGTAAGATTTATTTTGATAACCTTGATGGGAATTTTTGTTTCGTATTGATGTTTCATTTACATCAAAATTCTTAGAACGCGCTAACATCATTGATGTTTCCCTACATTCCACTTCAGTTTTCAAGAACGTTAGTAGTTCATTAACATCGAAATTTTGTTTATCACTTCTTTTCCTAGTGAATTCTAGAGTTAAATTCTCGAGTATTAACTTTAACAAAATAGGGGATAATAAATGTCCATAAGAACCACTAGTAACATTTAAAGAATTTAAATTCCTTATTTGTATTTCTATATCGTCATAAAGCTTCCTCAAAGAAGCCGTATTTCCGGAATATTTTACAGGTTCTAAACTCAACAATTTATTCATATGCGCATTAATTAGCAGGTCATCTCTGCCGAAACGGTTTTTTAGTATATCAACAGCCACCGTATAGTTTTCACTAGTAAAAGTTAATCCACTAATAGCATTTAAAGCTAAACCTCCCAAAAGCGATTTTAAATAACAAAACTTGTCAACCGAACTGAGACTTTCGTTTTGGTGAATGGAATTACTAAACTGATTCCAGAATTCAAGCCAAAAACAAGGATCACCGTAATATTTTGTAATCGTTAATTTTGGCAATTTTAAAGTATTAACTTCACAAGTTTTCAACTTCGGAGATATAGTTTCCTCACTAGAATTTCTAGATTCAACTTTACACGCGTTTTTTCTTAATTTTTCCTGAATTTTACATTTAAAACTTATAATTCTTTCCTGATATTCCTGCGCGGAAATTACTTCTGTTTCCAACTCCTGTTCCGTAATTATAAGTTTTTCAATCTCAGAATCGTATTGTTTCAACAACTGCGATTTTTCAAGTAACATTTCGAGTAATTCTTTTAATTTCTCATCCGCGGTTTCACCCTCTTCTAACAATGCAGAATCTATTTTACTCATCAACTTAGTAGTCAAGCTACGCGTCACCGTTCGCAACTTCTTTGCCTTATTCATAGCCTCCATTTTACCATTAGATTCTATCAACTATAATAATCACCAAGATTTTTATTCAACAATTCTATTCAAAACTGGAAAAATGAAAAAGGGCCTACCTCGAATTTCTTCGCGTGAAATCCTGGCTTTTCAGTCATGAACTCACTAATTTTCTTCGTCCATTCTTCATCTCCACAAATCAAGTCCGGTGTCACCAGAAAAAATGTACGTATCCAAATGATCAGAAGGTTGTTGATGCTTGTTCTTTGATCTATTGCACCAAGATATTTTACTGTACATTTATTTACAATTTATTTACAAGTCGTATGCCACCTGGCATGTTTACAAGCGTTATGCCTCCTGGCATGTACATGATAGACATATTCTGCCACCTGGCATGTGAATTGATACATCATATTAGTTTTCTGCCACCTGACAGATACGATGCAATTACCTCAATTAGCGGTAATACGCCCGACATTTTGGCGTGTCCGCTTCCCTTACGTTCTGTAACGCAACTAACTTTTTGTGCGGTGCGCCCTCTGGGCACAAATCACCGCTATCACCGAGGAGGCCAAAACAAGCTTTTTTCAAAGATTTAGCATTAGAGCTTGTAAAAGACCATGTCCTAAAAAGGGCTGTAATTCTGTCTCTCTCGAAAGAACTTGAAATTGGAGTAAAAAGTTTGGCAGGAATAGAAGTTGCTGCAGACCTTCAGCCTAAGAAATTGTTTGTAAAAATATGTTGTCACACTATGTGAGGATTGTTCAAAACGAGATTATTTGAATAATTAAACTTAGGTAGGAGGGAGGCGGAAAACCTATGTGTTATTTATATTTTTTAATATTCGTATTTAGAATCTATTCTTTGATATGAATAATTGTATGACATTATATTGAGTTTTAAGGAAAAAAGCTAGTAAGAATGCAGCCGTTTCATATTCCTCTAGTACTTTATCAAACCACTCTATATAATAAACACTTATGTTTAAAAAATATGTACATGTGAAAACTAATTTTTCTAATATAAGAAATCATATATGTAGCTTATATAAGTTAATAATTTTGCATAAATTTCGATTTTTATGGTTTACTTTAGGTAACCAATATGGAAATGTTTGTATAACTTAAAGTAAGATTATCTCGAATTAAAACTGGAAAAAAGGTTTGGAAGAATTCACAAAGCTATTAGTCATTTATACATTCATTTAAAACAAAGAAAATGCATTTTTTTATACTTTGTGGGTTGAACTCCGAAAAACAAACACTGGGGTAAAATTTGTCCCGCGCGTGTACTGAAGGGTTAACGAGGCATATTATAAGTGCTTCCATGAATACGAGAAGCGTTGGAATGTATGTCTTCCCATGGATATTGCTTGGAAGATGACTAGGTAACACTTCAAACCGAAGTGTCCTTCAAGAATTTCCTTTGACTGATTTTAGCGGCTAGTTAACAGTTAAAATTACGTCCGTGACGGCATGACTTTCACATTGCTGTTCAGGCTGTATGCTTTAACACATATGGATTGATTGATTTTATTGGCCAAGTAACTAGCGTTCCTGCACATAGTTGTCCAAAGTGTATATATTAACACATGCACGAGTATATTGATTGATTTTATCGCCAGTTAACTGACGTCACCAGCCCATAGCTGTCAAGGTTGCACACATTAACACGTATGTATTGATTGATTATTATCGGCCTGTTAACTAACATTACCAGCACATAGTTGTCCTGGATGTACCGGTACATCACTTGAAAACCACCAAAAAATGCCTTTTATCAAGCAGCTACGCGATTAGAGACAGTTCGCATGATAGCTAGATATGGCAAGCAATCATTCAATCATATGAAACTTAACATGTTTTTTATCTTTAAAGAAATTAAACTTTTGAAAAAAAAAGCTTTTGAATATCTTTAGTCCATACTAAACTAGTAAAATGTCATAAAAATACAATGCAGATAATGAAATTGGACTTTTTAAACAGAGAAATTTACCAACCAGGAACTTAATATCGTGGAAGAATTTATGTGTACCCTTTGAGTTTTATTTCGGAATTTTCAAAAACTAAACTGCGATGTGTAAATCTTTACCGCATTGCACAGAAACATTTTTACCAGTACCGAAAGCATTAATGATATGCCAGTCATCGTCGTAGAATGTTCCTAGCTTATATTCCGCATACTTCCGTAGCGAAAGGGTAGCTGACAAATTGAGTTCCTGGGTTATTTCCTCGCGTGTGCAGGGGGTGCATTGTCGTTCCGTTCCGTGACGTCATCTCGACGACTTGAAGATGAAGCGCTTCCGGCATTCCCCCTTTGCTCCCGAAAGAGGAACGAGTCGTCCTTTCTTTCTTTAAAAGACCATTACACGTTAATACACATCCAGTGACTTACAATCAAACAAAGGGCGCCCTCGGGGCATAGTCCGGAGCTGCGAGGGGTACAGAACTCAAAACAAAGCTTAAAATAATTAGAGAATAATTTCGCGCAGTTGCGTGCGATTCTTAGCAGTACGTGAAATAGTGGTATACGAACGGAGGGTACTTTTTATTGCCTTTTTTTGTGTGCCCGTATCGGTTATGACAGTGTCTCGAACTCAAATTGCAAGAGGGTCGAATGTATCATCTGAAAGCAACTGACGGGCCAAAATAAAATAATTAACAAAATAAAACTTTGAGACTAAATTAAAAGATTTTTTACATATATGTCAAAGCACACATATACTAACGCAAAGAAAAAAATTCGAATATATTTTCTGCTTAAAATTTAAATGTTGGTATCATCAAGAAATTTCTCTTGGTTACACTTTGTAATTCAAACGTACTGACAGCTGAACATTAAATTTTCAAAGTGAAATTTATTCAAATAATTCTAATGTATTGAAATAACCTTTAAATAATTTATTTTTAAAGTCAACTAAAGTAAACAAATTACGAAAATTTCCCAAGAGGGACAAGACTTGTAAATAATTATAAATTTCTATAGTTCTTACTGCAACTTTCAGCTACGACACCTCATGGTGTTTAACGATTTTCATAAAGTTTGCAATCTTGGAAAAATATTACTAACGAGTATCTTCTTCACGAATAGTATAAATGTCGCAAAATAATTTTAAAATGAGCACATCTTTAGAATTTCTGATACACAGTTCCTGGAGATAAAAATATCCCCCCTCTCGGTAGAGTGTTGCCATTGCTCGCTTTTAAATCCTTGAGTTTGTAATCAAAAATTCGTTAAAGTTTTACAAAATATGAAATCGATAATAAAACAAATTCCAAATTTCAAATTTGGGTTTTCATATGACCATACTCGCAGTAGGATTACGTTATTCAAAACTGGATGGCTCTAGGTATCGTTCTTTTATCACAATGCGAGAAACTTACATACATTTATGCAGATTCTTCCTTATTTAATTTCTTCAAATATAATACAGGGCGATAGTATTTGGTGGAAACAATTTGAAATGTCATACAGCCTTTTAAAATTTTCATCGCAAAATCGCAAAACGAAAGCAATAGTCCTTCAGGGACAAAGCCGCTTTGGACTAAAAACTGTTCATTTGTAAATGTATTCCCAAACATAGGGCTTGCTCTCATTGTCGAAATTCATAACTGAGGGTAAATATCCTTTGACAAATACAAATACAAATCAATCAAAATTGTATTTTCAAATGTTTGAATAAAATTTATATCACAGTGTGTAAATTAAATAGGTGTTTCGTAGATATTTTTAGGCGTTACTCACTTTAGCTTTTGGTAATGGAAATAAAATAAAATTAGGCGCCAAATCATTAAAATCGCAATTTTTTTCTTCATAATAATGTGGCCGCCCAGCTAGAGTAGTGGATATTGACGCCGACTGCCGTACCGATAAGTTCGAGGTCCAATCCGGAAAAAGGCATGGATGTTTAAAAGTGTGTAGGTCTGTTCGGCAAGGAGCACTCAAAATACACTGCGAGCCGAAAATCGTCTCTCGAAGAGAAGTAGGAGACTCCTCAGATCGTCGTCCGAGGTGCTCTTCCCCAAAATTCGGGCGGAATTGCACAATTAGTGTAGTGGCACCATACTGCACAACCAGTTGTAAAGTTCTGATTTTCCGCTCCCGTCTACCTATACCTGCCATAAATATGCTAATTGTTTTACGGGAAATGTATTTGCAGTTCGTGAAAAATTGTTTCGGGGGGACGCAACTGGCCCGCGGAGTGGAGGGGGGGGCGTTGCGTGTGCGATAGTTTCTTTTCCGAGATTATCGCATTTTTCTTAATGTTAAATGTCCTGACCTTTTCTGGAAATAATAATGTTCCTTAAAAGGGGTGGGTGAGTAACATGAACTTCCCTGTAACATGAACTTCCCCGTTTTCATTGTTGTCACTACTACTCTTTAGGCCTTAAATAATTCATAAATAATTAAAGACGGCGAATTTGCTGCCGACTTGGTGAAATCATAGACTGAATGTCTCTTCATGTTTGCTTCGCTGTGATGGATCGGTTCTTGTATTCGGCTGGCAGTTAGAAGCTAGTTTGATAGTTAGAAGGGGAAGGTTCCACGTGACTTTCGATGGCAGTTTGCGAGAGTTTGTCTTTATTAGTAAGATACAACAATTACTACGTCGACGAACCGTTTAAAATTTAAGGGAACTCCGAATGCATTGACTGGCAGCAGACATACTGTTGGTAGACACCTCTGCATTCAAACAGTTTTGTACTGATAAAGTACTGAGTTAGAATTCTTGGATAAGCATGGGTCTAAATGTACAATGTTTTTGTGGTATTGGCGCAGTTAGAACACTTTCGAGTGGTTGGTGGTTGGGAAAGAAAGTAGAAGATCTGGAATCCGATCACAGGGAAGTTCTTCATCAAACCTGGGGCAAAAGTGGGCAAAGACGGTCCTACCATCTATAAAGTGCCCACTGTCTAAGTCAACGATAGACGCCTCACAGTTTCTCTTCTGCTCGTTGAGTTTTTGGACTTGTTGTTGATCAGTAAAATCAGTATCAGTAAAATCAGTATCAACAGCAACATGTGAATAAAGGTATTAAAATTGTTTTGAAAAGAAAAGGTATCTAAAAACTATTATTAATAGTAGAACTACATATATGTGGGAGGAAGTTTTTAACGACCAAATTTTTTAGTGGAAGAGGGTAAGGTTCTTATCATAATGGCTTTCAGCTTAGTAAATAATGAATCGTGTATTGTAATGCAAATTAGGTGATTTGGCCAGTCCTTGAAAACATTTGCTTGTGACGAAGCTTCTTCTTCTTCTTTTTTTTTAATTAAGGATTAAGGGTTACCCTGGAGATTTAAAGACTCCAATTGTCTCTGCTGAGCCCTGTGTTTTACGTTCTGTTTTTTAATAGCGCCACTGTGATTCTAAATATTTTTTTTTTTTTTTTTTTTAAATTTGCTTACAGAACATTTAAAATTAAGCAAAAAAGCAATTTTAGTTTGGCTTAAATTTCGAATAAAACTCAAATCGATTTTGAAGACCAGACAATCAATCAGAAGTAGCCCTTCTTCAGGAGGAAAAGAAAATTGTGTTTTCCGGAAGTTAATGCTAATTATGCATTCTTGAACATACTATTATAATATGAGATTCCATTTGTTTTGTTTTCTGAGCTTCGGTTAAGTCATGATTCTCTTAAACAGAAATTAGAAGTTACAGAAAAGAAAAATCGTTTATTTTTCATCTTTTTAACGTAATATAATTTTCTTATTATGATCATTTTTCGTAATAACGAGTTAATAATTTTTTTATTATTTTGATTTTTTATGGTAATAAAAATGATCATTCATTATAACAAATCATGGGTAATTAACTAATTTGAATTTTTCTTGATTCTCCTCGATAGAATTTCGAAGTTCAAAAACTGTATATTTTTCTAATGCTTTAATAATTATTATTATAAATATATAATAATTATAATAGTAGTACAAAAATAAATTACTAGCTTATAACTGTTTATAATAATAAATTAATGATAAATAATAAATGAATAATTTATTATTGTTATGATTGTTCATAATAATAAAAAATCACGAATAATTAACTATTTATGATTATTCATGATAATTAACTAGTTAATAATTCATGAATAATGAACTAGTTACAACTATTCATGATTTTCCTTATTCATGATAATTAACTATTTGATAATTCATGAATAATGAACTAGTTACAACTATTCATGATTTTCCTTGGTAGAAAATAAAAATTAGAGATTAAATTTAATTAATCACATATTTATATATTAATCACATATTTTTCCCCTCTGTAAGGTAATGTTATTTTTTATTATCATGGCTATCCTTAATAATTCATTCATATTTCTTTATTATTATGATTACTTATAATCATAATAATGAAAAATCATAATTATACTTGTTCATTACTCTCTTTAATAGAAAATAAAAATTAGAGAGAAAGAAATTAGGGATTAAAAAGATTGCATGTTTTTCGCCCCTTTCGGTGATATTGTTTATATTGTTAATATTATGATTATTCATAATAAAAAATAATGATTCTTAAATATTAATAATAATAAATCATGAATAATTAATTTTAATTATTCATGATTCTTTTTGATGAAAATTAAAAGGATTTTTCTTATCTTTAAAGTAATGTTATTTTTTGTCATTATGTTTATACGTATGAACAAATTAATGATATATAGTAAATTAAAAACACTTTATTATTATTATTTTTCATAATAATATATCATGACTAATTAAAAAATATTCATGATTCTCTTTGATAGAAATTAAAAGTTAGAGAGGAAGAAACGTAATCCGTTTTTTATTATTATGATTATTAGTAGTAAAAAACTAATGACGATTATTATTATGATAATTCATCATAATAAAAATGATAAATCATGAGTGATTATAATCATTTATGATTATAGAGTTGATAGAAATTAAATGTTAGAAGGAAGAAAAATCATACATTTTTTCCCCCTCTGTGATCTTATACGAGTAATTCTCATAGTTCGTGAACTTAAAGGACTTTTTTTTGCTGCTGAAGAAGAGGGGCAGGTATCAGATCTCCTTGAAATCTATAGTTTTATTAAAAATCTACACCAGACTTGGCTACTTTTTTAGAATTTTTAATTTAAACTGAACTGTTTCTTTAAAAATTGGACTAAGTATTTAGTAGTAAGATATTGCCTTAAAAATAATTTTTTTAACCATAAAATAAATTATATCTCAAAAACTCAGTAATTATGGTACTTAACTAATGACAACCGACCTGAGATATACCTTTACCTCGTTAATGACGTACACCACTATTACCTTAATATTAAACTTTCATCAAAAACGATTGTCCTTCGTCTTATTATACTTTAATGTTATTATTATGTTGAGGCTTCTTCAAGTAAAGAATGTTTTAATGAAGGCTTTCACTGGCAATTGAGAAATATGTTACTCCTCTCTCATCCTGATTGTGTTTTCTGGAAATCATGCTAATTATACATTCCCGAACGTGGTGTAATATGAGTTCCCATTTATTTTGTTTCGAAACTTCGGTTTATTCACGATTCTCGTTAATAGAAATTAAATGTTAGAGCGAAGAAAAATCATTTTCGTAATATAATCAGTTAGAAATATATGTTTCATGAACCAAGCGCCAAGTTTAAGCGTTTGTTTTTAATGAGGGTAATTTTAAATATTTACTTTCGAATTGTTTATGCGTCTGCTGGAAAGTATCATTTATATCGGAAATTAACAAAAAAGTCTGAAAGGATTTTAACTTTCCATCAGAGGTTTTTTATGCTCTCCTTAAGGTCACAGTTTACCAGTCTGCTCCTGAATTCACTCCTGCTAACACAAATTTTTAAACTTTTTATTAAACATCTCTTTCTTCGCAGTTATACCACATGCATTTCGACAGTAAAATGGTGTATTTTTTAAAAGCAGCATATTTTTAGAATTGTGTTTTGCTGAAAGAGTGTTTTGCCATACCCTCCCCCCGCCCCCAGTTTAGCATATTAAGTGTTCAGGTTTCTTAACAAGATGAACTACACAACTTTTTTTTGTTCTATTATTCCTTTAAGCTTCAGAGACTGGTTCTGTTATTACATAGGCTGGGCAAAATGTCAAACTGATAAACCATTAAAAAAACTCTCTTTATGTAGGAGTTAAAATAGACAGGTACGGGTAGAAGCTAGGCCAATACCTCCGTAGTACCATGGGCCCACCAGCGGCCGAACGGTAAAGTCGCTGAACACTGGTAGTTCGGTCTGAGGTTCGAATCCCGCGAACGGGCTGGCTGCATGGGTGTTTTCGTGGTTTTCCCCATGTGTAACGTGTATACGAGCCAGTTTCCCTTAGAAAGTCCTCCACGAAGGCATCCCTCCTCTTAGGCAGATAGCCCTCGAGGCTTTGCCGTAATTAAATAACCTAACCTAACCTAACCTAATCGTAGTACCACAATTAATTGAGGTATTGCTGAACCTAGCTAACTGTTAAACTTTCCACCCCAATTTTGAGGGAGATCACCCCGGCGAGCGGTCTGAGGATCTCCCGCCCTTTTAAAAAAGAGGCTTGCCAGGACTTTCTGAGATCACTGATTTCTGGTATTATTCGTGTATACAAATCATACTGAGAAAAGACTATCCTTGAAAAGTTCAACAACTGATGCTTCCAAAAGTCTAAATTTATGAACAAATGTCCTTTCTATCCTTTGTAGAAGTTTTATCCTATTTAAAATAGACAGGTGACAGGTAAGAGCGGATTCGGACACTCGGGCGGCTTATTAGAGCTATTCGGGTATCGTCCGGAATCCGCAACTGTACAACGCGATAATTCTTTGGCGCCCCAGAAGCGCGGCGTCAGGAGCTTAATAGGTGTTATATATTGAAATTTGAGCGTTTGATATTTAAACATTTTACAATACAATAATTGTATACTGAGGCACACACTGCAGCTGTACATAAATATTACACATTAATAATTAAACATTACTGGGTCGCATTTTATGTGCACCTAGGTTTAAACACTGGGAATAAATTATTATAAATTTAATAGACAACAAGTCACATGTTAAAATAGACAGTTAGAATAGACAATAAGTCACATGACTATCTTCTAGATCCGGAGACTAACATTTAAAATAGATAGGTTCTATACAGTGGTTTCATATAAACTGCTGGCACTTTTGTGCAAGTTAAGCGATTTTGCAACAAATATATGATGGATTTAATTCATCCCCTCTTAGACAATTTTTCAGTAACGTAACAAAATCGGACTTCCATAGTGGTGACCCGGCGTTACTCATAATCTTTTTCAAAGTTAGAAACCGTTCTTCAAAAAAGTGAGGGCACTTTTATGTCACGAAATTTTACGAAAGTTTGTGTTCCCCCCTCCAAACTGGGGCCAAGCGGCATAGATATATTGGCAGTTTTATAACGAGGTACTCTTATGAAGAAGTCTCCCACTGGCACATTGGAACGCGTTTAAAAATTTAAAAAAGAGTGCCAGAACATTTATGACGGTGTAACTTGTTTATGTTTTTGTTTTCTCGAATTGTGTTCAAGCGGTATAATTGTACCGACACCTTTATAATGGGTTTACCTTTAAGGAGGCGTCCTCCACTGACACGCTGGCATGCACTTAGCATTAGTTTTCATATACCCCTCGTATTGTATGTGCAAATGAAGAAAATTTGTAAATAAAACTTAAATATTTTTCTTTTTCGTTCAGATATTATTTATTATTTTGTATATCAATTTTCAAAATTATTAAAATTTTAATTGGGTTGATTTTTTTTCAATTACTCTGTAAATTACAATGACATTTGCAAGGATGTGACACACAGACGCAAAATGCGAGTTAAAGTGAACAAACGAGATTAGGCTCTCCCATTACTGACGTCAATTACTTAACACAAGTTGAAAACGAAGACAAAACGAAATAAGTTGCTTTTGAGAAGACTAAAAGTCCGTGACATCATATAAGACACAAGCAAATTTTGTGGTATGGTTGTAGATACATTATGTTATTTCGAAGCAGGAGACATGAAAAATGAGCAATGCCCTCGCCGGGACTCGAACCACAGACCTCTAGAATACGCGCCGAGCGTGCTGACCACTACACCACGAATGCGTGAGAAAAACCTTATTTAGTAACCTTGGGAAAATGGTGCTAATTGTCTAGATGCAGAATGTCACAGATCTCCGGTTTATAAAATAGCACTGAAATTGCAAAATCCAAGAAAAGTGGGTTATACTTGCACTGCATAAACACACATCTCCATCCATTTGTCTTGTATCTACTCTTTTTGCCGCAAACCCATCAATAAATTAATATTAGTGTATCTTACGATTGGCTTTTTCGAGGATAATCTGCATTTCTCCTGGCCATTTGTTTCTGCTACTTACGGTAAGTTTTACCAGCTCTTCCTGCTATTCTTAATGTTTTGAAAAGCGGTTATGCATTTACAAATTTTGCAAGGTCGACTGATTTTGAATCAAATTACGTTGTGGGGCTGTACTTCCCCATCTTTATGATCACGGGCCCAGGAATGCAATATAGAATCCAATAAGTATTCGTACGTGTTTATCCCTATAAAACGAAATAAACCATCTGGTAAAAAAATACTTGGGAAAAAAAAAAAAAAAAAAACACGAAGTCAAGGGGGACTACATTTCTTCCATCCTTTACCCCTCCTCCAAACGATGTATTTCGAAGTTTTCCTTTTCCTCTTTTTCAAATCAATTTCGTTGTGTCCGCAGTACTTTGACGTCGTTTCATATATATTCTGCTTTTATTTCAGGATTTTATTTTATTTTATTTTATCCATTATAGTATTTCTTTCTCTCTTTCTTGTTGTAGCAATTTTTTAGGTGCATTTGAAATCTATATTTTCTGCTGCTTCTTTATTCGATTCAGTTATAGAGAATTCGATTTCGTATATATATTTTTTTCGTTCTATAAACTAACTTGTTGTGGGTTATCGATGTTTTTTCATGGTTACATATATATTTCGCTGAATGCTAAGGTTATAGGAATAAAATTTTTAATAGAGTTTTATTTTTAAAGTTTCATCGAGTTTTGCATATTTTTAAAAACTGATGTAGCCAAAAGATCATTGTCATGCTTTGCGCAGGAGAATTCCTTTATTGGGTCTGAATTCCGCATGTACTTTTAATGATTATGCGTATGTGAAAAGAAGGCATGCGCATTAAATGTAAGTAGACTTTACTGCCATCTGCTAAGCAAACGAGAAAAAAGGGAAAACATAAGGCAAAACTGACAGATTTGATAAATGTGAGGCGTTTAGTTAAATAAGAACTGAAAAAAATTTCAAGAGAAAAAATTAGCAATGATGCAATAATTCATTTTTTAGTTAAGTTATTCTTCTTTAAATGAAAAGCTTTAAATGATATTTATATTATAACAGTGTGTATAAGGAATGCCATATTTACTGGCGTATTTTTCCCTTCGCGTATTCTCCACCTATCACAATGTTCTGAAGACTTTTGAAATATTCACCTAATTTCTCCGTTCCTCAAAACGTTCAGAAAGCGAGATGTCCTGAATATTAAAATGGATTCATTCACGTAGTCATTCCTTTTGTCTTACTAACTGATTTGCTTGCAGAATATCGGTGCATGAGCTTTGATTGATGAAGCAATAATATAGTGAAGATCTTCAAGCCAGCGAAGATATCTAATGGTTGTGAAGATCATTGCACGTGGGAAGACAGACTGAACGGTGACGATGGCAAGGGCATGCAATTTGTTGGAGACGTCACAGACACTATTCTAACAGTATTAAATGATTTGAGGTCTAGGGATTAGCAATGGGAAACAATAAGAGCGGACGAGGCTCAAGATACAGACGCAGAAATGAACATATTGTTGTGTTCTACGGGTTCATGGATTCGGAGTAATTGATGACAACTCTTGATGAAGATTAAAAAGACAATTTTTTCGTCATTACACAGGACAGTTACAAAGATACTTTTACACTCGTCGAAAAACTATGACAGACACGCTGAAACAATCAGGAACACGGCCCACGGCCTTCAGGCTGTAACGTAGAAGATAGCTTCACGGCAAAGCACTTTCGATTCGGTCGATCGCTGTCAAGCTTATCTCTGAACTCAACACACTCTTTCTTCCCGTGCAAACAGGGTATATATATATATATATATATATATATTTGACCTACCTTCTAGAATATTTCCGAGAAAAACGCTTAGAACGCGTTCTAGAATGTTTTCGCTCCGTCTATGACATATCGCCAATTTTGTCGCCAAATATCGTCAAATGGGCGATTTCGCACCAAATCTGGCAGTCCTAAGCTTACTTTGCGGGGAAACTATCTGACCGGGTAACCGCGGGGCATTTCGCAACAATATCTTATTAATGTAATACTATTATTACTATGTATTTTTATGGGAATGTAGATTCCTTTTAAAAATAAACAAAAGCACAATAATGAGTTTTTAGTAATTTAGCCATGAATAACTCTTCATTTACTATGTTTTTACTGTAGCCGCGTCCTTCGGAAGTTAAATTATTCTCATAATTGTTGCCTTTCGATTTCATTACGATTAAATAAGTGAAAAAAGAGGGGAAATATGCGAGTAAATACGGTATTTAAAATTAATATAATATTTATTCAAAGGAAGAAAGATCATATATTTCGCCTTCGGAAGACACCTGTAATTTTCCGAAGGAAATCCGTTTCAAAAACTGACTCTTCTCCTCTTTTAAAACTCACGTTAAAATAGAACTGCATTTAATGGAAAGGTATGTTTTGCTAATGAAGGTAAGGAGTCGAAATGCATCTAGCTTTATCTGTTTATGTTATGAACATCCTTAACAAGACCTTTACAGACATTTTGGACTGTTATAGTATGCCTTGCCTATAAACATGTACTTATTTTGGCAAGCGTTACCACTTCGCAAAACATAAGATCTCGAATTTATCATCCAAGTAGTGTTTAACGATGTTAGAAAGCTGCCGTTTGTCAAAACACGATATTTTTAATTTGTCTCATAAATTTAATTTTTCCGTAACTGCTTTAAAAAACCGAGATATTAGAAAGCGCTTCTTAATAATTTAATTTTTTATTTTGTTTTTAAGATATGTGTAACCGATGTCGGTATTTCGTATTATCCTGTCGACCGTAAATCTGTCGGCAAGCAGTGCGATTTAGTGCCAGTTATGGATGAGGGAGATGTAACAACACACTCATAATACCAGCGCCTACGTTTCATGTAATCCCAATTGATTCTGGATAAGACACTTTTTGCTTTTATGAACAAGGTTGTAAATTAACTGTTGTTCCTGATTTTTTTTACTGTTTGGGGGAAAAAAAGAATGATTAAAATTTGAGACCTGCCATCCATAGAACAGCCAGCCGTGGACTACTTTTAAAGTTCTAGGAGCCTATCATCAGAAAAGTGTATATAAATGGGCGGAATATAATACCTTATTTGAAAACGGATAAACAATGGCGACGCAACTTGAAATAATAATAATAATAATAATAATAAATGTTAATAACAGAATATCAATTCGTAAAGGACTGTAGAATCATACTTGTGACTACAACGTGGATCATTTAGAGCGGACTTCAGAGAGTTAACGTCTTTTGAATGAGGAAAAGAACATCTGGATATGGTCGACCAGATATGAATAGATTAGAACAGTTACCTGCGGGGAGTTTGTACTCATCAGATTTAAAATGAAACTTTCGGTAAAATCGAGGAGGATGACAAAATAGTAGAAATGAACGTATGCTTTTCGAAACGGGTCAACTATCGGTAATTTATTGAATAAAAAAGCATCGGTTCCATGAGAATTCTACAGAAACTGGCGGCGTAATTTTTACGGGATCTGCGCCGGTTACAGTCGAAAACATCGTAGAGAAACCAATGCAAGGCGAAAACGTCGTGCTGCGAAACATCGTGGGAGAAAACATCGCAAAAGAAAACATCCTGGTCGAAAATAAAGCGGTTCAAAAACCTCGCAATTTAAAAACATCGTCGTCGAAAATATCGTGGTAAAAAATAAAGTATCTATAAATGATCGAATGACGGTAACACCGCAGACATGCTTTTTTCAGGCTTTAGTAACTGTAACTGGATATTTCCATGTAAGGATTTGTGATGTAAAGAAGGAATTACCAGTAAAAACTTTATAAAAATGAGTTATTAATGGCCTTTTTTAGTTAACTATGTCAGTTTAAAATTCTATTAAGTGCTCTAAGTTGCAATAATTTTCTGTGTTTAAGTTTCCTTCTTTTTTTCTCAGCAAAAATTTATTAGTTAATCAAAAAAATGTGCAAGTAAAAATTATCCTTCTTTCCATCTTGCGCTCGCAAATCATTATGGAATATCCATTTACAGTTACTAAAGCCTGAGAAAAAGCATGTCTGCGATATTATCGTCATGCGATTATTTGTAGATACTTTATTTTTTACCACGATATTTTTAAATTGCGAAGTTTTTGAACCGCTTTATTTTCGACGACGATGTTTTGTACCACGATGGTTTTAGAACTGCAATATTTTCTCTTTGCGATATTTTCTTCCACGATGTTTTGTAGCACGACGTTTTCGCTTTGTGTTGTTATCGTCCGCGATGTTTTTGCAGCGATGTTATCGGCAGACACCCCATCTGCGCAACTTTTATGGATTCGATCTTAGCCAACTTTTAAGGTCGATGGGAAAGTGCGTAGGTACCGATATAAATCAAAATACGTTTCATTTTTAATATATACAACTGGTATTATTTTATTAAAATCTTCAGTTTTATTGAAATTAAAACAAGTTGTTTCTAAACGCTATACAATACATACACACCCCATCAGGGTTTGAGTGGCTAAAACAGCTGAATACTAGGAGTTCGACAAGTTTGATCCCAGGCGAATGAATTGGCAGCATGGTTGTGTACATGGTTTTCCCCATGTGTAACATGAATATTTTCCCCGATGTTCACGAAACTGAAATCCTCCACTAAGACATCTTCCTTTAGTGGAGGATCATCGTTATTGATCATCTCATAATCAATAACGTAACCTAACCTAACACGGAATATATGTTTATTTATTTGTTTTTTCCTCCCCTTTCTCCTCCCCTTTTTAAAAATCAAACGCCGTAGTGTTATAGATGAGTAAAAGGTTTCCCTTACTTATTGTAAGACTATTTTTCCGCATCCGAAGGAATTTTTGACACATACAATCATTATTTTGCCTTCCGATATGGCTTTTATTTTTGGACAGCTGTGTTGATGAAATTTATTTGCAAACATCTTTTATCAAATATTGAAATACAGATTTCAGATTTTTTTGTGATGCATTATCTTTTGTCTGTTTTAAGCGTTGCTAATTACAATACAAATATCATCAAAATAGTCCTTGTAATAAAATAATTTATTCAAAAAGTGTTGGTCAAGTAACTCGCATGATAATTCGGATACTCAAAAGTTTGGCGGAATGTTTTGGAATACAGTATTTTGTTTTAAATGAAAATACATCGCAAGAATTATCATCTGCATTTGGAAATTATTACTCGTTTAGCAAAATATGTCAATCTTTCGATATGTAAAGTGAACATGGCAAAACGTGACATTCTTATTCGTGAATTTCTTATCTGGACTATATTCCATGGTCTGGACCAGGGATGTCAAACTCATAGGTACACTTGAGCCAAACAAACAAGGTTTAACTTTAGGCGGGCCGGGAAAAAAAAAAAAAAAAAAAAAAAAAAAAAATCAATATTCATAGAAACGTAGATTTATTTCGAATAATACAATAATAAACATATTTATATAGAAAAGAACAAGAAAAAATTAATGTTTACGTCCTGATACTTGACATCTCTTCCCTGCTATTATCTTTCCTATTTCGGGAGAAATTTTGTTTGCAGTGATAACTTTCAACGCTGACCCAAGGTGAGCATCATTAATACAGTTTCTAATAGGAGATTTATTACCTTTCATGACTGAAAATAACTGTTCGCACCGATAAGTGCTACCAAACATGTAAATAATTTCATATGCAAATTTTCGAGTATTTTCAAACCTGGCTGGTAAATATTTGTAAAATTCAGGCACGCCCACTTCAATGAATTTTGCTTTCAAATTTGAGTTGCATTGAATCTCGATCACCTCCGCATATGGCTGGGTACTGAGTCAATACTTATTGAGAAAATCGAAGAAAATAAAAAAAAAATTGTCTTCGAGGGAACTAAAATCAATCATTAAACCTCGTTTCAAATTCAGTTGTTAAATTTGCAATTTTTTCTGCGTATTTTTGATACGAACAAGTATCATCTAAACTTGATTTGTGCATGCTGCACGTCGGGAAGTGCGTCAAATCTTCATTTTTAAGTTGTTTTTCCCAAAGAACTAGTTGACATTTGAAAGCTTTAATTATGTCAAACATGTTAGTAATGATATGATCTTTTCCTTGTAACGATAAATTTAAATCGGTAAAGTGTTTGGTTATATCAACCAAGAAAGATAAATCTTGTATCCATATTGGATCGTAAAACAAACTTACGTCTTGATTTTTCGTTTTTAAAAACTGACATATTTCTTCTTTCAAATCCCAGAATTGTTTGAGAATCTTGGAGCAAGATAACCAACGTACCTCGGTATGGTAGAACAAACCCGAATATTCACTATCTAACTCACTTAAGAAAGCAGTGAATTGACGCTGATTTAAACCTCGAGATCTTATAAAATTTATAATTTTTTTTATATATGACAAAACATTCTCCATATTTATTACTTTCGTGCATAGAACTTCTTGATGTATAATACAATGCATATGATGAATGTTTGAATCGTGAATTTCAGTAAATTTTTTTCCTTAGTAATGCTACGAAGCCCTTGTTTTTCCCGGTCATTGATGGAGCGCCATCTGTAGCTACAGAATTTAATTTTGCCAAAGGTAGATTGTATTTCTGCAGAAGTCCAAAAACACAAGTAAATTTATCTTCTCCTGTGGTAGTACCAGGCATCCGTATTAGTTCCAGTAATTCCTCAAAAATGTAAAAATTCTTATCACAAGAACGAAGAAACACTGCTGATTGAGCTTTGCCACTAATGTCCGTGCTCTCGTCACAGGCAATGGAGAAACTTTCGAAACTAGATGATTTTGCTTTGATCTGATCACTTAAATTCGCGGCTAAATCAGTAACTCTTTCCGCAACTGTATTTCGAGACAATGAAATTGATTGAAAAGCCTTTGAAATTGATCGAAAAGCCTTCACATTTCCAGGACAAACAATTTCTCCAGCTTTCATTACGCATTCCTTGATGAAATCACCGTCAGTAAAAGGCTTCGAATGTTTAGATATCAACTCGGACAAGACGTAGCTTGCATGTACCGCCGCTTCACTTTCTTGCAATACTTTACTAAACATGGATTGTGGCTTTTTCACTCCTAACTTGAGCTCTTTCAACTTTTCTTCTCTCATTAATCCTTTGTAATTGTTATATTTCGATTTGTGTTGTTCGTAATGACGTTTAATATTATATAACTTTGGTACATTAATAGTATTATTACATATCAAGCAGATTATTTTATCTTTTATTTCACAGCAAAAATATTCTAATTCCCATTTTACTTGGAATATTTTATGTTCGTCAGCGATTTTTCGTTTAATTTTACTACCAGTTGGTTTTTATACAGACATACTGAATACAAAGGGCTGGAATAAACACGGTAAACGTTAAAAAGTTAACAAAAATTTATTCTTTCCACAAGAGATAAATCAAAATACTGAAATATTTCTTCAAAAATATTCTAACAATATCACAAAAAGTCAAACGTTTAGCAAAAATCAATTCAAAACAGATAAACTAATTCTATCTCACAGTGAAATCACTACAAATCAATCACAGCATTAAGTAAACAAACAGTTCGCTAGAACTACAGCTACTACTGAGATGAGTTGTTTGTTCTCGGCTTTTATAAGCTTTATAATTAATTTCTCTAATATACTGGAAACATCTATAAATATCTGGATTTTTGTGGATGGCAACAGCAATTACGAGATATTTATTTATTAGGTATTAAATGCACGCGCTGTTCTATTTTTAACCTTCCAACGCAGCTATCTTTTCAAAAATCGTCTGCGTTGCTAAGGCAACATGAAGCAAATCTAATTACAATTCTAAATAAAAAAACTAACTAAATAAATAACTATGAAATCCATAACAATATATGAATTAAGTAATAATTAATAATAAAGCAAAGTGCCGTACAAAACTATGATTGGAAAACTGAGACCATGAGTTCGGCCACATTCGGTTATCTGGGGATGCGTACAAGTTCTGAGTGCACGTGTCCCCCAAAAGCCGAAGGTAGCTGAACGCAAGCTACTCACACGCATTTGTAATTTAAGTAGTGTGTGTGTCAGCTCGCTGTGAGTAATCTAACAACACTGAATAAATTATCGTTAATTACTTAGCAGTAAACATTTCATTTTTTTCTTCGTCGATATGTTATTTTATTATTATATATTATTATTTGCCGATATATTGGCCGGGCCGCAAAAATATTTGTTGTGGGCCGCATGCGGCCCGCGGGCCACGAGTTTGACATCCTTGGTCTGGACTATAGTCCATAGTTACTCAAAGTGTTCGGATCTGAAAAAGACCTGAAAAAGAGTCCATTTTCAGGTCTTTTCAAACAAATTATTTTATTTGATAAGAACACTTTGAATAATGATTTTAAAAAACAAGCAGATTTTTGATAGTAATATGTGAAAAAAAAAGCCCGCCAGCGGCCGAGTGATAAAGTCGCTGAACATTTGGTAGTTCGGTCCGAGGTTCGAATCCCGCGAACGAGCTGGCTGCATGGGCGTTTTCGTGGTTTTCCTTATGTGTAACGTGTATATGAGCCAGTTGCCTTAGAAAGTCCTCCACGAAGTCATACCTTCTCGTAGGCAGGTAGCCCTCAAGTTTTTGTCGTAATCACATAAAGTAAACCAAACCAATGTGAAACAAAAATAAGTCATTTGCTAATATTTAGTGACTGATATTTTCAAATAAAAATGAAGAACACTCATTAATAATTATAGTGACTCAATTTTTTTCCCCAGACAAATGAAGAAATGTCTGGGGAGAAAATTGAGTCACTATAATTATTTGCGAAATATTATTCACAATCGTCTAGAAAAGGAAAAGAAAAGACACTGAGCAGGCTGTCATATGGATTCATATTTTCTGAGAGCATTTTTATATCGACTGGTTACTGCAACATAAGAAAGAGACGTTAAGAAAAAATCACATCATCATCTTCTCGAACATCTTTTCAATGGCATCAGACTGGAAAATACGAAATCTATGGCTTTTAGGCAAACATTCGGAGCACTCAGCAGGGTATGTCGATTTAAAAAACTATAGCGAGTGGGGGTGGGGGAGGTTAAAGAAAGGAAGAAGAAGAAGGTATCTTTTCTTTTTATGATGTACTTAAGTAAAACAAAAAGGAAAGTTAGATTAGAAGCCAAAGAAAAGCGCATGGCGATGATTTAAGAAAGTGAAAAAAAAAGATATGTCACTTTCAGGGATAGCGAGAGAACTAAGCTTTCGCCACCATTACGAGTTAATCCGTCGGGTTTTTCCAGGCTTAATGATGCTACGGTAACAAGAACGTTCTCGGTTTTTCGCCCGCAGAAAACGCAGATAATCGTAAAGCCAGTGTATTAGAATTAAAAAAAAAAAAAAAAAAAAAAAAAAAAAAACACATAGAAATAAAATAGCAGGGAAGGGTTTAGTTACGCGGCTTGGTGATAAGTCTGGGAAAGTATTTTTTGTTTGTTTTTCTTTTGGATTTCTTCTTTGTTCCAGCCTCGTTCGGGACGATACGATTTGGAAGCCAACGACTTGGAAGACTGAAAAAAAAATGGTATTAAAATTTCGTTGGTGCTTGAGAAGAAGCTGAGAATCAAGAAAAAATATTAAAAAAAATAACAAGAGTTAACAACTGGTTTGTTTTGCCCGTCTCTCCAAACTATAATAGCCTGTCCTTCGTGAAATAGAAATGCAAAATATTTTTAAAATGATGATAGTCTAATTAATGAGTAATGTTTTCCCTCATTTCACGTTGATTGTTATCTAAAAGGGTTTTCTTTTTTATGCGTACAATTGTTTGTAAATTATATATTCTGGAAGGATTGCTATTGTCGTTCAGTTCCAGAAGTCTATAAAGAACCGTGGACAAAGTGACCAAATTGTTCCCTTTCGATCCAGATCCAGACAACTAAAGATATTAAAAAGAAATTATAAAGCATGCGTACAAGCAACGCATAACTTTAAATAAACTAACTCCAACTATCTGATTTTACAACTATCTTTAATTCCAGTTACTCAGATCTATTTTTCTCATCTCTAGTATAAATACAGTAAATGTTGCTGAATGTGATCGCGGTGAATGTTAGCATTCAATATTGTTATCGAACTGCCGAAGTTCCGCCCGTTTTGTACGAAAATATAGAAAATATATCTCTTACTGTGATAAAAAATTCTGTTAATACTATCAAAGTGTTATAATAAAAAAAATGTGTACTTATCGAAAAGGAAAGAAAAGGAAAAAAAATCTGAAAGATTTTCAGAATTTACATTACGCCCAAAGGGGCGTTTTTTTAACGTTTTGTGTGTTACCTTTATTTATTAAATATTATGTTCTTCGTATTTGCACCATAAAATTCAATTCAAGAGCAGTATCGCAAAATAATTTTAAAGTGAGTATATCTTTAGAATTTCCGATATACAGTCTCGCGCGCTGGAGATAATTTTTTTCCGTATATCTAATGTAAGATATAATCACATTGAATGTAAGGCCGTGTAGAAGATTAAATAATGGTCTCATCTTTCACGCAATGACCACAGTTACCGTGTGGATGATAACTGCATAGTAGCGTAACGGTATGAAATGGTAGCGTAACGTGATGAAATTTTTCATTGTATGAACAACATAACATTTTAAAAGATTTGACTGACATTTACTATAAAAATATTTTGCAGTGATCCAAAATATTTTCTAGGGGTAGTCAACCTTTTTATACCTGCCGCTCTCTTTGTAGGTAGTAAAATTTCCTTACCGCCCACTGCTTTCGCAGTAACTTAATTTAGCTTAAATGCAAAGTAATTTTTTTGAGTGGTGACTTAATAAAATATTTATAGTTAAATTTATCCATTTATTTATATTTTGCGTACATTTATAACAGACAGAATATTTATGTCCCGAGTAGATAGCCGGGACATCGGTTCCAGCGAAACTGTTTCGGCTAGGAGCCCTTTAGTGGTAGGAAAATGAGAAATTTATTTCACGAGAAAGTTTCTCCTAGCCTCACGCTTAGTTAATATGTTATGCGTGCTCTACTCACAGAACAACACCTGAGAGAAGTGGCAAAATGGAAACAGTAGAGAGAGAGAGAGGGCTGCATGCGGGAGAACGGACTTTCATTATCGGATAGACAAAAGCCTCTACCGCCCACCATTAAAGCTTAAATCGCTAGTAGGCGGTAGGAACTAGATTGACTATCCCCTGTATACACTTTATAATAACACGTATTTATTTTATAGATGCGTTACACTTTGAATTGCTTTTTTACTGACATATTTTGTTGACTCAATTACAGAAACTTCATTCTGAAATTAAGCATCGAATGCGTTTAGTTGGAAACTGTTTAAAATGTGTAAATATTTTTCCATCATAATGAATGGAGGGAAAGATTAATTGTAAGAGATGAATTCAGTTTAAGGGAGATAAAGATTTATTATTACGAATCAGTTCATTTTTAACGAAAGTAAATCTTCATTATAACAAATTAATTTATTTTTATGTAGGTGAAGGTGAAATTTCATTTTAACGGTAGATGAAGCTTTATTATAATGGAGATTCAGCTTTATTATTATAAGGACGATTTCATATGTTTTTACACTCCATTATAATGAGAGAGCACCCTATTTAAATGAAAAAAAAAATCTAAAAATTTTACTGAATCTGTCATAAACTTCAATTTAATTATAAAAGTCAACTTTTATCATAAACTGTACTTTGAGTTGCTTTTTATTGACATATTTTGTTGACTCAACTGCAAAAAATTATTGCTCAAATTAATCATCCTCTCCCATTATAAAGAAGGAGAAGATTCATTATAACAGATCAATTCGTTTTAATGGAAATGGAAGTTCATTGTAAGGGATTAATTAATTTTAACAGAGGTTCAATTTTATTTTAAGGGGATTTAATTTATATTTCAGCAACGTTGTAACGAGAGAGCACCGTATTTTGAATAAAAAAGTCTTAGCGTTTTATTAAATCTTATCATAAACTGCAGTTTAATATTTTCTGCTTATGTATTCATATGACAAGGAAGACATTTCTCACGCAGATGTAACTGAATCTCACAAAAATATCATCCCTGTTATTTTCATACAACAGCATGCTCTGAAGCTGCAAAAATAACACTTTTCCTGAAGGTACGGGGAAAGGAGTTATACGAAAAAATTGGAAGATGTGTAAAGATCAAAGAAGAGAATTCGAAATGCCAAGCGATTGTTTGTTTTCTCCTTGCAGACGAATGCGCCCGCATGGGAAAATTTACTTATCCTTTTACATACGCAAAATGTGTTTTCCATCTGACTTTCCACACCTTCTTTGACAGTTCGTTTTTCTTCTTCTCGAAATTTACAATAAAGAAGCTCTGGCGAGGAAACATTTGAAATTGTCACCAAAGTATGTGCAGAAATTGCATTTTAGTTTGAAAGAATTTATACTTTTACGACAAACATTTGGGTATTATGCAAAAGCTACTTAAAGAAAGCTACGTGAGAGCATTAGCAAAGTTGGAGCGAATCGTTTCCATCTATTTTTTTAGACGTGATAAGCATTGTTTTAGAAACCGATGAATCATATTTGGATACATACTGCTGTTTTATTCATTTCACCGTAATATAGCTGCTTGGTGCGATCGGCTTTATTTATAATTTCTAGATTACCTCTCTCTCTTTTTAGTCCAAAGGGGCGTTGGACCCAAAGGGCTATTAGCCTCAAAACAGGATTATGCGTCGGTTCACTTTCTGCGTTGATTTACTTTTCAGACTGATGCCGTATATTACATTTAAAGAAATTAAATAATGAAGAATCCGCATGAATGCATGAATGTTTCTCGCATTGTGAAAAAACAACGGAACTTAGAGCCATCCACTTTTAAATAACGCAGTCCTCCAACCGAGCGTGGGCACTTGGAAACCCGAATTTTGAATTTCGAATTTGTTTTATGATTTATTTCAAATTTTGTAGAACTTTAACGAATTTTTGATTAAAAATTCAACGATTTCGTAGCGAGCAATAGCAACACTGTACGAGAAAAAATTATCTCGAGCGCGCGAGATTATCAGAAATTCTAAAGGTATGGTGCTATTAAATATTTCGTGATTTTGCTGTTGAATTGAATTTTATGGTGTAAGTGCGAAGAACATGATATTTAATAAATTCATGTGGTACACAAAACGTTGAAAAAACGCTCTTTTGGGCGTAATATAAAATCTGACAGCTTTCAGATTTTTTTTTCTTTTCTTCCTTTTTGTAAAATTTGTTTTATGAGTTCAAAAGACATATAGTGGTTTCTCTTAACGTATAAACGTGGCAGAATTAGAACCTCTACACACGATAATGCCTCGCAAAATAAGGTTCCAATGTTGCCTTTGCACTTAAACATAACTCCTTCAATTTATCTTCCGCGAGCCCTTGCGCATAGCGCTAATTTTATAACGATTTTAATCTAAAATTTTCCCGTTAGCTGGAATCATTGAAATCATTATATAATATTTACAACATCATTATATAATAATCATATATATAATGATTTCAATGAGTGCAGATAATGTAATTTCACGGATCCAACCAGTATTTAACAGATGAGAACTGCATTTATTTCTTTTACATAGCTTGATTAGTTAATCGGTAAGAGAAAAATTCAGTTTTAAAGAAAAATTAAGTGTTCCACTCATTGATGAATGGAAATACACTTGCGCGTGAAAGATAAAAATATTTTATTTCGAGCAGTAACAACTCATTTCTTTTAAATCGCGGAGTTCGTTGATTAAATTCGAAAGCCAAATATCTTACGCTTTTCCAGTTGGAAACATAGTTCTTTTAAATTATTGAGTTTGTTAATCAGATATTTGTGAAGATCGCACAAAAAACGAAATAAATTTAAAAGAAAAATTCAAAATTCAGAATTTTGTGATCGAAGTGCACATATTCTCGTGAAGGAACGTGAGTTCAAGATTTGGTTGCTCGAGGTACCGCCGTTTTTCTACAGTGGGAGGGATATACATACATACATACAGATTCTTCATTATTTAATAACTGAGAACGTGCCTACTTCATATAGACTGCTAGCGGTTAAAATTGTAGTACCATGAAGCAAATATAAAAAAAGATATTCATTGTAAGTAAACAGTATGCAGGAAGACAAAATGATTAAATTTTAAAGCAGTTTGCAGGTTTACGGGGGGGGGGCGAAATTAATAGAAACAGCTGCCACCCCTGGCAGCTAAAACGGCCCTTACCCGGTTAGGCATGAAATCGAACTTTGCTTGGATGACAGACATCGGCAACTCATTCCATGCTGCTTCAAGTCTAAGTTACACTTCATCAACCGTATTAGATGGAGAGGGGTAGCCAGTCTCTCAGCAACCCATGACAAGACGTTTTCACTGAGTGACAGATCTGGAGATCGTGCAGGCCAGGGCAGCAATCAAATAACCTGTGTATCGAGGAAGGTCAGAACACGACGTGCAACGTGGGGTCTTGCACTATCTTGTTGGAAGATGGCGTTTGGTAGGCCTCGAAGATAGGGCCCAACCACTGGATGTAAGGCGTCAGAAATAAACCGATCTAATATATATCTTTTTAACAATTAAAACTGTAATAATTTTTCACTGTATAATTCTGTTTCATTTTTCTTCCTTCTTTTTCTCCTTTTCCTAATTCAAAACGGCCCAGTATCTTATATAGCAACTGAATCTATACATAAGTTATACAGTTTTTGATATATATAAACAATTCAAGTAGGTGTACGATGTTCAAATCGATTAATTATTGATTGACTAATGTAAGGATATTTCTACGTATTTTATTTATCAGTGGGCTTAGTGAGCATATATCCACGTGAGCTTTTATCCGTGTGAGCATATTTCTAAGTGAGCATTTTTGCATGTGAGCTTTTTTCTATGTGGGCATATTTCTCTGTGGGCTTTTCTCCTGTGAGCATTTATACCTGTGAGCATTATTCTGTGGGCATTTTTCTTGTGGGCTTTTTTCCTGTGAGCAATTTTTCGGTCACCGGATGTCGACCAGTGCGATGGACGATATCACGGAACGATAATCCACACTCTCGATAGACAATGATCCTGCCTCTATCGAATTTCGACACCTGGCATTCCTGCTTATTCTTCGAGGCATAACACGATATTCTGATTGGAAAACTGTGATTTCATAGCATTTCAAAATACAAAAGCGTTAAAAAAATATAAATGTATAGATTCTGTAGCATATAAGTTCAACTGCTAAAAAAAGTCGAAATGAGTTTTTTTTTTTTCCATACGTAGGTAATAAACAGGGCAGGAACTTTCAGTGGATAATATAAAGTTTCCGTCAGAAGAGTATGGTTTCTTAAAATGAGTAAAAAGTGCAAAAATGAATGATTAATTTGCCTTCGACTTACCCTTCTGTAAACTACAATGAAAGCTATGTAAAACTAATGATTCATTAATAATAGGAATTCTAATCCTCTTACAAGCTGCTCAATAAATTAGATCACCAGTGGCGTGGAAAAACAAACTTAATTACTGACCCTTTCTCCAGATGCCCTTGAAAAGTACTCAAGGTCAAAAGCCACAACATAAGTTTGCTCATTTATCTTCATTGATTAATCTACAGCCTCTGGAAGTGTTCGCAGATAGATCTCCTAGGTCATGTGCCAGCCCTACATTGCACGTGAACCTGACATTGAATTTTATTTGTACGTACTTTGGGGCCCCTGCTTTTGCTAGCTTCCCTTACGAAGAAGATAATTCTAAGCCAGTGAGAAACAAAATGCGGAAATCTGTGCATTTATTTTCTATGTTATGCCACTTAATCTTTTCCTGCTGGATAAAGTAATCTACTATTATTAATGAGTATAAACTTAATAGTGTTGTATTTCTTCACTATTATAGTTTTACTGAATTCAAGCAGGAAAAATATTTATTTTATAGCGCTAATTTGATAACCGGTATTTGCTTCTATATTAAAAAAAATATTTATCTTCTATATGAAAGATATACTTGACATACAAATTCAGGTAATAGCTCAAACTGTCTCTTTTCAAGAGCTGAACTTTTTAATTTACAGTAAAATCTCAGCCAAACCAACACAAAAAGTAACCGCCAATATGAAAATGTCGTCAGTACAAAAGGGTCTAAATTTAAATCAGAAATTTAACTCTTTAAGATAAAATGTGTATGCAATGGGCTAATAATATAAAGACTTAAACGTGCTTCGCCCAGACGATATAATGGTTAGGGGAGCCTATTACGGTAATGAAGGTCCCGGGTTCGAATCCCGAAGAAGACATGAATGCTTGTAAATGTATAGTGTTGATGCGGCATGGTGATACTCTAAATATACGGCTAGCCGAAAGATCTCTCATGTGGTTTGGTGAAAGGGGAGAGGAGTGCGAGACCTCGGGATCCCCCACAGGGTGCTCTCCTTCAAAACTGGGGGGCGGGGTTGAAGTCCAACCTCCTTTGGAGCAGGCTCTAGCAACCATTGTTCCATGTAATGTACACAAAACAACAACTTAAATGTGCAAAAAAGATATCTGTTATGTTTCTGCCACCCAACATACCAAACCTTTTTCAACCAGTGAATCATGACATTATTCAGAACCAAAGAACTATCAATTTTATGTGAACTTTGGGAGTAATATCAATGATTTTATAAACAAATTTCATTGAAAGACGTTATATTTATATATGTCTCTTGCTTGGATTCATATAAAGAACATTACATCGTTGTTTAGCGTTAACTGAGGCTTATGATCATGTTCGCAGCTGACGAATCGAGTGACGAAGATTCTCTTAGTTTTAAAATACGTCCGGCGCTCGTGATTGACATCTTGGATTTAGTTACATATCCGGAGAAGGTTTGAGTAGATATAAACAATTCTGTTTCGGTCACACTGTCTCTAGATACGAAGTAATAATCTGACATATACTGGGAAAGGAGAAATCCGATGAAGAAGAGAGGATGAAGACGACATGTTGAGTAAGGAAACTGCCGAAGGATTGCAAACTTTCTCTTCTGATAAGATCTGAAAAGAAATATTCATTTTGTCAGTGCATGGTGTTATGAAGCTTCATTGTATATACCAGTGGTCAAACTCGTACTGCCCCCCGGGCCGCATGCGCAATCTGAGAACAGCAGACTAGCCATAATTTTTTTGACAAAATAAAAATTAAATAAATTTTTAATTTCGCTTACTAAATATTTTTTTAAAACATACATAAGCAGTAAAAGTTATATCAGAAAAACAAACAATTCAAACTTATATTTATTTTTGATCTGAAATTTAAAGTTTAGTCCCTCTAAGATATTTTTGTTAATTACATTTTGATATTCAAATATACTGACAGCTAAATATTAAACCTTCTCCAGACTGACTAGTTCTAACATGTTTAATTAATCATTAAACATCTTACTTTAATTTAAACTGAAAATAATTATGAAAACTTTATTATTTTTTCAAAGAAACTTCAAATAAGACACAACGTAAGAATAAATAACGACAACTCAGTCTCTTTCTCATATACATTAAATTTTTCTTTGACGCATAAGTATAAATATATAGTATGTTTCCTTGTGCGTTACTTTAAGTTAATTTTATTTCTCATTGTAGCTTGACGCTTAATTATGTTTCGGTTATTTTGATAAAGTTTGTAGCTTTGGAGAGAAAAAACTAGAAATTATCTTCATAACGATCGTAGATGTTCGTCGGTTAGTCGGGTTATTTTCTTATTAATTTTCAACTATGAAAAAGAAGCTATTCACGTACAAATGTATTCCCGAACAAAGTGATTATTCTTAGTTCAAAAATTCGTAACTGAGCTTATTTATTTTTTGACAACTAAGAGTAAATGTTAATCAAATCTGTATCTTTAGATTTTTGAATAAGATTTATATTACACTGTAAGATAGTTAGCTTCAGTTATAGATTTTTTAATGCATTACTCACGTGAGATTTTAATGATAATGAATAAAATATAAACTCTGACTTCAAATAATTAAATTCTTCAGAACTGAAATATCTTCGCGGACCGCATAAAATTGCTTCGGGGGCTTCATGCGGCCCGTGGGCAGCCAGTTTGAAATCACTGGTATACATAATTTTTAAAACTTTAGCAACAACATTACGCAGGCAAACTTTGGTAACTATATGTCATCACACTAAGAAATTTCTAACTTTCGTGTGATAATATATATGGTAATTTTAAAATTTTGTTTCATTTTTTCTTGAATATAAAATACGATTTATACAATTTTCTACATAATTTATTTAATTGTGGCTGATAGATTTAGCAAAAAAGGAAATACCTATGATTGATGGACTTTGCAATTTTTAGAGATGTCATAAGAAAACATAAATAAGTGAGGCCTTGGAATATATATTCAATTATCCGGAATCAGCGAGGCGCCGTTGCTGCTGGTTAAAAACGATTCATCTGTACTTCGATTTAGTGCAATTAAATGTTGCCATATTCGATGTGGTGGTTAGCGATGTTGACTGCTATAGCTTTGACTTACGACAGGATAATCTATGTTTGCTTATGACGTCTCACTAATCGCCGAGTGAAGCGGACAGCACACAACGGCAGCGGAAAGTCACTACTGAACAGCTGCTATATCTTTGGCTATAGGTTCGAATCCTGGAGAAATCATTAATGTTTGTGACTGATGACCGTACAGTGTCTTTGTGGTATGGAGCATCTGAAATACCCTCGAGCTGAAAGTCGACTCGAGAGTCTGATAGTAGAGGAAGAGGAGTAGAATAAATTTGTATCTGTCCTTCGGGTGTTCTGCATCAAAACAGTGATAGTGATGGGCAAACTCGGCCTGTTACCTAAGGCTTTGGCCAACAACAGGCATGGTATTTCCATCTTGGTCGTCATGGATTCGTTGTCAAACTCAGACTCTCACCTAAGATCTTAGCGAACGACATGTAGAACTCTTTCCGTCTTGGCCGCAATGAATTTGTGGGCAAACTCGGACTGTCACATAATGTCTTAGCCAAGATTTAACTGCTGTAACCGCTAAATTGAAAGTGTGATTTCCACATTTTCAATTTTTCTGCAGCCAAAATTATTCAAAAAACATCTTCCGTTTGTGAATTAGATTTTCTAGAGGCATTTCAGATTACTTCTGAAATGCAGACTTTCAGATTACGTCAGGGGTTTCTTTTTTCTTTGTCATTTTGTAAGGATCTTAAGTTTTACTAACGTTTATTTTATTTTAAATCTTTACTATCACTTCTTATTTTCTACTTCCGGCCAGAATTAAAAGCTTTAACTTATTTATGCAAATTTGTTGGCGAACGCCAAGTACTTAAGTTGTGGCTTTTTGCCAAGCGAGAGAGAGGAAGGAGTTAGTAGAAGCAGGCCGCTTGCCTTAGCAGTTTTACTCGGTTGCTGGTTGCCTTCCAGGCCAGAGGTTTAATCCTCTTAATAATTTTAAACGTATTGTAGTGTTAAACAGTTCTCTGTACTACATACGGCTTCCTGTTAATATATGGCCAATGTTCCACGTAGGCCCTTGTTTATTATTCCAAAGTTAAGTTAGAGTTTAGTTAATATTTTTATATTCTTACGTTCAGACCACAAGTGGTTGGTCTCTGTATTCCGAAGTACGGAAATTATTGTAAAGAGTGAAAAATAAAGGGTTTCGTATACCCTTCCTGTGTATCTTGTCTACTTCCCACATTTATTGAACATAGCTTTAGTAAGCTCCCTGTTCCGAGTCAGGTTCTTGAATGTTCCCCAAGCAAGTAAGGCGGAACACTGAACCTGATAATTTATCTAGAACATTCTCAAATTTTCTCTGTTGTTCTGACGAAGGTATATGTTTCTTTTCTGTCATTTTCTTTTCCACAGTCGAAGTAAGCTGTTCTCTTTAATCTTCTAAAGTATAAATATGAAAATTCATATTAAGCCGAATCTTACTGTGTATTCTTAGTTACATACTCGTTGCTTTTTGGAAAGTCGTCATCGAAGACATTTCTTCTAAGGGAAGTTGTTGTCTTGTGTTTTACCATAATCAGTTAACCAAATCATAATATTTTTAATTAATGAATGCATGGTTTTTTTATTTTAAATTCCTTATTGTTAAAATGGGAGAAAATGCACTATTAATTAATCGTAAGAATTTAAGACTTTCCTTATTAAACTCATGTATGAATTTTAAAACTGGTGTTTATTTTCAAATTTCATCCTAAAATATTAGAAAAATCTCTGCTTATAACGAGGTCGTCTCTCTTGGTATTAAACCAGCGAAGTTATTTTTTTTAATCTTTGAAAATAAAACTTGCTGCTTGGCTTCGGAAGTTTGTATTTTTTTAAAACTTTTCCCCATGCGGGGGAAGAACCAGTGTTGACGAATCGGATAAGGATAAGCTGTGCTGTGGTTGGTTGGTTTGGGAAAGCAGCTAAAAGAGCTCCCCTGACGCCTTACTTTTGTTTTGCTTTTCCTTTTTTTTCCTTAAAAAAAAACACAGTAAAAAAAAATTTTGGGGGAGGAGAGAAAGGAGGAGAGGAGAACTCAGTGGATGTGCACATATTTTCAAGAACGCTGTGTCGAATTTAATATATGTGCTATGAAATGCTGAAAACTTTCTATCTAACCGTTTACCGGACATTCTTCCCAATTTTAAACTCATTCGTTAAAAAAAATATGCTTTATATTTAGATTTTAGTAATAATCTTCCCATTTTTCGCACAATATGTTGCAGCTTAGGCAGTTAATGCTGAATTAATATATTAACAAATTATCCAACAAAAATAGCACTGGTAACCATTCATATAGGAGCAAAAGTAGCTATATATGTGATATACGTCCGATTTTCACTAAATTACGATTTGTTCACTTAGCGCCTGTTGGTACCGATCTTATATAGGATATCATCGAAGTAGGAGGAGTTCTGGAAATATAATCTTCTTGAATACATAGTTTTAGAAACTATAACTATGTACTCAAGAAGTAATAATTGGGAGTTACTGGAAGCCTGACAATATTTCTTCAAATTATAAACCGAAATTCCATAGTCTTCGGCCCACTAGCGGCCGTACGGTACAGTTGCTGAACTCTGGTAGTTCGGTCCGGGGTTCGAATTCCGGGAACAGGCTGGCTGCATGGACGTTTTCTGGTTTCCCCCATGTGTAACGTGTATACGAGCCAGATTCTATTAGAAAGTTCTCCATCAAGGCATCCTTCCTGTAGATAGCCGTCGAGGCATTGCTGTAAACACATAAACCAAACGAAACCAATCCCTAATCTTCATTCCACCAGAGCTATCAGCATGCATGAACTATTAAACTATTAACTTATGTATAGGGAAAGCTCGACATCTTTCTGTACGCATTTTGTTGGGTCCCGTGAAGGTTATATATGATTGATGTTATTTATTACTATCGTTCCCCGATAGGACATTTTAGCGATTAATTTTAGTGCTTTTTTATCCTTAGTTAAAAAAAGTCTCTAGAACAGGGTTTCTCAACTAGAGGGGAATAGCTTCTAGGGGGAATTTCATAGTTTCAGAAAGGGGTGGGGAATTTAGGTAGCATTTTATTTAGCTGTTAACTATTTAGTTTTAGCGTATGAATATAAAAGAAAAAAAAACTGCTTTAGTTCAAGTTTTAGTCTTTATTAATATTTTCTATACTTTTGTTGTTTAAATTATAGAACACATTATAAATAATATATATGTAAATAAAATGTATATATTTAATTTTCGAACTTTGAGTTGGAAAGGAAAGGGGGAATGATCTTCTAATAATGGTGAGAGAGGTGCATAGGGCAAAACAGGGTTGAGAATCACTGCTGTAGAACAATTCTCTGAAGCGCTAAAGCGTGTGAAAAAAGTCTTGTTTGTTAGAAATCTCAAACGCGGTAGTACGAAAGTGAAGAAGGGAAAAACAGAGCGGATAAAAAAGTAAAAGGGCAAAAATTGGGAAGTGAAAAAGTTGCTACTACGCGGCTTCTTCCCCAATCTATGATTTTCGAAGCTAGAAAGGGATTTTTGTTATTTACTTGGAGAGACTTGTCTGTGCTTCTATTTTTTCTGTTCTTCCTCGAGGCTCTTTCGTCGTCTGCTCGAGCTTTGATGCTTCAGAAAATAGCAAATGCTAAGCCAAAACTGGGTAGGTGGATAGATACACGTCGAGTACCATCTCCTTGAAAACTGATATTTGGACTGTTGTCTCTCGCAGCTATTCTGGATATTTTCTCGAATTCCTTTTATCATACTTTGTCTTTAAGCCGTCGATGTTGACTTTATTGTTTTAGATAAGTTATCTGGGAAAAGTAATCTTGGATATAATTGCATACAAGATTTTAATGAAAATGCTGTATTCCCGCATATTGCCAACTGGTTAGAGACGCTGATTGCTGTACCGATGGACCCAAGTTCGAATCCCGGAGAAATTATAGATGTTTGTTTGTAAGTGTATAGTGTCTGAGCGGCAAAGAGACACTCAATACGCGATGACCCAAAAGTCCTTTTGAGTGTCTAGTGGTACGGAAAGAGGGATGGAAGATCTTTGGAAGGCCCTTCAGGGTGATTTCCTTCAAAATTGTGGCGGAAGCCTAACAATTGGCTAGGTTCCGCAATACTTAAATCACATGTTGTACTCTAGAGGTACTGACCTAGCTTCTACATGTATCTGTAATGCCGTATAACGCTTAATGAATTTATAGATCTCATTAAAGCAGTTTAAAAAATGTGTCGAAGAAAAATCTCTTCGAAGTGTTAACTGTTTTCAGTGGTGTATAAAATAGTGTTCACGATAAATGGACGCCGTTGCATTTCTCGCCAATAATTGAAATATAGTGTACACAAAGCCTTTAAAATGTCATTTATTTGTTTTACTCAACTACCTTAAAGCAAACGAGGACTATTGGGATAACTTCATGAGTGAATATCTAACGAAAAATGGTTCGTATTTATTTTGCACATGAAGAAAATGATGAAAATTTCACGCAACCAATAATTTGCCAAGAAACGAGACCTGAATGAAATACCAGTTGGTCAGCTATTTGATCCACTCGGGGAGCCTCAAGAGTGTATTAAGGCGTTTCAGTGACAGATTATAAAACTTGCAGTATTATCCAGTTTTGAAATAAAAGATTAGAACATAAGATTTTGCACTTAAATCCAATACTTTTTTACGTATGTATGCATTAAACTACGTTCTCAAACAAGGGACTATATCCCTGAGTGGTGTTTCGTAGTTTCAAGGCGGAATGCGGTCAGCCTTTTATTTAGCTGTTAAGTATTTAGTTTTAGTTTATGAATATAAGAAACTAGCTTCATTCAAGTTTGGGTATTTTTCAGTGTTTTCTACACTTTTCTGTTTAATTTATAAAAACGTTAAAAAGCAGTCTATGTCTAAATAAATGTGCATAGTTTTCGAACTTTGGAAAGGAAGGGGTGTGTTAGGTGCGTGGGGCAAAGCAGGTTTAGGACCATTACGTTAAACTAATCAGAAAAATTTGGGCGGTTGGAGGAGTGAACAGGAAAGAGCTCTCTTTTTGTTGTGAAAAAGTTGACGTCATAAATACATGAGCTCTAAACGCAAATTAATGCAAAATTCATAATTATATAAATGCGTTATTGTTGATTATTTATTTGGCGACTAAAATTTCGATAGTAATTTTATGTCAACGTTCTTTTTTACCCTCCCCAAGTCTTTCGCACTTTTTTAAAGTGTCTTTAAAGTCCTTAAAGAAATAATTTTTTTATTCCATTCCTCGAGTAGATACATAATTTTGCATAAATACGTTAAAAATATAACTTATGACGTTTCTTAAATAAATATATATTCTAAATAAAAGTAATTATGAGTAAAATAAAAAGTTCATGAACTGCGCTAAAGCTGCAGAGTAATAAACCAATAATTTATAATCAGAAAACGTTTCATATATCATCTCCAAGGAACAGAAATTCAACTAATACCATGAATATTTAAAAACATTTTTAGTCAATATTTTAATTAGTATTTAACATTAGCATTTTCTAAACCTCTACTGCTTTAAAAACATAAAAAATATAAGGAAAACAAAACACATAAAAATCTGTTTTCTGCGATTTAGGATTTTCCTTTACAGATTTTTATGTTTTTAAAGCTATACAGGTTTAGAAAATACTAATTTAAAATATTAATTAAAATACTGACTAAAAGTTTTTTTGATTTTTAATATTCATGGTTTTAATTGAATTTCTGTTTCTTGGAGATGGTATATGAAACGTTTTCTAATTATATACATATTTGTGTTACCTTTATTTATTAAATATTATATTCTTCGCCCTTAAACCACATAAAATTCAATTCAACAGCAATATATATAGTAAATATATATAATATTTGCTAAGCATTCACTCAAAAAATGACTTACTAATTTACTGCAAAACCGATGGGACGGTAAAGAAATTTTGTTATCTACAAAGTGGACGGTAGAGAAAGGTTGACTACTCTTGCGATAGAGCATTATAAAAACTAACAAACAAAGAAAAAACTTATAAAATATAAAAGGGGGAAAAGAAAGATGTGTCTGCTTCATAGCTCAGTGGTTAACGAGTTCGTCTCCAGACTAAAGGGTCCCGTGATCGATACCAGATAATCAGTGTTAGGTTTCACAAGCTTTTTATGTTCTTAAAAGTTTTCTTTTTTCTGTTTCCTTAATTTTTCATAAGTCATGCTGACTTTCTTTTATTAATTTCTTTAACGACTGTCATATATTTTTTCCTAATTCGGTTTGCTATTTTTATTTTCATAATGTGGAGGTAAGGGTACTAAATCGAATAATCGAATTTCATTATTAAAAGTATAAGCCATTGTGTTTATAAAATTTATAAGCGTGCCGCGGGCTATTTTTGTTTGTAATATAAAGTTGTAGATGGATTTTGTAAAGGTAATTATTTAATCTCTCCTTTCCATTAAACGTTATGATAAGAACTTATTTTTATGCTTTTAGTTCATCAATTATTTTATACATTTTAAATAAAATCTTATTTTATAGATACTTACATGCATTTTTTCAAATTATACACTTGTTAGTAGTGTAAGGGCACAGGCAGCTTTATACTAGTGTTTCGTTATGAAGGTTTCTGTTTTTCCGAATAGTGGCCACCTTGCACAAATGTTCCCAGCAGGCGTCTGGCGGATGTGAAGTAAGAAAAAGCCAAGGTTAGTATTATTTCTGGTATTTAAATTTTAGAGAATTAGATCTAGAACTTCGTGTATCGCGTCATTTAGAGACGGTCCCTTCGTTTTTCTTTTCATTCGTATTCAAGTAGGCTGAGTTCCCGCGGGATTCAGTCTTCGAGTAATCCGCTATCGAAGAGTTGCGGAAGAGTCCCGCAGAAACTGTATCTGCGCACGGAGTATCCGCCTTCCGTCTAGGGATCAATCGGAACCTGATTATGTATTCGGGACCTATCTGGTCATCGGAGTCGGGTAGGTTTCGCCGGGCCGCGTCAGTCAGGGTTTGGGATTCGGCCGGACTCGGTTCTGTGAATACAGGATGAGGGATCCCTAGCAAGACAAAATTCCCTATGATAGGGACTTCTTCTCCCTGCCGTCTAAAGGTTTATTTTTTTGAGGAAAAAATGAAATTGTCTATTGATTCATGCTGGAATTAAGTCTGGAAATTGAAAAAGTTGGGGCAGATTTAAAGACATTGATTTGAATGCTATGTTTAATCGAATTTCTGAGTTCAGTCTGGCTTTTCTTTGATTACGTGTATTTGTGTGTGCACTTCTTTACATGTGTTTGCCTTGATGACTTTCTGGAATAATATTGACCTAAGGCACAAATAAACGTGCCTGATTCAGGATAATAGTTGATTGCTTATGTAGGTTTTCATGGAAAAGAAGAATTTTAACTTCTGTGAAGAAAGAGAAAACCAACGTGCACTGAAGGAAAAAATTGAAAGAACAACTGAAAAAATTCATATAACTTGAATGACTTCGGAGCTAAAAACACGAAACTTACGCAAAATCTTTATTTTGTCAGACTTGACATTTGTTGTAAACTCAGAATAACCTATTTCTGCAAAACATTTAATTAAGATTATAGAAAATGAGATATAAAATAGCATACAGAAAAGCTGATGATGTTGCTATTGGCCAAAGTTTTACAGATACGTAGAAAAAATTAATAAGACATGTGTTTTCTCTATGCGAAATGCAAGTTTGTTAGTAATTTTTTATGCCTGTATTAGATTGTCCAAGAATTCCACTGTTAAGAAAGTGTATTCATGATGATAAAGCCTTGAAGCTCCTGGAGAGTGCTAGGTATATAATGCAGTGATGATGAATGTTATGTTATGTTATATAGAAGTAAGGGGGGCACCTAATATTTACCCTAAGTAAGTAGGTATTATCCCCACACACTAACTAGAAAACTAACAACATTCCGGCATCATTCCTCGAGTCGTGATGGAAATTGTGACTCCAGCCAGCACTACAAGTTCTGCTACCCTCGGCGGCATCAACGGCATTCCTACCATTCACCGTTAAATTAGCTCAAGTAAAATGGATTACATTACTTGATATATATTGTGATATACATAGTTATACAGGGGCATGTTTCAAGATATTATCTATTGTAGTGGGTACAGGCATCATGCTTCAGGACATTATATATTGCAGTAGAAACAGGCGTGATGTTCCCACGTTACAAATCATTTTTGTAAACACGATCTGATTACGTCGGTGTTTACTATCAGAATTAAGTTAGAATTAAAAAAAATTGTTTGCAAAGCTTACATTTAAATACTATTGCAAAGTTGTACTGAAACTTTAGCAGCTCAATTTTGACGATTCATTATGTGCTGTAGCGCATGTTTTTGTGATAATTGATTTTTCAGAAATTACTTTATTATCTAGCAGTACATTGTTATTTATATGTAAAGATTGATCATGACATTATAAATTGTGGTGGCTAGATGCAACTTATTTCTAGTTTGTAGATCATGTTTACAATCATGACTTGTTTACATCATTATTTACAATCAGCAGTCAAAATTAGAAAAGAATATAAAATAGTAATAAAAAGGACATAAATAAATAAGTTTGAAAACAGAAGGAAAAATTAGCTTCATCTGTATACTTACGAGTTGTCGGCATCATAAAGCATCACATTCACGTTCTATCGGTTTTAAATTCGAAGAATATGCACGCCACTTCATCTGTTGGATTCTTTCGCCCTCAAGATAAACAGTGATTAGTGTAGCGCCATGGGGATGACAATTGTTGTCCATTTAGAAGGGTGTTATTACAGGCTGCTCTCCTTAACAACTTGATCAAGAATTAAGAACCTCACCACTTTATATTTCACGTTCATAGCTGCTGTGGTAAAAAGGTGTGTGTCAATGCGACGTCTTGCCCCTACCACGATTCCAACACCTTTGTACCGGTGCCTTTCACAAACGTTTTGAGATTTATTGCAGGCATTTTGCTCCCTCCAGATTATAACACATTGCAATCAGTTTTCAACCATAACTCATCAGAAAGAGAACTGTCTGTGGTACTCCAATCGCTATGATTTTGGCACCAAGTAACGGGACACATTTTGCAGCCTGAGTTAATGGAACGTAAATTATGAGTTTCGTTGTATACAGCTCTCTTTTACGATAGAGCTTGTCATTTACGATATATCTGGATAATCGAGTTCCGGTAACTTTAGCGAGTTTCCTTGCATCTGTGTTGACATCGGTTGTCTGTTTCTTTTAGAGAACGTTGCCAGGTCTGAGAGTTTGTTGTGGCACATTTTAGACCTTCAACTGTCTGTTTATATACATCTTCACTGATTTTAACACCTTTCCAGATCCTTGACATGATGCTTTTGGGTACGTTTACATCAGTACACACTTGTGTCTGTCTTGCTTCCATTCTCCCAATCGCATGCTGTCTCTCACAATATACGAAATCTTTTCTTAAAAACATGTTTTACCTTCCACATGCGAAAATTTTATTTTACGCTTCTTAAATTAGAATTTAAAGCAGCCCCCTGCCTCTTTTCCATACATGCCGAAGCAATGGGCGCAGGAATTCGTATATTTGGTGTGTAGCGAAAGTGAATACCATTGAAACACGTGATATCGCTGATCTACCTTTCTATATTTCACTTATGAATCATCTTTCTATAGTTGTTTCTTTAATTTTTTCCGTCAGTGTAGTTTGGAAGACGATTATTTAGCACCTTTCTATGCACTAGACTGTTGTTTATGTTCGAGATCATAATGCCTGATTCAGAAATGATCAATGACAATTATTTAATTTAAGAGCTCAAGGTCTTATTTCAGTCATCGAAGTATGACCAAATGCGATGTTCTTCATTACGTGAACACGGCGCTCATCTTGCACAGAGACATTTTCGAATGCTTTTTAGGAATTTCTTAACGTTAAATTGCTCCAAAGTCAACAGTTCGCGAACAAGTAACGACGTTTGTCATCTTTCAACCCTGTCTTTGCTTTACCAATATTCTCATTATTCACACATATGAATACAGGCCTTCTTGGTTCATCTTCACGATGCGTTTGCCTTCCATGTGGTCATTACTTGAATACAAAGATTCTGCGAATTCAGTCACATCTGTACTTTGATTTGTCCATCTCTAACGGTTCCTGGAGCATTTTTCTAATCTTACACAGTATTCTTTAGAGATGCTTTGTCTGGCAATCAATGACATATCTTTTTCATCTACTATCAAAATCTACTGAAATTTGACCTTTATAGTGACAACTGCGAACTGTATTAAAATCCTCCAAATGACCAAATGATACATATGCGCTCAAAAATATTTGTCATATTATCTTTTAAGTTCACATAAATCTCGAAATGTATCAAATTTAATGTACTATGTGTATCGGAAGAAAAGGAGTAAAAATGCAAATCGAGAGAGTCATTTTGGAATAATAGTCAGACAAGTTAAAAAGAAAGGGTGTATTTAGAAGTCAACCCGGAACTACAAGAGTCAATCACAGAACATTTGTCATAGAATTGACCCGTTATTGCCAGTCCACGAAATTTCGAAACAGCTGCTTTGTTTATCTTTTATTTGATTATAGCTGTTCAATCTGGAAATTTTATTTTTGAATTACGATCTGAGTAATCAAATCCGATCATGCGGTAGATTCTTAACTAACTGGGGAGCGGATTAACTGGGCTCGATCAAAAAAAGTTAAGTTTGCTTATTTAGGAGTAATAGAAAAAATAACTATGGCAAACCATCAGAGTAAAACAAACTGTTTGCAAAAAGTGATATTGCCCCCCCCCCCAAAAAAAAGCTTTGAGTAACAGCAGTGATACTAGATGGTGTTATAATGTTAGGGAAGTAATTGTTCGTAATGTACCGTATCCTGTCATGTTACAAGACTGCTTTTTTTCACAAAATGCAGATGAAAATCAAGGATGCGGCATATACACACGAATGATTATAATTTATTATAACTTTATCACATTAGAGTTTACTAAATTTTGGAAACTAGAACCATTTAAAAATAGAGGTACAAATTTTAAGACGACATTATAGACGTGAAATTATGATATAAATGTCATTATATCATCTATTAAAAATAAATTGTTCAATCGTAAAAATAAACGTGATCTCCGGTTTTACTTCTTCTACTTCAGGCTTCTGGAAGTGGCACTAGAATCATGCTATTTCAAGCTTTTTCTTCCATTCTGCCTGTGTTCGTGGCGAGAATTTCAGAATTTATGCCACTTCAGCCTTTCTTTGACATCGTAAAATAATTCTTTGCTTTATTTACTACGTAATTATCCCTTTCCTCAAAGAAGTCAAACCACATCACAGCGTAAAATTGTATTGAGTGCGTATCAGGCTGACTTCATTGGACACACATTGGCTATCGAAAGTTTATAAATTCAGTGACAATGTTCTCTTACTGTGTAGAGACATTAGGTTATTGCGAAGAAGGAGATGTGAAAAATGAACAATGCCCTCGCCGGACTCGAACCACGGACCTCTCGAATACGCGCCGAATGTGCTGACCACTATATCACGAAGGCATGCTAAGAAGGCGGAAGAGATACATGTAACTGTTTGTTTTAGAAGAGAAACTGAAAGATAAAATTCACATATTTTAATTAAATCGTAATAAAGGGTGCATCAAACAAGGGAAATCAAAATAAGGAGGTCTTCTTACAGTGGACAGAGAACACTAATTTCAGCTGGAAAAGGGAGGACATATAAATAACATTTAGTAACTTTGATTGGTCGTATCGAAACTTTGTCTGAATATGAAGAGGTGTCATTGTGATATCATTTTACAGTAATGTGACCACATTTCGCGATCACATTTTCGGATTTAATGCTGATTATGAATGGAATCTCTTCTTACCTACCCCAACCAGAAAGCCTGAAATGGAATATTTAAAAAAGGCTTATATGGGAAAGCCTGAAATAGAACATAACCAAAGAGTAAACAAAAACATCAGGTATTCAGCCATTTGTCTTATACTTCGCGTTGATTCGTATTGACTAAACTGCAACAATCATAACAAAAACAAACAACAGGTCCTGTGCATATTAGCTTTGGTTATGATTGTTTCACTATCAAGTAGTTCTGATGGTATTCAGCGATATTATTTCCAGTAATTTTTTATTTTCGATTACATGTAAGAGCATTGCGATAGTCTGTTGAGCAACAAGGTAATGTCTTGAGTGATAAGATCATCGATTAAAAAATTGCCGAAAAATGTTCTAACTGATAATTAAAGTTTGAACTCAATGATATTATTGTTCACGTTCCCTCGCAAGCATTGTTTTTAAATGTCTTATAACTTAAATCTTCATTTTTTATGATGCTTATTTAATATTCTTTGTGATTGATGATATACGCAATTAAATTAATTAATTCTCCAGATTAAATTGCCTAAAATATAAGTAAATTCTTGTTACTATTTTTCTGTTAAATTAATCTTGGTTATTCTTCTTTGCAGTGTTTTTTAGCAGCCTTCGGATTAGCTGTGATTTTGCATTAACCACGCACGCCATCACCATTATTTCCTAAGTAATATTACCATTTAATCGGGAGTCTACTCTAGTTTCACAAATTCACATATACTCATGTGACAAAAAATCACAGTCTCTAGTTCATAATCCCATTCTTTTATGCTCAGGACAAAATATCTATATTATCCTCAGATTTAGTTTTTCTATTACTTCATGAAAGGTTTCTCGTTTTAAAATTCGTTTTAATCTTAAATAAGCCATTTTTTTCACCTTCTAAAACTACTTAAAATTCGAAGAATTTTTGTAGTTGAATTTATTATAATCAATAAAGTGAGGCGTGCATTAATATTTTACTTTAAAGAATACGAAGCATTTTTAAGCAAAATATTAATGGGTATTTTTGCGAAACTGTATGTTCAACTTTTGAAATCGTTTTGTTATAATTAATGATTTATTTTCTAAACTCTTGTTTTAAAGCTCATGCGGTTATTGTAATTAAGTTTTCCTTCAGTGTTTTCTTTCTAGAGGCAGTACATAAAGAAGCTCTTGTTTATCTTGGATAATTTTTTAACGATTTGCTTACGCTGCGTTCACTTAAAATGATAAATTTCGACTCAATTTCCTTTTTTCCGTTACAGTCAAGATTTTGAAAAAGCTTAGATATCGTTATTTTTAGTTGAAAGGAGCCTTAATTTAAAAATGACCGTTTTTTGACGCGTGATCTATTGCAGCAACAGTGATGATATAATGCACTTCACTGATATAAGGAAAAACTTGTTGCTGTTTTTCATGAGTGGAAGAAGGTGAAAGCATCAGTTGACCTTAACCCTTCTTACACACCAGCTCTTTTTTATTGGGCAGCAAAGGTTTTAAGAAGTTGTCCAAAATGGTTATTTATTCCGTTACGATAGTCCCAACATTATCACTGGACAGATCAGCCATTCTGTTTATCGCAGTTTGACAAGGATGTCACTGGATTTCTTATCACACTTTTGAGTGCTTAAAGTTTTCAAATAGGCTTGTTTTTTTATGCTGTTCTCCGCATCGCTAGAAGAAATATCCCTCATGAAGAAAATTCCTTCATCTCGCCAGAAGAAACATGGAGTTTCTTGTGTGTGTTTCATGGAGGATTGCTGTTGTTCCTGAATGGAAATCAATATTAAGAAATTAAGAAATGTGTCTATTTGAGGTTAAATTAGCAGGCCGAACAAAGATAAATTTAGAAGCCAAGCAACAAAAATCAACGTTATATTTTCAAATTTTCCATTTAGTGCATTTGCACTTTGGCAGCTGAGGACGATGGTTCGGTAAAGCCATCGAAACTAGTTCTGGAAAATTTGCAAATATAAAGCTGATGTTTGTTGTTTGACTTCTAAATTAATGTGTCTATTTGTTCAATCATTGCTCATTGTCGTTTTACGCACAAGTGTTTTTCTAGACATCACCAAGAGAGAAAGTAAAGCGAATTTAGCTCCGCTTTTTAATGCGTCACATTCGCATGTGGTTTATAATATGAGATCGGGGTCCTTATTATGGGAATTTTTCTATCTGTGCACTGGCATGTCGTCAGGAGATCAATTTATATTTTCTAGTGGAAAAGAGGAAATAATAGATAAAGTTAGATAAAAAATCTAGTGTAATTGTTAAAAATTTATCTTACACGAATTTGAAAATGATCGATGCATTTATAGTTATGATATCTAAGATACCCTAAATGTGGTGGTTTACTATCGTTTAGATCCGCTAATAATACGGAATGATGCTGATTATTTTCTAATCATTCCATGGACAACCTCTACATCGATCTGATTTTGTTGTGTAAGGTTTCACTATTTCGAGAATTTCACGTCCATTATGAGAAATGCAATGCTTGGATTTAGCGTAATCAATAGCGTGACATTTTTCTGTTTCATACCTTTAAATGCTGTCGTCATAAAATTTATACAGACAGGTATAATAAAGGTAACTGCATCGTTAATTTGTTTATATTGTAAGAGAAAAAAGAAATACTATTAAGAGACACTATGCCTCCTAGCCGGTGTAGTGGTTAGTAGCGCTGACTGCCATACCAATAGGTTCGGGTTCGGATCTCGGAGAAGTCATTGGATGTTTAATCGCATAACTAATATATCTATGGGAGTGTACAGGTGCTGGCCTTGCGTCAACTTGTACCTGTTAGAGACTTGTTTTCTAACGAAAGCCTATGATTTAATTGCATAATTCAGAATTAGCTGTGGCAATAATCCTTAAAAACTGAGAAGGGTAAAAATTTAGTTAGTTATGTTCGTAAGATTTATATTATCTCAAAACGCTATCTTAGCACAGCACGGCAATGATAAAATAGCGCAAAAATGAATGAAGTACTGTCACTTCCAAATAATAAAACTATTGTAAAAATAAATTAAATGCTCTTAAAAAATTGTAAAACTTTTATAAAATTAAATAATCTTAGTAAAAGTTGTAAAACTGCTGTAAAATTAAATTAAATACTTATAATAAATAACGATAAATTTTTAAAAACGTATATACAAAAACTTTATAAAAAGAGGCTTGTGAAAGTATGTTTTATAGAAACAGCAATCTGTTGAGTAGTTTACCGCGACAAATAAATTCCTTAAATCAATACTTATATTAGCGTTATGTATTGCAGTTATTCGAAATATCTACAATATAATCCCTGTTACATCGGGAACACTTATCGCATCTTAAGTACATCTACTATTCATTAAGGCTTAGCAATCATATAAGAGAATATTTACGATCTTCTCCTATTAATTAATAACTTAGCATCACGCACTTCAAATGACCCCGTATATTTATAACTTGTCAGTGGCTCGAAAATTAGCTCTACATTTCTTCTGTATTCTACACGTGTTCTTTCAGCAACTTAATGCATTAAGTAACATGATCAGCGAGGCAAGTGGAGCCGCAAAAGTAGCATGAAATAAGTCTCAGGTTGTAAATGAAAATCGATGAATCATGGTTATTAGTAACTAATGTACAGCTACTAAAATGCGTTTAATTTTTGCCGAAAAGTATAATGAGGTTGGAATAATATTTAATTATGTAATGAAGAAACAAATTATAGCAGCAGAACTGCCGTGGAGGAGGAAATCAGTAGAAGGCCTGTTATATGATGCAGATGATCAGATCAAATTCGTGCGTAATCAAAAAGGCAAACAACTTTTCTCTTTTGGTGAATATTTTAGTCAGATATGTTTTTCAAATATCGAGTTTTTAACATAATTGTGACGTCATGTAAAAGATGTCATTGCATCACTGTAGTAAAGCGTCATTCGAATAATATGTTTATCAATATTGATTTTGTTTTCAGTGAATAAATTAATGATTTAACGTTAAAGAGAATCAAGCCAAACTGGAGCTAAAAATCAAAATCAGAATTTGTTTTCAGACTGGTGTTCATTATGGATAACTGAAATTCGAGATATTCAACAATTTTCAAGAGAAGAGCGGAGTTGCTTTTTTAATTATCGTCAGTTAGTATTCTGTGCTAACACGTGATTTCAGCTGCTTTAAACATCAGAATCATCTTAAATATCGTGTTTTCGATCAGTCAGTGCATATGAAAGCTGTTTCAATAATGTAATAAATAAAATGATCAATAGTAAATATAAACAAAATCCAGCCTAATAATACCGGGAAGAAGCTCATGGATATCTGAAAAACACGGATAGTCCAAGTTATTAATTTTCATGCATATTTTATGCATTTATTTCATAAAAAAGTCAGTAATTACTTTGAGAACGTTTAAATATCTGTCAGATGTCACTGCGTATTTTTCGAAAAACTATTATTTTACTCAAATTCCCTTTAGTTGACGAATCCAGTAGTTACAAGGTTGTTGTTTGTTGTTGCAAAGGGTGAAACCCTCGGCGCTCCGGGCCGAAGCAGGTTCAGCCATCAGGCTATAACAGGGCCAACCCTTCAAACAATAACGGAGATCAGCGAGCCAGTCATGTTCCATCAAATTTTCCAAGCATATCAAAATCGCTATCGCTTCTCTATTCTGATTAATACTCATCATAATTTCTTCAGCTACTTGTTTAAATTTCTCATAATTTTGAAAATCCCTATTTATATCAAACTGGTGTTTCTGAATTATGTCTTTGGTAAAACTACAAGATTCAAAGAAGTCACCTTTAGTCAAGCAAGCGGCAATCATTACCTTTAGTTACAATTCCTACCTTTAAAAATTATTACTAATAGTTATAAGGTATTTTCTCCCTCATTTCTGTATGACTTCGAGGTGTAACAACAGCACACTCGGCGCGTATTCGATAAGTTCGAGTCCCGACGAGGGCATTGCTCATTCTCTGTTATCAAAAATTCTAATGACTCTAGTGTTTCAATAAAGGTCATTGCTCTCTCGGAATTGACGTAATGAATTGTCAGGATCTTTTTCGCTTGCATTTTTAGTATCACTCTCTGCCTCTTCTGTTCTTGTGACATTTGAAACGATATCCGCATCACTCAAGCATTGAAATTCCGGCTCAGTCGAGCAACTATCGAACCATTCCTCGATTTTTCGTGATCGACATTTTCGAAAAATTTTGCAAAATCAAAAAAAAAAAAAAAAAAAAAAAAAAAAAAAAAGTTATAGTAATTAAATCAGTTATTACCTCAACTTCTTCACATTTAGGTAAATCTCCGAATTCTACATTGACAAAAAGTTTTCGCCACTCTCAGATGTGCGCTTGTGTGTTTCTAACATACACCCGCGCATAGCGTTGAGTGTGCGTGTGTGACCACCGGCACGCACAGATAATCCGTAAATCCGACCATTCCACACCCGAATAATCGAGAGTCCACTATAAATCCACTATGAACTTCCACTTCTGTTTCGCTTACGCGGTAAGTATATTCGTTATTAGCATGATATGAGTGGCATGGTATCATGCGAAAGCGATTATTTTGAAATAGTGAACTTCATAATGATTTATTACGAGCATATTAATACTTTTTCGACTGACATTGGAGATAATCAAATTAAAAAAGGAAGCTTAACAAGCTGTCACTTATTAAAGCTAGAATTTTATCCTACAAGGGTAGGCGAATCCAAAGTGACATGCATCAAACTTTTATTAATATAAATTATGGAAATTCCATTATTTCAATAGATGATACCTCTTTACCGTTACAAGTAATATATCCCTTGAAATTTCATTGCAATTTATGCTGTCAGTTTTAGAAACTATTTGTTTGACGCAAGAGGAAATAATTTTTTCTCATGCAAAACGAACTTTTGTAATTGAGCATTTCTTTGCAACTCATTTTCACGGAAAAGTTGTTGAAGCATGCAAAGATACCTTTCCAAATGTTCGGAAACCTGACAAGACTATGTCTTCTGGGTTCTAACCTCATTGCGAGAAACTGGAAGCGTTCATCATAAGAAAAGAAGCCGCATGTCTGTTTCGAGTTTGGGCAAAATGGAGGAAGTCAAGAATAAAATTTTGCAGTCTCAAACAAAGTGTGTGAGACAGATGGAAGCTCAATATAAAAACTCGTTCTTCTTGGGGAAAAAAACTAATTTCCTTGTTGAACCAAACTAATACTATTTAAATCTAATAGCGACGTTCAAATGAGATGGCGGTTAGTGACAGATAATCGCCCGAGATAACCCCTGATACCAAGCAGGGGAGTGTCATCTCTGTGGAAAAATCATTATATACTAGCCTTTTATTTCCCATAATCAGAAACATTTTATAGAGTCCATAATTTTGCGGAATAAAATCCGGATAAGTACAGGGTTATCCAAATTAAACTTCCCCAACTCAGAGGCCTGTGCAGAGTGTTGTATGGGTCATAATGTGATGAAATTTTAGAAAGAGACACTTAAGATCATGCGCTTGAGATTAAAAAAAAAAAAAAAAGTACAAGAAGTTGCCGATAGGTGGCGCTGCAGATCAACAAGGCATTCTACACATGTTCTATATGTGTGCCGTGGTTCTCCACAATTCTTTCCATTCGCAAAGCAGTGTGTTCCACAGCGGAACGCAGTAAGTCCACATTAATTCCACGAAAATGTCGAATAATTGCGTCTTTCAGCTGTGCCAAGGCTGCTGGGTGTTCTTGGTAGATCCGATCCTTTAAAAATCCCCATAACCAAAAGTCGCATAATGTGAGATCAGGCGAGCGGGGAGGCCAAGCTGTAGGGAAACAGCAGCTTATCACACGTGCATCGGTAAAAGTTTCCCGTAACACCTGTTGAACGCCACGAAGAATATGGGGAGGTGCACCATCCTGCATAAATATCGTATCCTGGAGGTGGCCACGTTGTTGCAGTTCAGGGATCACAAACGTCGTCAACATGTCCTGATACCGTTTTCCTGTGACAGAGCAGGTTTTGAACCCTGTTGGAGTCACCTCTTCAAAAAAAAATAAGGCCCAATGACGAATGTTGCAGTGAAACCGCACCATACAGTAACCTTTGGAGGGTTCAAGGGCACTTGATGGATTGCGCGGGGGTTTTCACTTGCCCAAATGCGGCAGTTGTGCGTATTCACTTGACCATTCAGGTGAAAATGGGCCTCATCCGTCCAAAGGATGTTCCACGGCCAAGCAGCATCGACTTCCATTCTGGCAAGAAACTGTAATGCAAATGTTTCCCGAACTATAGGATCCCCGTCGGACAGCTGATGACGACTATGGATTTTGTAGGGAAAATAACCGAGGATTCGACGCATCACACGCCAGACGGTCGTTTAGGGCATATCAACAGCACGAGAAACAGATGGCACACTGGCAACACCATGTGGCGATTGGCTAAGTGGGGTCCTTGACCGCCAAAGCAACGTCCTCTACACGTGCAGATTCCACAATCTGTCGTCCTCTACCTGGTAAAATTCCCAGCTGTCCCGTTCTTTCGAACTTCTTAATCATGTCTCGTAGAGCGCGTGGTGTCATTGGTCCTCGGCGTAAGATCTTCAGCCGACGGAATGCTCTTATCGCAGCATAGGAGTTCTCGTCATTCTGGTAGAAAAGTTTCACTAACAGAGCTTTGTCTTTCAAAGTCGCCATTGTGCATCAGCGAGCTGGAAAATTGTGTATCAGGAACCATTGTGAATCAGGAGCTACAAAAGTAGAAGACGAGCCTGTGCAAGGCCTGTCTTCCACTTTTGTAGGACTCGTCTTTTGGATACGTTGCTTTATTTCTGCAAATCACGTTGCTGCAATATGCACATTACTAGTGTTACAGTGCCACCTATCGATAACTTCTTGTACTAATTTTTTTTTGTGCAATAAATCTCGAGCGCATGATCTGAAGTGTCTGTTTTTAAAATTTCATCACATTATGACCCATACAACACTCTGCACAGGCCTCTGAGTTGGGGAAGTTTAATTTGGATAACCCTGTATATCTGAACAAATATTTACACTAGCATTTACAATCCATTTACAGTCCATATTTATAGTCCATTTACAGTCTTACGTTTATTGTTCAAATTTACTGTCTATTTTACCTGAACAGGTAGTTACAGTCCATTTACATCATTTACAATCGATAGGCTATTATAGTAATAAATATCATTTCTGCATGGGCAAAATCTAGATCTCCCTCTGTTTGACAGGCATTCAGATTAGTGCTTAATTCATTAATTTATGGCTTCAGATATCGTTTAAGTTTATTATTGCTTCCGTAGATTGTTTTGAATATTTCTTTATGAATGAGTGTTCTATTGAAATTAAGCTGAAGGTTATGGCATTTTGGTTACATAGATGATCAAAACTCTGTTCTGCCTAATTAGTATATCGTAATTTATATTATTATTAGTGACGTGGACTGCCGTATCGAAAGTTCCGGATTCAAATCTTGGAGAAGGCATGGATAATTGTAGATGTGTAGTGCCTGCGCGGCATGAGGGCACTCAAGATATACAACGCGCCGAAAGTTCTCTCGAGTGGTTTGGGGGTAGGGGAGGGAGAACCTCGGATCCGTACTTCGGGGTGCTGGCCTTCAAAATTGGCACGAAAAGGGACAAAGTCGCTCTGCCACCTATATGGTGCTCAAGGGTCATGCCAAAGCAGACGCATTTCTTGCCACTATAAAACTCGTGGGCTGGTTCTGATTAGATCAGAGAAGTGAGATTAGCAACAACAATAACAAGAACAAAGCTAGCATCATAAATTGCTATTCAAATTTCAAGCAGTCTCAGTACAACAAACAACGTCAGTATTTAACTTAATCTGGTATTTTACAATTTATGTTTTTATTTATTATGCATTTTATTTTTTAAACGCACGCTTATACGCTTCAATTTTCGCGAAATACACAGCTTGCGATTAACAAAGTAGCTATGAGGAAAAGCTCGCATTAATAAATATTGTATTTCGTTTTAGTTTACATAATCAAATACATAAACATATATATGTACGTAATTATACATAATTAAAAAGTGCACATACGTCGTTATTCTTCTGCCAAACCTTGCAAAATTCTAAGCACAAAATAGCCAAATAATACTTTTTTCCCTTTCTTCTTTTTGCGTTGACGAATCATCCTTTCTGATGCTGACAGTTCCTCCAATACTTTCAACCCTTCTCATCTGGCTCTATCTTCTTCCGCTTTGTTCCTTTCCCGAGCGAGGAGCAAATTCCAGTTATTTTTTTCCTTCTATTTCCCCCTACCTCCAACTCAGCCAAAGAAATAGTTGTATTCTTCCCTTCAAAAGGAACAATCATACGTCCGGGAACAGAGTCTTTTTCATAACAACAGCAGAGACTCGGAGAATGCTTTAGGTGCCCTCTGCCAAGTTCCACCTGGACGTCGGATGATTGAGTACCTCTGACAGCACGTGTTATAACAAGGATGAAAAAAAAAAGAATCTCAGGCGATTAGTTTCTAGAAATTGTGTCCCTTTAATGTCTCAGGAGAATCGTGGGATGAGTCTTTTTATCCTTTTACGTTGTTTCTTAAGAAAAATAAAGAGGGTCTGAGATTAGGAAAAATTTACTTTTTAGCGAAAATATTATTTTACCTGTTCTTACCGAGGTTTTAGTAACTTGCATTTGGCTCTGGTTAGAACTCTTAATGCTGCTAACTCCATTACATTCAATTAGAAGTTTTATTGAATATTCGTTTAGACTCTTAATCAATGATTTAATTCACATTATCCTGTTTAGGTGGTCGGCGGCACAGTTAACAGCTTTGTCTATTGTTTGAACATCAGTAAGAATCATTCAGCAAGGACAATTTCCTGGGCATATGATGCTATCTAGAACACCATACTATATTTATTTGTTATTTTTGCTACTCCCAAACAGATATTCAATTTAATTTGTGAATTTCAAATTGTATTGATACTATACTGCAATCTCTTTGTGTCCTAAACCATTATTTTTTATAAGTAATGAATGCAGAGCATACGGTTGGACTGCACGATGTACTATAATAGGTAAACTCTAGATACTTTGGAAAGCTACCGTTGCTCATTTCCTCAACCTTTCTTTGGAAACTCTCATAAAGCTTGCATTTTTGTCTTACGAGTTAGTATGGGAAGGTATTACCAGTTACCCATGGTACCCATGGTTGACCCATGGTACGTCGCTGATGTCCCCCATACTTTTACTTGTACCCATATAACGTTATCATTTAAATCAAACATAGATGCATACCTCGTTTCATTGGGATTCATTTCACCCCGTTTCGCAAACATGCCCTTTTTTAGAAATTTTTAGGATACTGCACCCAATCATTCGAATATAGCCATTTTTCAAATATCAATAATGATTACTGTCTAAGCTTACAAGACTCTAGGAACGCCAAATTCTAGATCCGAAAATTCTATATACGTATAAAGCCTCATATTGCCGTAACTGGGGTCTGACTTGGATTCAGTTCATACCTCTTGTCGTATTCAGAAAGATGCCATAATTTTCAGACTTTGCATTCTTATCATACACACTGTGTACAAATGTCCTTACCCGGCCTTTATTTTCACTACCGTTATTCGTAGATTATACTTTCAGTTACAAAAAGTTTTCAAATGATGCAAAGATTCATGTTTTCGTATTTTAAAATTATGAAGGTTCATCCAATTTTCTCCGTGTTACATTATAAACTGGTAAAACGCAAATTAAAGAAAATTACAAAATGGTAATAAAAAATTTTTCACTTCAAAGAGGAAAATATATAAAAAAACAGGAAATTTGGACATAATAACAACAACAACAACAACAACAACAACAACAAAAAAAAAAAAAAAAAAAAAAAAAAAAAACCTTTTGTTTAACGCTTCAAACAGAACTTTGTCAAGGGAAAAGGTATTTGAAGCTTTAAACAAAGTTCATTAATGAGTGACGAAAACGTGTTTCGTTCAACTGAATTCCCTAAGACTTTAAACCGCTTTAAATTAATGTACAGAAAAAAATCACTAATAATCATAACTAAAACTCATCGAGTTATTACTAAACTGCGATTTATTTGCATAAATTAAAATGAAAAGAAAAGAAAAAAATGTTCTATCGCGTGTCTTTATTCGTCATCGTGGACATCTCACACTCATCTAGATGGCGCGTGAAAGTTACGTCATACAGTTACAATTGCAGTAGTATGGCCATTTCCTGTATAATTCGGTCATCGTACATCAATACTCAGATGACAAGAGCAAACAGTGGAATTTAATAACGTATAAAATACACTAAAAAGAAAAATACTAATACTATTACACGATAAATGCAAATGCTATATTAATACAGATAAATGAAAATAGTATTGAATCAGGATCTTCTAATAGCAGCACATAGAAAAATAAAAAAAAAAAAATAGTGATAATGGATAGTTTGTAATCATTATCAAAAAAAAAAAAAAAAAAAAAAAAAAAAAAAAAAAAAGACTGATGATAGGATTAAAATTCAAAGGTGTAAAAGATCAGATGAGAAAACGTCCATAAAACACTAAAGTTCAGACAACATGTTCTGATGAAATCCATGGTTTCATAGATTCGGCGCAAGTGCTTGTTTTCATAGACCTATGGAAGAAATTACATTTTTCAAAATCATAAGTGCCATTTGGCTTGATTCTCAGAATCCTGTAGGGTCCTAGAAGCTTGGGTTTCAGTTTAAGACCAGGTTCATTTGTGTACTCTTGACTGCCACTTCATCACGAAGCTGGAACTTACGGTATGGTTGACGTGGTAGATCGTAGGTATTACGATTTTCAGCCTGCGCTTTCAAAATACGTTGTTTAGCTTCCTTGTGAAGATCATCTCGAGCATTGATGAAATCTAACTGTATACACATAATTTATTTACCTAAATAAAAATGAAAAAAAAAAAAAAAAAAAAATCTGAAATGTTTCAGATTTTAAATTACGTTCAAAGGGGCGTTTTTTAACATTTTGTGTGTTACCTTTCTTTATTAAATATCATGTTCCTCGCTCTTAAACCATAAGATCCAGTGCAACAGCAATATCGCAAAATAGTTTTAAAACGAGCATATCTTTAGAATTTCCGATACAGAGACTCACGCGCTGGAGATAAAAATGTTTCTTCTGCACAACGTTGCCATTGCTCGCTTTGAAATCCTTGAGTTTGTTAATCAAAAATTCGTCAACGTTTTAAAAAATAGGAAATCGATCATAAAACAAATTTCAAATTTCAAATTTGGTCTTCCACATGCTCATATTCGTTGGAGGATTACGTTATTCAAAATTCGATGACTCTATGTACCGTTATTTTATGACAATGTGAGAAATATACATACATTTACGCAGATTTTCATTATTTAATTTCTTCAAATATAATGCAGGACTCTAACATTTTATGGCAACAGTTTGAAAAGTGAACCGACATTTATCCGTCTGACGCAAAATGCCAAAAACGAAAGTAATAGTCCTTCGGGACTCAAGTCCCTTTGGACTAAAAAGAATCTTCTATCACGCGTCTTCATTCGTCATCGTTAACATCTCATCTAAATTGCGCTTGCACGTGAAAGTTATGTCATACAGTTACAGTTGCATAGCCATTCCCCAACATATTATATATATATATATATATATTATAAAATATTAAATTTTAGAAAATTTTGCACTCTTCGTAAGAAATAAAACACAAGATATGTGACTCAAGTACGACCATAATTGACCGAGATATTTACGTACTTTCAAAATTTACCATATTTGACTTCATTTTTAATTTGCTTTGAGAGGCTGGCTAATAGATGAATTAGAATAATCGAGGTTGATATTTTCTCCCGTAAATGTGATTTAGTGCTATTCTTTTATAATTTACTGGTGTCTTTACGTAAAATGTTTTTGCATTTAATATAACGAAAGAGTTTTCTTACATGTAATTTATAAGTTTGCAAAGTCTAGAAATATATTATTAATATTCTCATGAAGTTTTATTACTTTAGAATCATAATCTCGTAATCGACCATAAATTCATTAAACTGACGAATATTATTATTTTGATTCATGCAACTAATATTACGATTTGGGTGCGTGACAATACTGAAGCCTACTAGTGTTTTCTAAAATTCTGTAAGATTTTGTCGATAAGGTTGCCATTTTTTGGATAGGGGTATTACATTGATCAATACTTTTCATGATAATCTGCATGGAAATGCGCGTCACTTGAAATCTTAACATCAGAAACCTTTTTCTAAACTGATATTTTATTTTTATTTAAGCACACATGCAAGCATTTCACTCCTTAAATTTATGTACGGCCCTAAATATGATTGTCGACGTTTATGTCTGGTCAAATTTTGTTCTCACAATTCAAACACAGTTACACGATTCCAACGTTTGTGTTTTATTTTTTTATAGCTAATACAAAATATTTCTAAACATAAGTATAGACACCGGAGAAACGTGTATAAATTTAGATTTGGTGGTTTGTCCAAAATCTGTTTTATTAATTTAAAAATACGAAAGCATGAATATTTGAAAAATTAAAAATATTTTTGTAACTGAAATTATATGGGCACGATCAACAGTTGCGAAAATAAAGTCCTTGTAATGACTTCTCTGGTTAGGTTAGGTTTGGTTATATTATTTGAATATGGTAAAGCCAGGAGGCCTGTCTGCCTGAGAAGAGGGACGCCTTCGTGGAGCACCTTTTCAGACAAATTGGTTCCTATTCACTACATTAAACTCTAAAACACTACATTAAACTAAAATTGATGTTTTTTACGGCAGTCGTTTGAAGACAATAGTCTGTTCTGAATTCTCACGACATCAGGTGTTTTCGAATGTTATCTTATTTTTTTTTTATAGATTTGACAGAAAAATCTTAGCAAAGGCAATATCCTTCGATTACGTTATTACTAACTGCGATTATTAAACAAAATTAAGCTTACTAAATAAACCAAGGGATGATTATGAATAGGATAATTATAAACGGGATGATTTGTATGATTATGAATTTCACACATATCGGAGTTTATGGACAAACTGCTTTTCTGAATATTGATTTTGCTATCATTACAGTTGCAGTGAGAAAAACCTGTTGGCTGTAAACCAAACAAGTCCGAATACTTAATTTTAGAGGCAAAAATGTTTAGTCACGTGTGTGGCTCAAATATATTGTTGTTAGCTTTTTAAAGCACGTGGTTTCCTATAAGGATACCTCGTTTTATTGCCCTTCGCCTATATTATGCCGTTTTGCAAAGTGATATCTAGTACTGAAATCATGTCACTGAACGTCATTTTTCTAACTACATTTACTCAGTTTGTGTCTGTATCTCAGTTTTGGAGATTCTAAAATTTCTAATGTTTTCCTCATTATTATATTGAAGAGTTCAACTCCTTGACTGAGTTCACTACGTAGTATGCCAACCAGCTGTAAGTATGCCTATTTGTAAGAAGCCAAATGAATAATCTGTTGCCAGCTAAAAACAAAAAGCTAATTTGGTGAACTTGGTTCAAAGAGATCAGCCTGGCAACTTGGTCGTGGCCATTTTACAATAAGGAAATTATCACTTTACGAAGCGAGCCGGTATGGATAACTGGCAACTGCAGCCCCATTCATACCACTCTGCAATAACCGGCGCAAGAGATGCCGAAAATACGTCTGGCTTAACAGCTGTGCAAAGACTTCCACCCAACTGGCATCAAAGTGTCGCAACTTTTAACTTATGCTTCGTCATTAATAATAAAACTGTGAGCCAGGGAAAGCTGCTTGTGGCAGCCGCCGCTAACCCTTGCGTCTTAGGCTGGTGGCATAATAGATGTTCTTGTCACTGATTAGTTTTCCATTTCTGAATGTGCCTCGTTCCGGAAGCATTGCTTTGTACATTAATTTCCTCTCCAGGCTTGCCTTTGATGTTGGCCTGTTCTTGGATAAATATGCAAATGTAGTGGCGGGAAAATATGGAATTGCTGGAAGGAAAGGGAGCTAATGTTTGTGCCTGCGAGCTATTTTAAACATAAAACACAAGCTCGTTTCTTGTAATTTATTTGAAAAGCGTTGCTAAAGGGAGTAATTACATGGAAACTGTTTTCTCGAATTGTGGTTTTGTCCCTCTCTGAAAAAAAAAAAAAAAAAAAAAAAAAAAAAAATGTTTGCTATTAAAATGGGTATTCGAAACAATATTCTATTTAAATTGGTATTTTTATTTGAGATTTTTTAAAATAATTCATTTATTTCAGTTGCTGTTATTATTGTTTTAATTTTTATAATGGTCTATTTCATTAAAAGACTAATACTGATTTACTTTTAATTGCAAACAGGTGCTTTTAAGCACTTTTTTACATTTACACCTGGGAAAGGGTATTAAAAATAAAATTTGGATAATTACTTGTAAAAGTTATTAGGTTTTTTTTTTTTTTTTTTTTTTTTTTTTTTTTGAAGCAGGCAACGTGATAAATGTACAGTACTTTCGCCGAGACTTGAACCCTGGTTCTGTCCAATACGCGTCGAGTATACTTCCAATTACACCACGAAAGCATGCAGAAAGGAGGGAGAAAGTACTTTATATACTGTCTCTTTTAAAGAGCGATTGGGAATGAGGGGACCCAATCGTCAAATCCTGGTGGCGATGAATTATCGTCAACCGCCCTTTCAGTTCGGACGCCACTTCCAGAGTCGTTATGTTATTTTGAATAGGAATGTGAAAAATATATCGAGTATGCTTCCAATTCCACTGCGAAAGCATGTCCGAAGTAGGGAGAAAGTACCTTATAACTTAATGGTATTCTAAGAAATTCCATTTATGAATGTGGATAGTAATAGGGTCACCATATTTTAATTAAAATAATGCAGAGAATTTTAATAAAAATCTGTGTCAATATTAAAAAATGCTAACTGCTATACCACAAAGTTATAAGACCTTGTTCCTGGTGGAATTCACCCGGGGAAGAGGCATATAGAATGCTCCCAGAATTTAATAAAGAATCTGTTTTATTATCGCTGCACATGCAATACATACGTATGATATATATCTTTCTTTTCGCTGTTATTTTTGATATATATATTTATGTATAATATTGTTGCGTGCGTAAGGGGTCGTAACAGATTGATTGCGCAAGTCCGATAATAGGTTAATAAAAATTTATTTTTATCAAAAGCGATATTTCAGAACTCTGAAATTTTCCACAGAAATATTCGTACGAATGTTCACAATATCACACAGTATAATCAGTAGTTACACATCAAACCACTAAGAATGTTAAACACAACGCAAGGCAAACTGCATCTATAAAGAAAAGTAATCTAATCTCACGCTGAACTCGAAACAATAACAACAACTAACAATTGAGAGCAGATGCTCTCTCTTCGACCTTAAATAGTTTTCAACCGGCCGCGAGATATTTATAGTACTTTCTTCACTAGAAAACAATATAAGAGTGGAATTACGGTTACAGATAACATAGTGGTAAATTACATTTATTCAATTTTAATTTCAATACATATTACGTTGATATGACCGGACCAAAATGTCGCCACAGTTGGCGACTTTTGGCGATTTTTCACCAAATTTGGCAGCAGAATATGTCACCAAAACCGTTGTCAGCTTGGCGATATTTTGGCAAATGACCGAGATAAAAATTTACTCAATGTTAAATGCACTTGTCTCTGTACTCTTACTTTTCCAGCAGAGCTTTTTCTGAAAATTTGTCTCAATGTACATTATACGAAAATATACAACACTTGTGCTTATAATTCTACTAAAATTACCAATCTAAGTACAAAATTCCTAGCAGTATCACAGTATAGTGGACTTCTCCGTACTTCAGAATAAACTACAACAGTAATATTGCCTATTAAAAGTCTTCATGAATAAAATGATATCATGTTAATTTCGTGTTGGATTTATTAAAAAACTGCAGCACGTAACAGTTTACCTTTTACCACAACAAACGACATTTCTTCGTGCAAACTCAGATTACAAGAAAGCAGAAAATGCCTTCGCACAAATAGAAATTGCCTTATCCTACGAACACTAACTGCTGCAACAGCAGAAATGAAAATTTACGGAGTCTGATGTCTTAAAATTATTTTAGGAATCGAAAAATGGTATGGTGCCACCGCCCGAGAAAAAATATTTGCTTTAGGCTCTATTACTTCAAAATATCTAACACAAGTGCCAAACTTTAAAATAGACTGCAAAAAGAGAACCGCTTGCTTAAAAATACATGGTTCAACGTTTAAAAATGTTCAAAGTAATAGGAAATGCTTCAAAAATTAAGAGTACCGTCAAAAGTGTCATTACGACGAAATATATTGCAACATGTTGAAACAGTTTGTTATTCCGTGTCGATAGCTTATTTCAGACATCATTATCCAGCAAAACCGCGCTTCTTCGTATTGCTCTATGAATATTTGCCGTTATTTAGAACACTATTTTCTGAGCCGATTGATTGGATGTGGAGTTTGAATAGAATAGTCCCGTCATTTTCATGTGTTTACTCTTTTGTTATTTCATTCTCTAGGACCGGTTACTCGAAATATGGCAAAATACGCAATGTTCTATAGAGTTATTGTTAAGAAAGCAAGGTTGGCGTTTCTTTTTGAGACATAAGAATGTGCCAGCAGATGACACGTTGCATGTGGGGAAAGCTGCGAGAACGCTTATGCTGTCAGCATGTACGCTGGGATTTGAATTTTGGCCTAATTATCAGAGTTCAGAGATCTCATGTGCTCGGCTACTGGTGGGCATTTCATGAGCAGAATGGTACGCGACTGAGATCTGAGTCTGCTTTAGACCAGTTATTTTTTGCAAAATGACGGGTTACGGACAGAATCCAGTGAATCTGTTTAATTCGAGCTACATATTATTCTTAAAAAATGAGGTGAGAACAGCTGCGCTATGGCAACCGAAGATTGAGTAATATCAGTGGTGAACATAGTTTCTTGTGGAAAAGAAGGTGTATCACTATTGAGTTTTATCGAGTGTACTATGAATTGTATAGTGATAAAGCAATTTCATGCTAAAAAGGCTTCCTAAAAATTCCATAGGAATTTAAGGTAGCACCTTAATTCAGATCTTGCACCACGTAATTTCCATCTGTTCTGGCTTTTGAAAGAACTTGCGAAGAGGCAATACCGTTCTGATGAGGAAATGAAAACTGCGAGGTAATAATGGTTACTGAAAGTTAGACGAGATTTCTTTGAACGAGAGGCAGACATATTGGAACCTTTCTAAGATAAATGTTTGAACAAATTTGGTGACTATCCAGAAATGTACTTTTGCAAATATACTTTCTCGCGAATTAAAAAACTTGTTCATTTTTAATATAGTGTTCTTTTGTGCGACTTGTTCCTTGTACAGCCAATTTCCTTTTGGGTAGCATACTGTGATACAGTATGTCGGTAAGGATTAAAATTTAATAAAGGGTATCTGTGAAAAAATACACAATACGAAACTGAATATTTTCAAAGTAAATTTTTAAAACGATCGCTAGAATGTAATTGTGAATGATAGGCTGTAATATGAAAAAGTCGCTCTACAAGTTGTTTTCATGAGAACTTTATTTCTTATTAATACTTTGCTCATGCGAGTTCGTACATAAAAAGGTTATTTAATCTGATTTTACCTTCATTTAATATATCAGCATGGTTACCTTTATTATAGAACATTGCATTATGAATGCACTTTTGCTAAAGTAGTTTCCATTCTTGGAAACAGTACTACAGGTCTCTTTCTGGCATATCCTCCAAATTCTTCATCATTCCGGTCCATATTTTTTGACGTTACTCAAAGTGCAGCACATAGAATTTTGAGCCTAGAATTCACAAACAACTAATGTTTTGTGCGATTGTCATAATGCAAAATTCATCTGCTTTCGTCTTGTAACTGGCACGTGTCTGATATTCATAATTCACACATATATGTTATTTCGTTGATATCTCGAGTTATTTATGCAGTAAACTGCTTTTGTATCATAGTAAATTATTTATGTAAATAAACTGCTTTTCTGTTGTATTTTCAAACTCAAGACTTATGACCCATAATTACTTTATTGCGAAAATCACGGTTTCATCAATGAACGCATTCTATTTCATTTTTTGTTCCCTAAAAAAATTTTTGAGACGATCTTTGCATACAATCAATCCCTCATTTCCACTTCCTGAACTAAAATTGTGTAAATAGTCGTATTTTTAAAATTTATCTCTTCAGCTATAACTCCAATAGTTAGTCATCGATCACGTTGCACACGAGACTGTACATAAGCGAGGTTTTTGTCAATGGTTTTGATGGCTGTTTAGTCTCACATCAACAGACACGTCTTGTCGGATCTCTTGGAACCATTTAATACCGTTCAATGATACGACCATTACATTACATATTCTCCATACACGCAGATCAATATTTAACAAATCCATCCTTTCCTAGTATTGTAGAGATATTAGGTTTTTTGGGGGAACAGGAAGAAGTGAAAAATGAGCAACGCCTTCGCCGGGAATCCAACTACGGACCCCTGTAATACGTGCCCAGCGTCCAGACCACTATACCATGAAGATACGCTGAGAAGGCGGGAGAAATATCTTATAAATATGATGAGAAATGTTTCATGATAACTCGTCCGTTTTCTCCATACTATCAACTATGCACACGTGCACAAAAATTTTATAAACTATTTACAAATTCGAGTCATTTCTATCTCTCGAAACAAAACTTAGATAAACTCCATCCTGTCGACAGTACTTATGCAAAATATGTATAAAACAGTTACATATACGCATTATATCTATCACACAAAGTAAAACTTATATTGAAGACAAAATGTACTCCAGTTGCTTTTGTTTTCTTTTGGCGTCGCCCTAGTGTTGCTAAGTGGAGACAAACACCAGTCCTCGAAATGTCTAGACAGACGTAATTGATCCAAGTTCTTGAATGATTATACTTGAAAATTCTGAAATACAATATTGCCAGCTAGCAAAATATGCAATATATTTGACCTCATGTAAGACACTTAAAGTTCCTTAGTACATAAATATTACTTCGCAGAACTCCAGACACTTGAAATCCAAGTTTCAAAAATTAAGCATACAATCGTAATCAACGAAAATTTCTCTTCATTCGAGAAATGCTTTGACATCGCTTTGCACTCATAAAAATAAAAGTACTTAAGTTGTTCTGGAACATCTGATTAAATGGCGCTTTTAAAGTATTTGCTGTTTGCAAACTAAAGTGTAATTAATTAAGATGTGTAATTAAGGACTAATTTTGAGAAAACGTCAGCTTCTTTAATACTTTAATTGCTTCCGGAGCATGGAGTACAAGTCTTGAGTGCTTACAAGTAATTCAGGGAATATCAATGAAATGAAATGGTACTTAAAACAAAGCAAAATGCTATTTATTTTATGAAAAATTGCATGAGAGGATAAAAATGCGCTAACTCCTACATCGCCAATTCATTGAAATGAAATGCAGATAAAGCTTTAGTACTTAATTTTGATTAATACGCGTAATATATCTTTGGTATTTATTTTTGGGCCCAGATCATTGTTTTATACTTTTCAAATATGAAAAAGCATTTGGAAAGAATGTTTTCAAGTACTTCTTTTCTTTATGCGTTTATTCCGAATAATGCCCATTTTTCGATGTTACTAATGCAATTTAGTCTTATTTCTCAGTTTATTTCATTAATAGAATTTTTTTAATGTAGAAGGTTATTTTTATTTTAACATTTGAGAGAAAATTCTCGGCCAGATCAATTTACAATTCTAAAATTAAAATCGGGCTGCATTGATATCGTTTGTTTTAAATTAACACCTGAAAGTTTTTTTTTCTATCTGAAAGTAGGTGTTATTGTGTCCATTATAAGAAGAAATTTTACATTTTTATTATTTAATAATTTAAGAATATATATTTATGTGAGCGTGTAGATATGGGTGATTCTTCTTTGCACTGTGGATAAACGGCGGCACCTACAGCCACCAGCTTTTCAAGAAACTTTGTCCTTAACCAGAGTGTTGCCACTGAGCAAAAAGTGAAAGCACTAAGCAAAATGTTTTAAATTTAATGAAAAAACTCAGCCTTTTAAAGAAATGTGCTGCCACTGCACAATATTATCTTTCAGATAAAGGATAAATATTTTGTTTTCTGCATACGACTGTGTTGCTGTTCGGCAAAGCGTAAGATATTAATTTTTTGCGACATTAATCTGACTGTTATTGTTTAACAAACTCAATAGTTTAAACGCAATAAACGCAGTTCTTCATCTCGATTTTATAATAACTGTTTTAGGTAGAGGCTGTGGAAGTGGATAATCTTTTTAAAATAGGAAACTGTTGCCACATAAAACCTTTAATTCATTTTTTAATAACTGGTCTTCTGTCTGCAGCGGCAACTGTAATTAGTTACTTGAGATTAACAGATATTAAAACTTTAAGAATAAGAAATTTAGAAAATCGACTCAGCCCTTCCAAAACTACTACTGACATTCCAGTTGCTGGTTAGATTTTTTACGCTAAGAAGACATTTACGATTGATTGAAAAAATACCTTTCAAACTTTGGAATTTATCATCCTTTACTACATTGTGCTTTTCATGTTCGTTTAAAAAATATCAGAAATTTAACTTCTTCAGTTTAATGCTTCATTTTGTAACAAGCATGGTAATGGACGGGTTATCAGCTTTAAATAGGTATAACGTTTATTATCGAGTTACCTCGATTATGAATGATATTTAAATAGAGATTCCTAGTGTATAACTTTCCATTGAAATTCTTGTTAATCTATGTTTCCGAATTTGTAAAATGAGGCAATATAAATGAATAAAACATAAGCAAAAATATCTTGTACATATCAACAAAAACAAATTTTTTTCTAAATTTAAATTCTTGTGGCAATTTTTAATGTATCAAAAATTCGATGTAAAGCAGTTAAAATTTAATAAAAAATATTTTGCAAATTAGCAAAATATTCACTTGAATTTAGTCAAAATTTAGTGCAAATCAATAAAAAATTCAATCGAATTCACTCAAAACTTTAAACAAAAGTTTAATGGAAATCAATAAAAATTGTAAATCAATTAAAATTCCTGTTTAATGTAAATGATTCAAAATTCGTGTTAAATGTATTACCAAATTTGTAAAATAAGACATTCTAAATGAATACAAATATCTGGTATGTTAAATAAAAACGAATTGTTATCCAAAATTATGAGCAAGAAGCGGCGAGTGCTTCAGTTGTGAGGTTTATGTTAATTATCTACTTCACCGTCCTACAAAATACAAATATTTGCTTCTTTCTCCTTTTTCCATAAAGATAAGTTTTTTTGTGTGCATCTGAAACTGCCGTTAGAAATGTTTCTTTTCCCCTTTGACCAGTATCAAGACCCATTTAGAAAACCGCTCACTCAAGGATGTTGATCATCGTCTCCCAACCTAGGAGAAAAAATTCTTTTGTGTACCCTTGACTTTTATCTAAAAATTAACGAAGTTCCATTGCAATGTCAGCTGAAAGAGCTCCTGAAGCCCATTCCTACTCCCCGTCATTTTAAGTGAATTCTCCTTTGTAAAATCTTGCTACAAGAGCCCTGTGGAGAGAGAGTGGCCTTTTAACGCCTCCATCACGTCTTTTAATTTTCTCTGTAATCTGGAGGGATGGAAAATATGAAGTAACGAATCTCTCTCGGGCGTAACGATCCAGGTCACTTTTAACCCGAGGAATATGGGCAGTTGCTGTCGCGGGACGAATCATTTCAAATCGACGAATCTATCTCGGGGAAGGGGAAAGTAGTTAATCCATTACCTCATTAGTTTTCTCTGCATTATCACTATCTACTTCCATCTGCTGCCACCAGGATGTAAAATAGCTACGCATATTTAAAAACAGCTTTCTTGAAATTTGGTTTACAGAATTTTGGTAGGTACGCTGACCTTCATAATACAGATGAATAACGAACTTCTACGGACTGAGCGCCGCGTGAGATAACCACTGACGTGACTTTGTTGTAAAAGTCTTAGTAATAAGCTTACATTAGAATAGTTTTTGCTCTTACAGTCCAGTTACTATTCTACGGGAAGAGCTATTTTTCTAATGCTGATTTTCAGTTGTTGTTGTACTATTTGGCTTAAACTGGGTAGGGAGTTGCGTGATACATTTTCTAGTTCCTTAGCTGAATTGTTTGGAATAGTTGCAACTGCTGTTAAAGTTAGTGCTTATAAAGGGAGTATATTTGTTACTGTTCAATTACTTGGATATTACTGCGAAAGACTATCTAATGACACTAATCTGCTGCTCCGGTATCTGCGAGTTGTCAGCTCAATGTACTCCACTTTTGTAAGACCTCTCCCACCACTTTGATTTGCTATTGAAACTATGCTGCGAAGATACAATTCTCAAGGGGGTGGAATTCCTTAATACACTGCTGAGCATAGCCTGATCACCTCTTCTCCGCCCATTTCGGCTAGTATTCACTGCTCGGTATTTTTAAATGCAATTAATTGGTGTGCGGGCAGCTGAAGAGGTAGCGATCTGCATCACCGCACCACATTCACACAGTTCTGCGACTCGTTTGCCGAGTATCTTAAGATAATGTGGAAAGGGACTATGGCCGGTGTAGAATTGAGTTTGTGCACCGCTGTATGTTTTAACTAAGCATAAAACTGTCGAACTTCTAAGGACTGGGAGTTTGTTGTCTATATCCGATTCGATAATAAAACTAGGTTACCTCACATGTATGAAAGTGCATAACGAAAAAATGCTGGCGACCGTTAACTGTTACTTAGGATATGTATTTGTTGCAAAGAAAAGATTAAATAACTTTTGTGTAGAATATCCTACATTTTTGAAAAGTCGTAAAGAATGCAAAACTTCCAACCGAAGAACAGAACTTGGACAGCATTACTAAATTCACCCACTCAAATAAACCTATAATTATAAAAATTATTCGTTTCCTAAAAGACGAACCAACTGTCTAATTCAAACTCAGAAGATTCATTATTTCTTCTTTCCCTTAAAGCGAAAATTTCAAAATTTCAATCACAGTGTCAGCCTTGAATAGAGTTTTTCTCACAACTCTGTCAAAGAATTTGAATGGAATCAAAGAATACACTGGAGATCTTTGGGTTTATGTTTACATGCACCATGTACAAAGAACATCATATTGATGTCCTAACATTTGTTTATTGTCTGCTCGTTCTCGGCGACTGGGTATCACACCTGTTGCACACAGCCTTTGTGTAGATTACAGAGAAAAGTATCGTTGTTGAATATAAAAAAATAAATGTAAAGGGGTTCCTTTTATGGGTGAACTGTGGATCCTAATAACTAAACCTAGATGATTTTAAGGCTTAATAAATTTTTCTTTAAAATTTGCAGAAATTCTGGAAAAAATGCAAAAATTAAGAAAATTTCAATCGAAGTTATTCATTCGCTATATCGCATTCCCATACCTTTGCAAGTTAGCTATAGCAGTATAAAATAACATTAAGTGTGTATAAATTTTGACAAGACAAAAAAGTTCTTTCGTTATACAGGGTTCGTTACAGCGGAGCTTGACTATATTTCTCGGCCAGCTCTGAGAATTACTTTTTACTGACGTTAACCCTTTGCTAACTGAGTTTGAATAGTTTGAACTAAAGCTCGCGCAGTTAGAATAGTTTGAGCCTGACATCCTTTTTTGTGTGAATTTACGGCGTTAAATTTAAATTTTAATTTACATTTTACTTTGTTTAAAATCCCTAAAGTAGCAGGAATTTAATTATAAATATGAGCTGTGCAAATTGTTCAATCTGAAGTTTTAATAGAAATGTTGTTTAAATCTTTTTCTGAATGGGAATTAAATCACCTGACAGTCTCACAGAGAACTAAGTTTAGAAGTATTGGTTTCCCTATACAATTGGCAAAATAAAATATGTTCTAGTTGAAAACGTAAGCTCTCAGTTTATCAACTTGAAGTTTAACAGCTTTCAGGTTAAAAACTTGAAGATTTTTGAACTAGTCTCGTTACAAAATGTAACTATATGAAGAAAGCAAGACAAACACTTACCAGTGATTTCATAATGCAATAAGAAAGGTACACAACAAAATATTATACTTACACTGAAGGGCGTTTGAAAGATCGTCTTCGACGAGAGATTTCGATTGAGATACTTTTCAATTGAGATACTTTCCAATTGAGATTCTTTTGATTCACTTTCAGGTTTTTGTGAAATAAAACATATATATATTATATGTGCCAGCCTTCGAATTTTAAGCTAAAATCGAAAGAATCAGACTGCGTGTTTTTTAACGCTTGCAGTTTGCTAGTTTATATTATTATACTATTGTTATTCCTCATTTCTCTCTGAATTTATTATTAGCTATTTCTGAATTTCTGATGAACCTGTGTGCAATCATTCACATCAAAAATGAAGCTATGGAATTGTTAACCAACCCTGTGCCTCTGTTTACAATGCCCTTATTACAATTCCCCTTGTATTCAACGATTTATGTTTATCGTTTGATTGATCACTGCAAAGCATGCAGGACTGTGTGCCTAAAGTATAGGATGCCTTCTTGGCGAATTTTGTTATAGAAACTAATGTTAAATAAAAATTAACATTTTACATGGAGTGTTGCACATTAAAATTTACGTTAAACGTAGGGAAACCATGATCCAGCCAGTTCGCCGATATTTGACTCTGGTTAAGAAGTATTAGAATTCAGCGATTGTTGGTGGGTTCTACTGTATTTAACGAGCCAAGACTATTTCACATGCTGCTATTTGACAAATGCTTTGTTCAGCCTTCTATGTTAGTATGTCAGCAACCTTTGTATTTACTTTTGTATTTGTATAATGTTCTGCATGAAAGCATCGATAATTTAATATGTAAATAAATAAACGAAAGCTTAACTTTGTCTTCATCGCAAACTTTAGATGGAGTTTTATGAATGCATCAGACTGTATGATATCGTGGTCACTACGCCCAAACTAAGGATTTGCATTTTTTTACCATTTAGTTTCATCCGCATGCATTTTCGATGTTTTACATTATGTAATAATAGAGAGTGATACTTTATGTAAAATGCGTGTAAACATTTGTGCGTAGAAATCATTTGAAAAAAAAAAAGACGTATGTTAGAATTTTAAATGTATTTTTCTCGAAACAATAATTTTATAAATTAGTGGTTTGGTTATGGTTTCGTTTATATATACGTATTATAAATTGCTGTACGAAGGCTGTTGTGTCCGTTCATAAAACTTCAAAATATTGACTCCTGAAATTTTTGCTCGTTAGACCCTTCTGTGTACTATTAGTATAATATGATTTTAACTATTTATTAATTAAATTTAAAGTTACTGTTATTTTAGATAACATAGAAAGAAGCTTAGCGAAGAACCTTAACTTTCTTTCGCAGAACAAGCAGGCGAAAAAGTGATACGTACAACCTGCAGTCGTATTTATAAGTTCAGACAGTCTTTGTTTTAATTCTGAGCAGCGACTGGACAAAGTGTTTTTCGCATTGCAGAGAAATTGCAGGGAAAGCGTGACGTAATGTCCTGCAAAGTGATGCAAAACGTATCCTTGAAGGGGAGGGGTGTTTAATTAATTCTGAATATTAAAGCCATGTCGCCAGTTGGTTCCAATTAAGTTTAATTTGGTAATACATTTTTCTTCATATTTTAATATCTTACATATGCATATAATATTTCAAACAGTTTTCAACTGGAGGTCATCTCAAAGTCGACCCTCATCTTTAAGGTGGATATTTATGTCAGTGTTGTAGGAGATTAGAATTTACGCTTCCAATTCCCGAAGTGAACGCATTATATATATATGTGCGATCCATGTTTTAAAAGATAAAGTAAACATTTTGCTTTTACATTGTACGATATGATGAATAGTTAAAATGTGAAAATTGCTAGTATTAACTGTTAAAATTTTATGCTTTTCTCATATATCTTTAGAAAAGCATGTGCAGTAGGATCAGGAAAATTATTCATTCATATATGTGTAATAAATCTAAAGCTGTTTTCTTATGATATATGTGAAGTAGTCTTCACTTTGCAACTGTGTTACCATGGCAACTGAGGAACGAGTAAAATGTTATTAAAACAGTTTCTCATTTAATATAAAAATCTTCACGAAGAAACATTTTTAACTCATTTTAGCAGTCTTGAGTTTTCTTAGGGGGAAGGGGAGTTCTTTTCTGTCATGTACTAGGAGAAAAAAAATTTAAGCGGATTTAAATTTTTTATCCCAGAAACTTACATTTCACTCATTTTTTGACTTAAAATGGATACAAGAGCTTTTTCTTGAGAGATGCACCATCATTTATTTAAAAAATTGAATATAAGCTATGACTCTCTAAGTTTGCTGTTGATCTAAATGACAAGTATATCAACTTATAATTAAACAAAACTCATTAATAAATCGACTTACAGTTTTAAGTAACCGTATTTTTCCTTCGAACAATTATTTTTATTTTAAGGGCATAGTTATTTTTAATCACGACCCACTTGTGCTCCAGCTGCCTTAAAAAGTTATAATAAAAAAGTAGAGATACATAATTAGTTTTAACGAGTCCTGCTCGTGTAATTTCATTGGTTCAGCTAGTAATTAGTTATGACACAGGCGGAGAATTGCGTTTATTCCTTTTAAATCGCTTATTTTGCTAATAAATAATATATAGAACAATGCAGTGTGATCCAAAACCGCGCTCATCAAGCTGTCAAAAACTGTGGAAAATTCAAAATCGACATTAATGGGAAATTATTTCAGTACATGATGAACATATACTGTTAGAAGTAACAATTCATTTGAAATTTTCAGCTGCAGTTTATGCTTAAGTAACTATTTGTTTGGTAGAAGATGGATATAAATTTTTATGATAGAGCATTGCTTTGCAACGCATTTTCATGGAAAAAAGTATTGCAAGCGTGTTAAAAGAGATCGTTGCAAATGTTCGTGAACTTAATAAGACAATGATTTGCCTTTTGGTAACCCGATTTCGAGAAAAACAGAAGTGTTCACCATAAGAAAAGAAGTGTACGCCAGTTTCTTCTGAGTTCGAGAAAATGTGCGAAGTCATTAATAAAATATTGCAGTCAGCAGCAAAGAACGTGAGAAAGATGGCCTCACAATCAAATTTATGCTTTGCGAAGTAATGCGCAATCACAGACATTCGTTCTGCTTGAGTAAAACGTGTCTCCATTTTGCAACAAACAAACAGTTTTTAAAGCTACTGCACCTGCAATTTCAACTGATATATTACTTGTAACAGTATGGATGTTCATCCATTGAAAATATTTTCTGTCAATATCCGATTTAGAATTCCACATTTTTTGAAAGTCTGGTGTCTGGGCTTTTGACACCATCCGGTAATAAAATTCCATCACGACTCTTTTTTTATATGGAAGTTTTACAGTATGAAAGAGTGTTCATGATCTTTCTTTTCTCAAATAACATTAGTGATTCCTGATCGGATCAACAATTTGTTAGGAAATGAAGGCATTTCAACGCAGGGGATCTACTTCCAGGGATTCTCCTGCACAATTGTAATCCCGCACAGCTCGCCAATTTTCAAAATAAGGCATTTTTTGCTACTACCTTCACAAATACTGTAATATTAAAACACAATATATATGTATGTATGTATAGGGCGACCACATTTCTTAAGCAGAAAACTTATTATAACTTTTTAACTGTGGATTATTGTCTCTTTTGTATCATTTTCCGAAACAGGAATTCAAACTTCATCAAACCGCCGCTACAGCAACTAGTCTCCTTTCTAACAATAGATCCTAGTTACGAAATCAATTCTTCCCAACCCTTTTTTTTTTTGCATCGACCTCTTTTAAAAGATGGTGTTCATCATTGAAAATCTCCTTACATTTTTATCTATAGTACACAGCATTCATCATAATCATAATACAAATGACTGCTCACTCAATTAAAGACAATTAGACCAAGATTATAAACAGGCGTTTTGAAAAAAAAATGGTTTATTAAATTTATAAGGTATTTTCTCTCTCCTTTCTGCAGACCTTCGTGGTTAACTAGAAACATACTCGACGCGTATTCCAGAGGTCTGGGGTTCAAGTCCCGGAGAGAGCAATTCACATTGAATTTCTCCTGCTTCAAAATAGCGAATGTCTCTACAAACTTATGTTTCATTATTTTTTGTATTTTTATTATTTTTAATTTTACAAATACAAACAGATTTTCGGAAACCATACCAATGATTCTAATTGCACGTTTAGTTAATGCAATGACTGCGCTTGATGTACTGATGCATTTTTTAAATAACTGGCATATATCTCTTTAATTTAATTCTTAAATCACTTCGTTCAGAAATATTCAACATGTTTCTTGCTTTCAATAGTAAATTATTGACTTGACTAAAGCCTGCTTACTGAGAGAAGGTAAGAAGAGGTAAAATGCAACTAGTTAGTTCGGTAACAACTTTTATTTTGCGATATTTCTTATAGATGACTTCTAAATTCCAAAATTTAATATACTTTTGTATTTTGAATAAGATTGTGCTTGAGCATTCTTCTTCAATGCAATCAGCGCTTCTTGCATCGTAATATCAAGACCAGATATTTCGCAGTTCAGCTAGTGTATGATCCGTGCTGGCTGATTCAAATTTTCAGTGTCTTGGAACATTAAAATCTTTTAAATTTCGCATGTGGATGTATATAACAATATATCTTCGGAGGAAAAGCAATTTTTTCAATAACCAACAATCGCATTAAGTTATCAAATTAACGGGATTCGTTTTAGATTTGGTGTCGATATAAACATGCCAATTTCGGAACGAAATCTAAAGATAATAATTCTAGCTTCCGTGAGATTAATATCCCTTCCCTTCAGTTTATTTTATGTGGCGCTGAAAATGATTACGTATCAGCTTCACGCCAATAAAAATTAATTGTAAATTTTGGTAATATTTTTTTGGTAATCAATGGGACCTTGATTATGCTGATCAACTGCTAGTGCATATTCAGCTATCGACCCCCAGTCGACCCCTTGGTCATCATTGAACTCCTTTAAAATTTTAGCCTCATCAGCTGCCGAACGGTAAAGTTGCTGAACACTAGTAGTTTGGTACGAGTTTCGAATTCCGCGAAAGGCATGGGCGTTTTCGTGGTTTTCCTCATGTGTAATGTGTATACTAGCCAGTTTTCCGTAGAAAGTTTTCCACGAAGGCATCTCTCTCTTTCGGCAGGTAGCCCTCGAGGCTTTGCCATAGTCACATAATCCAAATCGAAAGAAAACAAACCAACCCCTAAAATTTCATCAACCTCCAGGGGTTCAATATTCACCCTGTTGGGAACTCATTGTGTAAATAATAATAAATATGAAATCAGAATGATATTAAAGCAGTGAATGGAAAGTTTTACGCTGAATGTAATTAAAAATCTATGCAGGTTTGACAAATTTCCTAGGCAGACTAATGTAAAAAGAAAAAAATAAGGCAAACACACAAGAGACATAAATAAACTGCATGAAATGGAAATTGAGAGCATTTATTTTTGCGTGAGAACATTTGATTTAGCCTGCATCGTAATTTTTCTCAACACAATAAAAAGTAAAAGAGTTCTCAATAAAAACGCCCATACATATTCATGAACGTAATAACCACTTTCGCATTTTCCAATTCTTTGCAGAGATTCAAATGGAGCAAAGAATTATACTGTGACAGCGGAAATTAGGAGGCTGAAATTTCCTCCAACGACAAGAATGATTCTGGAACGTTTCAGTTAGGCGCACTAACTACTTTAGAAAAGGGGGAAGGATATGGTAGTGTAAACAATGAGTCATTCTGATTTCATAATTCGGTTCTGCTTGGAATGTGTTAGTTTTTCTTCCCCATCTTAGCGGGAAACAAAGAAACTGGAAAAAAGGTTAGGTTTAATGCTTGGATTTTCATTCTTTCGTAATTCTTGGAGCGTTTCCATGGATGACTTAAATTCGTGTTTCAGGAAATGTATCTTTTCTTAATCAGATTATCTTTAAAGTGCCTTTTTAAATTCGCTTTGCCTTATTATACTTATTTATTATGCATTGTTTGTTGAAACACGCTGACAATTTCTTAACTGTGTTTATATTTAAAAGTGCATTCCATTAGAATGTGAAATTAGATTATTTGACAATACAATCTTTGTAAGCTTTATTTTATTTCTTTTTTTGTTTAATATCGATTCATCATTTTCTATTGTACCTTTAAACGTGGTAAGAAATTAAAAAAAATATTAAGTTGTTTCGTCATCTGTATTTCAGCTTAAAAGTAGTTTATTATATTTTCAAATAAAATATGTAATAAATTGAATAGGAAAGCTGTCGAAAGAGCAGATATTTCAAAATAATATGTTCATAAGCTAAGCAACTTGTAGTTCGGTAGACTCGACTGTTAACTGCAATTTATCGGGTAGACAAAATAAATATCTGTAATGTGTAGAAGTTACAGTAGAAAAATAAAAAACAACAAAAGGTATTGAACGTATTTGTCATCGACTATTTTCGATAATGTTGCCAAACAGTAGAACTTATCGCCAATAATGTATGAAGCATGACGTTAAAACACATGATTGAGAGTTACAACCCCTATTAGATATGGTATGTGCCGCCATTTTTGAAGTTTATTACCGGTAGAATTATGATAATTTTCTGTACTTTCACAACTTAACGTGAATAGGCACCATCGAATTTCACTAAAAGTTCAAAATACGGTGCGCACAACACAGTGCAAATCAGTTTATAGCTGGGACTTAGAAATAAAAGTAGGTGTATCTATAATTTGGTGTGGTCGCTTTTTCACATCAATGCGGCATTTTCATCGCATTTTCTAATTAAGGTATCTCCTTTGGATTTCCATCATGAACTCTCTAAGGATCTCCTCCTCCTCTGCCAAGGCCGAACACAAAAAGTTGGATATGATATACCGCTTAGTGTCCTCAACAAGTAAGAGGAACCTACGTCACATAATAGTTTTGAAGGTGGTTGAATCTAACACTTGGCGCCTTTGTCTTACATTATTTTAGCATTTGTCTGAGGCCTTGGTCTGATTCGGCTCCTTCAGTTCAATAGACACTACGGATTCCCTCCTCTGACCTCTGGAATAAACGCCGCTTGGCTACTTAAGATTGGCACTCCGGCTTGTAGCTAGCACTCAGTTTCTGGAGTCGCAGACTACTTGCTTACCATTCTTTTTATGTTTCGCAGTGCCACTGCTGGAAAAAAAAAACGTTTGATACCTGTGGATCGTTGCTACTATTTGAAAAGGATCGAGAGTATGCAAATCATCGTCAACATTCGACGCCATTCTTGGTGGGTACAAGCAACAACAGCCAAACTCTAGCGATGTATAAAGAACGAAATAACTGTCGGTATTAAGGTAGTGAACAAGGTCAGTAGACAAAATTAGACTCTTACAAATGCGGATGTCACTTACAGAAGCAGAAAAACGGACTCAAAAGGGAGGTTGCTTTTGTGTACAGTCTAGAAACCAGCGACATCATACAACAGCAAACTCTGTAGTGCAGTAATCTTGGTAGTGAGAGTAAAGAAATACCTAGCAGCAGAGCATGTAGTTTTTAGCTGTATAGCGATATAGAAATTTGTGCTTTCCTAAACAGATGTTATTTCTCATTTTATGAATTGAGATAAAATAAAGAAATATTGCGAAAAAAAATCTGAAAGCTTTCAGATTTTATATTGCGCCCAAAGGGGCGTTTTTTTAACATTTTGTGTGTTGCTATCATGTTCTTCGTACTTAAACCACAAAATTCAATTCAACAGTAATATCACAAAATATTTAAAAGAGCATATCTTTAGAATTTCGGATACACAGTCTCGCGCGCTGGAGATAAAAATGCTTCCGTCACTGTATTGCCTTTGCTCACCTTGAAATCGTTGAGTTTCTTAATCAAAAACTCATTAATGCCTTACAAAATATGAAATAGGTAATAAAACAAATTCCAAATTAGGACTTCCAGATGCCCATATTGGAGTGGAAACGTACGTTATTCAAAATTGGATGGATCTACGTAGCGTTGTTTTATCACATTGCGAGAAACATACATAGATTTAGGCAGATTATTCATTATTTAATTTCTTTAAATATAATACAGGGCTCTAATATTTGGTGGCAACAATTTAAAAAGTGATTCGCCGTTTATAGTGAATCAACATAAAATGCCAAAACGAAATTAATAGCCCTTCTGGTAAAATTGCTCTTTGGGCTAAAAATAGTGAGTTTTAGCAAAACAAAACACATGGAATTAACTTCATTGGTAATTAATTCATTTTTCGCTTTCTTTATTCTAGTTACTTCCGTATATGCTAAAAAAATCATTTTCCTGCTCAAAATGTTCCTAGATAGGGATCTGTCTCTAGGCATTAATAAATCGGAATTAGAGTCCATTATTGTTGTGCTAAAATTAACGATGTGCAATATAAAATGGAATTATTAACTTTATTTGCATTAAAAACAGTGTCTGAGATGAACTTGTATTGTTTATTTTTAAAGACATTTTAATAAATTTTAGTTTGGAGACTTCGAAATAAGTTTTAATTTTAGATTTCGAAATATGTATTAGGAAAATTTATTTTGGTAAATATACAAAAATTAAAATTTATGATTCAGATTCCTATTACTTGTAAGTGGAAGAAATAAGAGAAATTTTAAATAAGAAAGCAATGTCTTCTTTTTGTATAATGCAAGGAAAAATAATGGCTCCAAAACTATCAACGCCATAAAACTATTTTATATGTATAATTTCAGCTAGAGTTGTTAAATGTGTGTTCACGGTTGTTTTAATAGTTATGACGCTATAATTTTATTCCTATCATTATAGGAGAAACGGTAAATCTTGATTTTTGAATATAACATGGGTTTTTGGGAATGAAATATTTGATTCCATTTATATAACTTATTTTGATTTAAAATAAATCTATCTAAAGGAAAAATGAATTAGCTTTTGGTATCTATTTAATTTCTCAGAGTTTAAATATTTTAATTTTTTCGAACTAACTATTATTTTCTGTCAAGTTTCAAATTTTAATACTTAGCTTGATTGTAATGTTTCATTGTTGTTTTCATACGAATGCATTTTAACTAGTTTAGTTAGTTATCTTAATTATTGTCTTCTATTTCTATCCGTTCCCATTATTAACACACATACAGAGCCATCTCGAGGATAATTTGACGTTTTTTTGGAATGACTTTTTACATTATGAAAACGTTAAACATTTATAGGGTCTTAATTGCTTAATAATATTAACTCAAACGTCCATTAGACCCTAGTACACAGTCAAGCGAGTTATCGCTCTGTCTAATATGAACACAACAAAGACCTATGAAATTTTAAAATGAACTTTCTATTTAATTTGAATTTAGACAGGATGCATCACTTGTGCATACAAACAAAACTCCGCCTCTTGCAGGTATTTGAAATAATGTAAGTTGAATTTACAGTTTGAAAGTATAAAATAATACTAGCCGAAAGTTACATAAATTTGGCCTAACTAAGCTGATCCAAAATTTTAATGGCGTGTTTTTAAAGTCAATTCGCAAAATGGCTATAGCTGTAATATTAACCACGCAGAGCTAGGTGATTGATAATAAAACTGAAAGCACCGCTGCCAAAAGCTCTAATTTTGAAACATTCATATCCCTCGTTTTAAATCTCGTTTGCATTCTAGTGAGAGCTAACGGAAAGGAGAAGTTATGGTAAGGGTCCAAATCACAAAATACCTTTCACATTAATTTTCAAATAGATGCTAAGATCCGGTATTATTTTCGGTTTGTTTTCTTCTGAAATTCAAATTTTTATCACCTGGTAGTAGAAGCTGTTGTATTTTAGTAAAAAAAAAAAAAAATCAAGATTCTTCGACATCACATCGAAAAAAAAAATCGTGTATTTTGCTTTCGCGATGCGGAAGGAATATTGAGCATAATTTGGGGGAAAACTCCAGCAAGCAGCGAGCCTTTTTCGTTGTAAGCAACTAAACCTGGAACAAATTACCAGTGCTCAGCTGTTTTATCCATCCAGGCAGTGGTGGATATAGTGGAGGAGGAAAGCATTTAAATTTAATTTTAGTTGAACAGAAAGAGGTTATAATTTTTCTAATTTTAGTACAGGAATAAGAAAACAAGCTAATTTTATGTCTTACGTTAATGAACATTGATGCATTTGCTTATTTTAGTTGAGTAGAAATGTGTTGTATGCGTAAGCAAATAATTATATAAAGCAATGTTTCATTTTACCTCGAAAAAATTATTTTGTGCATTCATTGTTTTAGGTAAGAAAAATAATATTTTATCTATAATAATTTAAATCTGTAATCGTTGCCAATTCCCTTAAAAATCCTCCATGAAAGCATCTTCCGCAGATGCTGATATCTTCGAGTTGTTTTGTTTTAATCATTAACATGGATGCATTACACTTGGGAAATTCCAATTTCAATTAAAAAGACCTCCACGAAAGTATCTCTTCCATTAGTTAGTTCCTTAGTATCTTTCCCTTGCGCTCTTCGCAGTAGTCAACCAAACCAAACCAATTTTGACAAAGTCTCCTCCCTTTAGGAAGACAGCAATTGAATGCTTTACTGTAATCGGTTAAGCAGAAAATACTGTAAACGGAAAAATAAAGTATTTCCGCTTTTAATTTAACGTTTTTGACCTAAAGATGGTGGGAATTAAATACAATTATTCATTAGGATTTTTCGAATGTCTGGATGTGCTGTATTCCGAGATAGTTCAGATTATTTCCAGTTACACTATATTTCTGGGTCTAACCTTTTTTTGCTCCAAAATAATAAATGAGCATTAGGAACTACCTATCACATTCTAGACCCAAAATACATTTTTTTTTACTTATGCCAATATCCGACTATCAATCTCAGATATATCTTATTGCATATGCTATCTCACTATCAAAGTAGTTCCAGGTGATTCAGTTAAGAGCAGCTGTATTGCAGCTTCTCATGCAACTTGATGAATATCTGAAGGCAGCTGTCATTTCAGTGTACGTGACGTTCTATTTCTTGTGAGCTGAATGATACAGAATAATTTTCTTTTTATCTGGTTCCTTATCACATGATTCTTACGAGTCTAAGAAAGTATTTACGTACTTTTATCTATATTTTATATTATAATTATCTGTCTTTGATTTTTAATATTCCATGCATTAGTTGAATACCACCAAAAATCTAAAATTTTATGTTCGAAATATATATCTTATTTGCTCGCGTATTTTAACCTCTAGCGTTTTATCGGCAGGTTCTGAAAATTTTAAAGAAATGTATACTATGGTATGTATACTACACCATTCCCACAAAAGTCTTTATTTTTTAAACCGTTCATTGCTCTAGTATAAAATTGGAGAGTGGGGGAACTAGTTGGGTATTAGCTCAAGTTTTAGTTTTTCCGAATCTTCTTAAAGCTGAGTAACTGTTAAATTTCTTTACAGCTTTTCAGATAGATTCTTTTTAAGTCAGAGTTGAATAATTGTTCAAAGCTTTTACAGTTTTTCAAAATTTTCTTAGAATTGGGTAATCGTTCATTTCCCCCCTCCCACGAATGCTTCTATTGGATGTCAATCAGACTATTTTCCCCAAAGCTCTGAGTTAAAATATTTAACGTCTGTTCATTATAGGATTCGAAAAAATCGACTAACGAAAATGTTGTGAAAGTTTGTGTTTCAATCCCGAATCTTTGGCAAGATTCGAGGTTTCAAATGGCCATTCCTAAGTTTCTCTTTATTTCTTGATAAGTCATCAGTAGCTGCTATATTACTAAAAATTTCTATGTTCCGCTTAGGAATGAAATCCAGGATCTCTTCAGTGCGAGCAGTCGCTTTTACGAACTGAATTATCCGAAAACGTTAATTAATTCCGTATTTTTTTCTTAATCATAAGTTTCATTTTAACTTTCATGTATTGGTGCTCCCTTTAATTAACTGGACATACCCGCAGGGAATATTTAACGCTGTTCAACAACAGTATACGATACAACAATATACAATACCGCACATTTTTTCTGACGTTTCATAGCATTTATGAAAGTAGTATTTGTTAGGTTATCTATTACTCCTGAATAAGTTAATGACGTTCTAGTTTTAATATTTAAATTTTAATATTATTAATATTTTGATATTATAATTTTAATATTAAATATAGAAAATAGACTTATATATTCGCAGTACAAATGAGTTTATTAATAAAAGAGTGCAAGTTAATTAAATACGAGTTTTCTTAATGGAAGCACGCAAAAAAAACTGTATAGAATGTTTCCGACTCTGAGTAGTTATATTTTTTCTTGAACTAAGACACTATTTTTTTATTTAACTGTTTTTTCCTTAGCTAAAAAGAAACTAACGTCTCTCAAGAAAATAGCAGTGAAAAAAATTAATAAAATTCTATATTTAACTGAAATAGGTTAAGCGGTTGGCAAAATTTCAAACTACAAAAACATTGGAATTTTACCTTAACTAATTCTAATTAAGAAATACAATAGCTCTACGCCCCCTGAAGTGGGAAAAAAGGAGATTCGAATTTTAACTGAATCCTGCGGATAAGCAGTTCACAAAAATTCGAATTCATGCTAGAAAAAGGTTTGAATATTAATTTAACTAAATATGGCAAATCAAAATTAATCAACTTAAACTAGAAAACTCAAGTTATGCAGCATTACGAATACAATATTTCTTAATGTATCTAAATAATTTTTAGTCGCAAAATATTAAACATATTGATGTTTATTTACTTTAAGACTTCAGATTAGAACTCTGATTCTGTTTCGTGGCAGGTATATGTCTAATAATCTCGACCACTTGCTATAATCTTTTACTTAAGAATATTCATTTCAAGGTCAGTTTCTTCCCTGAACGTGTCTCGTAACTATGGTAACGACAGCGCAAGAAGGTGGCCGAGTCTAATTGTCTTCTCCCTCACTCCGTTTCCGTTTATCATGTTTTCCCTCATGAAAACCGTGTGCCTGAAAGCTGACTTGAACTATAACCTCAAATGATGTGCATAAAAAGTGCTATGCGGTTAGAATAATATGCGTTATGATTGTAATTGAGGAAGGTTCGAAAAGGTCTTGAAGTGCCTATTTTAAAGTAGCGGACAATAGTATTTTCTTTCTAACATAATGTGGATTCCAGTTACTGTAAATCAAGTTTCCATACACTGGTCTCCGTTTGCTGTAAATGTCTTGCAGGTGTATCAAGAAAGAAAGGATTGTTGGAAGGAAAATTAAAATATTAATATAAATAATCTCATGACTCTGCAATGTTATCTATTGAAACAGTATAATACAGCTACACAACGGAAATTACTTTTAGTTAACATTCATGTACCTTTTTCCTTCTTTTTGTATCATATGAAGACAAATACTGTTGTTTTTGTCAATAAAGTTGTCATATCCATGCCATTTAAATACATAACAGTCATGTGTTCTTTACTGAATAGTTAATTATGGTGTTCAGTGTCATGTATATCGATCACGTTGCATTCACATACCGTGACATCAACTCATCGGTGTGGCTGAAAATCTCGAAGAAACTCTTCAAGCACATAGCAGACGATAGCGTGCACGTCATCGTTCGTGATTATGACCCTTGGGTGACGACAAGGGAGTGCCTAGCAGCAGAGTGATTGATCTAGGATACAATTACTTCTTCTGGTCGTTGGGTAACATCTAAATCTTGGTACGCTAATTGCTGCGAGCTCCCTAAGACTTAAATGGGTAACATAGCGCTGACAGAGCTACCTGCTGCTTTGCAACATTTAGTTTGAAACCATTTGCTAAGTTTTAATTTTCTATTTAATTTGAGACTGCTCTAGCGCCATCTAGTAGCATAAAAATACATGAGTAGATATTTGATGGTTGATTGAAGCTAAGAGTGTTTAAACAAATACTGAAGAACTTTGTTTCTTTAAACAAAAATGTAAGGCTGATATCTCTTTTTATAAGCTTAGTTCGTTGATGGTCTGTGTTGCTATGACCAAGACATTGTCATCGATTTGTAAACAAAAACCTCCTGAATTTATTCACTACATTGTATTCTCGGCCACAAACAGTGGCTATCGAAATGAAACTTTAAATACCCACTGTTTGCGGCCGAGAATACATTGTAGTGAATAAATTTTTTCAAAGTTCGCTTTTTCTTTTTTTAAAATTCACTTTTGAAATGATTCAAAGAATCTCAGAAATTTACTGCACAGAGCCCCCCCCCCCAAAAAAAAAAAATAATAATAATAATAATAATAATAATAATAAAAATGAAATTTGTATCAAATTTTAAACGGAATTCCTGATTTTTTGATGATTTGCTCAATTTTTTTCAACTGTTTGTCGTCTGCGATTTTAAAGTTTCAGCATTTAAAACGTATTAGTTGCAAAGTTTTGAAATTTTTACATATTCTAAAATAAGGTCTTCCACCTCTTTTACAGCAAGAATAATAGAAAGATATTATATTGTGCGGTTTTCTACATTTAAAAACAATGTATGATGGAGCACAACTAGAGTTCGATGAATCACACCCATGAGCATGAACAGTTTATTATAAACAAACTTTTGTATTAAAAAGATTATGAACAGTTTATAAACAAACTTTTGCATTTTTATAATTAAAATGCTGTAAAAAAGCGTATTTATATGTTTCTAGTTACCTGAAATTATTTAAGTTACACTGCTATATTCGAGGATATTTTTCCACGTCCTGTAATGTTATCATTAGATCAGCGTTATTATAATAATCCTGAGCAAAAGTGATAACATTAGTCGCGCCTACTGTATATATTTTAGAATCACTAATAACATTTCCTTAGGAATTATATTTCGCCTTTTTCATTTAGCAGCAAACCGCATACCATTCAAAGTTTTCAATCATTTTGAAAAAACACATTTGCATTTAGTAGATATCTCAGATAGCATTCGTACTCAAGCTGTCCATTTATTGTTTCTTTTCACAGAAAATTTCAAAATCTGGTTTTCTCATATAACATTCCTTTCCTAACGCATTTCTTGTAAGACCTATAAAGATTCTACCTCGCTTGTTGTATTTTATTTTTCAGTAGCGGAGTAGAATTTCTCCAGTTCGATGTGTAATTTAATTTAGTTTTTCTTCGATGGCATCACCTGCATGCGTTGGTAGCGAGAAAATCTGAATTCTTATTTTTCCTCATAAATATGATTTTCCTTCCGCATCAACGTAAGCTTCAGTTAACTTCAACAGGATATGGATAAGAGAAGACGCCGAACGGTTCCGTATATGCGTAAATTTTCTTCTCTCGTTATTTATAGGAATTGGAAAGGAATAAAAATCTTAACTCCTACTATTGTCGCAGTTTCATAGTATCTGTCATGTACGCTACAGAAAAAACCGAAGTTTGCTACTTTTACGCAATCTATTATCAGGTGAAGACAAGAGTTCACTGCAGAGATAATTTTGAAGAATAATGTTACTAATAAAATTGTGTAAAATTAGAATTAGGGAAAAACATTGTTGCGTGAAAAATAAAACACAACAATTTTTGAAAAGATTAAAACAAAATTCTAAAAGGTTTCAGATTTTAAATTACATCTAAAGGGGCTTTTTTTTAACGTTTTGTGTTGTAGAGACATTAGATATTTTTGGAAGCAGGAAAGATGAAAAATTAGCAACGCCTTCGGCGGGAATCGAACCACGGACCTCTGGAATACCGGCCCAGCGTGCAGAACTACTACACCACGAAGGCACGCTAGGAAGACGGGAGAAATACCTTATAGTGTATTACCTTTATTTTTAAATATCATGTTCAACGTACTCAAACCATAAAATTCAGTTCAACAGAATTTCCGATACAGAGTCTCGAGCGCTGGAGATATTTTTTTCCCCGTACAATGTTGCCATTGATCGCTTTGAAATCTTTGAGTTTGTTAATCAAAAATTCGTTGAAGTTTTACAAAGTATGAAATTGATAATAAAACAAGTTCCAAATTTCAAGTTAGGGCTTCCACATGGCCATATTCTATGGAAGATAACGTTATTTAAATTTTGATGGCTCTAGGTACCGTTGTTTTATCACAATGCTAGAAACATACCTACATTCATGCAGATTTTTCATTATTTAATTTATTTAAATATAATACAGGGCGATAATATTTGGTAGCAACAATTAGGAAAGTGAACAACACTTACCGTGAACCGACGCAAAATGCCAAAACGAAATTAATAGTCCTGGGCAAATTGCCCGTTTGGACTAAAAATTCAGATTTGAACGTCGCAGCAGAGTGTCTCTTAAGGGATTTTATACTCTCGCTGACCTCGCAATTTACTAGTCTGGTCTTGAACTCACACCAAGGTCTTGGTTTATACACCTTTTTTTCCCCCTTTTCAGCTTTATTGTTATGAATCGCTTTCTTCGCACTTTCACTAGATCAAAAAACAAATTTTTCTTTAATACAGAAACATACATTGTCCAATACTTGGAATAGTTGCACTTAAACTAGAGTGCGTATGCTATATTTCTGTGCGGTGTTTTTAAATAATTTTTATATTTTTACGTTGTAATCATTTAATTTAATTTTCTTACTAATATTAGCGTCCGATCACTTTTGTAAAGCCATTTGCCTAGTAGCCACTGAATGATTTGCATCCACTCTACAAACTTCAGAATCAAGATATTTCACAAATATGACAAACTTCCAAAACAATTGTGTACAAGCCCATTACCGTTTCACCAGAAACCGATACTTTTTGAACAAAATCCTTTCCAGTTCTTTCTTTACAAATAATAGAGTCGTTAAAACATCGTTTTAAATTCAGTGCTATAAGAAACGCAATATACATCTAGGAGCAACTGTCCCCCTTTTTTTTCACGCCCACCCTTTCTCTGCAAACGATTTTGAGAGAAGAAATTCGGCTGTTCGAATCGAAGCCACAGCTGTAGATAATTAGAGCTGTGTTTCTCGTTTCCCTCGCTTTAATGTCTCTTCACTGTATTATTTGGCGATGAAAATTTTTCCCTCTGCTCATCATTAGCAAGCAGATCAATGAGGCTGTTTTCCATTCGATGGTTAGGGGCCACCATCGATAGAATATTCCGTCCGTTGCGAGCGTATTAATCACGTGTTATCGACAACTCTTCCAACCCCTCTGTGCCTGGTATCGTCTGCCGTGGAGATTTGGAATGAAGAAGTGACACCATTCGAATTGTTTTCGAAGATATATTGTTCGCTTCAGATTATATTCGTTAGGCACCAATCAAAGTGGTAAACAGGCGAACTGGGAAGTGGTAATAGGGAGGCGGTGGTTAACGGAAATTGGAATAGATTAAGACAAAGTATTCGAGTGCTATCTGTCTGAAGAGGAATCTCTTTTCCAAGGAAAGCAGAATATATTTGTGTTATACATGAAGAATTCCTTACTGCTCTGAGGCTCTACTTGGTCTTATATAGCCCCGGGAATCGAATTTGGAGGGGAACATATAGACTAGCTTCAGAAATCTTGGAGGACTTACTTAACTTGACCTCAGGGAAATGATAATGAAGCAGAGTATGTCAGAGTTTAACAACAATGGCTTCTTTAACAATTGGTGTAAACATATATTACGTACTATTAGCCTTTGATATTTTGGACATATAGTTGCTTAGAACTAGAAGACTTGAGTGTCTGTCTATAAGCAGTTAGTTATCTGCAGAACTATAATGAATTCACCACAACTTAAATTAGCTGGAAAGTGCACCAGAAATAGTTGCCTAAATATGTAGGATACTTTCAAAATTCTGTAAATTTAGTTAAAGTTTCTTATTTCAGCAATTTTCGTCAATATTGCAGCGCAGTTTTTCAACAAAATCCCCATTGAATTTGATACACATATCCCAAAGAAAAATTTAATTTTTTAAGCTGTCCTCAAATAACTTTCTTAGTGTCTCTTCAGTTCACTTATTTATGGCATGACTAGCATCTTAAATCATTAAGGTTTTTTCAGATGTTGGAACAAAAAAAATCCTCGCAAACGTTGAAGAGTTTCTGGAGTTCTCACACCCTCTTTCTACCACCCCGAAAAAAAAGGTTCCTCTTCTCATTTTCCTTCCTTTTGCCCTTCCTTTTGAGCAACTGCTCCATTTCCGTAGGATAACTATAAATAAAAAGCAAACAGCTGTGTTCCGCGTTCGTATATCAATACATAACAGTAGAAATTCCCACGGGAAATGACGATTTACGCCAACAGAACTGTTTGATTTACCTCTCAACAGAGTCTGCACTGCCTTATGCCATTTAGGCACGCACATTCCATTACAAAATCTGATTAATTTAGTCTCCTCTACCTGCATTTACATTATTGCCAGATATTTTTGGATCACCCTATGCGTTGTAAAGGAATGCGGTTATGGTATACTTCTAACATTAAAATCCATTTCTAAGCCCCCCCCAATGCTATTTATTTTTTAATATCATCTAAGCATCATGAAAGGGCAGTGCCTGATATTTCTACATGAAGATTTTATTTATTTATCTTTAAGCTGTATCACCCAACACCATGGTCTTTTTATTTCTTCTAAACTGAAAAATAATTAACATCGAAGCTTAAATACATAAATATGATATATTAAGAAGTCTATTTTATAAGATGCTTAAAATTTATGATTAAGTAGTCTCTGCTTCTAAACGAGTGAGTCTACTTCTAAATCTTAGCATTTGTAATTGCTTAAGGATAATTACTTTAATCTGAATACTGCAAGCCTGTATTTATTGATGGACTATTTTAAATGTGGCAGAGTATAAAGATTTCCAATCTTTAATTTCCTGTGTTTTAATCCGCGCAATGCACTTAGCGTCAGCTACTCTCCACACCCCTCATCCACCTTCCTCAAATAAGTTTTCGTTCGAGAACTGTAACGGAAAATTTTAATGCCCGATTTGAAAAGTGTAATATTGTTTGAAATGTTGATTTTTAAAGTTCTGTTGTGAGCAATATTTTCGGACAAATGATTTTAAATTAAATTTTTAATTATAGGATCTCCCATTATTTTGTATATTTCATTGGAGAATTATTAACCTTTCTACTGCTAGGAGATAATTAATAAGTAGCAGCATAGATAACATCAACAACTTGTAGCTGTTAATCCTTTTTTTATTTCTGTGAAGAAAAAAACTTATTTTAATGTACTTTTTATGACTAAGTTTTATTAGACTGCATACAGATAGCTTTTATCTTTCTATTAATAGCATATTTGAATTTTCTAATATTTTTGTTTTCTTCTTGCAGGTAAGAAACGACATTCAAATAGATGGCCGATGAAGTAAACAGGAATCATACTTTAAATATTATTTTTGAGTTGAGACCGACAACCGTGAGTGAGTTTGTTTATTTTTAAAGAAGGAGAGCATTACAATTAGATACTTAGGCTTGAACTGAGCGAAATCGTATTGTGATTTGTATGCTGCTCAAGACTGTTGTTAGCAAGCGTCATGAGAATCATACAAGTCACAGTCATTGTACGATGAATCTTGTGTGCTTGTTCTGATGTTACTGTCAGACAAGTGAGTAAAGTCACAACACAGGAAACTAAAATCAAGATTTATATGATTAAAAAGTATACTAATTGCTTTTAAACCGCTTATTTTGTAAATCACTGGCAGACCGATTAAATTTGAAATATAAATTAACTTTTCTTTTGACGAATGGCAGTACTTTGAGAACTGTATACCTCTGAACCTATCATAAAAGATCTCATATTTCGTATAGTAACAACATTTAACAAGGGCAGTGGAAAATAAGTACATGGTAACTAAAACATTCAAAAATTTTGGTAAGATTTGGCTTATTTAACGTCAGAATTTAACATGTTTAAAGCCTAAACAGACTAATGTCAGAGTATTAATTTGTAAACTAACACGGCCGCCTCTTTTTTAAGGAAATTTTTGAAAGGGTTAGTTTTAAAGAATATTTTCTCTGATTGGTCAGTGTTATTTTTCTATTGATGGTGTACTATTTTTGTAAAATGTATAGATAACTACTGCATATTTCTTAAAAATAGCTAATACGTTCGTCTGTAAGCAGAGAAGGAAAATTTTGTTTCAAGAACTGAACCAAAATTGAAAACCCGAGTATAAAAAAAATTTAAAAGCCTTGTATAAATTTAGACATAATAAATCTCCAAAAGCGCGAATAATGGCAATCTAAAAGCTTGTGTTGTGACTTATATCACTTGTAGGAGAGTAACATCAGAACAACCCCACGAAATTCATCATGACAAGGATTTAAACATTGTACCTGTCGTTGGCAAGAGCCTTAAACGCCATACAGGTTACAGTTCGACTTTGCTTAGTTCCGCCCCCAATTTTGATGGAGAGCACCCGGGGGGGGACGGGCCCGAGGGTCCCCATCTCTCTTTCCCTACCACCAACCTCTTTTCGCTCATTGCATATTTAGAGTGCCCCATGCGCACAGACACTGTACATTTACAAACATCCATGCCTTCTCCGGGATTCGAATCCGGGTCTTTCGGTACGGGGTCAGCGTCGCTAACCACTATCCCATTATCCCGGTTGGGACGCGGTATTTACATTTAACTTATAAAATACTGCCCTGCTAAAATAAATTCCAAAGACACCATCATATCTCTGAAACTAATTGAAGAAAAACCTAAACAAATTTTACGATCTTTAATTTGTTGTTCAACCTTTAATTGTTGCTAATTTAGAGTAAGGCATTGAAATGAAGGAGACAAAACGCGTTTCTTAATTAATTACTCTTGTATTAATTACTATGTATCTATCTAATTGATATAAACTAAAATACATTTAAAACTAAAACGTTTTCTTAATTATTTAGTTAATGATTTTTACTCTTTTAATAATGTGTCTGTCTAATTGATGCAAACTAAAATACATTTAACTCACAGTTTTTCTGTCTGATAATTTTAATGAGTATTTATACGTTTGTATAATAAGGAATTACTAAAATCATACGTTACTTAAATGATAGGAAACCACTAATTTTTTGTGATGTTTTGCGTTTTGTAATTTATTATTATTTTTAAAACTAAAAAGGATTAATAGTAAATTCTTTTTTAAGTTGTTAAACTGTAATTTTAAATCTTGAAATTGTAATTATCTTCCACTCTTTCTTTCTTTTCTTTATTTTCGCCGCTGTTTTTATATTTACAAAATATACTGCATTCGAAAACTTTTTTCAAATTTACAGATTACGAATATTAAAATAAAAGTACCTTTGCTTGAACTTTTCAATAAACTTGAAGATGTCTGCGCAAATGAAAGGTACTTTTATTCAGAAGAAAAGTTTTTAATTATAATAATGTATTTTTAAAACACTTTTCTATTTTATAAACTATTTACAATAACGTACATTAAAACTTAGTTTATATAATAATAATACAGTCGACGCTCGTTATAACGACTTCTTCTTATAGCGACCGTTGCTTTATATACCAATTAACCCAAAAATTCTCTAAGTGATGGGAATATATTAAATTCACTTTTGTTATAGGGATCACTTGTTATGACGTCATTTTTAGGGCGGAAGGAGCCGTTAGAATGATCGCCAATTGTAATAGTAGTAGTAAAATTAATAACATTTTAATTTTCATAAATATTAATTTGTTAACTTAGCTATGAATTTTACTTGGAAAATAGTCAAATCAATTAAAATTTTATATGTCTGGCTATCAAAACCCTCTTACTCCCTTTAAACTTGAAATACATTATGCTCGGTGCCGTTATGGCGTTAACTTTAGACAGTCATAGAGCGATTAGTGTTAAGGATAAATAAATGCCTTAATGTCTTTTTAATGCAATATTTTGTTGGGAGTCATAGTTATGAGATACAGTGGATAAACTAACAAATATTTATATTAATGTGTGTGTGTATAATATAAAACGTATGGAAAGCAAAATTCTAAATTTAATTTTCAACAGCCCCTTAACTGACCATTTTCATTTGGTTATTTCCCTTTCCATTCTAAAAATATCTCTCTCTAAACAGGTGCACTTTAAAATTAATGCATGCTATATAATTCTTGCCTGACGCTAAGGACACAGGCATTTACGTATATAACACTTCAGTTAATAATAATTCCACAGAGTTTCAGTTAAGAAATAGGAATTAAATGCGAATCAAAACCAAATCATTCTAAGCGAAGATTTCATCTTAGACATGCTGAATTCTCTCTTTACTTTTTTTGCGAACTACTAGATATACTTTTTCTACCTCAATTTCTTCAAAACTAAAATCTCCAAAAAGGTTCCCCAAGAACAGATGCTCATTGTGTCACGTTATTTGTGTTTGTTCAAAAGTGTTTTCCAATGAGAATAAAGAAATATTAAAATCGGCTATGAGTGCAACTTTGGTTTTATGCTTCGGCTGCCTTCATTAAACACTATGCCATCAGCATCTATATTACATCTATATCTATATCTACAAATATACATAAAAATTATAAATATACATCTATATAAATATCTACAAATTATTCCATATGTGTATGCATGTATATTTAAGCTCGGAAAGAAATTTTGAGTTCTGAACTAAAAGAAATCGCATATTATAAAAATTGAATGCAATATTCGCTCGTGTTTGCACTGAATGAGAAAGTAGTAAATGAAGTTCAGGGTTTTAGAAGATTAGGTTAGATCATTACGAAGCACATAAGGATATTTGCCCAAAGGAAGGAATGCCGTCATTGAAGACATTATGGGAAAGTAGCTGGTGTTCACGTTACACATGGGAAAAGTCTTGAAAATCAATTATTTATCTAGCCCGTTCTCCTGGTTCGAACCCGAGTGGAACTACCAGCATTCAGCTGTCATAACCACTGGGCCACTGTTGGGAAGTATCACTATGGTGTTGATTTTGTGTGGCAGATAGTAACTCTGTTGCGTGATCTATCACGTGAGATGTTTCATTACGAAAAATGAACATCAAGATTTTTTTTTCACTTAGCAAATAAGTTGCCATCTTCACTCTGAGTTAGTACGTTTCCCGAAAAGAACCTAAATCACTAGATCTGTGGCTTCTATCACGATAAATGATTTATAATCGTGGGAAAAAGGAGGCGATTATTAGCATATCCATCTTGACATCACTCTTTTTCTTCCCTTGTATCTTTATTATTTAGAAAGCAGCTTCGATTAAAATATTGTTAAATACAAATGAAATATTTAATTTTGAGGCATATAAGCTCCGTTTATTTAATTCAGTCGCGTTCTTTTTTTTTTTTTTTTTTTTTTTTTGGATACCATTCACCACTGAACTCAGGATTCTACGGAAACGTCACTGAGAGATTCGCCTACCATTAGTGAATAATCCCTTTAATTTCTGAAAGAATGGAAGATATTTCCACCCACAGAATTCCAAAATAGAGTAGCTGAATACTGGCCATTTTCCCTTAGAAAGATCTCCACGAAAGTACCTCTCCTCTTAGTCAGATAGTCCTCTCGGGAAATGATGAACATCTTGTAAAAATGTCAAATTGCTGGTCGAAGAATGCTGTTTATATTTTACATTAAAGTACCTTTCTTCCAATTAAATTCGGGTATTTCGTCTAAACACAGCAGGATGCACAGCAATTTCTCTGATATTCTATATTTTACCATTGCTCCAAAATATTATTATTTTTCTTTCTTTAATCGAAAATTTCTTATACCAAACTCGTAATTTACCTACGTGCGCACTGGGGAAATCTGAGGAAAGGGAGGTGCTAATTGGTGGGCAAGAGGTAGTAAGGGGGCGTTAAGGAACATATGACATTAACAGCACGCTTTTAAAACTTGGTTACCTAAATAGTTTTGAAACAAATATTTAAACATGACAATGGGGCATTTTTCCAGCATATGTATCAAACAACAACAATTTACCTATCAAAGCATATTGATCTAAGTTATATGTAATTTCGTTTTTTACTTCCTTGTACGAAGTAAAAAGGAAGTATTGTAAACGGCAAAAGTTTCAGGCAGCATATTTCAACGAAAATATCCATTTTGACCGCTATAGAATGCAATTTAACGATGTTTTTGCGTGATATCTGTACGTAAGGACAGAATAAAAGACTTTTCCTCCAAAAAAATTATAAAACTGTTCTAAAATGAATTCTGAAGAGAATTTTTCGTGGCGGCTGTACGAACGTATGTATGTACGTATATAGCATAGCTCAAAAACGAGTAGCCTCAGAACGTTCAAATTTTGTATATAGGACTGCTACAACATGTAGATGTGCACCTCGTATTTTGGTTGCAATCGGCCGCATCAAACGTATATAAATATATTTATATATATATCCACTCTGTTACCCGGCTGAGTGATCACAGTTTCTTTACTCTTATATGTTTGTAAATTGTACATTTTTTGCTTTAAAAATGATTGAATTATGTTGTTCTTATCTTCCGGTTAAGGTTTTAATGCCTTTAGTAAATCTGTGTGCAATATTTTTAGAATTATCAGCAATTTAAAGTTGTTTAATTTCCGCTAAGCTTGTTTTTAATGGCGGTCATTGATGTTTACATTTGAAACAAAGACTAGTGGATTTGTTGCCAATCTAGAGAAACTTAGCTTCGCAACAGCAAAGGTAACGCATTCATTTATTATTGCCAATTAAATCATGCTTAATTCTTTCTGAAAATTTTTCGAGGAAATAAGCGTTTGAAATTTACTTCGTAATTTTTAATATAGATATTTTGAGTTTTTATGTATTTTTGCCTTCTCGCGAAGTGAGAACTGAATTATTTAAATGAGAAATACTAAATCGTCTGTCAAAAACTGTCTTTTTTTTGTTTGCTTAATTTCCTTTATACATAGTTCTAGCTTTATTATAGTATTTGAATAGAACATGTGGCAACGATTAGATAATTCTTTAAATGATATACATTTTGTGCATTCTGAGTTATAATATGAAGGAAACATAATACTGTTAAGTGAACCTAGCGCCAGAGTGTCGCTATGGTAAACAAAGTGAATTTTAAAGAATGCATTTATTCTATTGTGGTTTAGGCGCTGTCGGCGAAGTAGATTTAATTCAATAAGTTTAAATGAAATGCAAGAAAAAATGCGTATAATTTAATAATTTAATATGCCATACAAAGAAGTCATGGGGTGTACACATCAGATTTTTTATTACAAAGGAACACAAGTTACAACTATTAATCCAAATCTCTATATCCATAACCACAGTTCCGTACTAGCTCTGATATTTAGATCACGAGACTAACATTTTCTGCCAATCTACAACACTGGGCGTGTGTCGACAGGAACCTGGACATGTTTTCTTAGGTTCTGAGTAAATGTTTAACTAAGCTCATTGAGTATTGAATTCAGAAGTAACGATTTAAACCATAGAGTTATTTTGAAATATAACATACTTCAGTATTTTGTTTAATGAATTTTCAATCAGCGTGTACTTTATAACTTTTCATGCGTACTTCGTCTGATCGGGATTGTGTACCACGTATGAAATATCATGTTTTGAACCATTTTGCTTTATTTTTCAGTGTTATTAATTACTTTTTTTATCTTACTAAATGCATATTTGTCCCATCTGTGCTGCTTCGCTGGATGATTTGCTTTCATTTTGTAATTACTTAATTTTATATTAATTTTCTTGTATAAAAACAATGAAACTTACTTCAAATTGAGTGTTATGTTCTTATCATTTAGCAATTAATCTAATAATCAATAAATTCTAACAGTTTCGTCAATTATTTTGCGTTTAGTAGCTTCCAATAGGTTGAAAAAAATAATCATGTAAATATTCCCAAGCAACACAGCTGTTATAAAAATTATGACATCATCTTGTCTTTGAGGATCTTTTTTTCCCTTTAAAATTTTCTCCTCCTGATATTATTTAATAGTTTTCTTGCTTATTTTTTACTTTCATTAAATGAAGTGCTCTTTATTTTCATTTTCTGAATAACTCAATATTCAAAGAGCTTCTGAGAGCTGGTGCGTCAAAAATAATGGAGGGAAAATTGCTGGGGGAAAAAAGTAACGCGCGAAGTAAACGATCGGTGGAGGGAAAAGTGCTTTTGAATATTTGGCTGGAATATTGCTTTTCCTCTATGGAAAGCGTGACTGATTTGTTGAACGAAAATGTCGAACGCCGGTATTTAAAGTACCTCGATTATCCAATAGGTACCGTTATTTTCCCCTATCAAGCCCTGCGAGGGATTTTTTTATTAATATTTATCTTCACTACTATATTGGCGGCGAGGGAAAAACGGAGTGCCCTTTGTGTTTTCACTTTCTCCTTATAAGTTATTTACTGAAATCTCTCGGTGAAAAAATATTTTTTCAGGGAAAGTTGTGAACGTAAATATTACTTTGACTTAGTGTTGTTTTAAAGATATTCGAGAGCTTGTGTTCTGATTTTACACTGTGAAAATTTCCTGTCTTCTTGAGGGAAGAGATGAAAGAAGAATTTATAAATATTTATCCTCATTGTTATTTTATAGCCTTCTTTATTTAAAAGTAAAATGTATCTGTGGTAGAAAATAATTTTCCATTGATTTTGTAAATTTTCATATTTACGTTTATTCGAAACTTAATACCGCTTTTCAATTGTTATTTTTGCTGTTCTTGGAAATGTAATCCTGTTGTAAAATTAAGTAATAATAATAAAAAAACTGCGAACTCTTTATCAAGTTGAATCTATTATGTATGTCATATACAGCTTTAGAAAGCATATCCTTATTGATTGTATGAATGTATGAAAGCTTGCGAAAATTATTAAGTCTGAATTAGGCTTGGTAAAGAAATATATTATTAAAAACTAAAACTAAAGCTGCAAATTATTGAGAAATACGTATATAATTTTAACTGCTTAGTTTGTTGCATTGTTATAATTTAAATCTACAAATTAAAAGATTGGAAACTGGTCGCAGATTTGGCAACCTGCCACGCATCATGTAATATTGATACTTAGATACAGTAACGTTAAGTAGTGTGACTGGAAAAATGAATAGAAGATAGTTCAGGGTGTCTGAAAGTTATTTAAACGATCGAAAACGGATTTTTGCCTGAATGCGTTTTTACGTGTAACTCGTTTTTAAAAACCATTTTCTTTTCTCTTCAATAAGCAATAAAATATTATTCTTACATTTGAGAGGATCTACACTTGGGGCTAATCCTATGTATCCATGGAGCCTCCATTTCAGCAGGAGACTGTGGTGGCTTGTAGTGGCTGTTATGCTGTAGCGACTGTGGTAGGCTGTGGTGGTTCCGCAGGATAATGATTTTTTTTTATCTGAAATTTTCAATCAAGAGCCTAGTAACAAGTAATTTTTGATACATGAATAATGCACAAGCATCCTTTCTGGTAAGTTAACCCTATTTCCTGCTTTTAATTTGATCATTTGGTCTCTTCTAATAGGATAAAGCATAGCCGACATGTCTAAAATTGTGTTTGATCAATTATCTCAGTTGCGAGTTTTACCATGTCCTCCTAAGTCGTAGGTTCTGAACGTTTTTGAACATATGAATACCATGAAACCCTCTGAGTAAATATTAAGCCTTGGAATACAACAAAATTATGTATAACTTTGCAAGAATGCATTCCCTACATGATACTTCCGCATCTTGTGTATTTCTACGCTACCGAAGATCTGCACTGCAGACCACTCTCAGCAGAAATCATAGCACGTAAAAATACCTGATAAAAACGGAATTCCTGAGGCCGAAAATAATGAATATCATGAGATGAATTACTGTCCTAGGAAGAAACATTTACAAACCAAAAGACAAGCCATGTTAACTAATTTTACAAACCTACAAGCCCTACAAGCAATCATAGAAACAGACATTCCAGTTCATTAAATGCCAATAGATACACTATGCATAAGAAAATCAAGCACATTTTCTTTCTTTTACACAGTGATATGCACAATTACATGTAAAGGTCTGAAACATGCAACAGAAACTCATGTTTTAGACCTTATACCATGAACTGTTTCACTAAGTTGAACTTGGGGCACTACATCTCAAGACGACCAGTATTGGAAGTTTATACTTGATGACTAACTATACGAAGCTGGTGTCCTTCGAGATACTATGTATACCTGGATTTCTACTTTTTTTTTTTTTTTTTGAAGAACCTACTACATATTTGGATCTTATACTAATGCTTTTGGTGCTTCAGTTCTTCAATGGTGCTTAGAATATATAGGGTCTGTCAAAAAATGTTTTACACAATTTAACAAAAAAATTAATAAAAGAAAATTTTTTATTGTGTGTTAGTACCAAATTTAGTTATAGGCTGATGTAATCATATATATCGTGATTTAATATTATCTTCCTGCACCTGTATCTGTACAGTTACAAAGTGCTCAGAGTGTGAATGTGTTGGCCGTTAGTGGCCAGACACATAGCACACCGAAGAGAGGATGTTTGAACAACGTTGGTGAATGGATCCGTGGGAACTGCTGCACACGTCCATGTAATTCCTTGGCAACCGATCTCCAGCATAACCAATTTCTGCGCTACAGGGTGTCCTTCAAGGCTCCTCGCGGCCATTTGGTTTCATATGATTCGTCATACGTCATATATTAAAGTCGCGAGAATACCGATATGTGTTGGGCAAACACATTACTCCGTAGTGTATTAATAATTCAATGCAACTTCGAAAGCAATACCTAGATACTACTATCTGTTAAAGTATGCATAGATTTTTCTGACGAGCCATGTATTTTGTGACTTATTTAACGTACATGCATTCGCACATATTGTGCAGCAACGGATGTATGAAATGAGCGTGCCGTGAAAAAGCAGCGCAATTCATATGACAGCGTAGTTCGTTATGTATAATAATAACTTTTGTCTTCATTACCATTTTATGTTAACATGGCTACATTTCTTTCATTTGAAATGGAATCTGAATCATCAAGTTCAGCTTCTAGATTTCTTCATTTCCCCTAGACCTCCAAACGCTCAAGAAGGTCTATGTTTGTCATCTTTGTGACTTTCCCTGCTAAAAACCCATTTGCTCGGGTAAGCGCCATGGGTTATCCGTTTCCTCCTCTAAGAAGGACCCATAAAAGTAAAAGGCTTTATTCCTCCCCTCACTGTAGTCCCAGGATTTTAGTACCAAAGCCTACAAAGTGATTTCCTTTGAATTTAGACCCACCCTATATATTTCTTGATGCGAAATTAAGTATCGACTTGTTGTTACTTCAGGTATAAGATGTCAATGGGAAACTTAGAAAATGTATTCTTTAGTTCCTTTTTCGTTTCTTTTTAGCAATAATTTGAATGAGGGGGAATTCAGAAGTCATAAAAATTAAACTGGAGATAAATTTAGATTGATTAGTTTTTACTAAAATGCAAAAGCGAAATGACTTGCATGTTTTTGTATATCTTTACGCAGATACCATTTGATGAAACGACTCGAAATGTTTGCACATAAAAGAATCTGAAAAGAATCCTATGTTTTAAGACATTGACAATTTTTTTACTTTAGTTGCATTTCGAAGGACAGTTCAGGAAGACTTGATAGAAAAGTTGTTTCAAACTTCGATGAATTTTCACGAACAGGTATTGGCTGTGTATATTTCGCATCCTTCTGTTTCCGATCTACGGCGGTTCTTTGCAATCATGGGAAAATCATGTGATGCGATGCCGTTATAGAAAGTATTCAAAAATTAAATTTGAAATGAATGGCAGTCCTAATGATTAGTAATACAGAAATATATTTGTAGAATTCGTTTTTGTTTTGTCAACATTACGTGCCTCTGCTGTTTTGTTTGCATTTACGTTTATATTCATATATTTTTTTAACTCAAACAGTGACCCCAAAAGTGACGTTAAATGACCTCAGAAAGCGAGCATGGCAATATCTTATGACAATAACTTTTGGTCTTTTGGGGTTCGGTGGCATTTTGGTTGAGATGGAATGGACTGTTAGCTATGGGTTATACATTAAGCAATTCTTGAACTTTCAGATATAATCAACTTTCAGTAAACTACGTTATGCCACAAAAGACGTCACCATTAACTCAAAATCAAAGGTTAATCCGAAGGTAGTTAAAGCTCAGAGAAGAAAGGAATAAATCACGTTATAATGAACATAACATTATTATTAAAATTTTTCCGTGTTTTCAAAATGTTAAAAATAATTTGCTTTGGTAAATTAAATCGGTAATAAAAGTAAAGAGAACGTAGTGTAAGTAATAAAATACATAAAGAAATAAATTATACGCCCAAAGAGGTTTTTTTTAATGTTTTGTGTGTTACCTTTATTTATTAAACATCATTTGTTTCGCACTTAAGCCATAAACTTCAATTCAACAGCAATATTACAAAATAATTTTAAAAAAGCATGTCTTTAGAATTTCTGATACACTGTCTCGCGCTCTGGAGATAAAAATATTTTTTCTTCTCCGCATAGTGTTGCCATTACTCGCTTTGGAATCGTTCAATTTGTTAATCAAAAATTCGTTAAAGTGTTACAAAATATGAACTCGATAATAAAACAAATTTAAAATTTAAAATTTGGGTTTCCAGATCCCCATATTCGGAGGAGGATTACGTTATTCAAAATTTGATGACTGTAGGTACCGCTGTTTTATCACAATGCGAGAAACGTACCTACATTTAGGCAGATTCTTAATTATTTAATTCTTTAAATATGACACAGCTGTATAATATTTGGTGGGCACAGATTGAAAACTGATACGGACTTTTACAGTGAATCGACGCAAAATGCCAAAACGAAATTAATAGCCCTTCTGAGATAACTCTCCTTTAGGCTAATAAACGCCCTTAGCAATGAAGAAACCAAGTTGTAACAGATGGCATTAAAGAACAATACTTATAAGAGAACTTAAACAATACCTTTGGGTTCAAACTCGCATAAAACTATCAATTAGAATTTTTTGTTTTTAAGCAAATGTCTCCTGAAAGCAGTCATCTATTATCGCTGCTACTATCTCAATACACTTTTTTTTTTTTGTATCATTCCGGCATAAACAAGAAATTTTACACAAGCATACGTAATCCTTTCTTAGTTAGTCTAATTGTAAAAAATTCTAATATGTAATTTTTATATATAAACAAGGGAATTCATCTATCAGAATTACGGTCTATTAAGGTAGTATTTGTCTTTCTGATGACGTAAATTAGTCAGATATTTCTTTATTTTTTTATACATGCATCATTAACATATATCAATATGCATTCGTTTTACATTCCATTTATTTCACGACGAGTTAACATTATACATATGATGAGTTAACATATTGATACATTAACGGTTTATTTTTCTCTTTAAGAATTTAACCATTTAAATTGCTAAACTCGTTACACTTAATTTTTTCCTCTATTTTTGCAATGTATGTCTCATTTCAATAAGTAGATTTGCATATAAAGTGTATTAGTTTGATGCCAGTAATTCATTTCAAGAAATAATTCTCATTGAAGGGTTTTATGATCACTTAAAAGTAAAACCATGTAGAAATGGAAACCAAACTTCCGTGTAGAAAATAAAAATTAAAGAAACTGATATTTTTAACGTTAAATGAATGCTAGTCTTTTGCGAAAGCTTAAAGGTAAGCACAGTTTTTCTTACAGAATACGCCACAGTTTCATTTGACCTAAGTTCAGTACAAAAAAGATTTAAAAATTTGAACTATTGTAAAAATTACCAGAATTTGTCACAGTGACTCAAAATTAGCAAATATAATACAAAATAGCAATTGGCTGCCGAATATTGGGACTTTTTGTATTTGTGGTCATTTAAAAGTCATCGATACACGTCGTTAGACATTAGATAAATAAGTAATCAAACCGAATGAACTTGGAAGTAATTATAATAATCCAAGAAATTCTGATAATGGTTAGTTGTTTGGCAAAAGAACACGAATATTAAGCATCTAAATGATCTCTACCATAAATCTTGTATATTCCTTAAAAAATAAAATTGAAAGTTCGTGGATTGCTCCCATTTCGCTCTGGAAACCGTTTAATTTCTCTAAACGATTAGAATAATGTAATGTTCGAAATCCCAGTTTTAGGAATCGGTTCTCCCTTAATGAGAATGCGGTTGACGTCACATGAAATTTTTATTCCTACGTAAGATGTGGTTCCTTTGTTTGCGATTCAGAAGGTCCGTCGTCATTAGACGTTGTGCCGGCTGACATTAATTGCTGTGATTATTATTAATGGCATTGCGGTGCGGAAGGCCTAAGCGTGAGATCGGTAGTTACGACTGTTTAATGGCAAATTAAGTGTCATACCCTCTTGTCTTCTGGTGGTCTTGCGACAAGGAGATTAGACGCGGAAGCGAATCCTTCTACGAAATTTGAGTTATGACCCTCTTTAATTCCGCCCGGAGATTTTAAGCATCATTTCCGCACATCGAAACAGGAATTCTTTTTCTCTCATGTGGATACTTTTCAAAATGGGGTAAGATTTCGTGGGATTTCGCCAATTAGTTTAAGGAGTAAATAAGTTCAGGCTAATGGGGATATATTCAATGGTATGTATACAAAGTAATATGGTCAGTAAAGTTAATTAGAAATCGTTTAAATATTTGTTAAAAAACAAAAAATAAAAATAAAATGCTCGTTAGAATTTATAAAGTTTAGGAATATACAATTTCTTTATTATCTCTAGTTTGACCTTTCGCCAGGATTTTTTTTCCTTAACCTATTTTTTTTTTTTTTTTTTTTTTTTTTTTTTGTGTTGTGTTGATTCGGTTGACTTATTCGTTATGTGAACTATACGAACCCACCTGTTTTTGAAATTTATTTGCTGTTTATATCAACAGTCGCTACATAGACGAAAATTTAGTGTGTCTAATCCTGTATAATGAAGATTAAAAAATTTGAAAAATTTCAGATTTTAAATTACGTTTAAGAGGGCGATTTTTTAACATTTTGTATGTTACTTTTATTTATTAATTATCATGTTTTTCGCTCTTAAACCATAAAATTCAGTTCAAGAGCAATATCGCAAAGTAATTTTAAAATGGGCATATCTTTAGAATTTTGGATACACAGTCTCGCGCGCTGGAGATAAAAATGTTTATTCTGTGCAACGTTGTCATTGCTCGGTTTAAAATACTAGAGTTTGTTAATCAAAAATTCGTTAAAGTTTTACAAAATATGAAATTGATAATAAAACAAATTCCAAATTTGAGCTTCCAGATGCCCATATTCGCAGGAGGATTGCGCTATTAGAAATTGGATGGTTCTAGGTACCGTTGTTTTATCACAGTGCGAAAAACACAGATACATTTATACAGACTCTTCATTATTTAATTTTTTTAAATTATAATATAGGCCGATATTATTTGGTAGCAACAATTTGAAAAGTGAAACAACGCTTGTAGTGAATCAACGGAAAATGCCAAAACGAAATTAATAGTCTTCTGGTCAAATTGCCCTTTTGGGCTAAAAAATAGTGAGTTTTAGCAAAACAAAAACACATGGAACTAACTTCATTACTAATTAATTCTTTTTTCGCTTTCTTTATTCTAGTTACTTTCGGTTATGCTAAAAAAATCATTTTCCATCTCAAAATGTTCCTAGATAGGGATCCGTCTCTAGACATTAATAAATCGGAATTAGAGTCCATTATTGAATTTATTGTTGTGCTAAAATCAACGATGTCCAATATAAAATGGAATTATTAACTTTATTTGCATTAAAAACAGAGTCTGAGATGAACTTGTATTGTTTATTTTTAAAGACATTTTAATAAATTTTAGTTTGGAGACTTAAATTTAGAGAAATAAGTTTTAACTTTAGATTTCGAAATATATATTAGGAACAATTTGGCAAGTGAAACAACGCTTGTAGTGAATCGACGCAAATTGCCAAAACGAAATGAATAGTCCTTCTGGGCAAATTGCTCCTTTGGACTAATAATAATAATAAATTTTTATGCAATGGTCAAGCACTTGTTAGGACAAGAATTCGTCGGGAATGACCAAACGCATCTGTCATTCAATCTTTTCATCACCGATAACGTTTACTGAAGGTACATTTACGGGGGCTATCGATTTCCTGTCCACTAGAAGAGGGGATAAATATCCATGACTCTCCGGAATTTTAGCTCGACCATAATTTTATGACAGCTGGCTTCCGCAACACTATGCGGAATTACTGTTATGACTGCTACCACTATTACCATCACCACCTTAAAATACAACTACTAATTAGCACCACCATCTGCTACTACTACCACAAAACATGACAGCCTAGTACTACTACTACTCCTGCTATAACCACCAAAAACTGTTAGTACCACCACCACCACTACGAACAGCTGCTACTAATACTACCATAAACTACTGCCGCCACTACCACCACCACTAGCTGCTACTACTACTATTACTACTATTACTACTGCTACTACTAATATTACTACTACTACTACCGCCACCACCAGCAACTAATCACTACCAGGCTACTGTTATTTATTACTACTATAACTGCTTCTACTACTATTACTACTACTACTAACTAATAATATTTAAAACAACATTTTAAACTTACCTTTAATGAAAAACCAATAAATAAGGCAGTAATTAAAAAATACTACATTTATTATAAAGATGCAAATGAATTTAGCAAGTGAAGTACATAATTTAAATTCTTGGATCTTGAGGCACTCTTTAATTAAAATAGTTTAGTTTAAATTAAGAAAAATGTACGAGTCGTAGCTGATATTTTTTTAATTTTTACGTAATCTTTTCAGTCGAAGGAAGTGTGTAGAGATGATGATTATTTCAAAAATTAACATAGATAAATGATAGTTTATATTCTGGAAATTGAGATTAAATCAAAGATTTGTTGTTTTCAAGAGTTCACAAAAGCACACTTACAAATGGCGTTAAAGCCATTAGGAAGTGACTTTATTAATCCTTATAAATATTTCTAGTGGACGTCAATTGAATTATTAAGTTAAGAAGGCTAACAGTTTTAGGTTAGTTTTTAGGTTTTAGGAGTTTTTTATGTTATGATTTGAAGGATTCGAATGTAGAAAAAAGCGTCCTTTCGAAAATTTTCTTCAACCTTTCCGAAAATTTTCTTCAGTTTCGAGGATTCGAATGTCTTATTCCTGGTTAGAATTTATTAATATTTTGCGAGTATAATATGCTAATTATGAAATTGTAAAGAATATATTTTTCTATAAATTTCAATTAACTTTGAAGATATTTCTCTAAATCTCTATTTTGAATGATTAAAATTCAAAGAAAAATGATATCAGCTAATGACTGATATTATAGCTTGCATAACTTACATCCTTTCATAAGTTCTTATACCCGCGATATATCACGAATATAATCTTCTATTTCAGTTGCACAACGTCCTAAGCAATCTTCAAAACTTAAATTAAGTTCTCTTGAAGCACGCCCCTTTCAAATGAAATTAGTCCTAAGAATTTTAACCTATTATCATCGTCCGAGTTCTAATGACGTGAACCACCTCCTTCCACATCATGTTTTGTTGCAGATCGATATAAAGCTGAAATTGAATGGGATTCTCTATTACGAAAGACGCAAATGCTGGCACGCATGTGTTGGAGTTGCACGCGAAGTTCTGTTAAGAAACACGCGAAATATTTGCCATTTAAATCTAAAAATTTTCTTTTTTTTTGGTACATTTCTTTTCTTGGGAGAAAGTAGAGTTACAATCAGAATATGGAACTATTTTAAAATTGTTGGCAACAATCCATTAAAGTTTTGAGCTTTTGTGCGTTACATAACTTTAATTTGCGTTCATGAAAAAGTTTTCCTCTTCGTATTCAAAATAAAAACGTTTGAAACTTTAATTTACTCTTACATTAATGTATCTCTTTAAGTGTCGGCAACACGGCATAGAATTGTTTTAGGGATAAAAAGTTCGTAGTGTTCGTCATACTCTAGAATGTGTTTGTAATCTCATTTGTGTACCAATTTTTCAGTATTTAAGACAACAAATTTAACAGCTTTTTCTTTTAATTTATCCTAATCTTAATGTTTGTAATCTTGCTTTAATTTATTCTTTGACAGTTTTTTAATGTGATATAGTTATTTTTGAAATTAGAATTAGCTAGAAAAAGATGACTTTTCAATTGCAATAGCACGATAATGTAGCTTAATAAAAATAAGATAATAATTTAGATTATTATTTTATTATTCTGTATTCTAATATTATATTCTTAATTTAGTCACAAGAAGAATAATGCATTAGTGCCGAGTTGTTAACTGATGTTCAGGTTCAGATAAAAAAAAAAAAAAAAAAAAAAAAAAAAACATAGATAGTGCCTCGAGTACAACCGAACATGTACTGATACCTGTTCAACTAAGATACCGCGACCCCCGTCGGAAATCTAAAATCGAACGACTGAAAATCTGGGAAAAAAAAAGAAGAAGAAACGTTTGAAAGCTGGCATTCGAACTCCGGAATTCTTGGTTGCCAGCTGGAAGTGCTTCCAATTAAATCATGAAGGCATGCAGCAAGGAAGGAGAAAATACATTACTTTCTCCCCACTGAAATGCCACTACGGAGACTGGGATCCAATCGCTAGATTCTGGTGGTGATCAATTATCGTCCGTCATATTTTACTTCAGGTGCTACTGTAAAGTTATTAGATATCTGTTGGTGCAGTAAACATGTGCGATGCTTTTGCCAGCATTCCAAATCCGGATCTCCCGACAGCCAACTGTACATGCTTCCAATCGTGCGCCGAAGGCCACGTGCCAGGGAAGGAGGAGAAAACATGCAACTTGATCTGCCAAGGGTTTTTGACATTTCAATGTAATTGCTCTTATACTTGTCATTCTAATACTAGGCGAAAGTACGTAGATCATGTAAATCGTCTATAAAATTTCTTTTTGGAATTCCGAAATTTCATTTTTAATGCCCTATAATCTAAAATAATTAATCGGTTATTGAATTCGGTAATCTTTCGATTTATACGTCCTGTTGAATACTTCTTCTTCCGTTGCTAACAATAAAAATACAAACGATTAGTTTGAAAGTTTTAAAACTGTCGTTTAAAACTGAGATGTTTATTACTGCAATTTAACTACTTATCATAAAAAATCCATTTCCATTATTAACTATAACAATTACAAATTGTGAAACATAAGCGGGAAATTTCAGACACGTGACATTTGTAACAAAACTAATAATGTATCACGAAATTCCCATCTCTGTTAATGAACATAATTTTCATTACTAGCATTTTTTTTCAAAAGTTCTGTATCCTCTCAAATGTAAAGCTCTATCAAATACTGTCTGGATCTGCGTTTCTATTTTCCTTTCTTTTAAATCAATAAAAACTCACGTTTTTCAATACCGTCTCAAAAAATGCTTAGATATCAAGGAGCAAGGATTTTTTTTATAAGCAATAGCGTAGGGTGTGGACATACGAAGCGTTGAAGAAATCTTTCCTGCAGGAAACGAAATTCAGATATTCATTTTTCATCCGTATTTGATACATATCTGCAACAAAAGAAAGATTTCCAGCAGCAGGGGCCGCGGAACATCTGTTCCACTTACACGAGCAATGCAATACTTTTTATAAGAACAACAACATTCCCTGTTCGGTCGAGACAGCATATCAAACAAATCTATTCCGCGAAAGTTATCACAAGAAGATTAAAGTTCCCCTTTCTTACAAACAAAACTCGCGCCTGCAACACAGCAGTTGTGTTCTCCTACGGGTGTCAGTTGGGATGATGGAACTGTATCATCAACACAAGAGTCCCCTCCCCCTTCTATAAGAGCACCGCTTTTCCCAAGGCTAAAATTCCTCCTCCACCCCCACCAACAAGGATTGCTGGTTGAGATCGATCCAATCCATGTGCACCATCTGCAAATCTCCGTCGATAAATTTGCCTTCGAGCCTAAGTTCGTCCCATCTTCTTAGCAGAGTTTGAACTCTTCCGATAACGACCGTCAACCAAGTGGTTGCTGTTGGAGCCTTTTCTTTCTTGAAGAGAGAAATGGTTTTCTTCTTTTCGGGTGGGGAAGACACGGAGGTTGTCGTTTTGGTAGTTCCTCTTGTTGAACGTGCTCTGGAAAGCTGTTCCGCTTTGTTCACCGTGCTTGGACTTTTCGGGTTTTTTGTTTACCTTCCCCCAAGAGCTGTAATCTGTATTGAGATTGATCACCTGGTGCTCTCGATGTCGTTGGAGGCGAAATGCCGTTTTGCTGTTTTTATGGGTTAGATTCAACAAACATTCCGTAGAACATCGCGTTCTCGGTAACTTTTTATTTCGGTTCTGATGGCCTAACATTCGGATGTCGGCTTAATGGTGATGTATTGGCTGAGAATAATATTCTGCGAGGGAAAATGTATTTTTAGATCCTAATAGTTGGTCTTTATTAGAAAACAGAGAATGTAACTAGAGTTTGGTACAAAATATATATTTTGGCAATATCGTTGCCTTGTCTTTCTTTATAATTTTATTTAAAAAAAATTAAAAGCGAAAGAAAAATTGGGAGATTTAAAAAAAAATTTCTTTTGTTTTTTGGTTTGTTTTGTTTTGATTAATACTGAATTGTTTCATAGATCGCTGCTGTTCGGAGAGCGAAACGTAAAAATACATTAAATTATCTAAACGGATTAGATTTGATGATGAAAAATATTAATACGTACGGCGTGTATATATGAATTAAGAGTAGGAATTGTTCATATTCCAGTTAAAGAAACGAATTTTACTTTGTTACAGAAAACTAGTCAGAAATCATATAAATACTTCAATTCTTTCAATAATAATAATAACAAATATGCATAATTTAAAATGCGTATATATACGATCAGCGCCGCCCTATGCAATAATTACCTAAGTTTCTGCCGCACTGGTCGCACCAATAATAGAGGTAATCCCTATGTATATATATATATATATTGGTTATTATTTAATTTTGTTGTAATCGTCTAAAAGTAAGTCTGTAGGGCAGTTATAACATGCTTGCTACTATACTTTCTTGCCATTCGTCTGTTATTTTAGAGTAAGCTTTTATTATTATTTTCGTGTTCCGCTCTAAGGAGGCACTACACGGAAGGAAGAGATGCCTTCGTGGAGAACTTTCTAAGAGAAACTCGTTCATATTTTAACACATTACACATGCGGATAAAAACGAAAACGCCCGTGCAGCCAGCCCATTCGCGGAATTCGAAACTGGGACCGAGCTACTAGTATGCAGGGACTTTACCGCTCGGCCGCTGGTGGACCTAGAATAAGCATGCCAAATTTTTTCCGCCCGGTTTACTTCAATCACGGTAACGACTGTTGAGTCAAATGGCTGGTTTCCCTAAAAGTGTTTTCTCATTTTATTTCTGTTTAATGAGTTTCGCTTCGTAAAAAGTACACACGAATGAAGGCTGACTTGAATTTTGGTCTTAGATGAGCTGCAGTAAATAAGTAGTATGCGGTAATGACGGTACGTGTTGCGGAAGAAGGTCGAAGGGAAGAGGAAGGAAGGTAAAGTGGAATAAGATCAAAGGGCTTGGTTTGGTTTATTTTATTGCAAAGCATTCGAGGGCTATCTGGCTAAGGGAAGGGATTCCATCGTGGAGGGTTTTCTGAAGGAAACTGATCTTATACAATTTTCACATATGGAAAATCACGAGAACGCCTATACAGCCAGCCATTTCGCCAGGATACGAACCCCTGGAGCGAACTATCAGCGTTCAGCGACTTTACCGCTTGGCCGCTGGGGAAGGAAGAAGGGTCTTGAAGTGCCAGTTTAAAGTAACAGACTATAACAGTGAGAGCGAAGCTATGACACGCGAACCCATTTTGAGTGACACGTATCACGCTATTCAGAGGCATCGGCATAGACAAGATATTGCAGAATACAAAAAATATCTGTCTCTTCCAAAGACCTCGCGGTTATCAACAGGTGCTGCGCTAACCAAGTTGCGTTCGAGTCCATTCTTGCAGACAGATGACACGGATGGCAACTAATGATTCTACATGGTGGCAAAGTTAAGCTAGGGTTTTTCCAAATTTTGACACGCCGAGCTGAAAAGGTCCATCATCACTAGACTATAGTATGGTAGTTAACAGACGTTACATTCAAGACGGTGATCGAAAATCGTATCTGTAGAAAAGAGAAAGGGGGGGAAAATACCATATCTATGCTGAGTACGGCACTTCAAATTCGTTACAACATATTTTTTCCTGAATGGTTGGTGGAAAAAGAAGTTTTGAGATACTGTCTTTAGGACTGCTCTTAATCAAAATTAAGGTGCAATTGTGCAAAATGTTGTTGTCACTTTTGACTCACTGACCAGTGACAGAGGTCAAGAGGTCAATAACCAGTTATAGGTGACTATCTGCTGTCCCGCTTGACTATTTTTTGGTTTTTCTGTGTAAAACGTCTGAATATTGGTTTGCATTTATTAAATTATGGCAGAACTCACTAGAGTTATCAGCCTGGATTACTTTTTCTAATGGAAACTGGTCTGAATTCAGGTTGCAAATGGAGTAAATAACGAAAATGCCCGTACAGCCTGCGTGTTCTCCAAGATTTGAATCCAGGTCTATCTACCAGTGTTCAAAGATCTTATCCGTTCAGCTGCTTGATGAAATAAAAGGAAATCAGGTTAAGATGTAGCAGCAACATTCTTCATTCTTTTGAAACCTGATTTTTTTACTCTGAATCATTGGACTATGGTTACTTTGCTGGAGTTGCTTACAGAGAGAAAAACATACTGACATTATTTTATTATATTTCTATTCTCTATTGCTATTTCGTTTTTCAGAGATACCTTCATTAAGAAAAAAACGGTTGATATCCACGTTAAAAATAGGAAAATCAAAGAAATATAGGACGTTTTCCTAACTGAATAATTAGTTTATTAACAAAATTAAAGCATCATCTAAGTATATTCACTTTTTTTATGAGAAATATGACATAAATGCTTGATTTGCACTGGTTCAGCAAGGTTTGTTATAATATGTTCTTTTAAATTAATAATTTAAATTTTCCACCCTTAATGTTTTGCGCAAACGTTCGCAATTTAACGAGATATTAATATAACGTGGTAAATGTTGATTTCTTTAACTAAATTGCGTTTAATAGTGATTTAAAATATCGTTACAATAATTAAAACTTTTTAATAAGGAATTAAGACATAATTGTAATTTGAGACAACTTAGTAAAGACTCGCGAAATGTTTACACTATAACTCGGAAGAAATTAATTAAGTACACTAAGTACTGCAAATATTTATTTATCAGGATATTCATTTTGTGAGAATTTAACGTAAGATTTAATACTTTCGCTAACTATTTAAGATATCTGTAGCATTCTTGGCAGAGTCTTAAATTAATTTTATTGTAATTTTTAAAATATACTTCAAATTCAGTGTCAGTGTAAATTCTTAAACTGTCTAATGTTTGTTAAATGTTTATATTTTAGATTTAGGGAGTTATCATAATAGCAATCAATAAAGGAATCTGACAGTGTAAAATAATGCTTCTAAATATCATTAATATTATGAAATTCCTTTTTTCTTTCCAGAAAATACTTTAAACTAGAAAACCTCCGATTCTTTGACGAATCCAATTAGGGGACGTGTTGAATTCGCTATGATATGAACTGCATGGAAATGAGAATGGAAGAATTCAAAACTAGAGAATAAGTCCAAATTTAAAGTTATATATACATTTTGAGAGTTGGCGACAAAATTAAATTATAAAAAATTATATTAATTAAAGATTAAAATGAAGGTGGATCAGTTATTTTATTTTATTAATCCAAGGGACTATTTGCCCTGAAGTATTATTATTTTCGTTTTTGGCATTTTGCGTTGGCTCAGTATAAATGTCCGACTCACTTTTCAAATTTTTGCCACCAAATATTATCGCCCTGTATTATATTTAAAGAAATTAAATAATGAAGAATCTGCATAAATTCATATTTCTCGCATTATGATAAAACAACGGTGCCTATAGCCATCCAGTTTTTCCATCCGAATATGGGCATCTGGAAGCCCGAATTTGAAATTTGTTTTATTATCTAGTTCGTATTTTGCAAAACTTTAAAGAATATTTGATTAACAAATTCAACGATTTAAAAGCGAGCAATGGCAACACTCTACAGGGGGGGGGCGGGAACCTGTTTTTCTCCAGCTCGCGGAACTGTGTATCAGAAGTTCTATGAACTGTGTATCAGAAGATATGCTCATTTTAAAATTATTTTGCGATATTGCTGTTGAACTGAATTTTATGGTTTAAGTGCCAAGTACATGATATTTAGTAAATAATGGTAACACACAAAATGTTAAAAAAACCTACCTTTGGACGTAATTTAAAATCCGAAAACTTTCTTATTTATTTATTTTTTACTACATTACTCAAATTTTATGCATCTGTGAGCGGTAAAGTTAACAATATGAATCAGCTTATGCAATTAATCAAAAACTTCAAGTAGAAAGATTGTTAAACACTAATAATAATAATGATGCTTAACACTTAATAATAAACTGCACCAAATTTAATGCCAAAAAGTGCGCTTCCACACTGTAAAAAAAAAAAAAAAAAAATCTGTAAGGTTACTAAGAAAACTCATGGAAACTGGGATGCCATGGGTTATTTGAGTAACAGAAACAGGTGTTTTCTTTGTAACATTACAAGAGTTTTGCCTGTAATGGTTACAGATCTTTTTCTTGTGATATCACAGCATATAGTTATGTAAGTAGAACATATTTTTCTCATGTAAATTCCCAAACGATATATCTGTAATGGTTACAGATTATTTGCGTGTAATATTACAGCAAATAATTATGTAAAAAGAACATGTTTTTCTCATGTAAATTCCCAAACGATGTATCTGTAATGGTTACAGATTATTTGCGTATAATATTACAGCAAATAATTATGTAAAAAGAACATGTTTTTCTCATGTAAAATCTCAACAGATATATCTGTAACCGTTACAGGTTATTTGCTTGTATTATTATAGCAAGTTATTATGTGAGTAGAAGATACTTTTCTTACGTAAAATTCCAATGGTTGTATCTGTAAAGGTTTCAGATTATTTCCTTCTAATATCCCATTAAGTAATTATGTGTGTAGAATATATTTTTCATAGATGAAATACTAAAGGATATGTCTATAAAAGTAATAGATTTTTTGTCTAAAATGATGCTTATTATAATAAAATAATATATTGAAATCAAGATGTTTTGAGTAAAACAATATCTGCGTGTGTATATCATTATACAGATATATGCAAGTGAAGCATAATGGTTTGGCCTTTTAAATTAGTCAGTTTGACCTCAGAATAGCATTAATTTAAAAGATGTGCTTTCAACAGCAATGTTCTTTTTTCAAAAAGTAACATTAGTCTGTTGCAGAGTATTTTTGTTTTATGAAGAGAAACTTATGTCTGATGTTATTGAAAGGCCTTTCATATTATCATTTTGATTAATTTAAAAGTTCAAATTGATATGCTACTCCTTATATTTGCTCTGTAAAATAGCTGAAAAAATAGTATGTTTATTTTGCATGTTTTAGTGTCAATTAATAAGATATGTTCTAGAACTTTCTTTTTAGTAATTTTAGCTAAAATAGACACATGTTGCTTTAGATTTAACTTATATGAGTAAACGTGTTGCATGTTGATATGATCATATTATTACAGTAAAAGACATTTTGTGAAATATTTCTATGAAGAACTCAGAACAGCTGTTCTTCATGTTTCAAAAATATATTCTCTCCTTCTAAAAAATGACATTTTCAGTAAATTAAAGAATTCAACATAGCAATGAACTTCATTTTGTTACTACAAGGAATTCAAAATTTTGTTCATACGCTTGAATTACAACGTCTAACTAATCTTTTTATTCTTATCTGCACTCAGTGTTTGTCAACAGTCTGCTATTGTTTGAAATAATGCATAAATTTTTACTTACCTTCAAATAATTTCCTTTGAATTAACAGATAGAAGTCTTTCATTAAAAACCTAATGTCATGCTTTTTGAATAATATAAGCATAAAACTTTGCCAACTGACCTTAATTTTTAAAGCCTTGTTTCCCTTAAAATTCTTAATACAATTGTGCCTTTAAGAAATTTATTTCTAAAATTAATACTTCAGTTTAGCTTAAAATTTAATGCATTTTAATTTTACCTATAATCTTTTACAGACATAATATGTAATAAATCTAAGCTTAATATTTACCATTTCAAAAGTGATACTAAAAAAGTATTCCTAGTTATTATAAATTTCGAGATTCGTATTTTATGCTCTCTCTATATTACAGCATGTTAATTAAGAAGTTTATTGAATTTATAATTTTATTGTGAAACACTATGAAGCAAATAATATGCTAATGAAAATACAGAAGTAAAAATAATTTATTACTTAATTCATAAACTTTACATAAAACCTGAAAAAAAGAATTAATTAAAAAATGACATAATATAATTTAATAAACATTTCATAAAAATTCGTTTCGACTGCTTGGAAAAAATGAATGGTTTTTCCCCTCTTTGTAAACCATGTCTCCTAAATAAAGAAAAAAACATTTCTTTTAAAATCATAATCATGCTCTTAAAAAGCTTATAATAGATGTTTTAAACATGTGCTTATATAACACTTTTAATCATATTTCTTTATAATATCTTAATTAATCAAGAACAGCTTAAATTCCTTAAAAAATTGGATTACAGTGAACCGTCTCATTACGACAAGCTACCTCAGTCAATCACTTTTTAAATTTAACCAGCATTCCTCATAAAATAACTAATTAGTAAACATAACTTCTCTAGGATGCCCACTATCATTTAAAGATCAAAATTTTCAGGAATCACGTATAGCTAGCTTAGAGAAGGTTCATTGTACAAAAACAGCCAATATTCAAATATTTTCATAAATGAAGCCACCATAGTTATTAAATATAATATACAGTATACTTATGTTCAGAATTCATAACTTGAATAAATTTCTCCAACTGTTTTAGCATTCGAAAAATATTATATTTATTACCTTAAATTTCTAAAACAATATTACATATTGGTCCAAATGAATCACTGAGACTCAGACAACATTCCCCCCCCTAGCTTTCTTTTAGCAACAGGATTCTGAAATTGTTTTAATGATTTAGGTAATGTTTGTCTTCCTTAAAGCGCTCACTTAAGGCCCCGTTAACTTCAAGTTGTCACTTAAGTTACCCTAAATTTTTTGTCCGCATTGTGGTCATTTTCATCTTACTAACTGATTTGCTAGTGGATTTTGGGTGCATGGCCTATCATTGATGAAACAATAATAGTGAACAGCTTCAAGAAAATGGGGATATCTAATGCTCTTGATGCCGTATTCCCACTTATTTTTACTAATTTTATCTTCCGAAAATTAAGAGGGAAAAATTAAACGAATAATTTAATTTCCAAAGGTCACAGTCACAGTAGGAATATAACAAATGAAAAGTAATCATGGATAAACTAGTACTATCACAATATTATTTATTTAAAAGAAACCTCTATTTCAATAAGAATACACATAATTGCAACATCTAATAAGTTATCTCATTTCTTCTTTATAATTTAAACTTCTGTCAATTTCATTGTTGTTCTTGCAACTCCTTAGGCCTCAGATCATACATAAATAATTAGAGAAGGTTGTGGTCCGATGCTTGCTAGGGTGAACATTCAGCTGATATGGCAAAATTGCGCAGTGAATGGCAGTTGGTATTTGCTTTCACTATCATAGATCATTTTTTGTATTAGGCTGACATAATATTCAACAGCTAGAAGAGAAAGATTCAACAGGGCCTTAAGTGTGCAAAAGTTTTCCTTTGTTAGTATGACGAAAACAATCATTATGTTGATAAATCCATTTTAAAATCTTGGGATATTCATTTTCTGAATGCATTAAAAAGGAGAAAATTACGCAAATATTTTTAAAATTTTCAGAATCTGGTTCTAAAGCTGGGTGGGGTGGAATATGCAACGCAATACGGTAATTCTGAAGATCATTGCTCGTGGCAGTACAAACTAAACGGTGATAACTTGTATGCTGTAGAAGAAGACACAAATTGCAGTTCCAGATGCATTAAATGCTTTGAGGTCTAGGGAGTAGCAGTGGGCAATACTAAGAGTGAAATTCAAGGTATAGGGAAGTAGGAATGAAAATTACTTTTATCAGATAACTTAAATGTTAATGTTACTAAGCGTTCTTATTGGAATGTAGGTTTCTTTTAAATAATAATACTATGATAGTTACCAGTAGTTCATTGATGAATATTTTTGATTGGTTATGATCTTATTGTAATCACATCCTTCAAAATTAAATTGATTGCTTAATTTCCCCCTTGATTTTCATACTATAATATAAAAGGAGGAAAAAAGTCTGCAAGTAAACATAACTACTTTTTCTCTATATATATATAGACATGTATCTTCGTGTGCAACTAAGCAAAACAAATGTGACTTTTTCTTCTTTAAAAAAATTGTTTAAATAAATAGGATGAGAATTAAGTTCATTTCAAAGACTTATGATAGATGAAATATACATGATCATAATAAATTAGAAAATTAAGTTCAAATAAATTTTAAGCTAAATTACGTGTTGCAATGTAAGTTGCAATAATTCAGTTGTAATAATTAATACTAACAAAACCAAACATCATATTCCCATTCTGCAAAGTATAAAAATTCTTCTGCAAAACTGAAAAAATGACCAATACTTTGGCTTATTTGATAACTTTCAAATTCACTCCTTTGTTTGCATTTAGAATTTATAACTTTAATTTTCCACAGAAATTTGTTTTTGATTTTAAAAAATTTCACTGGCATAATTTCATTCACTTCAGCATATATTAATAGGTGCAGAAGGTTTTTGTACTTTACATAATTTTAAATCTTATGTAATTAATAACAAAATCAAAACATAGATCAGAAACTGCATAAAATTTAATTAATAATTACTACTAGTGTCACACGAAATGCTATGAAATTAATTAATAAAATAAGAATGAGATAAAATATATAGAATTAATATTCCACATGTGTGAAGTTTGACGTTAAATATATTTTTTTAATTATTTTCAAAAATGACCCCTTAAAGCATGGGGCCTTTCGTAATTAGAACTTGCAAATCTACTTCGCTAGTTTTTCATAACACTGCTTTTCTTTTATTAACAAGAAATATTGCATTCAGTTATTTAATTTAAGTTATCAAAAATAATGCTACTGAAAGGCATGAATACTTACTTATATTTGAAATTAATTGGGTTGACTTAAAATAGTATTAAAAAAAAAATAAATCTTCATATATACGTCTAAAAATCAGACCTTGTTAATTTTCTTTTATTTGAACGATATCTGAATTCTGCATTAGTTTGGACAAGTAAATCATTGGGCAATTAAATGCCAAGCTATAAGGGAACTAATGTAGTTTACAAATGCACTGAATTTTATTTCCGGTATTAACTTTCAAAGAAAGTAAAATTTTCTGCATATTTGCATCATTTGGATTGATAGAATATGGCAAAGCATTCACAGGCTATCAGCCTAAAGGGAAGTATATATTCATGGATGGTTTTGTAAGGAAAAGTAGCTTGCATTTCCATTTATTCATGTGTGTATATATATATATATATATTTACATTGTTAATGCTAAAATCAATGCTTCATTAAAAATTCATTATTATTTTATTTTTAATACAACATACAGATACAGAATTGTTTTAAATTCCAATAAACAATAATAATTTATTTTTAAGAAAACTTATTTTATGATTTATATATTATATTACATGAATAAGAGAAACATTTGTCAAGAAATGTATTAAACTTGTATTAGCAGATTCCTGCTATCCTAGTAACAAGACTATCATACTTCAAAACTGTATTAAAACTGGGCAAAATAAAATCAACATAAATTCTACATTAAATGTTTAAAAACTTATAAGTATGCAATGGTAGTTATATACACAATAACTTAAATTTTGTCATTTATAACACATTAATGAAATGATATTTTTGGAAATAATGTACAAAATTTTAATTTCCTTTTGTAACTAGTTTAACGAATTGTTAGAAAAATATTTTAGGTCATTTCCATTTTTAACCTGTTCATATTGGTATATTAAAATATATGGAATAATTAAGTTGCATCTAGTTAGTAAAACAAAACATTACGAAAAGTATGATACGGCATTTTTTTAATCAATATAATTACTTCATTTTGGAATTATAATATTTTCGTAAGAAATTAATACCACTGAAAAAAATATTTTTACACTAAAGGAATAAACGAGATTCTCTATCGCGTTGTTCAAGTTTTTGTAATTTTACTTCATGACGCACTCGTACATAAACATATTAGACTGAATTATAAACCAAGTATAACTAATTAGGTAATCCTAGAAAAAGAATAAACTAAACCTAGTAAGCAAAACATATATGTATTACATTCAGAATTCTAAATGTTTATATAAACGTTTCTCGCAAGGCCTGCCGGGAAAAAGATGTCATACGTTCTTTGGTCAGACGATTATAAACGAATGCTAACATGATTAGTTTTGTTTTCAACAACCACATTACCATTTCAGTTAAATACCACAAACAGTGATTAAATTTTGGAATAATTAGTTTTAAATAATAATACGGGCAATTTAAGGCGTAATTTATCGGATGCACAATGACAAAATACTACTATTAGATCTGCATTTGGAATGAATATTTTGCACTCTTTCAACTCATTAGACATTACGAACACTGATATTAATTAATCGCAAAACTTAAACGTTTAAATACTTACTCACTACATATAACAATGCAAAGTGCATGAGAATAATCTGCATAAAATGAACAAAAAATATTTCAAGCAGTAATTGTAAACATTTTCTTACTTACCTGCGCTATACAACCAACATGCATTCAGCCATGTTTTTTTCTGCAACTAGCTTTCAAACACTTTTCTCCTGATTGGCTAATTTCCAGTCAGTCACGTGATTCTTCCGCGCGGCTTCTAAAACATTACCTGTAATGCTACAAGCAAATCCGCTGTTACCGCTACAGTTTGCTTTCAACCTGTTACCATTACAGGAAATTCTTGTGTAACTTTTTGATTTCTGTAACTTTACAAAACTTTTGCCTGTAAAGAGCGAACTTTTTTTTTACCGTGCACTAGATGTGATAAGCGCGCCAGATAGAGACCGCGTCTTCACTGTGTTGGTGACTAAGAGGGAAGAGGAATTTTTCCTTTTGTGCTATACTTTTTTTTTCCCTTCTGTTCGCCTTTTCTAATATAAGCTCGAAAACGAGGTTTTTATTGCTCTCAGCGCGCGGATTTTGTGTCCTGACAACCTAGAAAACATTCCCATTTGAGGAAAAAAAAAAGTCTCATGCGTATGTGATTCTATGAAAGGAATACACAGTTACGTCTTGAATAATTAAGACTTTTTGTTTATTAAATAAATACACAAGGCTGACGAATTTTCTTCTAACTAAACTTCAGTAAGACAGCCAAGAAATAAAGTAGCTAAAAAGCTTATTAAAGTTACATCTTATGGTGAAACTAACAATAAGGAATTACTAGTTACCGCAACTTTTAAGATCTCATCACTTCAAGTATTTAAAACATTAATAAATTTCAGAATCAGAGCTCATCGAGTCATCGGGAATTAAATCTTTAACCGTATACTCTAATAGATATTAACAGATTAAAATTCACACGTGAGGTCCACAAGCGTCCACCAGTGGCCGATCGGCAAGACCGCTGAACTCTGTTAGTTCCAACCGGGTTCAAATCCAGGCGAACAAGCTGCCAGAATGCATATTTTCGTCGTTTTCCCCATGTGTAACGTGAATGTAAGCCAATCTCTTTTGAAATATTCCTCTACAATGGCACATCATTTCCCTTGGAAAAATATCTGTGATATGCTTTGTCAATAATCCAAGTAATACGCTATAAATAATCAGTTTCACAAGTTGGCTGGGTAAGTGACTCAGGCTAAATAGCTTCACTGGCTGGTTGCCACTATTTCCTTTTAAAATACAAATTCATTCTCTGTTTAAACTTAGTCTAACTTGTATTCTGACAACACCTTACATAAGCTGTAGAAGGCCCATCAAAGAATTAATGTGAATATAAAATATAACTAAAATAAAGTGTATAAATTTATATGAAAGTTTTTTTTTTTTTTTTTCCATTTAGTACTCTCCGGAATTTCGAATGTTTGAATTTCTAACAAGTGGAGATCTGACCATGGATTCGCACTCAGGTTTTCCAAATTATGGAACCAATGCTAACAGCACAAGACAGAAGTGGCTTAAATTCCTTTCAGTATTATCCAGAAAATTCAATATTTTAAAATCTAGGCAGACATAATATGATTATCATTATGTGTATAAATCAAAAATAGCTGAAATTGGTTCCATCGTGTCCAAAGAGTCGATTTATTTACTAACCGATTATATTGTTAAAAATTCAGAATTAATAACTGATATTCGCAAATTTTCATAAGCAATTTACATGTACACTTTTACATTCTTTTTATTTTTTCTAGACAAAACTCTCCATTTAAATCTAATATGTCAATACTTTAAAAAATATTCATTTAAAACTCCATAATGAATGGTTTATATCCAATATTCTGACGTAAAAATAAACGAGCTTTTAGAGATAAGATATTTTCGTGCTGATTTTCAAAGCCAGTCTAGTTTGATAAGGATTTAAGCGTTCTGAATAACAACAAGCGCAGTAAACTATTTCGTTGCTGGAGACGTGTCTAAACATGCACATTAACCGAACTTACCGAACAACGTGCCGGAATTTTTCATCCGGTGTGCGGCTTTCACACGTAATTCTTCGCGCCGGCGAGGCAGTCAATATCTGATATTATCCCTAAATTTAAATAAAAACACGTTACCATAGTTACCATCACGATTTGCCAATGAAACCACGTCACGTAACTTGGAACCATATCTCTTAGTTTCCGAAATTTAGCTGAGAATTTGCACACCTTGGAACGAGTTTCCATCCAATCAATACTCAAACTTCTGGCAGAGTAAATTTTGCAAAAGTAACGACTCAGCCATTCGGCTGAGTAAATAGAGTGTAGAAAATAATGTATACTCTAGAAGGGTAAGAAACATCCTTTAAATTGTGAGTGAATAATTAGAAAGCTTACGTTTAAGCGGGAGTAATTAGCATTAAAATTAATCGGCTCAAAAAGTAAGAAAAGAGCTCGACGGCGCCGCGCTATTAATCAAAAGATTTTAATTTCTACTTCTTAGAGGAATTAACCGGAAATTTCCTCCATCGTGTGGAATTTAATATTTTGTAGGGACTTATCGCATTTATAAAACTTTAAGCATTCGCTAAGTATCTGGATATGCCAGAACTTTGTAGCCTGACCTTAATATTCCAAATGGCTTTAAATATTAACAGTAACAAATCCGCGAAATATTTTACTATAACTGCAGATAAACAAGATGGAATGTACCTGCGAAGCTATTTATCATGTTAAAATATACGCATTTTCCGGAATTTTGATAAGAAGAGGTACTGCATTAGTCAAAAGTGTGAAGCTTCAAATCCTGGCTAATGTGTAGTCATATTAGCCAACGTATGTCACGGTAAATTTGTAAGTATTTTGGGTTAATTAACCAGTTTTTATGATTTAAACCTTTACTATAATTTCTTCTTTCCGTAGCCTTCGTCAGGATGCAAATTAGATGATAGAGTCGAGGGTTTCGAATGTTTTAGGTACAGAGCTCTTGTCAGGGACGCTTGTAGTTTACATTCTATCGCACAGTTGGGGCATTGAATATTTCTGCTTTAATTAGCCATTTTGCTAGACGATGTTCGCGCCATTAAGATTTTAACCCAGCTGAAGTAGGCCAGTTTTTACAATCTCCGACTGCGATATTTTTAATCTGAAATTTCAGCTTTTACATATCCGAAAGTGGTGGAGTTTGTCTGCATACGCACGTTGTGCTTTCTGTTAATTTCAAGTGTTAATAAATATGTTATTTAAATTCTTCTTAAGACTTTATTGTAGTATTTCAGGCGGAGAGATAATTCGCTTGTCAGTTTGGACTGTTATTGAATACTATGCAGTTAAAATCCTCTAAACTAAGCAGTTGTTTCTTCAGAAAAATTTTAGTGCGGTAAGCACCTCTTATTTGAGCGAAAATAAAAGAAGCTCTTTCATGAAAGTTCTACATGGCAGGAAAGAATTCATCGCTTCGTTAATTAAATTATGGTAATCTAATTTTCGCTGTTGAATTGCCACAGATTGGAGGTGTTTCAAGTCCTATCCTAATTTTCTATATCGGGATGGTCGCTTTCTTTACTTTACTGGCAAACGTAAGTACGTGACGTTTGATTGCTTTTGGGGAGGGAGATGGGCGGCAAGTATATCTTCTCAAACTGTACTGTAAATAAACACTGGTACCTCGGTATACGTTATTAATTGGTTCCAGAACTTTGGACCAAACTAATTTCTGCAATAATAAATAAAGGGACAATCTTGAACATGCTCTGAGGTCAACGGTATTTATTTGGTACTTCATTCCACGCCGTTCGCAATGTTAATCGATTTAAACCGGTTTGTTTTTCACAATCATAGACACCATCGCATTTAGCATATGATATGCAGTTTTCATTCTTTTCCAACAGTCACTTTTATCTCCTCCATGGTGATTCTAACTATTTTCTACGTTGTTTTACTCTTCTCATTATTAATAAATTTCATTGTTAATAAATTTACAAAACATTTGAAAAAAAAAAAAAAAAAAAAAAAACCGTAAAATCCCTTGAAAATTCAGAGTTATAGCACGTGGTGTTTGCTAGCAGAGGCGTGCCGACTCACAAGTCTTAACATTGTCTCGAAGGAGGTAAAGAAGTGAAGTTTGCACAGTCGTATCCCAAACAAATGTCGTATTTCAAACAAAGATTTTGTCATTAAAACAGGGCGTATACTAAATTGGATATATTTCAGAGAAGACCTATACCGAGGCACCACTGTATTTTTAATTAAAACCTTGACTTCATATTTTAAAGTGTGAAGTATAGATTATAAATATGCAACGAAATCTCTCGCAACCGGCACGCAGTTAATAGTTAAAATCAAAATAACGGCGATTTTTGTAAGCATATTGAATTTTTTTTTCCATTGCTTACTATTTTTTGAATCATTTTACTGGTTATTTGCTTCTGAGTTAACCAGGGTATATTTTTGTGAAAGGAGAGTCACAAAAAACCTTATACCCTAAAATCACTAAATGGAATATTCCTCTGAAAATAGGTTTACGTTGCAGATCATTTTTCTAATTTGTTGGAATATATTAGTGTACGATCGAGGGGATTCTAACGTTATTTAAAACTTTGGTTCATTTCAGTTAATGGACTTTCTAGACCAAATTTCAGATCTGCTGATTAATTACTTTATTCCCTTTAGGTTATTACTTAGCTTGCTGCGATCACCGACATTGTGAAAATATTAATGCGGCAAATTTTAATCAATTATCATTTTCCAAAATCTTCCAGATTTTTCAATATTTTTCTGGCAAGACTTGTATTAAATTATGATAATAAATCAGAATTTATTACAGTTTGAAATGAGTGATATTGAAACGTCAAACTAATCGATTCTGAAACTTAAAATTAAAATAAAAAAGTGCGGAAATAAATAAATAATAAAAAAAAAAATCTGAAATGTTTCAGATTTTAAATTACGTCCAAAGGGGCGTTTTTTAACATTTTGTGTGTTACCTTTCTTTATTAAATATCATGTTCGTCGCACTTAAACCATAAGATCCAGTGCAACAGCAATATCGCAAAATAGTTTTAAAACGAGCATATCTTTAGAATTTCCGATACAGAGACTCACGCGCTGGAGATATAAATGTTTTTTCTGCACAACGTTGCCATTGCTCGCTTTGAAATCCTTGAGTTTGTTAATCAAAAATTCGTCAACGTTTTAAAAAATAGGAAATCGATCATAAAACAAATTTCAAATTTCAAATTTGGTCTTCCACATGCTCATATTCGTTGGAGGATTACGTTATTCAAAATTCGATGACTCTATGTACCGTTATTTTATGACAATGTGAGAAATATACATACATTTACGCAGATTTTCATTATTTAATTTCTTCAAATATAATGCAGGACTCTAACATTTTATGGCAACAGTTTGAAAAGTGAACCGACATTTATCCGTCCGACGCAAAATGCCAAAACGAAAGTAATAGTCCTTCGGGACTCAAGTCCCTTTGGACAAAAAAAAAAAAAAAAAAAAAAAAAAAAAAAAAAAATCTTAAATTTTTCAGATTTTAAATTACGTCCAAAGCGGCTTTTTTTAACGTTTTGAGTGTTACCTTTATTTATTAAATATCATGTTCTTTGCACTTAAACCATAAAATTCAGTTCAAGAGCAATATCGCAAAATAATGTTAAATTAAGCATATCTTTAGAATTTCCGATATACACAGTCTCGCGAGCTGGAGATAAAAGTATTTTTTTTTCTATATAACGTTGCCATTTCTCGCTTTTAAAGCATTGAGTTTGTAAATCAAAAATTCGTTAAAGTTTTACAAAATATAAAATCTATAATAAAACAAATTCCAAATTTGGGATTTCAGATGCCCATATTCGCAGTAGGATTTCGTCATTCAAAATTCGATGGCTCTATGTACCATTGTTTTATCACAATGCGAGAAATAGACAATCATTTATACAGATTTTTCATTATTTAATTTCTTCAAATATAATGCAGGACTCTAACATTTTGTGGCAACAGTTTGAAAAGTGAACCGACGTTTATGAGTCCGACGCAAAATGCCAAAACGAAAGCAATTGTCCTTCGGGACTGAAATCCCTTTGGACTAATGAAAAATAAATAAAATCATACATCTTTTTTATTTAAATCATATCTTATCTTTTAAATTCTAAAATAACTTCGTGAATATCGTGAATACAGTTTTAAATAAAAACTATTAAAATAAATAATTCAATCTGGTATTTAAGTATGTTGATTACATTGACTTTAAAAAATAGGGGAAATCCCTAGAGGTACTTAGTCACGTACACATTTTTCAAATTACAACTTAAAAGATGTCTCCTGGGAGTGTTAACTTTGTTTTCCCTGTAGTACAAATGCAACCTTTTTCTGATTAACCGGAAACGGATTAGCCGTTATTTGTGCTAATATCAGATTAATTGTACTAATGTAAAATTATTTTTCAATCTTTTATTGCAAAATTGCCATTGCATATCATAAGCGTAAAACAAAACTGTCTGTAGAAAGCAAAAAAAAGAATGAAGGGGGCGTTCTTGGAATAGCAGTTGATATTCCATAGTGTTTGGGAATTGATTTTATTTTCATGGGTATAGAATTTATCTAAACGTGATTCTAAATACAAGTATATTGAACATTGTATAATAAAAAGTATGTGAAGTTCCAATTGAGATTTCGCACGAGTTTGAACTCAATGACATTGTTTAAGTTCTTTTGCAAATGTGCTGCATATATTATGTTCAGTTCATTTCTCAAAGTATTTATTCTGCCGTTAATTACAGTATGTTCATTTTGTTATTAATACGTTTAGTCTATACGACATTTTCTTCTAGATTAATTTGTTTGAAAATATAGGTAAATTCCTAATATTTTTAGTCCAGAGAGGTTTTGTCCCTGAATGACTATTGTTTTCGTTTTGCGATTTTGCGCTGAATCAATATAAATGTTTATTTCACTTTTCAAACTGTTGCCACCAAATGTTAGAGTTCTGCATTATATTTTAAGATATTAAATAATGAAAAATCTGCGTAAATGTTTGTATATTTCTCGCATTGTGATAAAACAACGGTACATAGAGCCATCGAATTTTGAATGACGTAATCCTACTGCGAATATGGGCATGTGGAAGCCCAAATTCGAAATTTGGAATTTGTATTATTATCGATTTCATATTTTGTAAAACTTTAACGAATTTTTGAGTAACAGACTCAACGATTTGAAAGCAAGCAATGGCAACAATCTACGGGGGGGGGGAACATTTTTACCTCCAGCGCGTGGAACTGTGTATCGGAAATTCTAAAGATAGGCTCATTTTAGAAATATTTTGCGACAATGCTGTTGAACTGAAATTTATGGTTTGAGTGCGAAGAACAGGATATTTAATAAATAAAGATAACACACAAAGCGTTAAAAAACGCCCCTTTTGGACGTAATTTAAAATCTGAAACCTTTCAGATTTTTTTTGATGTTACTTTTAGTTTTTTTTTTTTTTTTGTTAATTGTGTTACCATTTCTTACGTCTTTTAATCGAGTGGAGGCTAGTAATTCCATCAGATTCAAATTACGGGAAACTAGGTGGCTAATGGGAGGTTTTCGTGGATATCTCTAATATGTAAAATGCGTTATTTTTTGTTTTAAAAGTTTATCCAATTTGCCCAATCAAATGCGCACATTCTTCAAGTTATACTGCTTGGAAGCACAGGGTAATTTGTTAATAGTAATTTTAAGTGAATTATAATATGGGCTAGTCTTCTTTTGTGTGTTTTTTTAATATACAACTGCCTTCGGATTAACCGTGGACGTCGTCTCCAGTATTACATTTGTAAATCGGGAATTGAGTGTGTAATTATTCTATAAAAGTAATCTAGATATTTTCCTAGTTTTTTTTAATAAATATAGCTATGATTTCAGTTCATTAAGAACTAATTAATTACGAGGTGAACTGTCGTAATTAAAACTGCCTTGCTTAGCGCATTCTTCTACGTGATCTAGTTTCTGTTAGTTCATAAATTATATTCATGTCCAACATTGCACTGTCCAACTCCATTTCCTTAAAATTTCCCGCAAGAAATCGAAAGCGGGAGTCGGTCAGCCGAAGTCTGGAATTAGCACCCAGGCACGAGAGCAGTAGCCAGGAACTGTTCCTGAAAGCAATATCCGGAAATGTCGCCTGCGAAGATATCTTTGGCTGAGTGGACAACCGCCGCGCCCTTGTCGAGGTTCGGTAACCAGGCTACATAGCTAATCCCCCGTCAGCGTTGGAAGGAACAGGTCCATTAACTGCGGGGCTTTGCGAATTATTGCTCCTCTCGAGCCAGAATTATTCCGGCCCCATTAACATGCAAATGTCGCTGGATCCGGGGGCTTCGTTTAATCTTGCAAAGTCGGACATGACTTGGGGCAAAATCTTTGCTGAGATTCAATCGTCTAGTTAGTGCTGGAGAGTAACATGTCTATTAAGTTTAGTGTAATCAAACTTGGATGACTGAGATCCATATCTCTTAGCTATCTGTTTGAAAAATTTATTGGTATTGAAGTTGTTTTCAGTTAATGAAGATTGAAAAAAATAAAAATAATGATAGCTATCGAAAACAATTTGAAAAGCGATTCGTCCTTTATAATGAAACGATGCTATTATTGCTATATATTTTGGGCTAAGAACGTTGCAAAATAGAACCTTTAGTAGTGATTAATGAAGTTACAAACTAAGTAGTAAAAGATTGAAGCAGTAAGTATTTGAATTAGGAGCAGAAGCTAAAATAAAAAATTTTTAAGACATTACTTAGTTCTGAAATCAGGTTCTTCGTAAATATTTAATTTAGGAATTGTAATAAGATTTTAATGCGATAAAGGACTTTTAATATTTTTTTTATTTTTAAATTCAGTTTTTTGATCCAGAATTAAAAATTGACACTTAGAAAAATTAAATATTGTTTTTAACTTTTCCTCCTTTTAAAAAAATATAAAAACCCGCCACAAAAGGGGGGAAAGAAACCATAGTGATTTTTCTAATGAATAAAGAAGACACATTTTGTGTTAATTGTATTTCAACAAGTTTTGAGTCATGGTGTAACAGTGGCGTAGTGAGGGCTGGGACAAGGGGTTATATGATGGCCCGGGCGCCGCCTGCAGAGGGGCGCCAAATGGTCTCCAAACAAGATTTTCATATCACTGTGTTGGTTCCGGGGGGGGCGCCAAAAAGGTATTTTGCCCCCAGCGCAAGTTATGCTCGCTTCTTCACTGTGGTGTAATCTTTCAAATTTTAATTAGGTGCCATAACGGGCTGGCTGCATAGTTGGTTTTGATGGCTTTCCTCATGGGCAATTAGAAAACGAGCTAGTTTCCCTTAGAAATGTTTTCCACGAGGGCATCCCTTCCCTTAGGCAAATAGTGCTCTTGTGCTCTGCTCGTATTCCAGTATTTCTTTTTTTCTGCTCCATGGACGAGCACTTTATTTAATATCCATTAGCCTTGCGCCACTAAAAGGGACGGAAGTGGTGGCTATTTCATTATGAAAGCACCTAATAGGTGGCCACTGTTGCCTCCTATGAAGGGACGGACAGTTACAATCATGCCTTCTCCGGGATTCGAACCCTGGCTGGATGGTAGATTCTTTTCCGTCGCATGAACATAACTCTGATTGGTGTAGAACCTTAGGTCGGAGGTCCATGCGCCGGCGTTTTGGTCACTATGGTAGGTTCTTTTCCGTCGCATGGACATAACTCTGATTGGTGTGGAACCTTGTTTCGGAGGTCCATGCGACGGCGTTTCAGTCACTAACCAGTATACCGTCTGGGCGGCCACTATTCTAATAATTTAGCAGAGCCTAACCTAACGTAACATTACGTAAGCACGAGTAATCATTTTCAATTTTAAACATTATAGTTTACATATGTTTAAAAAGGTTTATTGGAATATGACAAAGCAAAGGAGGATTATATATATCGAGATCAGGACGAACTATCAGCATTCAATTAATCTTAACCATTCGGCCGACTGGTCGACTTACTCCACTGACTAAATGTCTTAAGAAAATATATCTTATTAGAGGGCAAATTTCATCGTTAGGCTACGTGCAAATATCCATTTTAATCTATCGTTCGATTTCTGCACTTTTTCATGACGTAATGTAAAACTGAAAGAACTGTGTTATTTTCTGCGATAAAAAGATTCGAAAAATACACGTGTAAAGAATTATATCGTTCCCTCATGTGTACTACAGCGGTATAAGTAAGACCCTGTTGGGAAGTTTAAAGTTCCATGCTTCGGATCTTGGCAAAGGCGCAGCTGAATTTTCATATGTTTTACTTCGAAATATCTAAAAGTCTGTGTGGTGAAATGTGGATTACGAACAAAAAGGTGAACGTTAGCAAATCGCTACATGAATCTGAACGACTGGGTTCCCTTTTTCTTCCCAATCGCAGTCTAAGTGGAAGGAGATAGGATTCATTCGCTTTTCACCATGCGTTCTCTTGTAGCGTAAGTGATTCAGCTAGCTCTGGAAGATCTATGAGTCCGATTCCAAAAGAAATCATAAATGATTTCGTACGTTTGCTAGCTCAATAAAAGATTTTCCACTCTCTACATGTGTTTATGGAGAATTTGTTAGAAGAAATATCTAATTATATTATATGGTCTCCGGCTAGGATACTTTTAATTCGTAAATTCAACTTTATGCTATTATACTAACCGCAAGTAGAGGAGGTTTGGTTATACGCGCAAGCATATGTTCTTTGCAAATGTTTTACGTCGGCAATTTTCGGCATACGTTTATCGTTAAAATGCCATTATAATTTTTAATGCGTTGATCAATTTGCGCGGGGAACGTTTTGTGTTGGCGTTCAAAAATATCGAAGTCTTTTCATTGTAACCTTAACGGGGAGAGCTCTATCATTTAAAATTATCCTAATCTCGAACGCATATCTTCAGGTAAAAATATCTGAAATTTTACTTCGATTGGTTGAGTGGGTAGACCGCTGTGGTTTCATATATTGGGCAAGTTTTCTATGAGATGCGTTAATTTGTGTTTGTGATGTTTTAGAGTGACTGGATTAGGCTATCGAGAGTATGGCAAAGCCCACAAGAGTTATCTGACTAGGAAGAGGGATACCTTCGTGGATAACTTATGGAAACTGGCTTGTATTCACTTTACACATAGAGAAAACAATGCAAACCAGCTATGCAGGCATTCCACTCACCTGGTATCGAACCCTCACAGAACTCTCAGCATGTAGCGGTCTTAACCGCTCGGCCACTGAGTTTGAATAAAACATTCTTTACAGGAAACAGTTCCATAAAAAAGGATACTGCGTTCATTGTTCGACAGCATTTATCCATATTCTTGAATAAAGAATCACATTTTTCTTTAGAGATATTGTATGGTATTTGAGAAGACGAGTGTATAAAAGTATTCAAAAGTCAAATCCATATTATTGTACATAATACATACTTTACAGAGAAGCATCACCTTTCATTCTTGGAAAGTTTATTAAGCAAATTTACCTTCTAAGAAAATAATTACTTTGTTATATTTTTTTTAAACTTTCGAGTTTTAAAATACTGTCGTTTTTTAACTTATATCTTATTTAAATGTCTACATGGTCTTTAAAAGTATCATACGGTTTCCCTAAGGAATGTTTTGTTTCTTTATTCTAGAACGGGGAGAAGGTCTGCCGAACAATCGGCGCAGTATTCTCCTTTATGAAACTCTTTCGTGTAATGAAACAATCCACCTAAAACAGTGGAATCTCTGTGTCTTCAAATCCTCGTTATTCTTTTCTTACCTTCATAACATCTGGAGAGCACTCTGTTCTTCTAGAGAATCCTATTTCCAGGAAAGATCTCCAGAAACAAAAGAGCATTTTCTATAAACGTTACCTCGAGTGGAGTAGATAAAAAAGTAAAAAATAACACTAAAAGGGAAGAAAATTTTCGGAGAAGGAATGCTGACTTAGCGGACTTCTTCCCATTCTTTTATAGGAGAGAGAATACCTGCTATCCTTTGCAGAATTAGTTTCCGCTTCAGATTTTTCCCCTTTTGTTTCACGTTTTACTTGTCTCTCCATCCCTTTCTCTCTACACCTGTCCTTCTTGATTGCAAAGTCCTTCACGAACTCGTCTTCAGCTTTTAACACAGGTTTAACACGATGATATGGCTGACATTTCCCGAGATCTTTTGTGGCTTTGTCGTCTTCGAAATGTCTTTAGAATTTGGTATTGATTTCGTTTTAGAAGCTTGAGAAATGAGTTTGCTGGTAGTTTTCTTTGCGCTTTTGTTTGTAGAGATCTCGTCGAAAGGATTACCAGAAACCTAAGGGTAACGCATTGTTAAATATTTGAAGATCTTTCGTTTCTGTTTCAATTATGTTAAAGTTATAAGGACATAATGAATACATGTCTAATAAAGGGGCTGGAGTCACTTGTTGTTGAATATAAATAATCAAAAGCTTTTGTAACTAACATATTTATGCATATTTATTAAAATGCATAATATGTTGATAATAATAGAAGGAAATAACATTGGCATAATATTGACATAATATTGACATTAATATTGGCCGTCGAGAGCAGTCAAAGAATTATCTTACCGAGAGATATTTAATTCATTTCGTTTTGAAAATACATCTCAAATATATGCCAATGTACTTAGCCTCATGTCATCAACTAAAAATGATGAAAAATATTTATTTCTTTTGCAAATCTAGAAAGACCACAATGGCAGGACCACAGTTTGAGTCCTCGGATCACAATGAGAGAAACGCTCCCTTAGTAAAGCTTCCTAAAGAGAAATGCTACCCAGTTGATTTCCCTTTGCTAGTGCAAAATTCACTATTATTTTCCAATGAATTTGGAAAGGAAGCTCTGCAGAATTAAAAATGAACATCACTGGTGCCATTCAAAGTACAGATCACAGAATGTTCCGTAGGTTATTGTAGTATGTTACTTTAGAACAGGCATTTCGAGGCCATCCTTTCCCAAACAGTCATTCATAACCATGGCAATGACTGTTGCGAGAAGAAGTTCGAATCCTGTAATTTACTAAAATCCTCTAATTATCCCCTCTGCCATGATGACGTAACACGTTTCGATCATAAATGAAGTAGGGTTGGTATGAACTTGAAATGCCTATTTTAAAGTAAAAGACTGTAAAAATATGATGAAATATGCTGAAATTTTTAAAAATGTGTCTAAAAATGAGTACGCTTATTCTTTGAGGGTGCGTTTCTGTCGTTTTTAAATTGAATATCTTGCATATCAACCACGTAATAAATTTCCTAAATCTATAGTAAAGGAAAAGTTTAAAATAATATGTTTTATAAACATATTATTGAAAGACAAGTGAAAGCAGACGAGTGAAAATGAAACGTTAAAATTTCTATTCGTTGAGTTTATACTATTACGAAATGTCTGTCCACCTGTGGTAATAGCGTAGCGGGATTGGAGGTTGCCAGGAAGTGACAAGGGAAGGCAGGTTTGCCATACTTGCGGAGAAATCGCCCATTTGGCGAAAAAAATTGCGATATGCAACAGACGGCTGGAGAACCTTCTAGAACGAATTTTTACCGGTTTGGAGCAGAATATTCCCGAAGGCAGCCCAAAAGCTATATAAACCCATCCTGCACGCGGAGTCAGTCAGTCAGTCACTCAGTGCCTCGTCTAGTGAGTTGATCATCTGTTGGTCGTTGGAGTATCGCGAGTGTAGCGAGTGCATCATCGAGTCTATCGAGTGTATCGTCGAATGCATCGCGAGCTGTAGCGTGGAGAGTCTCGAGAGTACGTTGAGTTCAGAGAACGAACGAACAAAGTCGGTAGCTGTACTCTGGTGCCTTGCCGTGAAGCCGTTTTCAGCGTTATAGCTTGATAGCCTCAACGCCGTGCTGCTGATTGTTTCAGCGTGTATGTCGTAGTTTTTCGATGAGTGTAAACGTGATTTTGGAGCTGTCCTGGGTAATACGAGCTAAATAAATTTTGTCTGAATCTTCATCAAGTGTTGTCGTCAATCACTCCAAATTCACGAACCCGTGTAAGAAACGCAACAATATCATTTCCTTATGAATTCACATGATGATTGAAGTTTATTTTCTTTTAATTAGCTTAGTAGTTTGCTATGGCTACTTGTAAATATAATTTAATCTTAAAAAAAAGGTTAAGCATTTTTGAAAAGATATTAAAGATATGCTTAACAATATCTTTCCCTTATACTTTAAGCTATGTGCATTTATCATCCACGAGACTTTATAAATTCACTAAATATAAAATCTTCAATGTATCCTCTGTAGGGCCTGATTATAGCCAGGAGATTGCAGTTTGTTACACTTATGGGGACTTTGAATTTGTCTTTGAAATAAGAACTTTGTTAGAAATTTTCTCTTACCTTACCGCATGCATTCGTGGTACAGTTGCAAATGTAGGCGGCTAGCAGTTGGAATTTGAGTCCCGGTGAGGGCATAGCTTATTTTTCAGATTTCTTTCTTCGAAAGCATAATAGGCTCTACAACTACATCCCTTAAAAAACTGAGACTTTAAAAATATCAAATGTAACTTTTAGCAAATTTAAATTATATAATTATTGTAAATACATTTAATTTACAGTATATGCAAAGGATAATTATGGATATTTGTAGTAAAAGTGTAATTAATAAAAGATGCTTCTAGCATTATACATTATGTATCTGGCAGGCAAAGTGGTGGACTTCTTGTTAATTTTTACATAATGAACATTAATAGTTTCTTATGAAATGTAAATTTTTAGAAAGCAAATCTCGTTTTCCATTTTATTTCTTAAGCCAGGTTTATTTTTTAATTATTTTCAAGTTGAAGCAACATGTCGAAACATCGAAGTGGAAAGACATGTGCAGTGCACATATGGTGCCTTTTAGCGGAATACGTAGGGAAAGCGTTTAGAATATCCAGATATTATTGTTTTCAAATATAGTTATAAAACTCTGAAAGCAATGTTTATCCTAGATAAAAGTAAAACATGTGATCTTACAGGTAATACCGAAAACTGACACTTTATGGATTGGTTCAAGTTATAACGTTGCGCGCCTCTAACTAGCACGCAACCAAGAGGTGACTGTGAAAGCTTGTATAAACCACAGAGTCTTATAAAGGGTTTAAGTCCCTTTTTATTCAACGTAATAAATTACAATGGCGTCCTCTTGACGCTTACAGACTGTGCCCACTAGGCAGTCAAATAAAAATAAGAACCTGAAAAGAAAGTAAAGACAATATTCTAACTACGAGGCTCTCTAAAATAACTAACTCACCGCGTTTTACAAATACCGCAGCTAATTCAGCAGACTTGAAGCTCACTGGAACAATTGCAACTACTTCCCGCCAAGCACATAGGCCGCAACGCGGGGTTCTTCAATTCTCGATTTCTACCTCCGCGCTCGCTAAGTAAGAATAACTCTCTCACCGAACTCGTTTCCTTCTATTTAAATCATACTACTTCCGCTGATAATTTGAATGCTTGCGCGTTCTACTGAAATTTACATATTCTGGCATTGGCAGTTCCAGGGGAAAGTAAGGCTTGACAGGAAAGATAGTTTAAACTTAAAATAAATGTTAGTTAAAATAAATATAAACCCTACAAAGTGATTGAATTCAAGTCCAGGTGATTGGTTCATTTACACTGAATACGGCAATGCACACGTACGTTTATTGTATAAGAGTAGGGGTACTTTTGTGGAGGACATTGGGGGGGTTGACAGGGAAACCAAACATGCAGCCAATTCGATCGCCTAGAATCGAACAGATGTCAAACTCTCAGTGTTCAGTTGTCTAAACCGCTTAGACACTCTGGGACCCGTGTTTGGTTTACTGTTTGACACTGAAACAGTACGAAACAGAACATGGGAAATAGAAAATAGTTCTCGTGTCCTTTATTTTGAGGTTAAAAAACTTTGCCCCAAAATACAGTTGATGCTGCTTAATGTGATTGTGGTCATCCTTCAATTTCGGATAAATGTTATCGAATTGGCAAAGTCCCGCTTGTTTGTATACGGAAAGATTTAAAATACATTGCTTATTGGGATGAACAGTTCGATTAATATGCACAAAATATTACTGAATAAATTCTTTAAACTGAAAGTAGCCAAATAAATCCAAAATAAATTATAAAAATTGTCAAGTGACGGAGAAATGTGGCCGGGCCGCTAAAGAGCTTGGTTGGGATTTTAGTCAGTTATTTAAATTTAAGCATAAAAGTAGCCTTAGTTTGATGTAGATTTTCAATAACTTTATCGATTTTGAAAGGCGATCGAGTACAGGTCGCTGTCTTCAGGAGGAGAAGAAAAACTGCAGAATTTTCCCCTCTCTCAAAAAAAAAAAAAAAAAAAAAAAAAAAAAAAAAAAAAACCCTCAGAGAATGGAGATTCCGAAATTTTCCCTGAAGGAGTACAGTTGCTTTTTTGCTTAATTTTAAATTTTCGTTGGCATGTTCTCTTCCAGTGAGGGATGCTGTCCGAGTGTTAAAATTCAGGGTACAACATCTGTCAAATAATTTCTGGAAATTTTGCGAATAGTTCATAAATGAATGTTTGCAATAAAGATATTTTGAACGGTTTATAAACAAACTTTTGCATTTTCCTAAATGTTGTGAATATACATATTTAAATAAGTATATATAGTTCTAATTATATTTATATTAACTTGGTCAAATTCCATTGTTATTAGTCCTTTGGGGCGTTAGCCCAGAAGAGTTGTTAGTTTCAAAAAGGCATATTTAAAGAAATTAAATAATGAAGAATCTGCATGAATGTTTATGTATGTTTCTCGCACTGTGAAAAAAAAAGATACCTAGACTCATAAAATTTTGAATAACTCATAAAATTTTGAATAATTTTGAATAACTAACACCGGAATATGGGCATATGGAAGCCCGAATCTTGAATTTCCTTTTATTATCCATTTCATATTTTTTAAACTTTAACGAATTTTTGTATTAAGAAACTCAACGATTTCGAAGCGAGCAGTAGCAACACACTGTACGAACCGGAAATTCTAAAGATATGCTGATTTTGCATATTTTTATCCCAAAAGGATCTTTAGCACAAATGTTCTCAAAACGTGTATGTGTATATAAATGAAAAATGTTTAGATTTCAGCTTTCAGGTGTTTTTAAATAATATTTTTCTCATCGTTTAATGTTATTTTAATGTTTTGGTAAACAGACGTGGATACAGGAGATCGCTGAAGCGGCTTGTACCGGATTACGATGCAAAAAGTAAGTACATTTTCACTTTAGCTCCTTCAGAGGAATGCATGTAAAAATGATTAAATACAATACAAAATGTAAAGCAAATACTGTTGCAACAATTCAAGTCTGAATCGGAATTTAGCAGCCCTTTATTAATATGAATCGGAGTTGAGCTTTAAGTCTGCTACCGTTGTGTCTGTGATGAATGCGACAGCGATCATCATTAGTGATATCCAATCAAGCGAGGCGAGAAGGATATTCCGTAATGATAGGCTATCTTGCACTTGTGTATAATCAATCATCACGAAGATAGGACCTTCAATTAATTTGTCTATTACAGTCGTACCTACTTTCAACTGGAGAGTTAGGATATTAATCTGTTTTCCAGGAATAAACCCAAATGCACATGACAAGTGTCCAAGCACCGATCAATTAGTTTTCGGATGCCTTCTCTAATATATCGCCACCACCTATACGTATCCTTTCCAATTAACTATCTCAACTTATTAACTATACTATACTCCTTGGTGAAGGCTATCAGAAGTTTTCTTTTTTGGCAACTCATCTCACTTTCGGAGATAATTCGGCAATGGCCGCAGCGGTAGCCAGAACTAATTCGAGATCTGGAAAATAGTAGGAATTACTCAGTTAACGCATTAACTGAGCTCAGGGGGAATCAGGCGTTCAATTGATAGACGGGCTCTAATGGGGGGGGAGAGTTTAAGGGGGCTAGGGAAAATCAATTATCGCCTTCTGTTTCGACGCACTGGGCAGAGGGTGTGTGCGGTGGATTAATTTGATCGGGCATTGTAATGAAACACCTTATAGCGAAATCGCGGGAAGTGTGTGTGAGAGAACATTACAGGTATACTCGTTCAGTTGTTTGCTTATCAAGTGACGCGCCACAGGTGTTTGGAAATCGGTGACGCGCAACAAATTTCGGGTAGTTTTACCCCATCGGAAGCTAATTATTATTAAATTGCTTAAGCCTTAAGCTCAGCAGACTTGATACTTGCTTGCAGAGTGTTTATCTTGTGTGTAACAGGTAGAATGCACATTTGCCGCTTACGTTGAATATACAATGGTAACTTGTTGTTAAATAAAGCGATGCAGTTTTCTAATTTGCTTTGATATAAGTATAAATTTTATATTACATGCATAAATGTGTTTGAGATGTGTAATAATAATATGGTGGCCTTGTAATAAGCCAGAAATACTTGATAACGTGCAGGATGAAATGTGTGATCTGAAAAAAAAAAAAAAAAAAAAATATGGAATTAAAGTAACTTACCCCAAAAGGATGACACTTGAAATAATGTGTATTAAAAGAAATTTATTATATCTTGGCATCATGGAATTTTAAATTAATACCAGTATAAATCAAGAAAACATCGCCAGACAGAAGATAATAGACCGTGGTTAAGCAGCTGCAGTACGTGTGAGTCCTACCATTTTCCATCGTAACCTTTCGTACAAGAAATGTGTAATATTCCAAGCAAGGTAAACCTCAGTTCATCTTCGCTAAGCAAAGTTTCATGATAACAAAAATCAATTTTTATAACGGAGGAACTTAAGTTGATTGGTTATTCCAATATATTTTTGAAGAAACACAAGGCGAATTTCCGCACCATCTGGGAGGTGCAACACGTGCACATGAAGTCCTTTCGAGGATATTTCAAGTCGTAGAACATCATTAATTTACTGCAGAAGTCAGCATCTAGATAAATTTAGTTGAATCTTCAGTACCAATTTCTATTTTCTAGGCAAATTGCATTCTCTTCAAACTATATGGAGATGGTCGTCAGAAAGGCACGAAAAAGAACAGAATTGCAGACATGCGTCATCATCGGTGAGAACGGACACAAGCAGTCCTATACCTTCGGAAAACAGCAGCAGAAGAAAGAAATCCGGTTGTAGTGGTCAATCTCGCTTTGTCATTGAGCGGTCGCAGTGAACAGACTTGATGTTGAATAAATGTGGAGGCTTGCCTGCACAAGATAATTCATCCGTACTTCATAACGGATGCTTCTTGCTTATTTAACTTTTATTTGGTACGAATTTATTACGAGTTATTAGAAACTCGATATCCAATTATAGAAGATAGAATTTTTATACGTAGATTATGGTAGTTTTATGATAGAACTTGTAAATTTTATGGATAGCGTAGATAGCCACCTAAAGTAGATATTATAAAAAGAAAAGCTATATAATGATTTTAATGAGCCCGACTAGTTTAATTACACAGTTCCTGTTAATAATTAATAATAATAGAATTGATAGTAATAGAAAAAATCGATTAATTACTATAAAAATTGTACTAATTAATAATAATAGAAATAAAACTAAACTGCGTTTATTGCTTTTAAATCATTTAGTTTGTTAATCAATAGGATAGATTAAAGTTGAAAAACAAATAAATACCTTACGAATCCACGAATGACGAGTGGAAGATATAAATTTTTTATTTCGGGCAGTGGCAACATATATCTTTTAAACTGCTAAGTTTTCTGATTAAATATAAAGCATAAATATCTTACGCTTCGCAGAAGGGCAACACATTTTTTTTTTTTTTTAATCCTGAGATTTTTTTATTAAAGTTGAAATATAAATATCTTACGCTTTCCCAAATGGTAACACATTGCCTGTAAACCATCCAGTTTCTTAATTAAAGTATCCTTAAATTCACAGAAAATATGAAATAAATCAAAAACAAGTTCGTAATTCAAAATTCGGACTTTGAGGTGCACATATTTGTAAATTTGCTGTCTCCAGGGGTTGACATTTTCCAACCGTGCGGGGAACATGCACACATATCGAACCTTCATTATTTAATAATAGAGATTAGTACGATTTACAAGACTGATAAATATAGGAAACGACGATTAAGATAATGATATTAATTATGCTTGATTTATTAGGCTCACGTACAGACATACAAGAAAAAATCACAGCTTGTCTCGGTTTCCGATTCCTATATCTGAATGGGATAGTTATATATATTACCTGTTACTTTAAAATAGGCTTTTCAGGGCCTTTCTAACCCTCCCATATTTGTTATCGTACCTCATTTACGACTCTGCCTCATTCTCGTCATCACCGCACAGCTCGTATTTTCTCCACCTCATTTACGATTGTTGTTGAAGCCGGCCTTCTTTCGTGCGTTTTTGACAAAGCGAAACAAACTAAACCAATATGAAATTTAAAAATTCCATCATCTACCGCAGCTGTCGTTACCATGGTTATGAAATAAGCTGAGCGGGAAAATGAACCAGAATTGCCTATTCTTAAATAACAGACAATAATTTGTGTTTTTTTTGCTGTGTGTAACGTGAATGAGAGTTTTTTTATGATGTGCTTTATCGTAACTATTTAATCAGCCAACAAATAGACCTCACTTAATTCCATGACTAGAGGTGAATAAAATTGCTAAATTGTTAATCCTGTTTTGGTATTTAATCTCAACATATAGGCTGGCTTTCACAGGTATTTTCGTTGTTTTTTAATGTGTTACATAAATAGGAGCCTTTTTCACTTAAATTCCTCCACGAAAGCATCCTTTCCATTAAGCAGGTAAACCATCCATCCCCTCCAAATCGATTAAATAAATAAACAAACAAAATAGCAGTTGATTTTTTTACATTAATTTGTTGTTTCGTTTTAATTTTTGAATTCGGATCTAACTTGATTTAAAATATTTTCTTACCTTAAATCATGTTCGAGGCAATGATAGAAACTGTTGCCAATGCACGCAGATTAAAATATTTTATGTATTTTCAAGACTTTTCTAACTATATCTTTCTTTCATATTTGTAAACATCATACATGCGACCACGGTCGAAATGGGGAAAAAAAAAGAATCTTAATGCAACTTAGAAAAAAAGTCTGTAACAACATATTAATTGTAACTGTATTTTGTTTTTATGACATTTTTGTACTTGAACACCATTTTCAAAATGATTCCCACAATGCTTAAAAGCCTGCATACGTTGTTGTAATGAAATTTTACTAATGTTACTAAAATGTGTATGTTTTCAGCGCTCAGTTGCCGTTGAGAAATCGTGACATTTTGCTAGCAAAATTACCGATTTTAAAATAGTTAATGATTTTCTTTTAGCACCTTTAAATAATTTCGGAATTTGTTTTATTATAGCATACCAATCGTGAACTTAGCAATAGTGAACCAATCGTGAACTTCCAATCTGAAGCTTCAGGAAACATTTTTGTAAAATCAATGTAACAAATTTTCCTTAAGCTTACTTTTTATTTCCCTCATATTTCGACAAAGCACTTTCTTGTAATATAAAGTCGCGGGGAAAAAGAAGATAACTTCACCGAAATATTATTCTGCGTAATTTCCGTCACCTGTTTCATAGCAAAGTAATAAAATACAAATCCAAAAGGAGAAAATACTGTTACAGATGATTCCAAAATAAAAATCACGTCTGAAAGCCAACGAAATAAAAACCGTGGCCACACATATAAAACTAATTTCGCTGTCGACAGTAAAAGTAAAATTGTAACAAAAGAACTATATTAAAAGATTCGAAGGGAAAAAAAAAATATTAAGATGTGGAATAGATCGACTTCAACTCTTTCATTCTAGCTAGGGTAGGAAGGATATGAAGATATTAGAAAAATAAGTTCTGCGGAAGCTAGAAATTCGTACCTCGTCCATGTTTATTCGAGAGCTCCGAATTGTTTTCTTTTATACTGGGCACGGATCACTGACGAAAACAAATCTCTTCCACTGGTGACTGCTTGAAAAACAAAGAGTAGGGGAGCGTAGGGAATAATAAGCAGCAAGGAAGGAAAGAAAGAAAAATACCGGGAGGAGATGAATAGGAATGACTGAATTTATCCAAAGGCGATATTTTTATCTTTTAATTTTATTTCAGCGATTTTTTATGATCAAATTTTTGCTAGGTGATTGCGATTGCTTGATTTTAATATTATGATGGCCAATTAAAACTGGTCGAGGGTTACTAAATGGTAAATATTCTGGACGCGAAATCTGTACGTTTTCTTACTAATTGCCTTTAGTACTCAGAAGCGAAGATGCAGTCTTAAAGCATAAGTAAAAAATGTCGCCGACTTTTCCGCTTTCATTAACACACAAAAGAAAGAAATGCATCACACTGCAGAATAATATACGAAGAAGCCTTTAATTAACGCCTTGTGTCATAGGTTTAAATGGTAAGTTGCACAAAAAACTATACCTACGATGATTATTCACAGAATAAAATTCAGCTGTATAAAACAATTTTTTTTATCACAAAGCAATGCTGCTACAGCATCTTCCGTTCTTTTTCTTACATTGTAGAGACATTAGGTATTTCGGAAGTAGGAAACTTGAAAAAAGAGCAACGCCTTCACCGGCCATCGAAACACGGACCTCTGGAAAACGCGCTCAGCATGCAGATTACTACACTACGATTGCACGCTAAGAAGGCGGGAGAAATATTTTATAACATATGGGTAATTGTCGTGATGCACAAGTTTCTAAACTATGCTAACAAAATGTAAGTGAAGGTTACTGACGAGCCAAAAAATACACTCTTTTGCAAAAAAAAAAAAAAAAAAAAAAAAAATACCATGAAGGAAATGGTTGTTTATGACGAAATTGAATATGTGTATAGCTCATACACAGATAATAAAATGATTAAAAAATCAAGGTCATAGTACTTGTTCATGGCTCACAATCACCAACTGAGTGTTCAAATTAGTAGTTGGTCGAACCGCCCCTGCCGGCAATGCATGCTTGAAGTCGTCGAGGCAAGGAGTGGTAGAGGTTCCTAATTTCAACCTGCGACACATTCTGCCAGGCATTCACCAGTTGTCACTCCAGATCGCGATATTTTGTGGTGCCCGAATCCCTTTTCTCTCCTTCTGCAGATGTTTTGGTCGTACCATTTCAGCCCTTCTGTTTTTAACTTTCTGTTTATTGTAACTGTTAAGAAGACATTGGAAAGGGAAGCTCAAGTATTCAAAGAAACAAGATGGATTAAATAAAGCACATGTTATCATTTTATTCAGGTCTCCGCTCAGTTTTAATTACGTTAATCAAGGATGCAAGTGACTCTTTAATGCAAATGGCTGAAACTGAATTTTTCGAAACTTCCAGAAGTCATCTGTGGCGTATGAGGATTGTATTTAACGTTTTAAATAAAAGCATGCATTTGGAAACTCAAGATGAGTATGGTAAAAATCGAACTGTTTCGAAATTTTGCCGCCCAATGAAAACAATATTACGTATATTGGAAGCGAATGAACATACATGTGCCCCGAATATTGCTAAAGGGAAGGTCTAAAATGTGTTTATTTATGCAAGAAATTTGCCTAAGCGGAATTAACTTCTTTATCGACAATTTATAAGTTTTGTTTTCCAGAGCTAAGTATTCTGAATTAGATTTCTTAACTGAAATACCGGATACAGATCTTTGAAGTATTCTGTCTTCTTTGAACATCTCTCTCTACAGAGAAAGACGCAAAGTTTTAGTATTTTCGGCTTTGTCACAAATCAGAGAAAATCTGATATTTCGTTATTAGAAACGAGGTAGAGCTGGACAAAATACTGTTATTTGCAACAAACAGCGGATTATAGAATCTAGGAAAAAGCAAATATTGCTTTTTCCTAGATTTTCCTAAAATTGTGATATAACTTTTAAATTGTATTTTCCTCAGTTTAAACAAATATATAGTATTTATAATGATTGCAGCAGACCATTGATGAAACAGCAGTGTATCGTTTTGTATATGCTCTTCTCCTGATTAAACTTTGTTAACTCATGAAAAACGGTTTTTGGCTTTAAAGTGAAAAATACGTTTTAAAAAAACTAGGAACTTAAAAAATTGCTGTAATAAAAGCATTAATCAATGTGTTTCCAAATATTTTTTAAAGCCAGTGATTTCCATTTTAATGTGTGCTTATAACGAGAGGTACGACGCATAAATTTGACTTCTCAATTCAGGGGAAACGAAAGTCTAAAAGCTCATATTCCTATGTGAGCTTCTTTAACTCCCTTACCTCTACGAAGCATTTATGATGGTAGGATGAAAATAATGGAAAATTCTTCCACATCTGACCAAATTGAGAGAATTAACGATTGTATGATGCAGCAGTAGTTAGACATTTGGAATTGCTACGGCGAAAGACAACAAATGCTTTTGAAGGATGACATAATAAACTGAATGATGGCATGAGAAATTCTTATTCAAATGTCTTTGAACTGATATTAAAATTAAGAGAAGACGCCCATTATTAAGATGTTGTGCGATGTAGAAATGAAATTTCCTGGAAAAAAAAGAAAATGAAAAGGAATTGCAGGTCAGACGAAGTGGTGAACAAAACTTTCGAACTTTGAAGACGGTACGAACACCACTGGAGTTTGCTTGCGAACACTGAGGCATCTGCAAATCAATGTATTGAAAATTATGGCATCTGTGTGGCTTTTCGTGTGGCTGGCGTCGGTCCCTGGGGACCGGCAGTGAACTTTCCGTGTGGTCGGCGTCGGTCCCTGGGCACTGGAATTTTCGTTTGGCTGGCGTCGGTCCGCTGGACCGATAATATTAACATTCGCGACCACGAGCTTTGTCACGCACAGACAGAGCTTGTATGTCGGTAGCCGACAAAGCTCACCAACAAATAAGCTCTACTCAGTGCATGAAGTCGCGGATCACCCTGCAACATTGCACTGCTTGATAGCTCGCGTCGGCTGAACGGAAAGGACAGTAAATTTGGCGCCGAGCTCAACGTATTAATAGAGAATAATCCCTGAATGTAATGTAATTGGTTGTAGATCCTGTACAAATTTCTGAATGAAAATTTATTTTGTAATGTAAATTTCAATTAGTACAACATTTGCACTGTAATGTGTAACGTGTATACGAGCCAGTTTCCCTTAGAAAGTCCTCCACGAAGGTATCCCTCCCCCTAGGCTAATAGCTTTGGAGGCTTTACCGTAATCACATAAACCAACCAAACCAAAAACATTTGTACTGTAATCTTACAACCATTATTTCTTATGACTTCTTTATGTTGTAGTGAAACTATAATGTTTCATTGTAATATTTGCTGTAATGAATGATTTTCTCTTTATATTTCTGATTTTATTGTGATATATGCTGTAACGGCTATTTTTCTGTTTATTTTTTATTCCGTTATTATCTGCTGTGCCGTAATACAATTTTAAAATACTCCTGTACTTGTCACGACGTGATAATAGAGTAAAAGTATTGTTAAATGACTGGACATTCGAAATAATAAGCGTTGAAGTCAATTTCAAAACTGTGGTAGCAAGTTTCTTTTTTCTTTATTCAATGTTTATGCTTTATTTAGTGTTAAGTTAATGTAATGTGTTTAATGGTTTTCTATATTTTACAATTTTCAATTAAGATGCTTCCAGTTTTTATGTATATTTGCCTTGCCGCGAAGGTGAGAACTGAACTTAATTGAATGAGAAATATATGTCTAATGAAATTCTAGAAAATAAACTTAAATGAAAGACAGCAAAAAAATGTGTTTAATTTAATAGGCCATACAAGGAAGTCATGTAGTGTCCGCGTCAGATTTCTTTAATAAGAATTGACGTGTTATTCTTAGAGAAATTCTTTCTTTCCTGAATGAGTATTTGTGTGGTGTAGGAGCACTGTTATTGATTATTTACATGCGGTTTCAAAGGTATCCAAACCCGTATCACATCCGGCATAGTTATAGAATGAGTGTTAGAACACTTATTGAAGTTATTATATTTCGTTTATGATTAAATTGTTATTTGAAATCGCTTTAAAGTTGTCACAAGTGGCAGTAGAAATTCATTAATATCGTCCGGTAATTCTAAATAACTATTTAAATATAATTGAAATTCATAGAATAGAAACGTTTCTACTTAGTTACGTGAGAAAATGTTCCATTACTTTTCCGGAAATGATTGGACATCTTGAAAATGGCAACAAATGGGCAATACGCATAAATTGCACTTAATTGGACTGCCTGCAACTTTCGTAACGAATGCGCATTACAGTTAATTTTGGTAGGTAATCAAGGTAATTTAAAATTATGCGTATACTGAATTCTCAGTTCTTGCACTTTGATTAAATTCCCAAATATTCAATCAGTATTGGATATGAAAGCAGTTGATGAGTTTTAATAATTCGTCGATGAGTGCTAGATATATTGGAGCAAAGGCATTGGATAAGAACGAATTCCATTATACGCGGAATCTGTTATAAACTAAAATGGCTATTTAATTGGACTGCAGTTTCGTAATGAATATCGGTTATATAGTAATCGAAATTTAATTGAATTTCTGACGTTTTATATGATAAATGGATTATTAATTACAATTTAACTGCTCGATATAAAACTTTAGAAGGAATATGCATTATAAGTGTTACTGTTTCAGTTTATTATGTGAAATTAACAAAACCTAAAACGTGGTTTAGGAAATTACTAATTAATTATACTGTCAAAAATAAATCATAGGATAAATATAATATAAAATATAGTCGAAATGGATTAAATATAGTCTAAAGATATATGCAATAAATGTAGTTGAAAATAGTATAGTTGATATATTACGCTCTTGCGTAATATATAGTATAGTTGATATATTACGCTCTTGCGAGAATGTGGATTGGTTGTAGATCCTGTACAAATTTCTGAATGAAAATTTATTTTGTAATGTAAATTATTTATAATTGTAATGTGCCTTTATACTATCGTCATGTGAGCTGGAAGAAATTGTTAATTTATTGTAAATAATAATGATGCATAACAAAATAAATATCTATAAGTAGCTCAAGTAGAACGCGAATAACAGATATTAAGAAATTCCTGTTGAGCGAAAAGGGGAATCTTAAATTCCCAAATCACCCACACAATAAACTCTATAACGCAATTCAGTTGACTGTCGTTGAATTCCAAACCTGATTAACTACTAACCCTCGTCCTAGCTTTCGAAGCCATATTTATGTAGTTTTGCAAAGCATGCGAATGGTATAGTATGGGCTAATGGGCTCTTCGGGAAAAATCGGTCATAGTGTTTCGAAAATTCCAAATCTTCACCTACGCCTGTCGTTGGCAAGAGCCTTGAGCACTATACAGGTGATTGTATAACTTTGCTCAGTTCCGCCCCCAGTTTTGTTGGAGAGCACCCCAGGGGAACATGTTCGAGGGTTTCTTTATCCCTCTTCCGCTACCATCTACCACTCGAGAGGACTTTCGGTTTGTCGCATATTTAGAGTGCCTCCACGCCACACAGACAGAATATATTTAAATGTATAACAAATGGCACACAAACATCCATGATTATTGCGGGACTCGAAACCGGTCCTTAGGTATAGCAGTCTGTGTCTCTAATCACTATACCGATTAGGAGGGGGATTACATTAGAACTAAATTATCGAAGACCACGAAAACAGCGACAGAAATATTTTTGAAAAATATCGTTCACATTCTTGCGTCTGATTTCTAGAGCTTTAATAGAATTTTAACCGTTTGTATCTAAACTAATATTTTAAAAATAAATTTATTCATTACTTTCATCTATTAACGTAAAAACTTTTCAAGTGCTCGAGACTGCATGGCAAAATTATTTATAAATATTATTTTTCAAATGTATACCGCTTGCCATACGTTTCCTTGTACTTTAAAGTTAGCTTTGCTCCAAATATTGTGTCCTTAACAAGTAGTTACGCAAAATGGAACTGAAACCATCTAGCAAGAGAGAAAAGAGTCATCTTTAAACAGCAGCAGTCCATCCTGTTGCATGACAGGATCAGAAGCTATTAAGACAAGAACAAATATTGGTTCGTTCTTCTTCCCGTTATGCCGAGAGTAAGTTCCTAAATGTTCTTCTTCTCATACCCGTCAGAACGAGGGAAGTTAATCTTCTTATCCATTTTGGCGACAGACTGCTGCTTCAAAGCGTATCAGAGGATTTCTTTTCTCGGTGGAGGAGCCTTGGGGTCACGTCGTTGATGGGAGCACTCTCGGCTGTCAGATGGCGCTGTTCAGCTGCCATTTGACACCTCTCCACCCGTAGAATGCTGCTGAGATTTCACTCCGATCTTTGCCAGTGACGATAACAAGTTCAACTCTGGGCTCGATCAAGGAATAGTTGCTGCTTCGTGTCTGGATGATATATGGGCGGTCTTAGTAAAAGTCGTTAAAAGATGTTGTGCTTGTTTGTTGCAACTTGTAGAATGACTTGGCTGTATTATTTGTTAGTAAATTGTTGTCCATGATCTCATGCATGGCATGATGAGAGATTTCATAAGGCTGTCATGTGGAAAAAAGGAGTTTAATTTTCTAGCTTCATTCTTATCTAGATACATTCATACTGTCGATCTACGCTTTTTCGCTTTAATGTAAAAGTTAAGCCGAAAGGCTATTAAAATTAGATAGTGAAGTCAATAAACGTTTTTTGAGCACAAATATTCAAATGCTGTGATATTTGTTAGTGTATTTTTGAGGTTGCATCTATTTAATATTAAAATAGTTATAAAATAATGAAAATCAAGAACTTAGAACATCTAGTTTTATTTCAAATGGGGTGATGTTGAAATAACAATCGAATAAAAAATATTTGTTAAAACTAAAATATTTTTTCGCGCCGTCTAATATTTGGTTTAACAAATGTTCGGGCTATTTTGTTTGATCGTATTCATTGTAAAACATAATCGTAGTGATCGTTAATCATAACGTCTAAAATAAATTAATGATGAATTTGGGAATATGATAAAAATATTTTAGTAATTATAGGAACGTATTTATGAGATAAAATTTACTTCATTCAGATTGAAGCGGCAAGAAGTACTCAAAAAGATGCATTAAATAAAATCCAAATAAAATGACAGTGTATTAAATATATAATATTTTAGCACAAATTTGCGTTAATTTTTTCACGGAGAATACTTCATTGTCTATTATAAATCCATTCATAAACCTCTAAAATATTTTAAATATGAATCATATTTAAGTGATTTAAAACCAAAGTACATTTAGCCCTCCTACAACACGACATCCTGTAATACAGTTTCCCTGTAACACGATTCATAAATTGCGAGAAGCCTCCTACAACACGGTTTTTCTATAACACGGTTTCGCTCTAACACGATTAAAAAATTGTCCAAGCAATCGAAGAAATTTAACGAACTCCGCACGAAGTTTTTCCATATTGTGCAAAGCACCCATATAGTCCTTTAACACATAAGAATCCTTGTTTCTTAAGTTTCTTCAAGTTGCCTTCCAAGGTCCGCTTCTCGTGCGAACAAATGTCCTCCGATGATCCATATGAACAAATGTTCCCAGATAACAATGAATAAACCTCACTATCGCCGAAGGTTAACAACATGAGGTCACAATAAGTGCTCTAAAACGCACGACTTGCACGTTCGTCTTCCTAAATTCGAATCCTCGTCTTCCATGGCCTTAACAAAAGTGTCTCACTCTGCTGGTCGGCAGTCTGCGTCGAGCCAGGGTGTGTTAAAGAATAACTTTTTCTTCTTTAAGACATTAAGTTTCAATGTCGAAACATGTCCGATAGAGATAAAAACAACGTTTAAGAGGAAAATCATTTCTTTAAAAGTACAGATGCAAATCTTGGACAGTCTTTTAAAATGAGAAATTGCATCTCGCATTGGAAAAAGTTTTAATTGGAATGAAGAGAATGAAGAAACAGTCCGGACTATTAGGAAAATGAAAAAGGAACAAGAAGTGCAGTTGCTGGAGGGCCTTCGACATCCTCAAAACGTGCAGTTCGCCTCCGAGTGCGGCAATAATTGAGAAGATAGAAAAGTCACTCCGCATTTGGATTGATGATAGCTGTCAAAAAAGAATTTCGGTGGATAGAAATATCATTAAACAAAAAGCACTCGAAATTTTGAAGTACATCAAAGAAATGGAGAACTCTCTGTCAACCCAGATTTTCTGGTAAGTAAAGGTTGGTTCGAAAATTTCAAAAAACATTTTGCAATTCATAGCATAAGAATTCAAGGAGAATCTTTATCGGCTGATTATGAAGCTGCTGAGACGTTTCCTGAAAAATTTCAAAATATTATAGAATCCAAATAAAAGTTTAATAGTTTCAAGTTTTCGATGTCGACAAAACTGGGCTTTGGTGGGAAAAAAATGCCCAGTAAAACCTTTATATCAAAAAAAGAAAAAAAAAAAAAAAATGCATCCTGATTCAAGATGTCAAAAAAATGTCTAACGCCGCTTCTGTGCAGTATGACTTTGGACTTTATAACAAAACCTTTGTTAGTTTATAGATCTTTAAATCCTCGTGCACTTAAAGGCGTAAATAAAAACGTGTGTAGTATTTGGGTGGGAGGGAAAGAATACCGGAATTTTCTACGGTTTTCGCAATTCTTTGACCAATACAACGACGTGCACCTGTCTGTACTCTCGCGCGTACCATAGGTTACGTCAATGCAGAGAAAGGGGGAAAAGCTATTTCCGGGAGTATGATTCACCATCTGACGTTCCATATAAGGAAGAAAAGTTGTTTATTTAGTTTCGGCTTTGGTACGGGGGGGGGATAATTACTTACCGGTATGTTGGGAAGCAAATCCAAGAGTTTGGGTAGCTGGGAATATATAAAGACTGCTTTTTAAATTGTTTTGTGCCAGACGCTGAACGTTATTTAAGGCAGAAAAAACCGAGCTTCAAGGCGCTTAATACTTTTAGATAATGCTGCATGTCACCCACAGGATTTGAATCATCCCAGTGTCAAAATACTGTTCCTACCACCTAACACTGCTTCGTTACTCCAACCATTGGATCAAGATATTATTTATACCTTTAAAACATATTACATAAGAAGAGCATTGCAGTAGATTTTAGACGTAACCGATTCAAAATCAATTAATGTAATGGAAGCTTGGAAGAGATTTTCAATCTAGAACTTAATCGACATCGTATATTTCGTATATATCGCTGATAGAACTGAAAGCATCAACGTTAAATGCATGATAGAAGAAGATATAGCCCTCTTCAGTTGAAGCAGGAAACGTGCGTGAATCATCAGAAAATGAACTTGATGGCATATTAGAACTTGGAAAATCAATCGGAGGCGAAGGTTTTGTGAACATGGCTATTGAGGACGTTCAAGATTTATTAGCGAAAGAAGAATTTGAAGAAGATATGATAAAAATGGCATCCGAAGCTGTAAATCAAATCTTTTCTGAGGACACTACCACTGATGAAGATTGTGAAGTTAATAATTTAACATTAAAAAAATAAAAGAAGGCCTCTTAGCTGAAAATATTGAGTTGTTTTTCTTGAGTGCAGACCCTTCCGCTGAAATAAGCCGAAAACTCAAAATGGAGCTGTAAAACTGTGTAGCTCTATATCGAAAATTTAAAAATAATCCGGTAAGAACTAGTAAGCAAAGTAAAATTACAGATTTTTTAAAGAGGGAAGAAAATGTCAGAACTTTAAATGAAGAAAGAAATTCTCTGTTGATTATACTGAGCAATAACAATGAATAAATTTATTAAACTAAAGTTGCGTTTGATTAAAATATGTAATATTTTTTACTTTGTGTTGTATATACATATATTTTTTAATAAAAATTAAGTTGGTTATGTATAATTAAAAAAATTGTTTTTAATAAGTTTTCGGTACGTAACCCCCCTTTTTATACTGGCTCTGGGTCTCATACAACACGGCATATTCTAGGAACCTATCTACCGTATTATATGAGGGTTACTTGTAGGCTTTAATTAAATATTTCACTATATTTTGTTTTAAAATAATTACACTGTCTTGGCAAACGCCTGTTTAAGACATCTGAAAATGACCAGTGTTTCCAGGAACATAAATATACATCCATTATGAGCTTAACTTATCTAAGACCCCCCTCCCCCACAGAAGACGCAAATCTTTTGGAACCGTGGGTGGTCGTCTTATACTGTTCAGTTACGTTTTAGTTCTGTATTTTTCATTTAGAACGCCTACTCTGCACTTTAATGTGCGTTATACAATATTTAAGACATTTATTTGACTTTTAGACATTAAAAGTTTTATAAAATCAATTTCTTTTATCAGCGTAATAAAGGAATCTCAACAAAAGGTTATTCTGGACTCCACGCGGTTGATTAAAGATTGAAATGACGTCACAGAACGTGGATTCCAGCAATACACCTTTCTCAAAAACACTTGAGAAGAACAGAATCTGAATTCAGATTCCGTTTCCGGAGCGCCACCTAGCGCCAAGTTGCTTGAATTTAAATATATTTTCTTTTTGTCCCACTCACCTCACTCGCCAATCAATGCCAAGCCACCACGAAAGACATTTCATTTTGAAAAGCGGAACCTTTTTCAATACAGCTCTTATGGAAATTTATTTTTTGGTGCTGAAACGTGGAAAGTTTTATTTTTCGCTTTTAACTGCTGCTTTTTTCATATAAAAAAAGTAATCTATCAACATAAATGTTAAAATTTTTTATGTTAAAATATATTTATGTTAAATGATAAGGGGGAGAGTGGACGTACAAGAAACAAATTGTAAAACAAACATTTCTCTAAATGCCAGACCTTTTGGTTTTTTTGCTCTTGCATTTCAGCCATATATAAAAGAGTTTCAATCGGTTTTGAATGCCTCTTTGCCTGCCTGTTTACTTAACGTCGTTCCGGTGGTTGCCAGAAGGAGAAACGGAATATTTACGATTCTAAGTTTTATTTATTTTTTTTTAAATGGGTAACTTGCGTTCTGCTATGAAATTCGTTCCTTGTTTTTCGAAATTCGTTCGACTGTTGATGGACCGTTTTGATACTGCATATTGCAAAACCAATTTGAACAGTATTGAAACTACGGAAGAATAATGACGTAATAGATTTATTAATTTATTAAGCAGTTAATAAATTCATGATTTCATTATTGTTCAGTAGTTTCAATACTTTTGAAATTAATCACAAAAATGCTATAATTTATTGAGTATTTTATTAAGCAACAGCGGCTCAGACGGGATTGTGGTTAGTAAAGCTTACTAATGTACCGAAGGGCTCGGATCGAATCCCGGAGAAGACATGGATATTTGTAAATGTATGCGTCTGTGCAGCATGAGGGCATTCAAACTATGCTGCGAGCTGAAAGTCTTCTTCTTAGATGGCCTCATGCCACGAAACACAAGTTCCTGGTCCGGAGCTAATAAGATATGTGATTACCGTAGCATGAAAAAATAACGTATAGATAATATAATAACGTATAATAAGTTGAATAGTCCTTATAGCAAATCCGGCCTTGTAGGGTGAAAAAAAGAAACGATGCAAAATGTTCGTAATAAACGTAAACGGAAGCATGTCCGTCGATGCCGAAGCTTGTATAAGAAGCACCGATGGAGAAGTGGGAGCGATGAGCTGGGTCAAATGGTACACGTGATTGAAGATTTAACGATTGGCTGGCGGAAGCTTAGCTATCGGCTGAAAGTAAGGAAAGCATCAGAGCACAGAAAACTACAGGCTTCTTCCAAATAATAAAATACAAATAATAACACAAACAGGAATAACATGTTATATAACACCTTATAATAGCATACAAATAATAGAAATAACATGAATATAATAATCAGTCTAGAGCAGGGCTTCTTAAACTTTTTTCAGTCGCGACCCCCTTTTTATCACTGAGATTTTTTCGCGACCCCAGAACCCCATAATATTTACAAAATTTTGTGTGACCCCATAAACACTGCGCAAATCCGACACACGTGTGAGTGAAACTTTCAATTTTTAACTTGTACTGTAATATTCTATTGCAGTTTCAGGTCATTAAATTTAATTTCTGATTTTAACACTTAGAACAATGGAAAATTTTAAATACGTAACAGACGAAATGACAGCATCACTTGCAAAGCAAGTAAAATGAGCGTTTATATTATAAAAAGAATGCGTCGAAAAGTTTTCGTTTTTTCTTTGTCTGTATTGTCTTATCTTCATCTATTTTCAGATATATAGTGTAAAAATATTTGGTAATTGTAAAAGTATTATAGTAAGTTAAAGAATATCAAAACTGCTAAAATTTTTGGCGACCCTTGTGTAGGTTCTGCGACTCACAGTTTAAGAAACTCTTGTCTAGATCTAAGAACTGGTCTAGAGCTAAGAACGGCTCCAGGCCGTTATCTGTTAACTACATGATAAGGATCATAATTTAACATTGGAATTGAGGGGTTGTTAACGCTGGAAATCCCGTTAAAAATGTTTTTTTAGAAATTTTTGCAATAAATACAGTAATAGGTTTTATTCCAAGCTCTTCGTGTACGGTTGCATTACACTAGAAGCAGCGAGGACGAACAATTTGGCGTAGTGTAATGTTTTGACTTATCTGCAGTCTGAAACGTGATTTTACATGCAAAACCCCAGAAAACACTCATGCTGCCAGCTTGTTTGCCGGGATTTGAACCTGGGTTGAACCATCAGTGTTTTACAGCGATTAGATTTCTCGGCCGCTATTGAGTCGAATAACAGCTTGGAAGCAGATGATTGTTGACAGCTGAAAATAAGTAATTGTGAAAAATAAAGAATTTGGGAATAGAAAAGAGTCTGAATGATAATTTATTTAAAATAGGAAGTGTTATTCCTGATTCTTTTGAGGTACTTCTCAGAGATCTAAATTTGTCTAGTGGTAAAATATGATACCATTAATTGCTGATATTTTTATGTAAGCGAAGTCTATTTGTATTGACATTTTTATATAAGAAAACTATTAATAGTCATATTTTTCTGAGATTAAAATTTAACAAATTTGGCTGAAAATGGAAAGCTCTAAATCTGATCAAGGTAATTTAATTAATTCTTGAATTTTTAGCTCAGGCTGAAAATGTTTATAATTTTAGAAATCAGACGAACGAGAACAAAGTCACATAATGTCTATTTTATCATCTTGAACATACACAAATTTTTCTGTCTCAAAGATACATTTGGGAATTGTTATAGTCCTTAATATTACTTAAACAAGAAATGAAACTACACCTTTGTAGTTAAATAATCCAGTATGTAAAAAGGAGCATTGCGTGGACTCGAACCTCCAGCTTGGGAGTTTAAGTCTAGACAGTGCTCTTTTCTTCCAATGCTGCTGCTCAAGTCCAGGCTTGAATCTTCAAATCGAAGGCTCGTTATGTAATATATGCAAGAAGAAGTTTTCTACTCATTTGTACGCAGCGAAGATTATTTCTTTTTATGCGTTTATACGAGGTAGATAAATTCTAGTAATATTTTTCATATAATCGCATATCTAATCATATTCATACAAACAAAATGTATTTCTGCTTTTATTTTTACGTAAGAAAAGATAATTTCTAACCAATTTTTTATGTTAAAATATATTATTCTTTACACATTCAGCAGAAATCCGGATTTTAGAATTATTAGTAAAATAAAATGTGGATTAATTATAAGCGTGGATTTTTATTTTATACAATACATCCATATTTTTGTGCACTCATATATAACAAAGACTATTCTGATTTGGACCATTTATACAGATTATTTCTGCGTATAATATTGTATACGCAACTTTTATTTAATATCATATTTTAATGTAAAGAAAGATTATTTTGAAGTGCATATTTGTATGAGCAATATCTCAGCTCATAATTTTATGCAAGCAAACCTTTTGTTTTGTTTATGTTTAAGAAACAAATATTATTCATATTGATATTTTAACTTAAAATTGATATATTTATAATTAATCCGTTTTTTAATTCATTAATTAAATTAAACATCTGGGGGCCCACCAGCGGCGAGCGGTGAAGTCCCTGAACACTAGTAGTTCGGTCGAGGCTCAAATCCCGCGAAAGGGCTGACTGGATGGACAAAGCTTTTTCCATGTGTAACGTGTATACGAGCCAGTTTTCCTTAGAAAATACTCCACGAAGGCATCCCTCTCCTTAGGCAGATAGCTCTCGAGGCTTTGTCTTAGTTACGTAAACCAAACCAAACTAAAACCTAAAAATCTGAATTTATAGTGGATGCTGAGCAGTGATAATTATGACATTTTGAACGTAAAAAAATACTATAAATGATCATTTCTTAAGTAGAATGGGCAAGATAAAATAGACCTTACTTGTATAATACTAGCTGAAGTACCCGGCTTTGACCGGGCTTTATGCAAAGTGAAGAATCTTCATTAGGGGGATGAAGCTTGTTTTTTCAAAATATCCGGTAGGTAATGATTTTCTTCGTAATTTAGCTTAAGCTAAACTGCTCAAAATTTTATCAAGCTGGAAAACGGACTGTAGAACAGTGTAACTAATACGGCACCAATGTAACACTTTTGCTAAGATCTGATACTTGCTTTATCGGTCATGTTATAGAATTTCGTATTTTACGTAATATCATTTTTACGAGAACTCTTGCAAAGACTAGTGGCGAATTATCGCTATGTCTTGTAAGTACTACAGAGACAGAGAAAGGGTGTAAGGACTCTTTTATTAACCCAAGTAAAGGTCAACAGACGGCACCAGCTCGTGTTTACAGAAGTCAACAATTATAGCTTAACTCGAAGATAATGCATTAACTAAAGATAATGAAAGTAAGTTAGCTCAACAGCTGCTAACTTAGAGTAACGTGTGACTGTTTGCACGTTACTCTAACACGGCGTAGCAAATCTAATGGCGAGAATAACTCAAGGCCGCAAGAGAATCGAATTAGCACGTGGCCTTGAAGCAGACAGAATACGCTCTAATTCTACCTTTTAAGACATTCCTTTAAGTAGGCTCTTCTTTCAACCTCATTTGAATATCTAGAAATTTACATTCTGGTAGGAAAATGGAAATGAGAGTCCTGTCATTACCTGTCTCGTAAAATTTCGTAACAAGAAATAATGATTACTTGCGTAAAACTATAAAATATTAATACAACACTAAAATATTTATTATAAGAATCTTTTAATTTCATTAAATTAAAAGAAAAAATACAGATGGATAAAAGAAAAAATACAGGGGGAAAATCCACGTTTTTAGGCATTCCTCTATCTGAAACAACATTTTTTGAAAAGATTAAAATTCCACAATAATAAATTTTTTCATCAATTAAAAATCTAAAAAATGCTTTATTTACGTTCAGAAATGTTGTTAATGAAATTAAACATAGAGTTCATTATCGATCTGAACCTTCAGTTGCCTAAATCGAGCGGAAACTCAACGTAGGCGGTCTAAGTGTAATTCAGCTGCAAAACATTTTATTAAATGATAGGAAACATAATAAATCTCGAGTCAGCGAAGTAATTTTGCTACGGAAATTAAAAAGGAGTCATTTACCCCGTACATCAACTATTATTAATGGATTTTTATTATATTCAGATTAGTTTAATTCCGATTAGAAAAATACTTTATTCCGCGAGTGTCTGCAAATTTTAATTGCTGTAGAATGTTCTCGTGTTCCTTGCCTTAATTAAATATTCCACATGAACATAAGTTTGTTTTATTTAATTGATGATCTCAGCAGGTAATATCATTTACAACGCTTTTCAAGGTCAGGTAAGCAAGATTATGAAAACAGTTTAAGTTTTCTTTTCTTTTCTTTTCTTTTCTTTTTTTTTTTTTTCTGAATATAAAATGCAACATTTACCAGAATAGTTGTAGAGTTAAAATTTCTGATAGTGAAATGTAATTTAAACGCCAAGAAAATTTCTATACGTTTATGTATGAAATTCCAGAAGATATTCGAGAAAAAGTTACTAATTTGGAGGAATTTCTCATGCTTTCATGCTCCATGCCCTTAATTCTAGACTTTGATAGTAATTTTAAAGAGAAGGCACACAATGTGAATTGTTTGTTTTAGCAATTAGTTTAGCAATATCAACATATCCGTTGATATTTAACTCAAAAAAGTGTTGAATCTTTTGTTTTTAGAATATTTACTTTATGAAGACATAAGACATATTGCTCTTATTCGTACTTTTTACAGTACTGCCTTAGATGTGTTACATAAAGCGTTAGGTAGGCAGAACCATATGCTTTCTGAATGGACCTTTTGAACGGGATATGTGCGAAGAAGTGTAGAAAGTAAACTTACAAACTTTCATTTCACTTTACATTTCACAAGCAACATGTTGCCTTTCATCATTTGCTCAGTTTCATTTATGAATAATGGATTAGTCATTTTAGGTATATACCCAACACTCAATTGTTTATTAAGAAAAGCATATGTATCAATTTATAAAACGAAATCATCAGATAATGCATCTGCTCACTATTTTTATTACTATGTTATGCATCCTGAAACCACTCTGTAAGTTTCAATTTAAGATTGTGAACTACGACCACAACAAAGAACGCATAATCAGCCAATACTTTTTGTTTAATAAAAGTCATCATGCTTTTAAAGCAGCAGTTAACCGTCTTTCACATAAAGGACATCCCACTGATAATCAGTATTACACTTGATCCTCACTACCTACAGAGGATTATTTTCGGAACTCCTCAAAATCTTAGATTCTTATATTGAAACTGAGTAATAAAATAAAGATCTTACGTTTTATTAACTAAAATCATACACCGATGAACAGTTGTTAAATCGTAGCGATAAGAATCAGCGTATATTGCATAAATGTGCAGGATTAATTTCGAAAGTTAAACTGAACTTTCTTCTTCAGCTCAAGAATGAAAATTACGAAGAGGAAGCAAGTGTTCACGCAATGCCAATGGACAAGAAATTCGAGAAAGTTCAGACTAAAGAAAGGAATAAAGCCAGTAGCGCCATCTGGTAACAAAAATTGAAAACATTTAGGAAATTATTTCTTTAAAAGCTGAAATGTAAAGCGGGATTAGAATTGGGGATATTAACTAGAACTGAAAGATTTTTATCATACGAATGTGAAACACCTGGAAGAGATCTAATTCATCAACGTAAGATGTTTTTTTGAATAATTTTGGTTGCAGAGAAAGGGAAATTACAAATTTTTAGCCTGCACAGTGGGCAGTAGAGAATTATGTATTCCTCTCTATCTGTCTTTTTTTGCTTCTTAGTGCGAAATCGAAATTTAAATCCTTAGGTGAAACTTTCTGGAATATTTTGTCTGTTGTTATCGTGTGAGCACATACTTCTCTTTCCTTACTTTCCTTTCCGCAGGTAACGAAGGCTCTTGAATCTTTGAAACTAGTCCTGGAAATTTATTCGACTAATTCTGTTTCTTGATGCTTTAGTATGTTTAATACTTATCTTATGCTTTGCTAAGTGACATCGCTGTGAGAATCCGCTATGCTCGAATGCGTGTGAGTGGTAAATTGGAGGTCCGCGAAGTGGCAACACTAGATTTTTGTTCATTTTTCTCGTCTGTCATTTTCCGATGCAACATCATGCTTACAGATTTGATTTTACCGATCCGCGGCTCTACACGTTAATGAAAAATGTTACATTTTCAGAACACCGTCATTATTTAACTTCCCTATTGCATATTTTGAATTAATGTTTTTGCACATATTTTGAAAGAACTTTTTGTAGCAGTATTTTGTAATGTTGCTTTTTGTACGTTTGCATTTATCCAATAGAGGGAATTTTTTATTTAGTAGTTATTTTCTGTTAGTAATTTCAGTAAAAGGATAGAGAAGCATTTAAACTCACGTAGCAGCCGTTTTTATAGAACCATATCTTGCATGGTATTTCAGTCTTCCCCCCTGTTTGCCTTCTTTCTCTTTCGTGTAGAAAAATGACCTCGAATTCGAAAGCTGAATATAGATAATCGCACTTTTCTCACCTGAATGATTGTCCATTCCGTGACACCTTGCCGTTAGAAAAATGCCGACTTCATTGCTCTGAAAGCCGAAGATGGTTATAACAATAATTGATCGGAAAGCGTGATAACATGTCACCATGACTGACTTTTCCACATGCTTTTACTTTTCTTTTTTCGCTCCCCAATTATTCCCTACGGAAATATTTCTCAACAAAAAGGGAGATTCCCTCTTTGATATATGTGTTACTTTTCATGTTTAGGATCACTTTTTGTAAGTGTATTTTTATATTACTCATTTTTAATATTTTAAAGCAATATCCATTCATATTTTATCTACTTTTAAGTTAGCGAACCACAGAATTTATCATCTACGTGGGCTCGCAGGTTTCCATTTTGAAAGTGGTTGCTGTTATGTTATGTTGAAACATTCTCGTTTCTGAGTGCTGTTGCACTTCTCTGAACATAAGATATTTATTTTATTTTTCAGTTTAAAGCGATATAAAGTTACTGTAGGGTTCTAATTGTGTAAAAATTAATGTAAAGTTTTAAATCTTAATAATTATTAATTAACATGAAACACCTCATAATCGTTCAAACGAAGAACTTAATGATCTTGGATGAGAATTTGCATTCTCAAATCTAAAAGCTCGAGCTAACTCAGACAAAATTTAAGCTTTATTAATTCTTACACCTAAATTTACATTTTTCGTTCATTTAAATTTATATTTCACACCTTGGAAGAACATTTAAAATTACCTTTTTATTAAACAACATTATTTTATTAAAATCTTTAAACCAAACAAAAGGCACCATTCGTGCGCACAAAAACCCACAGGCGCTTGCGAGTATTTAAAATAACAAAGTTGGAATTTAAAATCAAGTAACGTAGTCGGATACTATACAAAATGTATTATTTAAGCTGCTTCAAATATTTTAACGGCGCATTTTAACGTTGGCTAGCGAAAATAGCTAGAGCCGGATTAAACTCAGGCAGATCTGGGATAGGATATAAACTACAGGCGAGGCTGGCAAAAGCTCTAACACTAAAACATTCAAAACCCTCGACTTAAGTTACTCAAACAACTAATTTGCACTCCAATGATAATTGTGGAAAGGAGAAATTATAGTAAAAGTTTATATCATAATAATTGGTTAATTAACGTAAAATACCTTAAAATATTACCTATTAGCATAATAAATTAAAAGTTTAAAAGCAGTTTGGACATTTAAATTAACCTAGCAGATTCTTTGAAAAATTTTTGGAATGTTTTGTCACGGTATGCTACGCCACCGTGCATTTATTTACCAACGTGGCATGATAAACGTCGCTTTTGCGTAAGACGTAAGATTTTCAAATTATCCTTCACGAAAGTGTACAAATGCTTCTGCCACGCGGAACGGCACAATCTTTAAGTTATGCTTAACAGCCTGTGAGGTTTTAAAGCAGTAAGCTCACTCTTAATGATTTAAATCTTTATATCATTTTTTAATATCATAGCTAACTAATGTAAGTTAAAAATATTTAATTTTATTAAAAAAGTGATAGGTATCACAATGTATTTAAAATAAATTTATAAACATTTATACTGTTAACGTAATTAATAAAAAAGTTTCTGATGCCATACATATATTATGTTCTTTAGCTGTGAAATAACCATTTGCATACGAGGCATGTTTTTATTTGTTTATTTTTGATTTAAACTTCTTTTACTTCGAACAAAAACGTATATAAAGAAAGCCATTCCCTGATAAGAGTTTTATTACGCCGAGCTTTGCACATGCGCGGAAGTATAAAAGCAAGCCTGTGTAATCACGTGATGCTCATCGTTTGCCATCTAGTCCCAAGTTTGCATATTTTGTGATCGAGGAAAAGAATCAGAATTTTAAACCAGTGGCGCCTAAAATTAAAGCTCTCGGCGAGTTGAATGACGCGTTATAAAATTTCGCTGAAAACCGCCTTCTTGCAAGATGTACTTAATCGAGCGATAGATTTTAGTATGAGTTTAATTTCCCATAACGCTGGTGAAAATTGCTTCAACAGCAGTTTTTGCAGTCCCCCCTAGTTTCATTCTTTTTACTTTTTTTATTACCATCTTAGATTAGCTTCTTTTTGGATCCGAAACAGATTCTTGAATTTCATTAGTGGATTTTTCTTTTTTCCGAGGATAAATATCATTTTCACGTTATTTTTTGGCATTAGCTTAGGCAATACATTACTTAAGGTCGTTTCATTGTGCTTGAAAGAAATTATGTCTTTTCCCCTTCTTTTTATAAAGCTGACCAATTATAAATAAACAGAAATTCATTTCTTTTTGCTAATTAGTATTTATTATTTAAGTTATTCTTTCCTTTTAGCTTCATTGTGAAAGCTTAAGAGCATAAAATTTAATCTGAAAACTAGTAAGCTATTAATCTGTTAATTACTTTAATGAAAACTAAGCGTTTTCGAATTGTGCATTATGTAAAACGTTTTCGGTAAATATTTTTGTTGTTGTTTTTCAGGGATTCATGCTATGAAACATTATGTTCTCTAATGCTATGAAACATTTATTAGAGAATAACATTCTTGTCCCGTAAGTCAGTGGTTTCAAACTGTCACCTCGCTGGCCGCATGCTTGCCCCGAACCAATTTTATGTGGCTTGCGAAAACATTTCAACTATGAACTTTTTAATTTGTGTAATTTAAAATTGTTATGTGGTTAATTTGTGTATATAACTTGTACATAGTATAAATATTTGTTTCTTTAGTTATGTTATTTTTTTGTTTTATTATGTTTTGTTTGCATAGGATTTGCTTTTGCCAAGGATTATACTGCCGAGAACGTGCAGTCCTTGGGAGGAGGCAGTGTTTCGAAATGGGCAGCCGCGGTAAGATAGCTTACCCGGAAAGTAGTTTTAGGGTTGCCATAAAATGATAAGGGAAGGCACGGTCGCCACATTTGGCGACAAAATTGGCGATATGCCATGGATGGATGGAGAACCTTCTGGAACGAATTCTTACCGGTTTAGCCGAGAATGCTCTCGCACACAAGCCAAAAGCTATATAAACCCTGCTGGTACGCATTGAGTCAGTATGTCTCGTCGAGTTAGTCCGTGCGGAGTCTATCGAGTTGACAGTCGGTCAGCGAGCGCCGAGTGGGTCGTCGTGTGCACCGAAAGAGTCTCTTAGTCACGGTTAGTGCATCGTCGAGAGTGTGTTGAGCACCGAAAACGACTGAATCGAGGAGTCAGGAGCTGTACTCTTGTGTATCGTCGAGTGCATCGCAAGTTGTAGCGTGGAGAGTCTCGAGAGTGCTTGGAGTTCCGAGAACGACCGAGCAGAGTCGGGAGTTGTACTCTGATGCTTTGCAAGCTGTCTCCACCTTATAGCGTGATAACACGGAGCCTTTGTCGCTTATTGTGTCAGTGTGTTTATAGTAGTTCTTCGACGACTGTAACGTGATTTTGGAGCTGTCCTGATTAATATTGGCTAAATAAAGTGTGTTTTGATACTTCATCAAGTGCTGTGGTCATTAGTCACCCCAAATCCGCACGAATCCGTACGTAACGTACGAGCGTAAAGAAGAGGAAGAAAAATAACGCAACAATATTTTTCTTCAAGTAATGAGGGAGTAGATAGTGAATATACTTTACGAAAAAAATAGCATTTGATTTATTAATATTACTTTGTAAGCCATGCCCGCAGCAATTCAATATAATGTTGGAGTTGACTGTAAATTTGTCATCCATTCATGACTATGTAATCCCCTTCATTTGTGACTATGTTCCTATTTGTGACTGTTCGCGGATGACATTTGTGACTGTGTTTCCATTTGTGACCATACGCGGATGACATTTGTGACTGTGTTTCCATTTGTGACCATACGCGGATGACATTTGTGACTGTGTTTCCATTTGTGTAAATTTGTCGTCCATTTGTGACTATGTCATCCACTCTGCTTATGACAACTCAATACCGATTACGAATCATGATTAATTTATCTTTTACCCAAAGAAGCATATTACTAGTTCGTATGTTGTTGCCATTCGGGGGAAAGTAAATGTACCTTTCGATTTTTACTAAGCTGAAGCTACGTAACAAGCTGAGTGATTTCCAAGCAGTAAATGTATTTTTAACTGTTTACAGCTTTATTTTATTTTTTAATAACACATCAAATTGATGTGAGTTAAAATGCATTAAAACACGTAAATATAATTAATGTAAATTTTTTGATGTCATATATTATGTACCTGGCACAAAATGGTTTGATTTTTTAGTATTGATTAATGAAACGCAATTAAATATTTTAAAGTTATAAATTAAAACTGTTACTCTTCCACAGTTAAATTACCGTTAAATAAGAAATTTCGTCTTAATTTTTATGTATTTAGTTCTATTATTTAAAATCAGCAGTCATTTTTCTACTGGTTTTATTTATGATGTAAATCTGCCTTACAAAATATCAGATTTTGATTTAATGCAAGTAAATTAAGAAGATTAGAAGGTAATAAATCCAAAGAAAATGTTAATCGTGGCAAATGTTACAATAACCTATAAATGAATTTTACTACCAGTCTTTAAGAAATGTTGGAAAGGCATTTTAGATCAGTATATTTATCTCTATTATGATGATACGCAGATATCTATTTTTATTGGTATTAATATATAAACTATTCATTTATACGTTGAATTTATAATACCATTTATTTTATGTAAAAATAAGAGCCTAATTACTTAATTTTACTTAAAGGAACATTATTCAGATAATTTAATTATCCTTCTTCTATTCATTTTAACATTTTTTCTTCGACGTATCAAGCTTCTCTAAAGAGAGGCTATTTTATAGAAAATCCTATCTTATATTTATTGCAAAACAGTTTCAAAAACTTCCGAATTACTTTACATGAGAAGGCATCTAATTCGGGATAATACGGTAATTTTATTCAGCATGGCATCTACTTTCTCTAAGAAGATATCTGAAAAAGAAAATCCTGTTAACAATGCTGCTTATCTACAGCTCTTTTCAGAGCCATATAATGTATTCTATAGAGGTCTTTTATTATTACTTTTCTTAATTTGCGTAATCACAAAAAAAAGGAGCAATGTAATGCTGCTTGTATAAAAAGACGTTGTAACTGTATTTTATCTAAAAGAACGTATTTCCTTTTGTGCTGAGTATGTTTAACTTTTTAAAATTAATGAAATGTTACCGCAAAGTATTTATTTCTCATATCAAATTTCTCATTTGCTTAAAGTAATATAAATTTATACCTTGTCTAGGATATTCACAAAGGATGGCTACCTTTTCATTCCCCCTCCACGCGTAATTTTCCTCCTAGCTTTTTAGCTCCGAGTTCTTAAAAATATTTTCTTCCTCAATACATTCAGAGAATTTTAAAATGGATTCGTCCACGTAGCGATTGTTTTTGGCCTCAATAACAAAGACGAATCCTCGCAGAAGGTCACATCTAATACAAGAACTGACCCATCACATCGAAGCAAACACGAACTGACATTCGGTCTACGATTTCATCGCATCAGCTGCACATTCACCTTCTCAAACTATTTATAGATAATTTGATGCTCAAGGAGCAGGAGAGGGAACAATAATAACGGGCGAAATTCTAGTTACAGAGAAGTAGAAAGGAAGATATATTTTTTAAATATTGTAATGCTAAAGTAGCTGTATATTCTTACGTGGAATATAGGTTTGATTTAAAGAAATAATATTATGTTAATTACGTGTAGTTTTTCTATCTTTGATTATATTCCATTTGTTACGTTCTTACTGTAATCGCACCTTCCCGAAATTACATTATTCGCGTGAATTTTTCTTCTTGATTTTCGGACAGTAAAATTAGGAAATAAAGAGGGGAGGAGGGAAATACGGTATTCTTGTTATAAATATTCTCATATTTTCACATCAAGTATGTTACTATATACTATTTTTCTCTAATTTCTATATGCGCCATTTAAAATTGTTCTGTTTTTAACGTGGGGCTTCCATTTAATTTCAAATTCTCTTTGCCGAAGAAAAATTCGAACCGCAACTCTCATCATAGTATGCCCGCGTTCTTCCCCAGGTGGCGCTCGAACACCAATCGGAAATTTGGAATTCACTGTGAAAACCGGAGAGGTAAGTGCGAAGAGCCGAAAGGGAAAAGAAGTTCCAATTAAAGGGATCATTTAAGGGGAAACAAAGAAGCATCCAAAAATAAATATTTCTACTCCTGTTGTAGGAGTAATTTGGTGCGTGCTTTCCTTGCTTTGGGGAAAAAGAGAGAGGGATAAGAATAAAAGTTTTCCTAATTGGATTGCACTTCGATAAACACACCTGCCAAAGAGAAGGGAAAAGGGAAGTTTCCGTTTTTCTCCCTCCCCCCTTTCTTCTACCGAAAACTGCTTCCCGCATTTGGAATTGAACGAGAACATAGAGAAGAATTAAAGTTGTTTGCTTAGAGTATCCTTTTACTGAAGTTGGCTAAGCAAATCTGTTTTAACTTGTAAGCGTTAGAAGGAATTATTTCCAAATTTAGAAGTTCGAATATTTTTTAAAAAATTTCTTAGAGAAGCTAAACTTGTTTTAGCTAGAAAATATATATATTTGGTAATCATGTATCCTATCACGTACAAATATGCAACGGAACTGTAAATACTCTAATAAAATGAGTCATGTATTTTACTTAGTTTATTTAGAGAAAATCATGTTATAATGCTGCCTGATCATCGGAATTGTAAATACTCTAATACGCTTTGATTAATGAAATGCATCATGTGTTTTACTGTCCTTACTTAACAACTTTTCATGTTATAACGCTGCTGTGATACTGTGATGTTTCTTAGGCTGGTCTCAGCGCGAACTTCATCGCGCTCTTATCAGCACCTCAGGTGCCCCTTAAAACAGGGATTCCTCGCGTATGAGACCTTATTTGAATTACCACTAATAGGTGAATTAGATGAGGAAGGAAAAATATAGGCCCTTGCCTGTAATTATTGTGTTGCAAGAACACGGAGATGTGAGGGTGTCATAATATGTCCTATGTATGATATATATGTGCGAAATCCCTACATGAAATAAAAATTGTCCCTTAGGGCCTTTGTGAATATGAAAATATGAGAAATAAGAAGTGACTGTGCAAAAGACAGAAATCAAATGTCTAATGTATAACGCTGCCTAGCCATCGGAATCACAAATACGGTAACACGCTTTGATCAATAAAATGCGTCATAGGTTTTACTGACATTATGTAGAGAACTTTCAAGTTATAGTGCTGCCTAACCATCCGAATCGTGAATACTCTAACACGCTTTGGATAATAAAATTCGTCATATGTTTTATTGCCCTTATATACATAACTTTCCTGTTATAACGCTGCCTAACCATCGGATCTGAAAATACCCTAACACGGTTTGATTAATAAAATGCGTCATGAGTTTTATTGACGTCATATAGAGAATTTTACTGTTATTACACTGCCCAGTATATAGTATACGATTCTCATACTCTCTACTGCATTAAGCGTACATATTCTCTACTGCATTAAGCATGCATCTTTTAATAACTGTAAGTAAGTATATTGCGGTAGAATAGTGCTAGCATAGGATCTGGCTACGGAAGAGAAAAAAGAAGTGGTAAGAAGATAGTTTCTAATCCATTGCTGAGGAGGACCTAGAGGTGGACAAAACCGCTCTTTTATGAGATGAGATCAGAACTGTTTTCTCACTGAACTCAGTCGGTTCATTTGTATAACTCACCGCTCACTAACAGTAACTTTGATGACTAACATCGGAAGAAATGAAGCAGGATCGGTGTGCAAGAATATTTAGCGAACAGCTGAAAGAATCGAAAGAGCAGCGGGTTCCAAAGAATTGACTCAGTTCAACCGCTAATTCCCTGAACTGATATTTTTCAACTGTAGTTTAGAGATTTCCTACAATTACCTTTCTCTGTAGAATTAACTATAAAATTCTAGTAAAATGATGTTAAAAAAGTTGGGAAATGATGAAACTTAACCTGACCTTTAGCATGGGAATATAAACATTCTTTTAGCTTCTAAAATGGGAATAGGTCTTTTCTGGCACGTTTCAAACAAAAGCTCTTCGTAGGTAAACTTTAACAGACTTCACTTCTCTCTCTTTTTTTTTTTTTTTTTTTTTTTTAATTAATGAGCATTCTCTCGTTCAGGAAACCAATTCACTCAGTTCCTTGAACCAATTCACTAACAGTAAACCATCTCTAGCCTATCACTTTTGTGAGTTAGGCAATAGATCTTGAAAAATTATTCAATTTCGGTATGAACAAGTTTAATTCTGGTAACCCCAATATTATAATAAGGGAGTTGTGTAACTAGACGTTATAGTGATTTATTTAGCTTTCCCGCAATCTTAGTTACTTTAAGAAAATAATAAGAGATGGCGCCATAGATACTCTTTATGACTCTTCAGTATTTGAAATAACAATCTTTTGTAACTGTATATTAAAAATTATATGCCCTCCTTTAGTTTGACACTTAAAAATAATGGGAGTTAAACATGCAGAACTTCAAATATTTTATGATCTTTTCCGGCTGTAATGAACAGGTAATAAATCATTATCTGTTATGAATCTCATAATATCAAATAATTTGATCTTTTAGTTACAGTTTGTAATTCCTAATTACAGATTAAATTGAATAGAAGATCTATAATTATTTTTAACTTCAGCCAATTAGTAGAGTTTCCTAGAAACAAATATAAATGTATTTATCTTTATTTCTATACTATTAGCAATATAAGATAAATAATAATTCAATAATCCTCCAGTAAAGGTTTGTACCTATATAAAAACTGAGCAATAAAAATGCTTATGAATTTATTTTTTCGGTTACCAAACTCCTCTAAATGAAATATTTTTGGCTCTAAGTTTATACCATAACCATGCAGCCTAGAAAACAGATTATTATGATAGTCATTTTCATTCTACGCAGTACAAGAATTTAAATTTTTCTCTCCAGTTGCAAATCTACCTTGTTTAACAGCCTGAGTAATTTAAAAAACAATATATAATTTAAAGTAATTTGCATCTGTATTTTATTTTTTGTTATACATCTAATGATGCAGGTTATTTGTAAAGTTTATAATGCACCACACCCACAGAAATCTTGAAATAGATTTTCGAAAAGCAAACATTGTGCGTTTGTTTTCGCAAACTGTGGTTATTAGACATGTACTTCCCGTGTTTTAAATGAGGAAAAATTTATGGTTTAACAGTTTTAAATTAAAAAAAATAATATTGAAAAATATTGTAAAATTTTTTATACATCCTCTTGTTCGCTATATTTATATTTAAGAGAGTTTTATACTCATTATCGAATCGAAAACAAAATACAAAGGGTGCCACTCCCGTACATCAAAAAACGATCGGAATATTTCATTTTAAAATTGAAGGTAACATTCAGGGGTCGTACACAAATTAAAGAGCACAATGTTTGCTTTTCTACGTAATATAAAATAAAATATCAGTTTAAGAAAAGGGTTCTAAGTTGATAGATTAAGTGACAGGCATTCCTAGGCAGAATATTGTGAAAAGTATAAATCATTCTAATTTTTATAAGGTTCAGAGAATCTTAAAGAAATCATATTCTAGAAAATACAGAGAAGTTTTAGCATTGGCACATAGACAAATCATAACATTATGTGCATACATTCAAAATTTAAAATATTACTAATTTAATGAATTTTTTATGATTATTATATTGTGATTTTAAGTAATAAAACTGTATGAGAAAATATTAATAACGTATTTTGGCGTGTCAAAATTTCTTCACCTTACCAAATGTAACAAAATAAATTAAAGACAATAGTAAATAACAAAACAATAAATGGCATTTAAGAGGAAAAAAATCAACCTCGAATTATTCTAATTTTTTTATTAAGCGACTCCTCAAGGCAAATGGAAAATGACGTCAAAAATCGCAAATTTTGAAATTTAATATCTGGGTCAATTTTTTGAGCCTAACCTTTCGTTTATTTTTTATAATGAGTATAAAAATGTTCTAAGCATATTGACCGGGCTACTGTATAAAACGTTAGATTTCGCTATTTTTATAAAATTAAAAAATGTCACCTCATCAATTTTTGTATCATTTAAAATATTTTTATGACGGAAGTAATGCGTTAACAGCAACAGCAGCAAAAATACAGGTATAGTGAGGACTTTTGTGAATACGGAGCAATCTGACGTATAATTTTTGTAAATATTTTTACCGTCAATTAAGAAAAAACTTTTCTAACACTTAAAATGTTTCACACTTCCGTACAAAATAATCGTTTACACATCGCCTAACCATGAATTTCTGACAATTTCGTTATTATTAACTTGGAATGAGGTCAGATAATAGTTATGCAGTGAACGTCGAACACTAATAATATATTTGTAGTTCTTTACTGTATCTGTACTTTGTAATATTTCATATTACTATCATATTTATATATATTTGTGCATAATATAAAGCATTTTTCTTTTATTATTCATCAGTTGTCAATGGAGCGCAACAGTTTGAAGTCAAACCGAGCAGCGTGGAAGTGAACCCTGGAGACACAGCTATGCTCACTTGCAAAGTTCACAACCGCCAAGGCGAATGTGCATGGCTGAAAGATGGCAAAGTGATGGGGCGCATCGATACCAAATACGAATTTTATAGAGAACCCCCTGATGGCGACTGCAGTATACGGATCCGAAATGCCAAGATAGAGGAGGATGACGGGATGTGGCAATGCCAAGTGACACAAATAGCCCTCACGGAACCAACGCTGACGGCACCTGAAGTCAAATTCACAGTTAGAGGTATGTAGCTAAAATATTTTTTATCCTGAATTACCTGCTTTTCTTATATATAACAGATGCTTCGGTAGAAGTAGGTGGGATACCAGAAATTCACCATTGGTTATTCAGGTACAGTCCCGCCGCAGTTTTGAGAGAGAATGTCCTAAAGGGGGGCTGTCCGATGCTCTCTCACCCCTCCTTCCCAACCATAGGCTCTCGATAGGGCTTTCACCTCGCCGTCTATTTTAAGTTTTCCGTGCTCCATTGCCACACAGACACTATAGGCTTGCAAACATCCATGCTTTCCCCGAGATCCGAACCCATCGGCACGGCGATCAGCTTCTCTAGCTACTATAGCAGCTGGGCAGCAATATGTAAACGCAGGTACTGTTGAAAAGTATTGGGAACGCCAAAGCGTTGCACGGCTAGGCAACTAGTAATGCCTACCCGTACTAATTACCCCTAAAAAAATGCAAGCTTTATAAGAGTTCACAATGAAAGGTTGAGAAGATGAGCAGCTGAATCTTTCCAAAGGCTCTAGAGTTTACCTATTGTGGTACATTGTGCAGTCCCGCCTTACATCTCGCATCTAGTTTTTATTAAAAATAATGATTTAGGACATAAAGAGATTACAACACAGTTTCAATACAATTTAAAATTCACAAATTAGATTAACAACATCTCTTTTGATGTTTCAAAAACAGCAGATAAACATAATAAGTAACAGATGAACTTAATGAGATCAATATAATTAAGTACTGGAAACACAATACTGTAATGATCTGTACTAATAATACTGAGGAGATGTCCACGGGGTCAAATCGCTTGGAATATATAAGTGTAGGATATTTCTGTCAAATCGTTAATAAAAGACAATACATATATTTAAATCTTCGCACCAGAGCAGATGAGCAGCAGTCTGATCGACGCGGCCAACTAGGTGCCGGTACCGTTTCGCGAATTGGCCGTTGTTGGCCAGGACACAAGGGGCGGCTGACACTCTTATGAAGTTCAATTTGTCATTGAGCAGTGCCAGTTTTATCAAGATGTCGGGGCGCTCATGTGAAGATCTAAGTGAACAGTTACCTACTTGCATAAAGGTGCCTGCCCCTTTTTGCAAGTTCGCTGTTAATGCTAATGATGCTTAGTGATATTTATGACGATGTTTATGATACTGATGATGTTCCATGAGTTTAATATATTTAACATTAGTCCCCCCCCGAAGTTTTTTTAAAAAATTTAATGTCATTAAATCTTGTTTTTTTTTCAACGATTTCATTGCTTTTTATTGCTTGAAATTCGCAGTTGTGATTAATATTTCATCTGTTTTTAAATTATGGATATCAGCTGAAAGGGCGGACGTGCGGTCCCCAGCGCCTCGGGAAATTTTTTATATTTCTGATAGCCTCTTCGTCCCCCGTTAAGGGTGTGTAAGTTGCCATACTTTACTAGCACCATTTTGTTCTCTATGCAAAAAACATCGGCAAGTTTTTATGTATCTAGCAATGACGCGTACATTGTGTTCCATAGGTGGCTTTGCAAAGGGCTAGCGGATATTATACTTCCATCCTAGTTTTGAAAAGCATTTATGATGTCACACTGTTGACTGCAGCGATGAGCTATGTTACTGTTTATGTTATATGTTAAATATACAATATAATACAATACTATACATAAATGTTTTTCTGTTATGCAAATGAAGAAAAAATTTTCCGCATTCTCTAACGTATCTGTGACGTTTCACCTCCTTTGCAACGTTAGCCGATTTATAATAGCATCTTTTTCTCTGCACAATCATTGACACCATCGTACTCAGCATACAGTATGCAATAATTGAGTTCCGGATAGACATACCATCTTCTTGCTTTCAAACAGTCTCTTTTTGCACCACGTGGTGATCCTAACCATTTTCGTTTTTGCTTCACTCATTTGATTAACATTACTTAAACTCACTCGTAATGAATTTAGTCGAAATAATACAAAATCTATCAACAATTCAAAGTTTAAGCTAGAGTTGTTTACTGATCAGTAGCAACAGTCTCATGAGCAGTCTTAGCATTGTCTCGAAAGAGGTAAACAAGTGGGAACATCAAACTCGAGTCGTAGTCCAAACAAATGTCTTATAGCAAACAAAAATTTCCGCGCCCGAACACAGATCGTGTACCAGTTAAACTTACTTCAGAACGAAAGTATACCGAGGCACCATTGCATATGAATATGTGTGCAATTATATTTATGAACATCCCTTTAGAAACTTTATTCTGAATAAATTTGTTTTCACAAAATTAAAGGCAAATAGAAACAGTCTTATTATTTAAAACTCTGCGGCACAGTGTGGACAAACCTAAAAATTTCCTTCTGTACGCACAGAAAAATTGAAGGAAAAAGGATTTATAGGTTACTCAAAGCCTTCTTTATTTATAGTAGATGGCAGCTCAACACAAACCAGTCCATATATTTTAGCCATGTTTAGTTTTTTAAGACCTTCATTTTTCAAAGAAATCTTCCAGATTATTTTTAAGGTATAAAAGGAATTGTTTGAAAAGAAATTTGTATGTTATTTTTTGGCTGTATGCTAATCTCCTTATTCTATATTAGTTTTAAATTTTTACCTTGAAATCTTGACTAAAATCAAACGGAGAACCCTAGGTGTGCCCAGACCGGGCTCACCGATAATCTAGGACAACTGAGAGTCTGTATTCTTTGTTTCTACGCATCTCATCGGCCAGTTCATTGACAACAATGCTCGTGTCAGCACTCGTTTCGAAGCTCTATTCAATCAATGTGCCCACTTTGGGCACACCCACAGAATTAAACGATAAGTGCTATCTTCACAATATTTTATTTGCGTACTCCTCTAGGCCTAATTAGACTGCCTACCTTTTTTTTAAATCAAAACTCCAACTTTGAAAGGTAGCGTGCGGAAAGGGTTAAAGCTGAACAAAAAAAACCCATCCGCTCTCTTAACAAGTATTAGGTTGCATAACATTTGAAAAACTGCTTGCATTCTAATACTTTCGACCAGGAAGCATTACTTATAATATCTTTAATCCTGCTTTCAGGCATCGCAGTGTATATTCCAATTCAGTAAGAAATTCTTTTCTTCCGAATTGATACATTCTTTGTAGGTTATGATTCTTATAATGGAAGAAGTGCATTACCCACTGCTATATAATTTTTTATGATCTCTAACTTCGAACACAAGGCATATCAGTGTTAATAAATATCCACTATGAGCTCAATTTTCATATAATGTATGATAAAACTAGAAGTTATGGCCCCGCTCAGAACAGCAGGAGGCATTAATACAGATACTTTTATTACTGAGGTTGGTTATTACCTACAAGCACATGTATAAGGATTTATTACTTTTATTGGAGGTTAAGAAGATTGCAGGGGATAAAATAGAGACCTATGTCCAGTATAAGTAAGTATTCCTGATGATGTTAATTATACAACTAAATGCGCTGGTTTCAGAGCATTACTTTTAGAAGTATTCCACTAATATCCAGAATGAAGTATTTATTTCATATATTCAAGAAATTAATAGATTTTGCATTTAAGATGAATAGTTTAAGGTATATTAACCAAAACTAGGTTGTATATAGTTCAGATTATGCTTTAAATGTATTTTTGAAAACATAATAGGAAATTAATTTCCTTGTAGAATCAAAATAAAAAATTAATTTTCTTGTGGAAATAATGTTAATAAAAATACTGAAAATTATTGTAAATTAAAAGGAGCTTGCAGTTGTAATTTTTGAGAGAAAAATCTAATTCGATATTTTTAAATCAAACTCTTCTATATAACATTTTTAACTTGAAAGAAGAAAGTTGAAAATGTGTTTTATTTTTAGATGTATAACATCGTTATCATGTATGACATTTTATTATGCAACAAATAAGAAAAAGACAAAAGCCTCGGTATTTCTGTAAGGAATTAGTGCATTTATCTGTATCCTATCGTAGTGTAAGTGGTTAAGACGTTCAGCTAACGATAGAATATCCGTGGTTCGAATCAGACGCACGACAGATTTATCACGTTTCTGCATTTGGAAAACCTAATGATCTCTTCAATCTCTACAGGTACAGGTTGCAGCAGGATCGTCATCTATGCATTAATCTATGATTATTAGGTATCATTAGACCTTGTTAATTGATAAGCTTCCGCCCAATTTTGAGAGAGAGCATCCCGAGAGGCCGTTCGACGATCTTTTACCTCCTGTTTTCCTACCACCAAATTCCCGAGATGATTTTAGGCTCAAGGAGAATTTTGTGGCCTTTTGCTGCAGAGGTATTATGCGTTTACTAATGCTCATGCCTTCGGCATTCGAACCTGGGCCCATTGGTACACAAAGTTAAATTTTCACTGCAGGAATTAATTTGAAGCTTCATGGCCTGAAACTTTGAAAATTATGTCGTCATTCTGTGTTTCGATTCTCGAAAGTCTGCGGGGTAAGAAAACCCATACTCGCCAAGGCTACTTTCCAACAACATTTCTGCATGTTAACTGGTGTGTCATAATATAATTAACGGGTACAACAGATTTCAGTGTTTTATCAGCAACTACTGCAATGGTCATCTCCGATACTGTTCTTGTAAAATTTCATAGGTAGAACTGACATTTGTTGGCCATTAGCGAATAGGACACCAATAAGGAGTGGCCAGAAAGTGATGAAACTCGGCAAGCAAAGAGAGACAGCAATTAACAATAAGTGTTCTTTCTTTCGAAATGATATGCATAATACAGAGCGAGAGCAGTGGTAGCTCAGTAGGTACATTGGTTGGTGAGGGAGGGCGGAGACGCTTGATGTTTAATAGAGGTAAACAGGTATGCGTCGCGCGCCCTCTACTAATCAGAAACAACTCCTTGGGGCCTCAAAAAGCCACCTCGAGAGTTTGTTAGGATGTTAACAAGATTATTTACATGGCCATACAAGGGCAGATTGCATTTGCTTTACTCTGTTGACATTTGTTTTTGCTATTTGCTATGGTGAGGATGCATATTCTTAATAAAATTCAAATAAAATACAAATCCAATTAAAAATACAAATACAGTTACAAAGTAATATAATTAAAATACAGGCTCATAGGTATAAAACATTCAGTATAGAGTCTTATGTAAATTTTATGGGTAAACTTATGTGTCTGCGCACGTGGAATTATGTGCTGACTTAGTATATCATGCCTTGCGAATTTTGATTAATGAGGGGATGATTTACGGTTTATGTTTTTGGTTAATGGTTGGCTAAGTAGGTTGCAGGACAACTTTGGAAGACGGTACAGTAAGCAACACGTCTAGGTACAGAGTCAATGATACTACGGATGGTGTTCTGAGGAATGGCTTTCCATTCCCTGTAAATCATTTGCCCCAGTTCGTCTTCTGAACGCGCAATGGCAGCGTTTACAAGTAGCGTGCAATCACATCCCTAGTGTGTTCGATTTGTGAGAGGTCAGTAGAGAAAGGTGGCCAGGAAAGCATCTGTACTCCTTGCAGAGTACGCTGGCTGATGCGAGCAGTGTGTGGATGCCCGACCACACACTGCTCGCATCACACTGCTGGCGTTATCCTGCTGATAAAAGGCAATGGACACTCTCTGAAGGTGAAGGAGTGTCACCGGTCACAGAACATCATCCACGTAGCTTTGGTTTGGGCCATAGCAGTGTCCTGAATACGAAATAGAGGTGACCTGGAATCGTACACAATTACGCCCCAAATCATGATGTCACGTTGTCTTGCTGCCGGATTGGACCTGTCTCCGCATACACGTCACATTCGTGCTAGCGATTATCACTGGAAAACAGAAGCGTAACTCATCTGAGAACACGACCCTGTGCCATACCATAGTCCCCATCGCTCGAGCCCGGAACCTTTGCGGACGTTGGCGTCAAAGATGTCTATGGGGTCTATGGCAGTCTTCTCAACGGACGCTACGAGTGCAGACCACTAGCCACCAAACGACGGCAAGTTGTTCTGGTCGATATGGGAACATCCAGGGTGTCTTGAATATGCTGCAGAATGGAAGTAGAAGTGACTTGCGGGAACGCCACCGCTTGTCGGCGGATGCGTCGATCCACGCGTATATTACTCTGATTGCACCGGTACCCCTCGAACTTATCACATTTCCTTGTTCCAACCGTCGTCTCCGCAGCCGGTGCACTGTGGACGTATCCAGATGTATGTCAGCTTAGATTTGCCATATGGATCAACTGCTTCCGTTGTCAACGGCCTGGCATTCTCTTCTATTACACGCGTTCGAGACAAGAACAAATTTGCTACGATAATTTCCCTAGCAGAAATTAACGGCATGAAAACTGAACATTCTGCAGGTTCTTTCCCTTATATCTTCTTAAACGTGCGCTGGAGAGCTGCGCATTTTACATCATTTGCATAACTCAGTGATATGCGTCTACGCTGAATTTTGCACAATTTTCGGGCCACTTCTTCTTGGCGTTGCATTTTCAATGTCGGGTAGTATAATTTAAACAGAAAATAACAAGATTCCGAATTCCAGAAACTAAAATAATGAGCTTTGCTGCGACGCTGCTATCAGTATGCCTGTAATTGTTCTTTTCTCTTCTTAAATCACATAGAAATTAATCTAAATATGGAATTATTCTGTTAAAGATTTTTTACTCGTAAACGTTGCCAATAATAAAAAATAATATATTAAAACAATATTTGTGGTAGGGCGTGTCATTGCCTAGTATTAGAAATCATTGAAAACAATTTTATTAACTTCAAAATTACCTTGAGTGCTATGATAAACAAAAGTGTTTAAGTAAGAAAAAGTAAGGGTGAGTTAAACATATTTTTAGTACATACTAAAATGTTCATATTGTATTTTTATTACATATGGTAGAGATCTACGTCTTTGCTGGACTTTAGCTGCATAACTACGTTAAGAGCCTCGTCGTATCCTATCATCTTGAGAAAACTTTGGGATCCGAAAGTAAATTTTCAACTGGGAAAGTTTCTATATGATTTGGTCTGTAATATACTCTGCCTGTTAGACTATTTCAAGATGAATGCGGTCATAGTTGGCCTGCGTAATTGGAATGTGCAGATTAGCAGGACTTATCTTCTCAATTTTTTAATTCCTGTTGTGAGTTGTTTTAAAATCTATTGAGCACTTTGTTGACTTTACTTCGAATTGAGTCTCATGAAAGAGGAATGGTACGTTGTTTTTGCTTATGTACTCATATAAAGAAACAGAATATATATGGGGCCATATATTGGGAAAATCAAAGAGAAAAAAGGGCAAATAACACTTATCAAACAAGGAAAGACGATACGTTTCTAAACTCTTTTGATTTTTGTGTTTATGTATTAAATAGTGGTCTCAAAACCGCGGTCCGCGGGGTCTCAAAGTAATTTTATGCGGGTCGCGAATGTATTTAAATTTTGTATTTCTTGCAAATACGGCTCTTAAAGTTTTAGAGGTGTAAAGTATGGATTGAGGTGTAAAAGTATTGGGAATTCGTCTTTGTCACTGTGTACTTGTACGCCAGGTCACGTGACTTGCGTAATCTGGGAACATTTTCTACTTTCGTGCACTTTGTACACTTAGTTTGTAAGCCGACAGCTGGTGGTGCTTCTGTCAGTTTTCCGGTTGAAGTAAGTTATTTGGTTATTAATTCATCATTTCGAAAGCATTTGAAACAAATGTCCGTTTAAAATGTAATATTCAGCTGTCAATACGTTTTAATTACAAAGCATAGCCAACAGAAATTTCTTGCAGGTTCTAACCTTCTAGATTTCAGGTAGAAAATAAACAAAATTTTTTTGTGCTGTTATTATTATTATTATTATTAATGCATGTTTTAATAAATCATCAGTAAGCGAAATTTAAAATTAATTAATTAATCTTTTGTTTAAAATGTTTTTAAAATTTTGTTAAAAAGAAATGTTCTGACCCTTCACCTGGTTTCAGATCGAGTATTCGACCCGCATACAGTTCGAATTTAAGATAAAAAAGTTACGTTACGTTACGTACATTAAAGTAACTCAAAAAGATTCGGCTAAAAGAATATTTTTATTACTACATAATTGTTACTGCAGATTTAGTAATTCGAAGCTTAAATTAGCGAAGGTTTTTTAGTACAGTAACCTTAAGCTGTTACATCTTTTACTGCACCAATCAGCAAACATTGTGTAGTCTAAAATATTTGTTATTACTTCGAATGGATTACATATCAGAGCATCATTACGTTCCTGGCTTGGAAAAAATCTAAAGAAAAGTGCTTTCCAAATTTTCTTTCCATTAAGCTAACACGCAAATGATACCATACCCATGAATGTGCTAAATATTCAGAACCACGTAGGTTTTTAAAAGGAATTGCTGGGCATAAACTCGACCAAAAGCTCACTTTTAGGTCCCCCATCCCAAACCATCAATCACCCCTTAAAAATTCCTAAAAGTGGAACTACTTGCTTACGCCGGCGAATGAATAATTTGCATGTTTTAATAGGGCGCAAAGTTGTGCTTCGCCGATGGGAGTTCTTAGAGTCATTTATCAAACTACTGTTGTTATTCTCCCTCCCCAAGACCACCCCTCTTGCGTATCTTCGAAAACTCTTTGCGCTGTATGAATAAGCAATACCCGGTACTCAATGACATAATGATAATGATGAAGCCATGGTGCGCCCCAGGACGGTTTTTCTCCCTTAACTTCCTAACGCTTAAATGGATCAAGAAAGCTTTTTCGTACGTTGGAACGGCTTGCGGTTGACTCTCCGATGCTTAATTTGCAAATTTAGGGGTGGTGTAATGGGGTATCCTTCTAATATCGGCTTTCAGCGTCGCATAATCATCTTCGTCCATGAGTTAGTCGGAAAATCCGTCGAGCGGGTACTTGATACTGAGAGGTGTCCGTTGACTGTTGATAAATTGGAAGAAAATTAAGACAGTTAGTTAGGATAAACGAAAATAATTTTCTTTCATTTTGCCTGATTATTGACACCGTGCGTGGCAAGATGACTATTAAATAATTTAGTTTAAAAGTGTCTTCTTGCGGATACGGTTACCATACGTGAAAAAGGACTCTGTACGTTGTGTTCTCTCATTCCGACACAAATTTGTTGTAATTGGATATTATTGTATATCCATAAAGTAAGTGCTAGTTGTTTTTATGATTGCAGAATGTGAATGAAGTGCGTATATAATTTACTATCATTTCATGCAATTTGACTTACGTTTTATACATGAAAATTAGTTTAACAATCTGTAATGTTAAAATCTTAACGAAGGTGACTCATTTATCTATATCTGTTTGTACATTTATACATGTGCCAAATCTACATTACTGCTGACATTTGAACGGCTTATTATTTGCAAGGATAGAATAATATTTCAGTGCTTAGAATTAAGTTAGATATCTTCGCGTCCCGGAATACTATTTAAAATTTATTTCTTGCTACACTTGCAAAACAAATCAGCTCAAGTTCAATAACGGTAACAACATATTTAGAATATTTGTGAAATCTGAAGCGGAGCTGTACAGTTAGTGCAGCGTCCTCACAATAGGTTTCATGTATAACTTAATGGCAAAAATGATAACAACATTAGGGGTAATATGATGCCACTTCTAGTACTGTCGCTTTAATATCATTTTCAGAATGTTTAAATGCATTTTAATATTCCTAGATAACTTCAGGAAAGTTGCTCAGTATTTCGGAACAGTTGTTGAATATATATTACAATTATGTTTATATTCTTTCAGAACCACCAATGCCACCTCGGATCGAGGACAACACAAATGTTCTTCCTCCTGGTGAGCCCTATCCTACCCAGGCTGGTAAGCCAAAACGCTTGCATTGCATCTCCAGGAAAGGTAACCCTCCTGCCAAGCTGAAGTGGTTCATAGAGGATACAGATATCACGACCATGTCCAACCAGACGAATGCCACCGATGTGGACAAGGCCAAGACGTGGCAGGCTGTAAGCGTCCTCGACTATGTGTTCCAGAAGGATCATAATGGCAAACTTCTAAAATGCGTTGCCATTCATGCGGCTTATGAGACACTTACCAAGGAAATTAAACTACCACTGGAAGTGCTGTGTGAGTATTTATTAATATAAAGCTTTTGAGCCAAACTTAAAGCAACTTAGATAAACAAGCAACTTACAAATTTTGAAAGACTGATTTTATATATTATCTCAAATTCCAAATTGAAATTATGGCATTTAACTTTTACTAACAAACCATGAGGGGAAGAGCAAATGTTATTTAATTTACTTCCTTTCTGTCTCTCTTCGCCACGAGGTTCGCTCATTCCAGAATTTATAAAGATTTGAGTGCAATCAGTTTTACTGTAAAGAGATAGAGAAATTACGAATAGGTGTCAGATTTGGGCTGTCTTGCCGGTAAAAGAAACGTTTACTGGCGATATTTATGCTGGTCTTCCTGTGAGCATTGTAGACTGGGATTAGATCCTGTTACCTAAATGTGTGTTTAAATTTCTGTCGTGGTGAAGGCAAGCTTTATTCTTTATTCAACTTATTGAATTTATAGCCATTTTGAAAGGGAGTTTTGAGACTAAACCAGGACCAGGCTGACTGGTACATTTATGTTTGCGTATTTTAATTTAATCCCTCACTGGTGATGTAGAATAAACTTGAAATGTTATTATTCTTTTATTATTCTTTGTCTGTTGTTTGACTGTTACATATTCTAGGAGTGAAAATTCAGCTTATAAAATATACGTAGAATATTATTTTTATGGTAATTGCCGCAGCTGAGTTATCTGAAATCCACAAGAGTTGTTATAATTTGAATCAAGCTAAAAGAAGCTATATATCCTTATAATATAACTTATGATCTATTGTACTTTAGAAGAAATTACACGGTGCAGAAATGTTGTTCTTGAAGCAGAACTTAAATTTTTAAAAATTGTATTTCACAGCACTTTATTACTTGGAATTTTAAAGCTGTAAAAATACTTAAGCAATGCTTACAGGTAATCTTTCAGTGTTTTTAAGCGTTTTTCATTAATCATCAACGATAATTTATCTTCCAAACTTAAGAACAGATTAAAAAGTTCTGCTAGTTTGAAATATTTTCTACCCTTCCAGATAACGCCCTCACATTTGGTTGTTTCATGGTTATTTTATTTATTTTTTTTTATTTCTGTGAAATTGCTTCTTGTTTTTATTTTTCTTTAGATTCAAATTTTTTAAACTATAAAATCCATTAAAAGAAGGAAATCCTGTTGCATGCTGAACAGGAAAAAAGGAAAAATTGTATGCTAACAAGATAGAAGTTTTTTTCCCCTCCTCAAAGTAGTATCTCTTTCATGTAGTATCTTTTAGAAAATATACTAGAAAAATCTCAGATATTCTTTTGAATGAATATTTTAAAACAATTATGGGATATTACAGAATTTTACAACGTTAATGATTGAAGTTACGGGAAATTTTTGAAGTTTTATTTCTATATTGTGGGTGTCATTTTGAGTGCATATTTTCAATCTTTGTATGTGCGTATATGTAAGGAAGTTTTATATTTCTTCCTTGGTTTCTGAGTATGAAATTTTATTTTAATTCTAGATTTTTGAAAATACCTCTCAAATGTCTTAAATATCTAATAATAATATAATAATGAGTATTAAATCAAATTTGAACTTAATATACTATGTATTCTCTAATAGACTTTTATAAATTGGCTTTTGCCTATCTAGTACTTAATCGCGTTTAAGAGTTACCGAATGAGTAAACCATTGGTACTGGTAGTTTGCTCAGCATTCGCTTCCCATAGAATGGACTGGCTTCTTGATTTTTTTCACGAGTAGAACAAATTACGCACCAATTTTCAATTCTCACAAATTCACACTTCTTACAAATTTGTAAAAATCACTTATATTACAATATAAGTCTTACTTATATACAAATATAAGTGATTAAATATAAGTGATATAATTGTAATACTTATATACAAAGAGTTGTATGGTATTTATACCATTAATTAAATAGCCATTGTTTATTTACAGTTAAGCATACATATACATATATTTTCAAAGTTTCAAGATGAGGGACAGTGACCTAAAGTTATGCACAATAGTTCATATGTATGTTTTGGATAATTCCTTGGTTCATTGGTTATATAAAGTTTATTACCTTCGAATGTTCAAATGTTTCCGAAATATAAGTTTTCAGATTATTAACCTATTATATATTTTTGTCTAATAGGTCTGAATTTCGGATTTAAATTTAGAACTTCAAAAGGGCAGTTATTTTGATATTATTCTTTAACCCAGTGCCTGTTACCAGAGATATTACGATCTGTCCTTCGGAGGTTCAGCGAGAAATCACGATTTTCAAGTTGCTTTGATTATTGGAGAACCTGTGTGATAATATCCCAGTGCATAGATCATGTCGCGGTATAGTGGATTTCGTCTATATTATCTATAAGTAAATTTTGAAGAGCTCCACGTTTCATAACATTTGAATGGCTCGGTAATACGTAGGTTATATTCTCATAATCCAGATTTTTAACAGTGCCTTATTTCGCTGGAATGTCTTTCAGCAAGATGATGTCCTTACTACATGGCAATTAGTATCTTCACTGAATGTCTTTGCGAAACCTATGTCAACTGCGGGACTCTTCCAGCAAGACGCTTTCTTTATCAGAAAATAAAGATCTTCACGGAATGTCTTTGGGATATCACAGTTCTTCATCGTCCTATCAGATCTTAAATCGTTTACCCAATCGAAGATACATGCGGCATGGTAACATGTCCAAGTATTCTGAGCAGCTACTTTATATATTACATTAAATTTTCACACAACAGGATTCGACATGTATAATAAACTATATCAACCGAATTTCTTCGTGATCTGTAGCCAAAGACGAGTATATGTCATACAAAGAATTTTCTATCAAATTTTGATTGTTTTTTCATCATTCTATTCTCATTGCCTATGTCAAGATTTATCAAACTGAAATAGTATTTTTACGTGATTGGGTTTTCTCGACACAGAAAGTATGCAGTTAATATAATGTTTGCGCTTTAAATTAATGAATATCACATATTTATTTAATTCTATTTGTTGTTTCCTGCTGCTGTTGTCAGGTTTATTACAGATTTATGAAATAGATACTGAGTCTGATTGACCATTTTACTTACTAAGCAAATCTTTCTCTGAAATGCTAAAATGTTTAGATTGCTTATAATTAAATTCGGTGGTTTTATGACTGCAATATATTCCAGAAAATTATTTAAACATTCTGAGATGTTTTTAAAAAGATGTTCAAGTTTTCATCCGGTTGTTATTCTCTTTGTCACTCAAATAGAATTTTGTTTATCCAAAAATTTAAATATTTCAAAAATTCTAGGAATAGACTTTTGTTTTACATTTCTCGTATATTAAGCCTTTCTTTCATGTCAAAAGCAATAAGTCTTGCTGTAAATACTTTATACGAAATATTTCTGCTTAATATTCGAAAAAAATACTTATGTCAGTTATTTTGAAATATTATCAGAATGTTCTATTCCCTGAAGCTTGTTTTGTTCATTTTAGACTACGTTTTACTATTTTTCTTGAATTATACTTATTTTATTCGAGATTTCACTTTTTTGTTTTGTTAAGAAAATATTTGATGTTATTACTAATCTCTCATGTATCTTTTAAAGGTGCTTTCAAGTTATATTATAGAATCACGTATGAATTCTGTATTAAGCAGCGTATCTTTGATTCAGATTCTCAGAGACTAGAATGTGTGTCTTTTTATCTTCCATTACGAGACTTATCTGTTATTTATTTATGAATGCATGTACCTTGGGATTTTTCATGCATATTTTCTTGAATAAATAAGACATAAAAAGCATGCACGTGTTGTACCGAATCTTGCATTTTTATGATTTATTTTCTTATTATATTTTCTTATTATATATTTGCTTTTGATATTTTTAATATCATAACAGTGTACAAATTCCAGAAGGGATTGAAGGCCTGGAGTAATAAATGTATAGGATTCTTGAAAATTTCCTCATTCTTACTTTATTTTATTCCGTAGATATTGCTTTGCCGAAAGCGCTATTTTTATTATATGCCTCTGGCGTTTATTGCTTCTTGTATTTTTATGTTCTGCGCTGAATAATATCCAAGTAATTAAGAATGCAACTTATTATGCTATTTTCGTTCTTTTGAATGTTCACCTATTGTTTCATTGAGAGGGAGAGAGAAAGAAAAAACGGGAATGCTTCTTTCATTTGCTTTCTTGTCGGTTCTTATTCAGCCATTTGCTTATAAAATATTCCTTTTCCACTTTCAGTAATTTCAAAGCAGAAAAATCGATATATTTCCAATTTCGCTACTTTGAGGTAATGTATTTCATTTTTAGTTTTTCTTGACCTTGAAATTTACATGAAATAATTTGTTAAAATGTTTTATTTCAATTCTTTATTTCATTTCGAAAGATTTCAGAACTTTTTAGGGTTTGGATACGGGAAAACATAGTATTCGCCTCACGCTAAGTTTTTATTAAAAGCTGTCATCATGTGTTTTGGGCTTCACTGCGTAATATATGATTTTGCAGTGTAAACAGATTGCCAGGCCACTTTTGCCTTTCCATTTTATCGAACTAATTTTACTGAATCTCGATTAACACTGCGTCGTCAACAAAACATCTTTTGACATTAGTGCATAAAAAAGATGAAAAATATATGATAGTTCGGATGAAACTGTTTTTTCCACGTGCAATGATAATCTGTACAAGGCTTGGAACGTGGCTCTGTACTAAGGTTAAAATTTCATGGCTGGGGAAAATTGAGCTCTGGATAGCGTTAGAGTTCTGTCCTTAAAACCATAACACTTCAGTGACCATTGAAGTTATTTTTCGTATTGAAAGATTTAAAAACTTAAGTGGAGTGAGCAAATAATTCAATATGCAAGAAGATAAGAATGATGAGGAATCTAAGAATTTTATCAAACCAAAACGTTTTTTATGCGACTATTCAAAATGTGCCAAATAGAAGAATAAAAAGACAGCGATGAAGACGGAGCTGAAACAGCAATGTTGGCTTCGGTGGCATACTGGAATATGCAGATTTATATACTATATGGGTGAATAAGTGGAGCTCGAATTTAAAAAAATCATAATTTTGCGTACTATTTCTCATATTGTTGCAAAGAATGTCAGCATGGTTCTGAGGAATATGTATCAAACGTTCATCGAAAAGAAAAGTTTTAAAATCTATGAAATATTTAGCCCCGGAGATACTATTACTCTCCAAACTGTATCATTATCTGTCCAAATCACTTTTCAAATTAATGCTACTAAATGTTATCTAGACGTATTATTTAAAATGAGCTAAATGATGAAGAATCTGTACGTATAATACATATGTGTTCTTCGCGTTGTGGAAAAATGACGGCACCTAAAATCACTGAATTTCTTTTACACATAGTACTCCACCTAAACATGTGAACCTCGAAACCCGAATTTTTAATTTCGAATTTGTTTTTAATTTATTTCTTATTTAGCGAAAATTGAAAGAAATTTTGATTAATTATCAAACTCAGCGAAGAGTGATAACACTGTTCGAAATAAAATATATATCTCCGGAACACCACACAGTTGCCATTCGTAGAAGATGTAAGATTCGGAGAAATGTGATCTTTCAATTTAATCCACAAATTCCGCTTTTGCCTCAAATTAAATTCTTATTATCTCCACGCACCAACGTTTAGCCATTCAGTAAAGCGTAAGATGTTTAACTTAAAAATTTAACCGCCCTGTTACCGAGTAGTAAACAAAGTAATTGAAAAGCAATAAAGGCAGCTCTTAAAATTATTTTTTCTGATTTTTAATCTGATTGATTAAAATAAAAATCCATTTAAATCATGATATATCAAACTAGAAAAATTAAATATTTTTATGAAGTGACATTAGTTGGACCTCATTAAAATCGTTTTATACTTTTTTCGTTTTAGGACAACTGCGGCTAATTTTTAAAGAAATGATATAGTAAAAGGCGATAGCCCCTAGCACTCATTTGGGAATTCTTTCGGATGATAAACTGTTTCTAAATATTTTGTGATTATGCTCTTGAAGTTTGTGCAGAATAAATACGAAGAAAGCGATGCTTAGTAATAAAGCTAAAAAGAACAAAACATTGTGTTAGCAGGAGTGAGTTCAAGACAAGGTTGGTAATCTACGATATTCAGCGAGAGGAAAAAAAGTAACAAATCCTCTGTTGCGAGGATAAAATTTGAATCCTTTCAGATAGATTTCCTTTCATTCTTTTTCTCTTTTATGGCTATTTTATTTAGATCCTGATTTGAGTAATTCAATGTATGTTGCTCATCTGAAATATATAAAGAATTCGTTTTTAATAATAATAATAATTCATCTTATAAGGATTAGGAATTCATCTTAAAAGATCTTATAAATTAATTACAAATTTATAAGATCATTTTTAGATTGTCTATACACTAGTCAACATCGATGACTGAGAGTTCAGTGCATACTAATTTCGACTGAAGTATGTTCGTTAGTAGTAGTTGTAGCGATAACATTGAAACTCTGAACGCATGAACATCTAAAATGAGATAGACACCAATGATGTTTAGTGAGACAAACAATTAAATCATTTTTACATAGAAGCAGCTTAAAATAAATAAAATATTTAAAAACGGAGTAATATGCGTATTGTTTGTGTCAAATGCTTATAGTACAAAAAATTTGAAATTCTCACATTCTAAGTTTTTTTTCTTCTTTTTTTGGTTCTAAAATTAATTTATTTTCATTCAAATTCACAATAGTATTCTAATTTTAGCAAACGGTTTTCAACAATGGAACATTCAATACCTGCTTTCCAAATTAATACACTAAAGATCTATAGCACTTCAAAAATTCCACTTCACCAAAATTAACAGTTCCTGAGTACAATATATCTAGTTTTGCTAAAGTAATATACGAGCAGGAATCAGCAATACACATGAAATATATCATGCAACTGCCTATATTTAGACGTAGTTTTTATTATGATTTATGGGCCTATATTTGATGCGTGTTACTACTATTTATCTACAATTCGAAATTATTGAAAAAGTTCTAGCTTGTATAACTTCAAAATGAAGCCTCTCAGATTATTATTAACTATCATTTCTCTATGTTGTGTTTATAGTGTTAGGAAAAATACTATATAGTTTATAGTATTTTCCTAATACTATAAACTATATAGTATTAAGGAATGATACTTAATAATTAAGAATACAATTTTATTTAATTTTTGAAATCATGTGCTGCCAGTTGCAGAATATTGTTGAGAAATTGATTTTTTTCAGAATCTAGAGAGGCAGTTAATTTATTTATAAATTCAACGTTGCAAAAGCAGGACAACAGATAAATTGTTATGGTTTTAGTTTTTTACCACGATTTTCGGACTTAAAATATACTTTTTAACTATTAACTGTCAGAGATTTTATTTTGTAGTAATAGTGTAGTGACATTAGGTATTTTTTAGAAGCAAGAGTCATGAAAAATGAGCAACGCCTTCGCCGGGAATCGAACCGCGGTCCTCTGGAATACGCGGCCAGCGTGCAGATCACCACACAACAAAGGCATGCTAGGAAGACGGGCGAAATACCTTATAATGGCTATAACTTACCGGATTAATCAAGTCAATTTATATTCTTTTTAGGATATAGAGCGGAGAACTAAGAAACATGCAAGACAGTCATGCAATAAAATACTGTTATATACTATAAGTACACCACAAGTACCTTATAAGTTCTACCTTACAAGTACGTTGTAAGTCCACAAGTACACCATAAACTACCTTATTATATTGTATTACTATAGCACAGGGTGGCCTAATATCATGTCAGCATAAGCCGGATGTTGGAATTCCGGAAAGTTCGAGAGCCGAAACTAGGTTTTCCGAAAGTCACAAGTCTATACTTACATCATTTTAAAAGTTATGAAACAGGTTTGAAATGGATCAAAACGTCTGATAATTTGTAAAAAGAAATGAAATAAAATCAGTTACTTTTCTTGAGGCATTGAGTAATTTTAGTTTACTACATTTTTATACATATACTCGCATTTTATCCACATGGGAGCCGCACATGGCTCGCTAGTCTACAGCCAGCCTTGCTATAACATACGTATTATAATGTGTCATACATAATTACTGTGTTATGCTTACTATACCATACCATGTGACACCTGTATTCAATTTAAACTACTTGTGCATAATCAGAATCATCTTACAGCTATGCGTGAGGTGTCAATACATCACGCATCATGAGATTTTTTGACAGATCATGTAGGCAGAAATGCTGAATAGACATCAAATTAGCTTTAATATGTCTCTAGGATCTAATTGAAAATATATTACAAGGCAACAGTCTAATTGATAAGCATAAAAATTTGGAGTTAAAAATTTACATTGCTGCTTACCATTTGAACAGCTATTCAAAACTGATAACGTTTACCGCCAGACATTTACCAGCAGCTAATTCCATACTCTGAGAGCGGAGCCGTGATTTCTCGCTACACATTCACTCGCTCGATATTGATCTCATTGAGTCTTTTACATATCTATGCTTGTTATGTAAAAATCTACCTAACTTTCTGGAAGGAATCAGTTACGTAACTGAAGCAAGAAAGGACAGCAAAGAGGCGAATTAAAATAAATTGTTAATTAAACTAAATTGTCACAACCATATTATAGCATATTGTACTATAATTTGCGTCAAGTACAATGGGTAATTATCCACTGGGGTAGTAGCTTTTCATCCATCTAAGCTTTGCTATCGGATCTATCTACTTAATAGTCTGCTTGTGTTCATGCCTTCTCGGACTATCTTTCTCCAAGCGAAAAAAGCTGAAAAGATTAAGTGTCAAAGGAATGAAGAAGTAATTGAGAAATGACATGAGAACCTGATACAAACCACCAATAACATATCTCCCAAACATGCTTTGGCTCAGAGCCTTCTTCTTGAGATCTTTTTTAGCGCCCTTTTCCCTTGCAACAATAATGTTTTGAAAGTCCTTTGAATGTGGCCTATAGACAATAACTTAATAAGCTTTGAAATGTTCAGGCACTTATACCTACACTGCATAGTATTATTAATCGAAATTTACCGCAAAATACTGAGAAAGAAACGACTAAAGTGACGACTAAAAGCTTCTCAAAATTATCCATAGCAGTTGGTTTAACAAAATGTGCATATTCTTACTTTGGAACTTGAAGAGGTGTGTATGGGAAGAACATGTTAGTTACATGTTCTGTATAGCATTTCAAATATAACTTGTGATAATAATTTTTATAATTTTTAATTGACTGATAATTTGCAAATTTCGTCCTCTGGAATAATGAAACGAGCCTGCAAATACTTTGGAGCAATATGTAAAATGTCGGACTGATGTGATTTGGCATAGTTCTTGTAAGAGTACATGTTTATACCATCTGTATGACGAAGTACGTGTTTAAATTTTTATTTCAAAAACGTTTAGGTAGCCTAATTGCTATCTGCCTCTTCCAGCTGCGATCTGCAATCCGTATTGCGATTTGCTTCTAAGCACCCTATCACCTCATTTATGTTTATAAAAATCATATAGACGTTCTCGGCACTAACTGACAGTATATACCAATCTAGAGTATATGTAAAATACTATATCATACCATATTATATAGCAGTATACTATGTTGTATTAGAGACACACAGACGGTATAATGGTAAGGAAAGCGGGCTGCTATACCAAGGGGCCCGGGCTCGAATTCCGGAGAAGGCATGGTTGTAACTCTCCGTTCCTTCATGGGAGGCAAAGGTGGCCCATCTTATTAGGTGCCTCCATCATAAAGTGATCCCCGTTTCCGGTTTTAGCAGTGTCCAACGTCTATGATGACTTGTGCCCGCCATTGGGAAAAACACTATGTTACAGTATAATATACCATAAAACATACTGGGCTACGTTACATGAAACCTATACGTTACATAAAATATACTACAGATGAATGTCTCTGATACTTTATATTACTATGTCATAGTATATTAATATATACTGTGTCGTATCTCACCATACAGGAAGAATTTAAAACGTTATTGGAGTAAACAAAGTTCATAAAGTTAGATAAATAATAAGATAAATAATAATAAAATAGTAAACTTACAAATTAATATGAGTATGTTAATTTTGGAATGAGATATGTGTTATTTTTCTTCTTAAGGTATATTAATTTTTGTAAGCTCTAATTGCGTGTGACATAATGTGTTACTTTTCATAGTAAAATATGTGGTAGGATTACTGATCAGTTATCCATTATTTAGTAATATAATAATATTCTAGAAATTAATAAATGTGTTTGATATATATTTTATATTTCATTTGTTTAATTTAGTGTATAATTTACTGTGGTCTGTCATGTCCCTCCATTTGTTTGAGCCGGGAGGCTTTTAAGAAACATGGAGTTTTATTGAATTGAGGTTATTGATTTTTCCCTAGTGAGCTTCACAACGCGCCCTTGTACTAGACAAATACCACTATACGATTGATAGATATGATATAAGATTGTTTATTTGATTGATCTTTTGATTATTATGAATTAGATTTATTTTGAATTATTTGGTATTTGAGTATTTTGTCCGGCACCATGAATTAGTTTCAGTTAAGTTTAAAAAGTATTAAAACGCCATTAATTTTCAGATATTCAACAGAATTATCTGTACAATTTAACGTCAGTCTACTTAGAGTTAAGAGAGTTATAGTATACCTACATGAAGCAAACATTTACAAACACAGTAAGTGAGCCCAAATTAAAAATGCAATAAAACACGCAATAAGTAAAATTTATAAAAAAAAAAATTACTCAGTTTAAAGACACAAATAAATAAAAATAGATACATAATAATACAAAGATATGTAAAAAGAAATTATTAAAAAAATACGAACATTTACATAATTTGCGATATTATGTTATATAATACAATTTTTTAAAGAAATGGTGAAGTTTCTATTGTATCGATATCAGGAAGTTCCTTTATTTAAAGAACTACTATTTATTGTTCAAGTATTATTTATTTCCCATCTACATTCAGAATTTTCCGGAAACTTTTCATATGACGTCCACTTCGCCGCTGTCGGTGCTTGACACAAAGAATCTGTCTCATAATTTTTACACTTTACGTCAATTGTAGCAGCTGAGAATCCTCCTCCAGTTTCGGAAAGCGTTTATAATTATTTAAGAACAATACAGCAGTTCTATTTTAGGTAATGGCCAGAACATTGTTCGCCTCAGTGTATTAATTAGGAAACAGAAGCTGGTTTCCAACTCGTCCCTTTTACTTGGCGTAAAGTATTGTGGCTTTCATTAAAGTGGAGCTCGTAAAAGATGCGAGCTATAAACGCTGATAGTTTGGAAAATTTTGGAACAAAAATTAAAAGCTACGTACGTATTCATACTTTCTGCTTCTTTTGGAGTAGGACATGTGAATAGCGTCAGTTTCAACCATTAAAGCTGTGGTATTTGCCGCCTCAGAAGGTACTCATTTTATTTAACAGGTGCTTAACGTTAAAAGAAAGTAGGAAAAGTGTCCAGTTACATTAATATATTGGTTTTATAATTAAGTAACTTAGAATTGCGTTTACTTAAGAGAAATTAGGAACTTGTTCTGTCGTTGGTCTTCTGGGGAAAGTTTAGAAAATTGGTGTTTCTTCAAGATAATGAAATACATAAATATATATTATAGATTATAATAGAGGAAATAGCAATCTGAGCGCCATCTATCGAAAAAAATGGAAATGGTGGGGTAAAAATTATAAGATAAGGCCTTTTAAACATTTTGAGAATACTCTGTTGATAAAATGATTAAATGAATTTGCCAGATTTTTAGTGGATATGAAAGGTTTCAAGAAACCTTAATTCACTGACTTATACAAGCGCTGAAATACTTTGAAGAAACTAAAGCTAAAACAAGGGTTGAAAGACTAATAATGATTGTAAGTGAAAAGTATATGAAATTTTTGATTTATAATGAACATTCCATATTTTTTGTGCAAAATGGTAGCAGTCTCTTAATCTGGTGCATACATACCAAACCATGGCTGATAAGGAAGCAAGGAATATTGCAGTTAATTATTTTCAAAAAGCAAAACATTCTGAGCCATTTTGCTAAAAATCATCAAATTGCCATTTTGCTAACTAAAGACTATGAACGTATGAAATTATTTTAAGACCACGGTTGCATTTTTATTTATTTATTTATGTGATTGTTATATTACAAGTGTTCTTTACTAACAATATTAGAAATGATATATTACAAGTGATATATTCTTCTTTGCTGAAGTTATGAGACAGTGTTTGTTTCTTAGTTTGAAAGATTCCTAACGTGGAATGCTTAAATCAGGCACAGAGTATACACAATATACAAAATAACTGATATAATATCAAAATATTTATGATATTAAAGATAAAACTTCACTCCAGTTTCTGTTCTGTTGCACAGTGTTAACCAATAATCCTTACCTTGATATCCTTATTGTTGCTATTTACTGTTTTTAATTTTCAAACATCTCTCTTGTTTGTTTCTTTTTTGTTAAATAGAGTTAAAATTGTTACATGTTTTGTGCTAACTTCTTTCAAGGATAGAACAAAACCTTAATAAAAATTGGAAGATTACAATTTAGAACCTTCAGTTTAGAATAGTTTAATTAAATCAATTTTAATTAATTAAGAAATATTTTTTTTCATAAAGTTACCAAATATTTGTTATCTGCAGTTATAAGATGCAGTTTAGTTAGTAATTACATGGTAGCAATTCATGGTATGCATGCGTTTGTGTGAGATGAACAATGTAAATCAAATTTCTAACTTTAATTTACAATAGTCCCTTATATCTCTATTTTAATTCGTGTATTCCCTTTTCTGTCCTAAAAATAGTAATTGATTATAATAAATATCTATAAACTGCGTCATCTCAAAAGAAATTGCTATCGAATGATTCTGATGTAACGTTAATGATGTAAAGAAATACATGAGATTTCAACCAATAATAATTTTAGACAAGTATATTAGGCAATATAGCTTTCTTTCTCTTTATTGCGTTCCTTCGTGGTGTGATCGGAAAGCGCGCACGACGAGCAGTCGGAACGATCAGAGTTCGAGTACCGAAGAGGGCATTCGTTTTTTCTAGTTTCCTGCTTCGAAACCTATTGATTTGACATTTTCTATGAATATTTTGAATAATAGAGTATATTAACTTAGTGTAATATATAATATGTGTTTTGGCATTAATATGGTCAATAAAAACTCTTCTAAATCTCTGTGATATATACTCATTTACAGTGCAATCACTTTTTACCACCTACCATTTTGTTACAGTTCATTTGTTTTAATTTGAAATAGGAGTTAGTTAGGATTTTGTTCGCTGTTACACTTTAAATAAGTAATAATTTTAAAGCCTTAATTCATCTTAATTGTAGCCCTTATAAGTTCATCTTAATAAAAGATTAGCGTTATCAAAACCCTTTTCTCGGCAAATGCTCACAAATGCATTAAAAGCTTATTTATTCGCGTGCTAGTGGTTTTCTTTTGAGTACAAATAATTCGACTATCAGTTATATTTATTTATGATAGAACATTATATTTAAGTAATGTCTTTAGTTTAAACTAGCAATTAAACTTAATTTTGGAAAATATTTCAAGTTAAAAGCAGTTTAGTGTTACTGAGTTGGTTGATACAATTAAGAAACATGAATTTCATTTGACTATGAGACGTTAAACATAATTTAGTGATTTCAAAAGCTTAACTTAAAATAAAAGCTGCTAAATTGTATCAGATTATAGTAGTTTTCTAATTGCTTTTTGAAATGAATGTAATAAGGGTTAACCGATGTCGATGATAAAGTATTATACGCATCTAATATTTTTCAGTTTTATAAAAATCGTATAGGAATACATTTGTGAATGACTCCATGCGTAACGTAGATTTGTATACATATGCTGATCATAGAACATTAAGTCAGAATTTAAAATTGTTTTCTGTTTGAGTTAAAATGAATTTGAAATAAGATGATTTCAAATTAAGGGTGGTTTGTAATTCTGCGACAAAAGGTATAGTAGAAAATGTGTTTTTAATTGTGCCCAAAGTGTAATTACTGCACTTCTGTTATTGAAAGTAATTGATGGTTGCATGCATGCTCGCATGGTATCTAAGATGAACACGAAGCCTTCTGTCGAACTTCTTGATGCCAGTGGAGCTTGAATGCTAAGTATTGCTCAGTCTTGAGACATAGCCCGTAATTGATTCAGGCGCCACTTAAGGTTACACTTGGTCTAACCCTGACAGACAAGTAGCGAGTTATCGCTATGTCTGAGGTAGTATAACAAAAGCTTAGGAAGCTATTTAAATTGTCTTTTTATTTAAACTGAACTTTTAACGAAACAGGGCACGACTCGTGGTACAAATACAGTGCTTGTGGCAATGCAAATTAAATAAGTATCAAATAAATTTAATACGTTGCTTAGTAGTGTAAGACTACACCGTTAAACGCTAAGCTACAAGTTGGCTCAAATATAATCTAACGGAGCATAAGTTTGTTGGCTGCTAGAGCATGCAAAGCCGGGACAATTACAACGTGAGAGCTGGCAGAAGTTTAAGCACATTATGCAAATGCCACCAACACTCAGTTTCTTAAGATCCCCCCCCCCCCGAAAAAAATAATACTGCATAAATACACTGCATACTAAATTGCATTCTGGTGAGGAATACGGATAGGAGAAGTAAAGATCTAAATCATAACGACTGATTAGTTAATATAAGGTCTTGTGATCTTATACAATTTACATATAGGATACAAGACATTTTCTATTATAAGAAGGAAAATTCACATAATCCAACTGATGTATTACTTGATATGTCATAGAAGAAATTTGAAATGTATTTTATTAATTACATTTTTATTGCGTATATTCTTACGAATTATCAGTAGACATATTCTGAATTTTATTTATTTAAAATTATGCAAGTTAGATGAACCACGGAAAGGAAATAATTATGAAAAATAAATTTATTTTAATTTATGCCGGTTTTGCATTTTATTTTTACAAAATTAAAAAAAAGTTCTTTTTATTAAACTCTGCGTCTGTTGCTCTTAGTTTGCTAAGGAATTAAAGACCGATTAAATCTGAAAAATAAATTTGAGATCTTTTGAATTTCCTAATGACAACTGTCTGAGGAATCGCTATGCACGACTTAAGCTATTTAGAACTTTGTCCCGTAAACGTATGCTTGGATAAATGTTTAAACACAAGGCGAGTGTATGCTTTAAACGTAAAGTTAATTAAAATTTTAACGAGCGTTATTACAGTAAACTAATGAGGTTATTTTTATTCATTTCAAATTATGCATATTCGGAAGGGGGAAATCCAATTTGCTTTACATTAATTTTTTATTTAATCATATTTAAATTTATCTTTCTTGTGAACTTTCCTATAACATGCTAAGCGACTTGCCTCACAAATATTCCTAATATATATTTTCCTTAGATCTGCTATCTCAGCCGTCTCGTTCGAACTTGAAAAGGTCATATATATGCAGACGATGACGGGCAACCGATTTTACATCTTATTCGCAGCTGCCCGATCCTAACAGAGTATTTATATTTTATTCTTTCCCGTATTGCTCTTTACCTTGACGGTTCAGTCGGAAGTTCAGTATGTACGGTAGATTAAGGAAGCATAAATATGCCGGTGCCGGTCTCATATATTTATGCAGGGCGGATATTAACGGGCGTTTCGTTGCGGCTACTTTGCATACGTCGTTTATTGTCGCGCTACGTCGGCAGTCTTCTTTTTTTTTCTGCCTTTGCTCCGAATGTTGTTATTTGCGAGGGATAGATATAGAGGAGTATAGATTTTTTTTTTCCTTTTTCGAATTTGTTTCGGAATTGGTGATGTGGTTTTAATGATTCCAAATGTTATCGCATCGCATTAGAATTCTTTCTACTTTACTTTGCCATATGTGATGCCAACTGGAAATAATTTTTTTTTCGGTGACGATTTATGTTTCTGAAGATATGTTACAGTATATAAGAATCGTAATGGTTATAGTCATTGAAAAAATATTTAAATTAATGTTTTATTAGTCCAAAAGAGCAATTTGATGAAAAGGGCTATAAATTTCATTTTGGATTTTCCGTCGTCCAAAATAAAACGGGGTTTCACTTTTCAAATTGTTGCCACCAAATTTTAGAACCCAGCATTATATTTAAAGAAATTAAATAATGAAGAACTTGCATAAATATATGTATGTTTCTTGCACCGTGATAGAACAACGGTGCCTAGAGACATCAAATTTTGAATAACGTGGTCCTTCCCTCGAATATGGGCATCTGGAAGCCCAAATTTGGAATTTGTTTTTTTATTTATGCCATATTTAGTAAAAGGTTAACAAATTTTTGATTAACAAACTTCACGGTTTCAAAGCGAGTAATGGCAACACTGTACAGAAAAAAAAAATAATTATCTCCAGCGCGCGAGACTGTATCGGAAATTCTAAAGATATGCTGTTTTAAATATTTTGTGATATCGCTGTTAATTGAATTTTATGGTTTAATTGCGAAGAACATGATAGTTAATAAGTAACACATAAACATGTTTAACAGTAACACATAAAACTTTAGAAAACGCCCCTTTGGATGTAATATAAAATTTGAAATTCCAGATTTTTTTTTCTTTATTGGAAATTTACTGTATTTCAGGCTTTTAACGAAAGCCTTTAAACTTTTAAAGAAAGCCTTACATTAAAACACAAAGAAAAATATTTTTATTTACCTAAATATTTATTTCAAGCCAAAAATAAAAGTGAAATATATATAAAGTAGAAAACATATAATATCCTTTATTAGTTTTTAATCCCACAAGTATTCATATTTTTTCGTACTCTCTTTGTCCAGAAGAAACACTTAAATTTATCAGATAGGTTTAGCTGAAATAATACGAGTTCGTGATGATAATCACATAAATTTATAATTAATCAGCTGAAATCCATACTTAAATTTTCAGGTAACAAATTTCATCCTTCAGATACCTTAAGAATACCTAAAAAATCATAGAAAATATGTAATGAACAACTTACAAACACCTTAGCACTAAGGTGGGAAAATAATTTTTATGACGGTCAAAAATAATCTATCAAAAATGTCTCTTTTAGTGCATCATTCGGGCAGGGTAGTGACGATCTTTTGCTGTGCTCTTATTGTTTGCAAGACACAACAGGTCGGAACATCCCTTCCAAGTAGATTTTTTAAATTATCATTACAATTATAAAAATTACAAGTATGTTATAAACGGGATCTTTTCATATTGGTCAACAAAAGATGGATTTGTATAGTGTTTCATTTTCGAATAAGAATTTACGTATGAAACGTTTTTTCCCTAAGTTCTTTTTCTCGATAGATCGTTTTATGTAAATACTAATTATATATCGTAATTCAATTTTATCATTTCTAAAGCTACTAGAAATGATAGAACTATATTCTTTGGCGGATGCACATGCTTTCTAGCATATATAGTATTCTCAACTTAGGTTGACTGCTAGCATTGTCATGCGTATATATACTCATATACATTGTAACAATAGGTGTGCTCTTCTGCTGTTAATTTCGGTAATGTAGTTGCGTACAAAATAGGGAGGAGAGAGATGAAGATGTCTTTGCACTAGATTTCATAACGGGCTGGATATTACGAGTTCGTGATGATAATCACATAAACTTATATTTAATCAACTTAAATCATATACTCAAATGCTGATATCACGCCTGCAGCTTTCTCTCCCCATCTGCTTTAGAATCTGGATCATAAAGAGTTTCATAACATTTAAAAAAAGGTCAAAAGCATAGTTCTATATGCCTACCGATTTTTACTTTGTTATTATTTTTTAACACTGAGTTGTTTTCCGTTACTTTTAATGGGAAAAAGGTATCCAAAAGCTAATTAACTGATTGAGAAATCATGCTAAAAATAGAACCTTTATTTTCTTTATTCCTTGCACATAACCTAGGAAAATTAATTATTTTCTGTTTTTAAATTTCCTGCGAAACTGATTTGAACAAATATTTACATACATAATTAATAGCTTCCTCGAAACACATACGGAAATAATTCACTGCAATTTTCAAATTGCATTTCTTTTAGATTATTTTTTAGAAACTATTTTTCTCTGTTGACCTTATTAAAACTGACTTTTTCTGGAACCTCATACAGTGTTGAAGTGAGAGCTTCGATTGAAGAGGTATATAATAATGAATTTCAAGCAAATTTTAAGAACTTTTCGACTGTATAATCTACGGAATATTACATGGCAACTGTTTAGGATATTCCCCCCCCCAAAAAAATGTAATTTTACTTAATGGATATAAGACCGCAATATGTGAAAAGTGATCCTACATTTTTAATGTATTTTGCACCAAAGTTATTGCCTATCTGTGATGGAGTGAATAACAGAACTGAACACTAGTATTTCGATCTGTATTCAAATCCTGGTTGGCTGCACAGGAGTTTCGTAGCGTCTTTCATAGGCAACATGGATACCAGCCATTTTTCTTTAGACCAATTTCCACGAAAGTATCCCTCCTCATAAGCAGGTATATCTCGTGAGTTTTACTTTAGACCTTGAGCTAACATAACCTGCAATAAAATAATAGTCTTGGCTTAAGAGAGCTTCGCATGTGTAATTTAACAAGTCAAAATGTTTTACAAGAGCAATAATTAAGTGATTACTGTTATATTTACTATATTTTCGTATCACATTTTATGTATTGTTGTTGCCTATGCTCACATGTCTGACATAGTCAGCCCAAGCCACGTAATTCCTCGTGGGAAGGAGCGCTAGATTACGCATGTCGTTGCCAACAGCCTTAAGCACCTAACAGGTGACAGTGCGATTTGGCTCAGTTCCGCCCTCTATTTTGATGGAAAGCACCCAGGGGGGGACGAGTCCGAGGATCTCCTACCCCTCTCACCTTCCACCAAACCACATGAGAGGACTTTCGGCTCGCCGCATACTTAGAGTGCCGCCATGCCGCACCGACACTATACATTTACAGACATCCGTGCTTTCTCTGGTATTCGAACCCGGGCCCTTTCGCACGTCAGTCAGCGACAATAAGCACTATTTCAGTTGGGCAGCATCTAATTTTATTCTTACTATTACTTTCTTTACTAAGAAAACCATATCATGAGTTAAAGTAAAAATGCTTTCTTTAGAGCAGTTTATGGAAAAATATACCGTATAATATTCAGGGCAAAATATATGCAAGCTGCTCGAAAGTATGGCTATGCCTTACTTTTTTAATATTTCTTCCCTATGTAAGCCATCAGTTACACTATTTCTAATATGAGGTTTTAAGTCTTATATGAGGCTCACCAGCGGCCGAGCGGTAAAATCCCTGAACACTGGTAGTTTAGTCCGAGGTTCGAATTCCGGGAACGGGCTGTGTGCTTGGGCGTTTTATTGATTTTCCCCATATGTAACTTGTTAATACAAGAGAGTTTCCTGCAGAAAGTCCTCCACGAAGGCATCTCTCCCTTCCGTGTAGTGCATAAATAATAATAATAATAATAAAGTCTTATATAAAATTTTTTTAGCTGTTGTTTGCTAGTAGGTTTCTGTGAAATAGAATTTTATTTTTTATGCCATCTCAGTGCAGTAAAGTTAGCTTTTATAAAATATTCATTATGCTAAATCAGTTAAAAGGGAAATATTCCATATCCGTACGTCCAAAATTAGCGTAAATAATCGAGAATGAATTAACTGAAACTGACTTAAGTTATTCTTCTATTCTTATGTTTTTATTATTTAAATTTAAGACTTTTCAGAACAGGTTTAAAATGCGACTGCACACACACTCCCAAACATTTGCTCATTTATGTAATTAACAGTTCTATTTTAGTAAAGCAGCATTTGTTATTTAATTTACGGCTAATCACAATAACAGAGCCTTAATGGACAATATTTATCTAATAGGTAGACTTTATCTAATAGGAAGAATTTTGTATTTTTATTTTAGATGTGGATTGTTTCTCTAGAACAGATGAATTCACTTGAAATTACGTAAAAAGAAGCGAACAGTCCTCTAAATGGTAGTAACTAATAATTCGGGAATGGTTGCATTTTATGACTTCTGCATGTAGAGATATGCAGCCTTTCGTGTTTTAGTAATTAAAGTATAATGCAGCAGTTTCCAATCTGTTTTCTTTCGCTTACCCCTTAATAAATCTTTTTAATTAAAGAGTAAAAAAGTATCTCGAACGCTTCCTGTAGAGTCTATGACCCCGTCACCCTTCCGGTATTTCCACAGAATATCTATAAGGTTCTAACTATGTACTATTAGCCGGCTGGCCGTGCACTTTTAGTGCCCCTATGCCGCACAGACACCTTACACTGACAGGCATCCATGCGTTCTCCGAGATTCCAAACGAGCGATAGGTGGGGCGCCAGCGTCTCAAACCACCTCTGCTGAACATTGCGGCAGACGTTTTAACATATTTGTGTAGAATTAGCAGTCCTTTTTAGCCTAGCAATTGAATTTGATTTTTGATTGCCAATTATTAATGCACGATAATTTTATTAGTACAAGAAGTTTCAGATATTTCATATATTTTATTAAGTATTGCTTAATTGTTTGTTTATAATCTATGCAATGTAGTCTAAGTGGTAGGTATCATTGAATTGCATAGAAATATTTGCTTATGTATGATTAGTTTATAACTGTTGATCGTTGCTTTGTATAAATATTACAGTAACTTGTAAATAATATGTAGAAGTGCCTGGAAAAAATACAATGGTACTTGCATTAACGGAATAAGGTCATCCTACATTGGTCACGTGTATAGGTCAGCACGTTTTGGACACCATATAATAAGCCTAAGCTTTAACACAATCGAACACAAAATGTTTTTTTGCGGTATGAGTATAATTTACTATGCACGGTGTATTCTAAACTTTCTTTGTATTAGTTAATATTCAAGAGCTATACTAAAACACATGTATTCAAGAACTATCTGTATGAATGGCAACACTGTGCTAACAAACCTTATGAGGTATTTTCTCCCTCCTTTCCGCATGCTTTCGAGGTGTAACTGAAAGCACACTCGACGCGTATTCGGGAGGTCCAGAATTCGAATCCCAGCGAGGACATTGCATATTTTTCACATCTCCAGCTTCAGAAAACCTTATGACTCTTCAGTGGTGCCCGAAATAAAAAGTGGTGGACGTTAATTCGTCACCACCACAATTTGGCCATTGGGTGCACTCATCTCCAGTTGCCCCTTTGCAATAGAGAGAGAGTATATAACGTATTTTCTTCTTCTTTTGTTGTGTAACTGGAAGCACACTCTACACGTATTCTGGGGGTCTGGAGTTTGGATTCCTGCACATTTTTCACGTCTACAGCATCAAAATTCCTAATTATTCTACAACCCTTTTAATGTAATACAGCCCTGTGCACTCGAATTGTGATTAAAACGTTACCGATAACAAATTTTGAACGGAACATATATATTTATGAGTGTTATCTTCTTCAAGTGCCTTATATGCCCATATAAATATTTCTCTTTAATTCAATAAATGCCGTTTTTTATGCCGGCACAGTCCAGGGATGTGGCCTCGAAGTTAATGGTTAACTCCTGCTGGGCTGGAAACCAATTCCGCATATATTTATGAATTATTTCTGGGTCCGCAGTCAGTTCAGCGCTTTATCGTCACCAACTACCCCACCACCAGGGCGGTTATATATTTTATATGAGAGACACATAGTAAATAGTTCAATAACCTGAATCATGCATTTTAAAAGGAATTTAATTCAGTTTGGAATTCTTTTGAAAAAGCGTTGCCGTGTAACGAGAAAAACCTTCCAAAATTTCCGGTTTCCGAGCGAACATCTTTTAGTTTTTTCATGTTGCATTTAAAGAGCCGTTCTTATTAAATTCCATTAACATTAGAAGTATTTTAAATTAACAAAACACCCTTAAAAACTACTTTTTTTCAAGTGTCTTAATTATTAGAGTCTTCCCATTATTTATATCGTGCTCTAACATTTACCTACTGTTATACTAGTACAATGGTGCATTGAGTTGGTACATGAATGTATACTAATTAGTATTTTATCTCCTTTTATGTCATGTTTAAATTTCAAGCAGGAATGAATTTAAAGCATCATGTCAATAACGCTAAAAAGCAGCAAACGGATTTTATATGCCCCCCACATAGTTGTACCCATTAAAATTAGAATTGAGTTGTTATGTGCATTCATCTCGAGTTAATAGCGTTAAGTATTCTGAAATCAATATAATCTGTCTACTTCAAAGACTTCTATTGCTTTTGTAAACTTTAATTCATTAGTTGTACAGAAACTGCAAAGAGTTATTGATAATTTCAGAGCGAAAAATTTAAATACAGTAAAAATTAAAAGCCTGCCGTGTTTAACAAAACTCATAAAGAACAATTTTGTTTCATCAAAACTTCCTTTATTTCACATATTTGTGGTTCCGATTAATTTTCAAATGAATGAGCACCGCTAGAGCAGTTTTTTCTCCCACGTTAATTTTATTTCATTTTTACATTTTTGGTACATTTATTTCCAATAATATCCGCAGTAAATGTGTTTCTTTAAAAAAATATTTTCTTAAAGAATCTGAATTCAATGAATTTGAATAACATCAAATAAATTCAACCGTCTCCTTTTCCAATTCAGTGATTTTTAAGTTTTCACTCTTTGTGCAGTTTTCTATTATAGGCTTCTTTTTGAAATGATGCACGAGGCTTTTCGTTGCTTGCCATTGCTTGAACACCCTTTTACGTGAAGAAGCTTCAGATTTTATTGGAGGAGAAAAACTTTGCTAGTTTACTGGAGTGTGATATTATCAGGAAGTATTCTGGAATATTTATTCATAAGTTTGTTGATTTTTTTTTGGCAGCACTGTTTGAATTTCTAAGCTAATGCTGCCATTAGAATTTCGTAGCAGTACTTAACATTTATTCGTGGGAAAATATTATCTTTAAATTTCAAGCGGTGTTCATTCCTTCATTTTTTACTTTCAACCCGATAGAAAAGCTATTGAATAGATTGCACGATAAATGAGTTTTAGAAAAATAAATATTAATGCTGACGAGCTTTAAGCTTATATTTCTTTAAAGAAATATGAATGCGTTTAAAGAATTTTAGGGCTACAATCGAATAACGCTATAATGAACTTCAAGAGATCGAAATTTTAGTTCGTCATATACAGTGATTCACTATATACGATTCGTTAAGAAAAGAAGATTACCTCACGAAAATGTAAAAATAGTTTTTTTTATTTGTATGAAAATGAATAACAAAAACATTGATGAATTTAACTTTTACGTAAGATATATATGATTGTAAAGATCTAAAGAATGCAAGAAACCCAATCGAAAAGATGAACTTGGATTTAAAGAAAAGAAAAAAGTAAGAAAAAGAAGAAAAATAAATAAATAAACAAAAAATAAGAAGAATAAAAAGATTTTATTCTCTAAAAGACGAATCAATTGTATAAACCAAACTTATAACATGCACCATTTCCTCTTTCCCTGAATAGTGGAAATTTGAAATTTTCACCGTAGTATTAACGTTGAATAGAACTGTATCTGACAACTCACTCAAAGAATTTGAATGAATTAAAAAGAACCCACTTACGGTCTTTGGTTTAATGGTCACATGCACCCTATACAAAGAGCGCTATATGGCGTCTTCGTTCTCTTGAGATTATGTGTCACAGTTGTTTGGTATAGTCTTTGTTTAGAACATAGTGAAAAATGAAGTTGAACAAAAAAGAAAAGCAATGCAAAAGTATTTTCCTTTGCGGACGGAATATGGAATATGGATTATTACTTCCTAAACATGGATAATTTTAAGAGATAGTAATTGTTTTGCTAAAACGTCCCGAAATTCTGAAAAAAAGATACAAAAATGTTTGATCGAAGATATCCATATATCCGATTTTCCATTATTGAAATTTTGCTACAGCAGTATAAAATTACTTTAAATTTAGAAAATTCTATGGAACCAAGAGATTCGTTCGTTACATGGGGGGGGGGGGGGTTCATTATGAGTGAGGTTTGTTATAGCGAGGTTCGACTGGAATTATTTTTAATTTCATCATATCTGCCAAGCGATAACTGATAACATTTGTTACTTTATTTTGTTTGCTTCGGGTGTGCTGCGTAGGCCGATTATTATCGGCCAGGAGGGCTGCAGCACACTCGTAAACTAAACTAAACGTAACTAAACATTTGTTACTAAGCCATCTTAAGTTGTTTTTCTCAAACCATTATATGTCTACAGATGGAAATTTCAGTGCATTTAATCGTTTTTTTTTTGGTCCAATGAACATCTGCTGTTGTGAATTGGGAAGCTGAGAAAATGATTCGATCCAAATGGCGTTCATTAATTCTGATTGTTTCGAGAGAATTGTGAATAAAGAGGAAACATGATGCTTTACTTGTAATCCTGAAGACAAAACGGATATAGTCAGCATGGGTTGAAAAAGCTCACCGCGGTCACAAAAACTTCGGTTTCTGGAATTTTGAGAAAATATAATTTTGATGAGTTCTTTGATTGCAGAATGATAGCTCACAAGGAAATAGATGGTGAACTCTGTATTGTAGCGAGATGCAATGAACATATTTCAAGGAAACTCAATCGATGGCCCATTAATCAAATCCATTCTCATCAAGCAGCTTCTAGCCAAAAAACAAATCACAGTTTTTATTTAGCTAATCCCTCTTATTTACCAGATTTGACACACGAAGACTTCTTTTTTCCTTAAATTGAAGTCTTTTCTCGTAGGTTCGTATACTGACAACACTAAATGATTTAGGAAACTTTAACCACATACTTAAACAATATTTCAAAATATGAATTGTACGAAGCAATTAAGCAGCTATACGAATGTGCCAAGAGTTGTATATAGTTGCAAGGTTTATATGTTGAATGCCGGTAATTATCAAAATTAGCAAAGCACGAAGCAATAACAAACGTTTTCGAAAAGCGCTTTTCTGCCAGCACTATTTTGAATGAGGGAACTGTTGCATTTTAAGTTGTCAGCGATCTGTTTTTCTTATTATAGTCGCAACTCTGTATGATACCTGGAAAACTAAACTGCGATGGCAGCTGTGCGTGGCATAGCTCTTCGATGTCAACTAGTCAGGAAAAAAGTCCCGCTTATGAAGGATCAGGGGAAGTTTTTATTATGATTATGTCTGTCAATTTGAGCGGTAATAGATTTCTGTTTGCGTTCAAGTTTCCCAGGTGAAGATGTCAACCCAGGAAATATTTCTTTCAATGAGCAGTTTAGGTAGCTTAGTAGGTCTGATAACGGTTTTAGAAGTAAGAATATCATTTTTGTCAACTTTCGATTTTATATGAATTTAGTCCTAAGGCATTTTAGTGGCACTGGTTAGAAATCCTGTACTGTCTACTTTTTGACTACACTAATTCATAGGCATTAGCACGGAAATGCAAGCCCATACCTGTTTATTTATCAAATAAAGTGAATGACAACGGTCGCTAAGGCACTGCCTTTCTTAATAGTTCTCTGTTTATTTTGGATCAAAATATGAAATTAATTTGTAATCTTCTACCAATCCTAGTTTCTTCAAAGATTCCACACACACACACTCATTTGCGATTACAATGCAATATTACACAGAGTTTTCTTTCAACTCTCATTAAGACACTTTTATACAATTTTTCCAAATCGTCTACGGAATTTTTAGCCTTATTCTTGAATTTTGGCGCCTTTTCTTAATTTCTGACGAAGTTTAATGTGCAGAAATGCCTTCGTATTATCTTGTAAATGATACTGTGCCCATGGTTTTTAAATGTTGTGAAAAGAACTAGTATTTCTGAAAAGATAATAACAAAAGTAACTGCCATATTACGATTCGTGTCATACTACAAGTTCGTGGGTTTGGAGTAATTGATGATAACACTTGAAGAATCAAAAGTCATTTTATTCGCCAGTAAGCACTGTTACACAGGACTGATCCAAAAACACTAATCACTCACTGAAAAACTACGACAGACACGCTGAAACAATCAGCAACGCAGCCTTCAGGTTATAACGGTGAAGACAGTTTCACGGCAAAGTACTGCTCTCAGGCTAATCTCTGAACTCAAGACACTACTAATCTCTCTGTACAGGCAGGGTTATATAGCTTTAACCAACCTTCGAGATTGTTCCCGAGAAAACCGGTAAGAATGCGTTCTAGAATGTTCTCGCTCCGTCTATATCATAGCTCCAATTTTGTCACCAAATATGGCAACCTTGCCCTTTCCTGCTACTTACTGGCTGCCCTAACCTCGCTTTGCAGGGAAGCTATCTCACAGCAGTTGGGCATTTTGCAATAATATTTTGAAAAAGCGTGCAGAGGAATCCAAAACTGTGCGTAATCGGGGGTGGTCGGAGTGGTAATTTAGATAAGAGCAAACGCCGCGAGATCTCAGGGAAAGGCAGCCTTCGTGGAGGACATTTCAATGGACATTAGCCGGGATCTGAAATCCAGTCGAACTATCAATGTTCAACACATTTACCGTTTGGCCGTTGGTTTCTGTCAAATTTGGAATTGTCAATGATTCTGACACTTTTTTACGAGACTATAGCTCGTACGTCTATTGTACTCTGTAGCTTTGTCGCAGCTGTTTAGAAGCTGTATAAGGATTTTAAGTTTTACTAACGTTTATTTTACTTTTAAAACTTTACTGTCCGCTCTTGTTTTCCACTTGCGGCCAGAATAAACGAGGTTAGTTTTAGCATTTAAATTGTGCTTGCAAACTCTTGAGTATTTAAATTGTGGCTTTTAGCCATGAAGAGAGAGATATATATTTCTCGCCACCTTATTTCGTTTTCCCGCATTCTGCGTACTACATACGTAAAGATCTAAAAGACCAATCTTAGTGTTACTAGTCTTTGTAAGGTATTTGAGTTTACCTCTTATTTAAATTTAGTTAGTTTATAGTTCTTATTTTTTTATGTTCAGACCACAAGTACTGGTCTTTGTATCCCGAAGTGCGGGAGCAGCTGTAAACTCTGAAGAATAAAGGGTAATAAAACCCTTCCCATCTTTGTCATATCTTCTACAATTTCATCGGACATAGTTTAAAGTAAACTGACTGTTCTACTCAGGACACCCACATGTTCGCCAAGCAGATTAGAAGAAATATTAGTCCTAATGGCTGTAAATGCTAATTCGGACAAATTTTAGAAACTAAGCAAAATTACACATAAGCACGTAAGGATGAATTTAAATGAAATGCAAAGAAAGAAAATCCTTTACACGCGGGAAACAATTTACATCTCCAGTTTCTAGATAGTATCTTCAAGGTCTCAGCAATCCTTTCCGCGTAACGTGTGCCGTCATTACCGCGCAGACGGAATTAAAGGATTTTAGCATAGAGGATTTCACCCTTTTTCTACAATGGTTAAAATCATCGTTTAGGGAGAAAATAGTATTGAAATGCCTGTTACAAAGTAACAAATTATAGAACAGGAAGGAAGAAGGCTTCAATAATGAGAATTTTCCAAGAATATATAAAAGAATGGAGCTCATTTCAAACTGAAGTTATTACTAAGTAGTCGTTTTGAAAATGATTGAGAGGACTAAATTAACATATATTTATTCGGTGTTTAAAAATTCTGTAAAAAGGGGATTTAACTTCTTATCCAAAGTAAACATTCAAGTTAATAAAACCTTCATTTTGCTTTTATTAGCCGAAACCCCAACATTCCATATATTTAAGATCAAAGTTTGCTGAAATATGTTTATTAAACATTTCAAGGTAGACGCTACAATTTTATTTGATTTTGTATCTCTTTCATTCATCTTAAAATATCTAGGATAATGTTGCTGATAGTCATGAAAAATGCATTAAGTCAATACGTTTCTTGAATATTTCTGCAAACTTTGAGCCTAAATGTAAGGAAGTTTTTTTTTTGTTTTGCTTTGTTTTAGCTCGTCAAACAATACCGAAGATAAATAATTGGAAAGTTTACTCTAGACTGAGCACAGAAAATGCTAGATGATAATTAGAAGATTTTTCTCCCCAACAGTTTTGAGACGATTTCATAAAAACGCGCAAGTTATTTGAATTTACTTTTTAAGAAATATATGTTTAAGATCGATGTAAGGTTCGAAAGCTCATAGTCATATTCCGCAAATGCTGTAAATATGAATTTCCTCTTTCTAAGAATTTTGAACTATATCTTGTCTAGTTTGTAAAGAAATTAAATTAAAATTACGGTAAAAGGAAGAAAAGAGAGCTTGAAATAGTAAGGAATGAAAGATGAGAAGAAAGAAAAAGGAAAGAATCGTTAGCTTAGGACTAAACTATAAAAGATAAAATTATATTTAAAGCAGTACTTACTGCAAATGATAAGGAAAGAGGGAAAATTTCTTATCTGAAATATTTCAAAAGAATAATCAGAATCTACCTTAAATATTAAATTATTCTCCTGACTTTTTATTTCAAAGCATCCGAATAAAAATTAATAGCGCCATAAAATAAAGTAATATATTCTCCACATACGTATGCAGGGAAAATGTAATGAAAATATATAATATTGAAATATCACTTTAATATGTGCTGTTTACTAAACAAACTATATATAATAAATCTGTATTATATTTGATAAAGTTGCATATTAAATGTATTATATATGTAGACCACATTCTTATAAAAAGGAAAAATTTGCAATATGTTTATTCATCAACGAATGAAGAAAAGGAACGTAAAATTATTGAAAAGCATAGAATTTTATTGTTGAATGTAATGTCGTTAAAACTCAATCCATTTCTACCAAAGCGTTGTTGTTATGGCTTCCATTAGAAGTTTGTAATGCTACACAAGTTAGAGTGTTAGAGGAAGTTAGAGTGTTAGGTCGAAAGAAGAAGGGTAGAGCCGACAGGAACGACATAAAGATATCTCATTCCCGTGGTTAATGCATCATTCCGAAGCTTTTAAGAAATCAAAATTAAAACGTGATTAAGTTTAAATTATTAGATAAGTCTAGCCTTCAGAAGAGAAAGTTAATTTTTTTACCTAATAATGAAATGCTATGGAAGACATTCTTCTTTTATATCTATTTTGGTACTCTTTTGTTTACGGACTGGAATAAAAAGTTTTATTAACACTAACCAAAAAAAAGTTTGCAAAACTACAACACGTGTTAAACTACCGAAGGGGCTGACAATTGGAAGCATCTTAAAGACTGAGTGCATCCACGCCATGTATTGTTCTTTCTATTCAACTTTTCTAATAGATGATTTAAAAATCTGCTAACAATGCATTTTAAAATTTTTAAGGAACTAGACTTCGTATAAATTTCAATAAATACTCTATTGAATAAATATATTACTTTTGGATATGTCCAAACTATGCCCGTCTTTATGCATTTTCTCTGAACGCGAATGAATATTCATTTATAAATGCGTTGCCTTTTCAGATGTTCCTGAAATTCGCTTGGAGGGTCAACCCGTGAAAGATATCGAAGAAGGGGAGACAGTCTCCGTCAAATGTGTCGCTGATGCCAATCCTCAAGCGAATGTCATTTGGAAAAAGTCTGGATATTCTAGCATATACGCTTTGAAAGACCAGATAGAGTTCATGCCAGTGAAGAGATCCGACTCTGGTATATACAGCTGTTCTGCTTCCAACGACGTTGGACAAAGTCATGAACTGGAAGTCAACATTGATGTCAAATGTAAGTACATTTTTCAAGTTTCTGCATTATTTTCAGACATACCTAGAGGTATTTCGAGTTTACCACCATTTCAATCCCATTCGCTGTAAAGCAAATATCAAAATAAAATGAATCGGGAAATCATTTAGCGCACAGTAAAGATTATGTTCACAGTATACATATTGTACTCTCTAAATTAACAATCATGCTGTCTTTCTTTCTAATCATTAATACTGTTGCGTGCATACGGGTTCGTAATGGATGGAATGCACGCAGAACCGATGGTAGCTTGATCGAATGATTTTTCCCAAAGCAAACAACTTACAGCTTTAGTACTCGTCCAGCTCTGTTTACTATAACAGAGCACAGTCAGTAGTTACCATTTCAAACTACTAAGAACGTTAAACACAACGTAATGCAAAGCGCATCTAAAGAGCTAAGCTTGCAATCTCTCATTACTCCTAAATCTACTCTGAGCTAAAAAAACTGAGAATTAATGCCTTCTCCCGTTTTATAAGTCTTCCTCGGCCGCTAAGAAATCTCTTAATACCTTGCTTATCTCGAAATTACTGGAAGGCATATACAAACAAGCAAGCATATAGGTGCCGGATAAGCGTACAGTTAACCATAATGATCAATTACAGTTATTCAATTACAAAACCAATTACAGTAATATAGGGACCAGATCAAATTATAACCAAATGTCGCGACATTTGGCGATTTCTTGCCAAATTTGGTGACAAAAATTAGTCACGTAAACCATCGCCAACCAGCTTGGCGAGGTAACCTTTTACCACAATCGCTCTGTAGTCTTTTACTAATAGGCAGAGTTTCACTTTTCTTGAAGCCTTTCATGTTGCGTTATACAAAATTTGTAACAATGCATTACCTGAATGCTTTCACAACTCGTTTATTGTTTGACGCAACATATGTAGTTTTACGGCCTGTCTCAGAATTCCAGTTATTGTTATTTATAATATTAGCTACTTGAGTGTCAGCCGTATAAAAATTGTTATTATAAAAATTTAAAAAAATAATAACGATTTAATGAGTATTTCATGGGTCCAGCTAGTAATTAATAGCACACAGAGACGATAATTGCGTTTATTGCTTTGAAGTCGCTTAGTTTGTTAACCAGTAACATATATGTTAAATTAAAAAGAAAAATCTTAAACAAGATCTAAAAAGAATCTAAAAAGAAAAAAAAGAAAAAATCTTAATCTAAAAAAAAAAAAAAAAAAAAAATCTTAAACAGTTTGCGCTTTGCCTAATGGCAACGCAGTGGCGCATGGAAGCTAAAAATATTTTATTTTGGACAATGGTCGCACATTTCTTTTAAATTTCTGTGTTTGTTGATGAAATTGGAAAGACAAATATTTTCCAAGTAGTTGCACATTTCTTTTGAATTGCCGAGTTTTCTGATTAAATTATTAAACATAAATATCTTTTTCTGCCGTGTAGCTATATATTGCTTTCAAATCACTGAGATTATTGATCAGAATTTCGTCAAGTTTGTACAAAACATAAAATAAATATAAAGATCTGAATATGAAAATTTAGGTTTATTTTACACCCTGTACTTGATTCGCACACCCTATACGAAAACTACTGCAGAATATTTACACAGTTGTGTTTGTAACAATATATGCGTTGTATTTATATAAGTGTATGTATGTGTTTGTGTTCAAGGGAAATTTGTATTTAAATATTTATGGAATTGGTGCATTTGTTAAATCCTGAGAATTCCTTATGAAATTAGTGTTACACTTAATATAATGTCACCCTAACACAAGAGCATTATATATATACAAATATATCTAGTTTCAAATTTCAGGCTTGTGTTCATGCATAATGTTCATTCAAAATTCAGGCTTTAAGAGGCCCATGTTCGAGTAGAAGGCTGTGTTTCAAAGTTTGGGGGGCTGTAGATGTCGCCGTTTTTCCACAGAGCGAGGAATATATATGCATACATTCATATAGACATACATATATACAGATTCTTAACTATTTAATAATAGAAATTCATAACTTTTAGCTTTTTATTTTAAATAAAAGTAATTTGGTTTAAATTTAAAGCTTTCTGATGAGATTTTTCTCAGAAGTTTCGGTGCAATTTTGATATATTTGAGGGAATTAGCATTCTGTGTATTAGATACTTAAAATGTTTTGTAATATTGTAATATTATGAAAACAATTCTCAGGGAAGCTCTTTTCATGTAATCAAAATTTAAAAAATAGATGAATCATTCTTCACTATTCAAATATTAAATGCTCCGAATACTTTCAGGCTGAATGTTCAAATACTGAACATTCTGAACAATTAGATATGGTTACTGATCATTTACTATTGAACATTCTGAACATTTAAATGCTGTTCATTAAACATTCTGAGACTGGAAATTAAAGTACGGAATGTATTGAATATTTTCATACTCTCTTATTAAATACTTTAAGACAGAACATTTAAATATTATTTATAAATCTTTCAATTCTAAACATTTCAGTAGTAATCGCACTAAGCATTTAAATATTAGTTATTGAATATTTTAAAGCTGAACCTTTATGTACTGTGCATTTAAATAGCATTTATTGATTGTCTAAATTCTAACTGAATATTTAAGTACATAGTGAATAGTAATAATACAGATCACACTAAATATTTAAATATTATCAATTAAACATTTTAAGGCTGATCATTTAAGTACTGAACGCACTTTTTAAAAATATTATTCACTGAATGCTTAAATATTGCAAACTTAAATATCATTCGCTGATATATGAAGATTGAATTTAAGTACTGAACACTTAAATATTTCACTAAACGTAAAACTGTCAAAACTACTCAACATTTCAATATTAGTTTCTGAAGGTTTTAAAGCCCTAATTAAGTATAACTGTAATATAATAATGCATTAAAACTTTATATATTGTAAGATTTGGGAAAGCATAATATGACAAGCAAAACTGAGCGAAAAAACAGATATTTCTTCGTACATTCACTCGTGAGAATTACCACATTATAACCCAGAAACAGTAGCAAAAGAAAACAAATCGGATTTTTTGTTAATGAACTACTTAGTGTGTGTAAAATTTAAAGAAACTTTAAAAGAACGTGCATTTTATCCCAGCAAAAATGGCAGAAAGATATGATTAATTTGCGAAAAATGAAAAGAAAATATATATATGGAACATCAATACGCTATCTGTGAAAACTGTGTAAACTAAATGTAAGTAACATTTATAATTATGAAATAAAGTCATTTCTTTATTCTTGATTTTATTTCTAACGTAACCTTTTACTTATGATAATTAAATTAAGATAAAATGGTACTGTGTGTGAGACATTCAGCGGAAGTTCCCATATTCGTATTTACTATGCGAGTACCGCTGAGATAGCCACTCGTAGGATAATTACAAACTCTCAAACAACTCATTCAAACTTGAATGTTTTTGTCATTCAAGTTCGATCTATAAAAAAGATGCAATCTATCTGCGAGACACAATAAAATGATATGTACTTGTTGGTGGTTGATTTTTCGATTTAACTATGGTTCGGGCTTTAATTTGCTAGCTAGTGCTATAAATTCCTTTATAAATGATGCACAGTTTAAAATTTATGTAATATTATGGTATGACAATCTGAAGCTGCTTGTTATAGCAATGCACTAAAGTCATAGCAATACAAGTATTTTTTTCTGAATTTGCTTAGAAACTTTTATTTTGAAAGAAAATACACACAAAAATTCGCAAGCATAAAAAACTTTTATAGGCATAGTTTTACAGTATAGTCAGAAGGATCAGTTTCAGATCGTTGTAAAGAACAATTTTGAGTTTGTTTTCGAATTCTTTTCCGAAATTCCGAGGTCAGAATAAGATCCTAACTTTTGAACACATAGTATATTACCTCTATCCTGTATTCGATTTGTATAGGAGAGATAAAACCTGCGAGCAATGGCAAAAATATCTTTTTTCCCCTGTATTTAGCATTAGGTGCATGGTCGCAATAAATTTTGTTTTATTATATTTATTCAAGTACTTCATGAAATGCACTGATATTTCATATTGTATTTGTTAGGAAAACAATGCGGGAATCTAATGAAATAATATGACGGGTGTATGGTGAAAAAGCTGTAGTTCATTCAGTAATGTGCCCATTGTTTATTTCCTGAAACCTATATTTACAGTTGGAGGTAACGTTCTCGGTCCAAAAATCTGATGGTGTGCTTTCAATGAATAAGCATGAATTAAGGTCTCAACATCAGGGTTTGACTATTTTTACAATGATATCTATCTATCTATGGGTCTATATGTGTGTGACGATTTTTTGTCCTCAAAAACTCTTGTATCAAACTTCCAAAAATTTCTGTTTTCTCTACATAAGCTTTCTGCACTTATATATAGAATTGATTAGGTATTAGGTAAAATTTAGCAACCGGTGGTACTTTACTTTAAGTCCATAACCGTTTTCAGTAAACAGCTGGAAGTGATACTTCACTTGAAGTCCGTAACAGGTTCTAATAAAACCCTATACTAAAATATAAACCAAAATTTTTCAATTTTAATATTTAAGACTTCTGTGTCAATGAAAACAACATTAGATTTTGGTTAAAACTGATAACCTAGAATTAAAACTTTACTTGAAGTTCTGAATAGATTTCCATGGAAAGTTACATTATGATTTAATGCAAAACTTCCCAAATTTGGTATTTAAAATTATATATAATTAAAAGCCACATATTAAATTTTGATTTTATGTGATAAATTGAAAGTGGTTCTTTATTTGGAAGTCATAGCAGATTTTTATGGACAAATATAGAATCAGTATAATAAGAGTTTGGCAGACAAATTTGTCAAATTGTGTTGTTCGGTGATTGGTGTTGTTATATTCAGACTTCGAGCCGAGGCAACCAATCACATTAAAAAATATAACCTTTTTCAACTATCACAATGCCAGTCTGTAAAGGTTATAGATTCAACAATCTTTCTTCTGACAAAGCAAAAAAGAAAATCAGGGAAAACTAAAATATTAAATTTTAAAAAAATCTCCGAAAATGTTCAGAAAAACATAAAAAAATTGAGATAAGTCTATGTTTATATAAATTTAGAAAACCAATTTTTATACATGGCCAGTTATATCTAGTAAAATACAATCCGAAATTTCATATTACAAACTTTTCTTTGTTTATTGGAGAATATTATTTATAAACGATCAGCCTGAAGTTATACTTTACTTAAAGCTTGTTGCTGTCTGAAACATAAAATTGGCAGGATGTCATATGCTGGCCACATCGAATTTTTATATAAGCTATCGTGTATTGAATTTGCATAAATTGTTGCAATGCAAGCTGTATTGTTTAGTCTTTGCATAATGTTTAAACTCAGTGTCGCTCAGAACGTCTGTGTAGTTTCTCGAAATTCAGGATATAATTTACAGTCACCTCGGAATGTTGTCAAGTCATTAGCTAACTAACGCGACACAACCCCTGAAGGTGTCATTACTAATGTTAACTTTACCCCAAACACCTACTATGGTCTTTAACCAAATAACCCTTTGAGGCATCCTTGAAACCACAGTCTTTAACCGAATTACCAGTTATAAGCATCTACGCGACCAATTGCTTTCATAATGTCTGAAGCGTTTCCATCGTTGTCAGCCTCACATGTGTCTTTTGATTTATGAATTGGCTTTAAATATTTGCAAATACGTAAAGTAACGATTTAGGACATCCGTGCAGTTTATGGCAGGTTTCTTCAAGTTTAGCAGAAGCACTGCATGTTATTAAATAACCTTTTCGGATTTTTTTTATAAAAATTTGGGTCTTAAATTTTACTTTTCCACCATTTCCTTTTGGGCCCTGTCGAAAGAATGACTATTGTATCTAAAACAAATACAGACAGGTATATTTGAAACTTGAAACTAAGGTTATGTTTTTCGAATTAGAACCCGGGGATACATGCATTGCCTATTTATGATTCAGCTAGATCGTCGATCAAGGAAACATCGCCTTTTTATATTTATGCAAAATTATTATGATTTACCAATCCAAAATTGTATCCGATCCTTATTTTTCGACACAAAAAAATGTAAATAAAAAGTTTATCTGTTTTCACTGTGGAAGACAGTGTTTTTATAAACCAAATTTTTGGCATTTTGACATTAAATTTTATCCTATTTTCGGGACCCCTTCTTTCGCTAATCCCGTAATGCAACGATTCTCAACTGGTGGTACTCAAGTGAAAAATAGGTGGAACGCAAAGAAATAAAGTATTTTTAACTATTAAATTCAAAAATCTCGTGAAGTAAAAGAACAATTGATAGAAATTTCCTGTAATCGAACTCTAAATGAAGATTTCAAAAATAATACTCTCTTTAACTTTTGGCTGAACCGATAAAAAAATTTAAAGACATTTCAAATAAAACTATTAAATTTTTATTGCCTTTTTGTACTTTGTTATTTTGCACAACCTATTTGCGTGAACAAAGATTTTCTTCCATGTTATATTTGAAAAATAAACCCAGTGCAAAATTAAAAGTGGATCCTAATTTACGAATAAAACTAAGTAAAATAAGATCAGACATAAAGAAACTAATATTTCTTAAACAGGCTCAAATTTCACACTAAATTTATAATTAAAGTATTATAACTTAAAGTTTGATAATTAAAATGGTAATAACGTTTTAATCTAATATTTTTATGTGTGCACATTTATTACAAATAGCCAACAGGTTGTGGAAATGGCAAAATATACATATTCTTTAAATATTTTTATTGAAAAATAATGATTGTAAAATGTAGGTGGTGGTACAAAATATTTTCAGTTTTTGTTTAGATGATACACGTTAATCAAAATCTTGACAACCGCTGCCGTAATGGATTACTTCCTTGAATCTTATCCTTGAATGTGACTGGTTGCCTCTGCTCGAAGTCTGAATATAGATAGCGGAACCAATCACCAAGCGACACAACTGGACAAACTTGTCTTACAAACTTTTATTATAATGATTCTATATTTTTCCATAAAAATTTGTTAAGAGTTCCATGTAAAGTACCATTTCAGTTTTATTATACATAGCCAAAATCTAATATGTTCTTAAACATATCCGAGTTTCAAATACAAGATCTGAGAAGTTTGGGATTATAGCATAATTTATTATTCCGTGAAAATCTGTTCAGAACTTCAAAAAGAAACTTGTGGATTATAGTTTTGAGTTATATTTTAATTTCATCAAAAACTTATGGGCTCCAAATAAAGTTACATTAACTGCAAATAAATATACTAAAGAAGATAATTCCTCGTTCCATAACCAATTGAAAATTGGCTTATTATTCGTATCAAAAAAGCTGCAGAATCAAAACGAATTCTCTTAAAAGCGCTGGATTTTGGCAAAATTCATTACCGGAACTGTGGTTTATGAAATATGCTATGCCAGGAATGGAACGATTTCTATCTGAATTCTGTCACAAGTGACTTAATATGGTATACATTAAAGTTGACAAGTTTCTGTATTCCATTTGTATAATTGCACCATTGGCCTTTGTCTGAGAGTTAAGGTATGTATTAACATGAATGAAATATTGCATAGATTTGTATTATCATACTGTGAGAGGATGTATTATCTGATAATTATCCATGAAATTCGAGCTACGAAGCATACATTATATGCAACGGAAATTGTTTAATTAGGTAATAAGGAAAGAACTCGATGTACTTGAGGAAAGAGGAGGTCCGGCAGATACATTTGCAAGTTTGGAGAGCAGAATTAGCATCTTTGATTTCGAAAGCGTAGAGGTTAACAGGTCCTTTACATTAGTTTATCTGGAATCTTCTTAACGAGTATATTAACTCTATGATGACTACTTTGATTCGTACGTAACACATCTGTTGAATGTTTAAGGGCTTGTTGATTATTAAAATTTTTAGTGTATTCCTGGTTTTGCGGCTTTTTATTTGGAGGCGTATAATAGGTCATATTTCAGTTAATACTGACTTATTTTTATGAAAAAGGTAGGCTATCAAGATTAAGTGAAAGAGACGTGAGGTAGTTGAAGTGTTATAGTGAAATAGAATGTGTAAATTTAGCAGCCTCTTTCACAATGTGGGTTTGAGCTTCAAAGAACCAGTTATATGAAGATGTTTTCCCAATAAGTTTGTTGGAAAGATTTTAGAAGATTAATGAACGTTGTAGAGACATTGTGTTATTTTAAGCAGGAGGCGTGAAAAATGTGCAATGCTGTCGCTGGGACTCGAACCTGGACCTCTCGAATACGCGCCCAGTGTGCTACCGTTGCACCATGAAGGCATGCAGAAAGGAGGTACAAAATACATTATATACTCCTCCTTTTAAATGCCAATTGGAAATTAGTAGACCCAATCGCCAAATACTGGTGGTGAAGAATTATCATCCACCATCTTCTAGTTCGGTCACCACTGTAGAGACATTAATTTTTGGGGGATCCGGAGTACGTGAAAAAAGAGCAATGACCTCGCTGGGATTCAAACCTGGACCTTTCGAATACACGCCGAGTGTGCTATTTTTACACTACGAAAGCATGCATAAAGGAAGGAGAAAATACCTTATAATGAAACTCACATGAAAACGAGCAATCAAGATTTGTAATATAAAACAGTTTTAATCTGAAAATTTTTAATTATAGTCCAATATTTTGAATGTTGGTCTATATTTATGTCCAATATGTGTTATTTAAGTTTCAAGTATAAACACAACAAACTAAGAATTAAAATTATTATATAAGCACAACATAAAACTAAGTAAATAAGCTAGGCATGACAACCTGCATCAGATGGTCTAAAACTGGCCAAAAATATAGGTTTTGATCTAATATTATAATGATTTTTTATCCAGCCAGCACTTACATATATAATGCATTATATAAGCAATAATGAACTTAATGTTATTTAATATATAAATAATAATATATTGCTACCCTTAATTCTGCAATACGAATTCAAAATAATAATTAAAAAAAGAAAAGAAGAACGTCAGAAAGTTCAAGATTCTTGAGCAGATTCAAAGCACACTATTGAAATAGTCACTGGATATGATTACAAATAAAAAAATCTCAGTTAGCGAAATATTATTTAACGCAAAATGTCGCTGGATAGAAAATCTATTTGTAGAAACTGTTTACCTTTTAAATTTATTTAAATAAAGCTTTTACGTCTGGGAACTTCAGTTTGCAGCCTAACCAAAAAGAGAGAAAAAAATAACATTAAATATATGAAAATAATACTTGCTATTGTCAAGTGATAAAATTAAATCTTTAACGTTAAATTAAATTAAAACTCCATTAAAAAAGCGAATTTCAATTTCCAAACCATCTATATTTGTTTTCATTTTAGAATGTAAATTTCTGCGAATAGAAAATGTGAAAAAAGTGCATTCCGATTGTAAAAGAAGGTTGCTTTTTGAATAAAGTTAAATAAAAGAAATATATGCTCAAGATTCTAAACTATATCTTTCCAAAAAATTTTATTCTTTTTGTTTTTTATTTCTTTCTCTCTCTCTTGTTTTTAGTTTTAGCTTTTTGTTTGACTGCATATGATATAGAATGCATAAAAATTAGAAATTTTGCTGTTGACATGATATGTAGTGATAGAAAGCTGTATTTTTTAAAGTAATGGTGTAAAATAAGTTTTATAAAAATATGCTTAAGTAATACATATATAACTACTATATTATAATTATACTTGTTATGCTAATTAGCAACGCTCGTTTTTAATCTGGAAGATAATGAACAGATCTAATGCCTTATTGACTTCTGATTAAATACTTCTGATTTTTCTGTGTATGGAATAAAAACTGTTAACGAAAACCCTTTCGAAGGCATCAAAATTTGCTCAGGAACAAAATTTTCTGAGCTGTTAATTATTTAAATACTCAGATACATTGTTTACTAATCAGCGCTAAGAACAGTTAGTATCTTAATTTTTTATATTTTTCTCCAAGTACCCGAAACAGTTATTTCCCCATTTTGCTAGTTTAAGTAAAAATACTGCTCCTGTTATTAAAGAAAGGTTATTATTAAAATTAGGCCCTAGATTTCCTTTAGCGATGCTTGTTTTTTTGCCATTGATTTTATTTTCTTCGAATAAATGTTTTATTATTATTAGCAGTAGTAGCAACAGTAGAACTGGTATACTGAAATTGAGACTACATAGTTGAATGAAAAAAAGAGGTTACTTGAGAAATTACAAAAATTAATTTAAAACTTATCATTTCCTGATAATTAACTTCAGTCCATTCTTGTTTCACAATAAAATGAATTTTAAAAGTTTTTCTAGAAGTACAAAATTTAAAACTTCCTCTTAGAAACATAATTTTTAAAAATCTGTCTAGAAATTTGCTTTTCTTTTAAACTATCAAGAACTATATAAATTTTGAATTATTATCAAGAAATATATATAAACGTATGCTATACGAGAATTTCTGAGGAATTTTGAAAGCTTCACTATTCAAGGAAAGGGGAAGTAGTGATTCTTGTGAGCTTGGATTATACAGTTGATTCATCTTGTAGCAATAAGTATTTTTATTCGTATCTTTTCAAGTTTTTATTTATTTAGGTTGCTTAGTTATGTTTAACTATGAATGCTAGTTAAGTTCAGTCCTTCGAGTCGAGGTTTTGCATTCTCTAGGTCATTTGAAAGACATAATATATTCTGTACTAAAGTTATTGAACCTTTCCTTTACAACCATACATATCTTACATAAAAGTTAAAAGTGTTTTTTTTCTATTTGTTTTCATACAAATATAAGAACACAGTTTCTATATTTTGAAAAATATGTTACTTACCTATCGAATCCGATATAACGAATCAAACTTCCAGTCCCCTGAAATTCGTTATAGGGAGGTTCCGCTGTAGTTCGTTTAACGCATTAAATAGTTTTCATAATTATTATATTACATATAGTTTTCATTTCTGTATATATTCAGTAATGCAATAAATAAATAAATAAATAATGTGTGCCATGTGTACCATTCGTTACATTTTAGTCTGATAATCGGCATATCTGATAAAATTTGTCATCTTTAAAATCCCGAATATGTCGAATTATCCGATTTTGCTATTTATATTATTTTATCCAATTTTGCTATGCCATAAGATGTATGTATTTTTAATCATTATCCGGTAAGCAATACCGACATATTTTTTAAGACTACACTTAGATTAATACATTTATAAACAACGAAAATGCTAACAAACAAGTAAAATAAGTTAAAAAAGCGTATAAATTTTATGTGATAAGTAAAAAATATAACAGTTTACATTGCTTGTTTGAATTGATTAAAATATTTCAGGAATATTTGCGTTTCGATACAGTTGCATGGCACATTTTTTATAATAAAAGGATCCGACACGTGAAACTAATTACTTATCTTTGTTTCTTTGGGTTTTAAATAATATCTCCGTTTCATTACTAATTGAGAGCGAACGAAGGCTTTCCAGTTTTTCAAAAATTGCATTAAAAGTGTTTTGATGTTTAGATATTTTTTGTCACTGCACATTTTGTAATGAGCCCTTAAATTATGAATTACTGTTCTCATTGTTTTTTTTGTAACTGTATCATGCCTGAGTAATTATAATACATCTAGCAAAAATAGCGTATAACGTACTGATTCTCCTGTTGTGCTTTATTTTTATTTCTTCTCAAAATTATGTATATTAAAAAAAAGACTTTGAGTAACATTTGACATTTTTTACCAGTTTTGCATAATGGATTCTGACTAAAAGGATTTCTTTTTCTTTATGCCATTTTTTATTTTATTTTTGCTTTACTTTATTATATTTTATTTTAGTTCGAGAGAACTAAAGAATTTGTTAGGGGGGATTTTATGGCATGATACTGAAGTTTTCCATAGATTCGGGAGGGAGTATTAAAAAAAAAATAAAGAACGTTTTTCTTTTGTCATTTCTCACTAATGCGGTTTCCATTTTCGATAGTGAAAACCCATTTTACCCATTTCTGCTATAATCAATATGTCAAGTGCCTTCTACAATCCATTATTTAAGGCTTCTTTCCCCCTTGTTTTATATCCATGGAATTTGTTAGGGAAATATTCCAGAAAATTTGAGGAAAAAAGTGTAATGCGTCGATTTTTGAATGATCCTCAATCTAAATTGCATTCTGTGAATGACATTTTGAGCAGTGACGTGTGCAAACTTAACTTAAAATGCATCGAGGCGAAATACAATTAAATCCAATATTTTTGATAATTGTCAGCTCAATGAAGTTACTATTCGAATAATGCGAACAGTAAAAATGCAAAAATTAATCTTATGTAATAAAATATTTTCTAATTTATTTTATAAGGGTGCATTAATAAAGAGCATATTAAATAATTACACAAAAACCTTAGGGAAACGACATGATTTGTTCGTTTGTTTGTTTAATTAGAAGGCGAAATAATACTAAGTTTCTTGAGTATTTCAGCTCTCGAAACTCTGATGGGCTTTATGTAACAATGATAATAATATTGTAGAATCGATACTTACTGTCTAGGACAGTGATGGCGAACCTATGGCACGCGTGCCACAGTCGGCACTCGGAGCCTCATTAGCCGCACTCGACTAAAATATTTCTTCCTTGATCAATAATCACAATAACATGATACTATGTAATTTAAATAAGTGTTGTAGTCTGTTCTTGAACGTTTCACTTACGTATCGCATAATGCCACTGGCATAGGGTCTGAGCCTAGATATAAGATTTCCATATATCGCCATAGAAATGATATACATATTTATTGACCCAATTTATAACGTTTCAGTTGTTTATGCCAATCATATTACTTGTTACATGGCAAAGAATACGCCAAAGTTGAAGCAGCTAATGCTTTCTAAACAAATTCAAATTTATTGAAGATTTTCTATACTTCAGGTCTTGAAACCTCACAAATGAGTCCAACAAAAAGAGCAAAATGAAACATTGATAGTGGAAGATCATTTCAAGAGACCCGGACAGAATCATTTGGAGTTATTGAAGGCATCAGGAAAGCATTATAAATTCTGTGCAGGGAAAGTGTTCGCACATCTAGTGTCATCTTTAAACACCAACTACAAGGTCGTTGCTGAATTTGATGAAGCTGAACGGAAGGTGTTTATTGAAGGGAAATTGAGGAATTATAATTACCAGAAAGTTCGTTTTTGCAATTATCTTTTTAAAACAAATCATCTAACAACGACCAGCTATCAAATTTCACTTTTCCTGGCAAAACATGGTAAACCTATCTGTGATGGAAATTTAATCAAAGAGGTTTAGGGCACACCCTCCCCCGCAAAAAAAAAAAAAAAAAAAAAAAAAAAAAAAAAAAAAAAAGTGTTTGGGGTATGCGGTTCCAAAAAGGTTCGCCACCACTGGTCTAGGAGTATGACGTTTAAAGGATTTACTTCTGAGATGTCTGTCTAGGGGTTCTTCAATAACTAATCGAATTTATGAAAAAATCGAAAATTTAACAGCAAAATGAATAGTTGATACAAACTACAAAATGATTACATGCGTGGTAGGAAACACATGAGTTTATTTACAGATGAAGAGATGAAGTTTATTTACAGATGAAGTAACCGTCTTTTACATGCGGACATCTTTCAATCACGTCATCGTCTTATTAATGGAGGAATCGTCTGAATCTTATCACGCGAAAAGAAAGTTCTCTCACACAGCTTGCAAACTGGCTGACCAGCGGCCGAGTGGTAAAGTCGCTGAACACTGGTAGTTCGGTCCGAGGTTCGAATCCCGCGAACGGGCTGGCTGCATGGGCGTTTTCGTGGTTTTCCCCATGTGTAACGTGTATACGAGCCAGTTTCCCTTAGAAAGTCCTCCACGAAGGCATCCCTCCCCTTAGGCAGATAGCCCTCGAGGCTTTGCCATAATCACACACACACACACACACACACAGCTTGCAAACTCATCTCATTATTGCGGACGATGTCATCCTACACTATTAATAATTATAATGACAATAATTATAGTTATAATAATAATAATGAAAATCATATTAATAATGATAATAATAATAAAGATGCAAATGACAAAACTGATGGTAATAATAAAAATAATAAATAATAGTAAAGGTCAGGATGATGATGATGATAAAAAATAATAATAGTAAAAATATTGATGACAATACTGATGGTAATAAAAGTAATAACAATAATAATGGTCATGATGATAATAATAATAATGATAATAATAATAATGATGAATATGATAATTAGGATGACGATAAAGAAAATAAAAAACTACACTTAATCGTAAAAGTTTATTATTAAAGCAAAATTTGAAATCTTTAGTTAAAAGAGAAAAAATTAAGAACATATTTTTTTTAATTGAGCTTATATCTCTAAAGAAAATACAAATTAAATTTCATAAAAGAGGTACATAATTAAAATTGGAATCTTTAAATTCATTCTCTCAATTTAAAACACAAAATACAATATTTCAGAGTCTTAAGTAAGTGTAGTAAGAACATAGTTATTTCAATAGTTCAAATTTATCAGAGTTTACCATAAAACATTTAACAAACATTTAATTTCCAGGTACCATATTTCAACGAAAATATCCATTTTGAACGCTATCGAATGCAATTTAACGATGTTTTTGCGTGACATCTGTACGTACGGACTGAATAAAGGACTCTTTTTCCCAAAACAAATTATAAAACTTATTTAAAACGGATTCAGAAGAGATTTTTTCGTGGCGTCTGTACATACATACGTACGTGTGTATGTATGTATCTCGCGTAACTCAAAAACGATTAGAGAACGTTGAGAACGTTGAAATTTTGCATATAGGACAGCTATAGAATGTAGTTATGCACCTCCCTTTCTAGTAGCAGTCGGCCGCACCAAAAGTAAATAAATATATACATATACCCACTCTGTTAATCGGCTTCTAGAGCTCAGCATTTTTATTCTTATATGTTCGTTAAATGTGCATTTTTTGGATTAAAAATAATTGAATATGTTGTTCTTATCTTCCGGTTAAGGTATTTATGCCTTTAGTTAACTTGCATGCAATATTTATAGAACTATCAATAATTTAAAATTTGTTTAAGTGCGGTTAAGCTTATTTTTTTACCATAGCAGTCATATTTGGTTACATTTGAAACTTAGCAGAATAGTGGATTTGTTGCCAATCTAAAAGCTTCGCAACAACAACTGTTTCGTTTCCATTTGTCTAATTTCTTTTATACATCGTTTTAGATTTATTATCGTATTTGAATAGAACATGTGGCAACGATTAGATAATTCTTCAGATGGTATAGTTTTTGTGCATTCTGAGCTATAAAATAAAGGATATGTAACGCTATTGAGTGAACTGGCGCCAGAATGTCGCTCTGGTAAATAAATATAGTGAATTTTAAAGAGTGCATTTATTCTATTGTGGTTTATGCGCTATCATCGAAGTGGATTTAAATCAATTCAATAATTTTAAATGAAATGCAGGAAAAATGCGTATAATTTAATATTCCATGTTACGAAGTCATGTGGTGTACACGTCAGATTTTTTAATTAATTCTTGTAATGGACTTCAGTAAAAGTAATGTTTAAAAATAATTGGTAAAACCATTAATGGTTATCGGATTAAAATTTGAAGGATTCAAATAAAGACAAATTTTGAATCTTTACCTAATATGCCTCCCTACTTTTAACTAATTATAGCAAAGTACCTATGGCGAGATGGATGTCTTCGTGAAATACTTTTTAAGGTAAATTGGCTCGTACTTAAGTTACACACAAAATCTCCACGAAACATGACATGTGGTCTGTTAGTTGACCAACACCTGAACCCGAATTTCATAAACAGTGGTCAGCAATTTTACCACTTTGCTGCTGATGAACCCAGTTGACACACATCAAGATTGCTTTCGAAGTTTATCACACAGAAATACCAATCATTCTTTGAAACAATTTATACTTAAATGTTTTTGACATCAATTTTATTAAGTTAGATCACTAATGGCCTATTTGTAGACTGCAGGCCATTTGCATCACGCTGTCATGTTAAAAATATTTATTAGTATTAGTGAAATTTCTGAATTTGTATATATTTTCATTGTTCTAATCATCATGTATGTGTCTTCATACGGAACATACTTCAAGACAATTCGACAGTGATTTTGAAATGACCGGTCTTATATTTGAACGTGAAAGCGTATCATGTGACCACGACTTTCGGGTACAATTTAAACCAGCCCTCGAGTCTGCAGAAATAGTCCAATCTTGAGTTTATTATTTATTGTGGCGGCATAGTAAAATCCATTTGAAATGGAAAAAATGCTTTCCAAGAAGTAGACTTAAGATGACATTATTACATAATTATCGTTTTCAAGCTCTACACATTCAGCTTATTTTTTACTAGACCTGAAATCAGAAAATTTTCTAATTTTTAAACAACATTAACTATCCTATCCTTTTTGTTTACAGTTTATGAAAATTAGCAAACGATTTCATACGAAATTTTTACGCATGTGTTTTTACTCCTGTATATCAACAACAATCTGAAGCTTAATTTTGATTAGCTGTAAATTCAAAATTGAAATGCTTCTCTTTCATTTATAATTAGTTTAAGAGTTCTAAGAATTTAATAGTCTTTTATGTAGCCTTGAAAAATAAGCCAGAGTGAAATCTGCCGCTATATATGATAACACGTGCTTGTGCTGCGATAATTACGATTTCGATTATTTTTTGTTAAGTAGGAATTAAAATTAGAAAAAATAGCATAGAAAGATTCTGCGCACACACACATATATATTTATATATATAATTAAAATCAAAAGAAGGTCGAAGCAAATGTAAATATCGTCTTTAGTTTAGCAATATAAAATATTACAAAAATTGCGAAATTATGGAAAATGAAAACAGCTGCTATATTAAGTGAGTGTAAAATAAATATCAACGAAAAATCTCATCAATTATATGAAAGGTGTAAAAATTATAAAGGTAAATGGATTTTTCATCTCCCGACACGTCTCCTTCAGGGAAATGATATACTTTAAAATGCAAAAAGAGAAGGTTTATTTCTGAACTAACATATGAACAATTCAGAAATTAAATTAATCTTAAATCAAAAATTAGACTTTTTATTCAAGTTAACGAGCAAAGTTTCAAAATTCAGCAATAAGCATTTTTTGGACGCTGAAACAGCAACATTATTCAAAAGGATGTAATTATAATTAAAAAAATATACTTTAAAATTTTGCACTCAAATTATCCTGCTTAATTTAGTTTATTATAAATTCGTTTAGAAGCAGCTTAAAGAAAGCAACCGGAAAAGATGACAAAATGTTGTCCTGTAGAAACTTTCATTTTGCATTTTGTTTCATCAAAACTCGTTTGATTTTATGCTTTATGAGATGGATTTCATTGTGTAACTTGGGCTACAGAAGTTGTTTTTAAGAATTTTGATTTTTGCTACCTTGAATGTTTCTTTTCATGAGGGTTAATGTTCTCAGCCCAAAGGGCGTTAGCCCCAGAAAGGCTATTAATTTCATTTCAGCAGTTTGCATTGAAAACTTTTAAAATCCGTTTCACTTTTCAAATCGTTGCTCCAAATATTATATACCTGTATTATATTTAAGGAAATTAAATAATGAAGAATCTGCATAAAAGTATGTATGTTTCTCGCATGGTGATAAAACAACGGTACCTAGAGCCATCAAATTTTGAATAACGTAATCCTCCTGCGAATGTGGACATCTAGAAACTCAAATTTTGGAACTTGGAATTTTTTTTATCATCTATTTCATATTTTGTAACGGTTTTAACGAATATTTGATTAACAAACTGAACGATTTCAAAGCGAGCAATAGCAACACTATTACGGAAGGAAGAAACATTTTTATCTCCAGCGCGCTTGACTGTGCATCGGAAACTCTAAAGATATGCTGTTTCAAAATTATTTTGCGATATTGTTGTTGAATTGAATTTTATGGTTTAAGTGCGAAGAGCATGATATTTAATAAATAAAGGTAACGTACAGAATGTTACAAAAATGCTCCTTTGGGCGTAACGTCAAATCTGAAAGCTTTCCCCCCTGTTTTTTTGTTTGTTTTTGTTTTCTTATTTTTTTACAAGTGTAAACTAATACCAATTTGAAACTGAATTCTACTTAGTTTTAAGTTTAAACCTGAGGCAGTTATCTTCCACTTATAATTGATTATCTTTGGTTTTCAAGTTTTGAATGTTTGATAGTCTTTTTATTTATCTTTCAAAATGTGAAAAAATGAAATTCGGTATTCTTATCTCCATCTTCAGCACTAGATAATACACGCCAATGTTGCAGGAGGGGAAGTGGGCAAAACCCTTCTTTTATGGGGCAAGATCAGAAGAGCTGAATCGTTTCTTTTTCATGACGTACTTTCCTCTAACAGTAACTTTGATGAATAAGATCGGGAACGGGGAATGAATCAAAACGGTTAGCGAAAGAGAAACGAAGAGCTGAAGAACGAGCAGAGGGATCAGAAACGGTTAACGAAGATGGAGTGCAGATAATCGAACGAGCAAAGAGATCAGAAGAATCTGTAATTCGTGGATTGATTGCTTTCAACTGTATTTTAAGATTCCCTAAAACCTCCTGTTAATATAAAACTAACGATAAAATTGCAGAATAAAAACATTTTAAGAACATTGGGAAATGATAAATCTTAAACTCGTTTTTAGCACTAGAGGATAAACTTCTCATTTTTTAACCTAAAATGATCTTCAAACTTTTCTGGTGTGCCTCCAACAAGAGTTTTCGATGAGTGAATTCAAAAAGGTCTACCTCTCTTTTTTGATGAATCGATATTCATTAGCTCTGTAAAGTGAATCTATTTTTTGAATTAATTCGAGAGCGAATAGTACATCCCTACAATACAGTAATATTAAAATCACTAACAATCAAACTTATTACATATTATTTTGATTTGGATTCTTTCTTTATCAGTATCATTTTCATATATTTATATATTTTTTTGCAGGATGGCATACGTATCAGTAACCGAAGTGATCCAAATGCTAAATCCAAATTATATTAGTGATCGTAAATGTGTATATTAGTATATTAGTAAGTTAAATTATGTTTACTGAAAGTGTTGATGAGAAATTGTATTAACTTATTTCTGCGCTTATATTTTTACTTTGTCGCTCGTTGAGATTTCTTTAACTATATATGTATCCATGATATTTTAAATGAAGTTATATGCGATGATGAACTATTATTATTGAATCTTTCAGTCCAAATGCTAGTAGATTTTAGTATCTTAAGGCATCTTGTAATCGTGTATCTTCTTACCAGCCAGTGCTCGATATTCGTTAGCTTCTATATTCTTTTAGTATTATTTCTTCTTTGCTATTTTTATTAGGAAATAAGAAAGGTTTTCTGAATGTATAAATTGGATATAACTTATATCCAATTTATACATTCAGAAAACCTAGGGGCGTAGCTAGAGGGGGCAAGGGGGGCATCTGTCCCTGGGCGCAGAATCCAAGGGGCGCCAAACAGATGTTACGACATTTTAGAATTAAATGTTTTCCATCCTTGGCAAGCAGTAGGAGGCGCGAAATCTTCAGTTGTCCCTGGGCGCTGAAAACCCTAGCTACGACTCTAGATTTAAGGATATTTAAGGCCCATATCACACGGACAACTGTTTCACTCGAACAACTGTTTCGGACAATATTTTTCACTGGTTTACTATTGAAAGAAAGACGTGCGACTTTTTCCTTCCTTTCCAAAAAAATTGCAAGTTGTTCGTTTTCAACCAATCAGCTGTCAGCTTCGAATGCTATCATCTTGTTTGTAATGGGGAACCAGTTTTCCCTGTGTTAACCCCAAAGCGATCTATGATGATTGGCTGTTGTGACAAAGCAGAAAAATTGTTCCAAACAGTTGTTCTTCCGAAACAAACCGACGCGTGATAGCAGCCTAAAGAGCGTTTATATCGACATTTATTTGTAATTATTTATCTTTCAGATTGCATTAGTGTTCTTTTACTTTGCCCTATTCTTTTCAAGAAAAAAGTATTTTAAAGATTTTCATAATTTTATTTATTTTTTGAAGTAACCTGAACAGACCAAAAATTGATTTCTCTATTCTGGCTAGTCAATAATGTATTTCCTATTAATATTCTGTAAGTACTTTTCCTTCCTTATTTATTGATGAAAACTCGAAATGCAGAAATTAATGGAGAAAAAGGTGCATTTTTTTAAACATCGCACCTAAAACTCGAATAACTCTTTTCGCTTTCTTCAGCTTTAATTAGTTAATTCCAAATGCGCCTAAATTAGTTTCGATTCTCCCATTATTGAGCACTAAATCGTTTTGTAGAATTTTTTTGTTTGTATATTTTTTCGAAGTTTGGAGGAAAAGGGTTTCTTGTTAAAGAGCACAAAGATCATCCCTTTTTTGTTCATTTTTCTTTTTTTTACAATTACAACTTTTCCAGTGGTGTTGTAGTACATGACATGTGTTTTAGAATAGGAAACTGATAAATAATTTAATTTTTTTGCTTAGAAGTAAAAGTTAATGATTATTATTTTTTTGCATTTAATTTGTGTTTGCATTCTTTGCTTAATGAGACTTTTCGAGCTGATCAGCAGTGAAAAATAATTCTGTTTTTTAAATGCATATCCTTTTATTTAACTAAGGTGAAAACGGAATTTATTCCTCTCTCTTTCATATCAAAATGGCTTTTATTTTCCGAAAAAAAAAATGAGTCTTGGCTTATTAAAAGATTAACTTTTTCAGAAAAGAATCATTTTTTGGTTTCCAGAAGAATTCTGATTTTCTTTTATTATTTATTTATGTACAATTTTTCGTGAAATGTGTGCTAATCCAATGTTAAATGGTATTTTATGCAGATCTATAAAAACGCCATTAACTTATTAATTAGAACCGGAAATGGAAAAGGAAAATAAGCCAAATTTTTTTCTCCTTCAGGTTTTCATAAGAAGGTTTTTATTATGCATATTTAAATTTGCAAAGCATAGAAGTCATACATGTCATGTAAAAGCAAAGTGAAATGAAGTTGAGCTTCTTTTTATTTCTTTCCTTTTTCTTTTCGTTTTTTTTTATATGGAATTGTAAAACTCGGTATCTTTGCACAAAAATATTTGCCTTCTAATTAGTAATAGTTTAATTTTTTTTCTAATTTCATTATATTGCTTTGCTCTTGATTCTTTCGCAGGCTTTGTGTTCGAGGTGTTTGAAAAGGGTTTCGTAATTAAAAGTTTTTGGATGACTGGTTGTAGATGCATTGCTTCACGTTATGAAATGCAATAAAGTATGCGCTGCTTAATGCGATCGCGGTAGTCCAAATGTGTTTTCATCATATTATCCAAATAATAAGATTAAAGGATGAGAAAAAATGTCTTCAAAATAGGAATACACTTTAACTAATTTAATGAAAGTATAACCAGAAAAACATAAATAGGCACTTTCACAGCATTTTAATTAGGTAAATGCATAAGTTTCTTTAAAATTTGCTTTATGCGATTATGGCAAAGCACGCGAGGGCTATTTGCGTAAGGTAAGGGAGGACTTTCTGAGGCAAACTGGCTCGTATACACGCTACATATAGGGAATACAACGAAAACGCGAATGCAGCCAACCCGTTCGCGGCATACGAACCTCGAACCAAACTACCAGTGTTCAGCGACTTTACCGCCCGGCCGCTGGTGGGCAAGTTTGCTTATGAACTGTTAGTTATGCTTTTAATGCAAAAATTAATTTATGAATGGCTCACAATATTTCTGGAAATTATTTGATCGATGCGGAACTACTACTTTTAATACTCAGAGGGTATCTCTCTTTGGAGAAGAACTTGCCAATGTAAAATTTAAAATTAGACAGACAACCAGCCTTAATTTGGGGTAAATGTTTTCAGAAAATATTTTTCCATCTTGCAAATTTTTTGCTTGCTCTTGAAGAAGAGAGAACTGTGTCTGATCATTTCAGAATCCGAAGAGTTATTCAAAATCTATGTAAAATTACGTTTTATTTTCGGTCTAACGTTAAATGGTTGACTAAAATAGAAACCAGGATGTTTTGCGACTAAATCCCTTACTTGGCGACATATTTGTTTTACAGCTTGGTTACTTTTCTGATGCATTTTAAACTTTTCTAATGATTTTATCTTTTATTTGGCTTAAGTTTAAAGTAAATCAGTTTAAAACCTTTATTTTATCTATAATATTTTGATCATATTGATAGAATTGTTGATCACAAAAACCATGTATTTTACATATCTTCGTATATTAAAGGAATGTACTTCAGCAATTCAATAACAATAGCCGTTTGATAGCGTTAACCGCTATCATAATAAATGGTGTCTTCTGTAAGTAAGATAGTCTGCTATTCTGTGACAAGTTTTGTTGCGTGATATCTTTGACTAAAAGTATACGAAACATATATTTTTATATGGGCTTCATAAGGTGTAAAAAGTCTTCCTTGATGAGAAAAAGTTAAAAATTCTTCTTTAGTTGAATTTGCCGTCCCTGAAAAAAAGCTTCTCATTCCCACGATCAAATTCATCTAAGATACTGTTAATAAAAACAAATCTGAGAATCGTTAGCATATAACGCAGAAAACAATCATTTATATAAGTCACTCAATACAAATTTACAAAAGATAATTTTTATAACAGAAAGACATCAATATTGAAACAGTGACTTAAATTTGATTATTTATAGAAATATTGAAGTTCCAGTTGAATAACTAATCACTAATTAAATTAAGCGCCTGAAATCCGCGTTTCTTGCTTCTATTCTTTGAAAAGAAAGATTCCGGATTTTACGGAAAAGAAAGCAAAAAATTAGTAGTTTCCAAAATTTTTTCATTTTGGAGAGAAATGGTTTAAATCATGAAATTTTGTCATATTTCAAGGGAATATTGAATAATACAGAAAACTGAATTTAAAGGTTTTCGGTAACATAAGAACCACATTGGTAATATTAAAATTTTCTCTGTAGTAGAAAGCCGTGTATGAAATTTAAATTTCTTATAGTTTTACTAAAAGGTAACCGAAATTGCATTAATCTAAAAGTTTCCATTACTTATTTAATTTTCCAAGCTATAACCGTAGCTTTACGAGCAATCATAAAGACACATTTAGTCAAGTACTCTTTCTGAATATATAAGCTTATTTTTTCCTTTCTTACTGCTTGTCTTCATTGTGTGATTTGGATACACATCCTGTGGTTGCAGTTCTGAACGAAGCCTAATGACTCTACAAGTGGCGCCTAAACTAAAATGTGGTGTAGGATAATCCGTTGGATTAGGTGATCTTGTCCCCATCTTCCCATTTGCCCTTTAAATAGGAGAGCATCTAAAGAATTTTTCTCCTTCTTTAACGCATGCTTTCATAGTATAATTGAAAGCGTACCTAGCTAGCAGTGGAGGGATCCAGAGTTTGAATCTCGATGAAAGCATTCCTGCTCCGAAATAATTCTAATTTCTCTCCAAGTAGGTTGGTTAGGTTATTTGAATGGGGCAAAGCATACGAGGGCTACCTGCTTGAGGAAAGGGATGTCTTCGTGGAGAAAGTTAAAAGAGAAACCGACTCGTATTCATGTTACAGCAGGAAAAGAAGACGAAACCAATTAGGCAGCCACCACATTCTTATGGATTTGAACCCTGGTCGAACTATCAATATATAGTCATTCTGAAGTTCCTTTTATTTAAACTATAGATATTTTATTTTAGAGTGCTGTGCCTTTAAACTTATTGCACTGGGGTAATTAAAATTTTTGACTTTCGAAAGCTTCGATATTTTTTCTTTATCTTTTACGACACAGTTGCAGTTATAAAACTTTCCATGCCAGTGCTGGTTTGTATAAGTTTCATTTTACATCTATGCTGTATGATCAAATTTCCACCTAATTGATTCTAGTATTTAAACGGTGTTTGAGTAGCTTTCTGTTAAGAAGATAATTTTCTTCTCTAAAGGATTTGCTCTTTGATATTCTAAATTTTTCTTTTTCTAAAATTTTTGTGTATAAAAGATTCTGATTTAAATACTGAAATTCTTGATCAGTTTCCTATAGAAAATTAACAACAACCTGATAAATCTTTTAAATAAGCTCTAAAACGACGTTATATTTTATCAGTTTTGCCTAGATTTAAAACCACACTAAAAATAAGTGAGTAGGTAGGTATGGATGCATATAAAAGAGGATGCAAATTACAGATTTTGTAGTCAAAACTGCCTATATTCATTAACCTTAGTTTAAATTCGGTAAAAGCAATGTACAATCAACATTACTCATGCAATATCAATGCGTATAAGTGTAAGTAGTATACTGTATACATTATCGAAGTGTTGTAAAGATGAGTTCTATGGAGCTAGGAGATGTGAAAATGTTTGTGAGATGCAAATTCTGCGTGCAGAGTTGGCTTTTGAAATTTGATAAGTAAAGGCAGAGCGACTGAAAACTGCACTATGAGAATTAGGGTGATTAATAAACATGCATCGCTAAACATTTGATCTGACGATTTAAAATTTCAAAAGAAATTTAACATCTCTTAAATGTAAATTTTTTAGGTTGTTTTAATGATTTTTGGTTGGATATCATTTGAAAATTTAGATTTCAGTACATAGGTACCGTTTGAATCAATTAGAGATATTCTACACCTTCTTGCAAACTGAAAGAACTATATGAATACAGTAATGTATACCTGTGATTTCTGTGTAACAAATAGCGCATATTTAATTGTATATATGGTTAAGAACCATTTTTTTAACACCATTCATTGTTTTCCCCTGAGACGGTTCATTTAAATTTCTTGGTTCTAATAGCTGATTCTTATTATTAGCATAATAGCGGCAAACCACCGGCCGAGCAGTAACGTTTCCGAACAATGGTACCTAGGTTCGATTCTAGGCGAATGGGCTAAATTAACATCTGTAAAAATTAGTTTCCAAGAAGGGAAAAAATTCAGAGGTGTTTTGTATTCCAGTTTTAAAAAATGGAGCTAGCTTACGCATTTTTAACAGGAAATTTCTGCATTACGTTTAATGTTTTTAATGAAACTCCTTATTCCTTAGACGTTTATATGCGTTTTCGGGGTTTGTCGCATTTTATCAAAATGACTATAAAATATACAGACTGACTATGAGCTATACTTTTTTTATGACTGTGAATCATGTTATAGATCTGTGTTTATGGATAAACAATGCATTATTGTTATTTGAAAGTGTACAAAATCTAAACAGAAAATATATTGGGTCGGGAGTCAATCCAGTAGTTTATGAATTTTTCTATGTGGAACGTAGCTATGAGCCATGAACTTTACATGGGGGGGGGTCCGGTGTGAAAGTCCTCCACATACATTTCTCTCTCTTTAGGAAAATAGCCTTCGCGTTCTTTGACATATTCAGAATATACCAATCTTGTTAACAACCTCATTTTGTTCTCCACGCAATGAAAATTATAACAAGAAGTTGCTATAGCGAGAATCTATTTAATACGTTCGTATCAATTTCGAACTTTTTGACAGGTCATTGTAAAGGAATATTATTGTAACGAGTGTTTGTTTATTAAAAAATTCGGCTGCATATTCTAATTCTAAACAGAGGCCTATTATAACCTCTTTGCAATTTTTCCTTCTACCATACTCTTACAAGATAATGTTGAAGGCTGTTATTTTGTGATTAAATATAATTTGTTTTATATATTATTATTATTTTATGTTTTTATTGGAATGTATTAGTACAATTCACAAAGGCACCTTATGCAAGGAACGGTGATCTTTAGTAACTGACTAGCGGCCCGCCCTTAACCACTGATGAATATCAATGCATCAGTTAGTTCACGTGGATATGCCCAGTTGATGGAAATGTTTAATTTGAAGTACTGAAAGGTTTACCGTTGGTAAAACAAAGAATTGCAAATGAAAGATAATAGCATAGAAACCATAATTTGAGCAATATTATTACCATATTTTTAATGTTAAAAACATTTTTAAGCATGAAAGTATCTTCTGATTATATATTTTGCAATTATTCAAGTGTATATTTTGGTCAACATTTTAGGATTTGTATTTTTCAAATTATGTTTCTCTTTATTTGTTAATGCTTTCGAGGTTTACCTCTTAAAACGGCTTCTCTGTCGCCAAGCCTTTTTCTCTTTGAAAGGGCGGGGGTAATATATCGTAATTTAAATTAGCAACAACCCTTTAATTCCTGTTTTTTAATTTGGGTACTTCCCTCTCTATTCTTAAAAAAATTAAAAATTCTCCTTTCTAATACCTTTTTCTGCACTGCTTCATTTGGAGAGTAATCCATAACGCGCTATGACTTTTACTTAACTCTGGTGACGTAAATGGAACTAAAACAGTCAATACTAATTTTAGAACATTATTAATGTACAATCAAATGCATTGAAACCGAAATTAACCTACTTTGAATTAATATTTCAGCCTGGACACAAGATACTTCCTTTCCGTCTTCGGCGTGTTTAGACTCCCACTGCGCTGCTTGCATCTTATTTGAAACAATATCAAAAATGCAACTGTTCTCGAACAGCTCAAGAATTTGCGGCCGCTAATATCATGAAATAAAAATGAATATCTAATCTACCTTGACTGCCAGGTTTCCTATTCATTATGGGTTAACATCTTCAATATCTATGCTATCAATATTTATACAACGTTATAACATATAGGCGTTATAACAAACAACGTTATAACACATGGGCGTTATAACATATATTACTGCCAGCAGGGATAGATACGAGCAGAAAGTGGTAGGACACAAGAATTTCACCGTTGGTCATTATAGGTATAATCACATCGCATTAATCACCCACCTTTGATAATTTGATGCAGAACATTTCGGGGAGAGGTTCCAAGAGTATTCCCTCCTGTTCCCTTACCAACAAACAATTCGACAGAACTTTCAGCTTGCCAATATTTTAAATGCCCTCATGCCGCACAGACACACTTTTAAATATCCAAACCTTCTCCAAGATTCAAACACGTGCCCAACGATAAGGCAGCCAGCATCGCTCACCACTGTACCAAGCACGGCGGTAAAATATATGAACATTTATTCGCGGTAATGTAATAGTTACTTCAGTAGTGTGAAGTTCAGATAATAGTGATTTTTATTTATGCATTAAAAAGACTTAAGGACTAATCACTTATAAACATTCGCTCCCTCTCCGGTATTCCCAAACTTGTAACAAGTTCAATGTATTTCCTGACTTTCATTTTACTAAGACACTGACAAACATGGCATTTAGCAAGAGTTGTGGTTCAACTTTGTAGGAAGAGGATAAGGCAGTGTCTTCTGCAGAACAGATACCTCAGATTCCTTTCTCATGTTACAACTACATCATTGTCGACTACATATGATTGATTTAACACTCATCAGTTTTACATCAGCCTCAGGAATTCTTCTGCGGATTCTCTTTGTGACTGTGAACAATTCATGGACAGAGAACATATAAATACTTGTTATTGTTGTCCACTGCTAATTCTTAGCCCTCAAATCATTCAGTGCTGCATGAACTGCTGTCTGTGTCGTCTGCTGCAACTTGCAAGTCGTCGCCGTTGTCATCAGCTTTGTCACTGTTCAATCTATCTTCCCTCGTGCAATGATTTTCAACACTATCAAGGGCATTAGATATTATTGTTTTCTTCAAGGCTTACTATTACTGCTCCATCAGTCAGAATCTATGCAAAGTCCACGAGAAAATCAATTAAGACGACGAAACAATCATTACGTGGATGAAACCATTTTAAAGTTCAGACGAGCTTGCTTTCTGAACACTTTGAGAAAGAGGAAAATTAAGTGAATACTTAAAACATTTTCAGAACCTCGTGTTAAAGCAAGGAGGGGGATACGCGAGTAAATAGGGTAAGCATTGAATATGGGCTGAAGAGCCGGTGGTTTGTAAATAAACAAAGTAGTAAATTTTACTCTATTTCACGGCGGGAAAGTGTGTTTCATTCCTCTATTAAGAAAAAATTAAAGTAAGTTAAAAAAGAGAATTGTTGAAAAAAAAAGCGTTAAAAAATCTCCTTCCGAAAGCTTTGTTATTACTTTTTTACCGCATAAGCCTTTGCGCGACATTCAAAAACCCTCAGCGTTTGCGTTGAGGTATCGAAAATGTTTAAAATTGTAATTAGAAGATTTGCTGGTAACTGAATTTACAAGTATTCTCTTACACACATACCAAAAAAAATGTCTCCAAAATAATGCTCTTGTCCAGAGCTATATGTTCGTCTCAGCCGTAAGTGTGTTTAGTTTTCTTTTACCCTTTTTTTCTTTAATTGAACGAAAGAGAAAGGGAAAAAGAAATTTTAGCCTCCCTAAAGCTTGAAACAGAGATCCTTCTTCTGGCAGGCAATCTCCGAACTGCCAGGCTTTTCCAAAGACAATCAAAAGAGAGGGATTTTTCTTAACTCTCTGAAATCTTGGGGGAAACACTTCCTTTTTGCTTTCGGGATGAATTAAAAATCCCCGCTTCTTTTTTGGAAAAGATCCAGACGAACGGGAGACAAGAGTTTTATTTGCGAAATTGGTATTCCGTAAGCGAAAACGTTTATTTAATATAATACACGCAGACTGTATAAAAATGTTTTCCGTTTTTGTATTTCGATGCTGAGGAAGAAAAGACCTTCGCGCCATCGACTAAGGACGTTTTCCAATAACGCGTTACCTGTATTAATATTATGGTATAGAGCTAATAAAATGACCCAAGTTATAATGTTTGGCTTTCCTTACCGTGTGTCTTCTTGATGTAATTGGAAGCACATTCGGCTAGCAATTGAGAGGTACGGAGTTCAAATCCCGGCGAAGATAGGATTGATTTTTCCTATTTCTTGCTCCGGTAAATCGTTGTGCAGGTGGTTTCTGAACTAAAATGTGATATCGTTAGCATTAGGACTCAGCGACTGGGTTCCCCTTTCAGTTGCCTTTTAAGTGAAAATGCGTGACACTGGGCCCGAATTCTAGCATACAGACATCGAAAATTTGGTTGAGCGAATTCGCTCATGTGCGCTGGGTTGAGGTGGATACGTAAATGATATTTTATTCGAAACTTAATGTCATAAATTGTACTTAAAAAGTATATAAAATAGTTGTATATAAAATAGTTTTTATTTCATTTTAAAATTACAATATTCATATTGAAAGACCTTTTGTTAGATCAAAATGACGTATTTTTACAATGTGAAGTCTATTATGAACATCTCATGCGAAATCATATGAGGCTGAATCCAGATTTAATAATAAATAGGGAAAAGGTAAGGAAATAAATAATCAATAGCATATATTCTTCGTTTTTCTCAGAGTAATAAATATTTTTAGCAGCGTCATCTCTTTCCCACATATCACGCTTCTCAACTTTGAACGTTGTTGGAGTTACTTCGTTTCTCTGTAATTCAATAAGAATCTTTTATAAAGCGATATCTACATCAGCAGTATTAATTTCAAAAGAAAACATCATCCAAACTACGAAAGGATATACTCATCATTAATGGTTCGCTGAACCGAGAGATTATAAGATCTTGCGAATATATCATATATTCAACATTCAACACATCATAAATATTATCAGTGTTATAGTTCATTACTATTTGAATCCAATCTGAAAAACTTCTTTAAACCATTACGTTCATCGTATACTATATATAAATATTAAGAAACATAAACCTTATGCTTTCATTTGAAAGCGTAGATATCTTTCAAGAAAGAAATTTAAACGTATGGAATTCGAAAAAAATTTTTTTTCGCTGTGTTAGGTAAAAATCTTTCGATCCAAAGAATTTTGAGAAATATTCAAAAGTCGAAAAATACAATCTTTTCAGTTTTTTGTCATTCTTACCTTTCCAATTCAACAAATAAAGAATAAAAAAATAAAAGGAATAAATATATAAATAATAAAATAATATAGAATAGCAATTTTGTATGGAAATAACAATTTTATGATATCCATCAGAAGAATTCATTAGAAAAAAGGGACTATTTCTGATTTAGTGAAACTATATCACCAGTATCACCTCATGGTCGTGCTGATTACATACTCTTAATTTATTGAAGAAAATTTAGTGTTCATCTACGTTAACATTTTTAAAATTAATTATCTCCTCTATCCAATTGTTCTGATTTCAAATATTCTTAAAAATAAATAAATTAAAAAAAAAATCTGAAATGTTTCAGATTTTAAATTACGTCCAAAGGGGCGTTTTTTAACATTTTGTGTGTTACCTTTCTTTATTAAATATCATGTTCTTCGCACTTAAACCATAAGATCCAGTGCAACAGCAATATCGCAAAATAGTTTTAAAACGAGCATATCTTTAGAATTTCCGATACAGAGACTCACGCGCTGGAGATATAAATGTTTTTTCTGCACAACGTTGCCATTGCTCGCTTTGAAATCCTTGAGTTTGTTAATCAAAAATTCGTCAAAGTTTTAAAAAATAGGAAATCGATCATAAAACAAATTCCAAATTTCAAATTTGGTCTTCCACATGCTCATATTCGTTGGAGGATTACGTTATTCAAAATTCGATGACTCTATGTACCGTTATTTTATGACAATGTGAGAAATATACATACATTTACGCAGATTTTCATTATTTAATTTCTTCAAATATAATGCAGGACTCTAACATTTTATGGCAACAGTTTGAAAAGTGAACCGACATTTATAGGAGTCCGACGCAAAATGCCAAAACGAAAGCAATAGTCCTTCGGGACTCAAGTCCCTTTGGACTAAAAATAAAAATTTGATTTGTTACTAAAATGTTCTTTGTCAAATTATATTTAGACTTAATCTCATAAATAATACTTAATCTAATAAAAAATCAAAACATAAAATAATAAAATAAATAAAAATAATTTCGTGATAAATATAGATGCAAACACTGTAATCTTAAAATTATTTTTTATTAAACCAAATTTCAAAATTTGCTTTTAATATTACACTTTTGACCTTTTAAAAGGTCTCTTTTAAAAAGTCATTTTTTACTTGCTTCTTTTATCCTTTCATAAAGGATTGATTTCAAACTGCTGATTCATTGAAAGATTTGAGAAAATTTAGAATTTATTCAATACCTCAAATTATTAATAAACTATAAATACTAGAAACATACTCTACTTAATGGTAAATGATATAAAGTAGTGTATGGACCGTATAAATGGTATAGAGTAATATACGTGTGATATAAAGTAGTGCTGAATATGGTAGCGTCGGAAGTAGAACTGATGTAGCCTTTAATGTTTGTGAATGACTCTCCAATTTATTATTTCGTTCACAGTACCAATTATGTCTCGTGGTCTTTGTGCCGTGTCACTCCGGCTCCCAAACCCACTGTGGTCTAAAACATTATTTTTAAAACCAAGCAAAGTGAGATATGACGCTTATCTCAATTAGTGTTACAAATTCTGCAGCTGTGTTTACTCGTTAAGGAGCTGTTGAACTTACATCACTTTTCTTATAATCATAATCTCAAACCCTAATTCTCTTTTAATTGAAGTAAAAGTACCGCTATCCATTTTTCGGGATGAAAGAAAAACTGGAGAAGATTAATTACTCCTTTTAACTTAACGTTTTTTTTTTTTTTTTTTTTCTAGAACCAACCGCTTCTTTATTTTAATCGGCACAAAGCCTGAAAACTTAGGTTAATTTTTTTCCCTAACTTTTCTTTAGATTCAGCGTCTTTGTGTTGAAGTTCACCTGGAAAAAATGTTGTGTTGCTTTTTTTTATTTTTTATTTTAATATTTGATAGGAATGAATTAAGTGGTCCCAGTAATTTGCGATATCTTTGTCAGGATCGCAATTATGTTAATCATTCTGTACTTCAACATTTTTTTAAACAATGAGTTCTGTTTCATTCGAGTTTGTGTTTTAAGAAGTTTTTGTTAACAAGTAATTTGTTTACACAGATAAACCTCAGATCATGAAGATTTCTCCTAATCCCGGAGCAACTGTTACAGTCTACAACAGCACAACGCTTACGTGCGAAGCTGAAGGCAACCCACCGCCAAAGTAAGTAAATGTTAGCATTTATATATAATAGTTGTTTTATAAATAAGTAGACTGGAGTACGTCTAAGCGTATGTGAAATAAAAAAAACTGATTATTTTTATTAATATGCTTGCTTAGTGCGACTATTTACTCACTTGCCATTTTCGACCTTTAGTCGTTAGAAATTTGTTACAGTCTTGTTCAGTTATTCACTTTAACTTCGACAGTTGGATTATATATGTAAGTAAAATAAATAATTTGTAAAAGATTAAATTATCAGCGTAAATTAATTTTCCTTCTCTATTCTAAAAATAGTAACCTCTATATGCACTGCGTCATTTCGAGACTAATCCATGTCGTATGTTTCTTACGCAATTCTGATGAAGTAATGTTCTGTTTCTTGATCGTGCCATGACAATCATGGCACCAATGCTGTGTTACTACTTTCTCTTAGGGAGGAAACTAATGCAGAAACAGACAGGTGAAACCGTAACTAACTAAATATCAACTGAGAACTAAACTATTAAGAGTTAGCTAATTACCACACTTTTAGTGATCGTATAAGTGAAATTTTAGTGCATTGCATTGTGAAAATGCATCCGGGACCGCGCTGTGAGAGGATCGAATAAACAAGATGTAAATCAATCTATGTATATATATATGAGAAAAACACATAAAAGATATAAAGAAAACATAAGTAATAGGTTTCCAGATTAAATACAAGTTTATTCAAATTCCTCAACAATTAAAATTAAATCTTATCCTAATGAAAAACTCAAATTTCTTATTTTTGTTACAGTTCAATTTTCTTATTTTAGACACAGGTGAATTCTTCAATTTATCATTTTCTTTTGTTACATTTAAATCCATGATTTGCAAATCTATTACATGACTCTTTTAATTTAACAGGTACCCGTGCAGTAATTTCTAAGAGGTTAAAGGAAACATATTATCTGCAATTCAACATCTGTTCTAAGGAAGATTACACAAACAAATTATATTATTACATCCTATTTCATAAGAGACTTTAAGGTTTGTCTTGGTAAATTAAGAAGGGGAAAAGGGAGGCAATTTAGTCCTTTAGAATTAATTTAAAGATTCAATTTAAAGTAAAGTTCCAATTCCCAAAAGTTCACAGGAAAATTGATAACAAAACAAAACTTATCTGTTATGTAGACGACTTGAAACGCCCCCGGAAATGTCTCGGGCTGGCCTTGCATCCTAGGAGAAATCAGGGATAAATAGTCCTCCTTAAGTCCTGGGAGTAATACATTCCGTAAGGGGAACACTGACGTCTAATGAGTCTCACGTTTTTCAGGATCACTGACCGAAATATAGTAGAACGCCGCCTCCATCATTTTTCAGCAACACATCCGCAAGTTCAGCATCGAAGAAAATTTGCCACTGGAACAAGCACCCGAGCAGAATCTTCAAAGTTCGCTGGCCGGCTGTCGAGGATAGACTCTCACATTGACGTGGTGGAACTTGACCGATAAATGTTAAGAATTTAATACACGCTGGAGGAAACTTTCTTATTTTTAAGATACTGGAGAAAGTCCTCATCATCCCTGGTTTTTCCGATAGCAAGTCGGCGGCCGGATAGCATAACTGCCGTTTTCCGCCGGAAGCACAATCTCACGACTTAAATTACATCTCGTCCTTTCTATCGCTCAACCCAAGAGCAAGTTTCAAAAGTAACGTCCAAAGAGTAAGTCTAGGAAGTAAGTGATTCAAACTCGAACTTTCTTCGTCTCCTTCACAGACGCGGGCTTCCACAATGGCTTCAATTATCGCCCCCTTAATTTGGGCAAAATTTGCGTTTCAGCCCCTGAATGAGGAAATAAGGGTGATCGCGCATGCGCGCCCTTCTTCAGTTAGCCAACAACCGGACCCTCGATCGCCAAAACCTGAATGACTTACATCGAAGATTAAGTGGCAACCTCTGACCCTTCTGTCACGTACTTCCTGTCCTAAGGTCAATTGCACAATGAAATTTCTTCTAGAACATTCTAAAGGACAAAGCGCGCGAAATCATGACTTAGCAAAATCGCCTCCTTTCCCTGCTTCTTTTCACAATGAATCAAAGCTTGGACAAAAATTGCAAATAAAGGAAAAATAAATAATATTCTTTGAAACTAAATAATATTCCCAGAAGCATCTGTTTTTCCCCAAAATTAAAGCATTAAAATAAATAATTCAGAATCAAATAAAATTAAGATTTTCTTAAATCAGAAAATCATTCACCTAGTTTTTATAACGCGATCAGAGAATTATCTACACAACAGTAAATGGAACTAAAACTCAAACAACCAATAGTAATTTTACAGCAATATTAACTATCCAATCAAAATGCATTGTGAACCAAAACTAACTCAGTCTGAATTAAGATTTCACTCTGAACATTCACTTGCTTTCTACGCTTTGGCCTAGCTGGACTGCAGTCTGTCTGCTCCTTATTTCTTACTGCAAATTTATTTAACACGTATTTTTTTGGAATAGGCACAATTAATGTGCCAACTTGTTTGTGGCCGCAAGATGTTTGCTGAAATTAAAAAAATGAAGATTTAATCTGCCTTCGACTCTAATTTCCTATTCATCATGAATCAACATTTCTACGCCATCAAAATTCCTGCTGGTCATTACTTCTGAGTTTGATTTTATCACTATGTATTCGGTAAAAACTTTATTTATATCTTCTAACATCTTACAATCTTGTTCAATTATTTACTTTAATTTCGACATTTTGAGTATATATGTATTCGGAAAAGACTGTTCTAAGTATTCACATCGTAGCAAATTGTATTGCAGACAGTTACAACAATGGTTATTTTCGGCCACATTCTATGCTAATGCCTCTTTAAACCGGCGGCTGTTCTTTCGGCGAAACGAAAGTCATCTGTTTTAATAATGACCGTGAAACGTGACTGAATACAGAGATTGATTCCACCATCGCTGAACTCATTTACATTTGAGGTTTGTTGGAAAGATTTTGCGGAGCCTTTGCTTCGATCGTCATGAAGCTACCTGTCGCTATGATATTGTATTGTATCCAATACAACATATGATACAATATATCCAATATCCAATACGATATGATACAATATATCCAATACAACAATATATGTATTGGATATATTGTTGAAAGCTGCCATAGTGAACGCTGCACCTACTGCAAAATGGTGGAACATTTGGAGAAGGAGATTAAAAACATCTGACCTTAAATGTTGCCTCGAGGCATCATTTTTCCGCTGTGAAATGCTATGGGACATACAGCAGATGACAGCTTGACAGAAGTCTGATAATTTGTCTACTTTTTGTGAAATTTATTATATATTGTTAGTTGATTTTATTTGTGATGTAAAGGATATTAAAATAAGAATAATATAATATTAATATTACAAATCATGTTTAAAATGCCACTAATTTTTATTTCTTTTTATTATGCTTTGAGAATTTATCGTGGCTAGATACACGCTTCAAGAATGTTTGATTATTATCCAAAACTTTTATGAAAATAAATGTTCTTTTGCGAATACTCAACATACACTTTGTGAAACTATGATCAACATAATCTCTGTTCTGTGGTATGCATTCGTCAAATCATTGAAAAATGTGAAAGGATCTTTACTCTTCGTGACTATTAAAAAAGGGGAGAGGAGATGTGAGCGACACCGTGATGATAACAAATGTTTTGTGACCAAAATTTGAGGATCATTGCTCATTGAGGATCATTTGAGATCATTTCTCATTTATCATGTCTCCTGCTTAAAACAAAATCTAATATCTCTATAAAATGTTGGCTAATTTTGTTCAGATGAAAATTCGATGTTTTTATGAGACTTTGTATTGAGGCAAGTTAAGAAATTATACAATGAGACAGCATTTTGAAGTGGATGCTGTTGGTCAAACAAGGCCTTTTTTCAATGGGTTTGAAAATAATACGCAGAGAAGCAGTATTTTCAAGAGACGAAATTTCATAATTTAAAATTCATTCTAAAGTTATTCTTACAAATTATTTTCAAGCTGAAATATTGGATATGAATTGTAACTACGGTTTAGTTATATTCCTCTCTTAAAAAATCTGATGTGTACACCACATGACTTCCTTGTACGGAATATTAAATTATGCGCATTTTTTCTTGCATTTCATTTAAACTTATTGGATTGAATTAAATCTACTTCGCCGACAGCGCATAAACCACAATAGAATAAATGCATTCTTTAAAATTCACTCTAGTATTTGTTTACCATAGCGACACTCTGGCCCTAAATTCACTTAACAGTATTATATTTCGTTCATATTATAAATCATAATGCACAAAATTTATATCATTTAAAGAATATAATTATCTAATCGTTGCCACATGTTTTATTCAAATACTATAATAAAGCTAGAATGATGTATAAAAGAAATTAAGCAAACAAAACAAAAAAGAAACAGTTTTTCACAAACGATTGAGTATTTCTCATTCAATTAATTCAGTTCTCACTTCGCGAGAAGGCAAAAATACATAAAAACTCAAAATATCTATATTAAAAATTACGAAGTAAATCTTAAAAACTTATTTCCTCGAAAAAAATTCCAGAAAGGATTAAGCATGATTTAATTGGCAATAATAAATGAAGGCGTTATCTTTGTTGTTGCGAGGCTAAGTTTCTCTAGATTGGCAACAAATCCACTAGTCTGCTGTTTCAAATGTAAACAATCAATGGCCGCCATAAAAAAAGGCTTAGCGGCACTTAAACAACTTTAAAATTGTTGATAATTCTAAAAATGTTCCTTAGAGATTTACTAAAGGCATAAAAGCCTTAACCGGAAGATAAAAACAACATAATTCAATCATTTTTAAAGCAAAAAATGCACAATTTACAAACATATAAGAGTAAAGAAACTGAGATCACTGAGCCGGGTAACAGAGAGGATATATATATATATATAAATATATTTATATACGTTTGGTGCTGCCGATTGCAACCAAAATACGAGGTGCACATCTACATGTTATAACAGTCCTATATACAAAATTTCAACGTTCTGAGGCTACTCGTTTTTGAGTTATGCGAGATACATACGTACGTACATACGTACATACATACGTTCGTACAGACGCCACGAAAAATTCTCTTCAGAATTCATTTTAAAGCAGTTTTATAATTTTTTTGGAGAAAAAGAGTCTTTTATTCTGTCCTTACGTACAGATATGACGCAAAAACATCTTTAAATTGCATTCGATAGCGGTCAAAATGTATATTTTCGTTGAAATATGCTGCCTGAAACTTTTCGCGATTACAATAATTCCTTTTTACTTCGAACAAGGAAGTAAAAATACGGCAAAATTATCAGTAGATGATGCGAAAAGAATGCAGATCTGTCTTTGAAAGCATTAGTTCGAAGGTTGTACTTTAGACTTTAAAGGTCAGGAGTAAATGTACCATTTATTGAACGCAATGCGATACGACTTGCAGAGTTACTATATGCTGTTATGCAAAGTTACGATACGTTATTCAGTTATACGTTACGATATGCAAAGTGCGTTGATCGCGAATTAATCATTCTATTATATATCATCACCAAATCTAATAAGTTGCATGCTTTCACAACATGAACCTTGGATATATTGTCAACAGCACTCTGCTCCAGGTATGGCAGAATAAATTTTCTTTTCTTTCTTAAAAATATTCTTAGAATATTGATTCTTAGAACTACAGTATTATGTATAACAAGGTACTATGTAAGGTAATTAGTGAATGGAATAGCTAATTTAAATTATTCTGTATTTTATTTTAATAATTAAAGTTTTATTAATCTGAGGTTATGAATTATGTTCAAGGTACTCGTGGCTACAAAAGATGGGTGGAGATCCGATCGCTTGGCAACTGAGGGGTCATACAGCTTCTCTTCACATACAGAACGTCACATACCAGTACCAAGGTCAATATGTATGCGAAGCATCAAATGTAATCAATGGCCACCAATACAAAGCCACTTCAAACGAAATAATCCTGGATGTAACCGGTAAGAACTCCAATCTTTTACCAAATTTTGTCATTTATCAGGGGAAAAAAGTATATTTTATACCATTTTTATCGCTTGTTTCTTTAAAACCAGCATGAAAAGTGAAAGTCTTCCCTCGTGATTGTTTCTCATTACCTTAAAAGTTGAGTAAAGTTGAGTTGGTTAAAAGATGATGAGAGAAAACCTGGCGAAAACTTATTTATTCAACCGCAATAGTTTTCGTGATTGATGAACCTCCTGCTATGTTGCAGTTCTGGATAGCAGGGCGAGAACGAGAGAAACTTTTCAATTACTGTAATTTCAGCAGCGCTTCGGGATCTGTGATTTATTTCTTCTTCGTGTAACTGCCGACAAAATTCGAGCGTTTGATTCCTTATGCGAAAAAAAGTAACAGCTCTGATGGAACGCTTACTCAACCGCGAAAGATGATGTTATTGATGACACCGTTTTGAATATTTATCGTGTGTGTTATAAAGTGCATATAAATTTTTCTGATGTTTTGTTTTGATGTAATGGCTTGTTACTTTCAGTTTTGAGTATTTATAAGGTATACTTAGGTTCACGTGACTGTTTGATATTCTTATTAAGAATTCGCTGCAGTAAATGCTCGCTTTCAGAAAAGATTAGTTATCTACGCACGCAGTAAAAGGGAATAATAACAAAGGGGATTCTTTTGTTGTTATTTTAAAGTTTTCCACGGCTATTTTAATAACATTTGTAAGGCTGGTATTCATCTGGAAACTGAATTTAAATCCTACAACTCTACTAGACAAATTAGTGAATTATAACAGCCTCTGAAATAGTATGAAAAATACTTGCGAGTATTAAAATAACCTTTTTATTTAGTCTGAACGTTTAGCATAAAAGGCACGACTTCTGCTACAGATAATCCCCTACTGTGGCGATATACACTCATTTCCATAAATTAAGGATAATTCGGAGTCACGCGGAAATCGAAGTCTAAAATAAATATATCACCTGTAAAATCACTACACACATCTTCAAGAATCATATGCAAATTTCAGGAAGTAACCAGATGACACCGATGGTGCGTCACAATGACGAGAGTGTAAGAGAGTGATATATAAGGAATACAGAGTGATATATAAAGAAGTAAAATTGTTCGCAGGCGCTTTATAAGCATTTCAGTGCAATAACCGAATAGTTACGACAGAAAGGACGTATTTGGATGATTTTTTACGTGGTAGAATTATCGACCTTCTGGAATGTGGGCGTTTCCAACTAGAAGTATCAGACGAACTTGGAATTGCCCAGAGTGTCATCTCTAGGCTTTGAGAACGATTCCAAGATGATGGTAATGTGAGTAGACGTTAGAGCACAGGTCGCCCCTGAGTTACAACGCCGGATGAGGACCGGTGTTTGGCAGTTACTGCCAAAAGAAACAGGCGGAGCACAGCCTCAGACCTGTCTCTTCAGCTCTCTTCAGCCACTGGTACGACAATTTCAAGGCAGACCGTGTACAGACGCTTAGGGCAGATTGGTCTATATGCTCGTAGACCTGTCAGATGCGTTGCACTTACTGCAACTCACTGTCGCCTGCGGTTAGCCTGGAGTAGAGAGCATGCATTGTGGACACCGCAACAGTGGGCTTGTGTGATGTTTTCCGACGAGTCCAGGTTTAGCTTGCAGTCTGATTCTCGCCGGACTTTCATATGGAGAGCTCCAGGTACCCATTACCATCATTGAACGACACCGTTACGGTGGTGCAGGAGTGCTCGTTTGGGGTGGAATTATTCTGGACGTTTGGCGTAGAACTGACCTGCATATTCAAATTGGAACCATGGCAAGCCAAATCTATCGTCATTCTGGAACGTCGTTCTGGAACATGGACGTTTGTTTCGGGGCTCCATGGGCGCACAATTTGTGTTTATGGATGACAACGCCCGTCCTCACCGTGCAAACATCGTAAGCGGATGCCTTCAATCGGAGGATATCACCCGTATGGACTGGCCAGCATTATCCAGTAGAGCACGTGTGGGACATGCTTGGCCGACGAGTTGCAGCCCGTCAACCTCCTCCTACACGTCTACCGGAACTTCGGAGAGCATTGCTTTTTGAGTGGTGTAATATTCTCCAAGATCAGATCGATAATTTGATACCCGGCATGCCTAGGCGTTGTACGGACTGTTTTGCATCGTCTGGCAGACATACAATGTATTAACAATCATACCAACCATGTAATACTGGTTTTTTGTAAATATATTTTTTTTTTTTTAATTTGCTCCAGGGAGAAAAAATAGCTAATTTTTTTAATAATATCAAACATATAGCATCTTTTTTTTGCTCTTTACCTTTTGTTTAATAAATAAGCTTTACAAATAAGTCAAATTTGTTTTGCTTCTAACTCTTCCTTTGCTTGATTTTGCATTATTCTTAATTTATGGACATGAGTGTAAATTAAAAAATAACAGGTACTTTGAGTTTACAAAGAAATGTTGAGGAAATGAGCAACTGAAACTTTCCAAAGGATCTAGTTTTTACCTATTATAGTACGTTGTGTTATTTATCCTACTGTACACCTCGCATCCAGTATTTATTAAAAATAATTATTTAAGACATAAAGATATTACAATATAGTTTCAATAAAGTTTGAAATTCGCAAATTAAATTGAACATCTGTTTTAGTGTAAGAAAAATAACATAGAAACATAATAAGATAAATAAAAAATAATTTAAAAAATTCTATAAAAATTCTGAATGTTTCGAATTTTAAATTACGTCCAAAGGGGCGTTTTCTTAACGTTTCGTGTGTTACCTTTATTTATTAAATATCGCATTCTTTGCACTTAAATCATAAAATTCAGGTCAACAGCAATGTTGCAAAATAATTTTAAAATGAGCATATCTTTAGAATTTCCGATACCTAGTTCCGCGCGCTGGAGATAAAAAAGGTATTCCCCCTTCGTAGAGTGTTGTAATTGCTCGTTTTTTTTTTTTTTTTTTTTTTTGAGTTTGTTTCTCAAAACTTCCTTAAAGTTTTACAAAATATGAAATAGATAATAAACCAAATTCCGAATTTCAGATTTGCGCTTTCCAGATGCCCATATTCGCAGTAGGATTACGCCATTCAAAATTGGATAACTCTAGGTACCGTTGTTTTATCACAATGCGAGAAACATACATACATTTATGCATGTCCCTCATTATTTAATTTCTTCAAATATAATACAGGGCGATAGTATTTGGTGGCAACAATTTGAAAATTGATACAGCCTTTTAAAGTTTTCAACCCAAAATCGCAAAAAGAAGTCAATAGTCCTTCAGGAACAAAGCCCTTTTGAACTAATAATAAGTACTGGGAACAAACACTGTGTTATAATGAACTATAATAATAAGTACTAAAGAGATGTCCACGACGTTATTACAGTTATAAAAGATTATTACAGTTAATAAACTGTAGGTGGTAAGTGGAATCATTTTGAACATATTCATAGCATGTAAAAGTTTATTAAATACATGAAGTATGAAAACTCATACTTGACAAATGTCAAACCGTAGGAAGAGAATCGTTGCATAATTTTTTGAAACATCGGTTACTGATGCTTATATGTAATTAAAAAAAAACCCTTTGGAATGCCAGGAGATTAGTTTATGGGGATTTTATGTGATTACCCTCAGTTAATCAGCATGAGATAGTGTAATGATCAGGAGTTTCTTGTTCCCCACATATGCAGGTGTTGGAGTTCACATTATTTTTTGCGTAGAAATATTTAAGAAGGGTTCGTGTTTTAAATTCAATTTAAACGAAAACAACAGTCTAAGAGTACAGAGTCAATAAAGTTAGCTACAGGCTGGTTCAGCTAGTTTTACCGGTACATAAATTCAAAACAATCGCATTGCAAAAAGTGCCAAAACCGAAATAAGCAATTTTTAATAAAGTTGGCACAATTCTAACAGTGCTACGCTAGTGTCAGAAGGTCTGTAAAGATTCTAAAACCCTCAGCTTATATATATTTAAAGCTAGTTTGCATTCTTGTGTGGAATATGGAAGGAATATGTCGTAGTAAAGATCAAAATTATAATAACTAGTTAATTAACGTAAAGTACTTTACACATTGACGGAATCATAACATTAAACGCCGAGAAAAAATATTCTTCAACAACAATGGAATTTAACTAATTTAATATAAATATAACTAGAAGCATATAAATAAATACTTTCATAGCATTTTAATTAGGAAGATACAAAAGTTTGTTTATGACTTGTTCATAACATAATGAAAAGGTTCATTTATGAACAGTTAAAGTTTCTGGAAATTATTTGGCGAATGGTGCACCTGTAAACGTAATACTCGGAGTTCATCCCTCGTTGGAAGAGAACTTGCCAATGTTTTAAAATTAAGCAAATAAGCAAAATTAAGAAATACGATATAATCTTCTTAAATCTTTCTTTTGTTTCATTTAATTGGAATGTAAGAGCTATTGTAATTTTTTAAATTCAATTTGTGTAAAGACAGACATAGATCAACAACGAAACTATTATTGGAAATAGAAATTATGGGAACAGAAAGGAAAAGCAGAAAGAAGCAAAAAGTGTTTTGACAGTCGTGTTACGATTAATTAATATCATATCCTATTAATGAACTTCTAATATCAAATCATTCTTCTACTATCATTCATTGATATCCTATCAGTGAACTTCTAGTATTAAATCGCTTTTATTCCATAAAACTTCAACAGTCTCAATATCTAATCAGTTGTAGAATTATTGCCGTCATTATAATGTTCGATATTATATTTATTATAATATTCTTAGTCTGATAGCTCATGTAAGAAAATGACATGTGACGGCACATTCTTATTTAAAAAACAGATTCTAAAGGTTTGGTACTATAAAAATTAAGGTTTTAATCAGTTCAATATGTTGGAATAACAAAACGTAAGACGCCATTTTTGTATCTGTTTGTTTTATGGGCAAAATTAAACACTCGCTTGCATTAAAAGGAAATGATCTATCCATTGAGAGAAAATTTGACATGGACCTCTTTTCTTGAAGAAGCAAGAATTTTATAATTTGTTCCGCTTAAGTTCATCACTTAAATAAAAGCTGAATGAATAACCAAAGACATTTTGTTAATCAAATTAAGAAGAAAAGTACTTAGAAGAAAAGAGTATTTTGATTATGGCAGTAGACTTAATTAATGAGCTATATTCCAATATCTTATTAATATTGGAATTCTACTATAAAATAAATTTAGTTTCTAGCATCAAGCCGTTTTCTGTCCATATTTTTGTTTAGGTGGTTATCTGAAAGAAGATTTCAACTGTAATTTTTTCTTTATGAAAAGGAGAAAAATTTAATCCTGTTTTTCTGGAGATTTGAAGCTTTTATGGGCGCCAAGTTTTCAAGAACTAAGAATTGGAAAATAACAGTATTTTAAATAGATTTAAATTGGAAAAATAACAAAATTTCAAGGTATAAAACTGCAAAATAAGCTTCAGATATTTTCCACTTTTACTACAAAGGCAACATTCTTTGTATTAAATGATATTATGCTCATAGTTGTTTGACTCACGTTGTCTTCGCTTTGAAGAATAATTTTTAAAGGAAACTCTAAAAGTATCTCAAGTGTGCTTGTGTGTTTGTACTTAACAATACCTTAAGCTTGTTTTACGCAACCTAAAATGCAGTTTTCATCGTTAGATTCTATGATCCCTTTCCCCTTTAGTTCAGAAAAGAGGTAAAACTGTATGACTCAGTTTTGGTTTGGCACTATTACGAAGCCTCGATCCACGAACTTTTACACAAATTGAAGCTAATCATTATTACATATAAGAATGGGAGAAAACAACTTTTCCAACTCCGCTCTGAAACAATTTATTCCTTTGCAACTAACGGCAAATCTGCTTTGATTTATGGGGTGTAATGCGAAGTGCATTTGTGCTGCAATTTTTTTTTTGCGTGATAAATGAAGTGAAATGCGCAACTTCTGTTCGAAACAGGCAACGCCGAAATCATCTGCAGAAACGTGCGTTAATGGATTTATTATTTCTCTCTTACAAATGACTGTTCCGCCATTGTGACATTTTCGTTTTGGGAGAGTCACATTCTGGTCCGCTTCCCCTTTCCAGTCTTTTTCATTCACGGTCCAGCGGATTTAGGAACTTAGAAAAATGAATTAAGCAGATGAAGTCCAATTAACTCAGCTTTTTTCTGCAGTTGAATGAGGATCAAACTTGGTTAGAATTAACCTCTGGTCTTGAAACAACTAACGAATATTCTGTGTGGCAGCGTAAACTTTCTCACGATGAATATTCCCCCTTTTTTTCCTTGAAGAAGAATGGCAGCATTAATTGGGTTTTACTACTTGCACCCTGGAAAAGAGTTTTCGGTGGTTTTAATTCCGAAGACTTATGAGAGTTTAAACATTTTGGACATAAAATTTAAAAGTTAATTCCAGCTTTGTAACTTATCGGACATTTTTAAATGGTTCTCATAAATGAAATTCTTTTCTCCAAAATGCTTTTGGCTACTGACACTTACAAAGTAATTTAATGGAACAAAAATATGCGTTTTTTCTTCTTCACATTAGCATTTTTTTCTGGGGGAGGGGAGGAGGGAGAAAAGCTAATTTCAGGTGTAGTTAATGAAAGAAGAAAATATTTGAGCTAAAAATCTTGTTTCTAATAGTTGGTTTCCAGCCAAAGCATTTTTAGTTGAATTTGCTTGGTACATGAGAATCATCTTATGGATTTCTGCTTTATGTAAATATCTAAAGAATTTTCTCCTCCTTCGTGGAGTAACTGATGGCAATTTAAGATTCCGAGGTCCAGTTCAAATCTTGACGATTCAGCAATATCTTCGTTCAGCAATGTCTTGTTCTTGCTTTCCTGCTTTGAAATAAATTTAATAACTCTACAAATATATCATTACAATGTGCAGATATAATCTCAAAACGTATCAAGCATACATTTAGTCATCTTAGAAGTTTTAATGTATAACTGTACTTGAAGACGTCTGATCTGCAATACTGTCGCAAAGTAGTTGAAGCCACTGAACTCTGAAGGAAACAGTAGCTGCAGAAGTAACTTCGATGTTTTTGTGATATGCGAACAAAAATGCAGATCAGTTTTCTTACAAATTTAGACACGAGAGCAATCTAGTGGTAAGTCTTTTCCTTGCTGTTCTTTAATTCTACTGCTAAAAGTTACTTGACAGTTATGATGAGCGATGTTCAAAAGAAATGTTTGTAATTTCTAAAATAATTTACGTGAAGTCTGTTTTTGATTTATGCTATGTAATACTTTATAGATTGGTTAACGCTGTGACTTCCGTTTAACACGTTCTGAAGAATTCCCATAAATTCTGGATTCTGAAAGCCAGCCTTTTTACGTTTGCATGTTTAGATACATTAACTTTTTCCTTCATAGATAAAAGTCATAAATTCGCTTCGTAAAATAATATATATATAATTTAAATTGATGAAGAAACTGAAAACGCATAAAGAAATTGTAAATAAAATTAATATTGTCGTCTAAAATGAAGTATAGAGAAACGGATAATGCGGATGTTTAGAGCCCGGATATTTGGAGTTATGCTTTGCTTTTAAATCAAGAATAAAATAACTCACATCTTCCATTATTTTGCAATGAAAATTGGAAGATCTACGTCTAAAAGGTTTCTTTCCGCAGAATTTAAAATGAAAACGTCTTGCTGTGCTTTATAATGTATTATGTTATTGATATCTATAATTACTGTTTATATATTATTTAATATATTTTACATTATGTAACATTTAAAAGCATATTACATTATGTAATATTTAAAAGCATGTATTCTGGAAAATATCTCGGAGAATAAAATGTTTGCGAAATATAAAAAAGCAGCTGCATTTTCTGACATGGAAATTAAAAGCTGTATTTGAGAGCCAGCTTTATTTTTGCCTTTTCAGTTTCTGTTTTCTAACTGAGTTTGCTTAACTTTCCCCTTTCAGACGCGCTTCTTACTGCCAATTATTTCTCAACATTCAGGTGTAATATCCAATGAAACGGGATTTTCTGTATCTAAAACACTGGGAATGTATCCTCAAACGTCCTTTTTCAGTCGCTTATTGAGTGTTATAGCTTCCTTGGGATCAATTACTATCCATAAAGTGGAGAAATGCATTGGCGGTAAAAGTAAGATTTATGATGCTGTAAAAAATAATTTTTTTCTCTGATCCTTCCGGTGTTTTCGATGTTTTTAGGCATTTTCTTTAGTACTGGGTAATCTCAAAATTAAATAGAAGCATTTACGTGTATTGTTTTTGAGCTTTCAGCAATGTACGGCATGTCAATGCACGTATTACAATGACTATAGCTGTTCTTTCTGCGTATTTGGTTAAAAAACGCTGGAATAAATGCTGTCGATTGTTTTTAATAGTGTATTGGCTGACGAATCAAATAGCTGCTCGTTCTGCCATAATTTAGACTTTTTAAACCAGCACTTATTTTCTTTTTTGTAGGAGGGGGAAGAATAAACTATCATAATAAACAATTTTGTTCTCTCTGTCATTTACATGAACAAAATTGTTCATTTGCCTATTTTTATTGTTACTATGCATAGCAAAATATTTCTTTCAAAAATACCTCCAATTTTAATTCCTTGCATATATTCGAGGATGCTTGCTTTTCTTTTAATCTTTTGTTAACAATGTAAGGTAGCCGTCGCGTTTTCTGGCTGCGAGTCAAAATCAACCAAAATGTGTGTAATAAGAAGACGTTTCGGGTTAGTGGCATTTTCATTTTAAAACAGTCTTTCTTGGTGAATAATAAAATAAAATTAATTGAGAAAATTATTACAATACGGTTTAAACTTTAAACATAAAAACTGAAATTTTAATTAAAATAAAAACAAGCATAACTGAATAAACTCTCTGAACTGAAATTTTTCTCTTCGATATCAATGGCTTCCCTAATTTTGAACTTGTAACGCCAATTTAGTCATGGTCTGGCTTATAGTTTCGTCTTAAGACGAATTTAAGCATCTGAATTTTCAGTAACTAAGCTGCTCCTGTTCTTACTGAAAATGAGTTTCATGTGTGAAAATATTTGCTCCCATTTATAAGTTGAACCGTATGCGGACAAAATGACAAAACCAGTTTTTTGGAATTATGGATTACGTACCGACGTTGCAGTCTCATAGATTTCTCCTTGAAATTATGTTACAAGCTTTTATTTTTTTTTAATAAAAATTCATATTCGTTACTGCAACTTTGTAATCAAACAAAATATAGTTATTATTAGCTATAGTTATTATAAAGTTTCGGTTTAATTTTACATGTATTCTTCAAGTGTTCTTTTCATAATATATGTAACTTAGAGTGTTTATATGTTTCTTAATTTAATTTTATATATTATATTTTATTTTCGGAACTGAAATGAGTGACTTGAAATCATGAAATGGGTAATTTCTGTGACATGGACTAACTGCATTTAGGTGTAAGACTGCAATTACTAATATTCTGTTTGTTATTTTACCTCAAACCTTTAAAGCATATCTGTTGATATTTCTACCTTGCATAGTTAATTAGATATATTTATTTATTTTTATGTTATTATTAGTGCGTTTTTATATTGATGAATATAATACCGTAACGTTTAATCTAGTAAATGTAAAGAAATCTAAAAACGTAAAGAAATTAGTAACTGCCATAAAATTCCGATGAGTTGGTAAGATTTCCGTGCGGCCTAACATCTATAGGGTCGAATTTCCTCTTCTCAGCAAAATGAAACGAAGTGATAAAGGAAGAAGGATGAGAAATCGATGGATCTGTCTTCTGGAAATTGTTCACCGAAACTACGCAATACTGTAGCCTGCACGGTAACCTGCACGGTGCCCAAGGCCTTTGCCAACGACAACTTAAGCCCTCAAATTCGTAACAGCCTGGCTGTTATGAATTCACGGACTTGATCTAGATTATATTCAAATCACGAGGATTGGTAACAACAATGGAACATGAAGAGATGAATAAAAGAGCCTAGTCATCAACCGATGATCTATCCGATTACAAGGATTGGCCATAGTAGTATAACTTGAAAACCTATTACATATAGGGCTACTTATTTAGCTTATGTTCCGATCTTGACGATTTGTCACAGCAAAACAACATGAAGATAGAAATAAAAGGGCCTAGTGATCAGCCGATGATCTAGATTATTTTTCGGTCACGAGGACTGGGCATAACAATAAAACATGAAGAGACAAATGAGAGATCCGGTGATTTAGTTTATGTTCCGATCACGAGGATTGGTCACAACAACACAAAATGAATAGATGAACAAGAGAACCTAGTGTTCAGCGAATTATATGGATTATATTTTAGTCGCAAGCATTGATATCAGCAACACACTATTAATAGAGATATAAGAGGGTACAGTTGTAGAGTCATTAGGTTAATTGGAAGCAGAAAAGATGAAAAATATGCAACCGCCTTCGCCGGGAATCGAACCATAGATCCCTGGAATATCAGCCCAGCGTGCAGAACCACTACACCACGAAGGCACGCAAGGGAAGTGAGAGAAATACCTTATACAGTGAGTGGCCGAAGGTCTGGATTACGTTGAGATCACGAAGACTGGTCGCAACAATAGAACGTGAAGAGCGAAATATGAGGAAAATTCTAATAATCAGTCATTGATTTGCATTATGATTCCATCACGAGAATTGATCACGACAACGCAACACGAAAGAAATGACAGAGCTGTTGATCTACATTATATTAAGATGATGAGGTACAGTCACATCAAAAGAACATGAACCTTAATGCAGATATCTCTTGCCCAGTCAAACTAATTTGTAAACCTTTTTTTATCTCTTTCTCTTCTTCCTCTGAAGTACTGCGACACACTCTCTCTTCTCGCTTCTGCTTTTCTCATGGCCAGACGCTTTGCTGTAATCATCTTTTTTCGATTCTGTCGCTATAGTATCAAAATTGTAAAGTGTTCTGGAAAAAAATACGATTAGAATGCCAAGTGAATTGTGGCCACAAAATGTGAATTTAAATAAATATGGAACTTAACCTGACGCGACTACTTCTTCATCTAAATGGATGGACGTTCTTAGCATCAACTATCTACGCTGAGCAACACTGCAAATAATCTACATCTCAGTGTTCTTACATCATTGCTTCCAAATTTGTTTTTTATTACTCTTAACTTATGCTTCTTTACATTTTTAGGAAATTCATCATTCTAAAAATTGGATTTCATCGAGTATTCAAAATTTTAAACAGATCTAGTCCTCAACCAGAGTATGCGCAACTCCAGCATACATTTTGAATACCGATTCTTTTATTTATTTTATGTTTTGAACAAACTGAATCCATTGATCAGCAAACTCACCCACTTAACAGAAATGTGTTGCTTCTCGGCAAAGCGTTAAGATATTTGCCATTCAAATTTAATCAAACTCAGCGATTTAAAAGAAATGTTTTACACAGACCGAAATAAAATACTTTTTTTCGACGTACCAGTGTGTTGTCATTTAGCAAAACATAAGATAGTTAATTATTTTTTGCAAATTTAATTTGTTCTTGATTAACAAAGAAGGGAATTTAAAAGCAATAAGCGCAGGTCTCCACCACTATTATTATTACAGGCTGAACCAGTAAAGTTTATATCTTACAATAAGCATTTTAAGTGGCTGCCCTCACAAGCGGCTAGTTATGTAAATTATATAAATTCCTGTTTTCTGTACGTGAGTTGTATTGATTACTTCTAAACATAATGGGTATTCAGACCGTAAGGCGTGGCTTAGTATCAGCTGATGACTACAAACGGTTCTTTGCAGATTAGGTCTATTATATCAAGACTATTTTGCTAGATGCTGTTGCCGTTCCGTGTCTGGCATATACAACAGACGCATTTCGAAAGAATAACTGGAATTTCCGAGAACGGAATCAAATTATGCTAAGTGGAAATAGTTAGTCTTCTCTCGAGTGGCAACGGCGTTTCGTTGCCACTTGGGATCGTAAAGGAGACTAATAATTCCGAAAAACGAAACGGACAACGTCATTGTTTTGTGAAAAATGATGTCAAGCCTGGCTATATAGCCGTGGCTGTCTCGGTGTTTTAATCACGTAATTGCCCTGGTGATAGTTTCGGATTTCAACGGGAAGTGAAAGTTGCAGTGCTTGTCAAAGAATTTAGTTCTGTTTTCTGTTTTAAACTCGTCTGCGAAGGAAAGTTGCTGTGTTATTGCTAGAAAAAATTCTATTTAATTTAGCCGAGGAAGTTGCGTTTATGTAATTTTTTTTTTATTTCTGGGTCTCCTTTTCTTAATAAAGGAAATATTCCTCTGAGCTTAAAAAATTGGTTTTTAGATTAAAAGACATTTTTATTCACTTTAAAAAATGTGAAGAAAATAAAATATTTGGCCTTTTTCAATGTTAGAGAAAATCGTATGCGTGCTAAATCCGAATTGTAATTGAATACCAGTGCGTTTCTTGGACGGTATCAGTTTTTCTACGTATATCTCTACTTTTATCGCGATATTTGTGTATAACAAAAAAACATGCATTTTCACAATGTGTAATTTTTATCTGCATTGTCCCACAAATGCAAAATATTGAATGGAATCAAGAGAATAACGAAATACTAACAAAATAAAAGTTAGCATCAACTTCTCACAGGAATTTAGTCGCGATTAGTTAAAAATAACTGCTGCTTTCAATAAGCCTGGAAATTGCGTGCATATTTATTTCTGTTTTAACAATAGCTATATTTAGAAAGAGAATGATTTTATACGTAATATGAATTAATTTCTTGAGTTTACCATTTTTATCACTAACTCTATCTTATAGGCATTTTTTAATGTGAAGGAAGAAATATTTAAAATTATTCCCCCCCCCCCCTTCCTTTTAAACTTATTTCTTTTGAACTTGAACGGGAGGATCTGACGATTCTAGAGCCTAAAAATGTCTAGAAGTATATTTATTAAAAAAGCTATTGTATTCAATCATATTACCATAAGGTTTAGTATTTAGAAATTATTTAGAATTCATAAGTTGTTTAATCAGAAACAGACACATTGTAAAAGGCAGATAGGTATTTTATTTGTAAAATAAGTAGTCATTTACTTGCGTATTTCCCCCCTTTATACGAACATAGCAAATGAACTTTATTCATGGATAAACAAAAGGTAACTATGGCAATATTATTTATTTAAAATCTTGCCTTCCAATAAGATTATATTACAGTACTTAATAAGATATTTCATTTCTGCTTTCATGTATCTTGAATCTCAGTCGCTGTTATTGTTGTTCACTGCTATTCTTCTAGCCCCTATATCGTCTGCAACAAGCTGCCAAGTTCAGGCCATCATAGTCTTCCTCTTCGCCGTTTAGTTTATGTTTCTTCGTGCAATGAATGATTTTCAGAACCAAAAAGATCATCCGTTTTCTTGAAGCTCTTCACTATTGTTGTTACATCAGAGTCCGTGCATCCAAAAATCAACGAACAATTAATTTAATAACAGGAAACTAATCACTGCGGGGACGAATCCATTTTAAAATTTAGGGAAGCTTCATCTTTTTTATATGTCGTAGCGGAAAAATATCAATGACATGATTTTAGACATTAAAAACTTACACTTTTGTGCAAATTACTTTGGTATGCAAAATGCAACAAAATTATAAATGAAAGACAAGAAAAATGAAACACACCAGTAAATCAAAAATGAACATCATTAAATGTCATTTAAGAGAAAAAAATCAACGTCGACTTATTTTAATGTATTTATTAACTGATTCCTGAATGAAAATTAATTATGGTAGCAAAAATCGCAAATTTAAAATTAAATATCTCTGTCAAATTTGTCATACGAGTGTCAGCCATTTTGTGTTTAATTTTTTATAACGCCTAGAAAATGTTCATAAACATAAGTACAGGTACCAAAGAAACGTATGAAAGCTATAGTTTCGTATTTTATGTAAAATTAATTATTTATAAAATAATTTTTTAAAATTAAGAAAACATGTATACTTGCGATATTTAAAAAAAAAAAATTGCATTTCAAGTCTGCGATCAACGATTGTGAAAATTAAGGCGGAGTAAGGACTTATGGACTCATTGTATTATTAAAAAGCAATTTTGTTGTGTGAAATTTTTCCTGGATATTTCTTCGATGCTTTCATTTCAAGGAGCGATATACTTTGAATCCGCCACTTTAAAATCGTGAAAGTTAGTCATTGAAATCTTTCACGCAGCCATCAACATTTATATGAAGACTCTTCTTTAAACTTGAGCGTGTTTAGTCAGCAAACTATGTCTGAACTACCTGTACAGAAATGATACAACGAACACATTCTTCCCTTTGTATAACATGAAATATTCAGGAAATTGAAGTCGTAACAATTCTTTAACTGCGCATTATGTTCCTAAGTACAGAAAATTGCCGTAACTGAAGAATAGAGATGCAGGAAAACAAGCTTAAACCCTCTATTCGACGTACATGTTCCAATTTAATGTTGCTTTTAAGGGTTTCAGTGAACATGTTTATGCTGGGAGCGGATGGTTAAACATGCATTTAGGTTTTAAAACAAAGAACGGGGGAATGTTTTAAAGGTTCCAGAGTATTATTTTGTATTTTTATGAAGCAAATATTTCGTTGATTTTTGAGAGGTGTTAGTATAATATTTGCTGTTTAGTGGTGTGTTATGTATTTGCCCCGCAGAATAAAACGTTACGATTCTAATAAGAATGGTGAAAACATTTTACGAGTAGTATAAAACTGCATAGAGAAATCGCTTATTTGGGAGCAGACGTAGTAAAAAGGAATAGAAGATATTTGAAATAAAATATAAATCAACGATGTGGGAAAATGGTAATAGCATGATGGATTAATACTAATAAAGGCGAAAAGAAACAAGTCATATTAGGAAAAATTCGAATTTATGGTGATGTCAGTTTTATACACAAGTTTTAAATTTCTGCTCCTGAAATTCTTGCATTTGAAGTGCATGCTTTGCTTTAAAGTAAGAATGCCTTCGTGGAGGACTTTCTAAGGAACGTTGGTTTGTATTCACGTCACTCAACGGAAAAATCAACCGTGAAGCCTCGCCTAGTTTTCTTAACCTTTGCCTGGCTTTCTTAATGTTTACCTGACTGAAGTGTCAGCATTCAGCGATCTTATCCACTCGGCCATTGGAGGGGGAAATTAAAAGATGATATTAGAATAGTAATTATTTAATGCGTTAAACCCTTTCATGCTTGTATGCATCTATTGTTTAAACATTTAGATCTGTTTTTGCGTTTATATATTTATTTTTAAAAGTTAGAAAAGGCTTGTAATCGCTACACTCCTTTTAGACCTCATGAAAGATACAAAATCCGTATGGGAAATTCGCTCAAACCATGGACTATTTTTAACACAGTTTCGTTACATTAAGAGTGTAACAAAAAATATCTCAAAACACTTTAATAGACTGAAAAACATTAAATACATAGTTAAATCTTTCAATTTGAAAGTTATTAATCGTGTTTCTTCATGCAGTCAACAGGAATTTAATTGAAAAGTGTTCTTTAATTAATATTTCGTAAGGAACCGTATGAATAGGAAATAGCAGGATGCTTAAATTATTCCTGAGATATTAAATCACTTTTGGACACCATTACTTTTCATTGTCACTACTTGCTTCATTATCTTAATTGGTTAAATTATTTCATTCAAATTTACGAAATCATATTTATGTAATTCAGTCTACATGTATATTATTGATATATTTATTGTGTTGATTAGCTAGCACATATTTTAATACTTTTTCCACGAATTGTTTTTCTGCATTATGATAAATGTGCAGAGGATTAACTTAGATGAATGAAAGAGAAAAGTATATCATTAGAAAAGATTGTAGTGGAAAGAAAAACTTCATTTCTGAAGAATTAATGATCAAGATAATTAACTAAATTTTCTCTCTTTAAACTATACTATCAAAGATAAATTATGTTTCACATTTGGTCGCGTATTTCCATCTTCATTACTCAAAACAAAATAAATAAAAACAAATTGCTTATTTACATTTTCAGCTTTGCATAAATAAATAAATTACATTTTGAACCTTCCTGAATTATCTGCTGTAAATAAATAGTTCGTACTTGCATCATTTTATTTTCTGTTTTTAAAGAAATATTTTTTTATTTTTGTTGAAAATTCTTTTTTATTTAAGAAAATTATTTTTAAGTGTTGTAAATGTTTAAATTGAATTTAAATGTTGAATTTAAATTGAAATTGAATTTAAATATCCTATTTTCTCTTTGATTCACATTGCATATATTCACTCAGAACAGAACGTAAATTAAGAGTACGCCGAAGAGAGTTTAAAAGCTAGGTAAGTAACATTCAGCTCAAGCTTATGTAGAGTGCCTTAAAAATGTAGCACTAGTAGAAGCCTGTAGTGGTTTTCGTTTGCCGTTCGAGTTTAGTAAGTGACTTTAAAAGATTAATTGGAAGAAATAACTAGATTTAGCGTGTGAGAGAATTTGTTCTCGGACACTGTAATATTAGACTACCGCCCTGATTGATATAGTGGTCAGCGACGTTAGATGCCTTATCGATGGGTCTGGATTCAACTTCTGGGCAACGCATAGATGTATTTAAGTGTATAGTGTCTGCGTAACACTTAAAATGCTGAAGAGCCGAGTGTTCTCTCGAGTGGTTCGTTGGCAGGGGAAAGAGAGGTCTGAGACTCTCCAATCCTTTCTTTGGGGTATTTTGCATCCAAATTGGGGTGGAAGGGTGTAGTTGGTACGGTGCAACTGTACCTATAAAACTAATTGTGAAGTTTCAGAAGACAAAATTAGTGAAAACAAAAGGAGGGGGAAATACGCGAGGAAACTTAGTACTTTATAGTATCTCAATAAAGATAATTTGTTAAATGACCGTACCATTTAATATTTTTCATTTTCAAGTTATTTATGTAATTTGCATCAGTGGCGTCTGCTACATTGAAAAAATTCAAAGGTGGTCTTTTAACAGCCTCTCACCTCCATTGTTTTTATAATCAGGCTTTTGCATATCTATTCCCGTGCTGAGATGAAACGCTTTAACTATTCACAACAATTGCATACCTAGTTTCTGTGTTAGTAAACGTAAGAATGTGACTTTGTTTTTCATAAATTGCAAAATTTACTCTTGTTGCAAGATTAACTTCAATGTTTTTAAAGAATAAATAAATAAAGTATTTCGAAGTAAACCGTGAACCTTCTTCATCAGGAGAAATATTTTCCTTGTGCATTGCACAAATTCTAATACCTTAAGAAAACTTAAAAAACGCTTAGCGCCGAGCAAACATAATAATGATTCAAATTCGTAAGATTAAACATTAAAAAATGTAGGATGATGAATATTAGTGCAGAATAGGTTGCAAGTTGTTGTTATTCATTTGAAGTTAATTAAAACTGAACTTTATCTTGAGATTTAGTCTCACATTATATTCTTTCATACCCAACTGAGTTAATGCTCGGAGATACAACTAAGAATTTTGTCTCAAGTTATATAAAGGTAATTTAAGACAAAAAGTAATAAATTTTAATTATCCGCCTTTTTGTTTCTTTATATGAAATTAAACCCACTCTTTTTCACTTTTTGTTATAATACACTGCGTGAAATTACCTTATCCTTTTCATTAAAGCTTAACTTTATGAAAGAAATATTAAACTACTTTTTTAATTTTGTATGTTATATAAATGGAAAAAAAGGAAAAGAAAAAGTGTAGAGTTTGAACACGCAACAATAGAGCATTTAAAAGATTGCTGGAGATGGAAAAGGAATTTAGTGTTCTTGATAATTAATGTAGGAAAATGGTTTTTTGTATTCCTCTTCCACGTTAATTAAACTGAAATATTAAATACTTTGCAACGTACTTGAAAACGGTTTCTGTTTAATTTTTTACCTGAAAAATTCGAAGTATACATTCTCAAAAATTCTGCATTTCAATTTTTTTCCCTTTATTTTATACCTTATTACTATTTTTTTTTTCTGATTTTCTTATGTTCTGCGGAAATTTCGTTTTCTAAACTAAAGCTGTCTGATTATTTTCCCTGCGACTTTTAAAAAATCCTACTGAATATTTTTAAAAAGCATCCTAAGGAAATATATTTCTGTTGGCATTCATTTAATTTTTTATAGGTATTATGACAAAAGTTAATTTCCTTCAACGATATTAGAAAATAATTTAAAATAAATTGAATATTGTTTTGAAAATTACTGTTAAATTTCCTTTAACCGAGCCTTAGTTATTAAAAGGAAAATTTGCTAATAGCGGAACAATGATAAAAAACCATAAATGAAAAATAAAACTGTTTTCGGAAACTTCAAATGCATGGAATGATAGCGATGGTAGCAGACGGTATCTGCTAGGTAAATTCTGCCAAACAAAACAAAGTCTTCTAACCGATTATATAACGGTAGATTTAACTCAATGACATTATTCAAATTCTCCTGTAAATATTGTTTTTAATGCCAAACATAACTGAATTATTATAATTTTTAGTCCAAAGGGACTTTGTCCCTGAGGGACTTTTGTTTTCGTTTTGCGATTTTGCGTCGAATCGTTCTGAATGTCCGTTTTACTTTTCAAACTGTTGCCACCAAATATTATCGCTCTGTATTCTATTTGAAGAAATAAAATAATGAAGAATCTGCATAAATATATGTAGGTTTCTCGCATTGTGATAAAACAACGGTACCTAGAGCCATCCAATTTTGAACGACGCAAACCTACTGAGAATATGGGCATCTGGAAGACAAATTTGTTTTATTATCGATTTCATATTTTGTAACACTTTAACGAATTTTTGATTAACAGACTCAAGGATTTCAAAGCGAGCAATGGTGACGTTGTTTAAAAAAAAAAAAAATATTTTGCCATATTTGTCTTGAACTGAATTTTATGGTTTAATTGCGAAGAACATGATATTTAATAAATAAAGGTAATACACAAAATGTTAAAAAAACGCTTCTTTGGACATAATTTATGTGTATTTTATTATTTTTATTATATTTACACTGCTTTTTTATTATTATTTTCTAGATTAAACCGTTTGAAAATACTGTTAATTTAATACTGTGGCAGCCCATCAGCGACCGAGCGGTGAAGTCGCTGTGCACTGGTAGTTCGTTCCCCACTTCTTTTATTGTTGTTGTTTACTCCATAATTACATAGAACATTGGTTGCGAGAGCCTACTCCAAGAGAGGTTGGACTTCTACTTTCCACCCCAATTTTGAACATGAGCACCCCTCTCCCCTTCCACCCATCCACACGAGAGGACTTTCGGCTCATATTTACAAACATCCATGTCTTCTCTGAAATTCGAACCCAGGCCCTTCGGCACCGTAGTAGGCTCTCCTAATCACTGTACCGTCTGGGTAACCCCACTTCCTTTACTCTACCGCTATGACCTAACCAGCCATTCAGTACGCCGGACACCAAAATGCGAAGCTCAATTTGGAGGAAACTTTTCATCACCGTTTTATTCATTTAGAGTAACTCCTTCCAAGTTCCTACATTGATTTTAATTTTGTGGATGTTTTCGTGGTTTTCCCCATATGTAACGTATTTATGAGCCAGTTTCTCTTAAAACGTCTTCCGCGAAGGCATTCCTCCCCTTAGGCAAATAACCCTCGAATGTTTTGTCATGTTGAAATAAACCGAAACCGTTACCTAATTTTACCCATATGTGACTTGGATATGAGCCTGTTTCTCGAAGAAAGTTTTTCACGAAAACATACTTCCCTTTATGCAGATAGTCCTCGTATGCTTTGCTCGTAGTCAAATGAAACTACAAAAACTATCCAGCCAAGTTTCTTGAAATTTGTCACATACGTGTATTTACGGTACTTACGCAATATTTCTAAAACAATTCTAACGATATAAGATTTAGTTAATTTTATAAATAATTTTTTCAAAATCCTAAAATGCAGTGAAAATAAGCGGTAAATTTATAAATAATCTTTCAGAATCCTATCTCTCAGTAAATAAATATCTTTATTTAATATTGAAAGAATTTTTCTGAGAATTTTGCATGCATAAGGAAAAAATAATATTTAAAAAATTTTGCTCCTTTGCCATAAAAATTATTTTGAGCTTAATTTACCGATTTTTTGGCGATTTCTCCAAAAATTCGCTTTTTTCTTTATCATTAGATATCCAAATTTTCTACATCAGAACAACAGTCATTTTAACATTTTGAATTTTCGCAGATTACAAAGTCTTCTCTTCGCCCGCTTTTTAATGATAAAATATTAATTAGGATATTTTCTACTTATTTTAATATTTTATATTATTGTTTAACAGTGCCTCCTAGTTGGCGTGGTGGTAGGGCAGGTACCACAGCTTTGGCTCCAATTTCGAATCCCAAACGGGGCACTCATATGTGAAAATATAATATGTCTTTGCAGTATGTCTTCGCTTGCATTACTGTAGAGAGGTTGCTAGTAGGAGAATAAGGATAGGAAAATTCGGATCTGTCCTCTGGAATATCTTCCATCAAAACTTCCATGAACGGAATTTGGCAATCACTCTGTCACCTATAAGGTACCTGAGGCCTTATTCATCGGCGTTGTTGATTAATTGCTTGCTTCTTGTAAAGTATGCAGTTTGTGCTTCTGATTTCGCTGATGCTCAGATCAGGAGACGTATTAACAGCAGTTAAGTTTTAACAGTAAAGGTTTACGTTGCTCACGTAATATCGCTAGAAAACCGTAAACGTTAGCAGAAACGTGATATCATAAATTGCGTTGCAGTGTTATACAGCAGGTAGTTTTTCTGCGTTTCTAAAGTGATTTTGTTTCATTAATATTTTGTACCGTAAAATAATATTCATGAAAGTTTTATAAAATGTACCAAAAGGTAATATATATATATATATTTAGTTATAACATTTTTGATGATATGTAAACAAACAACTTTTGAAAGTATTCTATTATTCTATTGTGACATTAATAGAATTAAAAAAAAAACGAGTAGAATGGTTTATTAAGAGATCTTAACTTACATTAATCTCACCTTAGATTTATTAAAACCAAAAAGGCTGTTACGTTTTTTGTCCGTATCATTTTTCAGATCATATACGAATAATGTACGCGCTCGTATATAATGTACACGCCGCTGTGGACCAACCTATAGCTATACAATCGCTAATAGAATTGATTTTGTTGATTTTGTTGTAGATTTCTGTAAATATTTAAATCTTATCATATATAACTCTTATAACTTGTACTCACTGTGACAATTTAAATTTTATCAACGACGCTTATAATTTATCCTCACTTTTGCATCGATAGTAAATTCTATGGAACTCTTGTAACTCTTTAAATCAGCTGCCATATTGCGATCTATTGAGATGTGTCCTCTGAATAGAAGAATTGAAATGAATTACTTTCATTAAATTTATAATAATTTAGAAACAAATTAATAAGACTGTGTTTGAAAATATTCTTTGAGTTAACATATAGAATATGTGTTAATGCCCTTTTGGATTTATTTCATCCGAAGAGTCTTCGAAACTACAATTTTTGTCTCCTTTCTCTTAAATTTAGTTTCTAAGCTGTTTTCCAGTGCATTAGAATATGCCTAAAATAACGATATACATATACAAAAATATATTTAGTATGATGATGTTGTTTCATATTACTAAATCCCAATGATAAGTGAGATCTCACTCAATCTGGTCCTCGGCACAGAGTCATGGGTAATTATGTGGGTGAAAACGTTTTGCCGTCGTTGGTCATTTGCGTCTGTTGTAATTTAATTAAAACGTAGCGTAAACGCTCATGGCGCATTATGACAAATTATAATGACTCTACGATTTTGACTAACTCACTGTTACTCCTAGTATAGAACACGGAAGAGAGGTTACAAGGGTCTTGTAGTTCTTCCTCTCTTTCTGTAGCATCAGCCCTTCCGAAAACACTTCCAGACCAGGAGAAGGAATTTTAATATTCCAGCTTTCCAGTCCAGAAAACAGATTTAAGATCTAAAGGTCCATATTATATGTGGATTGGAATACTGAACTATCGGCATAGGGGCAACCTTCACCTTGGCCTACAATGCAGTGTTAACCTCTTGAACTTGTTTTTCACAAGATGTCGAAATGTTTTTCTTCAAATAGCAATTTTAAAAATTCCTGATTTTGAGAGCAGTGGAGTAGAATACACCAGTATGGAGTAGAATACAATAATCTTGTACCTCTCTCTGTCTGTAGCATCAGCCCTTTCGAAAAGATTTTCATAGCTGTGGAAGGAATTTTAATATACCTATTGACAAAAGATTAAATAGAGATTACATAGTCATAATGTTCCACACTTTGCCTACCTTGGAAAATTGGCCCATCGATGTTGGGGTGCCTCCACAGCTTAATTACAGTGTAACATTCTTGACATCGGCTTTTTCCAAAGCTTCGAAACGTTTTTCTTGGAATAACAGTTTTGCAAATTCATCGTTTTGGAAGTCGTACTGCCCGCTATATTAATGTATTTGTTATGTATTCCTATATGATATCTCTAACCATTTTGATAATACTTACAATGTTTAACTATACGTGTTTCGACGGAGTTTTAACTCATGAATAGTGGACACTGAAGCTGAAATTTTGATCACATTTTGTTGTCTTACGAAGCGAATCGTAAATTTAGATGCTGACTATCGCCAGAATGCTTGAAGAGGAACCACAAAAGTCTCTCAAGAAACCAAACTAAGTTGGTTTTATTGTTACTTTGTGGAATCAAAACATCCGATGGAAAAACGTTAAGGCATAATTATGCTGATTACAAAGTTTGGGCTTCGGTGAAACCGCTGTTAATTGAACATAATTATTAATCTTCATTTTACTGTACTTAATGCATTTGTATGTAATATAAAACCCAAATAAAGTAAAATATAAATTAAGGCTTATTGCAGCTGAATGCAAGAGAGATGTTTGCAAGTTAAGCCTATGGAACGAATAGAAAAGTGAGACTTTTTTACTGCATCAATTATCTTTAACGTTTGCCATGTTTTTCGTTACTTCCCGACTCCCATAAATACAAAGCTGTCAAAAACTTAAAAGAGCTTAACTACTTCAAAAACTGAGCTTTGGATTTGACGAATTTAGCCTGCTAAGCGTCCGGGGAAAGCTTTTCATTCCGCCGGGTTCTGGCTACTAAAATCCTTAATCACGTGGCTTGACAGTAATGGAAGGTGGGAAAGAAAGAGGGGTTGGACTGAGGTGACCATAAATCAGGGCTCATTCCTTCTTCCATTACTGCGTCTCTTTTCATTTTTACCTTGTCCCAGCTTCGAGTCTGTGGAGAACTAACTGAGCACCGACGGAGTCTTTTCATTTACTTTGCTTCCATTTGTCAAGGAGTAAATTCCTTTTTTTTTCTTGGAAAAGTGGGGAGGAGTAAATTGAGTTAAAGAGAGCGTGCTATGAAAATATTTTGAGGAAACTGATTTGCCGCGTGCTACAGAAGCTGATTTATCGGATGTTGTAGTGATTGGGTGTTAGCAGCTTGTCGCTTTCTTTTGCTAGATGTGATGCGTGATGATTGGGAGCGTTTCACCATGTCTGCATGTCAGTGTCTAATCCATCGTGGTGTTGGAACATTCAATTTCATATTTTTAGTTATTGTTTAATGGCTTGTAACTGCATGTCAGTCTTTAAGGATTCCCAGTTTCAGGGCATATTTAGGAACGGATAAAATATACTGTAATGATTAATAGCAGATTGATATGAGTGTAATGATTTATTAAGGTACAGGTAGTCTTTGACTTACAGGGATTCATTTCGCACGTTTTTTAATATATGAAAGCTATGCGAATTCAAAGGAAACCATAATTCAGTTTGGAATTTTCCTGTAAGCCGTATTATAGGAAATATACATTGTATACGGGTAATCATGCAGCAATCATATATAGAATTTTTTTGCTTGCAAACTGTGCAATCGATTCTCTATATCTTTCTGAAAACTCTAATGCTTGTTAAACGCTGAGTAAAACTTCACCAGTGCTTTCAACTATCTGTTCTTGAGTCTAATCATATGGGAGGTAAATTGATTAGCTATCTGTTTCAGTACCATCGTCCAGCAAGGAAATTGATTACATCAAGCATTCTTAGGCCCCTTTTGAGTCATGAGAGTTTTCACTTTTTATGCAGTATTCGGAAAATTAAGTATACTATTCAATATTTTATTTTATAGTAAAGGCTAGAGCCAGGGATAGGCCAACTATGGCCGGCCGGAAGTCTCTATCCGGCCCGCGGATATAATTTTAATTTGCCGATCTGGGGTAAATTAAAAGAAATATGTATTTATTTATTATATATACCATCTCATTTTCTACTTTGCTTAAATATTATTTTTTTCTTAATTTCCTCCAAAGTGTTGATGATATTTTTATTTTCTCTATTTTTGTTCTATAAAACAAAAATTGACGGAAATAGCAAGCACAGACAGCTTTCAATTGGTAAAGTGTTAAAAGTGGAAGTTCCTTGTTAGTTATAGCTGTAGATTGGCGCCAACAAGCGTTATCACTTTCTCGGGGAGCAGACATATGGGAATCCAATATAGGTGAATTAGACCTCTTAGAAAAAACTTAATCTTAACTTAATTATTTTAACTTAAAAGAGAATAAGAAATAAGATAAGACAATTTAACCTGTTTTCTTAATCGTAACTTTGTAAGGATCTTAAGTTTTACTAACGTTTATTTTATTTTAAATCTTTACTATCACTTCTTATTTTCTACTTCCGGCCAGAATTATAAGCGTGAAGGAGTTTATGCAAAGTTGTCTGGCGAACGCCAAGTATTTAAGTGTGGCCTTTTTGCCAAGCAGAAGAGAGGAAGCCGTGAGTTCGAAGCAGGCCGCTTACCTTAGAAGTTACGCAGTTGCTACTTTGCCTTCCAGGCCAGAGGTTTTAATCCTCTTGATAAATTAAACGTATTGTAGTGTTCACAGTCTCTGTGCTACATACGCTTTCTGTTATTATAAGGCCAATCTTATTCTAAAGTTAAATTAGAGTTTAGTTTTATTTTGATATCTTTTAAGTTAGACCCCGAGTGGAGGGTCATTGTATTCCGAAGTACGGAAGTCATTGTATATAAAGAAAAAAATAAAGGGTTTTGTATACCCTTCGTCTGTATCCTGTCTACTTACTACAATTAGTGAACATAGCTTTAGTAAGCTCTCTGTTCTAGTCAGGTCATTGTATGTTTCCGAAGAAGGTTAGAAGAAACATTGAACCTGATAACTTAATTATTTTAACTTAATCTTAACTTAATTATTTTAACTTAAAAAAGAATAAGAAATAAGATAAGACAATTTAACCTGCTTTCTGGGCAGCTAGCTAAGAACGCCTTGTCTCATTTTCCGAGGTTAAATTCAATACCCCCAGTAAATGAAGAGAAACTTAAGAATTATAAAGATTGTTTGAAAAAAACTGTATTTTGAGTTCGAAAGCAGATTTCAAGATTGCAGCGTCATTCAAACAGAACTGGATATTTTTACCATGCCTTTCAACGTAAACTGTGAAGCAGTGAGGTCAGATTTGCAGCTTCAATTAATTGAGTTACAATCTAACAATCATCTCAAGCAGTTTTTTTCTAAATGTGCTAAAGTTAAGAGTTTTATAAATCATTATCGAAAGTAAGCTTCCCAAATTTAATATCTCACGCCCAGAAAATCAGTGCTATGTTTTTTCATCTTATATATGTGAACAAGTGTCTTTAACTATGGAACTTAGAAAGAATTATTTCAAAAGTAGACTGAAAGATGAGTATTTAGCCTCGTTCCTTAGAATCAGTACATCTCACTTCGAAACTCAATATAAGGAACTTTTAAAAGTGAAATTTCAATTTCATGCATCTCATTAACCTATTTAAATCATTATACTTGTATACCGTTTTTAAAATTTTAGAAAAATTTACCTTGGCCCGCCAAACTTTTTGTTTTCGATTTTTGACCCGCGACCGAAAACGTTTGCCCATCCCTGGGCTAGACCTTTTGGAAAGCTCGGTAAGAGTCAAATGCCAAGTAAGGCAAGGTTGTGAATTGTTGAGCCAGTCACAGTGGAGAAGCCAAATGAATGGAATAAGAAAATTCCCGTTCTAGAATTGTGTTTGTTATGAACTTGAATATATTGGGCTTACATAAAACAATGGCCAAGATCTTCTGTGACGTCGCACTTATCTATTATAGACACTAGTTCATACTGTTTTTGAATTCAGTGCCCAATACGCGCTCACTTACCTTTTCAGAGTTTCTAAAATTTCTAATATATCTCGGTTACTTGAGTTTTCCAATTAGTTGATTGCCGGATAGTCGAGCATTTACTGTAATATAAATTTAACTTTAATGATTATGTCCGACTGTAGGGTAATGTAAATTGTTTAAGATAAATTAAGACTAGTTCTTTAGATTAGGTGCATCAGAGGCATTTTGGTATTCTTAATTTATAAATTCATTAGGGCGAAACTTTATCCTAAGCTAAAAAAGTATCTACATTAACCAATTTATAATTATTTTCCTTTCATAAAGTCTGTTATTAGTAGATAACGAAAATCCGCAAGATTCTTGTTCGGAGTACAAATTATCCATAAGCACGGAAAACATGAACAAAATTTGGTAAAAGTTTGAAGAAATATCAGAGTCTGCATATCACTTAATTTTGTATTTTTAGCGATCGAATTCTATTTACTTATTGACACTTCATTTCTTCGACATAATTACAAAATCTAAATAATGGGGGGTAGGGCAATATTTTTTTCCCTTGGTTTATTTTCATAAAGATTACAACATTAAATATTTAGAAAGCTGTTTTTATAAATATATATATATATATATTAATATATTGAATCAATTGATTAGTATTTTACTGTGTTTTAAATCTACTTAATTCGTTTAACATATAGCTTACTATTTTTATTAATTTTACGTGTAAATATTCAAATGTTGTATGTTTCTCTTTTTTCACACATTTCATAGCAACTAAATATGCTTATGTTGAAGTTTTCACGGAGCCACAGTTTTTGGTAACATTTAGCGTGCGTACTAAATTCATCTTCTAATTTCCTTGATTTTGCAGCACAATGCGCAAAATTTTTGACCACATAGGTCTTTTTTCGTTTTTTCTTACTACTTAACTTTAAATTATTATTAATATATTAATAGTTATATAGGGGGTTTACAAAATTAGATTATTTTCTTATAACGTCCTTATAACCAATTAATATGTAATCTCCATATTAACCAGTTTATTATGTAAGGTCCATACATAGTTAAAGATGTCTTCAAAATTCGTGTTCAGAAAACAAGCGTTTCATAAATAAAATGGTATGGAAAGCATTATTTACATTAAGAAAAACTTTCCCCATTATTTTCTAGAATAAGAAGGCTCACGTAAAAATCACATGACAACGGACCTCACAAAGGTTATAGAGAATAACGGGCAAAATTATCTTACGTCTTGTAATGATACGTAACTTATATATCAATATAAGACAGAAATTCATTGCATGTCGAGAAACCAGATATAAAATATCACTACGATTGCTTAGTTTGCTTACAAAAATGCACTTAATATTGTCAAGTCGTATTGTAAAGAAAGGTAGCCTTATATACAGTGCATTAATTGTTTGTCTATTTATAAGCTACATATTTGATAAATCACGTCATGTATTGTACAGTGACATGGTATTTGATAATATGTTGCTAAATTAATTAAGTTTATAAGGCGAGTTTACTTAGCGACAATAACCTATTTTTGTTGCAATCCAATTATGTCATACACGTTCATTATAGTTAATTTAACAAATTATTAAAATATACATTACACTGCTATGTACTATTGTATTATGTAGATTAACGAAGAAATAAAAACTTATTTCTTCTAAACTTTTTTCTTTGACATTAAAAATTCTTAGTTATAAATTAATAGTATTCTTGATTTTAAATTGCTCCCAGAAAAGCACTTGTGATAATTTGAATTTCGGATAGCTCCATTTCTATTCTTTAGCACTTTCTCATTAAAACAACGAATTTGAGACTTTAATTAAACTCGCGTTGAATTAAATTCGTTCTTCCAGAAAATCTTTCCACGAAAGTTTCTTTCTTCTTAGGCAGATAGATCTTGTATCATTTGTTGTATTCGGTTAAAGAGAAAATGAAACTAACAAATGAGCTCAATTGACCACAATTAAAAATACACTGTTGCACTATAGATTTACTTCGTTTCTCATTAGCTATTTAAATACACTCTTGGTTGAGGTAGTTTTTAGAATCCACCCCTTAAATTCTGCGGTATGCACTATGTCCACAAAAGCCTTACCTATCCTTTATTTTCACAATCCTTGGTATACAGAATTATACTTTTAGCTACAAAAACGCTTTAAAAGACGCAAAGATTCATGTTTTGGCATTTTTAGATTAAAGGAACTCATTTTGTATAAAGTACGAAATCAGACTTTTTTTGCATTTTTCCGGTCCCTATATTTATATTTAAGAATAGTTTGAAGTAGTAATAAAAAAATTAAATACATAACGTTTTACTCTCATGCGACACGAATTGATCGATATATTTGTCATTAAAGTCGCGGATCAAACTTTAGAGGACGTACGCAAATCGAAGAGCGAAATGTTTGCATGTGAATGTAACTAAAAATAAATTATCAGTTTAGCTAAACAGTTTCTGATTTTAAAAGACTGAATGTTCAGCATATCGGTGTAAAAAATATTGTGAAACGTATTGATCAGTATAAGATTTTTCAACATATAGAGATCCTCAGGCTTCAGTATCGGCGCGGAGGCAACTCTCAATATTATTTTGTAACAATTAAAAGTGAAAAATGCTTGTAGTTTAATGAATTTTTTGTATGATTACCAGATAATGACTCTAAAGTAATAACATTTCCTGAGATAATACTGTATTTTTGACATTAAAAACTTGTAAATTACTTGTGTGAGTATTCTTCCGGCATAACATTTATAATACATTTATAAATTAAATACACTAGTAAATCACAAAACAATTCATTTACTAGGAATTTAGGAGGGAAAAATCAGCCTCGAATTATTTTAATTTGTTTATGAACCGGTCCCCCTCAATGAAAATTGAATATGACGTCGAAAATCGCAAATTTTGAAATTAAATATCTCCGTCAATTTTTATGGTAGGGGAGTCACTCTGTACGTTTTATTTTCTATTAAACGTACAGAAATTAAAATTTTATTTCTATTTCTATTAAGACTTTCTACGCATAAATGTAGGGATCGAAAAAGCGTTATAAAAAATTTGATTTTGTAATTTTTTCAAAATTATTTCTTTAAACTTAAAAATGTCAAAACATAATATTTTGCGTCATTAAAAACATTTCCAAACTTAAATGTACATTTATGACATATATTTGCGTGCAACATTAAAATTATACATGTAATATTGTACGAAATGTTACGAAATGAGATGGTTTCCCCGCATAGCAGTTTTAGGGTTACCACATTTGGCGAGAAATCGCCCATTTGGCGACAAAATCGGCGATATACCGATCGGTATTTCTCAGGACTACGTTGTAAAGATATGTGTGCAATACGTGAGTCAGTCTTCATTTTGTCAAGGAATGCAGTGGTACTTTTCGAAGCATGACTTGTCACTTTGTGTCTTCGCTTTCGACAGTGACTGGATCATTTTTATTGCAGTATTCACAATGTATTTCAATTTATCTTCTGCTAAATCGTTTTCATACAGAATTATACAGAGTGTAGAATCCGCAAGTTGTAAATCTCGGTTTATTATTTTATTTAGTGTTGCTACAGTTGTATTTATAGACTTGATTGCAATTGATTTCTGCGTCAGCGTAGATTCTCTTGGTACAAAAGATTTAACTTTAGAAACATTAAAAGCAACATGTACCATTTTTAAGTATTTGTTTGAGGTCATTTTTCCATGTAAAAGTAATATTTGATTGCTTTTCCCTTTCCGATGAATAATGTTATTTATTTTTTGTTTCACTATTTTTCTGTTTCCAATTAATAATGTTATTTATTTTGCACTTAGAAGTTTTAAATTTTACTTTTTGTAACGTTTTTGAATCACGAAATAGGAATATTTCTCTTTGGAAAGCGCGAAAACCCATCTGTAATCCATCTTGTCTATATGCGTCATTTTGGAAGAATACATTTATTTATTTAAGTAGCATACGATATTTTTCATTTTATGCACTAAGCTCTTGCTAGAAACTTTCATTCCAAAACACTTTTTTCTATAAATTCTCTATCGAAATCGTTCTCAAATTTTATAACAACAGTCTGTAATATATATATTCAAAATATGCTTTGGATGATTTACATTATTTTAAATTGCATATGTGTTCACTGTAAATCACTTAGAATGTAATTCTGGATATTAGGTTACTTTTATGTTTCTAAATGAGTTATCTATTTTATTTCCAAGCTATTTAAAACATTTATTACTTAAAAAATAATATAACATGAAGTAAAATAATTCGATATGCTTACATCGTTTGACATCTGATAATAGAAAAAAATGTCATAATTTAGATTGTGTTTGTATTTTAAGGAAGAAGAAATTTATCACGGAATTTTGTAACTGAAGTAAATTCAAGTCTTTTATAAAAATAGAATAGCTCGCAGTCTGGGATAATAATAGGACAAAACTCACCCTTTATTTCTTTTGATTTAGAAACACTTTGCCTTATGTCCACTTCACCCAGTTCTTAAACAAAAGCAAATAAAATAAAATAAACGCGTAAGTAGAAGGAACCTTACAGGGCAGTCGATAAAAAACGTTCTATGTGACATCTATTGAATAAACTCTCTGAAAAAAACCTCCGAAAGGAATAGAAATCCGAGTGAAAAGAAAAAAGCAAGATAAAACAATCACTGGACTTGGATTATATCTGCAAATCGCATTTTCTTTCTTTTTGCTAAGTCCAAGAATTTTTTGACCAATTTTTTTTTTCCGTTCTTGTATCGAAGGTTTGCGTTTTCGTACTGCCACACATTTATAGCAGACGATATTTATAGAAGCAAGAACCATTAGTCACGGTCACAATGAAAATAAAATAAAATAAAAATCGAAGAAAGTAGTGTTTGGTTTCTTCGTTCGAACTCGTCCATTATGGCACCTTTATTTGCTGCCCTAAAATCCATGTTGCCACCGTGAAAGAAACCTTTTACTCAAATGATTTTATTTTTCTGTAGTAAGTAAATAAAAGGCGTAAGAAACTAAGTAAGAACATTCGCAGCTGGCGCTTTGAGTAACGTTGTTTTTTTTTTTTTTTTTTTTTTTTCCCAACAGCTTTGAAATGTTCAAAGGCTTATGTTTTATTGCTCTGTTTAAATACTAGTAAATGTGTATCTAGGAAGAAAATGATTGAATGAGCTATAACAGAATGCCAAAGAAAAATAAAACAGTTCTATATATACATGAGATAATTACATTAATTTTTTAAAGCGTGTTTTGATTCGATTTTTATTAGAAGAAGTTGACAGTATTTTTAGAAAATGTATTGACCCGTTTAAAAGTGGTATACGAAGTGAAAACTCAATGTTGTATCGTTCTCAGAATTGGTTATAAATAAAAAATTTAAAAAGTTTTATAAACTGGGATTTTATTTAAAGCTCACAAAATAATTAATAAACTAAAAGTAGAAAAATTATTTAATCTCCTGTTCTTTTTAAACTATATGATAAATTATTATTTTTATTTCATTACTTATTTTCTAAATTTAAAATTAATGATTACGTTTATTTCATTAATTACATTACGAGTTTAAATTTTTAAATCAGTGATTATTTTCCGTTTTCTAATTATTTTAGCAGTTATAAATGGAAACTTTTTTACTAAAACCTTTTTTCCTTATTTTAAAAAAATGTTTTAGTCTTAGTGATACGTTATGAACCAAATTATTCAACTGAAAAATCCTTTTTCAACAATAAATAATCATTCTTTTAATTCCAATCATTCTCTTACGTCAATCCAGAGATTTTGCTAAACAACCGGAAATCACGTTAAAATACCTTATAAAAATGTCATTAAAAATTTTGTTCCGCTCTTTCCGATGGTGCAAAACCATGTGTTTCATGATGTTTTGAATTTGTTGGAACAAGAATATTTCTGTTTGGAAAAAGCAAGAACAAATCCGTCGATATACAGTTTGTTTGCATGCGACTTTTATAAAGAAGAATATAAATGTAGCTGGCGATAATTCTCATTTCATTGCTGTTGTTCGAAAACTGTGTTCTACAAAAATTAATTTTTGTAGAACACAGTTTTTATCCGTATTGGATCGTTGGGGAAAATATATTAACACTCTCTATATTACCAATCGGCAAAAAAATGTTCATTTCTGTGTTCAGTGCATTAAAACTTTTTCTTTTATTTCAAATGAATAAACGTCGTATTTTCTCGCGTATTTCTCCCCTCCTAGCGTTTTAGCGCCAGGTTCTAAAAATTTAAAAATATTCGCGTAATTTTTCCCTATCCTCGATGCGTTTATAGAACAAGCGTTACTAAATTGTAAAAGAGATTCGTTCACGTAGTCATTGTTTTCATCTTACTAACAAAGACAAACCCTAGAAAATTACTTGCGATGTTCACGCCGAATCTTTCACTTCTAACTGTTGAACTTAATGCCAGCCTAAGAGAAGCAGCAAACATGAACTGAAGTCATCGCAGCAAAGCAAACATGAACTGATTTTCATTCTACGATTTTCGATCAGTCAATTGCACATTCACCTTCTCTAATTATTTATGGATAATTTGATACCTAAGGATTTGCACAGACAACAATAAGAACGGCCGCGATTCAAATTACAGGGAAATAGAAACGAAGATATATTTTTAGATATTAAAATGTAAATATTACTATGTATTCTTAATAGAATGTAGGATTTTTTAAAGAAATGATATTATGATAGTTAACGTGCATTTTTTTTCCTTGACTACTTTTCATTTTTATGATCTTACTCAAACCGCGTCCTTCGGAAATTAAATTATTCTCGTAATTTACCCACTTAAATTTCGCACTTTAAAATGAGTAAAAAAAGAAGAGGGATATGCGAGAATTAGTGTATAGCAGAACCTTGTTATTTTTATTTTACTACTTTCCGCTCGTGAGGCCAGTCTCCTAAAATAATTATTATGGAAAAAGAAAAAGGTGTATAATGATTTTGATCAGTTAAGCTGGTTTTGTATCACGGCTCCAACTAGTAATTAATAATAATAGACATGAATAATTGCGTTTTGTTTTTCATTTGAATCGCTTAGTTTGTTAACCAATAACAGATAGGTAAAATTTGAAAAAGATAAATTAAATATCTTACGCTGTGCCGAATGGCAAGACAATAGCGCATGGTAGATAAAAATATTTGGTTTTGGGCAGTGGCACAATATTTGTTTTTTAAATCGTTGAGTCTGTTGCTTAAATCTGAAACACAAATATCTTACACTTAGAGAAGCGTAGCAACACTATTATTCTTAATCACTGGATTTTGTGATTAAATATGGAACATAAGATAAATGAAAAATTTCGAAATTCAAAATTCGGGCTTTGAGTTAAACATGTTTCGGTGGAAACCTATGTGCTCTCAAAATTTGGTGACTCTAGGCGCTGTCGTTTTTGATTTTGTCAATGCAACGAAGATTCATACATGCATACCTACAGATTCTTCATTATCTGTTAACAAAGATCAACTAATTCATGTTACTTTAACGTTGGTGCTAAGTTACCTCATGTGTTTCAAAAACAATGTAGATTTATCATTAACATGTATCGAATGAAAATGAGTTAGTGCGTAATATATAGACCTAGATATATTAAAGCAATTGCAAATATTGCTCTAATAGTTATGACCTAGATATATTAGTGCAATTTCAAAAGCATTAATTATTTATACGTTATAGAAGATTATTAGAATTCAGAGTAATAACAGTTTATGCCTATAATTATATATCACGGAAAATGCGTGCACATTGAGATTGAAATAATTGCTCATGGTAATCATGAATTTACGCTAATATATTATCAACTGATGTTGTGAGGATTGTTAATTAACAAACGTACCTGTCACACATTTATGGCGATTCATTAAATTTAATGCATATGCATGATGTATTGCAAACCTCAGTAATGAGACCAGACCTATAGAAAAGTGGAATGAAATCATTAGTTTTAGGATAATTTTGTTGAATTTATAGTATTTTTTTAAAGTATGCCCTCTAAAAACGCTAAATTTATTCATTGTGACAAAGTTTTGTATTTTTATATAATGCGTATGAAATTGACTTCTTGTCCACTAACGCAGGATCGACAGCTTCTCTGCTGGCGCCTGATCAACTTAGCAGCTCAAATTCGGTTTTGATTTTATGACAGTATCCATCTTTTGATTATGTTCCAAAGCTAATTATATGAAACCTGTGTCGTCGTTACGCCATTACTGACTGCATGCCAGTATCGATCTGCACTCTGTCGGTCCTATGTCTGTGTGGATCTTATGTTTTGCATTGATTGTATGTCTTGATGATTGTCCGTGACACCATGATCTCTACAGTATTAGCACCGTTGGCTGCCGTAGCGATGGACCCGGGTTCGAGTCCCGGAGAAAACATAGATTTTTTTGTAAGTGTATAATGTGTGTGGAACATTCAGGCACTTAAATTTCTGCAAATCCGAAAGGTCTGTGGAATGGTTTGCTGGTAGGGGACCCTTGGACTTTTCTTCATCGAAATTGGTACGGAGCTGCACAGTTAGTACGGTAGTGCTGTACATATACTACTAGTAGTGACATTTTGATGTCCTATCAACTTTAACCTTCACCTGCACTTGCCGATATCGATCTTACACAATGTCAATCAATCTTATGCCTATGTGTGTGTCAGTCTCAGCCATGTGCTTATATGGATCAATTACTATACTTATATGGATCACTCTGCCAATTGTATAGTGACATTCCTATACGTTTCGATCCTTAGCCGTTTCGATGATGTGATGTGTCAATGCTTCGTCATGTCGATCTTATTCCGGTGTCGTTCATACACAGTATCTGTCATATGCCTATGAGAATCCTTCGCCGTGTAGATTATATGTCTGTATCCGTCATATGGTGTCGATAATATGTTTGTTCAAACCTACGCAGAGTCTGTCCTTTTGTCTGTGTATCTTACACCGTGTCGATTCTGTACAGTATCTGACTTACGCCTGCTTGGATCCTACGTAATGTCAATAATGTACCGATGTTGAACCTGTGCAATTTCAAGTCATACAATTGTGATATTCAGTGGGGGAAGGGACAAAATGTGCATTAAACCTTTAACTCATTACTACGATACTGAAAAACTTGCTTTTGTACCCCATCCATTGTAATTGGTACGGATCATGTGCCGGTGTCGAGTCTACCTCGTGTCAATGCTGTGCAGTATATGTTATACGTAGTGAATGAATCGTAAATCAGTTTGCAAGGCGGTATAAACTGCATTATCTCGTTAAGGTTGGAAAATATGCAACATATCTACCTTACTGCTTAAACATTTTTTAACTTAAAATTGTTGAAATATTCCATCCGAAAATACTGTGTTCCTCCACATATTTAACATTACTTTTCATAGTATAGTTAACTTGTAGAGACATTAGGTTAATTGGAAAAGCCGGAGCGATGAAAAATTAGCAACCGTCTTCGCTGGGAATCGAACCACGGATCTCTAGAATACCGGCCCAGTGTGAAGACCACCACACCACAAAGGCACGGCAAGAAGCTGGGAGAAATACCTTATATACTCCCCCTTTTAAGGTAGACTGGGGTTTTAAGGGACCCAATTGGCAAATCCTGGGTGGGGAGAAATCATCATCCACCACCCTTTTTTAGTTCGGGCGCCACTGTAGAGACATTAGGTAAATTGGAAAAGCCAGATAGATGAAAAATTAGCAATCGCCTTCGCCGGGAATTGAACCACGAACCTCTGGAATACCAGCCCAGTGTGCAGACCACCACATCACGAAGGTGGGAGAAATACCTTATAAACTAATCATTTTACCTTTAAATTTCTCAGTTATTATTACCAGAAGAGGCATGTTACAACCACAGCTAGCTTAGATCGATTTCTGAACTTTGAAGTTACGCCCCATCAATATAAGAAGTCTGCACAAATTGCATTGCCGCGCAACCATTGTTACAATTTTGCGCGAGCAGCGAATGTTAAAAATCTAAACCAATGGCAAAAGAATATACATTTTTGTATTGAAAAACCGATATATTTTATTACCTATTGTCGGAGAAACACTGTTTTCGCGAAACTTACAATGATAGATATTTTGAATATCGGAAAAAGAATAGAACAAAGTTCGCAGTACCCTGCTGACATATTGGAGATTTTACACATCGAATCATGAGTGGAGCTGGTTCCAGAACAGTGGCCTGCCGAGGGAACTTCTTTGCAATCGATACATTTTACGTCAATTGACTCATGGTCGGGGTGGGATAGATGACAAGGAGAGAGTAGGGGAGCAAAGAGAGAACCGAAAACTTGTCGACTCTTATTATTTTCAAGATGAAATTGATATCTGTTCTTTGCTTGCGGCTTTTGAGTCAACAACCTAGAAAATGTACTAAAGTTAGGTGAGTTATTTTTAAGAACCTAACAGAGTTTATATTTTTTAAGACTGTTATTCTTTTTGCTTTTAAGAATACCTTAAACTATAGAAGTAACTGAAAATTACAGATACTTGGTATTGACAGATAAAATATTGCTTAACACCAGAACATTATGAAATTAGCAAATGATATTCTATTAACATAGAGATTTTTCTGTGAGTAATCTCAGTTAAGTAGTAAGGTTAGATCTACTCCTAATACCTAACTACTAGTTAGTGCAATAACTATTAGTTAGTCGTATTACAACAGAACCACTGCTGTTACCCTCCTATCAACTAAACTAATTGCACTTAACGATTTCCGATGCTTTCGCTGGCTAAACTAATAGTTAGTTTTAATAGTAACTGTTATTAATATTATAAGTAGAAATATTATAATGGCTGCTCATGAGATTTTTATTGTGTTTCTGCTGATATTAATAATAATAACTATTATTACTGCTACTGCTATCTAACTTACAACATTTTATTATTACTATTTACTACGATCAAAGTTGTCTTTCTTACAACTAGTTATCTGGTGTTGCTTTTTTGTGCTATTAAAATTATTGTTACGACTGCCTTTCCTTATTACTCTTTGACTATTACTACGAATTAATAATCATTATTATCGCTGCTACTTATCTACCAGTGGTCGAAAAGACAGGCCAATGAACGTTTCTAACTGAACCCGGGCTCAAATCCCTGCGAACTAGGTTCTTACTTGTTTATTTTAGTGCTTTCCCTATATATATATATATATTAAAGGTGAACGTGTTTCTCTTAGAACTTTCTGCTCCATGGCTAATCTTAGGCAGACGCATACAAACGCTGCATGTCATTGTGTGTTTTTGGCTCAGGGATTCAGGGATTAAGATCACTGATCGAGAGTTCGAACCGGATTCGATTCCAGGTAAAACGCCGCATGGGTATTTTTCGTAGATATCCTCATATCCGATATGAATACGAGCCAGTTGCTCTTAGAAAGTCCTCCTCTTAGGCAACTACCCTCAAATGCTTAACCATATCCAGATATGTTTTGTCTTAATACGTTAACCAGTCACTGCTTCTATTTAGCAGCTAAAACTATCTACTTGTTTTACTGTAACGACTACTTTTGTTTATTATTACTGCTAATGAACTAACTATTCATCTGTGATTTATTTTAAATAACATGTTATTTTCATGTTAATTCTCTCCTGTTATTGTATGTTTTGTAAACATTAATATAAATAAGGTGGGATTTAAATAGCAGACAAGGGTTTAAATTGATAGAGGGAATTTTGCAAAGCTGTTCTTTCTTAAACCATCACCTGTAATCTTAGATGGCTCTGACTATTTTTGGAATTCGATAGTGTTTATATAGTATAGTATTTTTTTGTTTATATTTATGCCTTTTGTGTTACAAGACCTCTCACGAAGTGGTAAATAAATTTACTATATTTGTACTTCTATCTATAACCCTTAGTTGCGAATAAAGTTTTAATTAAGTTTTACTCTTGCTTGTATTCATTAGGGTTCCAGACTTCAGTTTAAAGGGAGAGATAGTCTGTAAAAAGTTCCTTTAAACAAGTGTATAGTTCAAGAGTTACTAAAGTTTCACCTCCCAACTAAACGCTAACCAATTAATTGTTATACTGTTGTAACTATTTTTATTATGATGATGTTCAGGAGTAAATTAGATTTGGATTTATGCTTAAAACTAACCAACTAATTGCTACTATGCTATAACTATTGTTACTCTTACGACAGTTGCTTATTGTTAATTAATTAACTGCTATTTTTATTATTACTACGAGAGCTGCTACTTGCTAACTAAAAATTTCTTTTATTATTACTACTTTTGCAATTAGTATCGATGAAAAAATATATTCTTAAAAATTTCATAGATCTTTTATTATGATTCTCATCCAAACTATAGCTCGAAGTAAAATTCCAGTTTTTAAGTGTCGCTTCCATTTAAACTCCTCGATTCTTAAAACACTATTTTAGTAATTTAGCGTTTAATCAAATCTAATAACACCCAATCAAATCTAAGAGAAAGTTAGGCTTAGCTTAGCTCTTCCGTCTCTTCATCTAAACTCGAAATAATTAAATTAAGTTCCTATCAACGGGAATTAAGTAGAGATTTTAACTAATTTCATTAGAGAATTGATTAATTATTAGAGTTTAGTAAGAGCAAAGTGTAATAGGATTTATCTTCTCATCACCAAACTGTTATGGTATGCATTATTTACCTAAACAGTCAAAATTAATAATAATTTGTATGTATTTCTTTATTTGTCTGAGAGATTATTTCCATTATGCAGCCTTCTCTAAGTGTTCCGGCAAATTGCAATGCATCTCCTGTTTAGTTAATAATTTGCTGTTGAATTTGCGTGTAAATGTTGTATGTTCTTTGTTGACGCATTTCATTTCTCCTTCGCTAATTACTCTTGATAAACTGGAGGCGGAAAAGATTAAGGAAAGAAGTACAGTTGAATTAATTGTTTAAAGCGAGACATAGCATAAGATTAGATTAACCGTAACGTTATTGGATAAACTCCAATTTAAAGAAAACTTTGATGCTAAACAAAAGTTTCATTGAAACAGACGTTAATGACATTTTAAAATTCTTCATTTTATTTATATTTTGTGCTATTAGGTAGTAATGGGCAACTGATTCTTGTATTAGGTAAAGGGCAACTGATGGCTAGTAAAATGTATTATTACTGAATGCTGATTTCCGAATATACATATATTTTTATACTTTTAGCCGTGCCTAAAAACTGTGTACAGTACTTAAATGTCAACAATGTCAGTGAAAACTGATTTCGCTAAACGAGTTCACGTAAATGGTCGTAGTGTTATGATTAAGCGCATTTTGACATAAACTAAACATTATTCTAATCTTATAAACTGTCGGATGAATTCTTATTCCCTGTTATCTCTCAACAGCAGAACACTATAGTCTACGCACCGATCGAAGACCTCTTGTTAGAAGCGGGCGAAAAAAATTCAATTCTCGTTTTAGGGAAGAAAATGGGTTCTAATTTTTAAGCTGTTATCTTTGATAATTATTTTTATTCTTTCTGTTCAATAATTATTTTACAAATTTTAAATAAAAACTTAATATATAAAAACTCTTTTTGTGCTATTTTATTTTAAACTAGGTTTAATGTTAGTCCAATCTGCAAAAGTTTCCATTTTAGATTTAGAATTGTCAAAATATTTTAGCTGTGATATTACATTTAAACGTTAGTTAAACACAAAGTTTAAAGGAATTCACAATAGTGACATCATTTCGTACATATTTTGTAGTCACATGACTTCCTGTTACATTTTCAGATTCAGGATCAACCCTTAAAAGAAAGTATGATTTGGCAAATGCTTTAACCTACTCCATCATGTATGTCTCCTTTCAACTTTTCCCACTTCAGGCTTTCTGGAAGCGGTAACATGCCATTCCGTGCTTCTTCTCTCTATAGATGTTCGAGATCAGGAATCGAACTATTTCAATTATTTTTTCCATCTCTTCTGTTCGTCGTAAAGGGCGTTTGGGCAGCAAATGCGCAAAGATAGATGGTAGACGAAATAATAACATGTGATTCATCACGTGTTTTTAATTAATACTTTTTTGCATGTTACCCTATTGTACGCCAACGCCAGGAAAATTAAAAGCTGTATCTAAATAGTATCTGAAAAGAATCTTTAAAGGGTGGAGATTAATAGTAACAACACGTTATACATACTTGTCAGTCGTATCGCATTGCGTTTTCGCTTTAACTTGAAACATGAATGAAAAGGCGGAAATAGTAACCTTTCTTACCCATTTCGTTTCCGAAGTCTAAAATAGGAAGATTTTCAAAAATGCTTTATCTGCGAAACCCTGGGTTCATAACCTTCCATCGTGAAGAGGCTGAATTGGAACTGTTTTCAAGAAATTCTTATCTGGGAAATCTTAAAGTGTGGCACAGCCCTCCATCGAGAGAGGTTGAAATGTAACGATTTTAAAAAACCTGATTTGAGAAAGACTCAAATGGGACATAACCAATAAATATGTTCTTGCTGTTTTCTTTCCGTTGGTATAATTCAACAAATATTTGAAACGTGTGCTAGAAATTTCTGAACAGCCGGTGCGTCCGTTCCGACACTTGAATTATATTATTTTTCTAATTATACTTAAATAAATAGCTGAGGTTTACCTTCCCGTTAAAGAAAATATCACCCAGCACTCAACATCATGTTCTACATCTATCCTTATAAATTATGTTACATATATGTAGAGAAGGTATTTTTACGTATGATGAAGTAATCTTTTACTTCTGCCATCTGATTGATTCCTACAAATTCCCGTATGACGTCTTCGGAAATTGACATTCTTTTGTGCTTTTCAGGTGCACCTCAAGTTTTGACTGACACAGCTCGAACGAAAAAACGAGTCGTCGTAGAAAAGGATGAGGACGCTGTCATCGCCGTCTACTTTTGTTCTGATCCAAGCCCGGTGAGGACATATTGGGAATGGGGAAGCATCAAGCTAGAGTCAGGCGAAGTCCATATTAGATATATTGCGGAAAAATTGCACAATGTAAGTGTTTTTACTTTTTCAGCTTGTTGCATTGAAATAAAATATGAAATGTATTACTAAATATAGTAAGTTTTATAAGTGGGTAGCATGTATGAATAAGGGTTTTAAAGAAAATGAAACTAATAATAAATTTAAATCATTTGTTGATTGATTTGCATTAGAGCAACAATATTGTATAAGAATTCAAAGAAGAAGAAAACGATATTAAGGGGACTCATACACCTTAAAACCCATAAGATCTTCGAATATGTGACTGTTCTAAGAATTGGGATAACTTATTTATTTTAAAAGCAATTACTTCCAACTTTTTACAGCTGACTACATAATATAGCTGCTTTCTGAAATAGTAATCAGAAAGTTTGTGTTGCTGCAAATATTTTTATAATTTAATCCGCTTTGTGACAACCTTTTTTCGACATGTATCCACTTTGCACGCACTGCTTAAAACATTTTGTTGCAAAATTTAATTCCATATTTAATATATAGCTTTTATAAAATTTGGAAACTACTGCGAACCAAAAATTCTAAGAATTCCATGTTAAATTTTTACTTTATTTCGAGTTCAGTTTATAAAATGTATTTTATTAAAAAAATCTGCAATGTTTTCGTATATGAAATTTTTTAATATTAAAATGTTCATCAGATTTTTGGTTCAGTTAGAAAATAGAGCCCATATAAAGAATTCCATCCAATTTCAAGTACGTACCATTAGCCATTTTTAAAATATTATGCGCGCAAGGTGGAAACATGACGGAAACTTTTGTCACAAATCGGGTTAAATTACAAAAATATTTGTGGCAACACAAACTTTCTGGTTACTAGTTTCTAAAGCAGCTATATTAGTAGCTGTAAAAAGTTGGAAGTAATTGCTTTTAAAATAAATAAAATATTCCAATTCTTGCAACAGTCACATAATTCGAAGATCATAAGGCGTTTAAGGTGTATGAACCCCCTTAAGATGCGCGGGTTAGAAAGGAAATATTCTGTATTTTCATGTCTACAGTTGTGTTTACTAATAATATTGACATTATTAAACTAAGGCTGAGGCTTCAACCCTTTTTAAAAAATAGCTTTTTTTCACTCTGCAACTTTAATGAATATTTATATTTATATAACTATAAGAAAATGAAATAGCATCTAGATTTTGACACTGTTCTCGCAAAGACTAGCTTATAGATTTATTAGAAATTAAGCATTTAAGTAGGGAATGGGTTTCTATTACTATATCATCAAGCGTCCCAAATTTCAGCTGTTCTTGCTGTTAGTCTGAAGAATTTCAGAGATGAAATAAATTTAAACATCAAAGAATTTTTAAGAAACCGCTTAATGAGAAACAAATATGACAGCGAGTCAGTTTTACCGCGAGTGTTAAGCTCAAATGAAATACAAATTACAGCATTGATATCACGTAATGCGACGGTTACAGGCGAAATCATCGTGGCAAAAACATTGCAGATTAAAACGTCTCGGAGAAAACAGCGCAAATTGAAAACATCACCATGCAAAACTTCGTGGGAGAAAATCAAGCAAGGATAAAACATTTCAGTTTTAAAATATGGAGTTATAACAATATTGTATAGAAAATAAAGCTGTTAAGAAACTTAGCAGTTCTAAAACATCGTTGTTCAAAATATCTAGTAAAAATAAAGCACCTACAAATTATCGTGTGATGATAATAGCCTGATATTTTTTCTGTAGTTTTTATTCCTTTGAAATAACTAATAAATGTTTACTGAAAAAGCAAGAAGAAAGATTAAACATTAAAAATCTGAAATTAATGTTATGTATGAATTAATTACAGTTCATTTTACAATTTAATATTTAATTAAACTATTTTAGTATAGATAATCCCCTGCTATTACTCCTTTTACTTTTTTCAATTTTTTAATACTCTATTTTTTCATGAAAAATTTTCATGAAATTTATTAATTTCATTAATTAATTTTTTCATGAAATTATATATACATTATATTTTCATTAATTATAATTAATTATAATATATATACATTAATAATATATATATATATATATATATATATATATATATACATTAATTTTCGTTAATTATATTTTCATTAACTTTTTCATGAAAAATTATATATACACATTTATAAGGGAGATTTAATTAAATAATAATTTTTAATAGTTATCATTACACGATGATTTGTGTGCTCTCTATTTTTACCATATTATTTAATACGACGATGTTTTAATGTTGCTAAATTTTTCAATCGCATTTTTTTCCTACGATGTTATTTAATGCTATGTTGTTTTAAAATTGCGTTTCCTCCTTTTTTTCTTTTCTCCCACGACGTTTCGTATGATGATGTCAAAATTATAATATATAGAGGCACAATTTCTCGGTAAAGTCGCTGAACACTGGTAGTTCGGTCAGGTTCAACGTATTTCTCCTGCTTTCCTAGCGTGCCTTCGTGGTGTAGAGGTCAACACGCTGAGCCGGTATTACAGAGGTCCGCTGTTCGATTCCTGGCGAAGGCGATTGCTAATTTTTCATCTCTCCAGCTTTTTCAATTAACCTAATGTCTCTAAAGTGGCGCCCGAACTAAAAGGGTGTTGGATGAGGATTCTCCACACCTAGGATTTGGCCATTGTGTCCTCTAAAATCCCCAGTCGCCCTTTAAAATGAGGAGTATATAAGGTATTTATCCCACTTTCCTAGCATGCCTACGTGGTGTAGTGGTCAGCACACTGTGCCGGCATTTCAGAGGTCCGTCTTTAGATTCCCGGCGAAGGCGTTTGTTCATTTTTCAGTCTCTCTTGCTTCGAAATAATCCTAATGTGTCTACAAGGTATTCAAATCCTGAACAAAATTGCAAGTATTTTTGTTCCTTATTAACGTAAAAACAGAATCATGAAAAGATCTTTATTAAAAATACACACATTAAACGAGAAAATATAAAAAATGCAAATTTTTTACTTTAAAATTTAGGTATTAAAATTAACCTCTTTGTTGCAACATAGTAGGATTGAATGGCATTTTGAATTAATTAATTACTTTTTTCTCACAAAAACATTTTACATTTTTAAACAATGGGATGCGTTTCAAACTTTATCGGTAACTTATACAGTTACATTCGTTAATTAGTTACATTAGTTAATATTCTATGAGTAAATAAATTAACATGAGAAAGAACGTTTGAGCCATTTATGTAGAGTTATACGTGACCTGTAAAATGCATGTTATCTTCTGTTGTGAGTCTGAGCAGGAACGCTCTCCCCATTTATTTTCCTTTGTGTGTTTGTTAAATGCAATTGCATTGATTTTCGTTATGTTACGCTTCATGTAATTTATTCAAGGAACGGAATGTAGAAGTTCCTGGAGAATTGTTAGCAGTTCTGATTCGCTTAAGTCACCAAAGGCTATTGAAGCGAATTACACATGTTATGTTGTTGATATGCATGATCTAGTTAGGAACGGAAATTCCTGTAATGGCTGGAGACACAATGGTTAAAGCTAATGCAGCATAGGTGGACACAATAATAAATTATGCTTTGAGAATAATAGTTACATTATGTAGTCGGCTATTTACGTAAATTATTAATATGAATGTTGCGCAGAATTAATATTAAATGATTAGTAGCATTAATATTATTAAGACCCAGTATTATTAATAGTAATTATTTATGTAAATTAATGCTAATATTACTGCACAATTAATATTAATAGAGCATTCTTTTCTGATTGAATTATCGAATTTAGTTCTCAAATTTGTTGACTTCTGATCAGCATAAAATGCTCTCAGATGTTAAATATAGGGATCACGGGGAGCGACTAAAAAGTTAGGTTTCCTAACGTTTTAAAATTTGTTCGCAGGGATATTTGCATCATATAAAATATTTATCTAACCGTAAATAGTGTATATTTACGACCAACGTTTTCGTAAACAAAAGCCACATAAAAACTTTTGTGGACACAGTGTATGTGTATGTATTATTTTTATATTAAACTTCCATGAAAAACTGTAAAGACTATCAGATATTTCGAAGCAGAAAACACGAAAAGTCAATCTCCCAGTCTGTATTCGAACCAAGGATTTCCCAGTTGTTAGGTAAACTTTCTAACTACTTACATCACGGGAGCAGGCATGGGCAAATACGAAAACATCTTACATTCCTTCCACTTAAAGAACGACAGGGGAGAGAAACAAGCCCAGTCGACCAGTAACAGGTAGGGCAATCTATAGTCGACCACAGTTTAATTCAGGCATTAACGTAGAGAGTAATGAGTTTTCCGATCCATGAAGTATGAAAAATCAGTTGTACTCTTTGAGTGTTAATCGCTTACACGACGGAAGCACACTCAGAGGAAAGCAATAATTCCTTATGAAAGAGTTAATTAAAATTAAGTTAGATTAGATTCTATTATAATGACAAAGCATGAAAGAGTTACCTGTGTGCGGAATTCAAAGCATTCTTAGAGGTTATTTTAACGTTATAGTCAGTTTATATTAGGCATAAAAAAGTTAAGAAAATCCAATTCACCAGCTCATTTATCAATCAAGAAAAAAGAAAACGGATTAAAATCCTAATGCTCGATGATTTTAATTGATCTAGTAATGCCTTAAAATATCAGAATTACGTCTTAATTAAAATGATAAATTCTGTATTTGAGTGTACCATTATCAAATGCCCAAAATTAGTAAGAGAAGTGAATATTAGATAACACTCATTCAAAATTATAGGCTTATTAAACCAAAGGAACGTTACGTCAAAAATGCTATTAGTCTCGAAACGAGATTTTGTGTTAAATCACTGTAAAAGGCTGAACTACTTTTCAAATTGTTGCCACCAAATATTATCGCCATGTATTATATTTAAAGAAATTAAATAAAGGAGAGTGTCATGAAAATAGGAATGTGTATCGCAAAGAGGAAAAAAGACGGTACCTAGAGCTGTCAAATTTTGAATAACGTAATCCTCCACCCATACATTGGGACATGGAAGCCCGAATTTTTAATTTCGAATTTGTTTTACTATCTATTTCATGTTTTGTAAAACGTTAACAAATTTATTATTAACAAACTGAAGGATTTAAAAGCGAGCAATGACAACCTTGTAAAAAAAAAAAAAAAAAAATCTCCAGCGCGTGAGACTAAGTATCCGAAATTCTAAAGCTATACTGTTTTTAAATATATTTTGCTATTGCTGTTGAATTGAGTTTTATGAATTAAGTGAGAAGAACAGGATATTTTATAAATAAAGGTAACACGCAAAACGTTAAAAAAGACCCCTTTGGACGTAATATAAAATTTGAAAGCTTTCAATTTTTTTTAAACTTACATTAATTCTATTTCCTGTTTGCTTAATCTCCCACATTTGATACTGCCTAGCGCTTTTCAAAGAACATTTTCATGAAGAGCAGAACGTGTGCAAAATTTATGCAGAATGTGCAGTTTAAATATTACAATAGGACTTTAAAACGAAAAATACACCCATTTTTAAAGTTGTAATTTTGTCTGACAAATAATTTCTATGCAAGTGGCAATTCCGTAGCTTTCTTCTTTGTAATCAGTAATAAGATATATTTAATACTTGCTTTTATTTTATCTTCCACTTGAATGTACAACTGTTTAAAAAAGTTAAATGAAAGAAATATTTTTTCCCTGTAAATACTGCTGATGTCAAGAAATTTATTTTACCGAATTTATAACAACGAATTTGAACCAATGAATGTTTTATTCATTTACTTGCACATGAGAATAATAAAAAGGCAGAATATTCTGAATAAAAAGCTTCTTAAAAGAGGCACTTAAGTGTATAAAAACAATTAAAAAAAGTGCATAGAAAACCGAAAATGACCCGACAAATGGAAAAACATTTTTAACCGACTAAATCGCGAAAGGGGAAACAGCGCGCCTCGCGGAATTTTATCAAATTAAAGAGCTTTAAATTGCAAGAGCTATAAAAACCAGCAATTTCATAAAAGAAAGAAAGAAAAATACACCTTTGCATGATATTTTATCTCCTTAAGCGGATGACTTGCGCTCTAAAAACAAAAGACACGAAAATATAAAAGAAATAGAATGCATTTACAGACCAGAAATTAATCTAAGAGAGCTGAAAAAAGAATTAACTGTTTCTTTATATATATATATATAGCACGACGAATCTGCATTTAAAAATGCTCTTTCTTTATTAATAATTAGAGCAACCTTTCAAAGAGCGATGACAAAAAGCTTTTAAAGCGAATGCAAATAGTAAAAAACAGCTTTTTCGGGTAAGAATAGTACTTAAAAAACAGTTCCGTATAACCACTGAAAGTAAGTAATAATCGTTTAGAAAATAGTTTTATCTTCATTTATATAATTTTTTACATGTTACTTGAAATGCTATTTTCATTGTATTTTTTACTTATCTCTTCTCTTAATATTGGAAAAAAAGTACTTAGATGTTATACACTGTAGACATCCATTTTCCAATATTTAACTCTGTAACCACGGATAATTGCAAGGGAAATTAAAGGTTATTTACACTTTACACACGCATTTTCCGATACTTAGTTTCAAATTATAGATAATTCCAGCGAACTTGAATATTATTTTTACTTGGCACACGTATTTTCCGATACTTACTGTCTAATCACGGATAATATGAGAGAACTTGGATGTTATTTATACTTGACACATGCGTTTACGAGACTTACTATCCAACCATAGATAATAAAAAGAATCTTAGACGTTTCTTGTACTCTCTACACTCACATTATCCGGCACATACTGTTGAACCATGGCTAGTGCTACAACTCATTGCTACAGCGTGTGAGACGGATATAATTTAAAGCTACTTGTAAGATGTAAAATCATATGATTTCTTTCTTTCAGTCTCCAAGTATAATTATTTAGGTACTTTTATTTCTTCACTATAGTCAAACTCGATATTTTTAATTCTTCAGTAAGACGAAAAACTATTCCTTGAATTTTTAAAATTAAACCATTGTATTTTTCTTTAGATATATCACTATATATATGTAAGATATAACAAAATACGATAGCTACTTTAAATAAATAATTGACGACCTCAAAATTAACATTCTATATTTAGTGCTCTACCCCTAAATTCATCTGTTCTCCCAAGATCGAGATTTTTCTACGTTACGTAATGCTGCTTGAAAATGGTAACCAAAACTAATAACTAGCCAATCATTGCTTATCTCTAGAATCGCACCTACTCTGGTATATTAATCCATAGAAGTTAATTGCGTCACTACTTCTGCTAGCTCCCATCTTGTTGATATCTCCTCGCTTTGTTTCCTCGTCTAAAGTGCCTGCGTCTTAAATTTAAGAATCAATGTAAATAACAATTTAACGTATTTAATTATGATTGAATCATAGAAATGTATCGGATTTCATTATGATTGGATAAACATCTATTGAGATTATTTTATATGTGTGAAAATAAAGACTGAAAATTCTTCAAGTTCTTGTTTAGTTATCGTTATCTGTAAGCCTTCACGCTCAGCTACGACGACTGCAAGCTTATTCCATGTTCCCAGAATCATGACATATTATATATATATATTGAAATTCTTAGTATCTCTAATTTATATTTCTGTGTCGGGGTAGTTTTAAGAAATTGTCCCATTTCCGTTTAGATGTGTCAGATGGAAAAGCATTAAGTAATCATCGCTTAGGTAACAGCTTGGAGATCCATGATTTGAATCCCTGCGAGGACAAAGCTGATTTTTCACGTTTCTTACTACGAAAAAGCATAATAGCGGCTCCGATATAAAATTTGGAGAATAATAATTCATCGCCACATAGAAGTGGAGCCTAGATCATCTGCTTCGCCTCTGCTACTCTTTAATTCTGGAGAAAATAAGGATTTATTGCGTTTCCTTATGTAATTTCAAGTGCGAATTGTTGCTTGTTGCATTTTCCTGTGCGTGTTTTTTTGATGCGTGTACTTACCGTGTTCAGTTGGCAAGTGAAAGATCCGTGATTCGAAGCTTGGCTAGGGCAAATTTGATTTTTCACATTTCTTACTCTGCAAAATTAAAAGAAATAATTTTCACGTCTTATGTTGTAGTATATAACAATCGCATGGCGCACATGAAGAAAGAAAAGAGTAGCACGAGTACAGTTAAAAGCTAGACCAGCACCTCTGTAATAACACAGGTGATTGAGGTATTGTTGAATTTATCTAACTGCTAAGTTCTCGCCCCAATTTTGAAGACTGTCCGACGGTATGCCACGTCTCTTCCCTTACCATCTAACTTCGAAAGGACTTTCGGTTCTCCGGGTATTTTGAGGGCCCCCCATGGCGCTCAGAACCAAACATCTATGCCTTCTCTGGAATTCGAACCCGGGCCCATGGGTCAGGCACTCATCGTCACTAACCACAATACCGGCTAAAAAGTGGTACAAATATAAGAAGACAAATCAAAGACAACTGCTATTAAAATGACAGACGTAGACCTTTCCACCGACAATGCCGAGACGGATTGACAGGCTTTTTTTAATAAACCTTTCTTTTACATCGACGAGGTGGCTTAGAGAAGGGCAAACCCGCTCTTTAATGGGATCGGATCAGGACTGTTTGATCACTGAAATGAATCTGTTCTTTCATTAACTCACATCTCACTAACAGTAATTCTGATGAAAAACGTTGGAAATGAGGAGTAAATCAAGAACGGTTAGCGAGGATAGAGTGAAGAGTAAACAGATTATTATAAAAATTATTGAACAATACAATATTTAAAAACAATTAATTTTTTGCAATATTATTTTTAACATAATCATATAAAATTCATGCTGCAGAAAACACCGGTAGGTTGAATATATACATGTAGCAAACTCTTAATATTATTTTCATGTATTAAATGAGAAAATATTTGAGTTTAATGAGTTTTGCAAGATTTAAAAAAAATGTGATTCTAAAATGGTAAGACTTCAAGAGAAAATTAATGCAGTGTAGATCTTGCAATTTTATAAATTATTTGTATGAAAATTCTTTTTTCAAGCTAAATGTAATAAAATTGTAAGTCTTCAGTTAATCATGAAATAATATCATTGAATGGCAATTAGAGGGTGAAAATACATTTAAATTAATTTTAATTTGTTTGTTTGCATGACATATCCGTCCCTTCAATGCAGATTGAATGTATGTATATCGCATAACTCAAAAATGGTTAGCCGTATATATGGGAGTGTTATAACATCTAATTGTGCGCTTACTTTTTTTATTGCAATCGCCAGTACTTTACTTATATATCTAAGTACACGCACATATCCACCCTCTTACTCGGCTTAAAAGCTTTTACCTAGCCTTTATTTTCGCATTTGTTGGTCGTAGTCATATAGTTCCAAACACATAACTCAAGCAGCACACTTAAAATCAGTTACTTTACTTACAAAAGAAATTGTGGAATGAATTCAATGGCTTCTTTAGTATTTAACGCGTGTAAATATAATTATTATAGTTGTTAACATAATAATGAATTATTCTTCGATTATATTCAAAACATAATATTTTCAGAGATTAAATTTACCGTTTCTAACAAATACGAGCCCCCGAGCGGTAAAGGCGCTGAACACTGGTAGTTCGGTCCGAGGTTCGAATCCCGCGAACGGGCTGGCTGCATGGGCGTTTTCGTGGTTTTCCCCATGTGTAACGTGTATACGAGCCAGTTTCCCTTAAAAAGTCCTGCTTTGCCATAATTAAATACACCACACCACACCACTAACAAATACGTTTTCCGTATATTGTAGTCTTCTCTACATATAATAAAACAAAGAGTCTGTCTCTGTGATGGTGTGTGTGTGTCTGTGTGTATGTGTTTTTCGTTCGCACTGCGCGTAAGCTAATAGACCCACGGCTACGAAATTTTGTACATGTGTGCATCTAGACAAGAGCCAGTGCACCTCGAAACGAGTTTTTCGAAATTCGAATTAGAATTTTTTAAATCTTATGTTTTGTGATGAAATCGCATCATTTTGAGACATAATGGGCTATAGGAAAGCGAGATTTTACTCTACGCACTCCATTTTCACATCGTCATGAAACGTAGGCACTTAGCTATTTTACGAACTTAAAATAAATTTCGTGTTTCAATAAATCGATTAAATAAGAATTTATTTAACAAAGTGAGCTTAACACCTTTTCAGCGTGATTTTTTCTAAAAAAGTTTATGTTTAAAAATGTACAGTTTATTTTTCTTTGATTTTTGGACACGTTAAACTTTCATCCTTGCGACTACTTTTACAAAAAGAATTTTGGAAAAATGATAATATTTTGTATTTAAAAATTTTTTTAATAAAGCTTCCGAGTACACTTTTCACATCGCACATCTTTAAAAATGTGATTTTGGCAACAATTTTCCTTTCTTATTGTTGTTGATAGATTTTTGATGAAATCGCATTATTTTTAATAGTTTCATTCTTTTAGAAATATGGGTTTGGCAACAATATTTCATCGTATCTCTTATGTCACTGTTTTTAAGAGATTGGCGTATTTCATTTTATTATTATTTTTTATTGTCATTTTTTTTTTTTTTTTGGTAGACGGTTGCACGGATTTTGCCGATTTTTCGTTTGGCGAGTAATACGACTTATCGTAAACCCTTTACTGGATAAGTTACTTATGGTAACCGATACTTTGTTGTCATTTTATTTAAAGAGTAATGTGTTTTATTATGCATAAATTCAGTGTTTTAAATATTATTTATGGCTTCTAAATATAAAAAATAAATTTAATTTTGCATTTTTATTTGAAATAATTTTGCTATTTATAATATTTTATATAATTTATAATCAATGACGTCACCTTACTTAAAAAGTAATTGGTTTTATTAATATCTATAAATTTAATCTAATGTTTTAAATATTATTTATGGCTGTTAAGTATTAAAATAAAATTTAATTTTGCATTTATTTTAAAAATGATTTTATTATGAATGATTATTTAAATAATTTTAATTCTATGCGTGATGTAATCAGCTCCCTGATTGGTTACTGAATATTTGTGAATTACCGCGCCATTTTAAAATTTTATTATTCATCTCTTCGAATTCCTCAGATTTCAACTGGAATGGATATGTCCGTTTCGAAGATGAATGTTGTTATTGGTAATTATCAAGAATTAGTGGTATCGGAATAAAAAAATTGACCTTTGAGACCTTATTTTGGCCAACCTGGCTTTTCTAATCAAAGATTTGTTTATAAATTGTTAATAGCGTCAGAGGAGATTTATTTTAAATTTTTGGAGAAAACCTCGCTAATTGCTTCTTCAATGAAGTGCAAGAGATGTGGATCACTGATGAAGATCGTTAGAAGACTTTTTTTTTTGTGGTACTTATCAATATACGACAGGTAAAATACTTTAAAAAATGTAAGTACATAATTTTTTTCACTTTATAATTGTATACTTCAACTTTTAATAAAAAATTAATACAATGTTTCCAAAAATTCCTGAGATATTTATTGCCACATATGTTTTAATGTTAAACAATTAATTCCTATAAAACTTATTTTAAAGTATTTAAGTAATATTTTAACTCTTTTAAACGTTGGTATGATGTTTTTAATTTGATATTCAATTTAAGTAATATTTTAATCCAATTAAATGTTGGCGCAATGTTTTTATTCTATTATATGAAAGTAATAATTTAACCTTACTTTAGCATTTTATACTCTTAGTAAATGTATTTATTTACATTTGCCAGCCATCTTAAAAAACAACGTTTTCAACAAAAAATTAATCCATTATTTTTAACGATATTTTTTTAAAGTTTCGAATACTTTTGCTGTATGCGTAAAATACGTAAAAACAGCATTTTTCAAGATGCCTGATGACTGTAAAAACCGCGCCAACAATTGCGACTATGTAAATCGCCAAAATTCCGTGCAACCGTCTACCAAAGTAGCACCTAATTTTTTTCTCTTGAAAATATAACATAAAATATCATTAATTATACTTTGCTTTTCAGAATTTTTTGTTTTTTGTATTCTTTTATGTTATTTATTGCTCATTTCACTGTTTTTAAGATATTGAAAAGTTTTGAGTGATTTTTTTAGGAAACAAAGATCTTAACCTCCTTTATACCATTTGAGTTCTTAAGATTTTGCAAAGGGAAGTTGGTTAATTTATTTATTAGGATAATTAATATTTGTATTAAAGAATATTGCTTCTTTCATTGTAATTTTGTTATACGTAATACGAGTAACTTTTTCTTATGAAATTTTTCTGCAGAGTAAAATTCTATGCAGTTTTTAAATTTAACGTTTGGTGTTCCCTTCAGCCATTTTTCCGGTACATTTAAAAGCCAGACGAAGGCTGGCAGCGAAGCTGCTAGTTTAAGAATAAATGTTCTGCTTTCTGTAGGCTATATTAAAAGATTAGATTTTCAGTTTCCACAGATAGCATTTAAAATATTATATTTCCACTTTTCCATAGATTATATCTGAACAATTTAATTTCCTCTTTTCTGTAGATTATGTTGAAAGAGTATGTTTCGAGTTTTCTGTAGATTATGTTGAAAGAATAGCTTACTTGTCTTCGGTAATCCGTTTTCAAAGTATTGCATTTAAAGGATTAAATTTATGAGCTTTCTGTAGATTTTAATTAAAAAATTAGATTTCCAGTTTTTCATACATTATATTTGAAAGATTAGATTTTCAATTTTCGTTAGACTGTATCGAAAGGCTAGATTTCCAGTTTTCCTTATACTGAAAGATCAGTTTTGCAGTTAGCCAGTTATTGATACTCCCAATAACTGGAAATCTTCAGGATGCTGACCCAACAATTTCATGAAGTTTATAAGCTGTAAAACATAAATAATGGAATATGTGGTCACTTGTGAATTTTCACAAAATTTAAGTTGCAAAAATGTGCTTCATATATTAGAATGCCAGGCGGGGTAATCAGAGAATTCGGAAGTTTCGTGAAATCTTTGATCGTGAAAGTACATCTAATGAAATAACAGTTCACAGACTAATATCAAAATTTGAGGACCTAAGCTGAACAGCAGACATTAAATGACCACGTTCTAGATACAGCCAAACTTATAAGAACGTCGCGTTTCTACGAGACAGTGTTGTTGAGTGTCCCCAAAAACTTCGAACTTAGAATCCTAAAAAGACTATCAATGAAAGACTTAAGGAGGACATTCAGTGTGTCATTAGCCACCGGCGATAGGCAGATATGAGAAAAAGTGATTATAAATTTCATCGAAAAGTGCTGTGTGGAGAACAAGTCGTGGAGAACATTATTTTTCATTCTTAATTCGGAACCTGTTGTTACATATGCAAAAGTATTTTCCGTTTTCTAAAAATATTTTATTCGGCATCTTAAATGTTGCGCTTTTTTGGGGACATACTTCATATCACCTTATGCGTCGGATGCACCTGCAAATGCGGAAAAAGGAACAAACTTTCAGGTTAAAAACATGTACACAACTGCTGTGAGCGCGGCATCATTGTGTAGGCGTTATAAAACTTTGCAAAAATGTTCTCGCATCTGGTGCCAAGCCTAACTTTATGAACATTGACATTTTTGTAATAACAACATTTGATTTCTAGAGTTTCTGATAATTGCAGCTGGCCAACGGAAACCTTTCATCTGTCACTTTTCCTTTATGATGAGATTTCCAGGCACACCCTTATTGCTAAAATGGATGCTCTTTGAAGGTTCTTCTAGTCGAGGCGTAATATGTATGTTATCTATTATTCACTAAGCATGCGAAGCACCAGATTCGCCCTCAAATATCGGAATAAAACTGTGATGCAAACAGACTGAGAAAACCGTTTGCACCAAAAAATGTTAATTCTTCATAAATACTGAACGCTGTTAGCTTACTTTTGGACTTAGTTTCATAAATGGTAGGTAGCACGCCTTGAGTATGGCCAAATGATTTCTCGCCACTAAATTTACCATAAAAGAATTTCCTCTTCGCTTAATGGATATTCAGGAGCTTCTGAACGATTTAATTATTCTGCGAGTTCTATTTTTCACGCTTATAATTTTATCTAAATTGATGACTTGTAAATAAATTTCATCAAGCCTCTATAATGTAAAATTATTCTTCAAGAAACTATATAGCCAGATGATTAGACATAGGTAATTTTAAAATCGCGTGTATGCAAATTTTCTAAGGGTTTTAATTTTACGAAGATGTTGTAAACTGTTTTAACAACTTTTACAACATTTGATACTCCTATAACACTTCTATAATTCTTATAACACATGATATTACAGTATGTTCCAGGAAATTTATCTAGGATGTTCCAAAGTTTTCAATTTCACGCGGTCTAAAAAATTTCTTAGTTTTCAGAATATTGACATTTTTTGGGGTATATGGATTTTAATTTATGTCTAATTTGTAACTGAGCTGCTGAAGAAACTGAGTTATTTTAGAGCAATAAATGCAATAAGTTACCCTTTTATTTGAAATTGTTTAAAACTGTTTGTGGTTTGATGATGCAATAGTTATTCGGTATTTACAATACAAAGCGTTAATTCCTGACTCGTGAGATAACGCTAGAAAATCCTTCACGAAGGCATCTTTCCCTTTCGAGTACTCTTCCGTAATCAGAGTAAGTATAACCTGAAATAAAGTGTCTTCTCATGTAAATACCAGAGCAAATTTCACCTATCAGCATTCAATATACCAGACGGAAGAGACAGGATCATCGTGTCTCCGCCAAGGTGGCCAAAATTCCGATGTCCGCTGATAACATCGCGGTAAAAACATCGCAGACGAAAACGTCGCGGAGAAAACGTCGTGCTACAAAACATCGTGGGAAAAAACATTGCAAAGAAAAAAAATCTCAGTTCTAAAACATCGTGGAACAAAACATCGTCGTCGAAAATAAAGCGGATCAAAAACTTCGCAGTTTAAAAACATCATCGTTGAAAATATCGTGGTAAAAAATAAAGTATCTACAAATGATCGCATGACGATAACATCGCAGACATTTTTTTTTCAGGTTTTAATAATTGGAAATGGATATTCCCATAATGATTTGTGAGCGCAAGATGTAAAGAAAGATAATTTTTACTTTCACATTTTTTAAATAACTAATAAATTTTTGCTGAAAAAGTAAGAAGGAAACTTAAGCATAGATAATTAAATGCAATTTATAGCTTATACTTTTCATGAAAAATTACCAGTAAAAGCATTACAAAAATTATTTATTAATGGCCTTTATTAGTTAGCTATGTCGGTTTAAAATTCCATTAAGTGCTATAAGTTGCATTAATTTTCTATGCTTAAGTTTCCTTCTTATTTTCTCAGCAAAAATTTATTAGTTAATAAAAAAATATGAAAGTAAAAATTATCCTTCTTTCCATCTTGCGCTCATAAATCATTATAGGAATATCCATTTACAGTTATTAAAGAATGTCGGCGAAAAGCATGTCTGAAAAAAGCATATCTGCGATGTTATCGTCATGCGATGATTTGTAGATACTTTATTTTTTACCGCGATATTTTCGACGACGATGTTTTTAAACTGCGAAGTTTTTGAACCGCTTTATTTTCGACGACGATGTTTTGTACCACGATGTTTTAGGTCTGCGATGTTTTCTCGTTGCGATGTTTTCTCCCACGATGTTTTGTAGCACGACGTTTTCGCCTTGCGTTGTTTTCTCCTCGACGTTTTCGTCCGCGATGTTTTCGGCTGTAACCAAAATTCCTTCTCTAAATTTAAATTGTCTCTCATTATTTAAATAAATATTATATGAATTATGCAGTGAAAGTTAAATAAAAAATTTTAAAAGTATAAGTAACTTTCCAATTAAAGGAAAATTAAAGTCTGACGAAATATTTCATTAAATGATCAAAAGATATCCTTTCTGTTAATTTCCATTTATTTGACTGAATAGCTTTTTGAAACGTGAATAGCTTTTAAAGTGGTGCAAGATAATAATTATTTACTGTGAAATTACAAGGAGTGTTTGCCAAGACAAATACATGCTTTCAAAATTTCAAAGTTACCTAAAATGACATCTGTCGTATCTCCGCCTTGTTTTCAACATTTTCAGTGAACGGCATATACATAACTACCACTTACATTACAACTGGAAACCCTCCAATTAATCTAACGAATCTCAAACGTTTTAATCAACAATAGCTGACAAGTTCCACTTCAGACTGACACCAATTTCCTCACTTCGAGAAGTTACAAAACTTATCTGTCAGTTTCTCTGAGATGTCTGATCCTTTAATCCAATACAGATAGAACTCTCGGATACCCCATGGCCAAGCAACGCGCAGTCGAATCTAAACGTAATGAATAACATAGCATTACAAGGCCATTTTGAAATTATTCAGAAGATTCTAAAGCTACGAGAAACTGCTAGATATCTCCAGTTGGCAGGTCTAATTAACTACAAGAGACTTAAACGAGGGAGACAGAGAATGACACATCACGAGCGCAGGAACAAGACAGTTCAGTGATGGTCACAATGATGACGCCGCCACGAAATGACTGACTTTAGGCGTCAGATGATAAGATACTCGCCTGAAGTGGAATTCATTTATTTTTGAGTTTTATATTCGATTTAGGAATTAGTCACAAAATAGTATCAGTATAGTTAGAAACGTTAAAATAGGGGCTTTGGCAGATTTGGCATTAGGTCAGTAATTTAATCTTTATTTCATCATGCAAGTGTTCAGATGTCTTCCTATTTAAGAGCATTAAGTATATTATTTATATCGTGAAAATACATATTAAGAGAATTCAGTTATCAAAAATTATGCATCTCTTTCAGTCTTGTTATCAAAAGCTATGTTACAGTAGTTTATTTTTGTTATCGAAAGTGGTAACTTTAAATATTTTAATGTTTGTTTTAACCTTAAAGAAAAGTATTTATTTCATCTTATTCGAAAAATGCTTTGATTTTCCCTTGTTTAATTATAAGTTTATTTCAAATTTTTATGCTTTGAAAACTGCTCTTGGTTCATCGATTCTGCATTATGTTTATGTCTAAGATATTTCAAGTAGTTAAATTCCAGCTAGTTTCATGGCAATTAATTTTATCGCATTTAGGTTTTAATGTAAAATTTTGCTTTTATGCAATTCGTGACGAAACATAGCGAGAAGCAATAACGAGAAGCCTTTATGTGTGCTGCAAAAGGCTCCAAGATGATAATTTCAGAACCATCTCTTGGTGCGTTTAGTTTTGTTTTGTACGACCGTACAGCCTCTATCCTGTTACTTTTTTACTTTCCTCTATTCATTTTATTCCATCTCATTTTCCTATTCATGCAATCTCGTCTCATCTATCTTTCATTTCGTTTTATCTCAAGTGTTCACGTAAGTACTACTTTGAAAATTACGGTTTGTGTGCATGCTTATTTTATCATGTAATAAATATATCTTCATATAATCTACAGTAACGTTCCAACGGGCTGTGCTAAGGATACTGCTATAATTGCATATCAATGAAGGTATCCATTTCCCAGAAGAGATCGTTTTCAAACTTTTAATCGATACAGACGTATGGCAGTCTTTCGATATGCTTGTCTCTTTCTGTATTTATATTTTTTTAGTCTTTGTATATGTTATTTTTTATTCTTTTTGTATTATATGATATAGCTAATATTACAAGAAATGGTTCATTATTTACTGACGTGCAAAAATTAAGATACAATTAACTTTTTCCTCTATGAAGCTGGAGTAACGAGAATGCTTGAAAATCATCCTAAAACTACGTTGAAGATATCAGAATAATGAGATCAGCAATGCATTAAAAATATTAAAAAACCCTGTATTCAGATGTGGTTAAATCAAATCGTTGTTTTGACGTTGAGAAATGACTGTCAGAAATGGTATAATGAGTAACGGTGATTTCAGTAAGGAGTATGACCACTTCCCGGCCTTCTTTATATGTATTTTTCGAATGAGGGGTTTTATAATTTGTATCTAAAGCTGTGCATGACTGTTCAGCACACATCTTCCTCAGATTCACTTCGACAACCATATCGATACTTCTCCAAGGAGTTAAAAAGAATACTTTTTTAGTTGTCAGCACTCCAGATAATTCCACTGGGCCGTCTGAGATTTAGTTCGCAACGAGCTCCTGGTTGGTTTTTCATGATTAATTCTCACATGACTCTATATGCTTACACAATTTTCATGGTTCTACAGTATTTAAGAGGCAATATCGTAAACCAGTATCTTGTCAGGGTAGCTGATCTGATTCACGAAATCAACGCTGTGTCTTAATTTACTGTTTTCAACAAAAGATACCGTGTCTCATTGCGCTGCTGTTCCGTTCTGTGCTCTTAACTACTGTGAACATATGTTAAAGGGCCTGCGAGTTACCAGATTCATATTTATGAAACTGCATTGATAGTAATTTATGATATATGGTATCCAGTGTTCTTATGTACCCGGCTTCAAATAATTTCCATTTCTTTGTATCCCTCAGAACATTCGGTTCTGAAGCTCGTTGATGACAATCACGGATCCTCCAAAACGTTGTACTCATAATTTTCAGTGCCATATATGTCCTAAACGTGGTGTTAAGTATTGTAAAAAAATTTAGCCATATTTTCCACAAACTGGCTTAAACGAGAATATTTTATTTGGATTACAACAAAGTGCACTAGAGTTATGAAGTTCTGCAATTTTTTTTGTCCACGATGACTGTTTTTTAATATTGTAGATAAAAGGAGTAAAATGTAAGAAATCACATTTTTGCTTACTTTAATTAACTTGAAATTGATATTCGAATTACGAGGATTAAATTATATCTGCAAAAGAGAAAATCTAATCAAATAACTTTTCTTTCGTAATCTTTAAAAAAAATAATGGCTTTAAATGCCTGTGTTTTTTTACAAAGCTAACTTAAAGAAACCTTGTTTTTTTAAATCTTTGATCAAAAATTTTAATCAACCGTGTTATGATTTCGTCGAAAGCTTTTAGAAAAACTTAATGACTTACTTATAAGTAAGAGGTCGAAACTCAATTATAATACTTTTTTTTCAATCACATATTTTAATTCTTTGGAGATGAAAAAAGTAATTCCTTGTATATGTGCGTAATTTTTTATTATATTTGCTAAAGATGTAGTACTGAAGCTTAAAAAAGGTGAAATGGCATTTCTATAGCAGATCAAGCTCCGTTATTATTTATGTGCGTTATATTTTTTGTTTCATTTTTGCTTCTAAATTGTAGAAGAGTATTAAATGTCGTAGAGATGTATAACAATACATAAAGAAATCGAATTAATAGATTAAATGTACAGTAAACTCTCGTTAACACGAATCTCAATGGACAGAAAAATCAAGTTCGTATTGAAAATTCTCGTTAACTGGTGACTCAATTTTTTTTCCGAATATTTTTTTTACACATTAACCATTTACAGTATATAGTTACAAAGTACTATAATATATAATGTATGTCGCCACAGAAAAGACTACAGTACTACACTAACATCTGTACTGCAACTTGAAAAATGTCTCTTACGGACAATTTTGGGCGCGAAACTTCTGTATATTGCGCTGTCGCAGCCATGAACAAAACTGCCTAGTACTTTATGAGCAACTATGCCTATGGTTTCCGTAAAACTAGAGGTAAATTCGGATACTGCAGCAAAACGTTATGCAGTGTCCAAGGGGTGTAACATTTCCTGGCGGGTGGGCGGATTAATATTGTGTCCCTCACTTTTTTCTTATAACAAGTCTTAACCTCAGGCATAACTGCTTATACGACAGATTACACTGGAACACACGGTTAAATCGTCATGTGAACGAGCAAATTTCTCAAAATTAACGTCAGAGACTATCTTGCAGACTATTCCATTCGCTAGGTGAAGTGGTATCATTGTCACCATCTAACTCATAAACGGAAATAGCATCTTAATGTCTCCAGGCTCTGCTAAAACAATTCTGTATGTAATATGATGACAGGGATTCTCAGAGTGCGGCAATAGCTTTCATTGCATGAAGCGCGCTTCAGGCTGCTGTTTCCGTCTCATTCTCAGCAGTGCGAATTGCAGCTCCCATGTCACTTGTAATGAAAGCTCTTCATAACTACAGTAATGCTTTGAACGATATGTTGCATTTGGGAGGAAAAAGTGAAACGTTATATTGATTAATTTCAAAACATGTATGCTATAGGCTATGTACACTTACTATCATAAGAGGTTTTCTAACGCAGCTCTAGCATATAAGCAACAGGAAAAATGTATGAAACACTTTGAAATTTCATTTTAAATGTTTGAAAATCCTAAAAAACAGTTTGTAATTCGTGCTAACCGAAATTTGCGTTAACCAATAAAATTTAAAAACGATAAATTAAAATGTTTGCTTTAAGCGAGTTCGTGTTAATTTATTCTGGCTGTTTGCCTCATAGGCATGCTGATCTTAAGCGAAAGGTTTTCTTTAAATTGTTTGTAAAGATATAAACTTTACATCCAGTTTAAACCATGTCTGACTAAAGTTTACTGAAGAATCGCATGAGCTAATAACCAAACAAACAAATAGAATACAGTACGCAACCAGTACACTAATCATCCGGAACTAGTAATAAGTCCGAACTATTCAGGTTGCGGAAGCTTGCTAATCAGTTTGCTTCTGAAATGTTCACTTACTTTCGGTAAATGAGTTCCATGTGTAGAGTAATTACGTTTATTTTGGAACAGAAGATCATTAAACATGTGCAGTGCCCTCGCCGGTTCTCGAATGCAGGCCTTCTGATTGCTAACCGCCGAACGTGCTACCCAATTACATCATGAGAGCACGCAGTAAAGAGGAGAAAAATAGCTTACGCATTTTCATTGTCATATGATTGTAGTTTAGAGATCAGAAGCTTCAATTTTTAAAAATCTTTAAAGAATTTAACGTAATTAAAATTTTTAATTGATGTTTTCGAATCACAGCGTACCGTGAAGAGTGATGGATGCAAATTCATTCTAGCAATGAGATTGTATACGCAGTGATTTGTAATAATTTTCATAGGATACTAACGGAGTGTTGCCCGCTCATAAACTTTTATTTAGGACATAGTAAGTGACTTGTTTTCGTATTTCTGTTATCACTGATAGTTGCTATAGATACCCTTACTTTTTTACGCTTACGAAGAAAATTTATTTATAGTTTACGTGTGTAATGTTGCATCTTTAGGAAACACATATTTATCAATAATACACAGTCACTGCTTTCCTAATCTACATTTATGGATTGGCACCAATATCCGATGCAACTTATCGCTGGTCGCTATATGCACCCTCATTGTTTCGCGCTTTCATATGTTCTCACGGACTCTTCCTTCATAGAAATTGAGGTACTTTTCCGTTTTGCCGGCGCAAGTCTCGCCAAGCAGACTTTATTGGTGATACGTTACAGTATACACATAAAAAATGTTAACAAATGTTAGTTCTAAGAATTTTTATTTTGAAGGCATAACATTTTAATATCGGTTAAAATTTTATAAAGGCCAATAAAGACAATAAATTTGTAAAAATACATTAATTTAAGAATTTACAATGCTTTCATGGTTCAACATCCTGATTCGCCGGTTCATATCACGTGACCCCCAAGTGATCTCATCTCACGTAAACTACGCTACAAAAATCTAATTTTTTCTGTTGTATCTCTCAAAAGAATTCTAAAAGGTAAAAAAAAGATCTCTTACCTTTTCTTTCACCCGGGAGCCGAGCTTATCCATTCCAAATTCTTATTCGATGAAATATCTAAATAATTGCAAGCTTTTGCATAAAGACTGACACTTCTGTATAAATAAAGATATTATATTTAGATATATTTATACATTTTATATACAATTATTAGATTACATGAAATTTACGCGCTCTACTAACAGTCATTCAAGTTCGGGTTCAGAGTTCTAACTACGTTCTTACGTAGGATTATTCTCGAATTTAGATGTAATGGTGCTGATAGTGCGGAGTTTAGATGTGGTGGCGCTGATAGTCCGGAGTTTAGATGTAACATCACCTCCCACCATTGACATCCGACGATGCAGAGGAACTCAATACACACAGGTCCAGTCGATGAGGTGGCCGAAACACTCGTCCTGCTCTGGTCATCACTTGAGGACTTGAAGTAGATTCTGGAATACTAGCAGCCTGATCAGCCTGGCCAGTTGCATGGTCGTTTCTATCTCGAGGTGCTCTGTTTGGGAACGGAGGGCCCCAACGGATTCAGAAGTAGAGATCTCCAACGGGAAAAGCCGGGGCACTGGACGAAGCAGAGTTCCATTTCTTGTCTTGACCCTCGCTAGTCTAACTATTCCGTCTTTACTGGGGAAAAGCTCGACTATCTTGGCTAAAGGCCAATGTATGCGTCGTCTCTGGCTGTCTTCCAACAGAACGACAGGAATGCCAAAAAGGGATGCCAAAAATGTTTGTTGTATCTCTCAATAGAATTCTAGAAGGTAAAAAAAGATCTCTTACCTTTTCTTTCACCCGGGAGCCGAGCTTGTTCCATTCCAAATTCTTATTCGATGAAATATCTAAATAATTGCAAGCTTTTGCATAAAGACTGACACTTCTGTATAAATAAAGATATTATATTTAGATACATTTATACATTTTATATAAAATTATTAGGTTATATGAAATTTACGCGCTCTACTAACAGTCATTCAAGTTCGGGTTCAGAGTTCTAACTACGTTCTTACGTAGGATTATTCTCGAATTTAGATGTAATTGTGCTGATAATGCGGAGTTTAGATGTGGTGGCGCTGATAGTCCGGAGTTTAGATGTAACACTTTCAGTAATTATCTACATTAATTTCAAGTTAAATCTTAATTTGAATACAAGTTTAAAATGCAAGAATTATTTCAATTCGTATGATTAGCTTACTGAGAAATTAATTAAAAGCGCAGTACTTTACTTAGCTAGTGCGTTTTCATTAGAATTGATGAAGTTAACTCTTGACTTTGCTTTTTCTATATGTTGGCCTTCAAGTGAGCGGTATGATTACATCCTAATTGACTTAATTACCGCGAATGGCCTTAGGGCATAAAATTGAGCTATCTGGTAAAATTTCTATGTTATTTTATGTACATAGAACCTATTAGAAAAGTACCTATTATTCTATTTTCGTTTTTTACATACAAATTTTGTCAGAATTAAGAAATCCTTAATTTGCTTCAGATATCAGAATGATCATTTCAATGTGCACATAATTTTTACTTTTATGAATGATCTTATCAAGGAACTCATTTATTATCACAAAAAATCTAAAAATAACGCATTTAAGATATTGTTTTTATTCATGCTTCTTAGATAAAACGGTACTTTTCCCTTTTGCCGGCGCGAATGGCTTTAGGGCATAAAATTGAGCTATCCTGTAAAAATTCTATGTAATTTTATGCCAGTATTAAAAGAAACAATCAATATGATAAGAAATGGCCACGACTTCTTTTGAAAATGAGACATAAAAGGTTACCAGAGAGGTTATTCCGTTTGACATCAGTTGTACCTTTATTGGCGACTTTATCGCCTGCGCCGGCAAAACGGAAAACTACCAAAATTGATTAAAAAAAACAGCTTTGCGCGAAGTAAATGCTCTTGAGACCTAAGATTCGCGAAGTAATGACAGGCTGTGCCGTCCAAACGGGAAAGTGGTTAGTGACTTAGGCTGCTGTATCGAAGGGCCCGAATTAACATCACGGAGAAGGCATGGACGTAATTTCTCCATTCCTTCATAGAAAACAACGGTAGCCCATCATTTAGTTCCCTCCGTAATAAAGAGACCACCGCTTCCGGCCTTAGTAGTGGCCAACGCCTCTAAACGGTTAGAGCCCATCATTGGGAAAAAAATGCCAGACTGTGCAAAAGTCTTGGACTTCATCTCATTAATAAACAAAGTCAAGATACATCCCATTTCAGTGAAAGTAAAAAAGAAAAAAAATAGGAAGTTCATATTCGTTCATACCACAATCAAAGCTAAAGGATTTCCACAAAGGTTCTGAACAATTTCACCCTAATATTGTGGTCACTCTATAAGAGGTAGTTCGGTAGGTACGTTTTC